>NC_041741.1:34125287-35375287 GCF_004115215.2 Ornithorhynchus anatinus
AGTAACCATGCCAGTATTTAGAGCAGTGTTTTGCACATTATAAGCACTGAATAAATAATGATTAAGATTAATTTAGGCTGGGTGTGATTACATTTGTGAGGTTGTTTTTTTTCCTTTGCTTAATCTTTTGTAGACTCTTCATGGTTTTTTTTTGTTGGTTTTTTTTAGAATCTATACAATATGGATGAATGCTAGTTAATTTTTCTTCTGCACTAAATTGCTGCTTGATTTATACCTCTGTTCACCTCCGACTTAGGACGTCAGGGATATTTCAGAGTTGTTGAACCATATTCAAGGGCATACAGCATTAAAACTGCTATGCCCTGTTGCATATTGAGAAACTAAATTTAGCTTTTTAGTATTAATTACAGAACACTTCTGTTCAATTCAGAAAATTCGTCCCAGAAACCAAAGTGGGAAGTGATTTCTATGATCCGAATGTGACTTGTGTTCTTTGTTATTGAATCTAGAAAAATCCTTGGTGTTGCTTTTTCATTTGGGGGGAAATAGCGATAAATGGAGCGAAGAGAGCAATGATCCTTCTTTCATGACTTTTTAATTGACTCAAAACAAGAACTTAGAAAATTTCATTTTCCCATTTCAAGACCTTGGTTCTTTGCTCTAGCATGAAGAAGGGCTCTCTCCTCCAAGAGGCTTTCCCTGACTAAGCCTTCCTTTCCCACTTCCTTCTGCATTACCCTGACTTACTCCCTTTATTCATCCACCGCCCCCCCCCCCCCCCCCCCCGCCAGTCCCACAGCACTTACGTACAGATCTGTAATTCACTTATTTCTATTAATGTCTCTCCCCGCCCCCCAGACTGTAAGCTCATTATGAGCAGGGAATGTGTCTGTTTATTGTTATATTGTACTCTCCCAAGTGTTAAGTATAGTGACCTGCTCCCAGTAAGCACTCAATAAATACGATTGAATGAATGAATGCATGAGGGAAGAGCCAGAACTCCATGGTCTCATCCTCATGGTTGCAGAGAGCCCCAGTTGTTACCGTTTCCAGCAGCCACCCCCTTGGTCTGCTTTGACATACATTTAAAAAAAATCCATTTCATTTCTTCCCAACCAGAGAAACCAAAAGCACGGCCTAGTGGATAGAGCACGGGGCTGGGAGACAGAAGGTCATGGGTTCTAATCCAGGCTCCGCCACTTGTCTGCTATGTGATCTTGGGCAAACCGCTTCACTTCTCTGTGCCTCAGTTACCTCATCTGTAAAATGGGGATCAAGACTGTGAGCCCCATGTGGGGCAGGAACTATGTCCAACCTGATTAGCTTGTATCTGTTCCAGCACTTAGTAAATCCCTGCCACACAGTAAATGCTTAATAAATACCACAATTATTATTTTTATTATTAAAAGAGGAACAACCTTACACAGCCAGACAAAGTCAGGTAGACACAATGCTCACCTCTGCCTCCATTTTCACCACCACCCTGGCTATTGTGCGGGTCTCTTGGTGGTGCGGTCCAGAACATGGCAGCAGGAGCTGCATTGGTAGGATTTGGGGCAGTGCCGGCTCGGTATCCAGAGTCAGGGGTTCTTCGCTGCCCCTGCTTGGGTCTCTTGTTCAGGATTCTCACCGGCAGCAGAAATATATCCTGGAGCTTTCCGGAGGCTATGCCAGGAACCTCCCGGAAACGGAGGGGCAGTGGCCTTTAAGGCTAAGGTGCCAGCTTCCTCCTCTTCCTCCTGGACAGTCTCTCTTCTCCTCCCCTCCACCCCCCCCCCCCCCCCAGCCGGCCTTCCTCCTGCTGCTACTGTGCTGTCATCACTCCTGCTGTTGGTCTCCTCGTACTAGCCCCGCCATGAGCGGGATCCTCCTGGGGCCCAGTGGAAGTTTTCATGGGGTGAAATGGAGTTCCAAAATGTTCATTCATTCAGTCGTATTTATTGAGCACTTACTGTCTGCAAAGCCCTATACTAAGCGCTTGGAAGAGTACAATATAACAATAAACAGACACATTCCCTGCCCCCCAATGAGCTCACAGTCCAGAAGGGGAGACAGGCAAACAGACGTTAATCTAAATAAATGAATAAATGCATGTGCAAAGTGTCTGGGCCCTGTACGCTTGTTCTCAAAGTTAGATTAAGCACTTAATACAGTGCTCTGCACATAAGTGCTCACTATCTGTACATATCTGCAATCTGTTTTTATTTATGGCTTTCTTCCCCTCTAGATTGTAAACTCGTGTGCAGGAACTGTGTCTATTTATGGTTGTATTGCACTCTCCCAAGAACTTAGTACAGTGCTCTGCACATAGTAAGTACTCAATAAGTATGATTCTGGTACTGGTCAAATACTGGTCAAATACTTTTGATTGGATTAGAATAAGACCTGTGGCAAAACCATTGCAGCCCATTGTTGGGTAGGGATTGTCTCTGTCTGTTGTCGAATTGTACTTTCCAAGCGCTTAGTACAGTACTCTGCACAGTAAGGGCTCGATAAATGTAATTGAATGAATGAATTCAGTTGCCCTGTTAAACTGGAGTTGCCAGTCCAGGAACCAATAATTCCAAATTGAGATCTTAATGGGTCTTGTGAGTTTGGGCAAAGATCATGTCTACCAACTCTGTTGCATTGTACACTCCCAGCAAGCGCTCAGTAAATATCAGTGATTGATTTGAGGAACAAGTGAGTTGTTGCAATGAATGCTTCCCATATCCTTTGGCACAGGTATTTCTTCCTGACCCCTGGCATTTTTCTGAACCCAAGATACCTTTAAAGAAGAAAGAAGAATATGGGTGGGGTAAAAGAAATGTTTCCATGAATGTAACTGCCCTTTTCTCTTCCTGACTACATGTCGGTGTGATTCTCTGTGAGCTGGTTAGCAGTAAGTGTTCCTCACCTGAATGGAGTGGCAGGATTATTGGAAAAATGATTGAGGGATCTTTATACCTCTCTCCCCTCACCATTTTTTGTTAAGACCATTTAAGAGCCATATATGATTGGACATTTCCAGCGTGGTGGGGAGCGAAATCCTGTATCTCTTTTTATTATTTTGCAACTGAAGAAGTAAAGTTATTGGAGGAAAATAATTTCTCCGAGAGCAGAATTCTAAATTATTCATTTTCCCGGGATAAATCTCACAGGTAACTGAATTAGAATCTTTCTATCCTGACATAATGTGCCTTAGTGTAGAGTGTAAACCAAAGTAAATTCAGGAAAAAACTTACGTATTTTTAAAAATGATTAATGGTTAAATTTCTGCACATGTGGCCGCATAGGCATATCCTTTCACCTTAAGTTCCTTCCTACTGTACACAGAGTAGGAGGGCTTCTTGACCCAGTTGCATACAGAGAGGTCAAGGGGGAATTAGAGCTATTCTTTTGGAACTAAAGGTTCTTATACAACTTGCTCCTTGATCCGCAGATCTTTCAGTTCTTGGAAAGAATTCTTCATCTCCACCAACCTTCTATGCATCGTGCCTGTGACCTTACTGCAAAAAGCAACCGAATAATTGCCCTAAGTAGCCCATCTTGAGCAGCTGCCTTTTCACTCATCTCTGTTCTCATTTTCCTCTCCATGTGCCAGCACGCCACTTTTATCTGGAAATCTTTCACTGGGTTCAGCCCTATATTGTCTGTCTTTGATCTTTGACTAGATTCATGCCCCCAAATATTTTTCTTTCATTTCTTCTCAAGTGCTTCTCTCCAAAGTTCAAGCTCATCACAAACAGTCTGTTTTTGTCTTCCATCACTCCTTAAGGTACGGGGCATATTTTTACTGCCATTGCCTAGGCAACAAAGCTGACATTCAGAAATCCACTTGTCAGTTGGGCAGTTAGGATTAGAATGAAGATTCTGGACACCCAGTCTCAAACTGCATCACTAGGTCTTGGCAGAGTTTACCCTGCTTAATGAAAGGCCTGTTTGCTGGGAACAAGGAAACTCTGCTTCCTCCTCCATCATCATCATCATTATCATTATTATTATTATTATTACTAATTTATGGTTTTTAAGTGCTTACTTTGTTCCAGGCACTGTACTAAGTGCAGGGGTAGATACAAGCTAATCAGGTTGGACACAGTCCATGTCCCACATGGAGTTCGCAGTCTTAATCCACATTTTACAGGTGAGATAACCAAGGCACAGAGAAGTGAAATGACTTTCCCAAGGTCTCGCAGCAGACAAGTGGCGGAGCCGGGATTAGAACCGAGGTTCTCTGATTCCCAGGTCCATGCTCTTTCTACTAGGACAGGTTGCTCAATGATAATTCAGCAAAGGCCCTGTGTGGGATTACATTGTTCTGGAGAGATTCTGGAGGTTTTTTTTTGTTTTTTTTCTGTTCTCCCCAAACTCCAGAATGTCTGCGGTCACCAGCACCATATTTTGATCGCTTGATAAATAGAGATAAGTAAAAGAACATTAGAAGGAGAAATATGTCTTTGACCTTTATATTCAAGTGAATCTTTCACAAGATACATCAGGAACTTATTTTGTGAAAGATAGCAAAGTTCTCTTCAAATTCTTGGAAGTAATTTAAATTTTATCTATGTCACTGCTTTTTAATCTCCACCTGTAAAGGGAGTGTTTTCTTTTAACACTTCATATGGAAGATTGGTTTTCTTGTTCCTACAGTTAATTAAGGTAAGTAGAAGAGGGAACTTTTTTTTTTAATCAATTAGCAATTCAATGCTACACTTAATGATTTTAGATTGGAGATTTTAGAGGAAAATGGAATTTCAGCATATAAACAATTTTGACACATTACAGATAATTAATTTAAAATGGAGAAAGAAAGAAAGAAAAGCAAATTAAAGCAGCCTTGAATAGATGGGGGTTTATAATGGCAATTTAATTTGCACCAGCTTTGTGATTCTTTACCTCCTTATAGACCCAAGACATGCGAATGATTTTGAATCAGGTTAGCAGTTAGGGAAGTGCAGTAAACTTGCATTAAACCTAAAGAAGGAAGAGTAAGATTATATCTTAATCTGTATCTGGTGAGCCCCTACCTCCTCCATGCCCAAGATTTCCCTTGGGCAATGTGGAGTTGAATGCTATAATTGAATTTTGTCACCAATCATACCCGCATCTAAGAAAGAAAACTGAGTCCAAACAGCCAGCATGGCTGACAGCTACAGTGTGATACCAAAGTGACTTCAAGCATCAGACCAAAATGTAAAGTTAACAGCCATTGTGGCGTCAACTTTCAGTGTGGTTGAGAGACTTGGGTTTGCCACAGCTGTCACTTTTGAATTCTTGAGCAATTCCATTAGTGTCACCTCTGTGCCATAATTGGTTCAAATGACAAGCTAGACCATAGACGACGAGATCCTGAAATGCCGTCGCTCTGCCAGGATCGAGACAAAGCTTGCCTCGTCGCAACTTTGGTAGGCAGGACAGCTGAGGAGAGGGGGTTGACAGAAGGACACCCGAGAATTTGGGAACTTGGGGAGGTGGAAGGGGTACTGAGAGCAGGGAGGGGAGAATAATTGCTTTCAAGCTTCTATCAGTCAGCACCTCAAAACAATGTGGCATGACTCTGGACAGCTGGGATACTACAGGAACAGACAACCTGTCTGGTATGAATCAATCAGGAATGGGGTGGTTCTTTCCTAGCAAAGCTTCAGGAATACGGGGAACACGAGAGACAGAAGTGAAAACAGTGCAGGTTGACCTCAAAGGTAGTGCCTGTGGTTGTCCAGCAAAGGATGGACAGTAAACTCCTTGTGGGCAGGGATTGTGCCTACCGACTCTAGTGTACTTTCCCAAGTCCTTAATACAGTGCTCGGCACATAGTAAGCACTCAATATACAACATTGATTGCTTTCCAGGAATGGTCCACAGGGTCGAAGGCAGGCGAGAAATTGAGAAGGATTAGGACAGAATAGAGTGTGTTGTGTTTGGCGAGGAGGAGGAGGGTATTGCTGACCATAGAGAGTTGCCTCAGAGGAATGGCTGGGCTGAAAGCTAGCTTGTAGAAGCGAGTTGGAAAAGAGGAAGTGGAGGCAGTGAATGTATGCAACCCCACCAGGGCCTGCAGTTCTGCTCCCTGGACAGAAAGAATGAGCAGGGAATTGAGGTAGCTGGAGATTGGCAGGTCATAGCCATGGGCCATTTTGTGGGAGGGAAATTGAGAAGCTGGACAGAAAGCGGGGAGCAGATTTGAGGGGAATTTAGGGAAAGAAGGATGTCTGAAGATTGAGACTGAGATTGAGGGGTTCAGTGGAGACAGTCCATCATTTTCCATCATCAGCATTTTAAGGATAGAATTCTGAGAAAATGGTGAAATATTTCCTCTTCATCTGGTCTTCATATGATCTGCCCCTAAACACTTGTTGCCATGTTCATCTGTAAAATTGGTTTAACACCTCTACTTGCCTGTTCATGATGGTCATTCCCGAGATATTAAGAATGACTCCATTTAACATTCACTAGTTGGCAAGCATATCTATTGTTTTGCTGAATATCTCTAGATGATTGCATCAAAAATTTTTGAGATGCCATATGATACTAAGGGGTTGTGTCTAGTTCATGTTTTTCAGAGTTTTTGCAAGTGGAAAAGCATCTAGTAGATGTATCTAACTAAATTGAGTAGGGCATTGCATACTTGAAGTAAGATACATAAATATCTCATAGATGAGTAACTGGGGAGAGGGGCCTTTAGCATTTGTTTTCATTAACATGGGGACGTAACGCTAAGGAAGAATTAGGGAACATTCTGGCCACAAGATGAGTCTGTTTTGGGTGTAAGACTAAACACTTTGGTCCAAGAACATGTGGTGTAGGAAAAAAATGGTTGTCAAAAAAATGGTTGTATGTGTGTACGCGGCTTTGATGAAGGTGTCAGTGCTGCTATTCTTGTTGGATTTAGAATGTACCTTCCATGTGCTCATCCAAAACTCATATCAGTATATATACAGTCGTTCATGCTTTCACTCCAGTTCTTCCTCTCGATTGTAAGCTTGTCATAGGCAGAGGATGTGTCTACCAACTCTGTTATATTATACTCTCCTAAGGGGTTAGTATAGTTCTCTGCCTTCAGTAAGCTCTCAATAAATATGATTGATTGATTGATCAATAGAGTGTGTTTGCATAAAATCCTCACATGATAGTAAAATTGTGTTTTAGAAAGCACATCTACTCTGAACAACATGAGAGGTTGGGTGGCAGGTTTCCAGGGTAATCAAGGAAGGTTTCTTGGAAGAAATGGACTATGAATTGAGTTCTCCAGGCCAGCTGGGATATGGGGTAGCAGAGAAGAAGCAGACTCTTCCTGAGCGAGAGGGGATAGCTTGACTAAATTAAGGGAGAGTCATACCCAAATGGTATCAAGGTGTTTTGTACTGAAATCAAAGTCCCATGTGGTTAGGCAGAATTTTGTTCCGGGAGCAGGATTGAAGAGAAGGGGAGAATCAGAGTGCTGGTGTGTACAAGTTGGCCCCGAGATCGTGGACCTGGGGAACTAGTAGATAGTGGTGCTGTCCATGGTGATGGGAAACTGGGTGGGAAAAAGGATGTACATGGAAAGACTAGGAACTCTGCTTTCACCCGGTCGAGTTGGTTGTGACAGAAGGGGACAGCAACCGATTGGCCTTGATGATTAAGGCACTGTGTGCTATGCAGATGTCAAAGAAAATGGAAGCAGCCTGGTCTAGTGGATAGAGCACAGTCCTGGGAGTCAGAGGGACCCGGGTTCCAGTCCCAGCTCTGCCACTTGTCTACTGTGTGTCCTTGGGCAAGTCACTTAACTTCTTTGTGCCTGAGTTACCCTATGGGTAAAATGGAGATTAAGACTGTGAGCCCCATTTGAGACCTGGACAGTGTCCAACCCAATTACCTTCTATCCATCCCAGTGCTTAGAACAGTGCAGGGCACAAAGTAAGCGCTTAACAAATGCCATTAGAAAAGAAAAGAAAAGGAAGAACAATAGAAAAACTCATTCTGAACTCTGCAGTGGTGCCTTTCCTACCTGGAGTGGTGTGAACAATTATGTTGGCTAATTTATGACCCCATAACATCCACCAGGGTGAAAAATGGAGTAATGGTTTTCAGAAACCTGTGAGCCTGCAGTTGAATGGAATCAGGTTTATAGGAAAGAGAACTGACGTGTAGCAGAGTCCACTTTCATTAAAGAAAAATCATCACACTTTTTCTGCTAAAGCTAATTTTCCAAGTATTTACAATTTTGAAATACTTTCTTGTTTCTCTTCCCCTCCCCACTATTGGCATTATGTGGTCCATTTTGGACCAATTTGTTGAATTCCATACCTTTTCTCTTTACAGGTCTAGACGTTTTTGTATGGAAGCATAATACAAATTATTTGATTGGTGTTAACCAAAATAGTAATTTTCCATTACATTCAAGTTTTTTTTGTTAATGGAACTGCATTTTCACCCATTACATTTATTTCCATTATCTTAAAACCTCAAAATGGGCTCGAACTCTTGCTCTTCTTTGGCCTTGATTTCACCAGTAAATAATTTAGGCCCAAACATTTCACTTTGATCTCAATTACTCAGATTCCGTCTGAAACGATTATCTGGATGTCTCCCTTTTATTTGATATATTTCATGCATTGCCTTCTTCCAGAGATTTTATTTTATTTTATTACTTTTATTATTTTTTATTTTATTTATTTGGTTTTATTACTACTGGAGCTAATAATAATAATGGTGATATTTATAAAATACTTTATCTGTGTAAAGTGCTGGGGTAAATACAAGGTATATCAGACATAGTTCCTGTTCCACCCAGTGCTGACAGCCTAAGAAGGAGGGAGAGCAGGTGTCCTAACTCCATATTACAGGTGGGGAAAACTGAGGCACAGAGAGGATATATGACTTGCTAAAGGTCCCACAGCAGGCTTGTGACAGAGCTGGGACTAGAACCTGGGTCCTTTGACCCAAGACCGATACTCTTTCCACTAGGCCAGCTCATAGGACACCATTCAGTACGTCAACACGTGATAAATATTGGCTGGTATATCAGTTGTGTGTTTTGCTTCCACAATGAGGATTTAGCTTAGCCACTGTTAGCTCTTGCAGTTTTACTCCTGAAAACTGTCAACTTAGGTCTAAGAGAAAGCACAGTATGCTTCACTAGGTATTAAAATGTAGTTCGTGT
This sequence comes from Ornithorhynchus anatinus, assembly GCF_004115215.2. Classification (NCBI taxonomy): domain Eukaryota; kingdom Metazoa; phylum Chordata; class Mammalia; order Monotremata; family Ornithorhynchidae; genus Ornithorhynchus; species Ornithorhynchus anatinus. The sequence continues at coordinate 34,134,370 of NC_041741.1, forward strand.
CTGGTGTAAACTCTCTGCAAACTACCATAAGAACAAAAGTCTAGAAGATTAACCTGCAAAGAAACACACTCACAGGCTGTCCTCGGACTTGTGACAAAATTATTTCCTCAAGTTTACATTGGAAGTTTTAAAGTAGAACTGACTGTCTTATAAAATCATCGTGATAATTGGGGTTTGGTTCTTGAACGGTGGGCTCTCGATAAATGCCATTGATTCTATTTATTGCTATTGTTCTTGTCTGTCCGTCTCCCCCGATTAGACTGTAAGCCTGTCAAAGGTCAGGGACTGTCTCTATCTGTTACCGATTTGTACATTCCAAGCGTTTAGTACAGTGCTCTGCACATAGTAAGCGCTCAACAAATACTATTGAATGACAGAATGAATGATTGAACTAAGGTTGATACCTTAATTTTACCATGATTATTTAAGATTATATCATCCATCATTGTAGATGAGGCATATAGCTATGTTAATCTATTTGTAGTGAATCAGAGAAGCTCAGTGATAGGCTGTGGTCTCTTATGTATCAGAAGTGAGATGGACTGTGAGTCCACTTCCGCCCCATCCTTTGCCACCTTTATAACCTTTCCTTCCTTTTCCGCTCCGATCAAGCTTGAAATACTTGCACTAGAGCATTTATTTAGCACCAGCTTGGTGCAGTACACTGTCCTACGCACTTGGAAAGTACAGAACAATGAAGCGACTCATTCTATGCCCACGGGGAACTTAGAGAATGGACTAGGCAAACCAAAAGATATTTACAGCGAGAGGCCAAAAATTAAGTGGACATAGAACTGAGAAGTCAAAATTGCTGTGGTGTTATTGCTGAAATACTGAAATAGGCTGTAAATGTTAAACTGTATGAGGTTCACTCTAACTTGAATGTCTTGAGTCGAGGACTAGGTTATTATAATAATCTTCAGTCACACACCCTTTTGTTATTCATTTTTTTTGGCGGGGGGGGGAGATACAACTCCAAGTGAATTGGACGCCAAATCAAGTCAGCAGGCAGGAATGGTGTTTCAGTTCTGTAACTTGAAAGGAGGAATAGCAGTTAATTCAGAGGGCAAACAGAGTAACCTTTTCTCAAGCAAGGTGTTTCCATCATTTCCTGATTCTGAGATCTAAACTTCCATTCTTTGCCAGCCCCTTTTTATGTCCATGATTATGAACTGACAAGAGTTAAATTGGAAGCACAGCTTGTTCTCTTGGCAATAGCATGTGCCAAAAACTCTCTTTTATGGTGGAAGTTTGGGATTGGCTCCAACCATTCGCTTGCCTTGCTGATTTATAGCCCTATCTGAACTCACCCTTGATTGCCTAAAATATCATGGAGATTTGTATTGTATGCACACCCTTTTTCCTTCCTCGGCCCTGTCCTCCTCATGTTTGCTTTCTTCCGTGAGAAGGCTCACGATCTTATTTTAAAAGGAAGCAGCATGAAAAGCAGCATTGCGTAGTGGCTAGAGCACGGGCCCAGGAGTCAGAAGGTCGTGGGTTCTAATCCCACCTCTGCCACATATCTGCTGTGTGACCTTGGGCAGGTCACTTCACTTTTCTGTGCCTCTTCCTGTCCCTCACTCTGCATTCTCCTGTCTCTGTCCATTGCTCTCATCTTCCTCCTTGTACAGGATCCTGATGAAATGATTTGTTTGTCATTGATTGATTTATCCATTCTCATCCTCTTTCATCTGTGGAGTCCTGTCCACTTGTCTTACATGTAAAATTGTAAATTCGAGGGTGGGGCCACTTCCTATACTTATTCTGTATCCCCAAAGCATTTTGAATAGTGCTCTGCCCACAGTAAAAACTATTGATATCGATGAAAGGAGATGAGTATAGCCCCTAGAAAACAATACTAAATCAGGAAAAAAGATACTGAGAGAACACTTCATTGACCTGGTTCAATTCAACTGGGAATTAATGCAGTATAGGCCTCTCTGTATTATCTGACTCATTCTCAGTCTGTGGTTAGCAACTTCAAATCCATTTCCAGTTTATTACAATGCTGTGATGCTAGACTTGCACGGTTCAGAGATTTGGATGATCGAATATGCTAACTACCTGCTTTAACCTCGCTCTGAACCATGGAGAAGTTCTATTTATGCTCATCTCCAAGGAAGAAGCATAAAATTGTAATTGAAACATCTATTCTTAGTGGTCACCATTGTTTTAAGGCTGAAATTATACCGGGCCTTCGGAGATTCTCCCTCTGCTTGGAAAGCAACACTTTTGAAGCTCCACCAAATGGAAGGAAAAATGTATATAGATTCAGATCAAGTGGAGTTATTTCCCAATATACACTAGTGCCTAGAAAACAGTAATAGGAGCCTATTACCTAGAAACAGTATTTACTGTGACAAGGTGGGTTTCCATCTTTGGATAGAATCCTGTCAGCATTTCCCAAGTATAACTATGCCTAGTTATATAGTCTAATTACAGGAACTCAGTCATTTTTCTGAATGGGACCCTAATGTTTATTTTGAGGAGATATCATAAAGCTAGATATCATAAAGTGTGTAGGGATAGTATCTCATTCATTACTCCTGCATGGAGTAATGTACTCTACCTTTAAGGATTTAGCCTTAAAGGAGAGGGTGGCTGTCTTGGTCATTAGGTGTGGTTCTAAAGCCTGGCCTACTTAAAATCTACCTACCCACCTCAGAGGGTTGCTAGATTGTAAACTCTTTGATGACAGCCTTTGAATACTATTGGACTCTCCCAAATACTTAGCACAGTTCTCTGCATGCTAGGTTGGAATCTTGTCGATGCCATGGAGATGTGCAAGCCTGGAACCCTAATCAGTTGGTCAAGGGTTACTATGGGAAGAGTGGAAAGCTCTTTGGAATTATGTAGAATTATTGTCAAAGCAAGAAGTAAATGGGTTAAATGCAGAAAGAATGTAGATTAGAAAAAAAATGCGGAAAAATGTCCTGATTACACAGGGGCCTGAGACATGGGCACCTATTACCACAAGAGACTATAACTTTGGAGAAGTTCAAGAGAAGAATTGTATTTATACTCTAAACTTGCAGGCAGTCCTGTCTGGAAGCAGAATGATATAGAGATCCTTCTGTACATCAAGATTTCTTTAAGATGCAATCCTTTCTCACTGTACACAGTGGAGATAATTGTAGCACTTTACACATCAACTAAAATGGACTTAGGAAGTACTGTTGCAGACCTGTGAAATGTCATCGGAGATGAAGCATCTTTTGGTGGAGCAGGGCCGGGGTGGAAAGGGGTACATCTGGCTTGCTTATTTTAATGGTATTTTTTTAGCGCTTACTACGTGTCCAACACTCCTCTAAGCACTGCGATAGATGCAAGTTAATTAGGTCAGACACAGTCCCTGTCCCGCATGGGGTTCACTGTCTAAGGAGGAGGGGGAACAGCGATCCCCACTTTACAGCTGGGGACACTGAGGCCCAGTAAAGTTAAATTCCTTCAGTGGTATTTATTGAGTGCTTCCTGTGTGCACGGAGCACTGTCCTAAGTACGTGGGAGAGTACAATATAACAATATAATTAAGTTAAGGACAAATTTTCAGTCCACAGTGAGCACTACTGAACTGTGAGTACTGGCTGAACCTCGGGCAGATGCCAAATTTAGCAGCCTGCTCAGACTCTTAAAAAAATCTTAGTAGTTATGACTCGTGTGGATTCAACTCTCATTGGTACTTGGACAACACTTCAAATCTCTATACAGTCTCCAAACTCTTCCTGAATTTACCCTTAGTGGTTTTCAAGGCGAGTCGAACTGGATATCTCTGTATCAGCTCAAAGCAAACTTGGCGGAGATGGCTTGGCTTATCTTAACTACCCAACCCTCTTTCCTGTGGCGGTTCATGCCCTCATCACCTGGCAGAGGGCTGTTCCCATGGCAGTAGAGTGCTGTATCATTTCCCTCCTTCCCCAGGGAAGAAATCTCAGAGCTATTTGTAGTTGTAGATAGAGTTTTGTTCCACACATTGCTCTTGTCTTCCCGGGGCAAACCCGACACACAGTGGAATAGTTCAAAGACTCAGCCTATTTCTGAAAAGTGATTAGATGACCCAGTTCTTTAGCCATCTAGTGAAAGGTGCAATATCAGTAAGCAGTTTATGTGGCAGCTCAACAGAGCAGGACTGAAAAGCGGTGTGTCTGACTCAGGCAGCCCGAGCATGTTGGAGCAGGATTCGACCAGGGGTGTGCCTATCAAATGCCTGAGGGCGCCGTCCTTCCTCTTACCAGGTCAACGGCCAGTGTGGATTATGGGGACTGCCCCGAATGAGGTGAGGGGAAAGACCTCTGTTGCCCTTGTTTCGCTTCTCTTTAGCTGACCCGTTTGCCTGTCCTGTTGATAGGCAGGCAAGACCTACCTTAGAGCCCTACATTTGCTCACCCTTGGCCCTTGGCATTGCCTTGTAAAGGCTTCCAGTTCCAACGGAGCAGTGGCATAATGTAGTGGATAGAGCAGGGGCTTTGGAGGCAGAAGGTCAAGAGTTCTAGTCCCAGCTCTGCCACTTGTCTGCTTGGGCAACTCATTTCACTTCTCAGCACCTCAGTTACCTCATCTGTAAAATGGGGATTGAATCTGTGAGCTCCATGTGGGACAGGGATTGTGTCCAACCCGATTTGGTTGTATCCACTCCAGAGGTTAGTACGGTACCGGTCACACAGTAAGCACTTAATAAATACCATTATTATTATTATTTTTATGCCACTTTCCCAGTGAACACTGGGCTCACTGTCCTTCCATTTCTTCCCATGGATGTTTCCCAGCCTTACTGACCTGCCATGGCACCGCTACCTTTTTTAGTTGTTGGTCATGTGCCTTCTTCCACATTGTGGTCTATCCCTGGAATTCAGTTCTCTTTCCAGCTCATCAATCCCATTCCTTTCCGTTGTTCAAGGATAGTTTTATACAGTTTGAAAGTGGATACTCTGTTAACTTGAGGTGGACCAAAAAAAACAACCATCCTACTCTAAAGCCCTTCTGATTTTGCGGTCAGGACATTTTAGCTTCTCTGGAAGCTTGTTAAATGGCAACTTATTTTTTCAGAGTGGGACGAAAGAATATTCACTATTATTTTCTCCCCTTTTAAGCAGCACAAGGGTTGGAATAGAGCAGAATATACTGTACCTAGTACTGTATGCTCATTGTTGTTTAAAAGACTTTCACTGCTAGTAGCAAGAATTGTTCCTGGATGCTCAGAAAAGAGCAGCCATTTCATAGTACATATTCTTTCTTCCTTGGAAAAAGGAAAAAAAAAACCACATAGTGGTTTTGCATGTCCTTTAGACTAAACACTCTCCAAACCTGTTTGGATTTATTGTCTTCAGAGAATGTGACAGGAAGAACACAGGACACTAAATTATAGCAGTAAAAACCCTTCATTTGGGTTTTTTTCTTGTTTCCAGTTACTGGCAATGATTCTTGAAATATTAAACTCTTGTCACTATCATTCAAAAATAATCAAAAGCAAAATTTGAGTTTCTTTGCGTTGTTTCTTTTCAGTTTACTTCATAGCATATCATTGTCGTGAATGCCTTATAGAGTCCTAGAACATTTTATAATAATAATAATGTTGGTATTTGTTAAACGCTTACTATGTGCCGAGCACTGTTCTAAGCGCTGGGGTAGACACGGGAATCAGGTTGTCCCACGTGGGGCTCACGATCTTAATCCCCATTTTACAGATGAGGTAACTGAGGCACCAAGAAGTTAAGTGACTTGGCCAAAGTCACACAGCTGACAAGTGGCCGAGCGGGGATTTGAACCCATGACCTCTGACTCCAAAGCCCGTGCTCTTTCCACTGAGCCATGCTTCTTGTTATGAATAAGTATGCTAAATATTCCATTTTTAAATGCTGCAAGAAATTGGGACTTAATATGAGTAGACTAATGCTCTTCTGAAAATTTTTCCTAATAAATACAGTAAGATGCATATTTTCTAAATTGTTGTGTGGGGAATGAGATGATGATAGAAAATTAACTATATCGCCACTATGGTATGGAATTACTGGATAGTGGAAAATAGAAGTTTCAGGTAACTTGCCATCAGATTATTAGGGTATTTTTAAAAGAAATGTGTAGAATGGGATTAGCAGTATTCTAGCCAAGTAAATTCCAGTTTCTAGGGCAAGATGTAGGTACAGTATAATAAAAGTAAGAATATGCACAGCCTCCAGGTTAATCATTGCTGTGGTGGACTAAACGGTATTTTCATATCTAAAGAGTTTAATGAAGCTTACCAAAGGGCCATCTTCCAGGCACGAGGAAAATAGACATTTCTGACATTAACAAGCAAACTTGCCTGTTTGCTGGGAAAGAAGCATTAAAGAACTCTCCTGTTGTTTCCTTTAAGACCCCGAGAGTAATAGCCCTAGCTGTCAACAATTTTTGCAGATTGTATTGTCAGCAAAATTTAATCAAGTACTTTTTGGAGGACGAAGGGTAAAGGAAGTGATGATAAGCAATCAGTACTGCACCGATAAGCAAAGACTTTGTCTTTCCATAGCATCTTCGACCAACGGTTCTCAGTGTCCCATGAAGACATAAATTAAATCCCACAACCCTCTCCCTAACCCCTTCCACTCCCAGGACACTTCCTGAGCCGTAGTTTCCTACTTTTATGGATGGTTGAGATCAGGGAGAAACCTGATGCATTGGCAGAAATGAGATTTGAACAAAGCTTTTTTGCTGCATTGTACTTTCTAAGCACTTAGTACAGTGCTTTGCACACAGTAAGCGCTCAATAAATGCTTTTGAATGAATGAATGAGTTCCTAATTAACTGTCCCAAAAGGTAGCCACTTGGCTAGGTTGATTTACAGACATTTAAAGGATACCGGTCTAGGCGTTCACCAGAATTCTCAAGACTACCTTGCACAGGGGGTAGAAACAATACAAACTACTTTACCTGTATAAATGCATATAGCAGAAATCAAGGTGGGGAGACATCGTATTCATTTATATGTGACTTGACCTTTAAAATTTAATAGAAATTTTAAACTTATAGAGACCTTAAGGCATCAGGATTTATGGATGGTCCCCTTCACTCTCTGGGTTCCACTCTGTCTTGCCCTCAAGTATATAGGAGGGAATCTGCCCTCTTTTTAAAGACATCAGGAAAATATTCCATTAAACCACTCCCAGGAACCTATCTCAGGTTAGGATTGAAGCAGATAACATGATTCTCTATATCTAAGTCTTTATATGCTTGCAGATTAATAAATTTCCCCTCCTCCTCTTCCATCAACTGTATAATCCCCATTCCTTAAATCTTTCTTCCTAGGTCCCATTTCCCTTTAGGGATTCTTAGAGCATAAACATTGCAAAAATCAGATTCCAATCCAATTTTTTTTCGGTGCAAAGTTATCAATCCATTCAGCAACATATGATAATGTAAATGAGCACGTAGGTGCTCAGAAAATGCTGATGGTGTTGGGTTTTGGCATTCACTGCAAACATTTATGGTAGAAGCAAACCAAGCATTCACAGATTCTGCCCTAACTAAAATTGTGTCATCGTTAAATAAACATCTTGGCAAACGTTGGGAAAATCCAAATGTCCAAAGTTTTGTGCAACACTTTAAATCAGGCAGCAACTGCCCATTGAGGTCAAAAATGGGCACGAATGCATCATAGCTGGCCAAAGAAGATGGACATGATTAGGCTGGCCATATGATTTTTGTTGAAAACCAGGACATTGAGACACCATCCCAGATTCATGTTTTCCCTTCCCTTTTGGGGACTGGCACGGAGAAACGGCCTATAGTTTGTTTTTCCGTGCCTTTTCTGATGTGCTGGCACTTTCTGACATTCTACCACACATCAGACCAATGATTTGAGGGTGGAGTCAGAATGACTCTAAGTTGTCTTTTCTAAACTCTGTCTGATAGCCCAGACTCTCTCTGGGGCCACCTTTGGGGCTAATCCTGGAGCCAGGTCTGGGGCCACCAGCCTTGGGCTAGCAAGCTGCAGTGTTGCTCATCTACCATTCTTCCACCCACTGACTCAGCTATATGAGGTCTTTGTGAGTTTTTCCTCATTTACCTGTTATTTCACCTTCCTAGAAGAGTGTACTGTCATCAATCAAGCAAGCTATGGTATTTATTGAGCACTTACTATGTTCAGAGCACTCTTTGGGGCGGGGGGGGGGGGATTAATGGTATTTGCTAATGATAATAATGGTGATATTTAAGTGCTTACTTTGTGCCAGACACCATCCTAGTTGGCAGGGTAGATACAAGCTATGGGTTGGGCACTGTCCATGTCCCACATGAGGCTGAGTCTTAATCCCCACTTTATAGATGAAGGAACTGAGACACAAGGTCACACGGAAGACAAGTATCAGAGCCAAGATCTTAAGAAAAATATGTCCTGAGTAGAAATGACTTCCTTTTCAGGTGCCGAGGTTATTCAGGGCAAACTTGTGGATGTCTGTATTGACATTCTAGATTCCTGATTTGAATGTGCTGCTGCCATTTTAATTCAGATGTGTTAAACTATGGCTTGTGATGATCAGAAGACACTCAGTAGAAAATTTTTAATGGTATTTCTTAAGTGCTTACTCTGTGCCAAGCACTGTACTAAGCAGCTGGGGTAGATACAAGCTAATCAGGTTAGACACAGTCCCTGTCCCACATAGGGTTCACAGTCTCAATCTCCATTTTATAGGTGACTGACTGAGGCACAGAGAAGTTAAGTGACTTGCCCAAGGAAACAGCAAAGTGCTTAGTACAGTGCTGTGCTCACAGTAAGCGCTCAATAAATACAATTGAATGAAGTGGAGGAGCTGGGATTAGAACCCAGGTTTTTCTAACTCCCAGGCCTGGCTTCTATCCACTAGACCACACCACTTCTCAGAGTAGCCCAGAGTGTAGAGTACTAGGCTGGGGGCTAGAACACCTGAGTCCTTGATCTGACCCAGACTCGCTTTGGCATCTCTTTCACCACTTCTCTTGTCCTCCGCTTCTTCAACTGAAAATGAGGGTACCAGCACCTGCCTCTTCCTAACTTCATAGGGAAGTTCTATTCGTGAAAAGGCTTTAAATTCTTAGGTTTAAAACTTAAAACAAAATTAAAACAGATTTAAAACAGATGAAAAAACCTGATTTTTTGTTATTAATTTTGAAATGATCGACGATCAATTCGTTAGAGTACAATACAGTATGATTCTTCAGGTTTGGGAAAAATAAGTCCAAGAGCCTGCTTCTAAACATTACCATGTCTTAGAAATTAATTCTCATTTTATAATTAAATGTTGATTCTCAAACAACCATTTTATCCTTTGCAGGAAAATTAAACACATCAACCCACTTTTTTTTTTCCTTTGTTGGCCTGACAACACAATTGTTGCCCAAGGCATTATGTGAAGGCTTGGGTAATGGGAAGTGGGTGTACTTGTCATAAAGCTTTGTCTCCCTCTTTTCCACAATTCTCCATTTCTCTTCCAGGGCCAAACAACCTTGCCATGTAATGCGAAACTCTCCAGATTTACATGGAGTTTTACACCCATGATTTTTAGTGAAAGGTGGCTTGCTATTTCTAAATAGCTTGAATACTTTCTAGATCTTTTTATCCGTCACCAGTCAGGTTACCTTTTGGGTTGTATCCAAAGGGCTCTGAACAGTTCTCCAGTGACTCAGAAAGAAATTAATATCAAAAGAAGCTTTATGTGTGCCCTTTTTCTTGGTCTTTTTCTTATCATATGATTGATACTTGATATCTGGAGACTGAGAGCCTTTTTTGCCATCAACAAAAAACAGAAGCATTTGTGTCTCTATCAAATATTTCACCTGCTAAAATGGCTTTTGTGAAGTACTATTTGCTACTCATCTTTTTCTTCCTTTTTTCAGTAATGCCATTCCTGTCCCACCTCTTGTCCTATAAAAGCCAATCCCTTGATCTCTGTCAGGCAATCAGTCTGATTTATTGAGCACTTACTGTGTGCAGAGCACTGTACTAAGTGCTTGGGAGAGTACAACAACATTATAGCAGACACATTCCCTGACCACAATGAGCTAGTAAGATTTCCATCAGCTTCCAGAAAGACTTTTTTTTAGGTGTGTCAGCATGGACAAATAAAACTATGCTCAGTACAGTTTTACAGAAATCCAGAAGATGTGGGTCTGACACAAAGAAGCAGTGTGGCCTAGTGGATAGAGCATGGGTCTGGGAGTCAGAAGGAACTGGGTTCTAATCCCAGATCTGCCACCTATGTGCTCTGTGACCTTGGGCAAGTCACTTAACTTCTCTGGGTCTCAGTTACTTCGTCTTTAAAATGGGGATTAAGACTGTGAGCCCTATGTGGGACACTGTGTCCAACCTGATTATTTTATTATCTACCCCAGTGCTTAGTACAGTGCCAGGCTCATAATAAATGCTTAACAAATACCATTTTTTTCAAAAGTATGTTTTTTAAAAAATTCCTTAGCTACTTTCTGACTAGACCAATTCCCCCATTTGTGGCTTTCTTGTAGTTTCCCTCTGCCTTCTGAGATGTGAACTTGTTCTCTCTCTGTTAGTATCCCTGTTCATATTTTCCAAGTCTCAGTGGCTTCCCATTTCCTTTGTTTCTAAGAATGCATTTGACAGACAGTTCTGGCAGCATGACCTACTGGATAGACATGGACCAGCGAGTCAGAAGGACCTGGGTTCTAATCCCGGCTCTGCCACTTGTCTGCTGTGTGACCTTGGGCAGGTCACTTCACTGGATCTCAGTTACCTCATCTGTAAAATGGGGATGAAGACTGTGAGCTCCGTATGGGACAGGGACTGTGTCCAAACAGATTACCCTGTATCTCTGCCAGTACTTAAAACAGTGCTTGGCACCTATAAACGCTTAACAAGTACCATTCTGCTTCTTCTTCTTATTATTATTATTATTACTGACTCCGAAGCTTCACTCTTGGCATGCACGGTTCCCATCTCAGTCAAACGATTTTTGATTTGGTTGTTTGAATTCAGCAAGTAAGATTATAGACTGTGAACTCCTTGTAGGCAGGGTTAACTTAGTCTGTTATATTGTATTCTTCCCAAGCACTTAGTACAAGGCTCTGCGCACAGTGTGACTTTTGTACTTCACAATGGTTGCTCTCTCCCATCAAGTTATTTCAGTCAGTCAATTGTATTTATTGAGTGTGGCATTTAAGGTCAAATTGTGTGCATAGAAAAATTGTCCTGAGGATGTGCCTGTGAATTTGAAAAACACACACACATACACACACACACACACACACATTAAGTCACCTTCAGAATTTATGAACTCAAATAATACTTCCCAGGATCACACATCAAACTTACCTGCCACTAATTAATCTTCCTATCAATTCTGTGGATTTGGCATTAGTCACTTTTGGAAATTTCAAAATGCAGCTGATCGGCACGATTAATAGAAGGTCATGATGTGAGTCAGTGGCAGAAATGGGAATAGACTTGAATTTCCAGGTCTAGGGTTCCATTTCTGGTTCTCAAACCTGAGCTTAGACCAGTAGGCTTTAATTTCCAACTGTTGGTGCCAATTAATGAGCTGAAACTCCAAGAAGGAGTTGAAACCCCAAGCCACATTTCATCATCACCTGATGAGGGAAAAGGATTAACAACATAAGAAAACTTTGTTTGTGTCACTTGCCTGGAGCCCCAACCACAATCCTTCAACACTCTTCACTGCAGCCCCCATGACTTTTAACGAATGCCTTGGGTCAAATTCCGCAGTTGCCCTTCAGAGGCAGGGGGATTGCTTTCAGTTACAAGGCTGTAATTCAAAGGCACAGTCTTCTATTTCTCAGTTAGGGAGCACTCTCAGCCGTGAATGAGATTAACAAGGACATTTTTTAAAACACTAAAGCAGACTGATCTGAAACACAGTCCTCTGTAGTCAGCTAGACATTGTGTTGGCCCTCCCGATTTGAAGGGTCCTACAGAAAGATCTCCTGGGACAGAACCGAAATCCCACTGACACAGCCAGTTGCTCGGTTTGGGGTCTGCTTGTGAAAAGATAAAGTTCTCAGCTACTTCAGAGAAATCAGCATCAGTGGTATTTATTGAGCGCTTACTATGCACAGAGCACTATACTAAGCACTTGGGAGAGTACCATACAACCGAGTTGGCGGACACGTTCCCTGACTGCTACGAGCTTACAGTCTAGACAGAGGAATGGCCGGAACTGAAGAATTAGTAGCAAGTGGCTAAGAACCAACTTAGAATCACAAGGCAGAGAGGACCGCAGAGGGCCTAATCAATCAATGGAATTTATCAGGCACTTACTGTGCGCCTAGCACTGTATAACAACAACATAGCAGACACATTCCCTGCCCATGAGTAACAGTCTAAATCACAAGCTTACAGTTTAGAGGACTTATCCCAACTTTACTGGTTTCTCCTTACCACTGGATTTAAATCTCTCCATACCTCTGGCTTTAAAACACACAGTCACCTTGCCTCCTCTTACCTCACCTCGCTGATTTCCTTGTACAACCCAACACATTCACTTGACTCCTCTAACACCAACCTACTCACTATACCTTGATCTTGTCTTGTATCTTGATCTAGAGAAGCAGTGTGGCTCAGTGGAAAGAGCACGGGCTTGGGAGTCAGAGGTCATGAGTTCGAATCCCACTCTGCCACTTGTCAGCTGTGTGACTGTGGGCAAGTCACTTAACTTCTCTGGGCCTCAGTTACCTCATCTGTAAAATAGGGATTAACTGTGAGCCTCATGTGGGACAACCCGATTACCCTGTATCTACCCCAGCGCTTAGAACAGTGCTCGGCACATAGTAAGCGCTTAACAAATACCAACATTATTATTATTATTATTATTATCTACCCTTGCTCCTCCCCCCATCTCGCCTCCGTCCTGGAACTCCCTCCTCCTTCGTATCTGGCGGATGATTGCCCTCCCCACTTTCCTAGCCTTATTAAAAGCACGTGTCTTCCAAGAGGCCTTCCCTAACTATTATTCTCCCCTATTCCCTCTCTCTTCGGTGTCATTCTTGCAGTTGGATATGTACTCTTTATTCACCCCAACCTGAGCCCCACATCACTTATGTATCTATCCATAATTTATTAGCATCTGTCTCCCTCTCTAGACTCTAAGCTTGTTGTGGACAGGGATCGTGTCTACCAATTCCATTATATTGTACTCTCCCAAGTCCAGGAAGAGACAGAACAGAAAGCTGCAAGGTGGCATGATATCTTGTGAGCTCGGCATTGTAGAGTTCAGCAAGCAGCAGGGCCCAGCAGAAAGATCCCAGGCCTGGGAGTTAGAGGATATACAGTACGTTAGAATTAGAGGTTCTAATCCCAGCTCTACCTACTACTTGCCTGCTTTGTGACCGTGGGCAAGTAAAATTTCTGTACCTCGACTTCCTAATCTGTAAAATGAAGTTTCAAAACCTGTGTCCCTCCCTCTTACTTAGATTATGAGCCCCATGTAGTACAGGAACTGTGTCCGACCTGATTATTTCATATCCACCCCAGTGCTTGGCTTACACAGAGCTATTAACAAATACCACAAGTATTATTATTAATATTATTCTTGTTAATGAATTGAAAACATGGTATAAATTCAGAGGTATAAGAAGGGCTCTGTGTCATATCACAAACAGTTATACTCTGAGGGTTTCCTGTATCCTTTCCTGTGCCGGTGATCCTAGTGACTGACAGTAGCTTTATGTTCTGAAGGCTGGTTGACTAGGAACTGGCCAGAGACATTCCCTCCTTACTATTTTACTTACTCTGCCACTTGTCAGCTGTGTGACTGTGGGCAAGTCACTTCACTTCTCTGTGCCTCAGTTCCCTCATCTGTAAAATGGGGATTAAAAGTGTGTGAGTCCCATGTGGGACACCCTGATTGCCCTGTATCTCCCCCAGCGCTTAGAACAGTGCTTGGCACCTAGTAAGCGCTTAACAAATGCCAACATCATCATTATTTTGTAATTGGCATTTGATAAAGTGTGTTCCTTTTGCACTATTGCAAGATAACATGTGAGATAAGAATAAATGATCTCTATCCCAAAGCATCCTTGCCAAACAAACTTCCAGAAATTGACTCAAAAATATGCTGATCCAGAGAAGTAAAGCCTGGTTTGCTCTGAAAATATTTTTAGGAAGTTGTTTTTTCAATTTTTTTTTCTGTACACTTGCAGTGACCTACTTTCTCCTGACACTGAGCTTTAATGCTGATTCCGCAACACATTTTTGAACTAAGACTGCCTTCAGTTTAATTACTGTCTGGATCCAAACCCATTTTGAAACTGTAAAGCTTGAATGAAACATCATCACTGGGATGAGGTGTTCGTAATTGCAAAAGAAAGACACGCCGTCACTCTGCACAGAAGCAGCGTGGCTCAGTGGAAAGACCCCGGGCTTTGGAGTCAGGGGTCATGAGTTTGAATCCCAGCTCTGCCACTTGTCAGCTGTGTGACTGTGGGCAAGTCACTTAACTTCTCTGTGCCTCAGTTACCTCATCTGTAAAATGGGGATTAAGACTGTGAGCCCCACGTGGGACAACCTGATTCCCCTGTGTCTACCCCGGTGCTTAGAACAGTGCTCTTCACATAGTAAGTGCTTAACAAATACCATCATCTCTAGCGCAGCAACTTTGGAGCGTGGACCAGTTAGAGGGAAGATACTGCTGCCATTGTTCAGGTGGCAGTGATAATAGATGGCGACCATGGCCGACCACTCCTGAACCACACCCAGGACACCCTACTGAGAAAGAGTATGGCCTATTCATTCGTTCAGTTGTATTTATTGAGTGCTTACTGTGTGCAGAGCACTGTAAAAAGTGTTTGGAAGAGTACAATACAACAATAAATGGACATATTCCTAGTGGATAGAGCACAGGCCTGGGATTCAGAAGGACCTGGGTCCACCACTTGTCTGCTGTAGGACCTTGGTCATGTCATTTCACTTCTCTGGCCCTCATCTGTAAAATGGAGATGAAAATTGTGAGCCCCATTTGGGACAAGGACTATGTCCAACCTGTTTACCTTGAATTTACCCCAGTGCCAATACAGTGCCTGGCACATAGTAACCACTTAATGAATTCTATAAAAAAGAAGAGCAACAAAAACGCCTTAGCTCTCTGTTCTCCCCATCTTCATCCCCCATTCACATAAGGAAAGAAATACAGGGGAGCGTATCTCCCTTCTTACACTTCCCGCTTCCTTTAGCCGATACAGATGAATGTGTCCTGAAAACCCTAAAGGGAATGGCAGGACAAATCCTGAAGTTTTAGAATCTCCTGTGAAATTGGTGCAGCCGATCACCTCATTCATGAATGTTGGAGTGAAAGGAGTGAGCGTTCTGGGACAGGGTGGGGAAGAAGGCTTCTTAGCAGAGCCACAGTTTCAAATGGATATTGAAGGAAGGGAAAGTGTTGGTGAAATGAAGGGGAGGGAGACATTTCTGGCCCAGGGAAAGAGTGGAGGCTTGATATATTCCTAACATTAAATGTTCTCCAGTGTCATTGCTTCTTTTTGGTACAACTGTAATGTTTCCCAGAAATTCTTGTTTGGATTGATTAAGCTTCAGTTTTGCAACTTATTTTTAGAGTAAAATCTTTTGGCGCCCATGAATATAAACTTGACTGGTGACATCATCCCAAAACCAAAAATGAATCTATTCTATGGTCTAAAAGTTTCATATCTGTGGCATGACCTGACTTGTCCCACATAATTTTTGTTGTTAAAGTGTCTAATCACTTTGAGTAGCTATTGACCTAGAAAATAAGGTCTGACAGCCAGGTAAAGGTAGAATGTTTTGTCCTGTTGAGAGCTGGAAAATAGAGAAAAAGAATAAAACAAGGGAATGCACAAGTAGGATATAAGTACGCCCATTGGCTGGGTTTACACTAACAAAGTAAAGTGTACTATTGGGCAATTAGCTACATAATTAAGATAAAAATGAAAACATTTGCCTGAAATATCTGCAATACTGAGGTCAGGGTGTAATTTTCAGTCTGAATTAGTTGCATAATTTGTGAGTGTTGACACAACTATTGAATTATATCATTGGTGCCCCAGCAATAGAATTCCTCGTACCAGCAAAGTCTCCTTCTAAGATATTAAGCTCCAGAGAAGTTATGTAACAAGTTGAGCTTCGTGATCCCCAGCAAGAACGCGTGTGTGCGATACTGTATTCTAGAATCCTAAGGTTCTAAGGGACCTGGCCCAGTTGGAAGCTTGTTGGTTTAGTAAAGAAGTACTGTGGAATACATGGGCCTGGGAGTCAGAAGGACATAGGTTCTAGTCGCAGCTCTGTCACATGTCTGCTCTGTGACCTTGGGCAAGTCACTTAATTTCTCTGGGCCTCAGTTACCTCATCTTTAAAATGGGGATTAAAACCGTGAGCCCCATGTGGGACAGGGACTGCGCCCCATCTGATTAGCTTGTATCTACCCCAGGGCTTAGAACAATGCTTGGCACATTGTAAGCACTTAACAAGTACCGTTATTATTACTTATCAGGGCATAGTGGTTACAGGTCCGTCTACCTCGATGCTCCTTGTGCATATAGCCAGGAGCTGGCCTCTCACATCTATGATAAAAATCAAAGGTGCTGGCACTCAGACCAAGAGTCCACCCAGTTGTGGGAGCTGCCATCTTTGATTCCATCCCACTTCTCTGATTAATCCCCATCTTCGTGGGCCTGTCATCCTCTCAGCTGCTTTAATACTCCAGCATCTCACTATGTGCTGTTTATATAGTCCATTGCCGGAGTTTTTAAAATCATTTTTACCTCTGCCCTCACTTCCCCTTTAGTCAGTCAATCATTTGTATTTATTGAGCACTTACTGTGTGGACAGGACAGTAGTAAGCACTTGGGAGGGTACAGTAAAACACTAAACAGACACATTCAGAAGTACCTTTACCCTACAGTGGTTCAGTAAGTGTTGATGGGGATGGTAACTGGTTCCTACACATGCTCAAGCTCTGCAGGACAGTCCTGAAAGCTCCCCAGGGTATGTCAGTGGCCGGTGGATCATCATGGGTTTGTCAGTCCAGCAGTCAGTTGTATTTATTGAGTGCTTACTGTGTGCAGAGCACTGTACTAAGCACTTGGAAGAATACAATTCAACAGTAAATACACATTCCCTGCACACAGCAAGCTGGCGGTCTAGAGGAGGAAACATTAATAGAAATAAATGGCAGATATGTACATAAATGCTGTGGGGCCAGGAGGGGGGATGAATAAAGGGAGCAAATCAATGTGATGCAGAGGGAGTGGAAGAAAAGGAAAGGAGGGCTTAGTTGGGGAAAGTAGAGTCAGATCCTGGCAGGGCAACTCTAACACTTTGTACTACATTCTGCACATAGCTAGCACTCAATAAATACCACTAGTTGATCGATTTCACTTACTGAATGCTTGCAACCGGTACTCACCTGTTTCCTCCATTATGTTGTAAACTCTACGGGCAGGGACCATGTAATTATAATAATTGTAGTCAGCGGCTCATCATGGGTGAGCACTGACCCATCGTAAAGTGGAGCCAGGTCCTGGCAGGGTATCGTTAACAGATATTCCTGAGTGTTGTTTGAGATATCATCCATCTGTCATTCACCTTGATATGAAAAATCTGACAGGCATTTTCCAGGATAAAGCACTCTGCTTTGTCTACTGGTTGCATGGTCTATTTTGCAGACTCTTTTTGTTATTAATATAAAATAATAGCCTTGCGTTCTCTAGTTACTCATCCCCAAAGAGCCGGCTACTGTCATTTTTGTTCCGAGAGCTGCATTGCGTTTTGGACATCAAGAGACCGGATGTGCCACCCTTTGGGTCTGTTTACATTTCCCACCGGGTCTTTATGGGATGATAATGCAAAGTTGAATGAACATGTGCCATCTAACATTGTAACTGGCTTGTGCTGCCATCATAAAACATGCAGCAAAGAAACCCAAGATGCAGCTTTAGTGTTTAATCCCAAAGCACATGCTATCTGCGGTATTTACGATGGTGCTACTTCCATTTTGTAACTGATAGAGCGGGAGGACTAGGGCCTCTGCTGATATCCAGTAGCAGGAGAAAGGTTATAGACTTGTGGTGCAATGGGATGTTTGCACTCCTTGGCCATTTGAAGGCTCAGGATTATGAAATCAGCAAGGACTCTTACAGGGGAGAGACCTTTTTTGGACTATCTAAGGCTCTGTCATTTTTTTAAATATGCAAATTTCCACTTTAAGATGGTGATCAATTGTGGCTTCATCATCCTGCCAATTTGAAAAGGATAGTGTTAAACTCTAGAAAGTCACCTGTAGATAGACCTCCATGTGGGTTGAACTTTAGGGAACCCAACCTGGCCCAATCCCAAAAAGCAGTGAAAAATTTGGCAGGCCAAACCCTGGCTTTTAATAAAAAAGAAAAGGTTCTGTCAGTGGCCACAAGGTTTAAAAAAGGTGAAGGGGGCGGGGTGTGTGTAGCCCCAAATGGCCTAGGATCATGCCTATGGCAGTAGTAGTAAGACTTAAGTGTACATCTTTATGTTTCTTCTTTGATTTCATCATCCTCCCTGCTACTCATTTCCCCCGCAGCCTGAAAAAGAGGGATCCTGAAGCCCACTTGAAATGGTGTCGTTCAGCTCTGTGCTGCCTCGACGACCCCCCGAGACACACACACACACACACACACACACACACACACACAGCCCCACCCCCAAAAAACCTGAGCCAGTGGAAGCCGCAGGCGGAGTCAAGCCTCTGCGGAACTCTTCTTGTTGTTCCCAAAGAAGAATGAATCACATTGCGGCTGCAGGCATGGGTTGGCTGGGTAGAACCTCAGAGTGTCTACTAGGGGATGCTATTCTGTGCTCAAGTGAACAAGGATTCATTTCCAAATCCAAGAACACCAACTGGTTCAGACACAGGCTTTAGTAAACTTCAGTTTAGTTGCAGCAACTCAGCCCAGTAAGGCCTGTGCAGAGTTGGGGTCTGGACATTGTTACTTGAAAAGCAGTAGTAATTTGCTGTGCTGTGGGTTGAACAACCCTTATAATACTTTAGCTTTATGTGGGTAGGAAGCTTTCGAGTTGTCCATGTTCTCACCAAACACAAAGCTGTCCTATTTTAATGTAAGTTTTACTGAATGGTAAAAAAAAAAAAATGACATAGGGTATTTGACACAGGACATTTTCCATTGCATAAGCAGAAAATGCACGCTTCTCTGACCTGTTCTGTGAGTGCATGTGTTTGAATTTCTACTGTATTGCATTCTCAAAGCACTCAGAATACAGCTAAGTAAAACACAGTGTCCTCAAAGATGTTATCAATCTATCCTGGTATAGTTATAATTGAACATGTAATACTCCTGGCATATAGTATGCACTTAAATATCATTTTTATTATTAAAAGGGAAACATTTAAGTAATATACATACATATGTATATATACATATATAAGCAATAAGTAATATAATGTGTATTGCCAAACCAAGTGCTGGGCAAAATACAAGGTAGATTTAGACCCAATACCTACCAGGCGTGGAGCTCACAGTCTGAGAGAGGAAGAAAAATAATTTTATTTCCACTTTACAGATGAGGAAACTGAGGTACAGAGAAGTTAAGTCACTTGCCCACACAGCAGACAAATGGTAGAGCTGGGACGAGAACCCGTATCTCCTAATTCCTAATCCTAGGGTCTTTCCATCCGGTCACATTAGCTCCACCACACATATATATTGTTTACAACCAGGAGATTATGGGTTTTTTGACTGAATTTTCCAGTTTATTTCATCCTTTTCCATTTTATCTAGGGCAGATTACATACTCCTAAGCACCTATAAGGCTGTGCTCAGCCAGCTTGCATGTGGTTGGTGGAGATTCTGACAGCACCGTGTTGGCTGGTGTGCATTGGTTCCCAATGGAAGGTTCTCCTTGGATACTCCGTCTGATAACGTGCGTCAGGTTCTGTGAAATTATTTTAACCTCCCTTTAGGTTTGCCCTGTGCAGCCTGTAAGCCCGTCAATGGGCAGGGATTGTCTCTATCTGTTGCCCAATTGTACATTCCAAGCACTTAGTACAGTGCTCTGCATGTAGTAAGTGCTCAATAAATACTATTGAAAAAGAAGAAGAAAGGAGGAGGAGGAGTAATAGTATTTACTAAGGGCTTACCACATTGAGAAGCAGTGTGGCTTAGTGGAAAGAGCTCGGGCTTGGGAGTCAGAGGCCCTGGGTTCTAATCCTGGATCCACCACTTGTCAGTTGTGTGAATTTGGGCAAATCACTTAACTTCTCTGTGCCTCAGTTACCTCATCTGTAAAATGGGGATTAAGACTGTGAGCCCCACGTAGGATAACCTGATTACTTTGTATCTACCCCAGTACTTAGAACAGTGCTTAGCACATAGAGAGTACTTAACAAATACCGTCATTATTATTATGATTATTATGTTCAGAGTCTTGTATTAAGCAATGAGAAAGAATACACAAGTGGGAATTATTCAAGATCCCTGTATACTTGTATCCACTCCGGTGCTTACTACAGTGCTTTTGCACATAGTAAGTGATTAACAAATACCACAATTATTATTATTACTATGCTCTTATTTCCTGCACACAATAAATACCATTGATTGATTTCATCACTTTATTTAGTCTCTGCTCTGTGGGAGTGAGCTGATGGTTAGTCTCCCATTCATTCATTCAATCATATTTACTGAGCACTTATTGTGTGCAGAGCACTATATTAAGTGCTTGGGAGAGTACAATGTAACAATAAACAGATACATTACCTCCCCAGATAGCAGCAGGAGAGAATATCCCATTCAGATCCTCGTGGGAGATATGGAAGGTGGGCAGATCAGTGGGCATTGTGCCCATGGCAGAGTAGCAGGAAAACCGTGCCCACTCCCTTGCCCTTACTCCACATTTCATATTGTTATTACTCTAGAGAAGGCACAGTCTCCCGCTGCCTCACAAAATGGCATTGTAACTTTTCTGCAGGAGTAGAGTTGCCAATCTCTCCCTCCATCTAGAGACTGAGTCCTACAAACAGGGAGAGGCCTGGGGAAGGGAAACAAGAACTGGTTCCAAAGCCAGGCCCCTGAAGGAACCCATGTCCCCAAATCTCTAGGGGGTTGAGAAATCTGTTTTTATTTTTCTAGACATGTGAGGGGTTTATCTGGAGATTTAAGTAGACACTGTTCAGAACAACACTTGCTCAGTGTGGCACTCCAACCCAAACAAGGAAGACAATACAAAGACACAATTACAAGAAAAAAAAATAGAGGTCTGACTGGGAATAGTTCCTAACCATCAGTGCGAAGGGGAGAGAGCAAGTCCTCCTCACTGACAAGGAAGCTGAGGTTTAGAAAACAATGAGCCTGTGATAGACCTAGGATTGGAAAATAAGCTTGCATTTTTGTATTGTTTTGTTTTGTTTTTTGATGGTACTTGTTAAGCACTTACTAATAGCCAAGCACTGTACTGAGCACTGGAGTGAATACAAGATGAGGTTGGACACAGTCCATGTACAGTCTAAATAGGAAGGAGTAGGATTTCATCCCAATTTTACAAGTGAGGAAACTGAGGCCCATAGAAGTTATGCGATTTACCCAAGGTCCTACAGCAGGCAGGTGGCAGAGCTGGGATTAGAACCAGGTCCTCTGATTTCCAAGCCCATGCTCTTTCCTCTAGGCCATGCTACTTCTTCAAATTTCCTGGCCCAGGGCTCTATACCATCCTGCTGTTTCCCAGACATTTCCAAAATGTCTAAGGAACCAGACATTCCAATTTAGGCTGTGCAGCCCTGAAATAATAATAATGTTGGTATTCGTTAAGTGCTTACTATGTGCAGAGCACTGTTCTAAGCGCTGGGGTAGACACAGGGGAATCAGGTTGTCCCACGTGGGGCTCACAGTCTTAATCCCCATTTTACAGATGAGGGAACTGAGGCACGGAGAAGTGAAGTGACTTGCCCACAGTCACACAGCTGACAGGTGGAAGAGTGGGATTCGAACCCATGACCTCTGACTCCAAAGCCCGTGCTCTTTCCACTGAGCCACGCTGCTTCTCTTGAAATATGAGGTCAACCTTGCCTTCCATAGGTTCTGTGGTTCTTTAGGAGGTGTTGGTAGAACCGAAAAATCGAAGTTGGGGGCAAGAAAGGTTAATGAAGTGTGCCTCACTAGACTGTCAGCTCCTTGAGTGCAGGGATGCTTTTCAGTTTTTATCTCCTTTGTATAATCCTGGTCTCCTGATACAAAGCCGTACAGAATCAGGCCATCAGCACATAGCAGAAGTAGGCATTTCGGCAGGCCGGAGGGAGTGAATTGTGAGTCCATACTGACATAACAATAATAATAATAATTGTGTTATTTGTTAAATGCTTACTACGTGCCAGGCACTGTACTAAGCGCTGAGGTTCATACGAGATAATTGGGATGGACACAGTCCCTGTCCCACATAGGGCTTACGGTCTTAATCCCCATTTTACAGATGAGGTAACTGAGACCCAGAGAAATGAAGTGACTTGCCCAAGGACCCCCAACAATCAAGTGGCAGAGTTGGGATTAGAACTCAGGTCCTTCTGACTTCCAGGCCTGTACTCTTATCCACTAGGCCACCTGTGTGACCCAAGACAAGTCATATAAATTTTCTGTACCTCAGTTTCCTCATTTATAATATGGGAATTAAGTATTTGTTTTCCCCTTCTAACTTGGACTGGGAGCCCCATACGGGGCAGGACGGGGACTGTGTCTAGCCTGATTAACAGGAATCTGTCCCATGCTTAGAACAGTGCTCGACACCTAGTAAGCACTTAACAGATTCCATGATATGATGCTGATGATGATGATGATGATGATGATCATCATCATCATCATTATTATTATTGCTACATATTTAGACTGTAAGCTCCTAGTGGGCGGGGAACATGTCTACCAACTCTATTATGCTATACTCTCCCAAGCGCTTAGCGCAGTGCTTGGCACACAGTGAGTGCTCAATAAATACCATCGATGATAGACTGTCAAGGCTTTCCAGATTTCAGTTTTGAAAATTTGGGATCCCACCTACAATCTGGCTTCCAGAGAGGCGGGACCTGTGTCACATAGCTGTGGGACCATTATATGTCTTTCTTGGAAGAAATTCCTGGAACTGGATACAAGAAGCAGCAGCAAGGCCTAGTGAAAAGAGCACAGGTCTGGGAGTCAGAAGACCTGGGTTCTAATGCCGGCTCTACCAATTGCTTGCTGTGTGACCCTGGGCAAGTCACTCAACTTCTCTGTTCCTCAGTTCCCTCAATTGTACAATTCATTCAGTCGTATTTATTGAGCGCTTACTGTGTGCAGAGCACTGTACTAAGTGCTTGGAAAGTACAATTCAGCAACAGAGATAATTCCTACACAACAGCGGGCTCACAGTCTAGAAGGGGGATTAAATGGGGATTAAATACCTATACTCCCTCCTACTTAGATGGTAAGCCCCACTTGGGATGAGGACTGTGTCCAGCCTGATTAACTTGTGCTTGATACATAGCAAGCACTTTACAGATATAATAAATTAATAATAGAAATAACAGTGAATTGAGGACAGACAGTATGGCAGTTCTGCCGTAGGTGTTTGGGTGGCACATTACTCATATTTTTTTTATGGTATTGGTAAAGTGCTTACTATGTGCCAGGCACCGTACTAAGCGCTGACTTTATGGCCTATTCCTGCAAGCCATTCTTTCCTTGCCATTTTCAAGGTGTATTTATTCCTGATGAAGTTCTGGAAAGAGACATTGTTTAAGATGGATGGGATGGACAGGATTCTAGGTGCCAGGAGACGTGTCTGGCTCACGATTCACTGAGACCTCTCTGGGCCTTTCTACTGAATTGTCATTTTTATTTTTTTCCAAAAGTAGCTTAATGTCTTGGAGCTTTTATTGATACTAGGAACTATTTTAAGTCACAGTGCTTTCTTGAACCATGTGGTTAGGTGTACTTGTGTATCTAAGAATTCTTGAGGATTTTATTAGTCCTTACTGTTAAGCCGGTGTTCTCAGTGTTTTCCGTCAGCCGACAGCGGGGCAAAGATGTGCCTCGGGATAAAGAGGACCATTCCTGTTCCGGGAGCCAAACGAGTTTTTCAAACTGTGAGTCATTTCACTGAAATAAGGAAGTCAGATACAAGTCTACATAGATCAATAATCTTCTCCTTGTAAATCATTTTCTAATATACATGGTCATTTAAGCTTATTTCTGAATTGTACTTATTTAGGAGTCAGTCACCCTTTTTATGCAGAATAACAAACCCAGCAGATTTTCCCAAAATGTGTAGGTGCTTTGACATTTAAAAGACAATGTCTAAAGAGCGAGTAATCGCGATGGCCTGTGTCCCCATTTCCCACCGCCAGAAGAAACTCCCATCTTAGCCCTGAAGATCTTTCCCAGGATGCAAAACAGAAAGAACTTGGCTGCTTTTCTCCTGACGCTTTCCACACAGCCACTCCTGACACCCCACCCCTCAGCCTTATGTCAAGAGAGATAAAATGGGTCAAGATCAAGCGGAAGATAAGTTTTTGTTGGTGTCCTCAACTCCTCCTCTGGTCTAATGCTCCTCAAAGTACCGCCTGGGCACCGCACCCTCTCTCTGTGTGATTCATGCAGAAATCTGCTTCCAGAAATTACTGCCAGGAATCATGTCTGTCTTCTCTAAACTGTATATGCCTTATGGGCAGGGAAGGTGTCCACCAATCTATTGCACTCTTCCGAACGCCTACAGCTGTTCTCTGCACACAGTTAGTGCTCAGTAAATACCATTGATTGACTGATTGCCAGAAGGGGTGGATAGGGAGTTAGTGGGGAATTTAGGGACCTAGAGGTCACCACAAAATGAAAGAGTAAGGGTTAAAGGGAAGGGAGCCTGGGGGTCGGTAGTAGCAATAATTACATTACTTATTGAGCACCCACCGGGCTTAATACTCTGAATTAAGTGCTTAGGGAGGTTCAATGGAATAAAGGAACATGATACCTGCCTACGAGGGGCTTACACCGAGATCTGTGGGCAAAATACTTACCAACAGGGTAATCAGCATAAAGCGTTCAGTATCCAATTGAATCAACATGCTGGAGGGCTGAGATGGATAAAGTAATACAGAAGTGCTAGAGATGGTCGGTGAGTTGCAGTGGTTGCCTGTCAACCTCCGCTCCAAACAAAAACTCCTCACTTTTGGCTTCAAAGCTCTACATCACCTTGCCCCTTCCTACCTCTCCTCCCTTCTCTCTTTCTACCGCCCACCCCGCACGCTCCACTCCTCCGCCGCCCAGCTCCTCGCCGTCCCTCGGTCTCGCCTATCCCGCCGTCGACCCCTGGGCCACGTCCTCCCGCGGTCCTGGAACGCCCTCCCTCCTCACCTCCGCCAAACTGATTCTCCTCCCCTCTTCAAAACCCTACTTAAAACTCACCTCCTCCAAGAGGCCTTCCCAGACTGAGCTCCCCTTCTCCCTCTACTCCCTCTACCACCCCCCCTTCACCTCTCCGCAGCTTAACCCTCTTTTCCCCCCATTTCCCTCTGCTCCTCCCCCTCTCCCTTCCCATCCCCTCGGCACTGTACTTGTCTGCTCAACTGTATATATTTTCATTACTCTATTTATTTTGTTAATGAAATGTACATCGCCTGGATTCTATTTAGTTGCCATTGTTTTTACGAGTTGTTCTTCCCCTTGACTCCATTTATTGCCATCGTTCTCGTCTGTCCATCTCCCCCGATTAGACTGTAAGCCCGTCAAACGGCAGGGACTGTCTCTATCTGTTGCCGACTTGTTCATTCCAAGCGCTTAGTACAGTGCTCTGCACATAGTAAGCACTCAATAAATACTGTTCAATGAATGAATGAATGTGATTTGGAGTACTGGGAATTAATCAGGGAAAGCCTGTGAGATTTTAGGAGGGCTTTGAATAGGGGAGAAGTGTGGCATGTCGGATATGGGGAGAAAAGGGGTGGTGTGCCAGAGGAATAGCATGGAATAGTAGATAAAGCACGGGCCTGGGAGTTAAAAGGACCTGGGTTCTAATCCCAGCTCTGCCACTTGTCTGCTGTGTGACCTTGGGCAAGTTACTTTACTTCTCTGTGCCTAAGTTATCTCATCTGCAAAATGGGAATTGAAACTATGAGCCCCACTTGGGACAGAGACTGTATCCAACCTGATTTGCTTGCATCCACCCCAGTGCTTAGTACAGTGCGTAGCACTTAGCAAGCGCTTACCAAATGCCACGATTATTACTGTTAATAGTGTGCAAAAAGGAACAGAGATAGAGTGAAAAGCAAGGTAGAGTTAGAATTCGGGCTTGGGAAGACCAAAAGGAGTAAGCTGGGGAGTAGCAGATGAAGAGAACATGTTTGTAGGACGGGGGGAGGTGGTGGAGAATCTTGAAGCCGAGTGTGAGTTTTTGCTTGATGTGGAAGGAAGTCAGAAACTAAGGTTGTCAGGTTGTGGGAGAACCTTCTAGCTCTACCTCATTCTCGACTCTCCCGCCTCCAGACATCCTATGGGCCACGGCTCTCTTCACACCCAAATCCCATCTCCTCCTCCAACAATTTTCCCGATTAATTTACCTGCCCCTCCTGAACCATATCATCCCTTCAGCCAAGGAAGCTTCCCTTTAATAATATTTTATCTTCCCACCCTACTTTTTTCTCTCTACTGTGTCACCTGTAATAATAGTATTCATTTTGGTATTTGTTAAGCTCTTATCAAGCATGTGTCAAGGACTGTACAAAGTGCTGAAGTAGATAAAAGATAACCAGGTCCCACCTGAGGCTCACAGTCTAAGTAGGAAAGAGAACAGGAGAATCCTCATTTTGCAGGTGAGGGAGCCGAGACACAGAGAAATTAATTGACTTACCCAAAAACACACAGCAGGTAAGTAGTGGAGCCAGGATTAGAACCCAGTTCCCCGGACTCCCTGGGAATCGCTGGTCTGATTTCATTCAGAAGGCTGAACTATAAGTCTTTCAGGGACACCCTTCTGGCAAAGTAGATGATATTTTTCTAATGGATGGAAATTTACATTTCACCATGATCCAAAATGTCAGTTCCTGATTTGTGTGGGTGTTTGCGTGTATGTGTGTGTATGTTTATGTACTTTTTAAAAATGACATGCACGGCTTTTCCTGGAAATTTTCCTTTAAATCTTTGGGTTTGGGTTCAGGACATGCCAAAGGCATCACTTTCATCTGCACATGTCTATTGTGACACATAAGTAATCTATTTTCTGTGTTTCCAGACACTTTCAAAATTTTTTTTTAAAATTCTGTTGGAACTTAAATGTTTCCAGTAATTGATTGGACAAAACACAAAACCAAAAGCAGATGGGGCATATGTAGATAAACTATTTGTTTTCATCCCTGTAATTTGTTAGGTCAGATAGCTCTTCAATTTTCTAACCATAAACGCCTCTTCCCCCCAACTTCAATTAAAAAAGAGAAAAAGGCTTCCAATAAGTAGGCTAAAAAAGTATTTTGTGCAGTATTTTTTTAAGCCACCTTCCTGCTAAGGAAAGAAATTTAAAATTACCTTGAGAACTCTTTATACCAATGTCTAGATTATTTATGAAACTCTTGTGTTCTCACTGTAGATTACTT
This sequence comes from Ornithorhynchus anatinus, assembly GCF_004115215.2. Taxonomy (NCBI): domain Eukaryota; kingdom Metazoa; phylum Chordata; class Mammalia; order Monotremata; family Ornithorhynchidae; genus Ornithorhynchus; species Ornithorhynchus anatinus. The sequence goes on from NC_041741.1 coordinate 34,161,924, forward strand.
TAAAATGGCCTAACTCAGATTACAGCTAAAATCTCGCCTTCTGCATTACTGTAGACTTTCAGGCTTTCTCATTTTATTCATTTACCAAATAGAAAAATAATGGCTCTGTTATCAGGAACAACTGTAAAGTGATATATTGTTCTTTCTTCCGAGTTAAGAAGACTAACACACCAGACTGTAGCAGAGGGGAGTAGCCAGGATGATAACACTTCCATATCAGTGAAAGTTGGTTCGAAATGAAGGCTATTATACAAGTGAGTCATTTTGGGCTCATCCTTCCTTTTTATTACATTTATATGTTCCATAAATTGCAGAGAATCAGCAGGACTTAGTTTTTTATAACTTAGATAATAAATAAATACACTCTAAAAAAAAAAATGGTTCCCAGGTACACAGACCTTACTTCATAAATAGTAAAATTAATTTAAGGTAACATTTCTTCCTTCTGCCACTCTATCAGTAACTCCTGGCCCAGGCATATGAACAAGTCGCTATCTGTATGGCTGTAACTTTCCGAATAGCATTTAAAGCAATATCCAGTTTCTAGGCCACTTTTTCCCCTTCAAAGAATCACTTCCCATATTCTATATATTCTCCCATTGCCATGGCACCCCTAACTTTAAATAACTTCCTTCTCCATCTGCCTTCTCCATCTGATTTTGGCCAAATGGAGGGAGCACAAAAATCCTTTGTTTTATTGACCACATCTCCAAATCATGGTAAGCAGTTTTGTTGTCTGTCACCTATGCATCTATGCACATGTGGCCCCCGAGGCTTCTATGTATTTATTATTCCATCATGCAGGGTTTCTTCACCATTCTTTGCCTCTCTAGAGAATATTCTTCTAAAATTTGAAAGTGGTAATAATCATCACTGCAGTAATTCCAGTGCAGTAATTCCCTGCGCACTTCTGCCAGAGTCATTATTATCCATCAGTAAGCATTAATAATAAAATAATAGTAATATTTGCTAAGCACTTAATATGGGTCAAGCACTGTTCTAAGCGCTGGGGTAGATATAAGTTGAGAAGCAACGTGGCATAGTGGATAGAGCACAGGCTTGGGAGTCAGCAAGGTCATGGGTTCTAATCCCAGATCCACCACTTGCCTGCTGTGTGACCTCGGGCAAGTCGCTCCACTCCTCTGGGCCTCAGTTATCTCATCTGTAAAATGGGGGTTGAGACTGTGAGCCCCACATGGGACAAAGGACCTTGTCCAACTGAATTTACTTGTATCCACCCCAGCACTAAGCACAGTGTCTGGCACATAGTAAAGCACTTTACAAATGCCATTGTCATCATCATTATTATTACATGAGACACACTCCCTTGTCCCACATGGGGCATACAGTCTGTGTACTTATTTATTGAGTGAACCTACACAAGACAAAACCTAAGAAAATTAACTTAAACTTAAGGTCATTTAAGAAAATATAAGGACCTGTCTTCTGGTGTGTGAAGAGAAGCCTGTCTCTTCTAAGGCATGGACCCGGATTTTAGTGGGGAGGGACTCTGATTCATTGGTGTCTATTTCTGATTTCTAGGAACAGAGATGGGTCAGAGTATATAACCCTTTTTAGTCTGATTGGGAACCCTCTCCTTTCATGGAGCGGGGAAATGGTTTCCAAAGTCGGGACCTTCCCCAGATTGATTAAGTGGGGACAGTCACGGACTGAGCTCTGCCTTGGTCTGAGCAGGACCCTTTTTCCGTATCGGAGGGGGCTGGTTGAGTGTTCAGCACGCGGTAAGTGCCAATAAATACCATCGATTGATTGAGGGCACTGGGTGGGGTGGGGGTCTGGAAGAGCTTCAGTGGAATCTGTCAGGCCGAAGGGCCATCATTATGGATTCCTGGAACGGACATGTGGATGGAAGTAAGGGGTATGGAGTTACCCCTGCGTGCCCAGTACTCTTCGGGCCAAACCAAAGTTGTTTGGCCCTTGTAGATTCTGGTCCAAACTGGAAATTTCCAATTTAAAAAAAAAAAAATGCAGATTCCACCACTCAGAGGCATGGCATTGAATCAAACCCTAAGTCACTCCCCTGCCTTGAGGGGTCTGAAGGTAAGCAAAGCCTCTCCTGTTCTATTGATTTAAGTATGGTTCATCTAGCCTGGGAGCACAGGCCTGGAAGCCAGAGGGACCTGGGTTCTAATTCCGGCTCTGCCACTTGTCTGCTGTGTAAGTCTGCTTGGGTAAGTCACTTAACTTCTCTTTGCCTCAGTGACCTCATCTGTAAAATGGGGATTGAGACTATGAGTCCCACGTGGGACAAGGGACTGTGTCCAAACTGAGAACCTTGTATCTACCCCAGCGCTTTTAACAGTGTTGGGCAGATAGTAAGCCCTTCATAAATACCATCGTTATTATTATTATGCGATCAACTCCTACAGGGCAGACCTGGGTCGATCAATCAATTAATGGTATTTATTGTGTGCAGAGTGTCCTGGGTGTAATCTAGACTGTGCCTGAACTCCTCTAGATGCACAGTCTGCCAATGTTCAGCCATATCCAATTAGGAAACTCTGATCCATCTTGAAGACGCTTTGAAACACGTCTTCTTAAACATGATGGTCAGTGGAACCCAGAGGTGCTTGTGCATGATATAAACTAAGCATTCACTGAATTTCTGGCCACAATCGTGGCTCAATCCCCAAGAGAAATTTGTTTGGACCTGAAAACAATCGGCCAGTTGTCAAGGAAAGATTTTAACAAAATAGACAAAGGTAACCCATGGAACTAGGAAAATGTTCCTTTGGCATCTTGATGCTCAGTGTCACCGAATGCACAGTATCAAGACTCCTAGGGCTAGACCATAGGGGCCAGTGTGAGCTGAAAATCACTGACCTGGTCTGCTGCGGGCCCATCTTCATTCATTCAGTCGTATTTATTGAGCGCTTACTGTATGCAGAACACTGTAGTAAGTGCTTGGGAGAGTACATTATAACAATAAGCAGACACACTCCCTGCCCACAGTGAGCTTACAGTTTAGAGAGGGAGACAGACAGTAATATAAATAAATTACAGATATGTATGTAAGTGTTGCGAGGTTTGGAGTGGGGATGAATTGAGGGAGCAAGCCAGGGCGATGCAGAAAAGAAGTGGGAAAAGCAGATTTAATCAAGTAAGGCCTCTTGGAGGAGATGTGCCTTCAATAAGCCTTTGAAGTGGGGAAAGGAATTGTCTGTCAAACATGACGAGGGAGGACTTTCCAGGCCAGAGACAGGATGTGGGTGAGAGGTCGGCGGTGAGATAGATGAGATTGAGGTCCAGTGAGAAGGTTGGCATTATAAAATAAAATAAATAATGGCATTTGTTAAGCACTTACTATGTGTCAAGCACTGTTCTAAGCATTGGGGTAGATACAAGGTAATTCAGGTTGTCCCACATGGGGCTCAAAGTCTTAATCCTCATTTTCCAGGTGTGGTAACTGAGGCACAGAGAAATTGTGACTTGCCCAAAGTCACACAGCAGAGAAATGGCAGAGCAGGGATTAGAACCCACAACCTTTGACTCTCAAGCCTGGGTTCTTCGCATTAGAGGAGCGAAATGTGTGAGCTGTGCTGTAGTATGCTAGAGCTTTCCAAAGTGGAGTTCTGGGTCTTGGGCTTGCTTCCTGACAGGAAGTATTGCTGCTGTGCCTTGCATATGGACTGCCAGACCACCTCGCCTGCACGAATCCGTCATGATCAGGCCCACAAAAATCCCAACTCCGGGATCAGAGCCCGACCGGAAACTCATTAAATTCGGCCTTAGCCCAAGCAGTCCCAACCCCACCACAGGCTGCTGGGTCACCATGAGCAAGTCGCTTCACTTCCCTGTGCCTCAGTTTCCTATTCTCTCAAATGAAGGTAAAGTAATTGTTCACCCTTCATCTTAAACTGTAAGCCCGGGGTGGGACAGAAACCATGTCCGCTCTCATAATTTTGGTTAACATGGTGCTGGGCACATAGTACGTGCTTAACGAATGCCATTATTAATAGTAATTGTAGTATTTAAGCACTTACTCTGGGTCAAGCACCGTTCTATGCACTAGGCTAGAGGCAAGTTAAATAGGTTGGAAAAAGTCCCTGCCTTTCCCACATGGAGCTCACAGTCAAAGTAGGAGGCAGACTAGGTATTGAATTCCCAGTTTGCTGATGAGGAATCTGAGGCCCAGGGAAGCTAAGTGACTTGTCCAAGGTCACACAACACGCAGAGCTGGGATTAGAACACAGTTCCTTTGATTCCCAAGCCTGAATTCTTGCCACTTGGCTGTGCTGCTTCTTACTACGGGCCACAAGCCTATTAAGTGCCCGTGTAGCTACAGTATAGGCAAAGACCCCTTGCCAGGGGGGCTATTATTATTATTACTGTTATTAAATGGGCACTGGAATCAAGCAAATTCATTCTTATCATATTTTTTTCTCATGAACCCTTGCCGGGTAAGCACAGATTTATGCAAAAATGTATCACCGAGCTGTTTTCCCAAATCTCAAAATCCATAATGAATAGTAGGTGCTTTATTAATTTGGGTTTGACACCTGCCACTGAAAAGAACAGCAGAAGCCAAAGATCTGCTCTGTAACTTAGCACCAGCTGTTCCCCAGGTCTTTTCATTCAGATTTTCTTCCTTCGCTTGCCAAGGCTAAAATAACAGCCAATTTTATAGAAAGATTTCTTCAAGGCATGAATAAAGCAATCAGTGCTAAATAAAATAGACCACTGTGAAACTTGGGTTAAATCCCCTTAAAGGAAGAGAATGGGCCACTGTTCAATCGGTGGTATTTGAGTGTTTACTGGGTGCAAAGCACTTTACCAAGAGCTTTGGGGAGCACAGTGCAACAAGAGTTGGTAAAAATGTTCTTTGCCCACCAGGAGCTTACAGTCTAGAGGGGGAGACAACCTTAAAATAAATTATGGATATGTATGTAAATGCTGTTGAGCTAAGGGCCGGTGAATATCAAGTGCTGAAAGAGTACAGGTCCAAGTATCTAGGTGATGCAGTTACCCTATTTATTTTGTTAATGAGCTGTACCTCCCCTTGATTCTATTTATCATGATTATGTTGTCTTGTTTTTGTCCGTCAGTCTCCCCAGATTAGACTGTGAGCCCGTCATTGGCCAGGGATTGTCTCTATCTGTTGCCAAATTGTACATTCCAAGCGCTTAGTACAGTGCTCTGCACATAGTAAGTGCTCAATAAATACTACTGAATGAATGAATGAGAGGGAGTAAGGGAAATGAAGGTTTAGTTAGGGAGATTTGCTTTTGGAGGAGATTTGATTTTAATAAGGCTTTGAAGGTGGGGAGAGTGGTGGTCTGTCTTAATATGGAGGGGGAAGGAGTTCCAGGCCAGCAAGTAGTTTTGGTATGAAGCCCAAATGGTGCATGATGACTTAAAAAAAACTTGGAGGTCAAAAGATTGGAGGTCTTTGTGGGGGAACAGGACAGATTCGTGAGGAGTGGGTGGGTGAGAGAGAAGGCAGGTGAGGAGGTTATGACCGGCTCGAAGAATTTCAGTTGGTGAGAGTAGAGACTGTACAGTGGCTAGAGATGATGAGATTGAGTGTGCATCCAAGTTGTTGAGTGAGTGAGGTGGGGTGGAGCAGGAGATCAGGGGAGTTGTGGAATGATAGGAAGTAGGGCAGCAGAAGGGTCGTTGGGGAACATCCACATGGATACTGAAGCCTCAAAGGGTCAGTATTGGGGTGGAGAAAGAGAGAAGGAATGTGAGAAAGGGATCAAAATGGTTCGGAAAATTAGGCGAGGGGTCTGGGGGCCAGTAGGTGACCGTGACTGGAGTGGGTGGTAGAGACAGATGATGTGGGCTTCAGGCATCTGTCTCTCCCCTCCCCCCTACAGACTGTAAGCTCATTGTGGGCAAGGAATTTCACTGTATATTGTCGTATCATACTTTCCCAAGTGCTCAGTACAGTGTTCTACTCACAGTAAGTGCTCAGTAAATACGATTGAATGAATGAAAGGAAAGAGGGATTGCAAGTAAGGAGCGGCCTACTGAACAGTTCTGCAGCCCTGGAAGTTCTCCTCTTAGAATGCCAGTAATCAAGGTTTTATATGGATTTACGCATGCTCTAATTTTTTATGCTCTTTGTTTTCATTGTCACACCTCATCTCCAGGGGGTGCATGTGATTCACTGTGAAGTTTGAGATTTTAGAATTGCAGTATTTGGGCATTTGCTAGGAGGCCTCCGGTCCATTAATAACTTTATATCAACAGATGAATAAGAATGTTAAAAATTGAGTGCTTACTGTTTTTAGAGCACTGTACTGAGCACTTTGAAGGAGAAAGGCTACTTGCGCAGATATTCATTTGCTTGAAGAAAGATAAAGAAAGAGAAACAGGTGGCTCTAGTGGAAAATGTACCGGTCAAGAAATCGAGAGACAGGGGTTCTTATTCCAGCTCAACCAACTTCCAACTGTATGACCTTAGAGAAGTGACTTTACTTCTCTTTGCTTCAGTTTCCTCCAAAGTAAAATGTGAATTGAAATACCATGTCCCGTGGTGGGTCATAACTGTCTCTGATTTGACTGATATATTTACCCAGTGTTTAACCCAGTGTTAGCAAAAATAATAATAATGATTACAATGATAATAACAACACTGTTTTTTCTCCAGCATTTTCTAAGATAGGCTTCACCCATTTGCAGTACTTTTGTTGAGAAGGGGGTTGGGAAGGAGGGAGAGGGTCAAGAAAAGGAGACTTAAAAGGCATTACCCTACAGAGTGTTTGTATGCAATCGCTTTGAGTTTATTTAGTGCTCTTTTAAATGAGCTTTGGTTTCTAATGAAAAATGACCATAAAAATTTATCTCGATTTGGGGATATAGACTGTAAAGGGGTCATGGATAAAAATATCACCCCTCACACGGAACCAGGATCAATTGCAGAAACGGAATCTCCGTTTGGTCATAGACTTTTTTACCCAAATTATTCTGCCGTAATCGGCAATATCAGAGTAAAGTTATGGTGTTTCAAAAGTAGTTACACCAAATTTAATATTCAGATAGGGCAGAACACATTCTGCTTTGAGGAACAATTGGAAGCTTTATTATTTTTAAAATAGCTAACATTTTTATTCACTCATATTTTAGGTAAAAGGGACGTGGGAGGAGTGAAGGGTGTCATCCCTTTAGTCACTGCTGCCTACTCACTTTTCAAATATCTTCGCTTTTGAAGAAACTGCTTGATTAACTGAGTCTTTAGTATTCCTGGTAGATAAATCTGCAGGTTATGGAAGAATTTTGTATAAGAAGGGTGCATTTATATGAACCACTTATACACACATGGAAAGTAATATGATGGTATTTGTTCATCGCTTACTATATGCCAAGCACTGTTCTAGGCGCTGGAGTAGATACATGATAATCAGGTTGTCCCACGTGGGACTCACAGTCTTAATCCCCATTTTACAGATGAGGCATAAAGAAGTTAAGTGACTTGCCCAAAGTCACACAGCTGACAGGTGGTGGAGCCAGGATTAGAACCCATGACCTCTGACTCCCAAGCTCGTGCTCTTTCCACTAAGCCACACTGCTTCTCCATGGCCTAGTGGAAAGAACATGTGCCTGGGACTCATAGGACCTGAGTTCTTATCCCAACTCCACTACTTGCCTGATGGGTGACCCTGGGCAAGTCACTTAATTTCTTTGTGCATCTGTTACCTCATCTGTAAAATGGGGATTAAGACTGTGAGCCCCATGTGGGACATGGACTGTGTCCAACCTGATTAGCTTGTATCTACCCTAGAACTTAGTATAGTGCCTGGAACATAGGAAGCACTTAACAAATACCACCAAAACACCACAGTAAGGCTTGAGCTTCCAATTTATACAGTGGTTTTGCCCTGCAGAACTGAGGATACTGAGTGAAATAACTTTGGGATATTGAAATGAGTTTAAATAGAACAAATCAAGTTTTTGTGCACTTCCCTGTGAGTTCTCTTGGTTAAGTAGTGTTCGCTTTGCAGCAATTAGAAAAGAAAGCAAGAATATATATATACTATTTAGCAATTTATGCAACTGAAAAGCTCTCAGAATGTTATTCGTGTGTAGAGACTTTTTCTGTTGTTGGTGCTGTGTGTTGCTCTAGGGATTAACAGCAAATTTCCTTGCCTCTTAAAAAAAAAAATCAAGCAGTAGAAAATTCATTGTAGAGTATTTACAAAGGAATAATTTAACATTTAGGCTGAGGTCAAATGGGAACCACTGTGAGAGTAGGACAACTTTTATTGCCTTAATGCCCATCTGACTCCGCCTTGCCTTTTTTCTTTGTTTTCTCTCACCTTACTCAGTTGGAGACATTTATTGAATGTCTGTCTGTTCAAGGAATGCATCAGGCCTGGGAAGGAATTACAGGGAAATAAATGACAAAATACCAGCCATAAATCTAATCTCTTTCTTTGTTCCTAGATGTCTTTCTAGAGAAGCAGTGTGGCTCAGTGGAAAGAACCCAGGCTTGGGAGTCAGAGGTCATGGGTTTGAATCCCGGCTCTGCCACTTGTCAGCTGTGTGACTGTGGGCAAGTCACTTAACTTCTCTGTGCCTCAGTTACCTCATCCATAAAATGGGGATTAACCGTGAGCCTCACGTGGGACAACCTGATTACCCTGTATCTACCCCAGCTCTTAGAACAGTGCTCTGCACATAGTAAGTGCTTAACAAATACCAACATTATTATTCTCTTTCCCCTCATTTCTTCTTTACCCTCCTTCATCAGAATCCAGTTGGTGGAGGAGCAGGGTTTAATGAGGAGTTTTCTCTTCCACTCTTCCCAGCTAGGCTCCTGGCAGAGTATCTGGATCCCTGACTGTAGTTTCTTTTAATGTCTGTCTTCCCTGGTAGGTTGCAGGGCAGGGTTAGTTTCGTCTAACTCTGTTGAAGAACCCCAAGCCCTTAGTATAGTGCTCTACACACAAGAAGTGCCCAATAAATACCATCAATTGAAGGAGTGATTCCACTGCTGACAGGGAGTGGAATGGGGTGAGCAAGATTGGGAGAAAACAGTGAATTTGTCTCTGTTCCTCTCCTTCCCCTCTTATTTAGGTGTGGAGTGCCTCTTTAGACTGTAAGCTCAATGTGGGCAGGGAGCATGTCTATCAACTCTGTTACGTTGTACTCTCCCAAGCCCCCAGTTGCTTGAACTTGAGGTTTGTGTTTTGGCAGCCTCTCGCATTAAGGGCAGATCACACTGTAGTGCCCATCCACTCCAACACTACGCATATGGACACAAGCAGGAGCTTCGGCAACTGGGCACAGTGAGTCCAAATAAATGTTCTTTGTCCGAAGAACACTCCCAAGTTACCTAATTGCAGTCCAGCTAAAATGAGGATTGAAAACATGCGTGGTAGCAGAACAGAGATGTGCCTGGAAAAAAAAAAAGCTGTGGGGAAAGTCACAGAGAAGAGACTTCAGTGCTATTTTAGAAATTTTCTTATTCAGTACCTCTTAAAATCACACCATGTTGGATGCCGCTGTTTACTGGCCAACAAATTGGTTCCACAGTTGCCCATGGGCTTCAGCCTACCTTGGGCATTACATTCATTTCCCTCTCCCTCTGTTCACTAAGCCTCCTCATCCGACCCACCCAACTGTTCTAAATTGAAATGAGCAGGGGCTTCGGTAGTTGGGGAGGAACTGGCCTTCCAAACCTCATTATTGCAGGATTTATCCTGCCCCAGGGCAGGATTAGAACTCTCCAAGAAAACAGTTAAACCTGTCAAGCTTGTTGGTGTAAAATTTTTGACTTGAAATCTGATTCTTTTAAACCTCTCTCTGATCTTACACTTCCCTATCCAGGAAGCAACACCAAAAGAAGCAAAATACCATTTATTTTGCTATAGCTTTGGTGTTGGTAATATGTTTGAGATTTCAATACTTTTGTTTTCAATCTTTAAAAAAACTGTTTCAGAACATCCCAGTGTAGCAGACACTCAATCTTGAAAAACAATCTAGTAAATAATCTGGGTTTGGGGTTCTTTTTTTTTTTTGGCATTTTCACTTCTATAGCATCTTTTTAATCCAGAAGGATTTTTAATAAGTCTGTGACCTATATTACTATTAGATAATATATACTGATGATATCACTACATTCAGAAATTCTGCATTCCCAGAGAAAATGCTTTTGTTAGTTTTAGCATCTCAGTTTGTGTTCCCCTCTGTTGGATTTTATTTTTGTCTAGATTGTCTCAAGTAGTCTATGAACCAAATAGATTACACTATTAACCTCTTCAAATTTACACTATTTACCATTTTCAAATTTTAGAAGTTGTTATAAACATTTAATTTATTTCATTGTTTTATATTTCCTTGTTTTTTAAAACGGGAAAAGACCCTACCCCAAAATGAGTAGTTCTGCTAACTGATTGCATTTTGGTGGGGGGTTTTTGGTGAGGGTCCCAATTTATGCATTGAAATCCACAATCTTAGAAATCTTTGTACTGCGAAATTAAATTTTTAATTATGTAAATCAGTTCATTGAGTCAATGGACATGTTCCCAAAGAAGTAACATCTGTGTTTAGGGTGGGAAGCAATCACAAGTAATCACTGTGAATCAAAATGCATTTGTGAGAAATAATTCATCCAAATCAGGCCACACCTTCTAGAGCCCTGTCATCTCTTCTTTGTGCAGAAGCATAAATACTGAATGCAGTTGCAAAATAGTGTGTAATTATTGCAGGAAATGATATTCTCTCTCCTTAATCTCTGTTCCTTGGCCAGTGCAGTGGGCAAACCCGTTTATCCTTTTGTCACAGAGCGCTGACGGTTATTAATGATCTCTACTTGTTGAAACTTCGGGTCCTGCTCTTTGTTGTGCCCTCTGTTGAGGGAAGAGAACACATCTAATTCTATAAGAGACCAGAGAGACGGGCACCTGGTACCTTCCGGAAATGCAATAGCTTGAGGTAAAAGGACAGAAAGTGGCCATCGAGCCACAGCTAAGAGAGGAAACAGTAGCCTGGATTTCCAGACCACTTTAAAACTGCCTTTATGTGTCTTTCTTATTCTAAGAAGCTTCTCTGTTTCTACTTTATGCCTGGAACTTCCCAATCCAAACCTATGGTTCCTTTGTCTTCTAAGTGATCACCAAGACTAAAATGATTCATTTGTGTCGATGAGACCAGGAGCTATAGAATGAGAAATGTGACTATAATGATTTCACTGGATGGCCAGAAGTTGTAGCAAAAAGGAAGGTAATGGCGCTAAGTCCATGGGGGTGGTGGTGATGAGAGCCTCCTTTTACTTCTGGCAGCATCTGGTTCATCCCGGTGTGTGTTCCATCACTCTTCCTGCACCATACCCCCTACCCTATCCTCATCAGATCCTCCACAGGTTTTCAGTTTCAAATGTCAGCACCTGGTTGATTCCAAAATAAGCCCTGGGTAAAAGGCAGGGTGGGCAGACAGGGGCAAGAAATAAATGTGAAGAGGAAGGGGAAGGAAAGAGATCACCAAGGGGATGAAATGATGCTCTCATCTTCACAGCCCAGCTGTCTGGAAGTGTATGAAACTCTAAAGTGTGTAGGTGTAGGACCCCGATTTGGAAGTTTACCTATCACCAGATCTCTCGCCTGAAATAAAATTTCTTTAATGTAAAGTACCTAAAAAGTACCCCAGATGATTTGAATATACAGCAGCCCCTTTTATAACCTTTTCTTTTAGCTCACCTTATTAAATTCTTAATGCCATTCTTATGTACAGATTCCTTCACTTCAAGCTATCAAGTTTATTGCTTTCACTTAAACACTTCCCTTCCCCTAGCTTTGAAGCAGCCCATTTCAATTTAGCATTACCGTAGATGACAATAGATCAATTTAGAATATAAGCAGTGGTAGATCTTGGAAGAACTCTATTCTGCCTTTTTGCTGAAATGGCTATGAAGGATAAAACTTAGAAATTAAGTACTGGATTTGCCCACATACACACACAAAAGAATAAAATTCAAAATCTTTTATTATTGGTATATATTCACATTGCTCTTCGAACGTGTGTTTGGTTCAGTGACTTGAACACTTAAGATGTCAGACTGTATATTATGATATTCACCCTGGGTTAATAGAGTGCTTTTCTGTAGAGAGACTCCAAACATTTTCAGAGATTGCACTTTATCCTCACTTGCTCATGAGAAAACTGTTAAAATCATACAATCCAAGGGACTGTGAGAGATCCGTGTAGTCCAAACTTTGTGGCTTTTTGGTTTAGGTTTTCACACCATTGATTGATTACCTATTGTGTACTCCCCAAGTCATTCTGCCTCTGACCTGGATCTCCCCCCCACGTCAAATCCAACAGATAATTACTCTCCCTGCCTTCAAAGCCTTATTGAAGGCACATCTCCTCCAAGAGGCCTTCTGTGACAAAGCCTTCTTTTGTCTTCTCCCACCCCCTTCTGCATCACCCTGACTTGCTGTTTTTATAAGCACTTAGTACAGTGCTCTGCACATGGTAAATGCTCAATAAATACAGTTGACCAACTCACTGGGTGCCAAATGCTGTACCTTGTAGTTGGGGAATATGAACTAAGTAAAAGACCACCTTGAAGCATTTACAGTGTAATGGAGGAAGCAATAGACATAAAGCCCGTTGTGGGCAGGGATTGTCTCTCAATTGCTGAATTGTACTCTCTAAGTGCTTAGTACAAGGTTTTGCACACCGTGAGCACTCAATAAATACGATTGATTGAATCAATCGGTTTTCAATCAGTAGTGTTTATTGAGCACTTACTGTGTGCGGAGCACTGTACTGGGCACTTGGGAGAATACAGTACAACAGAGTGGGAGACACGTTCTCTGCTCACAATGAGCTTATAGTCTAGAAAAGGAGACGTCTAGTGCACAATGCCTGTTCACCAGCTGGTCATATTCTTGATCAGTCAAGAATGGAACAAGAGGAATGGAAACAAAAGGCATCTTGAGGGATTGAGGTTCATTGTAAGGCAATGTTTTTCTCCCGAGAGGGTTATTATGTAACAGCGGGAGACTCTTCCAAGGAGATTGTGCAATTCCCAGTCCTCGGAGATCTTTAAGAATAGAAGAGCCATCCATGTGCCCAGAATGCCCGGAGACAATGTGAAGCGGTCCCTAGGGCCTAGCCCTGTGATCCCAATTAGTCTCTGACCACACACTGCTTCTCTCTTCTTTCAGAAAAGCTTACTTGTCAACACTCTTCATTCCCAAGTGATGCTCAGTGGTGTGCAGACACTGACCTTCTGTCTTATCTATTTTTTCCCCCCCTCGATCCAGATGGTAGGATTTCTGAGATTCCGCCACACATTTTGAACCGCTCACCATCTGACCAGCAGATTAACCTACTGGCCAGGCGTCTGGGCCCAGAGTGGGAGCCCGTGGTGCTGGCTCTGGGTCTGTCACAGACGGACATCTACCGCTGCAAGGCCAACCACCCTCACAACGTGCAGTCCCAGATCGTGGCCGCCTTCGTCCGATGGAAGCAGTGCTTTGGGCCAAAGGCAACTGTTGGGAGCCTGCACGACGGTCTCGTGGCTATGGACGTGGACCCTTCGGTGCTGCAGCACATGCTGGAGTGAAGCTGGCCCACCGCTGGTGCTCCCAGAGCCCTTCGGTCAAATGTGCCCCTAAGCAAAATCTCACCCCAAATTCTGATTTTCCTTCTCCTTTCCTGCCTTTTTCTCTCTCTCTCACTCCTCCGTCCCTCCCACTCTCTCATGATCCCCAGATGGAATGGTTTGTGTTATCGTTCGTTCTCTCTCTCTCTCTCATTTTCTCTCTTTTATTTTCTCTCTCTCTCATGTTCCCCGGATGGAATGGTATTCATATCATTTGACAGCATCCGTCAGGCCAGACATCTCAGAACTTCCCACCTATTTATAGACATCGTCCATTTTTTTACATGTGGGAAACCCAAATTAATTCTTAGCTGTTTTACCAGAACTGAAATTTCTCAGACATAGGTGGCTCCCCAGAACCAAACTAAACTTTATTTTTCTAAAGCAACATGAATGGTGTGAATCACTTAGTCCCCTCAGCGGACCTCAGTTTTCCCCTTCTAATTTTACACATACTAAAGAGAGAAAATAACAGGAGCTATTATTTTTTACAAAGGGAATCTTTGGCTATTTTCATACTGGAGGAATAGCCCAGTATTAACTGTAATTCATTAATCAGTGGTATTTACTGGGTGTTTACTGGGTGCATAATACTATACTAAGCCATTAGAGAGAATGCAGTATATTCATTCATTCAATAGTATTTATTGACTACTTACTATGTGCAGAGCTCTGTACTAAGCGCTTGGAATGTACAATTGGGCAACAGAAAGAGACAATCCCTGCCTATTGAGCGGCTTACAGTCTAATCATGGGCTTACAGTCTAGAGAACATGATACCTGCCCTCACTCTCTGCAAAGAAGAGTTGAGGTCCCAGCCAAAATCCCCGAGGCTTTTACGAGGAGACTTTGGGGCACACCAAGTAATTTGTTAAAAGAGGAGCTGGGGAGAGATGCCACCGTTAATAGCCAATGGCCAATAACCAGGTCTTAAAGTTCAAAAGATTTTTAATTGGAACAGGGGTGGCCTTTGCCACCTTTCCCTGCCATCCCCACTGTCCTGGAAGCTAGAGAGGTCTCGGGGAGGACCGAGTGGCAGCCAGGCATTGAGGAAGGAAGCTCCAGGCCGAAGCTTCGGGCCTCAGCCCAGGATAGGTGGGGCTGCAACTTCTGGCCACCCAAGAGTCAGGTGTGGTCAGGGGCACTGATGCCATGGGCACCGCCTCCCCAAAGCCCCCATTCCTGGGCTCTTTCCAATACGGGAGCCAAATTCAAACTGGCTCTGGCTGACTGCAGTGCCCCTTAGAACATCCATGAAGTGCCGATAATGTGTCAACTCCTGGGAAGGGACATCAGATCTTCAGACTCTGTCTCTGGCACTCGAGGGATCAAAATCTATTGAGAGGAGTGGGAAAGGCCTACTATTAGAATGAAGCAGAACTGGGACAAGCCAGTTCAATAGCAACAATTAAATCATTTTAGCAGGAGAAGCAGCGTGGCTCAGTGGAAAGATCACGGGCTTAGGAGTCAGAAGTCATGGGTTCTAATCCCTGCTCTGCCGCCTGTCAGCTGTGTGACTGTGGGCAAGTCACTTAACTTCTCGGTGCCTCAATTCCCTCATCTGTAAAATGGGGATGAAGACTGTGAGCCTCACGTGGGACAACTTGATTACCCTGTATCTACCCCAGCGCTTAGAACAGTACTCGGCACACAGTAAGCGCTTAACAAATACCAGCATCATCAGCAGGAGAAAAGTGTAACATGGTTTTATGCAGAGTCCCCAAACACTTCAGCCCTCCAGGAAAATGCTACAACCATCCTAGCTTTCCCGTTGCCAAGGAGTGGCTTCTGCCTTCTCTGGGCTCCTTTTGGAGTACAGTCTCCTCCAGAGATAGTGAGAAGGGAAGGGAAGGGTTCATTCTAGGCCTCTGGTACTGAGAGGACTGTGTCCACTCTACACCAGTGCTTCTGCTCCCCTCATCTTCCTTCCTTTGAGCTGCAGGTGGCATTAGGTGGCTGAGAAGCAGTGTGGCTTAGTGGATAGAGATGGGCCTGGAAGTCAAAAGAACCTGGGTTCTAATCCCAGCCCCACCATATGTCTGCTGTGTGACAGATTAGACTGTAAGCCCGTCAAACGGCAGGGACTGTCTCTATCTGTTGCCGACTTGTTCATCCCAAGCGCTTAGTACAGTGCTCTGCACATAGTAAGCGCTCAATAAATACTATTGAATGAATGAATGAATGACTTGGGGCAAGATACTTAACTTCTCTGGGCCTCAGTTACCTCATCGGTAAAATGAGGATTAAGAGTGTGAGACCCTTGTGAGACAGGGCCTGTGTCCAACCTGATTAACTTGTATCTGCCCTGTGTTTAGAACAGTGCTTGGCACATTTGTCTTGTCTTATGCTCTCGAGTTGTCTCCAACCCATAGCGACGCCATGGACACATCTCTCCCAGAACTCGCCACCTGCACCTGCAATTGTTCTGGTAGTGTGTCCATAGTTTCCTTGGTACAAATCTGGCAGTGGTTTACCATTGCCTCCTTCCACGCAGTAGACTTGAGTCTCCTCCCTCGACTCTCTCCCACGCCCCTGCTGCCCAGTACGGGTGAGTTTTGACTTGTTGTAGATTGCCTTCCATTTGCTAGCCACTGCCCAAGCTAGGAATGGAATGAGTATGTCTCTGCTTGACTCTCCTCCCCATAGTTGAGACTGCTAGAATACTGAAAACTCTCCAGGTGCAACCCTGAGAGGGGGCTTGGCACACAGTAAGTGCTTAACAAGTACCATAATTTTTATTACAGTTATTATTAATAGGAAAGGAGGGGACCGACCAGGCCTTAGGCAAAACCTTAATGATTGATGCTCTCCTCCTCGCCTGCATATGAGTAGGTCATGACAAGGGTTTTATTGCTTATAAGAAACCCCTCCCTATTTGACAGAAGTACCTCCCCAGCAGACCCATGCCCTGCTTCACACTCTTGTGCCCCCAATATCTGTCTCCTCTCTTCTTTCTTACTTTTTTTTAATGGTATTTAAGTGTTAACTATGTGCCAGGCACTGTACTGTGTGCTGGGATAGATGCAAGAAAATCAGATTGGAAAGAGTCCATGTGCCACAAGGCGCTCACAGTCTTAATCCCTATTTTACAGATGAGGCAACTGAGGCCCAGAGAAGTTAATCAATTAATCAATTGTATTTATTGAGTGCTTGGGAGAGCAGAGCAGAGCACTACACCAATCTCTTGGGAGAGCATAATTCAGCTGAGTTGGTAGACACATGTCCCTATCTAGACTGTGAGCTCATTATGTGCAGGAATGTGTCTGTTGTTATATTCTACTCTCCCAAGTGCTTAGTACAGTGCTTTGCAAACAGTAAGCACTCAATAAATATGATTGAATGAATGAATTCCTTGCCCACTTGGAACTCACAGTCTAGCGGGAGAGACAGACATTAATATAAATAATGTGATTATAAATAATATAAATAAATAAGTACATAAGTGCTGTGGAGCTGAGGGAGGGGGAAATAAAGGGAACAAATCAGGGTGACACATGACTTGCCCAAGGTCACCCAGCACGAATGTGATGGAACTGAGATTAGAACCCAAGTCCTTCTGACTCCCAGACCTATGCTCTATCCACTAGTCCAACACTGCTTCTCTACTTCCCCAGCCACCCTGCTACACTCCCACAGATGAATTCTAGCCAGAGCCATGAATAGGGAGTGGAGCCCCAGCCAACAGAGCAGAGGAGAAGGGAAACTACTGGAGCATGGAAGAGACTTTTAATTAAGTTGTTACATATACTTTTTCTAAAAAGCTGCGGGGAAGCCTTTGTTGACAGCACACAATTTTAGGAATTTTACATCGACTTTTGTTTTTTCCACTGAGGACTTTTTGCATAGACCCAAGAATTACTGAGGTCTGCATATTTTCACCTGGATACTTTAGATGGTTGAATTTTAACTTGCTCTAATTGTTTGTATTGTTTTCTTATGGTTCCATATGTCTGTCCTTCCCCCATTAAGATGATCTTGGGGCACAGGGATGATATATTAATTAATTTTACTGTATTTACCCTAATGCTGAGTAGTGTTTTTGTTCATTGAATGTGTCCGTTTATTGTTGTACTGTACTCTCCCAAATGTATGCACATAGTAAGCACCCAATAAATATAGTTGACTGACTCATTGCAACCATTTAATATATTTTAGTAATAACAAAACTAATGAAACCACTTCAAGAACTGACTCTCTAATAACATTCTCCAGAAGTCTAAAAGTGCATTCATGTTCTTCTAAAGGAAAACTGCATATCCCATATGCATTTGCTGAAGACGATTCAGTTCAAAGTGATTATTTACAGTTTCCGATGGTTCTTGCTTATTGGTCTTTTAATTTTAGTTTTGAAGATCTGGTCTTTTAAGTAATTTGTTATCTTTTGACTTTGTCATACTTCAATTGTATCCCACTGTACTTATGGGCTAGAGTTTTATTAGTATGCACCCAATAAACTAAGACAGTTTGAATCATTACTTTATTTCCTTGCTGGGAAGGCACCCATTTTTAAATGCCACATGTTGCTGAGTTTTCCTTTTTGCAAACACTTAGTGCTACATTGGTGAAAATAAATCACTGTGACATCATAATTATCCTTTTAACAGAGACAGATGGAGGGATGGCATCAGGTAAGACATGCTTCTCTATTGACTTGACCCAGGAAGTGTTACTTATTCCATTATATATTAATATAGTAATAGTATATATAGTATAGTGATTCATTTATATTAATATAAATAGTACATTTATATATTAATATATAAAGTGTCTTTCCCCCTCTAGACAGTAAGCTTGTTGGAGGCAGGGAATGTGTCTACCAACTCTGTTGTACTGTATTCTCCCAAGCACTTAGTACAATGCTGTGCACACAGTAAGTGCTCAATATATACCATGGATTGATGGATTGACTGTGTGAGGCACTTGGGAGGAGGCAGAATCAATCAATCAGTCAATCAGTATTTTTGCTAGAGTCACAGGTGAGGTGTTGGTATATTTCATGCTTTGCTGCAAATTACTTTATGATCTTAATCTCTCAAGTACTATCAATTCCACCCTTAGTATTTTCTGCTAGCAGTTGCCATCATTGCTAACAGTATTCCCTAATAAGCAATATTTTATTTCAGTCAATCAGTGCCATTTATTGAGCATTCACTGTGTGCAGGGCACTGTAATAGGTGTTTGGAGAGAGACACATTCATTGTACGCCTTGCTAGAGGCAAACAGAGTTTTCTGCCGGATAAGAGTTGTTTTGATGTTGTTGTGGAGCTTCTGACATTACTCAGGACTTTACCATCCACACTTCTGGATCGCTTGGATGCTACTTTATGATACATTCTTATATACCTAGTGGAAAGGGTGTCCCAACCAGAGCAGTAGTAATATGAATATCTTTCTGGTCTTGCAGTTGAGCAGTGATATAGGGCCTGATGCTTAGATCTTTGCTGCATTATTATGTTGGTGATCAAAAGCTGGTGTTTAGCACTTTCTTTGAGGAGGAACATGTTCCAATTCTATATGGTCGAATGCTTTTTCTCCATGTTTCTGCATCCCTGCCTTCATATATGTTGAAATCTCCCATGGCATAGGTACGGGTGATGGTAAGATAGCGCTTTAGCTCACTGTGGGCAGGAATGTGTCTATTTGTTGTTACATTGTACTCTCCCAAACACTTAAGATAGTGCTTTGCACACAGTAAGTGCTCAATAAATACGATTGAATGAATGAAACAAACGCCTCTGGACAGATTTAGGAAGCTCAAAACAAATCTTCTATCGCAAAGCCTAAGCCAGCCAGCCTTGCTCAAGGGACAGAAGTAGCATCTCAAAGGACAGAGTAGCATCTAAGCAGACATTTCTGTAAACTGTCCTTCCTCAGGATTACTTTTTCTGTTCAATGCTGCAATAACAATCATATTTATTGAGCATATGCTTTGTGCAGAGCACTGTACTAAACGCCTGGGAGAATACAGCAGAACAATATAACGGACACACTCTGGCAAGTCTGGCTAGCTGACGGCAACAGGCTGTTAACGAGGCGAAGAGACAGCTGATCTCACTGTCAGGTGAACAGCAGTGCATGTAGATTAGATTTGGTACAGCTGAAAATGTCCACCCGTGCTTGAGTGAAACAAGCTGGGGTCCTTGAAGTGCAGCACCAAATAAAGGTTTTAAGAGGCTAGCCAGAACACTTGGCTGGGGATTTTGAATTAGCCGATACCACTGGTTCAATCTAGTGCAGTGAAATGGTGTTCTAGAGGCTATGCAAGGGATAATCCATCTCCTCAAGGTGTTAAGTGACTGTCGGGGAATAATTTAGAAATGAGGAGAATCTGGCTGTTAAATACCTATGTTTTCATGCTCTGCAGGTCGAAAGATCAGAGGCACTGAAAGAAAAGCCATTTCCAGCTAGATAGAAGCCGAGTTGGTGCAGAATTAGGATTTAAAACTATTCATTACCAGATTTGGTTATCGGTTCTCTCCATTCACTGTGATCAGCCCACACTTCCTTCCTCTAAGCCTTACGCGATCTTAAACTGGATGTGGCTGGCATAGGATTTAATAATGTATGGCCTTTTTACTTCTTTGGATTATCAACGGAGATCAGTAAAAACTAAGAGTTGTTCTTAGAGTCATTTACTGTTCTCGTAGGCAATTAGAGAGTCAGTTCAGTGAGCTAGATAAAGACCCATCCTGCTCATAAATGTTTGCTAAATGTATTAAAAATATTTAGCAGCTACTCCACTGCTCGTGTCAGCCGACTTTTAAGATGCTCAGTTTTGTGCACTGAGACCGTAATGAAAAATGAAACTGTCTTCAGTGGCCAGGAACTACAAATCTCAGGATCCCTAGGGGATTTGGGACTGCTGGGAAGAAGTGTGTTCTTCACAATAGGAGCACTGAAAGCCTGGTCAATCAGGATACAGGTAACTTTTTTTAAAGACAACAAGTAGAACTGTTCAGAGCGCTCTTTGTCCCTGACTCTTCCTCTCTTTCCTCTCCAAGTACTATGATTGAGTCGTTTCATGTGATTGGACCTGTGGTAACTTCCTGGTCAGGCAGCACTGTCTAATTGTCTTATATCAGAAAATTTGGACCCCCAAATCGCATCTTTCCTCTTGGCAGGTTGACTGATTTTCAGAAGGCCTTATCTTGAGGGGTGGAAGGAATGTTAAGGAGACTGTTGAAATGCTGTTGCCATTTCATTCAAATTTCCTTCTTAACTGCGATGAAGGTGCAGTCATCTGTGTTCTTACCTGGTGCTGAGGCGTTGTTTATAGGTCCATAAACACTCTCCAGGGATGCTCTGGTTTTAGTGTCTGCAGGCTTTATCCTCTTCAGTCTTAGAGTCCCATCACTAGCCAACACATTATTTCCCTGGTTTTTATTCCACATGGTACACTTCAATAGATATTCATTTTAGCCGTAATATATTTATTTCTATTAATGTCTGTCTCCCCCTCTAGACTGTAAGCTCCTTGTGGGCAGGAAACATGTCCACCAGCTATGTTGTATCGTACTCTTCCAAGTGCTTAGTACAGTGCTCTGCACACTGCAGAGTAGCCTAGAAGACAGAAAGACCTGAGTTCTAATCCCAGCTCCTACACTCATCTGCTGTGGGACGTGGGTCAAATCACTTAACTTCTCTGTGCCTCTGTTATCTCATCTGTAAAATGGGATGTAAACTGTGTCCAACGTGATTAGCTTGTATCTTCCCCAGTGTTTAGTACAGTGCTTAGCACATAGTAAGCGCTTAATGAATAACATAAAAAAATGCCATGGATTGATTGTCACATCATGAGGAAGTTGTAAGGTAGTGATGCACAGCTTGCTTTTTTACAGATAATCTGACCTGAGGGCTGCCAAACCAGTCCTGGTGTTCTGGATGCCTTACAGAGACCCCTCCAGTGTTAGAAACATTCGTAGGTGCAGATGGGTTTTCTAACCAATAAGGGCTGTGTTGATGCTGCCAGAAGCTTCTGTTATGTAACTTCATTCCCAGATGTGTCACATGCCTGGGTAATTTGGATGTGTCTATGTGTTATGATTTATGCAATTTGGAATGTGTCCAACAATGATCAATAATGTGAAAGTTTCACTGTCAGGCAGTCGTAATGGCCACACAAATGGGTTGAGCCTCAGTGTCATTTGGATCATCTTTAAAAGACAGCTTTCCACGTTGTTGTTTGTTTTTATTCTTATAGGTAATATCCACTGTGTCTGTGAATTTGTGTCTGTGCTTGCTTCATTCAAATTACCAAGGTTTCTTGAATATCATATCTTTCCCTAAAAGTGATAGCTTCCACCTAAGATTCAGGTCATCCACAAACTTATCATAAACAAGGTTAATACGGTGTTTACATCAGTGTTTATAACAGTGCTTTGCACATAGTAAGTGCTTAACAAATGCCATCATTATTATTATTTGCACCCTGAATCCTTTTGTCTGGTCAGTTTGATTTTTCAACATCCTCGATCCCTCAGTTTTCATGAATCTTAAGAGAATGCTAACTCTTTTCGTTCTGATGTTTATTCTGCACAACTTTA
Organism: Ornithorhynchus anatinus; assembly: GCF_004115215.2. Classification (NCBI taxonomy): domain Eukaryota; kingdom Metazoa; phylum Chordata; class Mammalia; order Monotremata; family Ornithorhynchidae; genus Ornithorhynchus; species Ornithorhynchus anatinus. The sequence goes on from NC_041741.1 coordinate 34,184,046, forward strand.
CAAGGCCTAATACACTGGGTATCGTCTGTAGGGAGTACTAATCATAATCAGGTTTGTATTGTGTTGAAAACAGGTATAAGTGTATGTATTTTAAACTAGGAAATTCTCTGAAGTACCAGGGAAATCTATAGGCTCTTCTGACTACTTCAATCTAGTTTATACCAGTTGTGGTTTGGGATATTAAATTCATGCTCTGATACTGAACTTCATTATTTTTTCCTCCTACTTTTATGTGATTGGATTCTGTTATAAAAAAGATCCCTTTTATAGTTGATGAAGTTCCAGTATTTTAATCTTCAGGGATATAAAAGACATGATCCAAATATATCCCCTTTTAAAGGAAATCTGGTGGTCTTGAGTGGCTTTTCAAGAGCTCAAAGACTTAGAAAGAGATGCTACCTTTTTAAAGATTAGCTATCTTGTTAACAGTTGTGGATGAAGGCTAGAATCAATCATTCCAGAGTCCCAGTTGTCCTTTCTACATAAAACACTAGATGTTTTTCTCTTGACTTATTTGATTTTTTTTACATTGAATTAATCTATATGGCAAAGAATTAGCAGCAGTAGGGAAGAACAGCAAATCATTACTTTACCAACAAAAGAAATGAAATGCAGGTTACGATCAATTGCCAGTACCATTTCCTAGGGGATTAAAAATAATCTACAAATATTAATGTGTTCAGACAATCACGGATTTCCAAAACAAGAAGAAAATTCTCATTATCAGCTACCAAACCTAATAGATAAAGTGGTTCCTAGAAAATCTTGGGCTTCTAATGCAATAATAAGGGCAGTTATTTGCTCCCATTCCTTGAATGGGCAATTCAGGGCAGGGCATTCAGGGCAATTAAAGAGCTATTAAAAACTTCAGCTCCACCCCCATTTGCTTTCCCTGGAGAATTACCTTAGCAGAGTTCAAAGGCCGTATAGTAGTGATTTAATTTATGACACTTTAAAATTCCCCAACTTCAGTACTTTCGCTCCACCTAAGCAAGAGGATACTTAAAGACATTTCTTTATATTTTACTGCCTCCTCAGATCTGTATTATATCTTAGTGTCTGTATCCACTACTAGATTATAGGTTTCTTGAGGACAAGGATCATGTCAGTTAATTCTTTCATAGTTTCCCAAGTACATAGTCCCTTGCTCTGTCTACATTAGGTGCTCAATAAGTACTACTGTCCTAACTTCACTCTGCTTCCTAGATCATTTTTATGAGAGAAAAAAATTCAGTCCACGTTTCCCCACTCCTTAAGAACCTTCAGTGGTTTCCCATCCACCTCCATATCAAATGAGATGCCTCACCATCATCTTTAAAGTACTCAGTCAGCTTGCCCCCTCCTATCTTACTTCATCGATCTCCTACTATAACCCAGCCCACATGCTTCCATTCCTCCATCACCCGAATACTCACTGTGTATCAATCTTGTCTATCTCGCTGCAGAATCCATGTCCTCCCTCTCGCCTGGCACTTTCTCCCTCTTCATATACAATAGCCCACCGCTCTTCCACCTTCAGTCCCCATTAAAATCACAGCTCCTCCAAGAGACCTTCCCTGACTAAGCCATCACTTCCCTCGCTACCTCTCCCTTCTGTGTCGCCTGTGCGCTTGGATCTGTACCCTTTAAGCACTTGATATTCACCCCACCTTCAGCCCCCAGCATTTATGGACATACCCATAATTTATTTTAATGTCTGTCTTCCCCACGAGACATTAAGTTTCTGGTGGGCAGGGAATGTGCCTACTAATTCTGTTGTAGTGAACTCTCCCAATCACTTAGTACAGTGCTCTGCACATGATAAGTACTCAATAAATACCATTGAATGATTGATTGAATGATTGATTGAATGATTGATTATATGAGGGGCTGTCTCAGTCACAGCACCCTTGGTCAGGATCTGCGTGGTCTACTAAGGGAAAACTTGAAGTTCATTCATTCATGCAATGGTATTTATTGAGCACTTTGTGCAGAGCACTGTACTAAGCACCTGGGAGAATATAGTATAACAGACATATTCCCTGCCCACAGTGAGCTTACCGTCTAGAGGGGGAGACAGACATTAATCTTCCTCCCATCTGTGCCATAGCAACCATGAGACCACACAATGCCAATCTACCGTTGTCCTAAAATTTACCCCGCATTCTGTCCCGTGTCTCTTGCCTGTCTACAATTTCTTCCACCAATCACTTTATGGAGCATGTACTGTGTATAGAGCACCTCCTCCAACCACATTGTCCATCCCCACTGCTCAGAATATAGATTCAACTACCTGGCACTCTGGTAGTCAATCAGTCAATCCTATTTATTGAGTGCTTTTTGGCAGTGGGACGTGGTGAGATTCAGCCCCTCTTCCGCTACAAATTTGGCACTGCTTGTAATTCCTCTGGACAGCTACTAGTTCTAGCCGCTAACCTTCTCTGAGTGGCAACAGTAGCAGCCAAGTGCTTGATACTTTGTATTTAATAAAATTAAATTATGTCCCTGTAAACGTGACGCTCCCTCACCAGTGACCAAATTCGCCCTCCAGAGCTACTCTGTTTAGGGATTCTCCAATAGTGCTGAAAAACCATTTTATCCCTAAACTACTCTTCTTCCACCCAGTGATTGCAACATTACAAAAAAGACACTTCAGGAGGCTCTAGGGTTATTTCAGAAGTCATTATATAGACAAGTCCCAGGTGCTTTGTAATAGATGAGTAGTTGAGAAAAATGTTTCATTCTCCCTAGGGCCTTACCAATCCTGTCTGAGTATCCAGTTTGGAATTAGCCTAAAATTCCTGATTGCTAATCTCCTTCTCCAGGCATTGTTTATCCACATTATATGAAAGATAGCTTTTTTTCTCTTAAAGTGAAATTTTCCTTTTGACTCCTCACATACAAAATGTTCAACTCAGCTGTAGCAGCCTGAATGCAGGGTACAAAATACCCAAATACCCAGTAGAGAAGAAGGTGGCTCCCAGAGAATAGTGCCCAAATCCTGGAGGACAATAAAGCTAAAGGCTTCTACAAAACCGACACAAGGATGGCTGTGGTTACAATGTTTAATGGAAGCAGGTTTGGGGTTTTAATTTTAGCAGTTGATTTGGGAAATATTTAGCTCTTATTCCAATGAGTTAAAAAGTAAAAACTCAAATATGGTTGCACTGGGGTACACCACATAAAAGAAGAGAACCCATAGGGCAATGTGGGTGATTGCCCTTTGTCTTACAAGTTAAGGGAATTAATGTTTTTACCTTTTCACTAACAGTTTCACAGTCTCCTTCTTAATCAGTCAACCAGTCAGTACTGTGCACTGTACTAAGCACTCAGGAAAGTACAGTATATTAGAGTTGGTGGGTACAATCCCTGCAGTCAAAGAGCTTGTAGTCTAGTGAGGCAGACGGATATTAAAACAGTTTACAAGAGGGGAAATGGCAGAGTGTAAGGATGTGTGCATAAGTGCTGTGGGGCTGGAGGTGGAGAGGGTATCCAATTGCTTACAAGATACAGATCCAAGTGCTTAGGCAGTGCAGAAGGGAGTGAGGGTAGGATGGGGAAATGAGAGGTTAGTCAGGGACAGCCTCTTCCAGGAGATAGGATTGTAGTAGAGCTTTGAGGTTGGGGAGAGTGATGGTCTGTCAGAAATACAATTGATTATGAAGATGGAGAGGGAATTCCAGGCTAGAGAGAGAACATGAGCAAAGGGTCAACAGTGAGACAGGTGACTTTGAAGTATTAATAATGATGGTATTTAATAATAATAATAATGTTGGTATTTGTTAAGCGCTTACTATGTGCCGAGCACTGTTCTAAGCGCTGGGGTAGACACAGGGGAAGCAGGTTGTCCCACGTGGGGCTCACAGTCTTCATCCCCATTTTACAGATGAGGTAACTGAGGCACCGAGAAGTTAAGTGACTTGCCCAAAGTCACACAGCTGACAAGTGGCCGAGCCGGGATTCGAACCCATGACCTCTGACTCCAAAGCCCGTGCTCTTTCCGCTGAGCCACGCTGCTTCTCATTTGTTTTTAAGCACTTACTTTTAAGCACAAGCATTTATTTGTTAAGCACTTACGATGTGCCAAGCACTGTTCTTAGCACTGGGGTAGATACAAGGTAATCAAGTTTTCCCACATGGGGCTCACAGTCTTAATCCCTATTTACAGATTAGGTAACTGAGGCGCAGAGAAGTTAAGTGGCTTGCCCAAAGTCACACAACTGATAAGTGGCGGAGCCAGGATTAGAACTCACAACCTCTGACTCCCAAGCCCATACTCCTTCCATTAAGCCACGCCGCTTCGCTAGTGTTAGTGAGTACATTGGCATTAGAGGAGCCAACTAATCAATTTTATTTATTGAATGCTTGCGTAGGGCACTATATTTGTTCTTGGGGAAGTACAATATAACAGAGTTGGTAGACATGTTCCCTGCCCACAATGATCTTACAATCCAGAGGGGGAGATGGAGATTAAATAAATTATGGATATGTTCAGAAGTGCTATGGGGCTGAGGGAGAAGTGAATAAAGGGTGCAAATCCAAGTGCACGGTTGTCATAGAAGAGAGCGGGAGAAGAGCGAAGTGTGTGAGCTGGATTCTAGTGAGATGAGTGAGGTTAGGTAGAAGGGGGAGAGCTAAATGAGCCCTTTTCCTCCACATACCTCCTTCTTGAGCTTCTTTTTTCAGCATGAAGCTACCCAATGGCGCAGTCAGGAAGGGGAGATTATGTGGTCAAAGAGTCCTCCAAACCGGCCTCACCATTCCTGCAGAGTATCCATCAATTAATCAGGATATTAAACATTTGCTATATGCAAAACATTGTTCTAAGTGATTGGGAGAATGCAAAAGAAGGAAAAAACATATTCCCTTCACTCAGGGAGTTTAGACTTTAATGGGAGGAAAAAATGAATAAAATTAGTTTTCCTCTTTTACTTGCTTAGGTCAGTTTTTCCTAAATCCAGATATGTAGGCAAGGAGCTCTCTGTAAAGTTGTATTAAAATAATCTAAAAAAAACTATTGTCACTTTATGATGGTGCATTTAAGGAAGCTAATATAGTACTGTCTGGAAGTCCACATGCTGAGCCAGTAATGGATGTTTCAAGACAGTATTCATGATTCAGTGCCCAGAGGAAAGAACCCTGTTTGTATTTTGAGTCCAAGAAATGGAACTAGACAAGGTCAGATTTCTCCATCAGAAATAGGTCAGCTCCTTTCCTCTGACCTAGTTTACCCAGAGTCTTACTTTTCCTAAAGTTGATTTTTTTAATTGTGAGCTGGGGAGTTGGCTCTCATGATGTTAGCCAAGCAGAACACCTTCCTATCCAAGGAAGGAAATGTAAAATCAAGCAGTCAGTGGTATTTACAGAATGCTTACTGTGTGCAGAGTACTGTACTCAGCTCTTGGGAGAGAACAATATAGCAGAGTTGGTAGACACATTCCCTACTCACAAGGCACTATCCCTTCTCCTCTCTCCCCACTCCCAACACTAAATGAACTTTGAGAAGCAGGAGATAAGAGTACACAATGATACTCTTTCCTCAGAAAAAAGGTTGCTTATCTCTATAGATTAGTTACTCTTCTGTGTATTTAATGACTAATCTCATTAAAACCACCCACAGGTTAGAGGTGATTGCTGTCATCCAAACTGCTTAAATTCAGTCATAAAATGGAGAAGTGGATTTTCTGAGGCGAATTCTTGAGACGTAAGCTCAAGGGATAAGTGTTTGTGTCCACAGCTCCCAAGAGTAAAGAGAAACCCAATATTGTGGGGGTGGGGGGCTCAGGGCCTACAGAATTGTACCTCAGTGGTGTCGAGTTTATGATGTGCAAACTGTGAATGAATCATTTTCAGAGCCTCCATGCCAATCCACCCACTAGCCTTGGGAAAGGAAGAATGAGAGTGACACTTGGGGTCTGAGTGTCACATAGGCAGAAGGAACAGGGGGAAATTCTGTTTTCTGGCTACAATGGGATGAATGTGGTTTGGCCTGGGGTCAGTCCTCCGTGGCATGTTCTTGTGGAATCTGTTTAATCCACAAAATAATTCAAATGCATCGTCCAGAAGATTTACAGATGAAGAATCTATTTCATTTTTTGAACCCTCTTCTACATACTAAGCCTAACAGGATGATAATTTCTAAATCCCTTTGTAACATCCTGTACCAAGTCTCCAAGTAGACTGATGGGGGCTTTTCGTGGAATGGAACCCATATGTCATGCTATGAAAACAGTGCTTAGTGCCATGACAATCTGAATAGACAGATGGGCAGATTGAGAATTTGATCCATTGTTGTTTCTGTTTGGCCAGAAAATATCAAGAAGTTCATTACAACGCCATATGTCTTTGCAAAGGAAATGTTTCCCGACACCTTTAGAAATGTTATCCAGACCTTATGTGACCGGTCAAATAAATGTTAGATGCTATCTAGATAACTGCTTTGTAATGCCTACATAGTCATGCAATAATTTCACTGGCTTACCCTCCCCGAAAGAAATGCACATATAGGTAGAAATGAATGAATGAAGTTTGTTTTCTTAAGTGAAACTGAGTACACTGAACATACTCTTAGGTGAGTAGGCAAATGGCTTTGGCAGCTGTCATATCTTGAAGGAATTTTTCAAAGCATGTGCATCAAATCGGTAGTTTTCCAGGTTCACCATAGGAACCTTAATGTCCTTCCTATTTAAGCCAGCTTTACAGTTTCTTCAGTAGAGCGTCCAACCTCCTAGTATTGTGGTCTGCACATAATTAGCGCTCAATAAATACTATTGATGGTGATGAAGATGATGATGATACATCCAGTTCACCAGCTAACACAGACTTCTAATCCCAAACCTCTCCCAGTCAACATTAGGCAGTAAATTAAATGACATTGTTTCACAAACTCAGGCAAGCAATCATCTGCAAAACTGCTTTTCCCCTGCTCCCCCCATACCAGTTGGGGGTGTTCTGTATTAAATTTGCCCCTGTTATTACTACACATTTCTTGAGTGCCAGTGGAATTTTGGTAATATCCTCTTGGTTCAACCTTCACGACTATGCCAAAATCTGCCCTTTCCCCTCCACCCGAACTGCTGCCACATTAATCCAGACATTTATCCTATCCCTCCTTAATTACTGTATCAGCCTCCTTGCTGACCTCCCTTTCTCTTGTCTCTCCCCACTTCAGTCCATACTTCACTCTTCTGTCCAGATTATTTTTCTACAAAAACCATCAGTCCATGTTTCCCCACTCCTCAAGAACCTCCAGTGATTACCCACCCACAACAAAGAGGCAAGGAGAAACTCCTTACTATTGGCTTTAAAGCACTCAGTCACCTTGCCCCCTGCTACCTCACTTCACAACAACTTCTTCTACAACCCAGCCTGCACACTTTGCTCCTCAATGCCAGCCTACTTACTGTACCTCAACCTTGTCGCCAGTCTCTTCTCCATGTCCTACCTCTGGCCCTCCCTCTTTATATCTGACAAGTACTCTCCCCACCCTCAAAGCTGTATTTAATGCACATTTCCTCCAAGAAGCCTTCCATGACTAAACCCTCATTTCCTTCTCTCCCACTCCCTTCTGCATCACACTGGTTTGCTCCCTTTATTCACCCCACACCCCACAAGATTTATGTAATATCCATAATTTATTTGTATTAATGTCTGTCTCTTGAATCCAGTGGAGATGCTTGAGTCCAACAGTAAAGAATTTTTATCTTTTGGTATAAGAAATGAATAGTCATTAGAGGTTTGCGTTGCGGGGGAGGGTGCCCATAGGTCGGGGGGTCGGGGGGGCGAATGAGGTATTTTGAATGGTTTTATGAGGAGACAGAATATTTGCTGTATTTAGGAGTCTGAAAAAGGGAGAGACATGAAGCAGGGACATCAATAGGAGGCTGTTACAGTAATCCAGCTGTAGGCAATGAAGGTTTGAACCAGATGTAAGAGTGTGGATCTGTGAAGTATTACGTTGGAAGAACTGGCATGATTTACAGACTGAAAATATGGGAGGTAAATTACAGACAGCATTCGAAGATTTCAGGCTTTTGGAACAGGGAAAAGATGGTATTCCCAAAGCGATGGGAAAGTTAGGAAGAGGAGAAAATTCAGTTTTTAACATTGAGGTTAAAGTACCACTGATGGAGATGACTTGGAGGAAATAAGAGATTTGTAAAGCAGGTGACAGGATAGGGCTGGAAATGTTGATTACAGAGTAATCTCTAGAGGTGGGAGCTGAAGCTATGCGAATGGATGATAATCTGTCCTAGAGACTGTCAACTCATTATGGGCAGAGAACATGTCTACCAACTCTATTATATGTACCCCCCCATGGGCTTAGTACAGTGCTCTGCACATAGTACTCACCCAATAAAGAGGATTGATTGACTGAGGACGCAGGGTAGAGGCTTGGGGAACTCCCAATTTGAAAAGGTGGGAGGAAGAAGTAATAAGAAGAAGGGGAAGACAAGAATCAGGAGAGAACTCTGGTAGTAAACCCATCTTTCTGGAATTAGTCTTGGTTGTGGGCAGGTCACGTATCTGTTATATTTTTGTGTTGTATTCTCCCAAGTGCTTAGTACAGTAATCCCTGGATATTTCGATTGATTAATTGATCGATTTTCTGGGCTAGAAGAGATAACATTTTTGAGGTCGTGAACTCTAGGGGAGTGTGAAGGGGAGCTCTTAATATATTGCAATTTAGTACCCTCTGCTGGATAACTTGGGAACTAACAGTTACTTTTGTAGTAGATGATCTTTTGTATTTTTGTGGGGTGGGGGTCGGGGGAGCCGGACTGTATCTCTAACTTCCTTCAAGGGAAGAGTCTTCAGTAAGAGCAGCTGTTCAATTTAGCCTGCAGTCCTGGGCACGGGATTGGTGAACAATTGTCATTGTATTCAGTGTACTTGTGACAGTTCCATGGGGAGGAAGAAAAGCTCATGGTGAAACGATGTTGCGTTCCCTAAGGAGGGGAGATTTGGAAAGAAAAAAGGGGGGGAAGAAAGATGAGTTTTCATCTGAAATGTGGGATTTGGAGGGATTGGGATGAGAGAGAACGAGCGGATCTTAATGTCAGTGGAAAGAAAAATGACCCAGTGGCACAGTGATGAGTGGGCACTACAATGTCCGTGAAGCCTGGGAGTCACTAGGGCCTCCTGTCCAGGTAAAAAAACACCACCCCAACCCCACCTGCCATCTCTGGTTTCTGGTGCCCTGCCTGCCTCCACCAAACTCACTTCCCTCTCCCCTGCCACCCAGCATCTCCGGGCTTTTCTGTTAAAAGAGCTGCTGCTGCCATGCGGCCCTTCATGCCCCTCATTCCTGTCTCCCTGCCATGCTGGCCCAGCCCCAGAACCAGGGTGCTTTCTTCTTTAAAAGTGTTATTTTTCACATAGTGGTCCCTGACACCAGTGCCTCCCCACCCACCTTCCCTGGCCTGCAGTCTTCCTTCCTCCCTGCGTTCATCAAAGATAGGACTGTATTTGGCCCCCAGCGGGATAAGGAAAGGGAGAGAAGAGGAAGGAGAGTGATGGGGGTGGTGGCAGGTGTTACCGAGCCAGACAGGGGACAGACCAGATGAAAATCAGACGAATGGCCATCCTAGACAAAGACAACCAGAACTGGGGAAAGGGCAGAGCAGACCCAACCAGGAGCTGGGATTCAGAGGGGAAGCTGTTGGGGCCGGATGGCCCGTCCCTAGCAGATGTCAGGGCTGGCGATGATGCCCTGATCACCTGTTGCTGTGCTGGAGCCCGAGGTTGGGGCAAAGAAGGGGCCCAAGTCCCCAGGCCAGGTCAGCGGTGGAGGGCAAGACCCAGGGCACCTGATCTTGACCTCTGACTGGATTCCACACTACTCCCAGGTGGACCGGCCAAGTGGAAATGAGGAGGGAACCTGCTATCCAGCCCCAGAGGTTGGATAGAAGAACTCCACCAGGGCATGGGAGAAAGCGAAGGGCAGCCACATGAACTCCTCTTCCCATTCCACCTGAGTGGCCACGCTAGCCAAGCTGGGGGTGGGGGGCAAGCTGGAGGGCTGAGCGGGGCCTGGCCTCCTGGCCGCCCCGGAGTTGGAGCCCTCGCTCCCCCCCTGCTATCGCAGCTTTTCTGGCTCATTTTCTGAGAGTTGGGCAAAGTGATTCCAATCAGCTGGGGTCCCCCAAGGGATCAGCCTCTCTTGGACACTTTCAGGGCACACCTAGACTGAGGCAAACTTCAACCTGCACAGTTCTACTCGGCATTTGCTTAGTCCTATTTCTTTTTAAGCAAATGCAATGATCGCCTGTCATGTGCAGAGAAGCAGGATCAATGCCTGGCCATGCAACTTATTTAGCAACCCTCGGGCAAACACGCAGCATGATGCTTTAGCAATTTCCTTTGTTTCAAGCTATAGCGAAAAACACTGATTCAATTCTCATGAAGAGTCACCTCCCCACGAGTTCCAAGAAAGGCTAGACACTATTTGTGTACTTTCTTTCTGATGATTATCATTTCTAAGCAAATAGCCATGTGGTCAGCCTCAGCCGCATTCCTTACGGAGTTGGCACAGCAAATGAAACCTGGGGGTGGAGAACAACTGGAGCGTAAGCAACAGAGAGGTTCATCTGTGCCCATTTAACACATTTGGAGCATCGTTATTTGGACAAAGTTAGGACTCATTTTTGGTGCAGCATTTCTCCTTCGAGGGTTGAAGGAACGTGAAGTAGATTCTCAAACAGTGATATAATAAATGATCTGGTTGCTGAAAAGGGGACAGGTGGACATAGGGCTGAAGCGACCAGGAAGTGAGTAATTCCTCTACTGTGATTTGTAACAGTGTTTTTGGTGATCTCGGATGGATTTTGCTTCTTGGAGCCAATCAACCGGATCCAGAATTCTCCAGCAAAGAGTTGGCTCCAATAATTTCCAAGTAATAACCTCACCACGCACCCACCCAGAATGGAAGAGTCAATGAGCCAGTCAGTTAATTGTATTTATTGAGTGCTTACTCTATGCAGAGCAATGCATTAACTGCTTAGGAAGAGTACAATATAACAATATATTCCCTGCCCCCAACGAGCTTACAGTCTAGAGGGGGAAACAGACATTAATTTAAATAAAGAGGGCTTAGTTGGGGAAGGCTGAGCCCTGTGTGGGACAGAGATTGTGTCTCACCTGCATGTCTTGTAGCTACCTCAGCACTTACTACAATGCTCAGAGTAAGTACTTAATAAATACTATTATCAGTAGAAGTAGTAATACGCTACCAGGCTATTCTGTTCTCCTTGGTGTCTTCAAATCTGTTCTGCAAACCTTACCCTTTAGTCAGTCTACAGAGAGCAAGTATTTATAAGGAACCCACAGTGCTCTGAAGGATATTGGGCATTTGTAAAAGGGAAACACGATGGAGTTTTTTATAGTCCCTTTCTAACTTGCTCTTCTCATTTCTCTCTGACTCATCCCTCTGGATGGATGTGAGGAAGCAATGAAACCACACCCAGAATCCCACTCCACTTTGAATTTATGATGGAAACCAATTCAGAGCCCAATGTTAGCCCGTATTTGAAATTCTACTGTACCTACTGAGCTTAATTGAATTTCGCTTTATAGTATTTTTGTGTAATGTTAATTGGACCCATAAGCAGAGAAAGAAAATTTCAATTATTCAGTGATGAAGTTCTGAAACCTGAGAGCAAATTGTGTTATGGGTTCAGAAATTCACGTATTGGCAACTGCACTCTGATGTTGGGCTGTTGAAACTTAACCTCATATTAGGGAGTAAGCCCCCAAATCTAGAACTTTGGTGGTGGGAAATTAAGGCAGCCTCCTGTCCTAGCTCCCAGCTCAGGATATATTTCCCAACCTCCCTGTTCCTATGGCCACAGAAAGAAAAACAACTTTCAAATCCTGAAAAATCCTTGGTAGTTCTTTCATTTTCATATAATAAAGTTTTAGGGGTTGTCTTCATGCCTGTGGGGAAATCCATTGTGGGTTGACAGATTAGGCATCTTTGTGGCACATCACTAAAATACTCCAGCTCCAACACCAAACTCAAGAAAGTTGGCTTTAGGCACCCACTATTTGAGGGCTGTACTAGGACTGGGCAGTCCACATCAGGTGGGTAAAATGGTCCCATTCAGTCAATGGTATTAATTGAGCGCTTACTATGTGAAGAGCACTGTACAAAGCACTTGGAAAAGTATAGTATAACAGAGTTGGTGGACACATTCCCTGCCCACAATGGGCTTAGAGCTTAGAGAGGACCCCCCCCACACACACACACACTTTTGGGGGTTACATCCTCCTACAAGAAGGGCTCTTTCTCATTTTCTCCCTTTTTTCACTTCCTCTCTTCCCCCTCACCCTCTTTTCTCTATTTCTCCCATCCCTCTTTTTCTTCTCTCACCTTCCTTCCCACCTCCTGGCTTTTTGTCCATGCCCTCTCTAGCCTCGACCCATGCCTCTTCCTCCCCTCAAAATGAGGTCACCTTAAAAGGTGGTTGAGGTAATTAAAATGCCAACTTTTATCTTAGGAAGCTTGTTTGAGGGCTGGGGTTGTGTGTCCTTCCATAATTTAGATAGCCTCACTCCGCCTGCAATCTTCCAGCTGTCCGTTTTGCCGCATCTTTCCCATGGTAGTGACATGGGAGCAAGAGCAGTTTTCCTGAGGAACTTGGTGCCATGTGTGAGAGCCAGCCAGCCCGTGGGAAGACCCCCCTGCACACACACATGCCCCCCACGGTAGGCTGGAATGTGGTGCTTCAGAAAGGGTATTATTTTCATTTTTTTTGGCCCGACTGCTTGGGTTTCATTCTACCCAGTACTCGCACAGCTGATGAGTTTAGATTTTTTTAAAAAAAGCCCTTTTCTTTGAAACCCTCTTGTGGGAGGTCTAGTGGTGAGAGCTGACAGCACTACTGAGGGAGTCCGTTGGAGGAGACCACAGACCCACAGACAACAAAATCTTAAAATCTCCAAGTTGAAAGTGCACCCTGTGCTTTAAGCTTTGATGATTGCTAGAAACATCGGTCCAAGAACAAATAAAAGGGGCAGTAAACTGAATGAGATATACAGTGAAAAGACTCAATGATTTGGTATTTACCAAAGCCTCTCATTAGAGAGTCATTCTGTTAAAGTCACAGAGGACCACTAGATTTGACGTTGCCACCTTGCACTTGGATTTGCACCCTTTATTCACCTCTCCCTCAGCCCCACAGCACTTATGTACATATCCACAATTTATTTATATTAATGTCTGTCTCCCCCTCTAGACTGTAAACTTGCTGTGAGCAGGGAACTCTCTACCAATTCTTTTGTACTGTTCTCTCCCAACCACCTACTACAGGCTCTGCACAGAGTGATTCCAGAGAAGCATTAGAGAAGCAGCATGGCTTAGTGGAAAGAGCAAGGGCTTGGGAGTCAGAGGTCATGGGTTCTAATCCCAACTCCGCCACTTGTCAGCTGTGTGACTTTGGGCAGGTCACTTAACTTCTCTGGGCCTCAGTTACCTCATCTGTAAAATGGGGATTAAGACTGTGATCCCCATGTGGGACAACCTGATCACCTTGTATCCCCCAGCGCTTAGAACAGTGCTTTGCACATAGTAAGCACTTAACAAATACGATTGTTATTATTATTAGTGGATAGAACATGGGCCTCAGCGTCAGAAGGGCTTGGGTTCTAGTCCTGGCTCCACCACTTGTCTGCTCTGTAACCTTGGGCAAGTCAGTTCAGTTCTCTGTGCCTCAGTTACCTGATCTGTAAAATGGAGTTTAAAACTGAGAGCCCCATGTGGGGCAGGACCTGTGTCCTACCTTATTACCTCATCTACCTCAGTGCTTAGAACAGTGTCTGGCACCTAATAAGTGCTTAACAAATACTATAAAAAAAGCATTCAATAAATACCTTTGATTGAGAGGTGGGCCCTTGACAACTCTTACTCCACTGAGATTTGCTCTTGAGAAAGGGAAAGGGGCCATCCACTTAATCCCAAACCTTAGTCTTCCATTTCTAAGGCAAGGCAGTTTGACTTGGTTCCGCCCACTCTTGCCTGAGAGCCAACAGGAATGAAAGTCTGCTAATAGGGTCTTAGAGCAGTTGAGTGGAATCCCACAAGGGCTGGGTTTCCTATCAGCTAGCCCATTTTAAAGAGTATGCATGCAACTCTGCCTCACCCAATCATCCAAACACCCAAACACATTATCAGGTCAGCCTTGTAGATAAATTCAAACGTTATCACCAGCCCTCATCAAATGCATCCCCTCCCCCCCACCTCACTTTTCATGACTCCTCCCTTTTTTTTATGGTATTTGTTGAACATTTATTATGAGACAGGCAGTGTTCTTAGCGCCGGAGCAGATACAAGCTAATCAGGTTGGACAAAGTCCGTGTTCCACATAGGGCTCACAGTTTCAATCCCCATATTACAGATGAGGTAACTGAGGTACAGAGAAGCAAAGTGACCTGCCCGAGGTCACACAGCAGAGAAATGCTACTTCTCAACTTTCTTCTGCTTCCCTTTCTTCCCCTGGCTATGTTTCTCCCCCTCCCCTCAACCCTCTACCACTTGTCCTCTGTCATTAGACTAATGATACCTGCAGCAGATACTCAGGGTTCTCCACAAATAACAGATTCCCGGGTAACTTGCCTAAAAGGAAATAGGAGAGGCTAAATTGGATATTTTTTTTTTATTTTCTCTACCTGATTTTGTTTGCACTTGGTGCCTTATTTCTCTTAGTTCCATAGATGCATGTTTAACTTGGTGACATTCAGTCTATAAATACCTCTTAGGGGCTTTCACAGGTTAGGTCAGCTCACATTGGGTGTGATTTTAAAAATAAAGTTTCCTAAAGAAAACATAATGTTTTTTGCCCTAACCTCACTGGAACACTAACCCTGGGGGACTGTGTCATATGGACAGAATTAGGGCCTTCAAAATGCCCTGCAAACCTGATGTCAACATATCCCCTTGCAGAGGTAGAGAATGTTTGACCCTTCTCCGTTCCTCCAGTTCCCTCCTTCTACCACCATGCTGACCTGGGGTTCAGAGGGACATAGGTCAGAACCTGGAAGTCTCATCATAATCCATTTCTCCAGTTAAACCGGCCCCTTGGAGCATAAGGGAAGCAGCGTGGCCTAGTGGAAGGAACACAGACCTGGGAATCAGGGGACTTGTGTTCTAATCCCGGCTCCACCACTTGTCTGCTGTTGACCTTGGGCGAGTTGCTTAACTTCTCTGTGGCTCTGTTACATCATCTGTAAAATGGGGATTAAGACTGTGAGCCCCATGAGGGCCAGGGACTGTGTCCTATCTGTTTACCCCAGTGCTTAATACAGGACCTGGCACATAGTAAGCTCTAGCAGCGTGGCTCAGTGAAAGGAGCCTGGGCTTCGGAGTCAGAGGTCATGGGTTCGACTCCCGGCTCTGCCACTTGTCAGCTGTGTGACTGTGGGCAAGTCACTCAACTTCTCTGTGCCTCAGTTACCTCATCTGTAAAATGGGCATTAACTGTGAGCCTCACGTGGAACAACCTAATTACCCTGTATCTCCCCCAGCGCTTAGAACAGTGCTGTGCACATAGTAAGCGCTTAACAAATACCAACATTATTAACAAATACCATTAAAAAAATTAGCATAGTTTGGATCTACTTGCCTGCTGCAGCTCGTGTCTGGACCGTAGTGGAGGCAAAGGAACTGAATGGCACAGCATAGATGCTTAGTCTTAGTAATAGTATTTATTAAATGCCTTCTGGGTGCAGAATACTGTAACAAGTCCTTTGTGACTGTTGCTCTGTGGGTCTCTCTCTCCACTCCATCTTCTGTTTTCCTCTCTGGCATCTGTCTCTAACTCTCTGTATCTGTGTCAATGTCTGACTCTGTCCGTATGTCCGCCTGTGCACTACACCCTTGTGAAACCCAAGTTCTTTTCTTTGCTTTTGCAATAGGGAACAAGTGGACAGGCAAACATGAATAAAATAAAAGGAAATAAAACAAGGATGCAGAGCCAAGACTGTCTAACAGGAAGGAATTAGGTGAAAATTCACTAGCCCATTGAAAGGGACTTTGTATTATAATCTCCGTCTACGGGTTCCAGGATACATTGGCTTCTAGAAAACAAGGAAACCAGCTGTTTGCCCAGGGGAGAGTAGAGCACCCTTGGAAATGCCAGACTGTAGCGCAATTTACATATCTGACTGCAATCTTACCAAAGAAAGCATATTCCCTGAAGGTGGACATTCCTAATGATTTTGCTGAGAGAGGAGCCTCCCTTAGTTACTGTATGTAGCCAAAACCTGAACCGAAACACGCTCTGCCCAGAAAGATGCCAGAGGCATTTTGGCCAGAGCTTCACAGAAGGATCTGGCTACAAGTACCCACTCCTCTCAGCTTGCCTTCAAAATGCCTGGTAGACTGCATATGTGCAATAAGAAAACTAAGATAATAATAATAAATAATAATTATGGTATTTGTTAGCACTTACTATGTGCCAGGCACTGTACTAAGTGCTGGGGTGGATACAAGCAAATCGGGTTGGACACGGTCCCTTGTCCCACATGGGGCTCACAGTCTCAATCCAGATGAGGGAACTGCGGCCCAGAGAAGTGAAGTGATTTGCCCAAGGTCACACAGCAGACAAGTGGCAGAGCTGGGATTAGAACCCGTGACCTTCTGATTCCCAGCCCCATGCTCTATCCACTACACTTTAAAAGAAGACATCTGCCTAAACCGAAACACAAGACCATTGAGAGGAGGCCCTGCCTAAGGGAGGAGAGAGAAGAGACACAACTTTATCCAGGAACCCCAAGCGAATGCAGTGAAACCCAGCAGCTGAGCTCAGGTGGGGTGGCTTTCACTGTGCTCATCAGCAGGCCTTGGGCCCTGATTCCCCACCCCCTCTGCTCCCACACCCTGGTACGATGTCCTTTGAGATGGAGAACAGCCTCACTTGAGGGCTCTCTGTTACCCTGCCTGACATATTCATGGCTATGTCCACAGTGTTAAGCAGGCCAACTCACAATTTCTTCTTGCTCAGGAGCTTTATGAGTGCCTGGACATTATGAGTGGCAGATCATCTTAATGGGCAAGAGGGAGTTGCTTCCTCTGCCATGTGACTCCTTTAAAATGCATTTGCTGTTGGAAAACAGGTGAGCAGTTCAATCAATCAGTGGTATTTATCAAGCACTTACGATGTGCGGAGCAGTGTTCCAAGCGTTTGGGAGAGTACTATGCAACTGAGTTAGGAGAAACTGTTTCCTGCCCATAAAGAGTTTACAGTCTCTCTCTCTCTGTGAGGGAGTAGGCTCCTTTTTTTAATGGTATTTACTAAATGCTTACTATGTGCCAGACACTGATTTAGCACTGGGGTTAGATACAAGATAATCAGGATGGTCTCAGTCCATGTCCCACATGGGTCTCACAGCTACTGTAAGCTCACTGTGAGCAGGAAACATGTCTGTCAACTCTGTTATATTGTACTCTCCCAAGTGCTTAGTAGAGTGCTCTGCACACAGCACTCAGTAAATATGACTGATTGATTGATCTTACAGATGAGGTAACAGAGTCACAGAGAAATTGTGACTTGCCCAAGGTCACCCAACGGACAAGTGGCAGAACCAGTATTAGAACCCAGGTCTTCTGATTCCCAGGCCTGTGCTCTTTCCACTAGGTCACACTGCTTCTCAGGATCCTAATCTTTTTTTTGGATTTAATTCTGCACCACTAAGTTCGGAGTGACAAGTTATAATAGCGCTGCTGAAAACACACCCCTTGTTAAGGTGCTGGGATGTTGAAACCAAAGGTCTTTTGGTGGGATAGAGCAAACGAGAGGGGTGATTCCAGCAAACTCTCTGTGAGGAGCCACTGTAATCATTACCGATGCTTGTGTAAATCATTCAACCAATCGATGGTATTTATTAAGCTGTTACTGTGCGCAGAGCACTGTGCTTAGAGAGTACAATACAGTAAAGTTGGGAGATGTGATTCCCACCCTTGAGGAGCTCATGATCTATTCAGAGTTGGATTTTTGTCCTACCATTTTGCCACCAGCCAAGTAGAGGTCAGATGCTTGGCTTAGGCAGCTGGGTGATACCAAAAGATCTTTCCTGTGGCCTTGGAGAATGACTATGGGGATTTGATCAGGAGAATGGCAGAGGTCCACTCTGGACTCGGCATTTGAGGAGGAAGGGGAGGTTCTGGAGTGACAGAGGCAGATTTCAGAATTCTACCCGGGCAGGGAATGTGTTTGTTTTCTGTTATATTGTACTCTCCCAAGGGCTCAGTACAGTACTCTGCCCACAGTAACTGCTCAGTAAATATGATTGAAGGAATGAATACCTCCAAGATGAGAGGCAACATGTCTGGACCCTGAAGGATTGTGAAAAGTCCTCGAGGATCAAGGTTCCAGTCAGAAGGAACCGCTGCAGTTCTGGAGCAGAGTGCAGTAGTATTCTAGGTCCTCTGAGTGTCTGAAGCTTGGAGAATGCCCCTCCACAGATTACTTGGGCCAACCCAAACCCCCATAGCAGACCTAGAGGAGGTTGCAAACCATCACAGGTCCTTGGGGAGTCCATCGGTGATGTGATGTGCCGTCCAACAGCTTGTTTTCTGGAGTTTGTGTCGTACCACTGCCGTTGCTCTCTTCCGTCGTGTTGTAGTGGAAAGAGTGTGAGCCTGGGAGTCAGAGGGCCTAGGTTCTAATTCTGGCTCTGCCACTTGTCAGCCATGTGACCTTGGGCAAGTCACTCAATTTCTCTGTGCCTCTCTTACCTCATCTGTAAAATGGGGATAAAGACTATGAGCCCCAGGTGGGACAATCTGATTACCTTATATCAACCCCAGTGCTTAGAACGGTGTTTGGCACATAGTAAGCGCTTAACAAAAACCAACATTATTATTATTACTTCACTTCTATGTTTCTCAGTTCTCTCATCTGAAAATTGGGATTCAGTTCTCCCTCCTACTTAGTCTGTGAGCCCCATGTTGTATCTACCCCAGTGCTTAGTACAGGGCTTGATACATAGGAAGTGCTTAACAAATACCACTATTATTATTGTGGTTATTTTTAGCATTATTATTCCATGTAAATAGGAGGCATGGTTGTTGCAGGGCAATATCTGTATGTGCCCTCAGCCAAGGACTCCCCAGGTGAGAAGACAGAGCAAGCGTTTCTAGGAACTTGGAGGATGTCTGGAGGGGTTAACCAAGGGGACAGAACTCTGAGGTACAGCAGGCAGTCAGCCAGTCCGAGGAATTATCCCACAGAAATCTGTCCCCAGGAATGTGGATTTACTGTTTTGCCTCAGAAAGGAAAATAAAGGGCAGGACTGTGCACTCCACACCCCGCCCGCCTCCACGTTAGCAGGGCTTGACTTTGCTCTCGGCCACAGAGAAGGCTTCCTCGGGTGTGTGGTTCTAGCCTCCCTGCACTTTTCACCCCTGTGGGTTTTGGAGGAAACCCCCAGTAAAAGGTTAACTGAACTGAAATGCTTACTGTTATTTATACATAGTTCCTACATTTATTAGAAATTAGATTAATGACCAGTTTTTTTAATCTGCATCCACAGAAACTGTTCTCCCCAGAGTGCTTTAACAGGGAATTTGGCTCTAGGTATTAGCCATCTCGAATGTCTAGAGTTATCGTTTGTTAGAGGCCATTTTCTTTTGATACATGTCTCCCTCACCATTTTTGGGAGGGCATCTGCTACCCAGTGTTATCCAGGGAGACTCGTTTGTAGAACGAGATGCTTTGGTCTGAGTCTTGGACTCCACAGTGTTCAGTGTTGGGTGTGGTTTGCTCCCTTCATGCGGCCCGGAAGGTTGATTTTTTGAGCTGGGAGAAGGTGGCCTATCCAAACATTACCTAATCAATGAAAACTAGCTCCCAGAAAGCAGAACAACCTGTTCCTTGGGGCAAGGCAGCTTTTTATCCAACTGCTGTCCAAACAGAAGAGAGAGAGAGAGAGCCTTGCCAGTTTTCCACAGGCCAGGAGTTTCTAGGAAAGTTTCCTGAGGAGGGTGATGAGTTTAAGGCGATGAGTACAATTAGCTGTCGAAGAGTTAGCCCCCAGGAAGAGAATGAGGGGCAGGGTTGGGTTATCCCTTTGTGAAGAACTGGGCAGATTTTTAGGGACCATGTTACCAGGTGAATCTGCTGAAGGGAAAGCACTCCTAGCCCTATTGTAGCTTGTTCAGCAGCAAAACTTAGTCAAGTGCCCTTGAGAAGCAGTGTGGCCTAGTGGAGAGAGCATGGGCCTGGGAGTCAAAAGGCTCTGGGTTCTAGTTTTGGCTCTCCCAGTTGCTTGCTGTGTGACCTTGGGCAAGTCAATTCACTTCTCTGTGCCTCAGTTACATCATCTGCAAAATAAGGATTAAGACTGTGAGCCCAAGTGGGACAAGGACTGTGCCCAACCTAATTTAGCTTTCTACCCAGCATTTAATACAGTGCTTGGCGCAAGTAGGCACTTAACAAATACCATAAAAGCCCCCCCAAAAGTGTGGTGCCTGCCCCTTCTGGCACTCCAAGTCTCCCCTTGAAGGTCAGTGGCCATTTTCCCTGCCACAGTAGCCCAACGCTACTCATGCCCTGAGCATTTTAATCTAGAGGTCCATCCTGGCCCAGGCTAGGGGAAGCTGGAAATCGTGGCGGGAGGGGAGGGGTGTTCTCTTGGGTAAAGTCGGGGTCGAAGGAGTGTGCAGCCAGTGAGTGTTCTCGGGTCACAGGGTAGCTCAGAGAATGCCAAGAGATCATTTTCCGGATACATTTTTAATGATCACACACTCCACCCCCAGCGATTTCATAAACACGGTTGCAAGAACTGATTTGTTCAAAAGCCCCCAGGCAGCTGGTCTCCAAGAGCAACACCTCTGTTCTCTAATTAAAAATAAATACATTTGCTACCAGCAGTGCATCCATTATGGAACGAGCCCTGTTTTTCATTTGCCCAGCCGGTGCCAAGAGCCTTCGATTTTAAATGCCCGGGTTTAGGAATCTCCTTCCTGTACCTATGCCCTCAGCTCCAGACTTGAGTCAGCACGCACAGCCAAAGCTTCAGAGGGGCCGTTTAAGGCTGACCTCTCAGTTTGTAAGCTGAATTTTCTGGTGGTGGTGACTTCTGCACCCACTAGGGGAAAATCAAATGGTGGAGTACTCCTATCATGGTAAAGCCTCAGCATGTTGCTTTGGAAAATGAAACGTATGAGGCGTCACAGTGATTTCTGCTATCCAAATGCACCTATTCCTTGAGGAGCTCTGTGGCTTAGAGGACAGAGTATAGGCCTGGGAGACAGTAGATTTGTGTTTTAATCCCAGCTCTGCCACTGGGTTCTATTCCTGGCTCCGCCACTTATCTTTTTTTTTTTTTAATGGTATTTGTTAAGTGCTTGCTATGTTCCAGGTAGGGTAGATCCAAACGCCTCAGTTTGGACACAGTCCCTGTCCCACATTTTACAGATGAGATAACTGAGGCCCAGAGAAGTGAAGTGATTTGCCCAAGGTCTCACAGCAGACAAGTGGCAGAGCTGGGATTAGTACCCACACCCTTCTGACTCCCAGGTCAGTGCTCTATCCACTAAGACATGTGCTGCATGACTTTGGACAAGTCACTTAGCTTTTCTATGCTTCAGTTTCCTCATCCGTAAAATGAGAATTCAGTAACTATTCTCCCTCCCTCTAAGACTGTGAACCCTACATGGGGCAGGTACTGTGTCTGATCTGATTTTCTTCTACCAACCCCAGTGCTAGCTCCATACTTCATCAGTCATCATCAGTGGTATTTATTGAGTGCTTTCCGAGGGCAGAGCACTGTACTGAGTGCTTGGGTGAGTACAGTTCAACAGAGTTGATAGGCACTTTCCCTGCCCACAATGAGCTGTTAGTCTGGATTGGAGGAGACAGATATAAATATAAAGAAATACTTTATAATATAGTAATTTATAGGTAGGCACATAACTGTGGGGCTGAGAGTGGGGTGAATATCAGGTGCCTGACATACAGTGCATAACAAATACCACCGTTTATTATTATTATTATTATTATTGTTCCTTTATGAGCCCAAAGTGAACCCTGGAGCTGAAAAGAGTGGCAGTAATAATAGTATTTAGTAAACACTCTGTGCAGGGCACTGTACACAGGGACAGGGCTGGGAGTGAGTGCACAAGTGGGAATTAGATACAGACCCTTGTTCTTTGGGAGGATGGTAAGGGGCTCACTATCTAAAAATAAAATCGGGGCAAAGGAAGGGCTGACGACAGACACACAGGATTGAAAATCAAATCTCTTTCCCTTCCATTCTCCCTCTCTCCTCTTCTTTTCCGTCTTCTTTCCCCTCCCTTCTTTTTCTCTATTTCCCCTTCACTTTTTTCTCCTGTTCTCTCATTTTCTGCTCTCTTTTGCCCTTCAGATGTTTGCTCCACTACCCATTCACTGACCTATGTGCCGACCTGCATGGAGCATGGTAACATAGATGGTGGGGAAATAATGAGAGGAATCCCAGACAGTGTGGGGCTTGAAAACCTGTTTGATCTCTTTGCCTCCCTGAAAAGTGAAATCTACATGCAGGGATAATAGTTAAAACTTGTTTGAAAGACAGTGATGTCTCTCAAGTCAGTCAGTCAGTATTTATTGAGTTCTTATTGTGTGCAGAGCACTGTGCTAAGCACTTGGGAGGGGACAGTATAACAAGTGAAAGTGACATCTAGCCCTCCCCCTCCCAGCTTTGTTTAATGGCCATGAAGGGGACTGTAGGGAGATTGGTGTATCATAGGGAATGAGAAAATTCAAGCTGAAATGATTCTGGAGAGCAACAGTATGTTCACAAAAGCAGAATTCTTTTTAATAGCTTTTAAGTGCTTACTCTGTGCCAGGAACTGTATTAAGCGGTGGGGTAGATACAAGCTAATCAGGTTGGACACAATCCATGTCCCACATGCGGCTTAGGGTTTTCATCCCCATTTTCCAGATGGGGGAAATGAGCCTCAGAGATTTGAAGTGACTTGCCCAAGGTCACACAGCAGATAAGTGGCAGAGCCGGGATTAGAACCCAAGTCCTTCTGACTCCCAGGCCCATACTCTGTCCACTCGGACATGCGGCTACTCGCTAGAGATCCTTTAAAAGTTTCATTTTCTGTCACTGGGACTCTTTTGCCGACATCCTGGGATTTGGGGCTTTGAGAAGATGACTGTACCAAGGCATTTTTCATTGGATTCAACTTCACTTGCTCGTTGGGCCAAGAGTTCTTTCACCTATAGGGATAAATGCAAGGAGAAACCCAATCAACTTTTCTCTGAATAGTATCAGATAGGCAGACCCTGCCAGTTGGCAATTGAGTATTTTGTTTTTAAACTGCTGCAGTCAGTGTTTTTAATGCAATTGTGTCAGAGACACAGAATGTATATTAGTCAATACTGGAGAATCTTGAAAAAAAAGAGTCAAGGTTTAAACCTTTTATGATGCCGGTGGGAAACGTGCATTTAATATTCTGGGATGCCACTCTTTTTAATACATACTGTACTTAGAAATTCAGATTACTTACAAGTTCTGAAGGTTCCCTTTGTGCATATGTGCCAGTATGAACAGAAGAAATATTAGTCTTTAAAGATTCCCTTAAGAGTTCCTTGAAAGCTCATGGAGTGAAGTCAGCCAGAGGATTATCTAACAGTAAAGAGCATTTAAAGGGACAGGGTCTTCTTTAAATAGCTCTCTGGTGGCATCTTTCTAAAATTTCAATGGCTCTGCTTCTCTTCCGAGAGAGTGAAAAGGAACAGAAAAAAAGAAAGCTTCTATTTTTGTCAGGGAAAATAATGTGTTTTGTTGTTGTTTTCTCTTACAGCTGCAAAATCTCACCAGGGTTTTGATCCGAGAATACTCTTGATGAAAAATAAAGTGCTTCAACAAGGTAAGTTAATAAAAACCAAGTGTTGTGCAGTAACTGATATTTGAATTCAGAGAGTGAATTACTGGTTGACATCACTGGTTCTCAGGGCTCAATACAGGCCATGGTGGGGGAGAGGAGTTTCCTAGAAGACTGTTGACTATTTCTGTGTCACTTCTTGAAAAATTCTGCCCAGATCGCAAACCCTTTTATAGCCCTACCCTGGACTTTCCTCTTGGGTAATTCATCAGTTTGCTTTCCACTGTAATGTAGAGCGGGAAGCCAGTTCCTTCGAGGTTGAAATGGATCCGTTTCTGGGGCCGGTTTTTGCTGCTTTCCCATTAGGGCCCCAAACAGTTAATGCCACTTTCAAGAATGTACTTTATCCCCAGCCAAGCATCTCCTGCTGTGTTTTCTATGGGGTTTCCACTCCACAGATTGAGTCATGGTGTTTTATAATTTATAGTCACAGGCGGCCTGTCTTCCTTTAACAGCAAGCCCACTGGCAGCAGCAGGACATGGTGGCCACACTGCCAGAAAGGAAATGAGCCTCAACGACGAATGCTGAATGGCACCGTCGGACAGATAGTCTTTTGGGTCACGTGACTGCATAGCAGCACCTGGGGAATAGGCTGCAATAAAGGTAGCAGATCATCTGAGGCACGGAGCACAAGATCTGTTCGGATACGTCAGCCGTTAGCCCCTTGCAGAAGATGACCTATTGAACATTTCCAGGAATAGCAGTGCCAAGCCTGTGAACTGCTTTCTTGGAAATACACTCAATAAAGATGGCTGGCGTCCAGCTAGGATCTGCAGAAAGCCTGCCCTGGACCACAGCCTGGCTCTAAAAGCTGAATTGGGTTTAGTTTAGGTGTTTTTGGAATATCCTTCGGAAGTGGGAGTCCATGCTGCATTCTTTAGAGAGCTATGAGAGTGATGCTGTTGTTTATTAAGTGCTTGTTGTGTTTGCTAAGGTCTGGGAAAGATAATACGAGATTATCATATCTGATTCAGTGTCCTTGTGACCTAGTGGGGATCAGAATCTGAGAGGGAGAGAGAGCAGCTATCTTATCCCCACTTTACAGATGGGGAAATTAGAGAACAGAGAGGTTGTCACTTGCCTGAGGTCTCAGAGCAGGCAAAGTCACTGAGTCAGGTTTAGAACCCAGGTCTCCTGATCCTCAGGCCTGTGCTCTTTCCACTAGACTATGCTGCCTCTACATAGAGCAGGGGTTCCCAAGAGAATCCCAAAATTGTAATTTCACTGGTAGCCTGCTGAAGGGCATTTATACTTTTTACTATTAATTATACATTTTTTCTAGGACATTTTGGACAGTGCTGATTGGGGAGATAAGCACTTTTAGTTTCTTTCAGAGAGTTCCAAATCTTCTAATACTCCTATGCTCCTGTACCGTTATTCCACTGAGCAGGCTTTCTCTGGGGAGAGCCAAGAGGAAAGGACTTGAGCTCATGATATTAATGTGACCCAACATGAACCTCAAGAGCAATGCGCTTTGCTTGTCAGCTTGACCTCAGATCCAAGCTCAAAGTGGACTGGGATGTGACAGGTGACCTTAGAGACTTTTTTCCTGAACCGATGCATCTGGGCCATGTTTTTTGGCACCTGCTTCTGTTTTTCCAGAGGACCCTGGCAGCCCTTTCTCTTTCCCACTGTAGTGCTGCTCAACTGCAGATTGAGCCAACTCTGAGGAAAGGCTTTTCTTTTTTCCAGGACTTGCTTTCAACCAGGTCAATAATGGCTGTACCTAGCACCAATCTCCTCTGGTAATTGGAAGCAGCTTTGTGCTGATTGAGTTAACAGAGCCACACTCGAAAAAACGTGTCTGAGGCCAACTTGCAGTCTCTGATGATGCCTTTGTCTATTCATTCTGGAAAGAGAAAGAAAACATCCCTCCTCCTCTGCGCTCCCACCAACTGTCTCCCACTCCCCCTTCACCCCCGCCCCCCAGGCTTTTCTCTCATCTATAGTGAACCAGAAGTCTGAAAGCAGTCAGTTGAATTTACTGAGGGCTTATTCTGTGAGGAGCTCTGTAATAAGCACTTGAGAGAGTACTGTAGAGTTAGTAATATATGAAGCAGCTTGGTGTAGTGGATAGAGCACGGGCCTGGGAATCAGAAGGTCATGGGTTCTAATCCCAACTCCGCCACTTGATTGCTGTGTGACTTTGGGCAAATCACTCACGTCTCTGGGCCTCAGTTACCTCATCCGTAAAATGGGGATTGACACAGGGGACAGGGACTGTGCCCAACCCTATTTGCTTGTATCCATTCCAGTGCTTACTGCAGTGCCTGGGACATAGTAAGCGCTTAACAAACACAATTATTATTATCTAACAATCTCATTTGGCATTTTCCAAGCATCTCCTAGAGACTTGGGGAATTCCCTCCCCCCTACACACACATCTCTTCACCAAAGATTCAAGTGGAATTGTAGAGCTGGTGGAGGAGGCCGGGATTCAATGCAGAATCTGTTTCATTTGAGCTCCTCAGTGTGATAAGAAAGTTTATCACTGATATTGTTGCTCCTGGAGTAGGATCAGGGCACCATCAGTGTGGATGGAGATGCTCTTCCACTTGTCTGCTAAGTGACCTTGGGCAAATCACTTAAATTATCTGTGCCTCAGTTACCTTATCTGTAATATGGGGATTAAAACTGTGAGCCCCATATGGGACATGGACTGTCTCCCACCTGATTAGCTTGTATCCCAGTGGTTAGCACAGTGCCCAGCACATAGTAAGCACTTAACAAGTACCATTTTTTTAAAAAAAGGGAGGGGAAGACTAGTGAAAGGATGAAGGGCTGAATCATTCTCCCCTAAAAATAATGCTACGACTAATAACAAAGGTTTATAAGCTCCTCTAGACTCTAAGCTCATTGTGGGCAGAAAATGTGTCTACCAACTCTGTTGTACTCCCCAAGTGCTAAGTACAGTGCTCTGCACAGCAAAAGCACTCAAAAAATACCACTGATTATTAATAATAACATTAACAATAAAAATAATTGCTGTGTTTAAGCACTTATTATGTACCAAACACTGTACTAAGTGCTAGCATAGATACAAGATGATCAGAGCAGACACAGTCCCTGTCCCACATGGTTCTCAAAGTCTAAGTAAGGAGGGCGAACAGCCACAGCAATGTCCCAGAAGAACAAAGTCACCCCAGGGGCGAGGCACTGCAAGGTTTGAGAGGGAAGTCTTGGGGCTTTCTGGGATTTTTTTTTTTTTTTTGGTAAATATAAATTGGAATTTTCTTTGCAGGCATTTTATCTACAGAACCTCTGCCCCAGAGGAAAAATTCATACGAAACTTGAAATTTGGGGACAAGCTGGGGAAAAGATCTTTAAATTTCAGAAAAATTCCCAGAAAGGCAATGTCTCCCCTGAGCCCGAGTCTCTCCCTCCCCCGCACCCTCCACCCCGCGTGGGGTGATGTAGGTCCATGGTTCCAGGCAGCGATTGGTCATGGAGCCGCCCAGCCTTTCAAGTGACTTTTCCGGGAAAATCTCTCTGGAGTGAACTAGTCATCGGGGTCAAAATGCCTAATTGGTCCTTTTTTTTTTTTGTAGTGGGCTGCATTTAACTTGTTTGTCTTTATTGCCGGATTATTTCCAACCAGAGCGAAACAGTTGGCTGAGCGAGCCAGTCCTGGTCCCCAACCTGGCCCAGCCCAGAGACAGGAGGCCGCTCCCAACTCTAGCCCTTCTCTACAGGCTGGTTTAGGCTGAAGACAGCGGGGCCGGCCTGGGGAGGGCTTGCAAATGGGAGAGATTAATGCATGTGGGCTCCCTTGACATTTTAAGGCCCCGTATGCCCAACAGGCTCCTGAGCTGTCTGGGGAGGGTCCCTAAGGCTGTTAGTGAAAAGGTGGAGGGGGTTCTACCCTGCTGTCAAGGAGGCACAGGGTGGGGGATGAGAAAGGTGTCCTCAGAGTGGGGTGGGTTCTCTGGGGTCCGGGCCTCTCTGGGGGTTGGTCGAAAAGTTGGAGACAGAAATTTAAAGAGCCAGACAGGTGAACAGAGAGAGGAGAAAAGGAGAGATAGGCAAGGGGCAGGGAAGACAGAGGTGATGGAGAACAAAGAGTGGAAGAGAAAAGGCAAAACAACACATACATGCTCACAGACACACTCACAGTCACCCATGCTTGCACACACACACACACACACACACACACACACACTCTCTCGCTCTCACTCTCTCTCACCTGGGTCCAGTTGATGGTGTCACGTCTACCAACTCTGTTACAATGTACTCTCCCAAGTGCTTAGTACAGTGCTCTGCATACAGTAGTGTTCAATAAATACCAGTGATGATTGACTGATTGATCAGACTGCCATCTAACAACTTGGCCATTAGAATGAAGGTTCTCTAACCTTTCTACTCCTTCTCCTTCCTGCTTTTACTCAATCCATCCATCTCTCAATCAGTCAATGCTCTTTGCTGTTCCCAATCTAGCCTTCTAACTGGGAACGGAGTGTCCCGTCATGAATGACGGATGAGCCTTGGTCCTGAGACTTTTGTGACTAAGAGCCTGGCCAGAAGAATGTATTATTGTACTGGGGGCATGGGCTGGGCCTACCTACTAGCAGGAACTGGATAATAATCATTATAATTGTAGTATTTGTTAAGCAGTAACTTTGTGCCAGGCACTCTACTAAATGCTGGGGTGGATACCAGCAAATTGGGTTGGACACAGTCCCTGTCCCACGTGGGACTCGCAGCTTCAATCCCCATTTTACAGATGAGGTAACTGAGGCAGAGAAGTTAAGTGACTTGCCCAAAGTCACACAGCAAAAGTGGAGGAACCGGGATTAGAACCCATGACCTTCTGACTCCTGGGCCCGTGCTCTATCCACTAGGCCATGCTGCTTCTCAGGAGCATAAAGTCCTGAGGGCAATGAATGAGGAGGCACATTGCGTTAAAGCACACTACAAAGGGCAAGTGTGGTCTTTGCCTACTGGCATCCTGCTCCAGGTAGGACCAGGACCAGAATTTGGGTCTCCTGACTCCCCAAGCAGGCTCTTTCCCCTGGATAATAATAATAATTGGGGTATTTGTTAAGTACTTACTACATACTAGGCACTGTACTAAGTGCAGGGGTAGATACAGGTTTATCAGCTTGGACTATGTCCCCCTGTCCCACATGGGGCTCGTAGTCTCAATCCCCATTTTATAGATGAAGTAACTGAGGCACAGAGAAGTGAAGTGACTTGCCAAGGTCACACAGAAGACAAGTGGCAGAGCTGGAATTAGAACCCATGACCTTCTGACTCTCAGTGTTGTGCTCTATCCACTACGTCATGCTCCTTTGAAAGTGGTTAGCACAGTGCTCTGCACACAGTAAATGCTCCATAAATGCCATTCATGGATTGAATGGACCCTTAGCAAGTCCACCACCTCCTGACTGTTCCTCAGTCCCACTGGGTTCATGCAACTCCTGCCACAACACCATCCTCCACTGAATCTGCCGAATGCAGGTTTAAATTGATCTCTCACCACCCTCAAAGACCTGTAAAACCCCCACAACATTTGTTGATGGTACTTGTAAAGTGTTTGTTCTGTGGCGGGAACTGTACCAAACACTGGGGTAGATACCAGACAATCAGGTTGGAACCAGGCCCTGTTCCACATGAGGTTTGCAGTCTAAGTAGGAAGGAGTGGAATTGAATCCCCATTTTACAAATGGGGTAACTGAGGCACAGAGAAGTTACGTGACTTGTCTCAGGTCACCCAGCAGACAAGTGGAGGAGCTGGAATTAAAAGGTAGGGCCTCTGACTCCCTCTTTCCACTAGGCCACACTGCTCCTCCAGAAGCAATTCCTGTTCTTATTACCTTCTCCCTTGCTAGACAGCTCACCCACCTTCCCATCCTTCACTCACCATTACCCATTTACCAGACATTACAATCTCTTCACAATATGAGAAAATTCAGGTAAATTAATAGGAAAACAAAGGGCAAATTCAAGGAAGAGGATAGGGAGAATGGAACTGGGCTATAAACAGGCCCAAGGAAAGTGTGAGAGGAAAAATTGGAAGGAACAAGATTACTTTCATAGCTTAGGGTGTAATGAAGCAACACATACAGCTAACCACATACATATAAGCGTAAAGTATCCCTGAATGACCTCATGAAGAAGTCCCTTGGATGTAAAATCCCCAATCAAACTGTAAGACGCTTTTTACATCCAGTTTTATAAATAGCATTCCAAAAAACTAGGGAAAGCCCCCCAAATCCCTCTAGTTGTGTCTCCTTATATTGCTTAAAATGGACTAGAATCCATGTTGTAAATTCTCTACCTCTCAGGAATATCTGCTGCTAGAGTGAGTGATGAGAAAGATGTAAAAAATCTGGGCTAGAGACACAGTGGGTTGGGTGGTGGTGAGTGGATTTAGATAGCTGCAGAATACTAAAATCCCAGAGGCTGCCAGAAAAATCTCACCACACCCAAGTCTATTAAAGAAACAACAAAGGAATCCCTCCAGAAACCTACAAGGCTATTTTTTAAAAAAACAATTTAAGATAGAATAAAAATCTTCCTCAGGCAAAAATGCTCTGAGTTCTACAGAAAGAGACTCTTATTCATAGCTTTGTTTTCTTCTCCCTCTTTTCAAGGCCTAAGCCCTCTGAAAAGTTTCAATGTAATGCCATGGTGTGAGATGGATTTTAAAGTAAATCACGCAGTAGGAACAGAGCCCCGCCATGTCACGTCACATTCCCCAGGAAGTACCAAACCTTCCTAAAGGTTTTTTTTCAGAAAAGGAGCAAGTCCTGATGGAAAGAGCACCTTGAGAAGCAGCAAGGCCTAGTGGAGATAACACAGGCCTGGCAGTCAGAAAATCCTGGGTTCTAATCCCAGCTCTGCCCTTGACAGCTGTGTGACCTTGAGCAAGTCACTTGGCTTTTCTGTGCCTCAGTTTCCTCATCTGTCAAATGGGGACTAAGACTGGGAACCCTATGTGGAGCAGGGCCTGTGTCCAACCTGATTAGCTTGTAGCTACCCCAGTGCTTAGTACAGTGCCTGGCACATAGTAAGCACTTAACAAGCAAATACCCAAGAGGCAGGGCCTGGGAAGTGCTGTCTCATCATTGGTGTCATCACTCCAGGCCAAGGAAGGACGTGTGCGGGAAGTCAGAGATGACATAGATGAGATCGAGATACAGTGAGGAGGTTGGCCTTAGAGGAGCGAAGTGCACGGTCTGGCTTGTAGTAGGAAATCAGGGAGGGGGCAAGTGATTGAGTGCTTTACATTATATGGTAAGGAGCATCTGTTTGATATGGAGGTGGATGAGCAACTACTGGAGAGTCTCAAGGAGTAGGGAAACACGACTGAACGTTTTTGTAGCAAAATGATCTGGACAACAGAGTGAAGTATGGGCTGGAGTGGGGATTGAGAGGAGGCAGGGAGGTCAGCCAAGGAAGCTGATGCAGTAATCAATATGGGATAAATTCTAGACTGTAAGCTTGTTGTGGGCATGGAACGTTTCTACCAACTCTGTTTTATTGTACTCTCCCAAGTGCTCAATACAATGCTCTGCACACAGTAAGAGCTTAATGAATACTAATGATTGATAGGATAAGTTCTTGAATTAACCTGGTAGCAGTTTGGATGGGGAGGAAAGGGCAGATTTTCACATCCTTTGAGGAAACTGGGACCCAAAGAAGTTAAATGACTTGCTCAATGTCCTATGACTACCAGACCCGTGATCTTTCCACTAGGTCATGATATTTCTCACTGCTGCCTTTAGTATCTTAGAATATTGAATATGTCCTGTGTTGGAATAGAAAACCCTTGAAAGTGCCTTTAACTATGTCATCTCCTATTCCACTTTGGCCTTCCAAACATTTATCTCAAGGGTCGCTCTTATACCCACCCTTCAAAATGTGGGAAGATCAAGCTCAGGTTTCCTTTGAAGTTACCCATTCCCATGGTGCCACCTGCTTCTCTCACATTTTCTGGGTATTTTGTCAACTCCCCAGTTCTTACCATTCTCAATTCTGCTCTCTTCAGTAGCATTCATCACATTCAGCCCTTCCCTCAACTGCAACTCCTCTCTATGGCTAGGGATGGATCCATGGTTGCGGGGCAGGGAGAGAGTATTTTTCTAGTATTTGTTAACCACTTGTGTCAAACACTGTTAATAATAATAATAATAATGTTGGTATTTGTTAAGCGCTTATTATATGCAGAGCACTGTTCTAAGCGCTGGGGTAGACACAGGGGAATCAGGTTGTCCCATGTGGGGCTCACAGTCTTAATCCCCATTTTACAGATGAGGTAACTGAGGCACAGAGAAGTTAAGTGACTTGCCCACAGTCACACAGCTGACAAGTGGCAGAGCTGGGATTTGAACTCATGACCTCTGACTCCAAAGCCCGTGCTCTTTCCACTGAGCCACGCTACTTCTCTAACGCTGGGCGAGGTGCAAGGTAATTAGGTCAGACACAGGCCCTCTCCCACAAGGAGTTCACACTCTGAGTAGGAGGGAGAACAGGTATTGAATCCAAACTCCCTGATTTCCTACTACAACCCAGCTCACACACTTCTCTCCTCTCCTCTCCTTCTCTAGCACCCACCTCGATCTCTTCTATCTCACAGCCGACCTACGGGCCTTGTGGGGAGAGGAGGGAGAACAGGGGAACTGAGGAAAGGAGGAGAAGGGAACGGGAGAAAAGGGGGAAAGGGGAATGGAGAAGAAGGGTGGTAGAGAGTGAAGGGTGGTAGGGAAAACTGGAATGAGGGAAGATGTGCATCTCACCGCCGACCCCTCTCCCATGTCCTGCCTCTGGCCTGGAATGCCCTCCCTCATATCTGACAATTACTCTCCCTGCCTTCAAAGACTAAATGAAGGCACACCTCCTCGAAGAGGCCTTCCCTAACGAAGCCCTCCTTTCCTCTTTTCCCATTTCCTTCTTTGTCCCCGTGACTCTCGCCCTTTATTCGTCCCTCCCAGCCCCGCAGCACTTATGTACATATCTGTAAGCTATTTATTTTAATGTCCGTCTCCCCTTCTAGACTTTAAACTCATTGTGGGCAGGGACTTTTTCTGTTTATTGTCATGTTGTGTTCTCCCAACCGCTCAACAAATAAGATTAAATGAATGTATGTAAAGGAAGGGGAGTGTAAAGGAAGGTGGCACTTCTACCCCTTAAACGTTGGAGCCATTGTTGCCAAGGCAGCGGTCATCAATGCTGCCACTTGCCCAGAAGAGGTGATGGCGGCTGGCCCAGGAAGTGTCACCCAAGCTGGGCTGCTGCTACAAGGACCTTGGACTTGGAAATGATGCCGTTGCTCAGGAGGCAGCTTCATGGCAGTGACAAACCTGCTTCAGGAGCTCTTAGGCCTCAGCATTTTCTGCAACCCTTCCCCTATTCTTGTTTGGGGAACCAAGCATCACAAGCACCCCTAATCACCCCCATTTGAATCCAGGGCTGGGTGCGAGACCATGAGTCAAAAAAAATCAATCAGTGTTATTTATTATCAATCGATATATTTACTGTGTGCAGGGCATATAAATAAGCAAATTACAGATATGTAGGTATTGAGTGCTTACTTTGTGTAGAACACTGCAATAAATGTGTGGGATAGTACAGTACCGGCCATGAAAATCTCAGTGGATCCAAATATTTGCCTCTTCTTTAAGGGAATCTAAATTTCATTTATCCATTAACAGGTCTGGAAACTCAATTCCTCTGTTTCTTCATCAAACAGGTGCAGTCCGGCAGAGGCAGTAAAATGTTTTCTGTTATTGTATCTTCATTTGCTATTTTCCTAGACTCAGGGGATCCTGTGTTCTCTTTAAGGAGGCTGCACGTTGGGAGACGATTGTAGTGGTGTGGTAGGATTCATTTGAAGGAAACAGGCTGGAAATGAAGCCCCATTTGGACTACTAAATGCCTCTGATGTGTGTCACTCAGTTATTACCACCCTGGAACTGATTTGAATGAGGCACACAAAATTCTCATTTAGCCAACAACATGGTTGACTCCACTGAAGGTAAAAGGGATGGTCTCTGTTCACTCTCTTTTCACTTCCTTGGAAATTTTTTTTTCTATAACTCTCCTATCCGTCCTTCCACTGCCAACAAAAGGAATTAACCTCTTCCTCGTTCATTAACTTGGAACTGTTTTCTATTCAACCTCGTGTTCTCAATCTGAGCTTTCCTTGCCGTTCACATAGACTCATGCTCTCTCACTGTGGCTTATTGTAAACCAGTGCTAAAGAAAAGAAGAAAAAAGTGACAGTCCAATTTCAGCAGGCGTTGTCAGTTAATTCTGCTATCCCCCGAAGCGACTGATGTAGCAGAGTTCCTTTCCATAGAGATGCAGCATCATATGCAGAGAAAAACAAAAGGGGTTGTGTTTTGAAAGAAACAGAGGGAGGATTGGAATGAGGCGAGCTCCTCTAAGTGCAGCGAGGAATGATTCTTGTGGCATTTTTAGCCATGTTTAGTTTAGGATCTCAATGGAGAGAAAGAGATGGAGGAGATTCCAAGGCGGTAAAACCTGGCGGATTTAAGATTGCCTGGGGCCCCGTACCACCCTCCATCCTTTGGGTGGGTTGAGTTTCTTTGCCCTCACTGTCTCAGAATGGAATTTTCCATGTCCCAAGGCTCTTCAATCTCCTCCTGGTTTCCAGACAATGAAGAGCCCTTTGAAGTCTGGTTTCCAGACTTTAGTGATATTAGTACTGGAGAAGCAGCGTGGCTCAGTGGAAAGAGCACGGGCTTTGGAGTCAGGGCTCATGAGTTCGAATCCCAGCTCTGCCACTTGTCGGCTGTGTGACTGTGGGCAAGTCACTTAACTTCTCTGTGCCTCAATTCCCTCATCTGTAAAATGGGGATTAAGACTGTGAGCCCCACGTGGGACAACCTGATTCCCCTATGTCTACCCCAGCGCTTAGAACAGTGCTCGGCACATAGTAAGCGCTTAACAAATACCAACATCATCATCATTACTGGTATTTGTTAAGGACTTACTATGTACCAAGCACTCTACTAAGCACCCACAGGAGTAGCCTGCTGGTTCTCCTTATTGGTGGGGGGCTGTAGGGATGGGAGAATTTTCAGAAAACCAGTCTGTGTGTGCTCGGGGCTAATTGGGAACTGGAAAGGACAGGGCCGACAGAGGGGAAGAGGACTCAGAGAAGGGGAACTGTAAACTCACCTTAGACTAGAAGGGCTAGATCTTTGATTTCTAGTCTATGAGCCTATCAATTAATGGTATTCGTTGAGCGCTTACCCTCTACAAAGCATGGTACTAAGCACTTGGGAGAGTACAGTATTATACAGTAGGTAGACACCATTCATTCATTAGATCGTATTTATTGAGCACTCACTGTGTGTGGAGCACTGTTCTAAGCATTTGGGAGAGAACCACATAACAATAAATAGACACATTCCTTGTCTACAACAAGCTCTGCCGCAAGGAATTTACTGGCCAAAGTGGGAGGCGAATATTAAAATGATCCATCAATCAGTGGTTTTATTGAGTGCTTTACAGTGTGCAGAGCACTGTACTAAGCCCTTGGGAGGTATAGTGCAACAGGGTTGGTGTATTTGATCCCTGCCCACCGTGAGCTTACAGTTTACCAGGAGGAGCTTCCTAGTTGTCTTATACAGCACTCTGCATACAGTAGGCAAACAAATGCTGCTGATATAGATGATGATGATGAAGCAGCATGGCGTAGTGGAAAGAGCACGGGCCTAGGAGTCACAAGAATCCCAGTTCCGCCACTTGTCTGCTGTGTGATTTGGGGCAAGTCACTTCACTTCCCTTTGCCTCAGTTACCTCATCTGTGAAAGGGGGATTGACTTCTCATGGCCAGATGGCTGTGGTGGTAATGACAGTGTCATTGTTGGTTCCAGTGAGGGAGAGGTGGAAGAGAAAATTACTTCTGTGCCTGTTATGCTGCTTCAGCCATGTGGTATTCTATTGGGTCCTGCCCTATGTTTTTTCGGTTACAGGTCAGAAATTTATGACTGTCCCACTCATGGGACATCTGGTCACATTAGCTTGTGTCACTGGGCAGGAGCTTTGCACAGCACCTGGTGAGAAATCCAGACTTGGAGCCACATCCAGACTTGGAGCCACAGAAGGAGCTGTCTCCAGGCAATGAGAGGGCCCATACAATTTGGGGACTAACAGACTCAGTCCATGGGGGTGAACAGGGAGGGTTCAAAGGCATGGAATTATTGGAGGGCCTGGGAGAAAGTATACCCTGCTGCTGCTGGGAATTGGAGTTTCCTAGCGCCATTTCCGGCTTTGACCTGGACTCGAACCTCGGCCCTCCCAGGGAAAGTGAAGTCTGATGTGTGACCCCTGAAGCCAACGGCCCCAAATCATGCCCGGCTCCACCACTTGTCTGCTGCGTGACCTTGGACAAGTCACTTCACTTCTCTAGACAAGTCACTTCACTTCTCTATGCCTCAAGTTATATCTCTTCTGTAAAATGGGGATTGAAACTGGGAGCCCCTGTGGGAGACAGAATGTGTCCTGCTTGTATTTGCATGTATCTACTCCAATGCTTAGTTCCGTGCCTGGCACATAGTAAGCACTTAACCGATACCATTATTATTATTGTTATTATGCTTTCTTGAGATGGTCCTGGAGAAAGGGAAGCAGGAAGCACTGAGTAAATACGATTGAATGAATAGAGGGGCCCCATTGGCGGGAAGCACAAGGTCTTGGAGTGGGTCCCTCAGGGAGTCGTGGAGCATAGCTTTAATTGAGGTGCAGCAACCACACTTAGGGTAGATGTAATTGTGGCCTCAGCGAACTTTCTTTTGAGAAGCACTGCAGACTTGTAAAGACAGAATTCCACCATGTCCCACCCCAAGCCAGAGCCTCAGCACATGTTCTGTTGACATGTTTGTTGCCAAGCCTCTGACTGCTCCTTCCCACAAGGAGATAAATGGATTAGTGCTGTAAATGCAAATGCTGCCGCAACATTATGTATTTCGGTGACAGAGTGTTGCCAGGATTCCCCAGGCATTACTAAACATTGTCAATCATCCTTCTGCCTCCAGGGGCCTCCTCTAAGGAATGGAGAAGTCTGTCCACCAAAGGTGTCTGAGGCTGCCCTCTGATACCGAGAGTAGCCATGGTTGGGTCATCACCTAATAATGACACCCACTTTCCCAACTGGGACTCTGAGGTCCTAACAGGAGCCTGGGGAACTGAGGAGGAGAAAGCAACCTCCTTCCTTCACCTAATGGAAAGAACACAGAATTGGCAGTTCTAATCTGGCCCTTGCCGTATGCCTGCTGGGTTTCCTTGGGCAAGTCATTTAACTTCTCTGTGCCTCAGTTTCCTCATCAATAAAATAAGGATTCAATACCCTTTCTCTACAGACTGGGACCCCCGTATGGGATAGTGACTGGTTCCAGTCTAATTATGCTGTATCTACCCAGGGCTTAGCACAATGCTTGGCACATAGTAAGCACTTAACACCACAACTCTGAGTACTATTACGATAATTATCCCGAATTAAGTTGAGGAAGACATCCTTACGTGGCCTCATAGCATCATGCGAGAAGATACAAGGTAATCAGGTTGTCCCACGTGGGGCTCAGGGTCTTAATCCCCATTTTCCAGATGGGGTAACTGAGGCCCAATGAAGTGACTTGCCCAGGGTCACACAGCAGCCAAGTAGTGGGACCGAGATTAGAACCCAGCTCCTTCTGACTCCCAGGCCCGTGCTCTATCCATTAGACCATGCTGCTTCTTAATGTATGCTTCTCCTGTCAGTTTGCCGTATAACAGCTGCTCGGGTGTCCTGCTGTCATTCACTCTTCACATGTACGGTATTTATCTATAAGGAGTCAGTGACCAGCCTGGGTTTAAGGGGCAAAACAGGCCCCCTGGATCCTGGCAGCAAATGTGAGCACCCCCGGAAACCATCCTGTCCCTTGGCTTGTGGAGGCTGCTGGAGAACAGCAGAGAGTGTCAGAATCACTAGTTGTTAGGGGCCTGAACTTCACCGGGAAGTTGTCTGAGGAAGTGGTGAATTTCTCAGGGCAACCTAATTTGCTTAAGAGTTCCACTGTTGGGGTCAGTTAAGCTCATTATGGGCCGGGAATGTACCTGGTAATTCTGTTGTAGTGTACTCTCCCAACCGCTTAATACAGTGCTCTACACATAGTAAGCACTCAATAAATACCATTGACTGATTCATTTCAGATTGACAAATGCTTATGGACATCTGGGTGTGGACGTCTCCTGAATCTGTCATGTTGCAAAGATCAAGTCTGTTGTGCTACATTTTGACTTGAAGCCAAACTGTGATTCCCAAAGGGCACAATTAATAATATTATTTAGGAGTCGATCCAGAGGATTCTGCTAAACTCTTGCCAGCAATGAAGAGTGGTGTGATAACCCACACTCAATCCTTTTGCTCTTTCTCTTGAGGGTCAATCAATCTATTAATCAATCATATTTATTGAGCACTTACTGTATGCAGAGCACTATATTAATGGTTTGGGAGACTACAATATAACAGAGTCAGTAAACACGTTCCCTCCCTCCAAAGAGCTTTTTTTTTCATTTTAAATGGCATCTATTAAGTGTTTACTATGCGCGAGGCATTATATTAAGCACTGGGGTAGATACGAGGTAATAAATGATATTTATTGAGCGCTTACTACATGCAGAGCACTGTACTGAGAGAAATGCCACAGAATTTCAAGGACCCAACCCCTAATGACCCTCTCAACTGTAAGCTCCTGGCCTTGGGAGCTCTAGAACCCAAGTCCTTCCGACTCCCAGGCCCGTGCTCTATCCATGAGGGCACACTGCTTCTCCTTCTTCATGTGTAGAGACTGGCAATCCCCTTCCCCTTAAGAAAGTTCTTTGGAAAATTATCTTATAACCCTGCAGATGAACAGGATGAACTTCTGGATTTTTGTCACCCTGGCTTGAGTCTGTTTAAGTTTTGGGTGGTATGGCTTTTTAAAACTCAATAGGAACAGTGAAAATCATAAGCGGACAGAATGAAGGAGGTAATTTAATTCCTTTGAACAAACCAAGTCTCCAGTGGCTTTTTAATTGACCATTGCACAGAATCAGGGGCTCCCCAGCTTTCCACAGACACTCCCTAATGCACCTCTCCATGGGCATTATAACAGGCCTGTCCTTTGAGAAGAAGCCACAGGCAGAGCTGGGAGGAGCAGTTTGTTTAATAGCTCAGAGAGCAGGGCTAAGAAAAGTTTAGGACAGGAAGATGACCTGGCCAAATGAAGTGGCCCATTTGCCCGGGGCCAAATGCCCAGGGATGTTTAACCACCCCCCCCAAGGGAGCAGACTTCTCTTTCATTACCTCAAAAACTGGCCTCTTCATCCACACCAGGCTGTGG
The DNA here is from genome assembly GCF_004115215.2 of Ornithorhynchus anatinus. Classification (NCBI taxonomy): domain Eukaryota; kingdom Metazoa; phylum Chordata; class Mammalia; order Monotremata; family Ornithorhynchidae; genus Ornithorhynchus; species Ornithorhynchus anatinus. Next base: position 34,223,230 of record NC_041741.1, read on the forward strand.
CAGGAATTCCAAAATGATTCACAGGGAATAGTGCCATCTACTGAAACCCCAGGGGCTGCCTCATTCCCACAGGGTTTTGGTCTATTTCGTAAATCAGACTGAAGATCTCGAAATGTTTTGCTTTTTCAGGGTCAAAGGCAGGACCAAGTAGGCAATTTGGGCTTTCTTTCAAAAACATCCCCAGAGCTGAGACACTGGATGGGAAGGTGTAGATTTTCCCTGAAAGATTACCAAGAGTTCTTTATTTGGGACACTAAAATATGATAGATGGTGAAATTTTCTATTGAGTCAAATGTTTCAGATATCCAAAAAAAGTGCTTTACTATAAAGGCCTCTCCAAGTCTGTACTACAGTATATAAATTGGTAGTTTTATTGGGCATGTGCTGGGTGCCCAGGCTCTTGAAAAATCAGCAGAAGATAGTAAAATTGTGAGCTCTGCTACCACAGCGCTTACAATCTAATGGGAATCAAAAAGTAGGTGTAAACTGTCAAATATAATAATTAAGAATGAATAAATTCATATGAGTACTGGGCATGAGTGCCAGAATAACTGAGGAACCTGAAGAGGGATGGAGTTCTAGGCAGGGGAAGAGATTTGAGCAGCAGATTTTCAGAGTCAGAGTCAAAAGCGAGGAACGTCCAAATTCACATCTCATTGGGACTTTTTTTAAAAGACCAAGTCCTATGTGGGATCGAGACTACATCCAACCTGATTAACTTGTATCTACCTCAGCGCTTAGCATGTAGTAAGCGTTTAACAAATGCCATTAAAAAAAGTAAAGGATATGAATTCGATGTTAGCGAATAAAATGAGAGCAGTTAGGTAAGAGCAAGCCAGTTAGTGGAGAATTTTGAAGTTGATAATAATAATAAGTGGGGTATTTGTTAAGTGCTCATTGTGTACCAAGGACTCAGCACTGGGGTAGGTACAAGGTAATCAGGTTGGACTCAGTCCTTGTCCCCCATGAGGCTCACAGTCTAAGCAGGAGCGAAAGCAGGTATTAAATCCTCATTTTCAGATGAGGAAATGGAAATGGCAGAGCCAGGATTAGAATCCAGGTCCTCTGACTCTCAGAGCTGTGCTTTTTTCACAAGACCACGCGACATCTCTGGTCATTCTCTTTTCCTTCAGAGGGTCCTCTGAGTCCTTCCCTCAGGCTTGACAGAGCTTCCCAAAGTTCAAAGTTGCTTTAAGAGCAAATGGTTTTTATTTCATGTGAAAAGCAATGAGAAGTCAATGGAGATTGTTGAGGACGGAGTGATATAGCCTTATGTCCACATGACATGGTGTATTAGAAAGTTGATATATGCTGCTGTTAGATGATGCGCCAAAGAGGGGTTAGGCCAGAGAGAGGGAGGCCAGTAGTCCAGCTGGGAGGTGATAAAATTGGGTCCCTAGATGGGAGGAGAGCATAAAGCAGATCTTGGAAATATTTAAAAGAAAGTACTTGCAGGATTCAGAGACAGACTGGATATCAAAATGGTTTAGAACTAACTGAAGCACAAGGTAAATGTGTAAGTCTACAGTGTTGGGAAAGTGTGGAAGAGGAATGAGTTTGAGGGAGGATCGGGAAAGCATTTGGGGCTATATTATGTTTAAGGTGCAGCGGGTCATTCAGATCAAGAAGCAGTGTGACCTAGTGATGAGAACAAAGGACTGAGAGTCAGGGGGCCTGGGTTCTAATCTTTGCAATTTCATCGAAAAAAAAAAAGATCATTTGCTCATTCCCCAAATAACTGAAGGGCTCCTGGGAATCAACTAACTCTATGGTGTTTATTGAGCATTTATCCTGTGATAAACACTGAGGTTGAAACAAGCTAATCAAAGTAGACATAGTTACTCTCCCACATGGGGATCACAGTTTAAGATATGTAGAACCAAGTATTTTATCCCATTTTATAAATGAGGAAAATGAGGCACAGAGAGGGAGAGTTAGTGATTTGCCCAAGGTCACACGACAGGCAAAGTTCCAGAGCCAGGATTAGAGCTTGCATCTCCTGACTCTCAACCCCTGTCTCCTTCCACTAGGCCATGCAGCTTCCCCCAATTCTCTTGCCTGTTGACCTGTTCCCTAAAAGAGAGGCCTAAATATTCCACCAGATCACCCTCTGTTTTCAGCACTCTGACTGCTCTCTGGGATGCTGCCCTGTTTCATTGTAGAATCCTGCATATTTCTTTTTATATCTTTGCCCTTAAAAAGGTTGTGTATCCTTCATCCAGCTAGAAGCAGCACCCAGCATTTTGCTTTTGGCTTCCTCATTTGTCTCTTCAGGTCATTTATTGCTTCTTAACCTCAGAGATCCTTGGTACTCTGGTCTATTGCTTCTATCCTCTTTTTCCTTCTAGCACATTTCCTTTCTTTTCATCTCCAAACTTCTTCCCTCCCTCTGATCATTTACTGAATGTGTTTCTTTGGATCTCTACCACTCTGGGATCTTTTGATGTTCAAATCAAACCTCTCTCCCTCTCATTAATTCCTGTCCATCCGCTTTGGTTCTCTTATCCTTCATAGGGTCCTATGAGTCCTTCCCCCAGGCTTGACAGACCTTCCCAAAGTTCAAAGTTGCTTTAAGAGCAAAGTGTTTGCCAGGATCTCAGGATGCCAAGATGCAGCCTCGAAAACAAAGGCTGACTCTGTATAGGGCAAACCCATTAACATAGGGGTTATGTATGGGAAGGGGTATTGGTCATTCATTAGCCTTTTCACCCATACCCTGCAGAAAGGATCCTACCGTCAGGAGCCTCTTGAAAAATGAAGGCCAGATGGATGCATTTTATGGTTATGCATGCGCATGATTAGGGAAGCAAATCTCAGCTCACATCTTGAGCCTTCTATCTTGTCCCCGCACATATTGTATCCATCCTGCTTGTCCATCTGGTCTTCTCGGAAGATGGCCATCGCCTTTCCTGGGAGTATGCTTAGGAGTATCTTTCATCTCAGTTTTCTTGCAGATTCCCTCCAGCCGGCTTTCATCTGAACTGATCTTTTTAGCTGCTTGCTTGGACTGTCACAGAGTTAAAATTTCCGCCTCAGGGAGACCCACTTTGTAGTCTATAAATCTAAAATTAATGAAAGGCCCATTGCCTTAAACAGCTCACATTTCTTTAGCTTGCCTGTGGTGTATATACATTCCTTTAAGTTCCTTTCCTCCCTATTCAAATTCTATTCTGAGTCCTGAATCTAGCCTCCCTTCCCTTCTCATTCTTTTATTGTGGCTTTTTAAAAACACTAAAATCCCCTCAGAATTGACCACTGACCTACTATCCATGCTTTTTGGCTCGGGCTTTCTTTGACCTCCAAGCAGTGTGGCCTGCTGAAGAGAGCCGGGGCCTGGGAGTCAGGGGAATTGGGTTGTAATCCCAGCTTGGCAACTTGACTGCTGTATGACCTTGGGCAAGTCATTTAACTTCTTTGTGCTTCAGTTGCCTTGACACATAGCAAGCACTTTATAAGCTCTATTATTATTGTCATTATCATTATTACTATTGTGATGGATTAGCCAGAGATCCTTTTTTCATCCCCCCTTGACCCAGTAACCACATCTCTTGCATTCCTCGATTTTAGCTGTCCATTTATAGTGTAAATTTCCAGCCCAACGGAATCATTTTCAAGCTTCATTTTAACCCTCCTCATCTCCTGCTTGCATCTGTAAAATGGAGATTCAATTCCTACTTAAGACTGGGAACCCCATGTGGGAAAGGGACTTTGTCCTATCTGATTATCTTGAGTCAACCCCAGTGCTTAGTACAGTAGTTGGCACACAGCAAGTGCTCTTGGGGCAATTGATATTAATTAATTAATTCATTCATTCAATAGTATTTATTGAGCGCTTACTATGTGCAGAGCACTGTACTAAGCGCTTGGGATGAACAGGTCGGCAACAGATAGAGACAGTCCCTGCCGTTTGACGGGCTTACAGTCTAATCGGGGGAGACGGACAGACAAGAACAATGGCACTAAACAGCGTCAAGGGGAAGAACATCTCGTAAAAACAATGGCAACTAAATAGAATCGAGGCGATGTACAATTCATTAACAAAATAAATAGGGTAACGAAAATATATACAGTTGAGCGGACGAGTACAGTGCTGTGGGGATGGGAAGGGAGAGGTGGAGGAGCAGAGGGAAAAGGGGAAAATGAGGCTTTAGCTGCGGAGAGGTAAAGGGGGGATGGCAGAGGGAGTAGAGGGGGAAGAGGAGCTCAGTCTGGGAAGGCCTCTTGGAGGAGGTGATTTTTAAGTAAGGTTTTGAAGAGGGAAAGAGAATCAGTTTGGCGGAGGTGAGGAGGGAGGGCGTTCCAGGACCGTGGGAGGACGTGACCCGGGGGTCGACGGCGGGATAGGCGAGACCGAGGGACGGTGAGGAGGTGGGCGGCAGAGGAGCGGAGCGTGCGGGGTGGGCGGTAGAAAGAGAGAAGGAAGGAGAGGTAGGAAGGGGCAAGGTGATGGAGAGCCTTGAAGCCTAGAGTGAGGAGTTTTTGTTTGGAGCGGAGGTCGATAGGCAACCACTGGAGTTGTTTAAGAAGGGGAGTGACATGCCCAGATCGTTTCTGCAGGAAGATGAGCCAGGCAGCGGAGTGAAGAATAGACCGGAGCGGGGCGAGAGAGGAGGAAGGGAGGTCAGAGAGAAGGCTGACACAGTTTAATCCTGACACACATTAATCCCACCCTCAACCTCATAGCACTTACAGAGGCATCGCTAAATCTATAAATTATGTATTTAAATGAATGTCTGCCTCCCTCTCTAGATCATAAGCTTGGTGTGGGCAAAGTATGCGTCCACCAACTTTGTTGTATTGTTCTCCCTCAAACCTTAGTATATTGCTCTCCACACAATAATCACTCAATAAATAACACTGCTTGATTGGTTTTTATTTTTATGGTATTTGCTAAACACTTAGGGTGTGTGTGCCTGGCACTGTACTAAAGACTGGGCAGATAGAAGATAATTGGTTGGACACAGTCCCTGTCCTCCACAGGGTGCACCAGATAAGGTAACTGAGGCACAGAGAAGTCAAGCGACTTGCCCAAGATCACACAACAGACAAGTGGCAGAGCCAGGATTAGAACCTAGATCCTCTGACTCCCAGGCCCGTGCTCCTTCCATGAGGCCACACTGCTTCTCTGATTAACAAATACTACAATTATTATTATTTTGTTTTTGACCTGTTCTGCTCCTTTCCACATTCCCTTTACTACTCAACTCTGAACCAAGATCATGCCTCTTCAGCCCCTTCCCCCGGTATTTTATTTTTCTATCACTTTGTTTCCTGCCACCTCCCCCCTTAATTTTCCTCCATTTATTCTGCCTTTTTAAATTCAATTTTTCCTCTTTGCCAAGCTTCACTCTCTTTCCTTCATTTTCCCAAAAGGCGACCACTGCCCTTCTCCTTTCCTTCCTGTCCTTCCCCCACTATGTGCTATCTTCTTAGAGGGCACCTCCTCTTCCTTTGTCTCTTCATCCATCTACTCGATTCCTGGAGTTAGCCTTTCTCTCCATTGCCATTCCTCAGCTTTTCTCCCCTATTTGAACAGATGATGCCCAGCCTGTGACATGCCTCCCCAGAAGTTGAATGTTATCAGGCTTTTATTCTTGTTGGTTCCATGTCCTCATACTTCACACTTACACCAAGCATAGTGTCTGGTGAGCGTTTGCTGTGGACAAAGAACTGTACTTTGTCCAGAAGCAGAAGCAGGGTGGCTCAGTGGAAAGAGCATGCGCTTTGGAGTCAGAGGTCATGAGTTCGAATCTCAGATCTGCCACTTGTCAGCTGTGTGACTGTGGGCAAGTCACAACTTCTCTGTGCCTCAGTTACCTCATCTGTAAAATGGGGATTAAGACTGTGAGCCCCACGTGGGACATCCTGATTCCCCTGTGTCTACCCCAGCGCTTAGAACAGTGCTCTGCATATAGTAAGTGTTTAACAAATACCAACATTATTATTATTGTTATTACTGAGCCCTGGGAGAGAACAGTAGTGGTAAAAAGCACAGTCCCTGTCCCTAGGGAGCTGCCAATCTAAAGATACATCCCTAGCTAAGCAGCAGTGTGTCCTAATGGAAAGAACATGGGCCAGGGGGTTAGAAGACGTGGGCTCTAATCCCTGCTCCTCCACATGTCTGCCGTGTGACCTTGGGCAAGCCACTTCACTTCTCTCTGCCTCAATTACCTCATCTGTCAAATGGAACATGATGAGCTCCATGTGGGACATGGACTGTGTCCAAACTGATTATCTTGTATCTACCCCTCATACAGGGCCTGACACATAATAAGCACTTAACACATGCCACTTTAAAAAAAAAAACAAACTAAGAGGTCTCGTGCATCTAACCTTAAAACCTGTTAGAGGTTGACCTTGATAGTTACAACACCCCCCCTTCTAACAATGAAGAAGACCTCTCTAGGGTGGGTTTCACCCCTTGTCCCTCTGTTGCTTCATCTGCAGCTGCTCTTTTATTTGGCTTTCCATCATTTCTATTGTTTGGGTCCAGCTGGAGAGCCCCCACCGCCCTCACACACACACACCATTCCTTTATCCTCCTCCTCCTTCTGCCCTGGCTCCCCATTGTATTTTCAGAGCCCGCCCCCACCCTGCCTCCTCACTTGAGGCCTGCACCCCATCAACACCCCATCCTGCTCCTCTCCAGTTCTCCCAGTCTCAGAGCATTTAAGTCCGGTTAGAGGAATGGGGGAGTGGCCTGCTGTTCTGCAGAGAAACACACACACAGAAGCTTGGAGCAAATCTTTGGGGCCTGAGGGGAGAGGACCAGGGGCTTCTCATCAGTCTTTAACAAAGGGGGCCTGCCAGATAATGGATGTCCACCTTTGGTGTTTGGTGCAACCACTAGCTCTGGGGCCCCTTGGGTCAGTGGTGGAAGGAGAGTGTTTAGGGTCTAGATCAGACAAGATTTGTGCTCCAGGAACTTATGGTCCTTCGGTGCATCACCTTTAAATTAGTTTAAGATATTTCCACTGGAACCGGTGTCCCTTTCTAACCAGATTTGCATCCTACCTTTACTGCTCCAGAATGAAAAGAAGATGCATTTGCTTTGGGAAGTTTTCAGACACTTCCAAATCAGCAGCTCCAGTTGCAAGAGTGTTTGCTAGATTGTCATACCTTGGATAGTCAGGCAACTGGACTTTCTGTGGCCAAATCAGAAATCTCATGACACGCGGGCTGCCTTGCTCCCACTCAGAAAGCTCAGAGCACAACTGCCCCGTTGCCCCTTTCAAGCCCTTTCTGGGCATTTTTCAGCTCTTCCCAAGGTTGGCACAAGTGGGTTCTGCAGGTTGGAGGTCATGAAGGGGGAAGAACTGCCCCAAGTCCATCCTCCCCACTTTGGCCCCGTGGGCCAGTGGACTTCCTTTCTTTGGACTAATTCATTCAGGGCAGGGAGGGTTAGATTTTACATTTTCAACACCCAAGTCTCCTCCTCAAACTCTGATTTCTAATCTTTGGCACCAAAGTGATAGTATCTCCCTGCTCTCCCAGCTCCAATGACAGCCAACAGGTCTCTTTATTGGGAAGGAATGAAAATTGCAGGACTGGTACTTATGCACTCTTCAAAAACTCATCACCTTGTCTTATCAATTCCCCCTCCTGACAGAAGAGTGGTCTGATAGTAGATAAAAATCCCTCAGGGCTGTCAGGTGGGATCTGTGCCATCAGAAATCACTAGGCCCCACCTGTGTTAGATGTGTGCAAACTGCAGTAGAACATTTCTGCAGGCGGCCTTCCCCACAAACCCCCCACCCTGATCTGATTGGAGGGCTTTGCCCTAGTCAAGGCCGAGGGCCCCCATCTGGCAGACCTCACAGAATGCTCGCAGGCATTTGTTTGAGTCACCTCAGTCAGTCAGTGGGATTTATTGAGCGTCTAATGTGTGCAGAACACTGTACAAACACTTGGGAGAGTACAGTACAACAGAATTGGTAGTCACGTTCCCTGCCCACAAGGAGCTTACAGTCTAAAGGGGTCCTCCATCCTCTCCTCTGGCCTCCTGCCTTCTTTTTCCCTGAGGAATACCATAGGACAGGTGAGCCGTGGATAGCTGGAGGTACAACTGTCCCCAGCCTCCCTGAGTCCTAGGAACTGTCAGAACACGAGTCTGGGATGAGCCTGAAAAAAGTCAAGTTACCGGAAGGAAAAGTCAGAATTGAATTTGCCACCACAGCCGTTAGCAAAAGTCCACATTCCTTCCAGTGTCCTCAGTGCATCTGACCCTGACCGGGGCCAGATAATGGAATTTTCCCATTCTTATTGAAATGCAGTTATATTTTCCATTTAGGTTTCAGATGGTGAGTGGTATATTAGAGTACTTGATCTTTTTTTTGGTATTTGTTAAGCACTTACTGTCTGCCAGGCAATGTTCTAAGCACTGGGGTAGATACAAGATAATCAGGTTGAACACAGTCTATCCCACATGGGGCTCAGTGTTAATCCTCATTTTACAGATGAGGGAACTGAGACACAGAGTAGTTAAGTGACTTGCCCAAGATCACATAGCAGACAGTGGCAGAGCTAGGATTAGAACCCAGATCCTTTTGACTCCCAGGCCTGTGTGCTATCCACTAGGCCAAGGACTCAACTCTCTTTACCTAAGGCTGAAGGACTTCAAAAAGACTGAGTGTGCCTGCTTGGTAATGATGTAATGCACATTTCTTCACCTAATCTCTTCTTTTCCCACAAACCTTTCCTGTCCTTCATCCCGTAGAAGATATTACTGACAGGGAAGAGTGTGTGTGTGTGTGTGTGTGTGTGTGTGTGTGTGTGTGTGTGTGTGTGTGTGTGTGTGTGTGCGCGCGCGCGCACACGAGTGCCCTAAAAAAGCCAAGACTTCCCACCATTGTTTTCCTGGCCATCACTCCCATCCTCCTCCCCAACCCCAACTCCCCTCCTGTGCCTCCCAAAACCTCTGTTGTCCCTTTGAAATTCCCTTGTCAGAACAGACTTGAGTCTTTTTAGTCACTTCCCTTAATTCTACCCTTCAAACTGCCACTTAAATCCCTTTCTGAATTACCAAGGAAAAGTAAACAAAATATGCAGGATCTAATTCATGCAACACAAAGAAAATGTAATTCGCACAAGGGAAAGAGCTGACTTGTGGAAAATACTGGGGTTATTTTTTCATTACTTTCCATTGCTGGTAAAATTCTAGCACAAATCCTTCCAGGTTCCTACAGAGGAATTTAGTATCAACCATACTCTATCCAATCAGTCAATCACGAGCATTTAGTTTGTGCAGAGCACTTGTGGCTTGGGGGAAAGAGCACGGGCTTGGGAGTCAGAGGTTGCAGGTTCTAATCCTGGCTCTGCCACTTGTCAGGTGTGTGACCTTGGACAAGTCACTTAACTTCTCTGTGCCTCAGTTACCTCATCTATAAAATGAGGATGAAGACTGTGAGCCCCACCTGATAACCTTGTATCTACCCCAGCGCTTAGACCAGTGCTTGGCACATACTAAGCGCTTAACAAATACCACCATCATCATCACTGTACTAAGCACTTGGGAGAATACAACGAAACAGAGTTGGTAGGCACATACCCTGCCTTACAATGAGCTTACAGTCTACAGGGGATGGATACCACAAAATATTTTCACTGGTAACAGAAAATTTAATGTTGTCATCCAGTTGTGCTACCAAGGCTGTATACTTTTCAATGATTCCCAGGGGACCAAACAAGTAAAAAAACAGGATATAAAAAGCCAACATGACTTTTTGGAGAGTGACTGTTTGGTGACAACCAAATATCAAACTTCACATTATAAGAAAGTCTATAAAGGGGCTGTTTTTCTTGAGCTCCTTGTGGGCAGGGAACGTGTCTACTAACTCTGTTGTATTGTATGGAGAAGCAGCGTGGCTCAGTGGAAAGAGCACGGGCTTTGGAGTCAGGGCTCATGAGTTCGAATCCCAGCTCTGCCACTTGTCGGCTGTGTGACTGTGGGCAAGTCACTTAACTTCTCCGTGCCTCAGTTCCCTCATCTGTAAAATGGGGATTAAGACCACATGGGACAACCTGATTCCCCTATGTCTACCCCAGCGCTTAGAACAGTGCTCGGCACATAGTAAGCGCTTAACAAATACCAACATTATTATTACTCTCCCAAGTGTTTGTACAGTGCTCTGGACCCAGTATGTGCTAGTGGGCAGGGAATTTGTCTACCAACTCTTTTCTATTGTTATAGTGTACTCTCCCAAGTACAGAGTAAGTGCTCAGTAAATATGACTGATTGATTGTTTGAGCAGAGGTTTCTTAAAAATCAGGGTACTCAGAAGTAGTCTTGAGAACAGACACAGGCTCAGCCAATGCTTAGGCTTATCTGAGTGTGGATACATTGTGAGCTGTATTGTTGCTCCTGTTTGTGCACTGATCTTTCAGCCACACCCATGATACTAAAAAAGAATTAGGAGTGCAGTCTGAAGGATAAAAAAAATGTTCAGGCTCTCTTCAGATTTAAGTTTGAAATTTTCCTACTGAAAGATATTATTATCTTACAGTAATGTTCATTTTCTTTGCCGTAACTACCATTGTTAATTTACTTCCTGGGTGTTTAAATTGCACATTAGAGAGACACAATTGGGATTCTACTTTTGAAAACCTGAAAATATGTGCAAATTAAGACATAAAGACAAAAGATGCCCCAAATTGTTTCCTAGAGCTCAGTGAATGAGAAAAACCTTCTTGCTAAAATTACATTACGATTATATTCATTGGTAGCATTATATTACTAATGCATGAAAATGACACAATTCTCTTCTTAAAACAACAGCTGCTGCTGATGGTTCCATTTTCAGTAAACATCCAGATAGAATGACAGCACTCCTTAGAGTCAAATGTCATTTAATTCATGTCTTGATGTTGTTTTCCCTTCAGCGTCAGCCTTACACTTGAATTTGACCCCTTTATTCACCCCTACCTCAGCCCAACAGCACTTATGTACATGTCTGTAATTTATTTATTTATAACGTCTGTCTCCCTTCTAGACTGTAAGCTTGTTGTGGGCAGGGAATGTGTCTACAAACTCTGTTATATTGTACTCTCCCAAGAGCTTAGTATAGTGCTCTGCAGACAGTAAGTGTCTGATAAATATCCTTGATTGATTTATTTTGCCTAGCGATACCCTGAATGTTCAATTGTGTGTCCATATTACTTGCAAAGGGAAAGTTTCAAAATGGCACCTTCTTGGAAACCCAAAATTTACTGTATTTGATAAAATTACATATTTTTCCTTTCTCTCCTGTGGGCCTTCATTATCCAATCCTGGAGTTTTAAGACAACTCTACGAGTAGTATAAGTAGCTAGAACTTGTATTTCCATTTTACAGATGAGACATTTGAGATCTGCAAATAGCTTGGATGACTTTTTCAAGGTCACCCATTTAGTCTTCAAATTTTTTGGCTTATCAATGAGCTATTTCATGGAATCTATAATCACTGACCCAGTCTGGCAGCAAGGTGGTCTGTGTTTCAGGCAGAACATGGTTACTTTTCTTCTTTGGTCAGGTAGCTATCGTGAAACACAGGTGCAAAGCAATTGTGGTCTCCCAGTCAACACACCTATTATTAATTATATCTTACTTATGCTTATTTTAGAGAATTATATTACCTTTTCTAGTGCAATCCCATGGTGCTCTTCAGAGTGCCATTGTGCAAATCAGTAAATCTAACTCCCTTCTTGTGCTCTCAAGGTGTTTATGGGTAATGTCACCAGACTTCCCATCCTTATGAGCATCTATCGCTTGTAACAGTAATTATTGTGTCATTTGTGCCAAGCACTGTACCAAATGCTGGAGTAGATACAATATAAGCCAATCAGACACAGTCCCCATCCCACGAGAGGTTCATAGTCTAAGGGAGAGGGAGAGCAGGTATCTTATTCCCATTTTTATAGATGAGGAAACTGAAACACAGAGAAATTAAGGTCACCCTGCAGGCAAATGGAGTTTAGAGCCCAGGTCCCTTGATTTCCAGGTCTACTAGGCTGTGTGTGCTTCCCTAACACCTCTTTCTCTCTTTCTGTCTCTCTCTCTCCTGTATGTCTGTTTCTTTGTGTCTAAGACTCTCTCTCTCTCTCTGCCTCTCTTTTTTGGTGTTTTACTGACTCTTTCTTCCTTGAATTTTCTTTTTTCATTTACCCTCAGTTCCCTGTACATGCTTGGACCTTGACTCTACTCTCTGGAAATTACATCTCATTGTCCTCTAGAAAATCTGACCACTTTATGTGAAGCAGCGTGGCTCAGTGGAAAGAGCATGGGCTTTGGAGTCAGGGCTCATGAGTTCAAATCCCAGCTCTGCCACTTGTTGGCTGTGTGACTGTGGGCAAGTCACTTAACTTCTCTGTGCCTCAGTTCCCTCATCTGTAAAATGGGGATTAAGACTGTGAGCCCGACATGGGGCAACCTGATTCCCCTGTGTCTACCCCAGCGCTTAGAACAGTGCTCGGCACATAGTAAGCGCTTAACAAATACCAACATTATTATTATTATTACTTTATCATGGACTCTGATTTTCTTCAGCCCTGAATTCTCATATAAGGGTTATGCTATGTTTTAGGTTAACAGACTATTTTGAAGTAGTGCTAAGTTGTCCTAAAGACAACCCTGTTATAAAACTCCAGTGGCATGGCACTGTTCCTTCTCAACAGAGAAGGGAGGTGACAGAACTCTAGGAACAATCTCCTAGATATTGAACTGGTCCTGAAAGTTTTATTTTTAATTCATTGGAAACCTCCCATTTTCCCTTGAAAAAGCCATTCTCCTGAGGACTTCCAAGAGACATTCTTAGAATAGGGTGTGCTTTTTTAAATTCATCCACCCATTCATAAGTTCTATTAAAAAAAACACAGTCCTCCTGCCCTTTGTCAGCCCACCTTGTATAATTGAGACATGTAAAGTCATATATAAAAGTTGGCATTAGACTTCAAGCTTTGAAACAAAATGAGGTACCACCCCCACCGCCCACACTATGAAATTTGTGTGACAAAGTGATTTGACAACTAGTTATTAGCGACTATGCACAAGCTGACTATCCAGACTTCATCTTGCTCAACCGTAGCATCTTTAGTTGTTTATTTTTCCAACACTGTATACGCACTGGGCTTTTATTCAACTGGTTGGATTGCTTCCAGGCTTATCGGAGACCTTGAACAATCTGATTGCCATCTTAAAATTTGCCTTTTCAAAATTCCCAGAATCCATCATGGGCTACAGGAAATAAGCAAAGGAAAACAAAACCGGTAACTCCTTTCTCTCTCAGACCCTTGGCTACTGGGGCATGTCCCATCCCTGAAGTCTGGTCTAATAATAAATAGACAAACTGTGTTCTTTAGCAATTGTGAGATGTGATTAAGCAACTGGCAGCTTTATCACAAGTAAGTATCTCGCTCCCCATTACACAGCCATTCAGCGTCTCATTAAGGTTGAACCTGGCATGCGGGTTTGTTGGTCTGGAGATGTGCTTACCTATAAAAAACAAAGAGCGAACAGAGGGGCATTAGAAGCAGTGTGGCCTAAAGGAAAGAGCCACAGGACTCAAAGCTGGTACACAGTAAGCACTCAATAAATATAGTGGAACAAATGAATGAATGAGGAGGGGAACTCCTCAGGTCCCTGGGCTGGGTTAAGCCAGAGACCCCTATCTTGCTGGCCAGTTGACTGGAGCAGCAGGAGCTTGGGATGGTCTTTCCCCACATGTTACCCAGAGTCACACAGGCTCCCTAGTCACCGCGCCCTGTCCTTGTGTAAGGGTCGTGCTGCTTGGGGTCAAGTCTACCGGTGAGGGCAGCCCAGCGCCCCCACCTCTGCACCTTGGTTACCTCATCTGTAAAATGGGGATTAAAACTATGAGCCCCGTACTATGTCCAACCCAATTTACTTGTATCCACCCCAGTGCTTAGTACAGTGCTTGACATGAAGCAAGCACTTAAATACCATTATTATTATTAGTTCTCAGTCCAGATAAAAGCATCCACTCTGCAACAATTCCAATTGAAACAGGTGGCCCAGCACTTAAACTTTTCCCAGTGCTCTGCTCCTGACGGTCCCGCTTCACTTCCACCCCTGTTTGCCAAGGTTTTGACCAGATATCTCACCCTGTGGTGGATACGGAGTAGAGGTATGGATGCACCGAAAAATGTATTCAGAAGAAATGCATTCATCTGCCATAAACATGGTGTAAGTGGCCCTTCTGGGAACAGTTGAACTACAAACCAATTTTACCAAGCACATTTTCTCCACAAGGGCCCCGTGATGTTGATTCATTTAAATTAAAAAAAAACAACAAAAACAAAAACGGTTTTGAAGCCCAGGAAAGCTTGTGGAGATGTTCACAATGGCTACTCAAGTGCCTTTTCTTTTGACAGGATGAGGCCCTGATTAGCCAAGAGTAAACAGGATTCAGCTCTCAAGGGTCAAGTTCAATTAAAATCCCCAAATTCACTGGGGTTGAGTCATCCTTCACTGAGGCCCAAGTGAATATACTGGGGCCCGGGTATTATTCCACCAAAATAATGGAAAAGATATGCCAATAACAATCATTCTCCTCTACCTCAACCCTCACAGTGAATTCTTCCTAACAGCTTTATAGACTTCAAAAATAGTATGATAACTCTGCAAATGAGTATAATTGAGATACATTGTGATCAAGAGTCAGCATGGCCTAGTGGAAAGAGCTCAGGCCTGGGAGTCAGAGGACCTGGGTTCTAGTCCTGGCTTCGTCACTTGTCTGATATATGATCTTGGTCAAGTCACTTTACTTCTCTGTGCCTCAGGCACCTCCTCTGTAAAATGGGGAGTAAGATAAGTAAGATAATTATTATTATTACGATATTTGTTAAGCACTTACTATGTACCATGCACTGTTCTAGGCACTAGGGTAGATAATAATGATAGTATTTGTTAAGTACTTACTATGTGCCAAGCACTGTTCTAAGCACTGGGGTAGATACAAGGTAATCAGGTAATCAGGTTATCCCACATGGGGCTCACAGTCATAATCCCTATTTTACAGATGAGGGAACTGAGGCACGGTTAAGTGATTTGCCCAAAGTCACACAGCTGACAAGTGGCAGAGCTGGAATTAGAACCCAGACCTCTGACTCCCAAGCCCATGCTCTTTCCACAAAGCCACACTGCTTCTTGTAGATGCAAGGTGACCAGGTTGGACACAGTCCCTGTCCCACATGGGGCTCACAGTCTTAATCCCCATTTTACAGATGTGGTAACTGAGGTCCAGAAAAGTGAAATGACTTACCCAATGCCACACAGCAGACAAGTGGCAGAGCCAGAATTAGAACCCATGATCTTCTGGCTCCCAGGCCTGTGTTTTATCCACTACGTCACACTGCTTCTTATTACCCCATGCTTCTCATGTGGCTTGTAATTATTCCAGCGCTTAGTACAATGCCAGGCACATAGTAAGTGCTTACAGAATATCATTTAAAAATATATTTAAAAAAAGGTGGGGGGGGAGTCCTCTTGTCCCCCGAGCAGAGCTGACTGAAGGAGAGAGCGCAGTTCAGGGCTGACAATGTGGGGTTTGGAGGTTTGATGTGGAGCATAAGGCGGCTGTGTACGTATTGGTTGGGTAGGTTCCCTGTGGCGTGGTGGAAGCCCTGTTGGGGAAGACTGGGGTGGGTGGGAAGACTTGGTGCTGAGGAGACCAAGGACACACCTGAGAAACCACTATAACATATGCCCTCACTGCTAGAGCCACTGCTGCTTGAAGCACAGGGGCTGGACTGGAGGGAGAGAGATGGACCAACAAGGCAGTCACCCTGTGCCCTTTGAGAAGCCATGTGCCATGTTAGGGCAGGACTGGCCCAAGCAGGTAGTCACAAAGCTATGGTGCTAAGCACCCCGGGGTGAAAGTGAGGCGGGAGGATCAAGAGTGGAGAAGGGAAGATCAAAGAATCAAGTCCATCGAAAAGAATATCAAAGGTTCTTGAGTACCCACTTTGTCCAAGCATTTGCGGTTTGGGGGAATACAATAGAAATAAAACACACACATTCCCTGTCCCCAAGGACCTTACAATATAAAGGGAAAGACTGACTGACTGAGTGATTTACAAATTTTGGGAGCGGAAGGAAGAACAAGGATAAGACAAGTAATAGTGTGAAAATAGGATGAAATAGAATACATGATTGAATATGTAATTAAATATTCAACTATACTGCTTTCTTTGGTCTATTTTTGTGATGTGAATTTTAAAATAAGGAAGGGAACATATGATGTCTGGAATTTTATCATCAAAAGTCCCCTGCCCCACATGCTATGAAATACTGGTGTGTTCAAGGCTCATTTGCAGTTTAGTGTTTGAAAAGTTTGGTTCAGCACAGCTGTGCAGATAGCCTTTTCTCCACAGATCCACTGGCATATCGGTTGGCCAGGGCTAAGTGAATAGACTTTATTTCTTTCATCATCCAAATAAGACAGCCAAGGAATGGAGGAGATGCTGGGAGAGTCTAAACTGTTAAGATATTTTTCAGAGGGCTGGTAAATAGTTGATTTTTATCTTCAAAGCTGCATTGGTGTGTTATTGCATTCACTTGATTTTGTTTTCCCCCACTGCTGATCAGACTTCCTAATGAAGGGACTTATTGCACTTTATGATAAAAACGTTAGAAAATAGGAATCAGGGTGGCTTAGTGGGAAGAGCACAGGACTGGGAGTCAGTAGTCCTGGGTCCTCATCCCAGCTCTGCCATTTTCCTGCTGTGTGACCTTGTGTAAGTCACTTAACTTCTCTGTACTTCATTTTCTTTATCTATAAAGTGGCAGTTGTTTTAAATATCTATTCTTCCTCCCCTTTAGATTGTGAGCCCCTCTCTAGGACAAGGGATTGTATTTGATCTGATTGTATCCTACCTATCTCAGGGCTTAACACAATGGTTGGTGCATGTTCAGCATTTAAATACCACTTATCATATTATTATAAATATTATATTTTAACATGATATATCAATATCATTTATCTAAATGTTTTAAACTTTATTATTATTGTTACTTTAATCATATGCTATTGTTAGGTCAAACTGATGGTCCATTCAGCCGGTCCTTGCAGCAATAGAATAGTTGGAGGAAAAATGTGATATCTTTCCTCTATCCTAATGGATGAGATGTACTATCTTATGTTCCTAACTTTTCTCTCTACATCCCTAACTTTCAGGATTGTAACCCATTTTAGACCCCTCACCTATGATCGATCCAAGGCCCTCTTGAATCTGCACCGAATCTGACTCTCTCTGTTTACTACCCACTGTGTGAAGATGTGTTTCCTTTTATTTATTTTGAATAAGCTACCTTTAAGCTTTCCCCCTCTAGACTGAAAGCTCCTTGAGGGAAAGGAATACATCTAGTAACTCTGTTGTATCGTGATCTCCCAAGTGCTTAGTACAGTGCTCTGAACACAGTAAATGCTCAGTAAATACCGTTGCTGGATTTCATGAGTTCCTCTTCAACCTGCAGCGTGTCTGATTTGGAAGCAGCATGGCCCGGTGGTTAAGGCACGGGCCTGGAAGCCGGGGACCTGGGTTCTAATTCCGAATCTGTCACTTGTCTGCTGTTGACCTTGAGCAAGTCACTTAACTTCCCTGTGCCTCAGTTTCCTCAACTGCAAAAATCAATCAGCGGTATTTATTTATTGAGCGCTTATCATGTGCAGAGCACTGTACTGAGCACTCAGGAGAGTACACTACAACAGAATTAGCAGACCGGTTCCTTACCTATAACGTGTTTACAAATGGGGATTTAATACCTTCTCCCTCTATTTGACTGTGAGCCTCATGTGGAAAAGGAACTGTATCCAACCTGATTAATTTTATCTACCCCAATGTTTGGAGCAGTGCTGGACACATAATAACTGCTTAACAAATACCATGAAAAACCCAAAACACTGCCGTTGTGGAATATGCTGAACGACACTTCTGGGTTTGCCCTGACCATATCTAAGTATCTGTCTATGTATTTCTTTATTTTGCAATAGGTGAGGGATAATCCAAAAATTTCAGATTTACCATTTTAGTAGTGGCAATTCAAGAGAGGTTGACAGTTGTGGAAGTGTCCCATCCTCAGCGTGTTAGCAAAGGGTTAACCTTGCATGGTATATGTTGCTGCATATCTTTTCTAGCTTATCTCAAAATAGAACCTAGAAACAAATCTGGAAAAAAAAATTCCTTGGCTTATCTGGCTACGCTTGAGATTCTTTATTTACTTCCACAAATATGAAAATCAGAACACAAGCCTACTTTTCAGCAAACGATGCTTTGCAATAAATGAATGAGTGAAAGAAAAACCTTTGAAACAGATTTCTTCCTTGTTCTTTTAAATGTATTTGTTTTCTCTGCCATTCATCACATTTACATCCTGGAAATCCTGGGGAGTACAGTTAAAAAAATCAGTTCCAGAGTGGTAAAATCAGTTTTTAAAAATAGTGGGTTTTTTTTTTTAATGTTCTTAGTTTCTTAGTTTTCTAGTCCAAATTTTGGACTAGGGCTCATCACTAGCCCTTTCACATTTCCCGTAGAGCTCACGGGATTTGAACTACCATATTCTTATTGCCTGTTCTTTTTCAGATCTCTCCTCACATGGCATCCACTGTGCCATTTCTTCATTGTTGACTGATCTTTCATAATAGACCAGCCCAAATTTTCTTGATTTTTAATGTAGATAGGCTGGACAAACAACACTCTCTTTGAGTTCCTAGGTTATATGCAGAGTTTACCTTACTTGCTGCAGATTGGGAATTTGCCTCTCCTTTAATTTTGAGCTTCCACTGTGCATTAGTGAAGTCCTCCCATTATCATTATTCATTCATTCATTCATTCAATAGTATTTATTGAGCGCTTACTGTGTGCAGAGCACTGTACTAAGCACTTGGGATGAACAAGTCGGCAACAGATAGAGACAGTCCCTGCCGTTTGACGGGCTTACAGTCATTAGTTTAACCTCTGTAAAGTTCATCCATATTTCACTGCCGCCAAGGTTCTGGTTCCTGCTTCAGTCATTTTCTGACTCTACCATTCAGAGGCTTTTGGCTGGATGCCTTTCCCCATTCATCTGTGTATGTAGGATCACCAAAATTCTGGGCTTGTTTGGGGGCTTTTTCGCTTACCTGAAATTCTTAATGAGAAGCAGCGTGGCTCAGTGGAAAGAGCGCGGGCTTTGGAGTCAGAGGTCATGGGTTTAAATCCCGGCTCGGCCACTTGTCAGCTGTGTGACTTTTGGCAAGTCACTTAACTTCTCGGTGCCTCAGTTACCTCATCTGTAAAATGGGGATTAAGACTGTGAGCCCCATGTGGGACAACCTGATTCCCCTGTGTCTACCCCACCGCTTAGAACAGTGCTCGGCACATAGTAAGCGCTTAACAAATACCAACATTATTATTATTATTATGAGTTCGAATCCCAGCTCTGCCACTTGTCGGCTGTGACTGTGGGCAAGTCACTTAACTTCTCTGTGCCTCAGTTCCCTCATCTGTAAAATGGGGATTAAGACTGTGAGCCCCACGTGGGACAACCTGATTCCCCTATGTCTACCCCAGCGCTTAGAACAGTGCTCGGCACATAGTAAGCGCTTAACAAATACCAACATTATTATTATTATTATTATTGTGTTATTCATTTTGTCTGTTCTATTGGCTCTGCATACCCAGGAATTATTTGCTGTACAATGTGCTTATTTAGTGCTTCAGTACTTGGAACTGTCACATTTGTTTAGTGTCTTATTTCTAAAAAAAAAAAAATATCCCTAACCTCCATTGATATCAAGTGACCTGGTTCACCCAGTCAGGTGGAAATTGTAAACTTGACGACTGTAGTATTTGTTAAGCATTTAATGTGTGTCGAGCGCTGTTCTAAGTGCTGGGGAAGATACAACTTAATCAGGTTAGACACAGTCCCTGTCCCAACCCGTGGGACTCACGGTCTAAGTACTGGGGAGAACAGAATGGCTGTCTATATTCGAAGATGAAGATTTGTCCACGCGGGTAACCGAGGGGGATAAAATCTTCTGCTTTGTCAGCATGGAAAGATTGCTCAATATCGCCCTGTTCATGAGTTCTCCTTGATGTCATTTTTGTGTCTCCTCCTCTGTGTCAGTCTTCCCAAGGCCTCTACTCCAAGATCTTCAAGCCCTTTCTGGCTACAGCAGCCTCCATCCTGTCCAGTGAAGTGTCACATTACTCAAGGTGTTACTTCATTGTAACTTTAAAGTAACTATCAAGCAGTCAATATCTATCCAGCATTTACTCATGGCCTAGTGGATAGAGCACAAGCCTGGGAGTCAGAAGGATCTGGGTTCTAATCCCAACTCCGCCACTTGTCTGCTGGGTGACCTTGGGCAAGTGGCTTCACTTCTCTGTGCCTCAGCCCCCTCATCTGTTAAAGGGGGGTTAAGACTGTGAGCTCCATGTGGGACATGGACTGTTACCAACTTGCTTAGCTTGTATCCACCCCAACTCTTAGTACAGTGTCTGGCACAAAGTAAGTGCTTACCAAATACTACTATTATTATTTATTCTGTGTCGAGCACTATAGTAAGCACTTGGGAGAGTGCAGTAGAATTATTACACATGATCCCTGTCCTCCCAGAGCTTATAATCTACAATACTTTATCTGTAGAGGGAAACAAGAGAGTTTCAAGATGTGTAAATAAGTGTTGTGGAGGAGAGAGGGGGTGCATACCTCAGTGCTTAAATGATGAGAGCTCATGTGCATAGGTGACATAGTAATGGGGAAATAGGGTGGGGAGAAGAGAGGTTAGTCAGATAAACCTTTTGGAAAGTGATTTTAATAGGCAGGTTTTTTTAATGGTGTTTTTTAGGTGCTTATTGTATGCCAGGCACTGTTCTTAGCACAGGGGTAGATACAAGTTTGGGCACAGTTCATGTCCCACATGGGACTCTCAGTCTTAATCCCCATTTCAATTGTCTGCTCTGTGACCTTGGGCAATTCACTTAACTTCTCTTTGCCTCAATTACCTCATCTGTAAAATGGAGATTACACCTATTTAGACTGTGAGCCCCATGTGGGACAGGGATTGTGTCCAACCTGATTAATTTGTATCTAGCCTAGTGCTTGGAACAGTGCTTGGTACACAGTAGGCATTTAACAAGTACAATAATTAATGAATGAATAAACTCTTGAAGTAAAAGAACAGTGAAGTTTGAAACTTCCTCTGGCACCCTGAGAGCTCAATAAACCCTACTGGCCTGACCCTAAAGGAAGAGCATTTGGAACTTGAATGGAATGACCTTGGTCCCAGCCTTAGATTTCTGTCTCATCAAAATTACAGCACTTCAAACTCCAGATCCCATCCTAGCATGCAAATAGCCACCAAAGAGAATCCAGATGATCCTTTCAAACAGGTGCCTAAAGGATAACCTAATACCACCGGGGTTTGCGTGTCGTGCTAAAACCATCTTAAACGGGGTCCAGAGACAAATGGCACCAGAGAAGTGGCCCTTTCTGAACCATTCAGTGACAGCTGTGGAGAGGGAAAAGCCATGGACCCCTCCCTTTAACCTTCAGAACTGATGAAGATTCTGTAACTGACCCATTGGCCTTCAAATTGGGTTTAATGAGATTGGAACTCACCAGAGAGAAACTTCAAAGTGAGTTTATAAATAGACACATTCCTCTAAGTTAGTATGTGGTTAAGATGGAGCCTTAGCGGGCTCTTCACTGTAAGCAGCAGTAGGTCCATTAGGAAAGACAGATATTATATATATGTGTGTGAGTTTATATACATATGTACATATACATACATACCCCCCCACACACATACACATATACATATATATATATATGCAGTCACACTTACAGGCATGGGTTTTATATAGTGGAGACACTACCACGGCTCTCTCTTCTCCACATATTAACTTACACGCAAAGTGTGCCTGTGTTCTTGTATTATATATATCTGTCTTTCAGAACAGAATGAATACAGTCCCTGACAAGCCTCGGATTCACCATCTGCAGTTTGATACTAGAAAGTCGCTGGCTGACTGCCCGTTTTCTCAATAAGAATGGCCAGAAGCGAAACAGTAGGTAAACCTTAAGGAAAAAAGCTCTAGAATCCAATTCAGAAAAAAACAAAAACAACCAATGCCAGGATTGGGGGCGGTGATAGTGTGATGGTCGTTAAAGGCTGAAAAAGACCCGAGGGGATTTATGGACTTGCTCTGGGAAAGAGTCGAGAGCCTAGAATAGCAACCCAGTGCTATGGCTTTCCTGCCCCTAGAGTTCAAAACCCTCTGTTTTATATCTCACTGATCCTCACACCATCCCTGTGATCCCGTTGGGAGCAGGTGGTCTTGTCCCCATTTTACAGATTGATAAATGAGGCCCACGATGCTAAACGACTTCCCCAAGGTCACCCAACTATTGCACTTGAGCTATTCCGATGATTTGTGACTTCCTGTGGTGATGACTACAGCTGTGGGATCTAGTGTTTCTGAAGTATGTGAGCTGGTATTATGAAGGGCAGGCTTCTTAAGAGAGTCCCGCTTTATGTGCAGGGTGATAGGGTGCCTCTGTGCATTTCAGACTTCACCATTCTGTTCAGTTGCTTTCACTGCCCTCTAATTGGGAGAGGGAAGCTTATCTTAGTCGTGACATTTTTCCTACCGTCATCTGGTGTCTTTTATTTTCCCACAAACAAGAAGTATCAATGCTTGGACAGACTCAGTGACTTGCAAAGCTGGAGCAGATTTACTGTCATGAAAACGTAACACAAAGTCATTTGAATAAAATATTCCTTATTGATTTTCTTTTTCGCTCCGTGACTGATAACCTGTCAGGCCCCAGTTTTACTGCTGGTAGTACAGATCCAGCTTCCGTGAGAGCCTCAGGGGGTTGCTCGTGTATTCAAAGGCAGATTTGGTCTTTAGTTAAGTAGATGTTTCCCACATGCTGTAATATTGCCTGACTACAAATCATGGCCTACTTCCCAGTGGGGAAGATCTTCTGGCCGGCATCTGTCTGTTACCGAAACGTATGAAGTAATGAACAAGAAGTCCAGTGATTAAAGAAACGCCTATTATGATTTCAAAAGGACTTGGTTCTACAATTAATTGCTTTGCATTTTCTTTAGTGTCGATGGGAATAATTAGACTTAATTTGTTTCTGTAGGAATAAAACTTATTCCCATAATGAGCTGTATTGTATCTAGTTTGGTTTAATACTTACAGTTAATGAGAAACACTTTTTCTGGAGGAACGAGACCCTATACTGACAGTTCATATATTGCACCCTTTTTTTTTCTTGTAAGTTGTTGCCTAGTAGTAGAGTTAAAGTGAGTGATTTAAGCAATGGCTGAAAAAAAAAAAGAGCCAAATTTTCCATCTTTGGGAAGAATGTGTTGTTCTCAGTCTGGGGAGGGACATCTTAGGGTCTCCCGTGGCATCCTGTTTCTGGCTCTGCCATTTGTCTGCTGTGTGACCTTCAACAAGTCACTCAACTTCTCTGTGCCTCAGTTACTGAATCTGTAAAATGGGGATTAAGACTGTGAGACCCATTTGGGACAGGGACTGTGTCCAACCTTATTAACTTGTATCTAACCCAGCGCTTAGAACAGTGTTTGTCACATAGTAAACACTTAACAAGTACCATAATAATAATAATAATAGTATGTTATTGCCATGTCTTTCTTTCCTGGCAACTCTTGAACAATCCTCGAAGGTGGGAGCTGCTTTATGGGAGGCCCAGAGCTCCAGGGTCTCAGGGTGGCCCAGTAGTAGCAGAGAGCACGAGTGGGGTGGAGAGAGGTGCCCTTCTGCCCTTCTGAAGGGAATGATGATGCATGCCAGGGATCTGCCAAGGGAGCATTGAGCAGAACAAGCTCAATTTGCTTCTCTCAGCTCAGGGCAGTGTAGAATGGGATCTGGAAGAATTTATCATTCTGCTGAGAGCCTGGTTTCTCCTTAGAAATGTGAATTATTGGGGTAGTTTTGGGTTTTGTGAATGTAGGCAACCCAGGTTGCTCTATCTTCCTCCCTAAGAAGCAACATGGCCTAGTGGAAAGAGCACAGGTCGGAAGTCAGAGGACCTGTGTTCTAATCCCTGCTCTGCCACTTGCCTGCTGTGTGACCTTGGGCAAGTTACTCAACTGCTCTGTGGCTCAGTTTCTTCATCTATAAATTGGTGTTCAATACCTGTTCTCCCTCTCAGGCTGTGAGTCTCATGTGGGACAGAAACTGTATCAGACCTGATTATCTTTATCTACCGCAATACTCAGTACAGCGCTTAGCATATAGTAAATGTTGAGGAAACACCATTATTGTGAGATAATTATTATTCCACTTAGGAAAGGGAGAGGAGTGTTGGCCTACAGGAAGCAGCATGGCCTAGTGGATAGAGCACAGGCCTGGGAGTCAGAAGGACCTGGGTTCTAATCCATACTCTGCCACTTATCTGCTATGTGACCTTGGGCAAGTCACTTCACTTCCCCGTGCCTCAGTTACCTCAACTGTAAAAATGGGGATTAAGACTGTGAGCCCGTGTGGGACAGGGACAGGGACTATGTGCAACCTGATTAGCTTGTATCTACCCCAGCGCTTAGAACAATGCTTGACACATAGTAAGCGCATAACAAATATCATCATTATTATTATTATTAAGGGCTTGCTACAGAGTACTCTGCTGGATTTCAACAAACATTCAGAGAAAGGGCATGGCGTACATGAAAAAGAGGAACTTTAGGGGCCCTAAGCAAAGCAGCTGAACGGGATCTAGCAAACAACAGGAAAAAAGGAAGTGCAAGTAAGAAATCAAGTGTGAGCTAGTGCCGGTACTTCCCAGATCAGGAGAAGGAGGGGGAGACAATGGCAGCATGGAACTGGATGAGCTTCCAAGAGCCTTGTTGCTGTTCTGACCACTTTTCCTGGTAGTGCTGCAGTGGTCACTGTTGCTTTTCAAAGTACTATTATTAGTAGTAGTAATAATAATAGCAGTAATATAATAATGGCATTTGTTAAGAGTTTGCTTTATGCTAAGCACTGGGTAGGTACACTACAACCAGATAAGATAGAGTCACAGTCCCTACCCAACACAATGTTCACAGTCTATGGTGTGGGGAGATGGAAGACATTGGAGCCTAGAGGATGGTAAGTGACCTGCCCAAGGACACACAGAAGGCAAGTGGCAGAGCCAGGCTTAGAACCGAGGTCTCCCTACTCCCATTCTTGTGTTCTTTCCTCTAGGCCCCGCTGCTTCCCTAAGCTATGAGTGAAAGGGTGGTAGAATGGCAGAGAGCTGCCCAGAGCCTCTCTCCTCTGTGATCCCCTCAGCCTTGAGGCAGTCAGTCAGACAGTCACTTGTATTTATTGAGCACTTAACGTGTGCAGAGCACTATGCTAAGTGCTTGGGAGAGTATGCTGTAACAATAAGCAGACACATCCCCTGCCCACAATGAGCTTACAGTCCAGAGGGGTTGTCTCTCTGCTTTTCAAGACTGGGTCATTTGGCCAGTGCAGTAAGAGTTACTGGTCGGCTGGTGGGAATCCTCTCATGTTGCCCAGCTTGAGGCCCTGGAGATCACAGTCATACCCCTTCAACCCCTTCCCCTTTCCAAGAAGAAGGCTCCTCCGGGACCTCGAAAAAGCTCCATAAAAGCACGTGACATTGAGGCACCCCCAGGAGCCAAATCCATCAGAACCAGACGGAGACAAAAATGACCCCGATGGAGTAATTGAATTTGGGTCAGTTCGCTGTAGGTCTCATCCTCCTCTCGGGAGCCCATCCTTAAGAATTAAATGCATCTTTGGTGCCCCCTGGGATAGTCATTTAAGCTGCAGAAACTTTAAAAATGTAGCAGTGTTTGAAAACAACACGTTAAAGTTAATACTCTGCCACTGATTGAAAACATGGGATTTAAAATTCACCCTATCCCCCTGGGTTGCAGTTCTGGATTCATTTTGTGGAGCACAGGGAGAAGGGGTGGGAAAGGAGAAGCCATGTGATTTCTTTTTAGTTGCCACTGAAAACCTTGGATCCCATCACTTGCTGCTTCTGTTGGCCTTTGAACCTCTCAATTGCTACTCCTTTCTGACCTTGGACCCCCTTACTTGCTGCTCTTGGCTGACCTTGAACCCACCAGTTGCTAATTACTCTGAAATCAGAGCTGTGGTTTAAGTGGAGGACTGGCCAAATCAGCGGCCCGACAGAGGAGGAGGCATTGCAAGAAGCAAAGGTTTTCCCTTTTGGAAATCTTAATCTAAGCTCCCTCTTTAGGGCAAGGAACGTCAAAGAAAAAGTTACATGTGGTCTTAGAGGAGGGTGTCCATTCATTTGGTTATGTACCAGATAGTTTAGTTTCAACTCTCATTGTCCAGCTTTCCTCTCCCTAAGCTTCTAAAATGGTGGCCTGCGGTTTGGAAATGGCCCCTTGTCCAAGGCCTAGCTGGGGGCCGGAGGGCAGGGAGGTGCCAAGTCCATAAATAGACTCCCTAAATCAATTCCTTTAGTCACCCAGAAATATTCTAGATTTTAAAACTCATTTTTCACCCGTTTCTGTTACTGTAGTACCATAATAATTTCCAATAAATTCCCAGGAAAAAATGAACAAACTGAAAACAGAGAACAGAACATGAAGAATTCCAATAATATCAAACTACTGCTGTCGCAATCCAACTAAATATTCACCAAACCTTCTCCCCAACTTTTCTGCCAATGGTAATTACACTGTTTTCCCTTTTCCATGCACTAACAACTTAAGAATCATGTTTGACTGCTCTCTCTGTCATTCATCTAACATCACATCCTTCCATTTTTTCTCCCATTTTTCTATAGTATTCACAAAATCTGCCTGTTCTTCATTGTTGCAGGTACTACCCTCCTAGACAGGCACTTTGTTACTTCAGGCTTAGACTTCTTCCATGGTCTCCTTGCTGGGGTCTCCACTGTCTTCTCACAAATCTGAGTTCTAATCCTGGCCCTGCCACTTGTCTGCTGTGTAACCTTGGGCATGGCACTTTGCTTTCCTGTGCCTCAGTTACCTCATCTGTAAAATCTGATTAAGATCGTGAGTCCCATATGGGACAGGGATTGTGTCCAACCTGACCAGCTTGTATCTCCCTCAGCACTTAATACAGTGCCTGGCACATATTAAGCACTTAACAAATTCCATTTAAAAAAAAAAAAAAACCTCTGAATTGACTCTCCAGTCCCCAAGCCATTGCTCTCACCATCTGTCCTCCCTCTTCTACTTTCCGACTTGGAATGTCTTCCCCACTTCATCTCACCAAACCACATCCTCCTCAAAACACTACTATGTCCTCCTCTCCTGCATGGAGCCTTCTCTGGCTAATTCCTTGCTACCTTCCTCATTCTATCAACCACTACTGTTCCCTCCTTCCTTAAGAATGTAGCAATTAAGTTGATGTGTTTAATTAATGTTTTATGTTTGTTTATCTTCCCTCATTAGACTAAGCTCCTTAGGGGGCAGAGACTTAATTGTATGTTTCCCCTCAGGACCTAAAACAGTGCACACAATAATAAATATTGATATTGTTGAAGACCTGC
Source organism: Ornithorhynchus anatinus (assembly GCF_004115215.2). Taxonomy (NCBI): domain Eukaryota; kingdom Metazoa; phylum Chordata; class Mammalia; order Monotremata; family Ornithorhynchidae; genus Ornithorhynchus; species Ornithorhynchus anatinus. The sequence goes on from NC_041741.1 coordinate 34,250,750, forward strand.
TCATAGAAATAGGTGAATAGGTGAACTTTTGATCTTCTGGAAAGAGACTTTTAGACATCAGCTCCTAATTTAGAGAGTTGCTGGTCTCAGATCTTCTAAACCTTTCCAGAGTCATTAGTGACCCTTTACTACCTTCTAAAATGTAAGTGCTAGGTAAACATCATCAGTAATCAATGAATCACTTGAATTTATTGAGCACTTACTGTTTGAAGAGCATTTTACTAAGAGGTGTAGAATGGCCTAGAAGAAAGAGGATGGGACTGGGAGTCAGAGGGCCTGGGTTCTAATCCTGGCTCTGCCATTCACCTGCTGTGTGACCTTGGGCAAATCAGTTAACTTCTCCGTTCCTCAGTTCCCTCATCTTCAAAATGGCGATTCAAAACATGTTCTCTCTCCTACTTAGACTGTGAGCCCCATGTGGGATCTGATTATGTTGTATCTACCCCAGCACTTAGTACAGTGCTTGGCACATAATAAACACTTAAATGCCATAGTTATTTTTACCATTCCTAAATGCCTGGGAGAGTACGATGTAATACAGCTGTTAGACGTGTTCCCTGCCCACAAGGAATTTGCAGTCTAGAGTAAGTAACCTGTCTTTGCAAGAGATCCCATAAGGAGAAAGAATGATTCTATAAGGATCTGGATGGACATAGATGATTTCAACTCATGTATACACAGAAATACTGAAACTGCTGGGAAGAGGAGAAGTAATTGTACCACATTGAATTGAAAATGAAGTAATAATAGTTTGTGCTAATAATCAGCTCATATTCCCCAATATTTTCTTTAACATTGAAAAAGAGCAATGCATTTTGGGTGAACAACTAATCTAAAGAGGTGCACCTTAGTGACTGTCTCATTGCTCAGTAGTGATATGGAAAGATTTTTATATTTTAACACAGTGAATATTGTAGCAAGAGTTACATTTTTTTCCTTCCTTTTAGGTCCTCTTTTCCAAGTCTTTCCTCTTTTCCATGGAGTTTCCATTTGGCAGAGGAAATTAGTGCTTAACTGATCAATACTTTGATCACTACTTGCTTGCTTGAGATTTTTGATAAATCATTTTCCAAAGAAATAGCATTTGTACCATCTGCCAGGCACCATGACCATTGTCAATTCCTTTGGCCTTAACTGTAGTAGAAAATGACTAAAGAGTTTAGTGCCTGACCAAGATATCCCATGTTTCAGAATTTGCTGCCTAAATTGGGGTGGGCAGTTATTTTGGGCAGGGGTCATTTGCAACATTTGGAGATATTTATTATGTACTTACTATGTGCCAGGCATTGTACTAAGCATCTGAGTAGATACAAGGTAATCAGCTTGGACACAGTCCATAACCCACGTGAGGCTCACAGTCTTAATCCCCATTTTACAGATGAGGGAACTGAGGCACAGGGAGGTTGTGGCATGCCTAAGGTCACACAGCAGACAAGTGGAGAAGCCAGGATTAGAACCCAGGTCCTCTGACTCCCAGATCCACGTTCTTCCACTGGGCCATGCTGCTTGGAGGGCCGCTCTCACAGGGTGAACGGCAGGTTTGAACCATGGACAGCAGCTGCTCCTGCCCACAATGATCCCTACCTCGTTCCCAGCCATTCATGGATGCAGCTAGCAACACACACATGCACAAGAAGCAGCATGGCCTAGTGGAAAGAGCACAAGCCTAGGAGTCAGAGGACCTGGGTTCTAATCCCGGATCCAATTGCTCTGCAACTTGTGTGCTCTGTGACCCTGGGTAAGTCACTTAACTTCTCTTTACCTCAGTTGCCTCAACTGTAAAATGGGGATTCAATAGCTGTTCTCCTTCCTACTTAAGACTGTGAGCTTCCATGCGGGACAGAATCTGTGTCTGACCTAATTAACTTGAATGTAGCCCATGCCCCCAAGAGGCACTGTGGGAGTCACCAAATGTGACTGTACCACGCAGTCTTGGAGGCATTGGAACACTGAGGGCAGATCCAGGGACACTTCTGGGCCTGGATGCCAGCCCAGGACCACCGCACTGGCCCCATTAAATCAACGATGGGCCAGATCTGGGTTGCGATTGAATTAGGAAAAGCAGTATGGCCTAAGTGGCAAGAGCTTGGGCTTGGGAGACAGAGAGCATGGGTTCTAATTCCCTCTCCGCTACTTGTATGCTGTGTGATCTTAGGCAAGTCACTTAACTTCTCTGTGCCTCAGTTACCTCATCTGTAAAATGGAGATTCAGACTGTGAGCCCCACGTGGGTCAACCTGATTACTTTCTACCTACCCCAGAGCTTAGAACAGTGTTTGGCACATAGTAAGGGCTTAACAAATACCATCATCATCATTATTATTATTACCTCATCTGTAACATGGGGATTAAGACTGTGAGCCCCACGTGGGACAACCTGATTACCTTGTAAGCTAGCCTAGTGTTTAGAACAGTGCTTGGCACATAGTAAGCACATAACAAATACTTTAATTATTAATTATGCTCACCCTGGCCTAGGTGGCTCCAACAACAGAAAGGGAATCGTAAAACAAAAAATGTCCATTTCCCTTGATTTCATCTTTACACATACTTCACAATTCAGATGAGGCAAGAATTGCTGCAAATTTTAGCTTTCAAATAACTGAGATGAGCCAAATAGGAACATTTTCCCATTATGTCATATGTCACTCACTTCACACTGACACCCATTCTCCACTTTTCACACAGAAAAGTGGAGTTGTGAAAAATAGTATCACAAGATAAAAATTTTGCAAGGCAGAAGTTGCTGATTTAATAGCCTGCACTCTCAATTGATGTTGGAGTTTTCTGGTGGTATGAAGTGTTTGGTTATAGATGATTTCCCTACACCTGAAAAGAAAAAAAACCCCAAACACCACCTAATACAAAAGGGTACTTGGGGTCACCGGTTAAATATTTGCTCAGTGAAAAGAAATTTTGATTTCTCTACCCAAAAAAAGAAAAAACAACAACCAAAAAACACCTCATACAAAAGATTACTTTGGGTGACAGGTTAAATGTTTGCTCAGTGCAAACAAATTTTGAGGTCATTGTTTCACACCTTCTTGATCTACGTTTGATGTGTGATTTGCATCTCTTTCCAGAAACTGCTTTCCTTGGAAGACTTTCAGACCCAGCTCATTTGGTCATAGGACAAATAAAGCTTAGATTTCTTTTTAATTTTGACACCTTTTGCAAGTCTACTGGGAAGAAAGCTGCCCCGGTGAACATTGATGTGTTAGGTTAGGCTGAGGATTGTTTTAACACCTAAAGAGACTGTTATTTGTGTTGGAGCCCAGTGGAATTGGCTCTTAAAATGGAGTGGATGGAGGAATGTACCTACACATTTTAACAGAGGAAAGATGCACACCTTAATATGAGCTTTGCGGAATATTGTGGTTCCTGGTGCTTTGTGTTTGTTGAACAGTAGAAGTTAATTGCCCTCCATCTGTGTCTTCAGGAAGTGCTCATTTTGAAAGTTATGGGGATAGTTCCAGTCACTCATTTGCATTCTCATGTCTTAGCATTATTAAAAACCCTAAGAGTGTATTTTTCAGGCAAGGGGAGATGGCACTGACATGATGATTAATATTGTCTGTGCCTTCTTGAGTGGTGGCTCAGTTAGCTTTGGATGTACTGTTCTGATTATTTAAGATGTTAGTACAGTGCTCTGCACACAGTAAGTGCTCAGTAAATACAATTGAATGAATTATTTTCAGTTTCCTGCTCAACCCAGCTCCTTGTAGATGGAACATCCATGAAGAGCTGAGGAATCCTTTTTTTGTCTTTATCTAAAAAAATGAGATTCAAAGCCTTGATATCTCTACTGGATTGGCATGTAGCGTTTTCTTACTTTTAATTGTGCTGATTTGTTCTGAGAAAAGCTCTTTTGTTCTTTGGCAGGTTGTCAAAAAGATTAGAAATGAAAAAGAGAAGAATAGGAAAGTTTTTGACCTAGTGATAGTGATTTGAATTTTCTCAGATAGAAAATTGTGTTCTAATTAATCAATCAGTAGTATTTCCTGTGTGCAGATCAGTGTACTGAATCTTTGTGAGAGTACAACTGAGTGAGTAGACATGGTTCCTAGGAGCTTACAGTCTAATAGTATTAGCCCCTTGTGGTCAGGGAACATGTCTATCACCTCTGTTATATTGTACTCCCCCAAGTGCTTAATACAGTGCTGGGCACAGAGTAAATGCTTGGGAAATGCCATTGATTGAATGATTGATTTAGTTCATTAATGGGGAAGACAGATTCTAAAGTAATTTTCAGGTAATAATAATCATCAGGATACTTGTTAAGCATTTACTGTTTACCACACATTGAAGTAAGTTCTAGAATAGGTGCAAGATAATCAAGTTGGGCACAGACCCTGTTCCACATAGGGCTTCCAGGTAGGGGGAACAAGGTAATGGAAATATGTACTTGGAGTTACAGTTTAAGTAATACGGTGTGCAAGATTGGTACCTAAGTGTGCTATGGGAGGTTACTAGTACACAAGTACACAGTACACCAGCAGACAGTACCAATACAGCAGTACATGTTGCACAGAAGTGTTGAAATGGTCAGCCTTAGCCATAATTTATGTATTTTTATTAATGTCTGTCTCCCCTTCTAGACTGTAAATTCACTGCGGAGGAAATGAGTCTACCAACTCTGTTATTGTATTGTTCCAAGCGCTTAGTATAGTGGCCTGCACACAGCAACACTCATAAATACGATCGATTGGATAGTAAAGATTCATCAGGGAAGGGCTCTCAGAGGATATGTGATTTCAGCAGGACTTGGAGGTTGGAGAGAGCCGTGGATATGAAATAATCAGATTCCAAGCGCTTAGTACAGTGCTCTGCACATAGGAAGCACTCAGTAAATACTACTGAATTGAATGAATATGAAGTGTTGGGGGGGAATTTGAGGCAAAGAAAGGGTGGGAGAGAGAGGGGGATGGTGGGAAAGATGAGAACAAGACACAGTGAGTAGGTTAACTTGAGCAAAGAATGTGAGCTGTAGTGGGAGTACAGACTGGATAAGTAGGTCGAAGAGAGATGATTGAGTGCCTTAAAACCAGTGGTTAAGAGTTCCTGCTTGAGAAAGAGAAGAATAGGAAACCACTGGAAATTCAGTTGTTATTGTCAGGAGAGGGGACTGACTGGAAATGGGGAAACCAATGAGGAGGCTGATAAAGTAGTCATGGCAGGCTTTGACAATTGTGGTGGCTGCTTGGACAGAAAAGAAGGGATGGATTTAAAAAAAGGATTATGGAGAATCAATCAATGAGATTTGGTGACAAACTGAATATGGAAGTTGAGAGGGAGGAGTCAAAGGTAATGCCACTGTTATAGTCTTCAGAGACAGGGAGAATGGTGGTGTTGTCAACTGTTAGGAGAAAATTAAGTGAAGGAGAAGATTTGGGAGGGAAGATGAGTTCAGTTTTGAATTCCTCAAGAACCCCCCAGTGGAGATTAAGACTCTGAGTCCCATTTGGCACATGGGCTGTGTCCAGCCCGATTTAGACCAGTGCCTGGCACATAGTAAACACTTAACAAATAACATTAAAAAAAAATTGACCATGTAGACTGACCTCACACTCATGTGTCTTTTGATCCTGATTTTATGACTAAAAAAAAATACTTCCCTACTCCTTAATCAGTCCATTCATAATACCAGATGTTAAGCTGGTTTCTAAATTCAAAAAACCTTTAGATGAGCAAAAATTTATACTTGAGTGCAAAATTTTCCCAAGTTTTTCCCTGCTTACAAGTACCCTAGGAATGGTACATCAGCAGCCTAAAGGAATTCATTAATTAGGCTATGGGTTATATTTTTCAATTTTAATTAAAATGTTTTACTTGCTGACAGCATGATTTCTTTTAGGCCCTGGGCATATGGGCCTGTGCTCATTTGCATAACCGTTCTAATTAAAACAGACCATTGACTAAAAGAGGCGGAGGAATAGAGATAAGAAACTGATAGAGGAGGACAAGATAACAGACTGAGAGCCAAGCAATAATCTACTAGAAGGAAGGAGGCAGAACAGACTGTTTTCATTTACCGCTGTGGTTTTGGATGATCCAACTGTCATTTAGACACCAATATCCAGTGTGTTTTCGGTCTTGAACCCAAAGCGATTTTATATTTCCTTAAATGATTTGAATGATGATAGAAAGGATACTAAAGATTTTAGAGGACACCAAGCCAGGAGAAGAGACTAGAACCATGGAGAACAGGATTAGAGTTCAAAATGACCTTGGTTACATCCAAGTTGTCAAAAACCATCAGGATGAAGTTTAATCAGGCTAAGTGCAGGATAATACCCTTATGGAGGCAAATCAGATTGTTCATATGCAAAATAGGGATAACTGCTCTGAACAAGGACAGGGAAATTGGACCTGGGGATCGTGGTTAGCAGCATCACTTTGTTGTTAAAATGCAATTTGAATTCTGGAGTGCAACACTCCCAAAATCAGAAGGGCTCAGAGGAACTCAAAGGTCATCCTCTCAACGCTTACTGTCCTGGGTACAATCCTGGGCCCCACAAAGTTAAAAGGAAGATGGATAGGAGAATTTAGAGAGGAAGCGGAAAGCTATGAATACATTAAAGGCTCAGAAAATAGGATCTATGAAGGGAGCTTTATGGAATTGGCAGACAGAAGGATGGGAGTAGCTTAAGGTTATCACAGCGAGGCTCAGTGGAAAGATCCCGGGTTTAGGAGTCAGAGGTCATGTGTTCTAATCCCGGCTCCACCACTTGTCAGCTGTGTGACCTTGGGCAAGTCACTTAACTTCTCGGTGCCTCAGTTACCTCATCTGTAAAATGGGGATGAAGACTGTGAGCCTCATGTGGGACAACCTGATTATCTACCCCAGCGCTCAGAACAGTGTTCAGCACTTAGTAAGTGCTTAACAAATACCAAAATTATTATTATTGTCATTATTATCAAGTACCCAAAACATAGTGATTAACTGATCTCTAAACCCCCTGACAGCAGAGGTGAGGGAATTACACTGGATAGAAGCAGCATGGCCTAATGAATAGAGCAAGGATCTGGGAGTCAGAAGGACCTATGTTCTAATGCTGACTCCACTACTTGTCTGCTGTGTGACCTTGAGCAAGTTATTTCACTTCTCTGTGCCTCAGTTCTCTCATCTGTAAAATGGAGATTAAGACTGTGAGCCCTATGTGGAACAAGGACTGGGTCCAACCCAACTATCTTTTGTCTACCCCAGCACTTAGAACAGTGTCTGGCACATAGTAAGCACTTAACAAATACCATTACTGTCATATTATTAGAATATCATTACTATTATATTATTTCTAATATGGAAATGGGTTCCTGAGTGAGACTGTGGCAATTCCCTTCTCAGGAAGTTGATGAACACAGGTCAGAACTCAGCTATGTGTTGTGATGTAAGGGCAGTCTTGCCTGGAGGCAGGGTTTGGACTCAGTGAGTTCCCTTGTATCCCTATGTTTCTGTGATTAAATAGCCAGAGATATTCGTGAAGCTTCCCTTACTCAAAGGGTTCACATCAGTGATCCAAGAAAGGGATTAGAGAAGCAGCATGACCTAGTGGAAAGAGCACAGGCCTGGGAGTCAGAAGACTTGGGTTCTAATCCAGGATCTGATGGCATGGTGGATAGAGCACAGACCTGGGAGTCAGAAGATCATGAGTTCTAATCCTGGCTCCACCGCTTGCCTGCTGGGTGACCTTGGGTGAGTCACTTCACTTCTCTGTGCCTCAGTTACCTCATCTGTAAAATGGGATTGAGACTGGAAGCCCCTTGTGGGACAGGAACTGTATCCAACACGATTTGTTTGTATCCACCCCAGTGCTTAGTACAGTGCCTGGCACATAGTAAGCGCTTAACAAATACCACAATTATTATTATTACTATTGTCTGTGACCTTGGGCAAATCCCTTAACTTTTCTGTGTCTTGGTTACCTCGTTTGTAAAGTGGGGATTAAGATCGTGAGTGCCAAGTGGGACGTGGATTGTGCCAACCTACCTAGCTTGTACCTACCCCAGTGCTTAATAATAATGGTGGTATTTGTTAAGCGCTTACTGTGTGCAAAGCACTGTTCTAAGCGCTGGCAAGGTGATCAGGTTGTCCCATGTGGGGCTCACAGTTTTAATCCCCATTTTACAGATGAGGTAACTGAGGCATAGAGAAGTTAAGTGACTTGCCCAAAGTCACTCAGCTGGCAAGCAGCAGAGCCATTATTAGAACCCATGACCTCTGACTCCCAAACCCGGGCTCTTTCCACTGAGCCACGCTGCTTCTCTAGTACCTGGCACATAGTAAGCGCTTAACAAATGCCATTAAAAAAATTGTTAGACCTTATGTGAACACAGGCATGTGGAATTCATTACTGAAAAATCCCAACAGTATCCTGATGTTATCTTCAAATAAGTGGTAGACAAATCTCTGTTTATCTCCTGGGAAAAGAAAATGGCAGGAGTGTTCACTGTGGCTTCAAGAAGTCATGTAATGATAGGATACAGGGATATATAAAGCCAAAAATACCATAGAGGATGAAAATATGATGCCATATGAGATGAGAATGGGAAACAAATGAAAAAACTTAGTAAAGGAGAAATGGAGAGACAGATGTCAGCCACATTCAAAGATGATGTGTTTGAGCAATCTTTTCTGTTTAAATCATAATCTATACCCAAAATTCAGAAAAACAAACATTTAATTACTTCCACCTTCCTTGCTCTTTGGGTACTGCAAGAAATTACCTTAAGACCTTGATGTAGCTCTCAGAGGAAAACATCATCCTAGCTATCTGTAGCTTGGAAGTCCACTAATAATGGTAAACATTTAATGTGGAATGCTGTAAACAATAGACCTTGACATTGCTGTTCTCAAACAAAGAGTGAGAACCTTGAGGCAGGGACTGTCTATTCCTTAATATTTATCCCAAGTGCCTAGTGGAGGGGAATGTATTTATGTGTGTATAGTAATATATGTAACAATCATAATAATAATGTTGGTATTTGTTAAGCGCTTACTATGTGCAGAGCACTGTTCTAAGCACTGGGGTAGATACAGGGTAATCAGGTTGTCCCACGTGAGGCTCACAGTAAATCCCCATTTTACAGATGAGGTAACTGAGGCACAGTGAAGTTGAGACTTGCCCACAGTCACATAGCTGAAAAGTGGCAGAGCCGGGAGTAGAACCCATGACCTCTGACTCCGAAGCCCAGGCTCTTTCCACTGAGCCACGCTTCTTCCCCATATGTACACATGTGTGGGTCTGTGCATGCGCACGTACGCACGCACATATGTAAAAAGAGAATGTGCTGCTATTTTGAGCTCTGTTGGGGAAACTGAAGGGTGGGATTGGCTAGTACGCTTATGAGTGGGGCATGCATAGCTCCTGCCTCCCAATGCCCCAAGGGGCCATTTGCTGGCTGCCACAGTCTGGTGTCCTTGGGAAATGGAGTTGGGATGACATTGGCCTCGGGAAGCCGGCTTCCATTCTCCTCTTGGCTGCTGGTTATAAATTCATTGCTGCCACAACTAGAGGGGGACCAGGCGGACAGCCAGGGCTGGCAAGGCTCACAGAGGTCTCCCTTTCAGCTCTGGTTGCCATGTTGGAAAAAAGGTATCAAGAAGCAGAGCTGCAAGGTACACCGTGGGTCTGCCTCCACCTCAAATGCGTGCTTCCTTCTCACTCCTCCTATTCCATCTTTAACCCCATCTTTCCGTTTCCTCTCAAGGCCCCCCGTCTCCTTCTTCTCTGAGACGATAACTAGAATCTAGTCACTTTAAGTGAGGCAGAGGAGGGTGCCTTCCAGGAGACGGGTCAGACTAGGGGACGGGAGAGGGGGAGAGAGAGCGGAAAGAGAAGCAAATACATCCTCCTTTTCTGGCTGGTTCACCTCAGCCATCCTTCCTCCTCCCCAGCTGTTGAGGCTGGGTTGTTATGTTCCCAAGGGAGCCCTGATACTTATTGAAGAGTTCCTTCCGCAAGTCACCTGCAGTCTGACTCCTGTGGTGCCCCAAATTAGAAGTAGAACAGACCCTGCTTGACCAGTTAGCCAAGGATGAGAAGCGACACGGTCTAGTGGATAGAGCACGGGCTTGGGAGTCAGAAGGACTTGGGTCCTACTCCAGGTTTTGCCAATTGTTTGCCATATGACCTCGACCTAGGGCAAGTCACTTCTCTCTGCCTCATTTTCCTCAACTGTAAAGTGGGATGCCTGCTCTCCCTCCTGCTTAGACTGTGAGCCCCTTGCGGGGCAAGGACCGTCTCTGACCTAATTAACTCTTTCCTACCCCAGCGGTGAGAACAGTGTTTGACACATAGTACATGCTTAACAAATACCATTAAAAGCAAAACAAAAAAAGCAAACCAGATTCTTTCTCTCCCAGGAAGGGGATGTTTGGGCCAGGCCTGGACCATGCCCGTAGTGGATAAGGACGCCATCAGAGGGCAGCACGGTGCTGTTTCCTGGAGCATTTTTAGCTTAAACGGTGACCAAGTCTTGCTTTGGGGGTGTCAGAGGTGGCCCTTGAAATAGGCTCAATCAGTCAATCAGTGGTACTTATCGAGCACTCACACAACACAGAGCACCCTACTAAGCGCTTGGGAGAGTTCAGTAGAGTAAGCAGGCACAATCCCTGCTTGCAAAAAGCTCACAGTCTAACTTCACTGGAGCGTAGCACCTCAGCCTCCAACCCAAATGATGCATGGGAGAGTTACTGGTTGGTTTGTATCAGCACTATACCATCTCCAGATTCCTTCTGCTACTCAGCTGGGAATCTTACCAGGGGAAAGGAAACAAGAGGGTGTATATGTTTTGCCCAAGTACTTTGTTTACCTTCACAACCAATTCATCAGTGGTATTTATTGAGTGCTAATAATAATAATAATAATTGTGGTATTTAAGCGCTTACTATGTACCAGGCAATATTCTAAACACTGGGGTAGATACAAGGTAATCAGGTTGGACACAGTCCCTGTTCCACGTGGGGCTCATAGTCTTGATCCCAGTTTTATAGATGAGGTAGCTGAGGCACAGAGAAGTTAGTTATTTGTCCAAGGTCACGCAGCAGAAAAGTGGCAGAGCTAGGATTAGAACCCACATCCTCTGACTCCTAGGCCTGTGCTCTTTCCACTAGACCATAAGTGCTGACTGTATACTTACTCTACTATTTCCCCTTCCATAATCTGTTTTAATATCTGGTCCACCTGTAGACTGTAAGCTCCCTGTGGTTAGATATTGTGTTTACCACCTCTGTTGTATTTTCCCAAGTACAGTGCTATGCAAGTAGTAAGCACTCAGAAAATACTGTTAATTCAGCTTCACGTCAGAAGACCAGGAGCAGTCAGAAAAATCTAGTTTTATAATATTTTTTTAATTATTATTTTCCTCAGGCTATACCTTTTATGTTTGGAATAACCTTGCAATGTTTTATTACTGTTTTTCCAAGCTTTTCAACTGCTGAAGTAAGTTAATAAAGAAGAGATTACAAGTAATACCAAGAATGAATGGCCAGAATCCATTTTCTTCTAAATCCAGCTGTGACCAATGAGAAGGAATAAACTGGGCCAACTGAAAACAACAGGAAACAAAATATTTGGTCATCTTCTGCCAAATTGATGCAGTCCTATTTGAAAATAATAGTAATAACATTATACATTTAAAGGACATGGGTCAGTCTAAAAGAAATTTGTTGCATGAAAACTCGACGCCAGATTCCTACCCTGTGAAAATAGTCTCGGAATGACAGGTGGTGTCAGGTTTTTGTTTCTCCTTTACCTACTGAAGGTTTAGTATCTTGGTTTGGAAATTTAACTCTGTAAAACTATTAAGCCTCTCTCACCTCAGTTCCTCTGCTCTCTTCATAATAATTGTGGTATTTGTTAAGTATTTACTATGTGCCAAGCACTATGGTAAGGGCTGGGATAGACAGGATGGACACAGTCCCTGTCCTACATGAGGCTCAAAGACTAAGTAGGAGGGAGGACAGATATTTAATGTCCATTTAACAGATAAGGAAATTGAGGTGGGAGACGTTAAGTGACCTGCCCAGAGTCACACAGCATGAAAGGGGCAGAGCTGGGATTCAACCTAGGTCCTCTGACTCCCAAGTCCCATGCCCTCTTTCCATAAGGCCATGTTTTTTCTGGCTCTCAGCACTTTCTATCTCTTTCTGAAACTTTTGCTTTTCAAAGTACATGAATTCAGACCTGGACCCAAAGGCACTGAGAACTACTTCCTATGAAACTGGACTTTGGCTTTGGGAAGGCTCACAGAACTGAGCACTGTTGCCTTAGTCTATCCAAAGAAAAAAGAGATTTCCCCTCCAGGTTCATGTTCAGGATCCTGCTCTTTATGGGTGACCCTGCATTTCCACATTCTCTAATAAATTGCTGAACATTTGTGTTTCCCCAGTGTCGCATCTCCGCCATCAACTTCAGAAATGTGGTCCTTTCTCCCAAGTATTTTCCAAATTTAAAGAGACACACAGATGTATGGCATATATAAAAAATTGAGTTTTTTTAAGAAAAATAATACCAAAATATCTCAACAGTGGTTCCCCCACTCACCGTTTGGGATGAGTACAGTGTTTCTGTGCATTTCCTACTTAATTATGTGTGCAGTGAGTTTTGTTGGAAGTGATTACTGACACAAGTGTTACAGTCAGTTTGCAAACAGCAGTTGGGTTAGAGGAAATCAAGTGCAAATGAGGTTAAATTCTTTTTGAGGTGGATGTGGCCAGTTGACTCAGTGATGGAAATTGGAAACGTGATGGATGAAACAGATTAGAAGGGGAAGGACTGGGGAGAAAATAAAGGGAATAATTCAGGCTTTCGGCAAAAACTGCCATTCAGGACATACAGGGAAGTTCCCGTTTGTCCTCCTGCAAAGTCAGTGGCCCCAAAGCTGGCTAACTTCTCAGCCCCTTTCATTCTAGTGGACGAACCCTAAAAGTCGCACATTCTGACTTTGGTTTCTCTGAATCCCATCACCACCTGGAGAATTAGACAAAGGAATCCACAATCAGGGGGCAACAAGTCACCATGCCAAGAGTCATCCAAAAAAGCCAACAGAACCTAAACCTAACCCGAATACATTTTTCTCACAACCAAGACACGAAACCCTCAAGAGGTAAAGGAGGAACAAGAACCAAACAGCATCCAAGTCTTTCTCAAATTTTGAGATTTTAAGAAATATGTGTGTCCACGCTTTGAACCCGCTCTGCTCCATCTTACTGCCACCAGGGCAGCACTGTTGGCCTCTGGCAGGAACCCAAGAAGCAGGACGGAGTAACCTCTGGAGGCAATGGGGGGGTTTGTCTGTTTTTGAATCATTTGTCCCCAGTATCCTCAATGTGGAAGAAGTGCAGCCTAGTGGAAAGGTCACAGGCCTGGGAGATAGAGGATTTGGGTTCTAATCCTGACTCTGCCACATCATCATCATCATCATCAATGGTATTTATTGAACATTCACTCTGTGCAGAGCACTGTACTAAGCGCTTGGGAGAGCAAAATGCAATAGAGTCGGTAGACATGTTCCCTGCCCACCACCAGGTTAAAGTCTAGATGGGGAAGCAGATATTAATATTAGTAGATGATTCATTTATACTTGACTGTCAAGTGGACCATTTGACTGCTGTGTGACCTTAGGCGAGACACTTAAATTATCTGGGCCTCAGTTTCCTCATCTGTTAAATGGAGATTAAATACCTGTTCTCCCTCTCTCTTAGACTGTGACCCCTGGCTGAGTCAGTCCAGTGTCTAATCTGATCGTATCGTATCTACCCCGGGGCTTAGCACAGTGCTTGGCATATAGTAAGTGCTTAACAAATATTATTGTCATTATTACTATCATCATCATCATCAGTGACCTGTGATATAATCTCTTCACTTTTAAATTATTTCAAGCCTAGCCTTTAGGAAGTGCTTTTCAAAAGAAAAAAAGCTCATTTATTTTTAGATAGTTATAGATTGGTGTGAGTAAAATGCAAACAGACTACTGCCACAAGTACTTGCAGAAGCATGAGCATGGATTTCATGATAAAATGACACAAGAAGAAGCATTATGTTTGGGTATTTTCATAGGACATTTTAGACAGTGAATGTGTTTTGTGGCTTAATTCTATTTTCATTTTTGAAATCTACAGTGGAGATGCAGGAGCAGTTTGTAATTAATTAGTGCCAAGTCTGAACAGAAGACTTCAACCCATTCAGCTACATTGTTTCGAACACACGAACATAAAAATCCCTGTGAGGAGGCATCTAACTCCCTATCCTATCACCTCACTTCTTTCTTTCATTCTATTTGCCAATTTGCTCTTCATTCATTTCTCCCCAAATCCCTAAGAGAATGCACTTTCTGACTGCTCATTTTCTCAGTTTCTTTCCCAAAAAGGTAATATCCAGATCTTCTTAAACTAGACAATTTTGGTCTCAGACCTCCTGGATTTCACAGGAAAAAACCCAACCACATCTAATTTAGAGAAAGGGGGAGAGATAGATATTGATTGATTGATTGATTGATGGATGGACGGATTCCTCTTTGGCTGAGATGATCTCCTGATACCCAATAAATAATGAATTGCAGCACCGTAGGACTGGCAAGTCAATCAATCAAACAATGGTATTTATGGAGCACATACTATGTGCAGAGCATTGTACTGAGCTCCTGGGATAGTACAGTATAACAGAATTAGCAGACACATTACCTGCCCATAATGAGCTTATTCATTCAATAGTATTTATTGAGCGCTTACTATGTGCAGAGCACTGTACTAAGCGCTTGGAATGAACAAGTTGGCAAAAGATAGACAGTCCCTGCCATTTGACGGGCTTACAGTCTACAGGGTAGACAGATATTAATATTACTAAATGAGTAATTTATAATATATAATCTAGAGATATGTGCATAAGTGCTGTGTTTGGGGGTGGGGCTAATATCAAATATCCAAAGATCACAGATTGAAGAGCATAGATGTCACAGAAGGGAGACCAAACCGGAGAAAAGAGGGCTCAATTGGGGAAGGCCTCTTGGAGGAGATGTGATCTTAGGAGATCAGGGACATCAAGAGATCAAGTGCCATTTCCTCTCCTATGGGGAGGACTGTACTTATACCACCCCAGGCTTGATTATTATTGTTATTATTATGATGATGAGTATATTTTTAAGTATGTCAATCACTGTTCTAAGTTCTGGGAAAGATACAAGGTAAGTTAGACACGGTCCCTGTCCCTCATGGGCCTCACAGTCTGCAGGAGGAACGGGCACTGAATCCCTATTTTACAAATGAGAAAATAGAGGCACAGAGAAGTGAAGTGACTTGCCCAAGTTGCCCAGCAGGCAACTGGCAGAGACAGGAATAATAATAATAATGTTGGTATTTGTTAAGCGCTTACTACGTGCCAAGCACTGTTCTAAGCACTGGGGTAGATAGAAGGTAATCAGGTTGTCCCACATAGGGCTCACAGTCTTCATCCCCATTTTACAGATGAGGTAACCAAGGCACAGAGAAGTTAAGTGACTTGCCCAAGGTCACACAGCTGGCAAGCACTGGAGTTGGGATTAGAACCCATGACCTCTGACTCCCAAGCCCAGGCTCTCTCCACTGAGCCACGCTGCTTCTTGAATAGAACCCAGGTACTCTGACTCTCAGACCTGGGCTCCTTCCATCAGGCCTTGCTGCTGCCCAAAAGGCAGTTGTACAACTGGGAGACCATATTCTGTACCAATAAGTTAACTTTGGTCTTAACTCATATGCACACAAACAGCAGGCATTTACTAATAACACCGAGTGTTTTGTTGGCTCTCATCTCGTGGTTGGAACTGGATTTGATTTTTCTGGCATTTTTCTGTCTTTCTCCTTGATGCTAGTCCTTTGTGTTTTCTTGAAATCACCACCACGGCTACTTCGGCCTCATTATCTGGCTGTGCACATGGTAAAGTTAATTTCCTTTCACACTGTATGGGGATAGAGGAAAAATGAGGAGATTTAAAAATCAACTTGCAGAAGATGAGGCCATCTTTCAGGATTCTTGTTTTGAGAAGGATAATGTCAGCTCTAAATGGAGAAGATAGACTTTATTCCTTCAGGAACTTCCTGATGGGAAATATGGAAGGGCAAGAACATTTTTTTTTAAATTTTGCCTCCAGACCATTGAGAAGTCTCAAAAGAACTCAAATAACCTTGAAGGAAGGGCTTTCATTTGGCCTGATAAATGAGGAAACAATTGAGTAGGATTGCAGCAGTGTCCAGCTTTGGCTCTCTACCTGACCCTTTATTAGGTTAATAGCTTTAATGGAAAGATTTCTCAGTAGTGGAGGATATTGGCCATCCTTTCCCACTAAAACCTGATAACCTCTATTTCACTTAGCTTCTCTCCATTCCCTTTCTACATTTTAAGGATATTGGAACTCTCTGAGTGAAAAGTAAGGAAGATGGAGAATGACTGAATAATCCTGGTTCATGTTTTTTGGAGGGGGTTGTTTTAGATTCATTTTCTGCTTCATCATGCACTCTCAGCTGCATCAGAAGGTTATTGTAATTAAGAACACAGCAGGGTGATTAGAATTACTCATGTCACTTGGGAGACTTTACACATCCTTATTAAAAGGATGGTCAGAGTTCAGGAGAGAGTAATGCGTTGCATATCAAGGGGGAAGTAATCAAAGTGAATGACATTTCATCTTCTCTTCAGTGATTAACAATATTTCTGAGATTAGACTATGTCTAGGAAGGATTAATACAGGCATGGAAGGAAACTGTTACAGTTTAGAGATCAATCAGTATTCTCCAATACAGAATATTTCTTAGAAAAATCTAGTGTATTCCAGGAGAACATTTCAAAACTCTATAGGTGAAATTAGGAATTGCTATATCTCCGAACCCTCTGGTTCACATAAAGAAATTCCAAATAATGAGTGACTGTAGGGGCTGAGTTATAGGGCAGAGTGGATGTATTGCTATGTGTTCAGTTTTCTCATCTGTAAAATGGGGAGAAGATATTCCTTTTCCTCCTAGACTGTGAATTGCAGATAAGATAGAGACTGTGTATCATCTGATTATCTTGTATCTACCCTATTGTTTATGTCAGTGCTTTGACATGCAGTAGGCACTTAGTTGATACCATTTTTATTATTAGATTTTTGGATTAGAAAAAAATGTAATCACAAAAAGGAAATGTGTTCTCCCTCTAGACTGTGAGCTCGTTGTGGGTAGGGAATGTGTCTGTTATATTGTATTCTCCCAAGTACATAGTACAGTACTTTGCACACAGTAGCGCTCAGTAAATACGATTGTGCGATTGAATATTCATATTTTAAAACATAAGTAACCCTTAAAATATGCATATGGAAGCATTAGCATAAATACTCTGTATTAAGAACCAGGCAATTATTGCTGTAAAATCATTTAAAAAATGAGACCAGAAGAACCAAAGATAAGAAATTTTGCCCAACATCTAAATCGTTAGTCCTTTAAAATGCTCTTTCCTGAGTTTGTATTCCAGTAGCTCTTGGTTCATTCATTCATTCATTCATTCATTCATATTTATTGAGCACTTACTGTGTGCAGAGCACTGTACTAAGCTCTTGGAAAGTACAATTCAGTGATAAAGAGGGACAATCCCTACCCAACAACGGACTCACAGTCTAGAAGGGGGAGACAGACAACAAAACAAGTAGACAGGCAGCACTACCATCAAAATAGATAAATAGAACCATAGATAAATGCACATCATTATTTAAATAGAGCAGTAAATATGTAGAAATATACACACGTGCTGTGGGTAGGGGAAGGGGGTAGAGCAGAGGGAGGGAGTAGGGGCAATGGGGAGGGGACAAGGAGCAGAGGGAAAGGGAGGGCTCAGTCTGGGAAGGCCTCCTGGGGGAGGTGAGCTCTCAGAAGAGCTTTGAAGAAGGGAAGAAAGTTAGTTTGGTGGATGTGAGGAGGGAGGACATTCCAGGTCAGAGGTAGGACATGGGCCAGGGGTCGATGGATTGGGAGGAAGTCTTGTGATCTAGATAAAAAAGACAGCAGTCTTTAGTCTAGTAACTCCTTGAACCGGGGTGGATTTTCTGAGAACCGAAATCTTGCTGAGTAAGAGTTCGGTACAAACCTTCATCCTTTGCTTTTAAGCCTGGACGTGCTGTACTCTGGGCAATTGCCCAGATCAGTATCACAGAAACGTTTGCTTATTTGGCTATGGTGATGGAACGGCTGCAGGATAAGAGTATAACTTTGAAATGCCAGCATAAAAGCAGTGAGTCACAAATTCTGTACCTCTTAGAAAAAAAGCAACAACAAAAAAAAATGAAAATTCAAGCTTCACTGCCTTGTGGGATACAAAATGCAGTGAAAGGGCATCAGAAAATCTTACGAGAACTGACAGTAAGATGAACATGACCCAGTCAAATGGAAACACTCAACAATTTACAAGGCCTATTAACCCCTGGATTGGTGATTATGCTAACACCCATATCACCGCTGTAGCAAAAACTGCCATCCAAACTGTTCAAATACTTCATTGTCAAGCTCCTGTAGCCATGGGTTCTAGTCCCTGCCCCTCCACTTGGGTGCTGTGTGACCTTGGGCAAGTCACTTCACTTCTCTATGCCTCAGTTACCTCATCTATAAAATGGGGATTGTTACTGTGAGCCCCATATGGAACAGGTACAGTGTCCAACCCAACTGGCTTGTATCCACCCCAACGCTTAGTACAGTGCGTGGAACATAGTAAATGCTTAACAGATACCACAGTTGTTATTATTATGAAGGCACCCAAGAAAGAACTTTGGTTGGGACATCACAGCAACGCTATTGGAGCAAGTAACTCCAACTGTCAGGACCAACGTGAATAGTAAATGCGTGATATTCCCAAAAATCCTCTACCAGGAAACCTGCCTGACTGTGGCTATGATGTGGTGACATCACCAAAATAATTGGCTATGATGTGGTGACATCTTTGTGGGCAGGGAATGTGTCTGTTTATTGTTGTATTATACTCTCCCAAGCGCTTAGTACAGTGCTCTGCACACAGTAAGTGCTCAATGTATACGATTGAATCGCCAAACTAATTCTGAGAAAAGTAGCATCAATACCTTGCAGCTTCTCCAGCTCTTAAGGGAGAGCTACAGAAGACTGAGATGTTTCATGAAGA
Organism: Ornithorhynchus anatinus; assembly: GCF_004115215.2. Classification (NCBI taxonomy): domain Eukaryota; kingdom Metazoa; phylum Chordata; class Mammalia; order Monotremata; family Ornithorhynchidae; genus Ornithorhynchus; species Ornithorhynchus anatinus. The sequence goes on from NC_041741.1 coordinate 34,269,879, forward strand.
GGACATTACAGATCATGTATCACCAGCACTAGGAAAAAATGGCTGAACGAAATCCAGGGCTCTGCTTACTAAATCTTGTTCTGATCTTTCCCATGGCTGACCTCTTGGTCACACCTTCTCTCCTGCCTGAAACTCCTTCCCTCTTTACATCTGCTAGACCATCGCTCTCTCCCAAGCCCTTCTGAAATCACATCTCCTTCAGAAGGCCTCCATTAATTTGTATTCTCCCCACCCTATATCCTCCAAGTGCCATTTCTGCACTTGTGTTCCACCTAAGCACTTCAGTATTCACAACCTCCTATAACCCTTATTTCCATGCCATATATATCCTACTACCTCTGTCGGTAATTTACTTTAGGGTCTATCTACCCCGCTAGATTGTAAACTGCTCCTTGAGGGCAGAACTCATCTTCTGATCATCCGCTAACCTCCTCACTGTGCCTCATTTTCACCTGTCCCACCATCGACCTCTGACCCCTGGCCCTTGTCTTGCCTCTGGCCTTGAATGGCCTCCCTCCTCCCATCTGCCAAACTAACTCTCTTCCCCTCTTCAAAGCCCTACTGAAAGCTCACCTCCTCCAGGAGGCCTTCCCAAACTGAGCCCCCTCTTTTTCCTCTGCTCCTCCTCCCCTCTCCATCGCCCCTACTCCCTCCCTCTGCTCTACCCCCTTCCCCTCCCCACAGCACTTGTGTATATTTGTACATATTACTCTATTTTATTAATGATGTGTAAGTATCTATAATTTTATTTATCTACTTTGATGGTAGTGAAGTCTGTCTCCCCTTCTAGACTGTGAGCCCATTGTTGGTTAGGGGTCGTCTCTATCTGTTGCTGAATTGTACTTTCCAAGCACTTAGTACAGTGCTCTGCACACAGTAAGTGCTCAATAAATACAACTGAATGAATGTGGGACAACCTAATTACCTTGTATCTAGCACAGCTCTTAGAAAAGTGCTTGACACATATTAAGCACTTAACAAATACCATCATTAATATAGAGAAAAAAGATAGGTTTGGAAGTACAGTAGTGGGGTCAAAGTACCCAAGTGCTAAGGTGATGTGGAAACGTGAAAGTGGCAGTGAAGGAAGAAATAGGATGTGAAGATAAGAGATGAATTAGGGAAAGCCTCCTGGAGGAGATGAGATTTTTGAAGGGCTTTGGAGTTGGGAAGAGCAGTGGTCTGCCAGATATGAAAGGAGGAGGGAGTTCTGGACAGCAGGGATTAGCTATCTGTGGCTATGATCTAGTGACATCACCCAAATAATTGAGGGATGGATAATCAATATACTTGATTATCTATAATAGTTTCTGAAGATACTGATGCCTAAATATCCAGGGGTGGATAAGGAATTTGGACTTGTTTTTGCTTTCTCTTTGTTCTTTCCCTGTACATTTGACTAAACTTCTGGGTCTAAGTTTGATTGTTTAGAACAGCACCATGGAGCTTTTCACAACCTCTTCTCTCAATAATCCTGCTAGACTAGCTTCTGCCAAGTGCCACACTGATGGTAATTACATCCCTGTGGCTTAGAATCGTGATCTAAGGCATTTTGGAGAAATCAGAGTTCAATAGGAATGCTCTCTCCCAAGCTGAACTGTCATCCTGAAATACATGAATTAAGTTCATGTCACTGTAGGCACATGACATTTCTGCAGCGTATCTGAAAAGAAAGAGGGAGATACAATCATCTCAAAGTTCATTTTTAATTGGAATCCAGTTGCAGCATTGTGATAAAATGCAAATTCATTTGTGGGTGGCAGCAGGATTAAAGGCTTATATCACCTAAAGTTAAAGGCCAGAAATAACCTCCTGTGTTGGTGATAGGGAGGGAATGTTTACACATGTGCCCCAAAGCTAAGGATTGCCTCAGGTGTTACTTGCTCCTGGAATTCTCTGGAGGAGTGAAGCAAGATTCTAAAAGGTTGCTGCTCTAGACAGCTGCTGCAGGGAGAGTCTAGCTCTGAGAGCAGGTGAGATTCAACTCTCAGAGTAGAGAACTGACTTCCTGGCCATAAGGTGTGGGTGTGCCCAGGTTGGTCTGCAAGACTGTGTCTGCAGGCAAAGTAGCAGTGAAGCAAAGCAGGGAGGTCAAAAGCAGTTGATGCCGCTTCACTCCATTAACCATGCAAGTTGGCACACCTGGAGGCCATATCTCATCAGCCCTGATTTTGGGGGAAGGGGAAGACTTGCACTGGTGTTCTTCAGAGAAAATCAGTGCAGGTTGAATTCAGGGTGTCTTGTCATAGGAGACTCTCCTTGCAAGTTTCCATTCAAGGGACTGAAAGAGAGCTTTTCTTACCTTCAACCCACAACCCTCCCTGGTCATGGAATTCTTCTAAATCCTGGGGCTCTCCAAATCAGGGAGTGTAGCCTGCAGGTTCTGTATTCTTGGCCTGGCCTTGACCTCCTTTTATTGCTGCCAGCTGTGAAAATTCTAGTAATTGGGGTAGCATGAAAATTGTCACTTGCTACTCTTAGAGAGATTTCAAATGGCGGATGGCTGGACAGGTTCCAGCCCTGCTCAGCTTTCTCCTTTCCAGTTCACCCCTTCATTGGATTTCAGACTTGGGGTGTGTCTCTGGTACAAGACTGCCAAACTTAGAGACCTTGAGACCTTCTCTATTGAGTCTGATCTCTTCTAGGCTTAACAAGAGGTAAGCCCCTATTATTTCCTATGAATAATCCTCAAGTCTTGATGTTTCTAAAGAGGGTGCCTACCCTTGTGTGTATGTGTGTGTTTGTGTATGCCTTTAGTGGACACTGCAAACTGAGAAATGTAGAAAATTTAGTCTTATAATGGCTGTGGCGGGGGCTTACTATATGTTGAAGGGAATATTCAAATGGAAAAAAAATCCCTTTTCATGGCGGGCAAGAGGGTGACAGGGTCTCACCCATACTACCAGCAGGGCCTCTATATGGGCAACTGAGCTCCCATCCCAGTTATTATTCTAGAAAAAAGGGCTTAAAGCAGTTACATGGCTGATGGGACACCACAAGGAGACCAATATTAATAACTAAAAAGAACCCTCCTGAAACAGTAAGGTTGATGGCAAGAGGACTAACTTCCAGCCTTAATAGCTCCCTGCTCCCCATCACCTGCTTAAATCAATAGTATTTATTGAGTGCTTACTCTGTGCAGAACACTGTACTAAGCACTACAAAGCAACAGAGTCAATACTGTAAAATGGGGATTAACTGTGAGCCTCACGTGGGACAACCTGATTCCCCTGTATCTAACCCAACACTTAGAACAGTGCTCTGCACATTGTAAGCACTTAACAAATACCAACATTATTATACACAGTCACTGCCAACAAGGAGCTCATAGTCTGCAGGGGGAGACAGACATTAAAATAAATCATAGGGGAAATAGTAGATCATAAAAGTACATACATAAGTGCTGAGGAGCTGAGGTGAGTATCAAGTGCTTAAGGAGTTCTCAGCCAACCACATAGGTAACACAGGAGGATGAATAGGGTGAAGAGATGAAGGGGTTAGTCACAGAAGGCTTCCTTTCCCTTCTTTCCTCCGCTGACCACCTGCACCTCACCTCAGTCACTGGCAGCATGGACACGTGCTTGATCTAGTCATCTCCAAACCACACCTCACTTCTAATCTCCCTAATTTGTTGACCGCAGCCTTGTAATCTGCCAACTCACCCCTCCCCTGCCAATGGCCCTCACCCCAGATTGTGACTTCCGGACTCTAGACACATTTGGCTCTCCCTGGCTTTCTCAAATCACCCGGACATCATCTCACTTCCCCCACCCCTGATCGCACAAGTATCCACCCTCAGTTCCACCGACTGAAGCGAGACCAGAGAAATAGTGTGGCTTAGTGGAAAGAGCCCGGGCTTGGAAGTCAGAGGTCATGGGTTCAAATCCCGGCTCCGCCACTTGTCAGCTGTGTGACCTTGTCACTTAACTTATTTGGGCCTCAGTTACCTCCTCTGGAAAATGGGGATGAAGACTGTGAGCCCTACATGGGACAACCTGATTACCTTGTATCTATCCCAGCTCTTAGAATAGTGCTTGCTGAATTGTACATTACAAGCACTTAGTACAGTGCTCTGCACATAGTAAGCGCTCAATAAATACTAATGAATGAAGGAATAGTAAGCACTTAACAAATACCAACATTATTATTAATAGATCACATTTGACACCCCTTCCCATTAGCACACTTCATTAATCTGGGTGCCAGGCCCTCTTCTTTAGAACTGTCCCGAAATCTCTCGCACTAAATCTCACCTCAGTAATCTTCAAGTGCCTGTCAGAGGGTGTATTTATGCCCTAGTACCGCATATTGTTCGTATTTTTACAGCTCACCGGAGAGAGGATGTAGGTCAAGAGCCAGGCAGGAAAAGAGAAGCAGCATGACCTAGTGGAAGAAGCATGGACCTGGGAGTTGGAGGACCTGGGTTCTAATGCCAGGTCTGCCAGCTGTTTGCTCTGCAACCTTGGGCAAGTTACTTAACTTCTCTGTGCCTCAGTTTCCTCATCTATAAATTGGAGATTAAATCCTCCTCCCTCAAGTTAGACTGTGAGCCTCATGGGGGAGAGGGACTGTGAGCAACCTAATAAATTTGTATCTACCCCACTGTTTAGAACAGTGCTTGACAAACACCATGAAAGAAAAGACATGTGGGGTTGACATCTAGAAGTATGAATATGTGAAAATTGGAAGTAAAAGACTGCAGGCTGTCCCAGAACTGAGCTTTTATAGTCTTTGACAGATTGTGATTCTACAGCACCAAAGACCTCTTCTTCCTAATAGAAACACTGCATAATTTCATTTCTAGTAGCAGTACAGAGCAGAGATTACCCAGAGTGAACTGATACAGTCCACTTTTCAGAACTGTATCAGAGGCTAGTTACCCAGGTTTATCTTTTCATTTCTCCCTCTTCAGAATTTAATAACATTACACAAAGATCTGAGTTTTGGCATTTAAACAAATATGTGAAGCCTGACCGCACTGTTTTGAAAGGCTTTGCTCACGTCACCTGGAATGGAAAATTTTTGTGTTGTTGAATGACAGAGGCTCAAACTGGTCCAGTTTTGGATTAGAAGGACATGGCAATAGGTTGAATATGGGTGGAGTCTGGCCAGGTTATTTGTGTGCTTTTTAAGCAAGGGACCGCAAAAGCAAATAAAATGTGCAATCCTTTCTATTATATTGGCTGAATACACCTTCCTACTCTTCAGGATTTATGTGCTTTGGAGAGATTTTTATGGCTTATCCTGAATTTATTGCTTATCCTGAAACTGTTACAAGAGGAGCAGTGTGGCCTAGTGGAAAGAGCATGGGGTCTGGGAACCAGAGGACCTGGGTTCTAATCCTAGCTCTGCCATTTGCCTGCTGTGTGACTTTGGGTTAGTCACTTCTCTGTGTGTTTGTAACACCCTGTCTAAAATGGGGATTTAATACCTGTTTTCCCTCCCCCTTAGACTGGGAGCCCCATGTGGGACAGGGACTGTGTCCAACCTGATTAACTTGTATCTACCCCAGCACTTAGAAGAGTGCTTGACACATCAGTGCTTAAAAAATACCGTAATTAAGTTGAATCTGAGGGCAGTGGAAGGGCCAGATCTCATGACCCTCAAGAAGGTTAAACACTAAAATGACCGTGTATTCCATCAGTTTGGGCCCCACACGCCATCTTTGAGCCTGCCCAAATACCCTCTAACCTTCTTGATTGTTTCCCCAGCTAGCCAGGAAACAAAAATCATTGACAGCACTTGACTCAGATGCTGATGTTGATGCTTGGTTGTGTGTGGGATTGGGCTGGTACCATAAGCTTGGTCTTCTGACTGTAAATTCTTCCTTAGATTGTAAGTTTGCAGTGGGCAGGGCCAGGGCCTACCACCTCTATTGTATTGCACTCTCCCAAGTGTTTAGTACAGTGCCCTGCACAGAGTAAGCACTCAATAAATACCATTGATGATGACTAACTGCCCTCTGCTGATCTGAGAAATGGTGGGACTGAACTTCCAGTTCAGTTATCCCTGCTCAAGAGCTCCTGTGTGAATGACAGTTGGGCTTTGGGAGATGCTTTTGCCTGGCTGAATATGAACTTCTGGACTTCTTGTTGCTTCCCTGAATGTGACTGCTTGGAAAGGATTGAAAAAGATTGAGTCTAGTTCAGCTCCTGCTCACACGTAGCATGGTAGCTGGAAACCCTGAGGCCAAGCCTCTCCTCAGTAAGTCTGCAAAAATGATGATAGGTTTAAAGATGTCACTGATGGAAACATATTAGAGAAAAGAATCCCTTCAAATTTTATTTATTCAGAAGAAGCCAATTACAGAGGCTACCCTAGCCATGCGTATTAGCAGAGGCCCTTTGGACCCGGTTTGGAAAAATGTAAGACCAAGTCTAAAAGAAAGGAGGGAGGTCAGCAAGGATATATTAGAAAGGAGAATACCCAGCCACTTTATGATTACTCTGGACTTGAAGTTCAGCTAAAGGTCTGTAATGTGCCTTCTGTGGATCATCGCCTCTCCTCCCTTCTGTTCCATGGTCCCTTTTGACTGTGTTATCCCAGTAGGAATGGTAAATGAGACTTACAGAGGTCATATAGTATTCTGAAATGATGCTTTATCCTTTACAGACACCTACAAAGTTAGAGATTGACTTGAATGACTGCTTTTCAATCAGTTTTTTATTGTGCTCTTACTGTACCGAGTGTTGGGATGAGTATAATATAACAGATTTAGGAGACAAGATCCCTGGCCAGATTCAGACCCCTAGCTTCCCCAGGGCCGGGAGTGACCTCGAGTCCCCACCTTCCATGAGGTGAGAAAAGTAGTCCCTGACCTGTGCCCTCCCCAGGGCCAGTGGAGGTGACCCCAGACCTCCATCTTTCCAGAACCCCACCTGCCCTGGACAGGGAGAACCAACTCTGGAGGTCTACCATCCCCATTAAGGGAAAAGTCAACCCCAGACTTCCACCTTCCCCGGGAAGGGGAGAGACAGCCCTGAGTCCCACCTTCCCCTGACAGGGGAGAGCTGACCCTTAAGCCCCACCTTCCCGAGATGGGAAGAGCCAACTTCAGGCCCCTGCTCTCCCCAGGGCCGGAAGAGCCCAGCCTGAACCCTGTAGCCTGAGCCTCCCCGTGGCATAGCCCTAGATGAAGGAAAGCTCCAGGCCCCCAAAATCAAGCAGCTTCCCACTGATCCTGTGGCTCAGATAAATAGTATGGGAAGCGAGGGCAAAAAAACCTCCCCAGAACAGTCACACCTTATAAAATGAATACTTTATTTAAAAAGTGGGGAGGTAAATGAAGGATTCATGTAAATAATAAAACTAAAGATGGCTGCCACACATGGAGTGACTATCTTGATTGGGTGTATTGTATGGCTCTTGAATGTCCCAAGGAGCAGCCACACTGAGAAGCATATGGATAGATGCTCCTGTTGTGTACTGCCCCAAGGCAGCCTCTTACCTCATGGTGGGAAGCTGACCCTGAAACCTTGTATGGTGCGTTCAGCATTGATTCCACGTGGTTCAGCTGGAAACCTAAACAGTGGATTAGATTTCTATAGCCCAGCCAGGCACAGGTATAATTTCTGTAGACTGTAAGCCCGCCAAAGGGCAGGGACTGTCTCTATCTGCTACCCATTTGTACATTCCAAGTGCTTAGTACAGTGCTCTGCACATAGTAAGCGCTCAATAAATACTTTTGAATGAATGAATGAATGAATGATTTACAGTCATCTTTTTCTCCTCAGAGCCACAGAATGTCAGCATAGTTCTTTTAAAAATAAATCTCCTCTCAAGTAGGGGAAAAAAGTGGAGGAGATAAATTTCAGAGCCAGATAGTCTAGGAGTTTACTTTGACAGAAATAGATGGTGTGCAAGGTTAAAGCTTTATTTAAATTTCTCTGGCTGAATATCATATTTCCATTTAAGTATATTAAATTCTAAAGGGAATTTTAATTTGTTGAGCAGGTGAACATGTAATGCAGATAAACACTTTATTTCTGTAAATTCTGTTGACCTTGGGGCAGTATAACCGAGGTATATCAGTTAGAAGACCTGGTCCCTTCCACTTCAAAAAAGAAATATGGGGAGTCTAGCTTCACCTGGTTTCCTTTACATTAGATAGAAAATAGCATATAATGAAGATCTTCCATAAATGGTCTGTTAGCCAATGATCGAGAAGCAAGTTAGGCTAGTAGAAAGAACATGGGCCTGGAGATCAGAGGACCTGAGTTCTAATCCCAGTCTGCCATTTGTCTGCTGTGTGACCTTGGGCAAGTTGCTTAACTTCTCTGTGCCTCAGTTTCCTCACCTGTAAAATGGGGATAAAATCCCCCATGTGGGACAGGGATCATTTCCAACATCATTATTGTGTATCTCTCCAGTACTTAGCACACTGCTTGACACATAGGAAGTGCTCAACAAATACCATAATTAATTGTTTGTGCTTTTCCTGACTTTCCAAGACTTGACCCTGAGTAGAGGCAGGGTTAAGTCCTTGAGGCCTCCCCTGCTTTAGTAAACTGGAGTCTGCCATCCCAAGACCCCACTGAGGGACAGGAGCCATGTCTAATTCCTACTGTGTATTGTCTCCCAGCACCTAGTACAGTACTTTGCACACAGTAAGTGCTTAATTAATACTATTACTTCTACTACTTGGCATGTTGGCCAAAACAATCTGTGACCAGGAAAAAGAATAAGTTGAGTTGCCTAAGCTCTCCCTCTACTGTAGTGGTACTATCCTCCATCCTGTTTCCAAAGAAATAGTTCTGTGGATTTTAACAAATCTATGGTGTTTGGGTTGAGGGGAAGAGGGAGAGGGAAGTGACAGATGCTTGTTCATACTCCCCAACAGTAGAAATCCATTTCACCTGGGACCCTTGCCTTGTTTTCAATCATCGGCATTAATTGAGGGCTCACTATATGCAGAGCACTTATAATAAGCACTCCAGAGAAAGTGATATGTACTCTGATGACTCATAGTGCTCAGCAGAGAGGCCAATTTAAACTCATTAAGAGACTTAGAAATGGAGGCCAACAGTTTCCACTGTGAAGAGGTTTGTTAGTTATTTGCTGGGCAATCAATAATCAGTGATATTTATTGAGCACTTACTGTGTGAAGAGCATAATACTGAGTGCTTGGAAGAGTATAATACAAGAGGGTTGGTAGATGAAATGAAGGAGCTTACAATCCATTGAGGAAGGCAGACAGTAAGTATTATGGTACTTGTTAAGGGCTTTCTGTGTGCCTAGCACTGTTCTCAGCACTAGGGTAAATACAAGCTAATCAGGATGAACACAGTCCCTGTCCCACATGGGGCTCCCAGTCAAAATAGGAGGGATTATGATTTAATCCCCATTTCACAGGTGAGGTAACTGAGGCACAGAGAAGTTAAGTGACTTGCCCAAGGTCAGATATGGGTCACAGCCAGGATTAGAACTCAGGTCCCCTGATTCCCACTAGGCTACACTGTATATTAAAATAAAGTACAGGTAGGAGAAGCAGCAGAATGTAAGAGTATGTAAGTCAGTGCTGTCGAGGTGGGGTATCAAAGTGTGTAAGGGGTTCTGACCCAAGCTTGTAGGTGACACAGACAGGAGGGTGATTAGGGTGGGGAAATGAGAGGTTGGTCGGGGAAGGCTCTTTGGAGGGCTTTGTAGATGGAGAGAGTGGCTGTCTGCCAGGTATGGAGGGGGTAAGGAGATCCAGATCAGAGGGAGGATATGTGCAAGGGGATGACAGAGGGGCAAGACTGAGATACAGCAAATAGGTTGGCACTAGGGGAGCTTGACTAAACTTTCCAGCTTGTAATATAATTCTTTGCAGGGAGTTTGCCCTGCAAAATTCCTTCTTAAACACTGTGAAAGACTGTGAAACACTGTGTAGAGCAATAATGCTCTTTGATAGTCTTCCTGTTAGAAGCTCAAACAGATCCCCACATTTGGTGGAAAAGTGTAAAGGTGACTCAGAAAGATGCAATTATAAACTGGAACTGCAATTATAAACTCCTGGAAACATTATCCAACCTTGGCTTCACTCCTGGTTCTTTCTCTCCTGGTCTCCTCTTATCTCTCTGGCTATTTATTCTCAGTCTCCTTCGCAGACTCCTCCTCTGCCTTCCACCTCCTAACTGTGGGGGTCCCTGAGAGTTCAGTTCTGGGTCCTGCTTCTATTCTCCAACTACACCCACTCCCTTGGTTGGAGAACTCATTCACTCTCATGGCTTCAACTACCACCTCTATGCGGATGATACCCAAATCTACATCTCCAGCCCTGATCTCTCTCTCACTCAGCAATCTTGCATTTCCTTTTGCCTTCAAGACATCACTGCTTGGATGGCCTCCCATTATCTCAAGCTTAACATGTCCATAACAGAGCTCCTTATCTTCCCACCCAAACCCTGTCCTCCCCCTGACTTTCCCAACCCTGTTGATGGCCCCACCATCCTTCCTCTTATACAAGCCCATAACCTTGACATTATCCTTGACTCCTCTCTCTCATTCCACCCGCATATTCAATCCATCACTAATTCCTGATGGTCCCACATTCACAACATTCCTAAAATCCAACCTTTCCTTTCCATCCAAACTGCTACCACATTAATACAGTCACTCATCCTATCCCTCCTGGATTAGTGCATCAGCCTCTTTGCTGACTTCCCAGCCTCCTGTCTCTCCCCACACCAATCCATACTGTCACTCTGCTGCCCAGATCATTTTTCTATAAGAACGTTCAGAAATTGTCTCCCAACTCCTCAAAAAACTCCAGGGGTGCCCAACCACTTCCGCATCAAATAAAAACTTCTCACCATTGGCTTTAAAGCACTCAATCACTTTGTCCCCTCCTACTTCACCTTGCTATTTTCCTACTACAGACCAGCCTGCACATTTAATGCTAACGTCCCTCTAATGCTAACCTTCTCGCTGTGCCACGATCTTGTCTATCTCGCCTCTGACCCCTTGCCCAAGTCCTGCCTCTGGCCTGGAATGCCCTCCCTCTTCAAATCCGACAGACGGTTCCTTTCCCCTCTTTACAAAGCCGTATTGAAGATGAGAACTTCCCAGACTGTCCCACTTTTCCTCTTCTTTCCCTCCCTTCTGCATCGCCCTTTCTCCGCAGCCCCACAGCACTTAGGTACATATCATTACTTGGGTACGTAGGTAATTCATTTAATCTATATGTCTGTCTCCCCTACTCTAGAATGTAAGCTCGTTTTGAGCAGGGAATGTTTCCATTTATTGTTTTATTGTACTCTTCTAAGTGCCTAGTACAGTCATCTGCAAACATAAGTGCTCAATAAATAAGATTGAATGAATGAACAATGGAGGTCAAAGTGTTTGAGCTTTGGGTGAAGTGAAGGGATTTTAAGTTTCAGGGAACAAGGTTAAGCAACGGGGTGGAATTGATAGGAAACTTTTCCAACTCAGTGGTGTAAATGTAGACTCAGTGGTGTAAATGTAGCATCAAAAGTCGATAAATTTGTCTTTCAGGAGTCCTGTACACCGATACCTGTGCTGCAGGAGATTATGAACCATGTCATGGAAATAGCCACCTGACAACCTGAAGGATATCAAGGTAATGGAGCAACTTACTCTTCTGAATTCCCACACACAAACAAACCTTTCTGCTGGTGGTTCAATTTGAAATGCTGTCACTGAATTCGGCTACCTGGGAATCCCATTGTCAGAAGTGCAAGCATAGAAAAGTCAAAAAATGGAATCGAGTTGGTAAGTCCTTTTACCTCAGGTTTAGACCATCTGGCTAGTTATGCCTATATAACAGGCTGTTCCTAGAGGGTTGAGGTTTACATCTTAACAGTTTACATATGTTAGAGGCATTAACATTTTATCGTTAGAATTGTAGCCCTCAAAGACCGGGCCGGGTTGCCACGTTGCTTTGAATTTATGGTGGGTCGTCTGCCATTTCCCAGAAGTCACTGCTGCTTGCTTCTTGACATACCCTACACATACCAGACCTGTCTTGAGAATTGTTTTGAGGGTTAGTCATTACTTGGCAATTTAAAAATCTTTTCAGAATTGTTTCATAGAGGAAATGCTCCGTACCCATCTATTCTGATAATAATAGAGTATCCGAGGAGAAAATTAGGAAGCAGTGATGCCCAAAGAAACCTAAATTAGTTACCAGTTTTCATTAACTGAGGCAACAAAGAAGCCAATATGATTTCAGGCTGTATAGGTAGAGGTGCTGTGTCACAGGCTGGGGAGATAATTGTCTCCATCCTCACAACTTCAGTGAGATTTAGTCTGTAGACACCTTGGGACCAGCCTAACTGAGGGAGTCCCTCAAGGCTCAGTTCTGGGTCACTTTCTATTCTCTATCAACACCCACTCTTTTGATGCATTCAAGATGCTTCTGCCTCTATGCAGATGAATCCCAAATCTACCTTTCCAGTCCTCCCCTCTCTCCTCTGCAGTCTCACATTTCCTCCTTCCTTCAGAACATCTCTTCTGGAATCATCCACCAACACCTCAAACTTAACATGTCCAATACAGAACTCATCATCTTCCCACCCAAACCTTGTTCTCACTTTGTCTTTCCCATTACTGTAGACAACACCACTATCCTCCCTGTCTCATCCCCATTTCACAGGTGAGGTAACTGAGTCACAGAGAAGTGAAGTCACTGGCCCAAAATAACATGTAAAATATGCAGCAGAGCTGGGATTAGAACCCACGACCTTCTGAGTCCCAAGCCCTGCTCCATCCATTAAGCCATGCTGCTTCTCAGTACAGCATCAGCCTCCTCACCTCCCTGCCTCCTGTCTCTCCCCATTGTGATCCATACTTCACTCTGCACTCCAGAATCATTTCCCTAGAGAAAAGTTCAGTCCAGTTTTCCCCAATCTTCAGGGACTTTCAGTGATTGCCCAATCATCTCTGCGTCAAACCGAAACTCCTTACCATCAATTTTAAAGCACTCACTCTGCTTACCTCCTCCTACTTTACCTCACTTGATTTCCTTCTACAATACAGCACGCTCACTTCACTCCTCTAACATCAACCTGTACCTCAGTCTCATCTATCTCATCACTGACCCTTTGGGCCATAATCCTCCCTCTGGCCTGGTACTCCCTCCCTTTTCATATCTGACAGACCACCACTCTCCCCACCTTCAAAAGCACATTAAAGCACATCTCTGCCAAGAGGTCTTCCCCAACTAAGCCCTCATTTCCCCAACTCCCTCTCCTTCTGCATCGCCTATGCACTTGGATCTGTACCCTTTACCCACCCTCAGTCCCACAGCACTTCTGTACATATCTGTGCTGTAAGGATCTTATAATTTACTGGGGGAGACAGACACTAAGAGAAATTACAGGTAGGGGAAGCAAATACATTTAAAGAGAGGTAAGTAAGGATAAAGTGGGAGGGAGTACCAAAGTGCTTAGCAGGTGAGGACTCAAGTGACTTGGTGGCACAGTGCAGTCTCAGAGGAAGCAGGGTGGGGTGATGAGACTGATCAGGGGAGGATTGCATGATGGGAAGGAAGATTCTGTTGGGCCCTTTCAACCAATCCATCAGTGGTATTTGAGTGCTTATTAGGTGCAGAGCACTGTTCTAAGTACTTAATCCACCTGCGAGTGTTCAGCCCATTGATTTTACCTGCTAGAGAGAACATTTGCCCTGCTCATGTCTGAAATACCCCAGCCCTATACTGACTGGGCTCCCCTCCTGTTCCACCACACCCTGCTCTTCCTGGCAACCCAAAGCTGCTCCCTGTGATCAGGACCGGGCAATTTCCCTGCCAGTCAGCGAGCCAACACCCTCCCTGCTCCTGCCCCTCTCACTCTGGGCAATTGCAAGTCTTTTCCTCTGCTTGATTCAGTCTCGCAGATGCCCCTCCTTGCGTACACAGCTTTACAAACTCTCCACCCTGAGCGGTCCTCACCTAAGCATGGTCCAGCACTCAGTGACAGAGCGCGGGGAGCCACGGTTCCCGGGGCACAGACAACTGAGGTCAGGCAGCCCCCTCCTCCCTCCTCCCACGGGAGCATCTCCGCATCCTGGAATGGGGCCTTCCTGGGGCAGCGGTATCTATGAATGGCTCTGTAACTTGGCAGGCCTATTTGCTCTCACTGGCCGCTTTATTTCCAAAGACATATTTGATGAAATACTTCGAAATGAAAGAGATTTTTTTTTTAATCATTATCCTAGTTCGAACCAAGTGCAGCCGCAAGCATTTCAAGGGCACCTACCCTGTTGGCCCCGCCGCACAAGCTCGGAAAATGATGATTTCAATTTCGGGTCTGCCATCTGGTGTTCACTTCGATAATAGCCGCGTCTTGCAGTTTCTTCCTCCAACGTGAAGCAGCCCCTCCGGTGTGGCCCAGGGGCTGCACAGTTTGGGGGACCCTGGGATTCCGCTGGCTCCGTTTGCCCATATCTTGGGAGTCTCCCCGGACCCCTGGGTTATTTCGGTCTCGGACAGGCCTCCGGGGTGAGCGGGGTGGGGGCTAAAGACTCTTCCCTCGACTCAGTTTTCTTCCATGTTCCCCCAGCTCCGTCCTTGACCCCGAACAGTACATTTTTGCCTCGGAGGATTAAGTAATTACAAACACATCTTGTAGTGTTTGCCTCCCTAATTTGTTTTGGGAGGGATCCTGCTTTGAGTTCTGAAGGTGGTCCCCACCATCCACCAGCCTCCACCCCAAGCAGGAGGCCGTACCCGCCGGATCACATGCACCAACTGACCTTCATACCCTCCACTCCCGGGCAGGACTGAAGTTGAGTGATGCCCGCTCAGGCCCAGCTGTTCAGGCTTCCTTTCAAGATTCCACTTCAGCTCCAACTCATAGCCCCACGGCAAGAGAGGGAATGCCAAATAATAATAATTAACTACCGTGGCATGTTAAGCGCTATGTGCCAAGAGCTGTACTAAGCACTGGAGTAGTGAGATATAGTATATGTAGATTAGACACAGTTCCTGTTCCACCTGAAGCTCATGATCCAAACAGGGGAGAGAACAGGTATTGAGTCCCCGTATTATAGATGAGGAAACTGAACATCAGAGCAATTTAAATGACTTGGCCAAGGTCACGCAGCAAGAAAGTGGTATTAGAACCAAGGTCTCTTGGACTCTCAGGCCTGGACTTTTTCCACTAAGCCATGCTGCTTTAAGCTTGGGATTGGGAGTGGGAGTCAGAGGACCTGGGTTCTAATCCCTTCTCTGCCCCGTTGCCTGCTGTGTGACCTTGGGCAATTAACTTCCTGTGCCTCAGTTTCCTCATCTATAAAATGGGGATCCAATACCTGTTCTCCTTCCTATTTAGAGGGAGACACCCAGGTGGGACAGAGACTATGTTGGCCTGATTAAGAGTGCTTAACACATAGTAAATGCTTAACAAACACTATATAATTTTAAACACCGGCTGTTAGATTAGATTAGAACAGCCTAATAGACGACCAGGCTGAGGCAAGTCTTTGAGGGATATGGTTTTACTTTGGGGACTAGGTTATTCCTCCATTCTTTTGGGCCCTATGAATCCCAGGTCCCAGGGCCTCCCTGGCCCAAGGGAGGAGGATGAAGGGAAGAGAAGCGTGGCGCTCCAGCCCCAGTTCTGGGACTAGATTCACAGGCTGTGGCCCCGGGTGCTGCCATTCTTGGTAGGGACAAATGGAAGGGAGAACTGGCCTGGGCAGGGCTTTGGGGTTTTCGTTTGTTTGTTTTATTCAAGCCTGGCCTCATGAAAAGTTGTAGAATTGGAAACCAAATGACACAGTCTCTGCTTCCAAGGAACATATGCTCTGAGACAGCCAATGGACATATGTGCTGGAGACATTTTGACAGATGCTTAAGAGGGGTGGGGAGGAAGGGTTTTGTTTTGCTTGTCCTTGATTTCTTTCATGGTTTTTGCTTAGCGAAAAGGAAGAGCGAAGAGAGCAGCAGGTAAAAACAAGGGAGAGGCATTTGAATGCATTCATTTTGGAGGAGATAAATCAGAGAAAGTGCCTGAACATTTTGGCTAAAAGCCCACTGCTCCTGTCCCTCCACCACTATTCATCCATTTATTCATTGTCAGTCATATTTATCGATCGCCACTTCTACCGGTGGCAACCTGGGCTACTGTTGCTGCTGCTGAACTGACTTGGTTGGCGGGGATGGGGAGTAGAAGCAGTGTTGCTCCAGTTTAAAGGGGGCCTCTTTGCCATTCAGGACAGTGCTTAGTACAAAGCAGGTGCTCAGTAAATACCACTATAACGCTGGGAGTCCTAGAAAACTCAATTTAGCTTTCCCTCCCCTGCCACTTCAAAAGTCAAAATTCTCAGGACCATATATTAGGAACAGGAGAATTCATGACAAGAATAATTACACAAAGTTCCCCTTTTCTTGGCCTGAGAACTTGTTTTCCAAGGTTTTCCCTTTGCCCATATTTTCTCTGTCACCCAAGTGCAACTGACATATGGCTAGAAACAAACTTCTGCTAAAAGCCAGAGATTAAATCATCATTCCTGTATGTCATAAAACCACATATGACTATGTTTGAAGGGACAATGTTGGAGTTGTTGTTCAGCCTGATTTCTCTGCTGCTAGCTGAGAAGAAGGCTGTCTTGTAAATTAACTTTTCAGTGAATGGCAATCTCTGACATATATCTTTCTGTGAAGCAGCGTGGCTTAGTGGAAAGAGGACGGGCTTAGAAGTCAGAGGTCGTGAGTTCAAATCCCCGCTCCACCACCTGTCAGCTCTGTGACATTGGGCAAGTCACTTGACTTCTCTGTGCCTCCATTATCTCATCTGTAAAATGGGGATTAAGACTATTAGCCCCATGTGGGACAACCTGATTACCTTATATCTACCTCAGTGCTAAGAACAGTGCTTGGCACATAATAAGTGCTTAACAAATACCATCATTATTATTATTATGATTATTTCTCTCTCTCCCTCCTAATAGTCCATTAACTCTAATGGTACCTGCCTAATTATGGAATTCACAAAATGCCACAGACTCTGTGTCTGGGTGCTTCTATTTCGGCTTTCCAGGAGTCAATGGCTTTCTTTCATTGTCAGCCTCTATCCCCTCCTCTACTCCGTATGCCCTGAACAGAAGCACAGACTGGTGTGTGCCAGGTTTCAGCAGGGATTGGCAAAATGAATGGGAAACCCAGAAGCTCTAGTGGGCTAGTCACATGGTAGGGAGGGTTTGTAGAAACTGATATTGAGCACTTACTGTGTGCAGAGCAATGTACTAAGTGCTTGGGAGAGTACAACAACAGAATCAGTAGACATGTCCCTTGCCCACAAGGAGCTTAAATCTAGAAGGGAAGACAGTAATAAAACTGATAGATATGTTTATCACTGCTGTGGGGCTGAGGATGGAGTGAATAAAGGTTACAAATCCAAGTTCAAGGATGACACGAAAGGAGAGGGAGTAGAGGAAATGATGGCTTAGGGAAAGCCTCTTGGAGCAGATGTGATTTTAATAGGCTTTGAAAGTAGGGTGAGTGGTGGTCTATTGGATATGTAGGGAAAAGAGTTCCAGTCCAGAGGCAGGATATGGGCAAGGGGATGATGGAGAGATAGGCAAGAGAGAGATACAGTGAGTGTGTTGGTATTAGAGAAGCAGTGTGAGCCTGCTGGGTTGTAGTAGGAAATCAGGGGGGTAAGATAGGAGAGGGCAAGATGATTGAGTGCTTTAAAGTCAATGTAAAAGTTTCTGTTCAATATGGAGGTGGATGGGCAAGTTTTTAAGGAAAGGGGAAACATGGACTGAATGTATTTGCAGAAAAATCATCCATGCAGCAGAGTGAAGTTAGAGTAGTTTGGGTCAAGGGGAAAGACCACCAGACAGAGGGGAAGAGGAAATGAAAATCTTTGAGTCAGGATAGGACTGGGGCTGAGTTTCTGTGGGCACCAGGTCTCCAGGAAAACCCTGTGGCCCCACAGCTAAGGAACTAACCATTCCTCATTTCAGTCTAAAATTTGTACCCTTTATTTACTCCTCCCTCAGCCCCTCACCATTTATGTAAATATCCATAATTTATTTATATTAATGTCTGTCCCCACCTCTAGACTATAAGCTCATCCTGGGCAGGGAACATATCTATCAACTCTGCTATATTTTACGCTCCCAAGCACTTAGCACAGTACTCTGCACTCAATAAATAGGTTTGATTGATTGATTGATAAATCCCAAGAATTCTTTATTGGGCTAGTGGATCCCTAAGAAGCTCTCCTAGTGCAATATTTGGCCTTTGGAATGCCTCCACCGCAAACTGGGTTCGGAGTATTGGCCCAAGAGTCAAGTCAACCTGAACGGCATATTGTGCTCCAGGCTCTCTGCCCATCTGCTTTCATACTGGCTTCATTTCCTGTTAATTTGGTGCCGTACTAGCAAAACAGATTTTCCCTTCCTTTCTATTATTTGCCTAAATGCCCAATCTGGGTTGTGGTGACAGTGTCCCAGATGAAGAGCTGTCAACTCACAGCCTTTGAAGGCCCCTTCTCAAGATGAATGAGCAGTTTGAAGGCTGTGGGGAGGGTAAGAGAGGGGACACTGTCACCAGTAAGCAAAAAAATATGGTTACATTGTTTTCTCTTGTGTGGCTGCCATGATTTATTCTTTCTAAAGTGGCTAAATGACTAATTTGAACCATATGGACATCTTCAAGCACAGGACTACAGAAATCGTACAGTTGAGTTGTTTTTTAAAAAAAATTAGCTATGAAATTCTATGTAATTTCTAAGCCAAAAATAGGATTTGACTTTGTTAAACCATGAGATTTGTTGTTTAGTATTTTTGAAGAACTGAAAAAATTTTTTTTTCATACAGAAAGGACACATTCTCAAAAAACCGTCATACATCTTCCAGAATCTTCCCAATATCTTTGTGAGATGTTCCCCCTACAGAATATCCTTCTTTCCCTGCACCAGTCTCCCCAAGAAAGGGCGAATTCCCTACTCTCCTCCTCCTCCCACATCTATCCCATTACCAAATCTTGATGCGTCTTCCATCCCACTGCTTTTATCTGAGCTATCTTCTCTGTCTCCACAAGATCATAGTCTTGGCTACTGCCACCTTACTAACCACCTGTTCTCTTTCACTGTTCAATTCCTCAAAAGTGGCACTGGTGAAGATGGAATCCAGTCTGTTTTACCACTAAATCATTGGCATTCTGGGAATGGTAGAGCTCAGAGTTTTGTCTCCCTCTCCCCAGGGCTGACCCGTGCCCCCGTCCTCAGATGGTTTATCTAACAAGTGATAGAAATCCTCTTCAATCAGTCATTTCCTCTAGACTATAAACTTGTTGTGGGCAGGGAAAGTGCCAACAATGCTGTATTGTACTCTCCCAAGCGCTTAGTATGGTGCCCTGTACAAAGTAAGATCTCAGTAAATACCATCAAATCCATCAATCACTTTTACTGAGCCCTTACTGTGTGCAAAGCACTATACTAAGAGCTTGTGAGAGTACAGCATAACAGAATTGGTGGACATGTTCCCTGCCCACAGTTAGCTTACAGTCTAGAGAGGGAGGCAGACATTAAAGCAATGTTGTGGGGGCGAGGGTGGAGTGAATAAAGGAATAAAGGGGTACAAATTCAAGTTCTGAGTTGATGCAGGAGAGGGAGTAGAGGAAATGAGAGCAGACAGGGAAGGACTCTATGAGTAAATGTGATTCAAATAAGGCCTTAAAGCTGGAAAGAGCGATGGACCGTCGGACATGAAGGGAAGGAAGTTCCAGGCCAGAGGTGGGATATGGGCCGAGGGTCAGCGGCAAGATAGATGAGTCCGAGGTTGAATTTCTTCGTAGTGAATCATTTTTATTAGTGATCCTTCTCTCGATCCCATAAAGAATAGACAAAACAATGTGGAAAAAAATCCTAATAGTTAATGCTATTTGAAAGAGAATGCTTCTTAAACAATTCAGCTGATCAAGTCCAGTGGCAATTTCAGGGCTCTCCCAACTCCTTCTGTCTCTAGAGTCTGAACTTGCAATTTTGTTTGTGTTTGTTTCTACTAGAAAACACAAATGCGCATTATGTACTTGAACAAGTCCACTGGTGTCAGTTGAATTTTCAGTTGGCTTTATTTAGGGGAGAGCCACTTAGGGGAGATTGACAGTTGAATTTTGAAATGAGACTTTGGGGCATGTTAAATGAGATATTTTAAAGATCATCCCAGAGGATGGGTTTTAGGTTTCCCACCATTCAGCTAGTCCCAATCAGTAAATTTCAGCATTGTTTAAGCGCGGGGGGCCGGCAGGGCGACCATCCCAAAAAAGAACAGTTCTCTTATCAAGTCTATGCCTGGGGCCAGTGGGGGAAGGCTGCCCCCTGCTGGTTTCACCTGGACACTGGCAAACGGTGAGACACATTGCAAATTCTGGGTGCCCTCTGTCTATCCAGCCCTTGACTGCCAGTCTACATGACTTTGGTTAGAGCAGTTGCGATCACAAGACCGGGAACTTGAAGCAGGTCTGGCCTTAAGTGAGAAACTATCTTTGGTAAGATTGCTGTCGTTAGCTAAAATCAAAATGCCAGACATTCCATAGATGGTAAAAATGGGAACTGAGAGTCCCTGGTGAATTTCATCACCCCGTGGTTTGTTTTCCCTGAATTTACATCTTAGTTGCATTGTCTGTAGCTCACAACAGGCGAAGAGCTGGGAAACCAAAGCGAAAACTACAAAGAAACCTTCCGTATGTGAGCGGTCAAACTTTTTGAGTACTCCCACGAGGGAAGGCTTGTCTTTCCACAGAAATAAGGAAGAGCCTGGGGGATAAAGCTTCAACTGAGACAGTTTGTTGTGCAAGGATCAGCTCTGAGAAGATAATCAGATAATGGTATTGATTGAGCACTTAACTGTGTGCATGTGCTTCCTTTTCCCATTTTCCAAAACTGGTCTCCCATTCGGAGGGCCCGGGCTGCTAGATCTCCTTAACTTCAAGTGATTTTAGTTTGAATTGGGAGCAACAAAATCTGACAGAAAAGAACTTAGTCTGATGAACCATGTCCTGTCAATCAATGGTATTGGAGCACTTACTGTGTGCAGAGAGCAGTGTACTAAACCTCAGGAATGTACAATACAGTAGTTGGTAGACATGATTCCTGCGCACAAGAAGTCTATGGGGGGAGACAGATATTAAAATAGATTACAGATAGGGGAAAGAGAGGGTATGTGTGTGAGTGCTGTGGGACTGAGGTGAGTATCAAAATGCTTAAGGGGTACCCGGTCAAGTACAGAAGGGATGCAGAGGGAAATGTGGACTTAGTCAGCGGAGTCATCTTGGAGCAGACATGATTTTAGAAAGGCTTTGAAGCTGGGGAGAGTGGCAGACTGTTGGGTATAAAGGGGGAAGGAGTTCTAGACCAGAGGAATGACCTGGGCAAGGGGTCATCAGGCAGATAGATGAGATCAAGATACAGTGAGTAGGTTGTTATTTAAGAATGATGATAATAGTAATGGTATTTGTTAAGCACTTACTATGTGCCAGGCACAGTACTAAGTGCTGGGGTGGATACAAGCAAATCGGGTTGGACACAGATCCTGTCCCATGTGGAGCTCACAGTCTCAATCTCCATTTTACAGGTGAGGTAACTGAGGCCCAGTGAAGTGATGTGCCCAAGGTCACACAGCAAACAGGTGGCAGAGGCAGAATTAGAACCCATGACCTTCTGACTCCCGGGCCTGTGCTCTAACCACTGTGACATGCTGCTTTTCTATTTGAGGTGGTGCATGTGGGGCTTGGGTTGTAGTAGGAAATTGTAATTTCCCAAGTGCTTAGTACAGTGCTCTGCACACAGTAAGC
Organism: Ornithorhynchus anatinus; assembly: GCF_004115215.2. Lineage (NCBI taxonomy): Eukaryota > Metazoa > Chordata > Mammalia > Monotremata > Ornithorhynchidae > Ornithorhynchus > Ornithorhynchus anatinus. Next base: position 34,291,627 of record NC_041741.1, read on the forward strand.
GCTCAATAAGTACCATTGATTAAATACCATTGAAATCAACAAGGTAAGGTAGGAACTGTGCCCAACCTTATTATCTTGTGTCTACCTCGGCACTTAGTACAGTGCTTGGCACATAGTAAGCACAGCGTGGCTCAGTGGAAAGAGCATGGGCTTGCGAGTCAGAGGTCATGTTAACTTCTCTGGGCCTCAGTTACCTCATCTGTAAAATGGGGATTAACTGTGAGCCTCACGTGGGACAACCTGATTACCCTGTATCTACCCCAGCGCTTAGAACAGTGCTCTGCATATAGTAAGTGCTTAATAAATACCAACATTATTATTAAATGCTTTTTATAATAATTATTATTATCAATATAACGTTATAAAAAATGTGTTCATCTGTTCTTCCAGGCCACCATTTAGTATGACAGAGCACTGAAAATACATTTCCATATCCTTGTCTTGCAGTTTTCAACGAAAGACTGCTTTCCCTAGGATCCAGCAAAGACTGGCTAAATGAGGAGTGGTCAACATCTGTCTGGAGTAAAATAGGACAGACTCATTAAATTTCCGAGTCATTGGGAACTCTTCAGCCGCCAGGTCAGCTCCGGGCCTGACCCAAACCTCCCTGCTTTCCTAAGGCCCAAATGTCCTTCCCCCCACAGAGGCCTTTTCCCGGGCAGTGAAGAGTGTCGCCACTGCTGCTGCTTTTCATTATCCGTCACAGCCGTTGTCGCTGCCCAGCCCTGCTGTGATGGTGACAGGCTGACATCTGTAAACGGGGTCGGCTTTGGGAGGGGGCCGAGCACGGTCTGCCTCGCAGGTGGCGAGAGACTGACATTATCCCAGAGTGGTTTAGATTAGCTTGGGGTGGTTGCAGCCGTCAGCTGAGCTAAGACAATGAGGAGACGCCGAAGAAAAAAGCACGCGGGGTAGGGGAGAAAAATGAAAGGAAGCGAGAAAGAAAAGCTCTGTGGAAAAGGGCGTCAATAGCAACATCTGGTGAGCAGTGGGCTTTTCCCCAAGAGCTTGTTTCCCACTCTCTGGCTGGAACCCACTGGGCGGAAGCTCCAAAGCTGGAATCAAATTCATTTTTTAAGGAACAGGCTCCAGTACGAATTCCATATCTCCTCTCAGTATCCAAAGGAGGTTGGAGAGAGCTGAGTCGGTGTGGATGGGAGCATGGTGGGGTTTGTTCTACAGGTGAGGAAGGATAGAGGGGTTTAGAAGTTCTGGCCTGGTCAGAGTTGATACGGTGCTGTGTGCACAGCAAGCGCTCAATAAATGCAATTGATTGGGAGGGAAGAGAGTGTGGGAGTTTTGAAGAAGCAGCATGGCATATTGCATAGAGCACGGGTCTAGGAGTCAGAAGGTCTTGGGTTCTAATCCCGGATCTGCCATTTGGCTGCCGTGTGACCTTGGGCAAGTCACCTCACTTCTCTGTGCTTCAGGTACCTTGTCTGTAAAATGGGGCTTGAGACTGTGAGCCCTATGGGAGACAGGGACTAGGTGCAACCCAATTTGTCTGTATCCACACCAGGTCTTAACAAATACCACAATTAATATTAATATTATTATTAGCTCTGGCTTGGGATGATCTCTAGGGTGCCGGACCAGCTTCAGACATTTTGCTGCCTCAAAGATGGAAAAAAAATGGATGTCCCCCTCACCCCTCAAAAGTGTGGCTGCCCCATTCCTAGGTTGCAGATCCTGGACACCCATAACACTGTGTGTATGTTATGCCCGGTTTGATGTCATACAGAAGTCCGCCCAAGTCTACTGCTGCCGCTCCCTGGTCATGGCTTCTGGAGTCAGTGGACCTGCGGAGTCAGTTCTGCTTAACTTCTGAAGCCGGACCTGCGGTCCTGGGGGAGTGGTAGTTCTTGATCCTGGTTCGGGGGGCCCCCATGCAGATGTTGACTGTTCACTTAACTAGTCTTTGGCTGGATCCCAGGGAAAGCCGTCTTCTGTCTGAGAACTGCCTGCCAAGGTTATGGAAATTCATTTTCAGTGCCCTGACATACTAACTAGCGGTCTGGAAGAGCACAGTTCTCACAACAGGATCGTTATCGGTGAATTAATGATCCCCCAAATCGTGGGCAGAAGACTGCTTTCTTTCATTTCCCAATCCCTTTACCCCACGCCCAACATAAAGCGGTATCGTCTCTAAACCAAAAAGGTGCTGAATCGTGCAGGTTCAGCTGCCTTGGGTTCCCATTGCATTTAGAGGGCCTGGTGTTAAACTGGGGCTCCAGCTCAGCTCACTAATTCCTAGAAGGGAAGTATTTTTATCACACCTCTGGCCATCTGGAGACATGCAAAAAAAAAAAAAAAGGCTGCAGAAGGCATGTGAGATTCATTCATTCAATAGTATTTATTGAGCGCTTACTATGTGCAGAGCACAGTACTAAGCGCTTGGAATGAACAAGTCGGCAACAGATACAGTCCCTGCCGTTTGACAGGCTTACAGTCTAATCAAGATACAAGATACAAGGGAATGTGGATAAAGGATAGATAATTTGTTTATAGCTGATACCTTGACCTTCCCACTGAGGGTGCAAGGGGTAGGTGGGAGATCAGCATGGTCTAGGGGATAGAGCATGGGTCTGGGAGTCAGAAGGATCTGGGTTCTAATCCTGCCTCCACCATTTGTCTGCTATGTGACCTTGGCAAGTCACTTAACTTATCTGTGCCTCAGTTACCTCATCTGTAAAATGGGGATTAAGACTGCATCCAGCACTTTAGTACAGTGCCTGGCACATAGTAAGCACTTAACAAATACCGTAAAAAGAGGGCATTGATGAACTTTTCAAACTTGTCAATTCTAGGAGTTTGAATTTCCAAGCCCACCAGACAACCACCAAATCTGACTGCTGCGAGAGTACAGCAGGGAAGCTGGGGCAGCAGCCCAAGGAATTAGGGGACCCTGGGGTTGACCTAATTGGTCTGTAAGCAGATAACCCAGTGGGAGAGACGGTTCGATGGTTAGATTTCTGGCCACCCAAGACATGAGTCGGGTGAGTTCTAGGATTCCTACAATAGGATTCATCATAGCTAGCCACTCCTGGTGCATCCCCCTGACAATTTCTACCATTGTTTAAAGGCTGTGAAATCTCCTGCAAGTTCCCCACCCCTTGTAAGCATTTTAAATATCAAACATTTCTTTTATAAGGCTCCTAAATGAAGCTCTCAATCCAATAAATGCCAGATTTAATTTAGCAAGCTAACAACTCAGCATCTGGAAGCAAGGCTGTGGGCAAGATCTTTAACTTCCAGGAATTCTGTAGGGGGATTAAGTGTTTCTATAGCGACACTTTTGTGTCACAAACTAGAACTGGGAAGTGCTGTGGGGTGTGACTTCTGTCATACTAATTCTTTCATCCCTGTGCCCTCCATTACAGATCAGCTTTAAGCAACTCATATATATCTTCTATTAATTGTACTTTCTCACATATTTCTTATCTGAAAAGACTGGAAAATAATGACTGGAATATTAGCCTTTTGTTCTTCATAAAGGAAGGCTTTGTATAGAAATAGCTGCTGCCATTAACATAAACACTCAAACTGTCTTGGGCTTCTGGGGTACCGTCTTATGCTGTCGAGTCGTCTCTGACCCATGGATACATCTCTCCCAGAACGCCCCACCTCCATCTGCAATCATTCTGGTAGTGAATCCATAGAGTTAGGCAAAACCTTATTGTTCATATGCCTTATAGAAGTGTTAATGACTTCTGACTCTGGAAATAGAAATGATAAAACAATGTGAATTGAATTTCCTGCAACTTAAAGTCATGTAGCCACTCTAACGTTTTAATACTTGAAACAAAGAATGGAACAGTTATTGGCTTACAAGGTTCTTCAAGAGAGCTGGAGACCTTAACACCCATTTTAATAACTGAGATTAGTTTGCTTCAAGTGCGCAAATCTTGTGATACAAGAAAACGTTTAGTGTTCCAGAGCTCCTGGGATGCAAACTTTCCTTTCTAAGACTGCTGCTAAATTGCCTGTAGCTTCATTTATGTAGAAAATGAGTTTTCAGCAGGTGCAATTCAGAATTACTGTCAGCAAAGAGTGATTTTCCAAGCCTTAAAATTAATACATTTCATGTTCTCTCTAGTTCGCAGACTTCTGGTTTTTTTTACGACCTGAGGTTGTAATCTCCCAATTGTGATGTCATATCTCACTGGATGTGATAAAGATTTGGAATCCAGGAACAGCAGCAGGAGTAGAATTCTTAAAAATAAATCTCAGTCTTTTAAATTCAAAGGTTTTTAATATAATGTCAGGATAGAGTAGTCAGAAAATACAAAATTGTGGCCGCAATAATTGTTCCAAAGTTTCAATCAATCAGAAATAATTCTGCTTGATTCCCTTTACAAAAAAATTTTCAGTAATGCTTTAGTGGATCTTTAAATTGCAGTTACTGATTAAGTTGTATGCAGTTAATTAGTACAGTGTCACCATGTCAGGTGGTGTTTCCCAAGCTTTCTTCACATCTAGGTGATTAAAAATTTGGCAAGAATCCTCCAAGAGTAGCGAGAATTTGAGGAGAGGTGCACTACTATATTTTAGTAAATTCTAAATCCTTGGCACATCATCTAAAGGGACCATGGCATCTGAGAATGAATCTGCGGGCCATGGTAATTTTAAAGGCTCATGTTAATTAAGTACTCTAAAGTTGTAGTGTCAAGGGAATGTAGTTTGGAGGTGATGGTAGCTGTATCCTGAAAAACTACAGTATATTCTAGAGGAAAAGATTCATAGTGGTGAGAAAATCGTGAGAGAAAAATAAAGGAAAGCCTCTGGTTTTATTAACCTCTTCCATAATAATTGTGGTATTTAAGTGCTTACTATGTGTCAAGTGCTGTGCTAAGCATGGGGGGGGTGGATGCAAAATAATCAGATCCCACATGGGGCTCACAGCCTAAGTAGGAGAGAACCCAGGTATCGAATCCCCATTTTACAGATGGGGGAGCTGAGACACAGAGAAGTTAAGTGATTTGCTCAAGGGGAAGACAAGTGGCAGGGCTAGAATTAGAACTCAGGTCCTGACTCCAAGGCCTGTGTTCTTTCCACTAGGCCGTGCTGCTTCCCATGTCTAAGTTCTTGTGTAAGATTTTAAAATCAATCTTAGTACAGTGTCTGGCACATAATGAACACCGTTTTTAAAAAGCCATACATTGTGTAAAAATCACAATCTTTACACAAGAGGGGATATCCTTCTCTCCACCACAACCCACCACCCTGGCCCTCATGAGTAGCCAAGCACCAGTGGTGGCCAGAGAAAGGAGGACAGGAGTGGGGAAGGTTGTCACTCCTCTTGTGACCTCAGGCAAGTCCCTTAACTTCTCTATACTTCAGTTTCTTTGTCTGTAAAATGTTGATAAAATACCAGTTTGCCCTCACACTTAGACTGTGAACTTCATATATAACAAGGGACAGTGTCTGATCCAACTGAAGTGTATCTACCCCAGCGTTTAGTGCAGTGCTTGGCACATAGTATTGTACTCTCCCAGTGCTTAGTACAGTGCTCTACACATAGTAAATGCTCAGTAAATCATCCTAAGCACTTAACAAATACCACAATTATTATTATGAAGCGGTACACTAGCTTGTTCCTTGGTCACCTTTGTTCACTTGTTTGAGCCTTTAGGTACATCACCAACCTCCCCTGCTTCAAACTGCTATGACTTTGGTTTGGAGGCGCTAAACAATTAAGAAGGAGAAGGTGATATCTGTCTTACGAGGCATTTGACGTAGGATTAAATGAGGATGGGAATCACCAGGAACACTGGTATTTGCAGGAGCCATTGATTGATTGAAGGTTTGCACGGTTGGTGCCCGAGAGTCCAAACACCTTCCCAGCAGATTGCTGTCTTTCTAGGAACATTAAATACCAAGAGACAGTACAGATCTGGCAGAGTCTACAGCTGAAATAACACAGAGGAAAATGGATGGGTAAACCAGAAGTCCTCAAAGAGCAGTTACTCTTTTGGTAGGAAAGAAAAATCCTTTCTTCCTCTCCACTCTACTTTGCTTCTTCCTATTCTGGGATGGTAATCAGTCAGTCAGTTGTATTTACTGAGCACTTAGTGTGTGCAGTGCTCCATACTTAAGCACTTAGGAAGGTACAATGCAATGGAGTTGGTAGACATTATTCCTGTCTACTAGGAGCTTACCGTCTAGAAACGTTGAAGTAAATATGGAAAGGGGGAAACGTCAGAGGCTAAGGAGATGGACATGACTGCTGGGGGGCCGAGGGTGGGGTGAATATCAAGTGCTTAAGGGGTACAGGTCCAAATTCATAGGCAACTCAGAAGGGAAAGCAAGTAAGGGAAGTGAGGGATTTGTCGGACAAAATCTCTTGGAGGATATGTGATTTTAAGATGGCTTTGAAGGGGGTGAGAGAAAGAGGAGTTTGCAAAAATTAGTCATTGTTGAGTAACGTTTGAGTCTCTTTTGGAAAAGAAATTTCCTTTTGGCCTTTACTAACCACATGCCTGATCCCTGCCTTTTAGTGACCACAAGAAGTTGGATACGGGCCTGGTTTTTAGTTTCGGGGGCGGAACTATTTAATAAACTCTTGGCTATGTGTTAGGACCTAGTATGTGTTATTGTTTGTTGATTTAATATCATGGTCCATGTTTTCTCATTCCTTTTTCTGTGTCCTGTTTCAGTATTTGGCTGAATCAAGTAAAGTATAGCATTCTAAAATACTGCTTTTCATGGATTTACTGCACCTTCTGTTCTTGGAGTGAAGAGAAACGGGTAATTTCTGTTACTCTTCTTCGATTTTTCCCTTTTTACTGGTTGGCTGTCTCTGTATAACCAGAATCAATTAGACAGTGAGGCAGGGCTGAAATTGCATGGCCTTTGCGTTGTTGTTAACTTTGTCAATTGGTTTGCCATTTCAAAAACAAAACATTTTTCTTATATTTTAATTGTTTTTGGCTGCAAAACCAACCACTGCAGGCTTTATCCCCACCCGAATTTCCTCTCTGCCTCTGACAGTCCAGCCAGACATCGTTGTGTTGACAGTAAATCAATATGCATCACTGTATTAGCACTTCGTTAAACTGATGAGGGGGCATTCCTGTTACGGAATGAACCTCCTCTTTGGGTATTTAGTTTCTGAAATGGGTCCTGGATTCCAATAGCAGCAGTTAACTTGTTTTTCATCCTGGAGCAGTCAAAGATTTGATCTGGTCACAGTCTAGAAACAATGACTGATTAAAACTACAGGTAGCCTGAACCATTTGTGGTAAAGAAAAGTTGCTAAATAAATATTGATGATGAGGATGATGGTGAAACAATCAGATCATCAGTGTGGGGTAAAGCACTCAAGCCTGAGAGGGCAGTATCTACACTTCATAAGAACTAACCTTCAGTTGTGCAATTTTGCTCTAGGGAAGCTATTAGCAGACTTCTGCCTCGTCTGCCCACCAAAGCTGCAGGTGGGTATCAATTGTACAGGGTTACAGGTACAGTGATAGCTCTATCTTGTGTCCTTTTTTTTAGGGCCTTTCTCTCCCTCCTTAGCTCAGTACAACTTGCTCTTGTTTTTCTATCTTCATAGGATTTTTATTCACACCAACACATAATAGAATATTTTGACATTGATAAAACTTATGTAAGCATTTTACCCGTCCTGACCTTTTTTTGATTATCTGCTCTATACTTTTACACCCCCTACAATATTTTTAATATTTCAGCAAAAAAGAATGCCATCAGTCAGCTTATCTATATTACCGCACTCTTTAAATTTGCCAAGCCCTGTGAACGTAAATATTTCTATTTCTTCCTTCCCTTTCTTCCCTTCTCCATATTCCTTCCCTCTTTGATAACCTCTTTTGCATAATTTGACTTCAACTGTTATTTTATTATACTTCTATTTGAAATATTTTACTATTATGCTGAAAAGTAAATTAGCCACCCTAATTAGGACTGAAGTTGGCTCAGATAGGCTAACCCAATTTTGATTAATTTAGAAAGACACACATTTAATTTTGTTCCCATATCTAAACATTTTTTAGCATCCTGACCTAATATTAGATCAAATAAACAGGGTTACTGCAGTACCACGGTCCCATAATGCTTTAATTCTTAATAGGTCCAATTTATTTTCCCACCATTTTAAAGTCCTTTTAATTTTTCCTTATATGAAAAGAGCTTAATTTCTGGTTTAGGCCTTCTGCTAATTGCTCGCTGAAAGCTCTTACTGAACAGTTCACAATTAGAATGTTCTTGAATTGCTGGGATTGGGGATTATGTTATTGACAAACCCAGTGTTGAGAGAACTCTCATCAGACATACTTTGACCAACACCGCACATGTGCAAACAACTTTTTCTTCTAACACCGCATCCTGTCCTACCCAGATACACAAAGGGTATTGGCCCAGTATTTCCCAAGTCCCTATGGCGTTCTATCCAAAGAGTTTAAAACCGACAAGAGTTATGAAACTGTGGAGTCTAGTCCTGACAGAGAGTTCCCGAATGGAGCGCTAAAATCTACAATTCCCCACCCCCCCATAAAATGCATCAGTGACTCCTGGATTTGCAACCTTCACCAGAATAGATGTAGCCTTCCTCTTCCAATACAACTTTCTCAGAATGTTTCCAGTGTAACTGAAAATTTATAGACAGTTCAGAGTTTGGAATGATATTAGTGCCAACAAGTTGGAGACAAATGCTGGTATTTTGTATCTCTCCATTAATCAATTTGGCAAAAGTTTGGCAATGTGCCTAGAAAGCAGCCCCCCCCATCTAGAAGCTGACTATGTCAGTACCCAAACCAAGCCACTTTGGATCAGTATTGGGGAGTGTTGAAGAGTCAGAAAAAGAGTCATACATCAGAGAGGAAAATTTAAGTCATTTCTATAGTTTCCAGTGACCCTGGGGGGTTCCTGCAGGATTAATGGTCCCAAAAGGGGCAGATAAAAGGGTGGAACACAAAGTTTTGGTCGAGAATAAGTGTTAAGAAACACCCCCACTAACCACTTGCCAGAGCAAGGGTAACCACCAAGCTCAACAATCCCAGATCAATCAACCACATGTAGTTTAGGCTCTTTTAATTATAGTAGGTTTATATGCACAATCTGTCTAATCTGCCCCACTGCAGTGGAGAATTTTCCATTCTGGTGTTCTCCTAATGCTTACTATAATGCTTTGCATGCTGGGCCACTCAATAGTTCTTGATGTTGAACAAGAAGGACAGTGAGATTAGGTACACTGTGACCACGGGCTGAACTGGCTTCACATCTTCTCAGTGGCAAAAGAGGAAACAAGCAGGTGGGGCGGGGCGGAGGGGAGGGGGAGTTGGAGGTGGCAGCAGAGAAGACTTTGGGCGGATCAAGATCTTCATGCTTTGAGATCAAAATTGATCCTGCGTAGGGTGAGATTTTTTATCTGTGTGTGCCCATGTGACTGAAAGCCACTTCCGCCTTGGGTGAGGCTTGCCTCTTTGTTGTGGTATTGCATTGTTTTCCCACAGTGCCTGATGCTAGTCTCACTTTTCCTTTTTGGTGTTAAAAATCTTCCTGAAACCTCCAGTCATTTCTGGTTGCTAACTGTCGGTTCGCCCAACCATCCGCTGCTGTGCCAATTGCTTGAAGTTTTGCTTCGATGTGTCTGTAAAGGTTTTCTTCCTTCGATCCTTTTAAGATGATCCCAACTCCCTTCATTGTAGAGCAGCTGTTTGGGTAGTCCACTGTCGCCTATTCTCATCACATGTCCTGCCCAGTGAAGGTGGAGTGTGCGGAGCCTTGTTTGGCTTCTAGTGGTTAGCCTGTGTTTCAGTAGTTTGGTGTTTGCGATCCTGTCGTATACTAATAATTATGGTATTTGTTAAGCTCTGACTATGGTCAGAGCTTAGTACAGCCCTGGGTGGATACAAGCAAATCAGATTCGATAGTCTCTGTCTCTCGTGGGGCTCACAGTCTCAATCCCCATTTTACAGATGAGGCACAGAGAAGTAAAGTGACCTGCCCAAGGTCACACAGCAGACAAATGGTGGCGCTGGGATTAGAACCCATGAACTTCTGCCTCCCAGGCCCATGCTGTCTCCACTACACCATGCTGCTTCTCCACACTTGCTGTTAGGTAGTATTGGTTGGAACTCTCCTAGAAGTAGAATGTGGCATATGTGGAAGGTCTCGGTCTCACAGTCATAAAGAAGGTCGAGCACTAAATTGTCCTGTTTGTCTTCAGTTTGGGTTGTCATTTGATTCCATGTTGGTGCCACTCTCTGTCTTTGAGTGTCCTAAAGGATGCACTAGCCTTCTTGATTCAATTTGCCCCCTCCTTACATCACCAGACAATGTGCTGCCCACGTAGTAGGATTCTGAGAGAGTATTCAACTTTGCGTGGTTGATGTAGGCTTTTGCATGTATTCATTAATCCATTCATTCAATAGTATTTATTGAGTGCTTACTATGTGCAGAGCACTGTACTAAGCACTTGGAATGTTCAATTCGGCAACAGAGACAATGAAGACCTGGCACAAAATCCTGATCTTCTTGAGATGTCTTCTGACTTGATTTTTCTGATTCTGAGGGGTAGCTTGTAGTCATTATGTTTAAACTCCCAGAATACAATCACCAGCTTAAAGGACCTCCTGCAGGAGTAATTCAAGGACATTTAATGATGTTCTCAGCATCCTAAACTGAAAATGTACCCCAGAGGGCCTGAATTGCATTTTGACAGCAGCTTCTGGATTCTGTGTACGCGCCTCAAACATGGCTGTGTAGAATAGGTTCAAAATGAACTGGACCCAGCACAGTGCCCTGCTTTACACTTTAGGGATGGAGAAGGATTCTGATATGGCCCTTGTGATTCTAATATGGTCAGCCTTCACTAACAAGAGTTATTCACTGAAACAGACTCTATCTCAGAATACGTTTATTAATCACCATGTCAGTGGTTTCCTTTCACCTCCCAAATACACAGCAGTAGCAACAGCAAGTAGCCAAGTTGAAAGACATGTGTTTCCATCACTGCTTTCATTACTAGGTATGCAGTTACCCAGGGACAGCTTTTACCTTAGCCAAAATGAGCAAAAAAATAAAAATGATGGTGTTTGATTGGGAAAGAAATAAAACCCAGCAGGCTTAAGATCATACACACCCTGAATACGCCTGCTGGGCTTATTTCATTCCCAATCAAGTTTCTCTCTCATTACCAGAAATGTCACTTTATTATGATGGAGAGATATGCGTGCATGCTTCATAGGAGTATATATTGCCTGCACAGTCTATCGGTTATCTGAATGATGTAAGTTTGCCAATCTTATTACTTTTCTAAGTCTTGTGAAAGGGAAAAACATAAAACTGGCATTGAAGGATTAAATAAGAGAATTGAATGATATTCGCTTCATTCGTTATCTCAAATGGGCAGGCGCACCTGCAGCCTTCTTCCTTTTTCCTATACTCCATCCTTCCTTTTCTTGTTTCCCGCTTTGCTTTATCTCTCCCTGCCTCTCCTATGTTCCTCAGTGTTTTTCTACAGTCTTTTCAATTAATCCATCAGCCACATTTATCGAGTACTTACTCTGCGCAGAGCACTGTACTAAGTGTGTGGGAGAGGGGAAGCAGCCTAGATTAAAGTTGGGGGTAGGGGTGCTTAAGGAGTGAGGATTCAAATGCGTAAGTGAAATAGTAAAGGAGGGGGCATAGGGAGGGAAGACAAGATTTTAATAGGAATTGTAATTGAGTTTAATTCCCATTTAATTTTAATGGGAAGCTGCAAATCCTAGTAGATCGAGCTTGGGCCTGGGAGCCAGAGGACCTGGGTTCTAATTTTGGTTCTGCCACTCTGCCAGCTGTATGATCTGGGGCAATTCGCTTCTCTTCTCTGTGCCTCAGTTACCTCATCTATACATTTGGAATTAATACTGTGAGCCCTGTGTGGCACCTGGATCCTGTCCAACCTTATTACCTTGTATCTACCCCAGCACTTAATACAGGGCCTGGCACAGAGTGAGCATTTAACAAATACCATTAAAATAAAAGGGTCTTAAAGATGGGGGAGAGTCATAATGATGTTATTAAAGTGCTTCCTCTGTCAAACATTGTGCTAAGCACTAGGATAGAGACAAATAATCGGGCTACAAACAGCCCCACTGGGTTTCACAGTCTGGCAAGGAGGGAGGACAGCTATTGGAACCCCATTTTACCAAAGAGGAAATTGAGGCCCAGGGAAGATGGGGAGAGTGGCAGCCTATTGGATATGAAGGGGGAGAGAGTTCCAGACAGGAGAGAGGGCAGGAGCAAGAATCGACGGTAAGAGATGAGAGTGTGGCCTAGTGGGTAGGTTGGCTTTAGAGAACTTTTCAGTATTTTATCAACAAGCAGAAAGAGGATTGGGGCATAAGCCTCCACTGCTTCTGTTATCATGTTTTGCAGAAGTGCAAAGAGAACATGGAAATCTCTGTCAAGATTCCTGGGCTTTTTTCTCAGGACTGTCTCTGACAGATGCTGACTAGGAACTCAAGCTCTCGTGAGTTTCCGTTTGCCCTTGGATAACAAGGGAAGTATATTTTGGTTCACAGGATTTCATGAGAATTGATGAGTTCCTATTGGTGAGACATGCTGAGTTCTTTGGGAGAGATAGATTGTATAAAAAGGAACCTTTACTTTTTACTTGATTCCGCAGCAGAGAGGCAGAGACCGAGCCCATCCAGGCGGGAAGGTGGTTTTCTACACTTTCCTGCCACAGTGGTGGGAGGACCAGGGCAGTGAAGTCCTGGACAGTGAGATCCGAGTCCCTGGCGAATTCTAGTTTGTTGGTGCCAGATTCTCTTCCTTCCCATCCCCTCTCCAAAAAAAGCTGTGAGAAGCCAGGGTATCATCTGAATTTAGCCCAAGATCTTGATGCCACCTTGACCCAGCCCAGACGGTTTGGATGCCAATGTGGCTTAGTGCAAAGAGCATGGGCCTGGGAGTCAGGGGATGGGGGTTCTAATCCCATCTCTGCCACTTGTCTGCTGTGTGACCTTAGGGAAGTCATTCAACTACTCTATGCCTCAGTTCCCTCATCTGCAAAATGGGGATGAAATTCCTGCTCCCCATCCCTTTTAGACTGGGAGCCCCTTGTGGGACAGGGACTACTAAGTCTAGCCTGATTATCTTTTAAAGTGCTTGGAACATAGTAAGCACTCAACAATGATCAAATTTATTATTACTATTAGAGAGAGGTCCAGATTACATCAGGTCACACCACTATAACATTCCCCCCATCAAAACATGCACTGCTGGAGCCAAAGGTGCTGAAATTCAGCCTTGAGGCCTACTAGTTAGGCTTGTTCCTGGAGGACCTGCTGGCTGACCTTTTTCTTTTTTAATGGCATATAAGCCCTTACTATGTGCCAAGCACTGTTCCAAGCGATGGGGAAGATAGAAATTATTCATTTCAGGCACAGTCCCTGACCCATGTGGGACTCGCAGTCCCTCTTAGAGTTAAGGAAAAAGAGGCACAGGAAAGATAAGTGACTTGTCTAAGGTCACACATGGGCAAGTAGTGGAAGAACCAGGATTAGGGTCTTGGTCTCCTGACTCCAGGCCTGTGCTCTTTCAATTAGACCACTGTATGAACAGGAAACATATCTGCTAATTCTGTTGCATTGTACTATCCCAAGTGCTTAGTACTGTTCTCTACAGTTAGTGAGCTCTCAATAAATTTGATTGATTGCTCAACAATAATAACGATGGTATTTGTTAAGTGCTTACTATGTGCCAAGCACTATTCTGAGGGCTGCTCAACAGCCCTTGCCTTGTTGAGAGCATTAGGAGATGCTAGAGGGTGAATGAGCAAGCGACTTGTAAAGGAGATAGAGAATCTTCAACCAAGAATTAGAGTTTTGACTGCTGTCTGAACACAGATTCTTTTGGAGGACAAGCAGCTATTGGTTTAAGCCCTGTGTGTGAGTGGTTGTGTGTATGTGTTTTTTTAAAAAAATCCTTCTAAAAATAAACTCTTGCAGTAAAGCTTTTGCAGAAGTTCTTTGTTATTAGCAAATCCTCACAGTTTGTCATTTCCCAACAATAATTTTTGTACTGTGGCCACCCCCAAGCCGCTAAGGCAGCCCTTCAGACTCATCATGGTGTCATAAAGTGAAGCTTTATTTGCAATTCATGGTGCCTTCCCCGAAAAAGTGGCAGAATATGTCCTGTTGCTTAAGCCGTGAAACAGTTGGGTTTTTGGATTTTTTTTTTACGTTTTTATTTTCAGATATAAATTTCCATCCAAAATTGAGGCCCCTTGGAGCACAGAGAGCTTTGAGTGATCTCTGATTTTTCAGTATATCAATATAAACCAGTTTTACTCCTCCATAAAACTGAGGGGAAGATGTGACAGGAGCTGAAAGTTTAGAGGGAAGGAATAGTTTAGGTGGGTACCCTTAATTCATACTCTGAACTTAGGGACTCCTGGGGTTTCTACTTGGGCTTGAACAACAAGGGGCTTCAACTAAGACCGCAACCCCTTGCTCGGTAGAGAATTGAAGAGGGAAATCGCCTGAGGACTGGGTGGATCCTTGAGGAAACCGTGGGAAAAACAATAATGTTTTCTAATTGCATTGAATGTGCAAAACCCCAAACTAAATTCTGGGGTGAGAACAAAGACATTAATTCAGACACAGTCCCTGGTGGGCAAGAGGCTTGCGTTCTAGAGGCGTGCGTTGAGAAGCAGCATGGCTTAGTGGATAGAGCGCAGACCTGCGAGTCAGAAGGTCATGCTTATCTTCCATGTGGCCTTGGGCAAGTCACTTCATTTCTCTGGGTCTGTTACCTCATTTGTAAAATGGGGACCAAAACTGCGAGCCCCATTTTGGGACAGAGTCTGTGTCCAACCTAATTTACTTATATTCACCCCAGCACATAGTACAGTGCCTGACACATAGTAAGTGCTCAACAAATACCACAATTATTGTTATTATTATTCTAAAGGGGCGAAAGGCCAGTACATGGGAAAAGAGAGAGAGAGAGAAGAAAGAAAGAAATAGGTAAAGAGAAACAACTCAGTAACAAGGGTACAAGTCATCATTATTATTGGAGCTGTCCTTGGCCCTACCGCTAGCCTAGCCTGTCATCCTCCAAACTGCCACTGCCTTCCCTTCTCTCCTGTGGTATCGAGCAAGAAGAAGAGGACCTTTCTTGCTGCCCCAGAGACCTAGTGGCTGGGTTTGCCCCCACTCGCAGCTGAGGCAGGAGGGCTCCATTCGAGCTGAGTCGGGTGAGAGAGAATAGAGAAATGGCCCCAGCTCGTGCTGAATGCTGGCTGCAAGGCTGACCAGGCAAGTGGCCTCTCTGTTTCCAATAATAAATCATCTTGGTATTTGTTAAGCACTTACTATGTGCCGGACACTGTACCTGACACTGGGATAGATACAAGCAAATTGGGTTGGAGAAGCAGCGTGGCTCAGTGGAAAGAGCACGGGCTTTGGAGTCAGGGCTCGTGAGTTCGAATCCCAGCTCTGCCACTTGTCGGCTGTGTGACTGTGGG
The DNA here is from genome assembly GCF_004115215.2 of Ornithorhynchus anatinus. Lineage (NCBI taxonomy): Eukaryota > Metazoa > Chordata > Mammalia > Monotremata > Ornithorhynchidae > Ornithorhynchus > Ornithorhynchus anatinus. The sequence continues at coordinate 34,307,102 of NC_041741.1, forward strand.
CAAGTCACTTAACTTCTCTGGGCCTCAGTTCCCTCATCTGTAAAATGGGGATTAAGACTGTGAGCCCCACGTGGGACAACCTGATTCCCCTATGTCTACCCCAGCGCTTAGAACAGTGCTCGGCACATAGTAAGCGCTTAACAAATACCAACATTATTATTATTATTATTAGACCCCCTGTCCCACATGGGACTCACAGTCTTAATTCCTATTTTACAGATGAGGGAACTGAGGCACAGAAATGACTTGCCCAAGGTCACACAGAAACAAGTGGTGGAGCCAGGATTAGGATCCAGGTCCTTCTGACTCCCAGGTCCATGCTCTAATAGCTAAGTCACGCTGTTTCTACCCAGTAGGGGCAAAGCCTTCAGTGTCAACCACCGAAGGGGTGTCCTGGGTACCAAGCTCATGTTTTTGGAGCTTTCTTGGTTATAGGTTCAACCCTGTGAATACACCTGGTGGGGCTGGGGAAGCAGGAGTCTTTCTGGGAGGTGCTGGGATGTTAGAGAGTAGAGAGGTTTTATAAAAGAGCAAAGCTCTGTCTTAATATTTGTCAATGTTTATCTTTTATGGAAGCTATTCTTATTGAAACCATTTCGCTACACTGAAAGATTAATCGTTAGATGAAAATTCGCGACTAGCAGTTAGACTTGCATATTAAACAGTTCAGTATTCATCTAGGTCACAAAAGTGCTCTTGCTCCGAGCATATAAGCATTGAGGGAGCAATTCAACCAGATCCTGGATTGACTTTTCAGCTAAAATCTGGAAGAAGTTTCTGTCAGAGAATGCTCTGTTGGGGAGAAGGAGCATAAAACATCCATCTGTCTATGTGATTATATCAGAAAATATTTCTTAAGTGTTCACAAGTGAATCGTGTTTGTGCTTGGTCTTTTACAAAATTAAACAGACACGGTCTCTGCCCTATAATAACTTGTTTCAAAACTGTATTAGCCTTGAAAACTGGCACTTGCTTGTAGTCCCAGGTGGGCTCATCAGAGCTCTTCAGCAGGTAGGCTATGCCTGGCTAGGCGGTGGGGAGATGCAGAGGGAGAGAGGAGCTAGGGCCAAGATCGAGGTAGGCCCCAGACTTGCCAAGGGTAGGCCTGCTACTCGACTCCCCACTTCAGAGGGGCCACAGACTGCCAAGTTTCTTAGTGAGCTGAATGACCCCAGACTATCTGGGTAGAGAAAGGAAAGGCATCTTTAGCCCTTGGACTCCCTTCCATTCCACCATGCCCAGAACCAGCTATCTCCTCAGATGCTCTTTTCAGAGACCCTTAGTGGTGAGGTGAGAGCTCATTTCTAAAACTGGCAACATAGATACCATCTCCACTGCTTGCCTACTATGTAACCTTGGGCAAATCACTCACCTTCTCTGTGCCTCAGTTTTCTCACCTGTAAAGTGGGGTTTGAATATCAGTTCTCTCTCCACCTTAGGTTGTGCCTCCAAATGTGGGCCAGGGACTGTGTATGAGCATGGCCTAGAGATAGAGTACTGGCCTGGGAGTCTAATCCCAGTTCTGCCACTTTTCTGCTGTGTGTCCTTTGGCAAGTCACTTCACTTCTCTATGCCTCAGTTATCTCATCTGTAAAATGGGGATTAAGGCTGTGTGCCCCATGTGGGACAGGGACATTGTCCAACCTGATTAGCTCATATCTACCCCTGTGCTTAGAACAGTGCCTGACACATAATAAATGCTTAACAAATACCATCATTATTATTGTTATTATTATTATTATTATTACCCAGCACTCACCATTGAAAGCACTTAACAAACATCACAATTATGATTAGATTGTAAATGGCTAGAAGGCTGTTTACACAACATCCAGAATGTGCAGTGGTCATGGGGAAATTACTAGGTGCTCCTCATCAGTGGTGAAATGCAGTGACAGATGTATTTAATAGTAATTGTGGCATAACAGTGCTTACTATGTGCCGAGCACTGTATTAAACACTGGAGTAGTTACAGATGATTGGCTTGGACACAATCTTTGCCCATCGCAGGCCCACATTCTAAGCAGGAGGAAGAACAGATGTTGAATCCCCATTCTATAGATCATGAAACTGAAGCACAGAAAAGTTGAGTGACTTGCCCAAGATCACAAAGTAAAGAAGTGTCAGAGCTAGGATTAGAATCCCCAGGTCTTCTGATTCCCATGCCAGGACTCTGTTCCATAGACCACACTGATCCTTGTATCGGTGAGTTTTTACGGCACTTTCAGTCCCCCATAGGAGGGCCTGGCCATTCTATCCTGCTCAGACATTATGAAAATCAGGATAAGCTGGCAGTGAGGAGAAAATGGCTGGATGTTTGAAAGAAGTCAGCTTATGAGTGTGGCTAACTCTAATATGCAATTTGGGGCCACCCACCTCTGAGGAAAATATCTTCAACAATGTAATTTTTATATTATTATTGCCACTCTGCATGACCAATAGTGGCTCCAAAGGAATTTCTGAATGGTATTTCAGAACATAAAATCTTGGCAAATTAAAACAGTGAGTGCCTCAGCTATTGCGGTGACTTTTCAGAGATGCTCAATGTCTACACAGGAGACTCAAAAGGAATTCTAACCCTGTTTTTTTCTCATTCCCCGGAGGCATGCTGGCTGAGTTAGTTAAATTGCTAACTCACTGCCAGAAGCAGTGGATTTTTCAGTTCCTCTAAATGTTGAAGAGAACAAGCCAACCCTGAGAGAATGAAGAATGCATTCACCCATCTAGGGAGGACAAGATAAGGGGACCTGAAGATTTCTATAGCAGGTTTCTATTGATGTGGGTGATGTCCTAGCAGTGAGGCTGGAAAACTCCACAAGTGTGGGAGATGTGGAGAGACTGTTATGCTCAGCGACACAACTAGGAAATATTGCCCGAGGCATGAATTTCATATTCATTTCCCACATTTGGATGGGGCGAATGGTTGCTAAGGCAAACAGCATCACCTCCTCTTTCCTTCCTCATCCTACACCTCCCCGTGTGCCCCAGTCCTTGTCTCAGACTGGGAATCTTTAGCGCTCTTAAATTTTTGTTTATTTTCAGCAATCTCAGTTGAGCGCCCTGGCTTCAAGCCTACCTTCCCCAAGCGGGGCTCCACTAAAGGCTAGGGGGGGCAACTACTATTGGCGGCAGCACTCGTAGAACAAGGGTAAAGCAAACAGTTTCACATCCTTTTATTTTCTCCCTTTGACCATGATGATATGTTACCCAAACTGTGTTTTAACTGGACCGTCTATGTTCACGGGCTTTTCCATGGCATTGACAGGTAAGGCAGGGCAGCTTCTTGAAATGTGAAATGGCCCAATCTTGGATTGTGTTTATTGGGAGGGTCTACTGCATGCACAGCGCTGTTCTAGGGACTTGAGGGACAGAAAGAAGTATGTGACAAGCCCTGCTTTTCAGAAATCTACCGTTCAGTGAGTGGAAGATATGGAGACATAGAGGAATGGAAGTGCACACGTTAAGAGTGTCAGAGAGAAGTACTAAAAGCAGGTGGAAAATAAGTCAGTAATATATGAAAAATAAATGTACAGGGGCCTTGAGATGGTTTGGTGGGGGGAGGGAGAGATTACTGAAGGCCGCTTCTTAGAGGAGGTGAGCTTTTAGAAGAAGGAATGGTCGGTCAGGAGAAATGAGGAAGAGCGTTCTCAGGAGAGGAAAAGGTATGAGGTTGGAGGTGGTCTGAAAGTATGAGAGTGAAGTGCAGGTAACCTCATTAAAGGATGCTAAATCAACGGAGAACGTGATCAGTTGATTTGATCAATCGGAAGGAATACTTTGTCAATGGAAGATGGTAACCCGAAGTTCGCTTAGTAGCTACAACACACAGCCTTAGCTGAATCGGTAGTGACACCTAGTGGTCCAGCTATTTGCTTTGAAGGCTGTTTGCTATTATTCCCATACGAACAAGGCTCGCTTGCCTGATTTCCGTGGTCCTAAAAAAATCCCTTATGTGGAAAATTACAACAATAGAAAGTCCATTTAAAGCAATAAAATGCTCAGTAGGAAACTCTATCCCCTCAGGGTGGGCCTACGCGCATAGATGTCACAAGACTTTGATGACACCAATAAAATCATCATCATCATAATTTAATATTTACCCAGCTATTTTGGGGTGGTGATAATCAGGAGAGAATCTACATTTATACAAGCTATTTTAAAACTTAAGGGATTTTTCCAAAGGGGAATATACTTGAGGTTGATTGAATTTTTATAATTTTCATTTCAATTAATGGCAGTGATGTTGGTATTTGTGCTACTAAATTGCTATGTGCTATTTGAAAATTTTGGATTCTAATTTCATATGTGTCAGAGAGAATTTAGAGGAACTTAAATTAAAATTAGACCATTCCATTTGCAAATATAATCTAAATGCCTGTCCAAATATTGAGAATAGGGTCTTCATAAAATACTGGTTTGATAGAGTATTAGTCAGAAAACTGCAAACTCATTTCCCCAGTGATATAATCAGTTGCTGACCTCTAGTTCTCCCAGAAACGTATTTATGAAACTTCTGTTGTAATATGCATTCATTAAATATTCATGCATAGGCTTCTGTGATTATTCAGCATTCAGAATTTTCCTTAGCATCTTCCTAAAATGTTTCTTCCTTATTAAGGACCCTTTTTACCCCATGAACTGGTTTCTATTATGGGAAGTTGGACTCTTTTAAAACCAAACATTTTAGACCCGAGTGGTGAGAAATATTAAAAGTGCTTTTTTCAATTTTAAGCTCTTTTCCTCCTGATTTGTTCAAACTACTAAAATTGGATGGCTTCTTCCTCCCACCCTGATCACTCACAGCCAAGTGCAATGAACTCTCTTACTGTCTTCTGTTTTGATGGGATGGGTTTTGAGGCACAGTGATAGGTTAGAATAAAGAGTTTGGAGAAATACCTATTGTTTGTATCCCAGTGCTTACTTAACAAATACCATAAAAAATAATAAACATGAAGAAATTAGAAACCCAAAATTAGCCCTAAAAGCCAGTAAAGTGTACAAGAAGGCTTCATTCCAATCAAGAGCTAGAAACCTAATGTTGGCTTCTTATGGCATCAGTACCACCCCTGGAAAATAAGCATGCAGGGACGAGGGTAGAGTGTGTCAGCAGAGGGAAGCATACAGTTTCTGTTGAGATGCTAAACCCTCTAGAAATGACAATATTTTCTCTGCCTCTTGCCTTTTCTCTTGGCTTCTTAAATGTCCAGACCCTAAATTGGCAGAGAGAATTCTTTTTTCATTTAATTGCCCATAAGCAGCCCTCATTACATTTGCTGGACACTGGAGTATTTTGGTGCTCTGTGCCGTGTCTCTGCCTTCATAAAGAATTTATAAGACTGAACCTTTAGAGGCTAATTCCTCTTTGACTGGCCGTGCTGCTCAGAAGAAGAGCATATGGGCCTTCCATCCCACACCCCACCCTTTTACTGTACCCAAGCTCCACACTCCAGAGTTGCTTCCATTGGACCCTGCAATTCTGGTTCTTGTCTTTTGCTAACTACCAGTTACTTTTTCATCCATAGCGAGAGAGAATCTTCTGCAGTTCCTGATTCCTGAAACAGGGTGAGATGGGGGAGAGTCAAACAGTAGTTTCTGCCTTCTTGTTTCTCATGTTATGAGAAGCAGTGTAGCCTAATGGATAGAGCACAGGCCAAGGAGTCATAAGGACAGGGGTTCCAATCCCTGCCTTGCCACTTGTGGGCTGTGTGACCTTGGGCAAGTCCCTACATTTCAGTTACCTCATCTGTAAAATGAGGATTAATGCTGTGAGCTTGGGTCTCCCCCAGAGTTTACAGCAGTGCCTGGCACATAGTAAGCACTTAACAAACACCACCTTCCTCCTCCTCATCATCATCATTTTAACTAGTGGCCCCTGGCCTAATGTATATCTCTATACTCAATTGCTTCCTCCTACCTATAATTTATTTGAGTGTGTATCTCCCCCACCAGATGGTAAATTCCTTGAGAAGAGAAATAACATCAACAGTGGTATTTATTGAGCATTTACTGGGTGCAGAGCACTGTACTAAATGTAAGAGTATTAAGCACTTTGTGCAGAGCACTGTGCTGAATGCTGGGAAAGAATACACAGATGGGAAGTAGGCACGATCTCTGGCCCTCTGGGAGGCTTGCAATCGAACAGGGCTGGGATCAGGTCTATTAATTCCATTGCACTCTTCTAAGTACTTAATACAGCGATCTGTGCAGAGTAAGCACTCAATGTCCTATTGATCGATTGATCTCAGAGGCGGGTGTGTGAGGGTGTGATAGGAGGGGAGGGGATCGAATATGCAATCTTTTCGGCTAGATTGGAAACCACTCAGTGAGAATCATTTCCTCTATATTGAATACTATACCGAAAGCATTTTTATGGTTTACGTAAATAATGAGGTGAAAGCTATTTGCAAAATTCACCTATTAAAAATCAGCTGATGCCTCCTGGAATAATTTAGAACAGAGCTCCATGTGGAAATTATTCTGTGAGCAAAATGCTATACAGTTGACAGTGGTTTTTATGCCTCGGGGTATTTGTATGAAAATGAGAAATTTGAGAATGCATAAGGGCTCCTGCTGTTCCAAAGCCTTTATCCTCATCTTACCTGTATCATCACCATTTGGGCAGCAGGGGCTTGGGATTAATCCACAGGCTCTGCAGAAAATGTTTGCTCTGGCAAGAGGGTGGTTGGGGGAAAGCAGCAGGAGCAGATAAACTCTGGTAAACTAATTGTTTCTATAGGAATAATTGTACCGGTGAGGAAATAATGAGACCAATGAAATAGCAAGGAAAAAGCAGTGTTTCTGATCACCTGAATGTTTTCAGTGGCCTTAATGAAGGAGCGACTGGACTTTAACAGTCTCATAGGGTTTTTAGAGACCCATACTGCTCCTTTTACAAGGAAGCTTTTAAATTTTCTATCGAGTAATCCAACCACACATATTTCAGTTCCCCCTCATCTTTCTCTTCTCTCGTTATTCTGGTCCAGTCACCATCTGGCCTCAACCACCAATATTCCTTGTCTTTGGCGTTCTTCATCGGGGCCTAATTCCCAATGCAGGTTTTTATGTGGGATATTTCCAGTGCTGCGGCACAGACAAGAGAAAATGGGGGAAGGGGGATAAGAAGAGAAGAGGAAGAGAAATCTATGGGGGAAGAAAAGGGGGAGGGTTGACTGACTCATCAAGCGACTGCAGTGCTGACATCCTCCTTGGTCCGTCTCTGTCAACCTCTGCCACTGGCCATTAAGAAACAGCGATGGAAAAAGGAAAGGTGGTAGCATTGACCTCGAGGACCATCCTGGCCTAACGCACCCATTGTGGGCCATTCCTGGAGAGTTTTTGGCGTGGCCAGAAATACCTGGGTGTCTTCTTATCTTTATAATTGGGAACTTGAGGGAAAGATCAAGAGGAGGCATGTTGGTATTCCCATGGGATCTGTAGGTGTGTGTATGTGTTTGAGTGGCGCGTATGCACACCTCACTCTGGTTGTGGTGTCTGTAATCTCCAGTGTCTTCCCTTTCTGTTGACACATTGTCCCCCTAAACATCTTTTGATATCCTGAAGGAGTGAGAATGCCAGCTGACTGGGCCCAGTGTCCCACTTTTGTGCATTCAGGCATTTCTAAATAGTCTGTCACCTGCCGTTTTCCTCATACTGGCCTCTTAAATAATAATAATAATTAAGATACTTGTTAAGTGCTTACTATGTGCCAAGCACTGCTCTAAACATTGGGATAGATGCAAGTTAATCAGGTTGGACACAGTCCCTGTCCCACAAGGGGCTCACATTCTTAATCCCCATTTTACAGATGAGGTAACTGAGGCCCAGAAAAGTAAAGTGACTTGCCCAAGGTCACACAGCAGATATGTAGCAGAGCTGGGATTAGAACACAGGTCCTTCTGACTTCTAGGCCCATGTTCTATCCACTAAGCCATGCTGCTTCTCAAAATCTGGGGAAAGATGACAATAACTGCTCATCCCTGGTGCTGCTTTGGTGCTTTATGTGTTTTTGTTTTTTATGGTACTTGTTAAGTGTTTACTATGTGCCATGCACTGTACTAAGCACTGGGATAGATACAAGGTTGGACACAGCCCATTTCCCACGTGGAGCTCCCAGTAATAATCCCTGTTTTACAAGTGAGGTAACTGAAGTTCAGACAAGTTAAGTGACTTACCCAAGATTACCCAGCAGGCATGTGGAGGAGCCTGGATTAGAACCCAGGTCCCCTGACTCCCAGGCCCGTGCTCTTTCCACTAGGCCAGACTGCTTCTCTTTGTTCCTTTTGCCTCTCTCCTGGGCTCTGTGGATGTGTCCCATGCCCAGAGTGTTTGAGTCCTCTGAGGCTGGGAAGAGAGTCCAGATGCAGAGGGGCCAGGGCATTCAAACAGTAGTATTTATTGAGCACCTGCAGAGGAATTGAAGGGACTGGAGCCAGATGCAGGGCAGGTTACTAATAGATGGAAGGAAGGGGAGGGAGGAGATGGATCTAGACCTGTTTGTCTCCCAAGAAAAACCCCCTGGCGTTAGGGGTGAGAGATAGTGGGGAGCAGTATGGGATAGTGGGACCTGGGAGTCAGAGGACCTGGATTCTAATCCTAGCTCCACCACTTGTCTGCTCTGTGACCTTAGGCGAGTCACTTCACTTCTCTATGCCTCAGTTACCTCATCTGCAAAATGGGGATTAAGACTGTGAGTCCTATATGGGACACACACCATGTCCATCGTGACTGTACCAATTATTGCTATTATAGTGAGGAGAGCTATGTGAGGTCGCAGGACAGAGCAGACAGGCCACGGCAGAATATAGCTGCAGTGCCTAAACTGCAGACGGGCCACAGGACCTTGTCCTGGATCTCTGGGGGCCACTCCAACACTGTACACAACTTTTCCTGACTATACCAAAAGCATTTTTATAATAATAGTGTTGGTATTTAAGTGCTTACTATGTGCCAAGCACTGCTCTAAGCACTGGGGTAGATACAAGGTAATCAGTTTGTCCCACATAGGGCTCACAGTCTTCATCCCCATTTTACAGATGAGGTAACTGAGGCACAGAGAAATTAAGTGACTTGCCCAAAGTCACACAGCTGACAGGTGGCAAATCTGGGATTCGAACCCGGACTCCCAAGCCCGGGCTCTTGCCACTAAGCCATGCTACTTCTCTATGGTTTACGCAACTAATGAGGTGAAGGCTATTTGCAAAATTCACCTCTTAAGAATCAGCTGAAGCCTCCTGGAATAATTTAGAACAGAGCTCCATGTGGAAATTCTTCTGTGAGCAAAATGCTATACTGTTGACAGTTTCTTCTGGGGTTCCACTCAGATGCCTTGGGGTATTTATATGAAAATGAGAAACTGGACCCCAAACCAGGGGACTGTGCTCTTAGAACCTGGAACCTAGAAGAACCCTTGACAAAACACACAAACACACACACACATACTCACTCCCATTCCCTCCCCCCCACGTCCCCCCACCACACACACACATCCCACCACCACCCCCCTTGGGTTGTTTCTGGGACATCTTCCCAGTATCCCTCCTAAGAAGGTCATAATCCATGTGCAAAGAGAGTTGCCACTGACCTATCACAGTTTATTTTAACATCTTGACTCATAACTCTTGATTTGTTTATTAAGTGGATAGATGGAGTCAGGTTCCTTCAGAGGGAAACTAGCTCCATGAATGGAAGACTCTTTGGAGAGATGCCTTAACTCTTTTAGGCTACAAGAGAGTCATTGCTAAAAGAAGTCCTAGTGTCCCAAAACATTAGTAGTGGTACCAGCATATTCTAAAGGTGGGACATTTGTTGGGCACTGGTAGACTCAGGCCCATTGTGGATGTGTATGTGTCTGGAAGGGAGACGAAGAGAGGCAAATGAGTGTATGTTTATGGCATCATATTCTTCACTGGGAAACCCAGGTTTGATTCTTGGAGTTTGGCTCCTTTTCAAAGCAGTCAGTGCAAGACAGCCCACTAGGTTTCAGCTTACACATGAATCTAGCAGGAAAAGAACAGAATTGTGGTGGCAAACATAAGAATGCTTTCAGCCATGTGTGACATTTTCATGTGAGCTCACATGCCTTGATCATCACCGTTCTAAAATGGATTGAGCGTAGGCGGACCTCAGAAGATTTTAACACCAGTGTAACAGTGTGGGCAACTTCCATTCCAGCTAAGAAACCGTGCACAAATAAAGGCTTGGCTGAGAATGGTTATATGTACTTTAAAGAACTTCATTAACTACAGTAGTTTCATTCCTATATTTTAGTTTGATCTACTGTGGAGTGCCTAGGTTTGTGAGTTAGAAGAACCCCTATGTCCATCAGTCAGTACAATCCTACAAGATATTTATCGGCATATGATGATTTTTACTAATTGGATTTCTATTTGCACCTTCCGGTTTTAAGCATGACAAACTGATAATTTGAATTTCTGTAAATGGGATTCTCTACCTTTGGGAGATCAACTTTGTCCTGCTGGGGGAAAAAAGCCTTGAGGACTGAATTTTCTCTGCTGAAGGAAAGATGTGGAAGAGGGATGGAAAGCGCTAACGAGATCATTAAAAAGAGGAAGTTAGAAACACTATCTTCAGACATGCTGAGGTCCAACAAGGTGGTGTTATTTTTTCCTTTGTTGGGTTCAGGCTCTGCTAGTCACAGGGGATGTAGCAGAGGTTAAAGTCCGGTGAGTCAGTCGTATTTATTGAGTGCTTACTATGTGCAGAGCACTGTACTAAGCACTTGGGAGAGTACACTATAGCAAAAATAGACACATTCCCTGCCCACAATGAGCTTACAGTATAGAGGGGGAGACAGACATTAATATAAATAAAATATAGATATGTACCTAAATGCTGTGGGGCTGGGAGGGGGGATGAATAAAGGTGCAAGTCCAGACATTGTCCCCCGCAGGCCCCCAGAAATGAGAAGAGGGGCAAGGACCCTCCCCCCAGATTGCCAGGCCCAGTCCACACCTGGCAGGCTGAAGACGAAAGAGACAGGACTTTGCTCATGCCCTTAGGAATGATAAGGCTTTCCGAGGATGGTGGCCTTCTCGAGCGAGGCACCATGTACGTCTTTCCTTCCTCCGCTAAAAGGCTGCAAGCCTCATGGTGCCTCTGAGACACAGGGTCTGCACTTCCCAAAGGATCAAAAAAGGAACGTGTCCGACCAGTGGACTGGTGCCACAGCTGAGGAGATTCCGTGATGTGCTGACCAGCACTAAACTAAGGACTTTTACTCACCACTGAAGAAACTGTATGTCTCAATCCCATGACCACATCACCCTATGCAGATAACTAAATGTCATCCCAGATAGTTCAGAGATCATCTGAACATATCTTCCCCAAAGATGAGTCCCTACAAAGCACAAATATTTGCTAAAATTTGAAGGTCTGGTCTTCGTTTTATTAATTATATGATAATGATAATGGAATTAAGCATGTATCAATCAGTCGATGGAATTGACTGAATGCTTACTGTGGGCAGAGCACTGTACTAAGTGCTTGGAAAGCATAATCCAGTAAAGTTGATGGGCATCATCCCTGCCCTCAAGGAGCCTACAATCTAGTGGCACCTACTAGGTGCCAAGCATTGTGACTATGCTGGAGTAGATGCATGATAATCAAATCAGACTAATCCCTGCCCCACATAGGACTTAAAGTCAAAGAGGGACATGCCTCTTTTTCAGCATATTAAACACTAGGGGAATAACACAGGGCTTCAGAGGCACCATCATAATCACCAAATTTAAGGAAAAAAGGTGAAAGAACTTAATGTGGGAACTGGTGGAGCCTCACTGCTTTTCTTCACCAGCAAGAGCTTAACCAGTGTCCTTCTGGACCAGCTCCTGAAGAATATCGTTAACCCACACACTCTCTGAATCACAATGTGAACATCGTGGACCTGCACTTTGCAGTTTGATGGATAGAAAGGAGACGCATGGAACAAAACCAAGACTTCTTTGGTGTATGTCTAATAGGACCTGGGTTTTAATCCCGGCTCCACCATTTGTCTGTTCTGTGACTTTGGGCAAGTCCCTTAACTTCAGGGTACCTAGGTTCCCTCATTTGTAAAATAGAGACTCAGTAGCTGTTCTCCCTCCTACAGAGGTTGTGAGCCTCATGTGGGGCCTGATTATCTTCTTTCCAACCAGCATTAAATACAATGCTTGGCACTTGGTAAGCGCTTAACAAATGCCGTAATTATTATTTTAGAGTTGTTGGGGTTTTTTTCAACCAGATCTGGTACCCTAGCAAGCTTAGTCTCTTACAGTTCCTCAGCAAATGTGACTGCCCTAAGAAGCCCACCAGGATTGGATTCCATAATGCCCTGGCTTCTGAAAGAGCTTTGCCTCTTCCCATCAGCGCCAGAGGAACAGATTCTTGTTCAGCCAATTCGATGTTGCCGTCGGGTTGGACATAAACCCTGTCCCACATGGCGCTCTCAAGCTAAGTAGGAAGGAGAGCAGGTATTTAGTCCCCATTTTACAGATGAGGAAAGTGAGGCTCAGAGAAGTTAAGCATCTCACCCAAAGTTACCCAGCAGGTAAGTGGCAGAGCCGGGATTTGGACCCAGGTCCTTTGTCTCCCAAGACCATTCACTTTCCACTAGGCCACTCTGCTTTCATTAAGGCTGTAAGCTTGTTGTGGCAGGGAATGTGTCTGTTATATTGTACTCTCCCAGGTGCTCAGAACAGTAACTTTACACACAGTAAGCACTTGGTAAATACGATTAAATGAATGAATGGGGCCAAATGACTGCAGCCTCCCCTATATCCCCATTTTCCACCGGGTCTTCTTCAGGACAGCATTGGGTGAGAGGAGAGAGATTTTTCCTAGCCGCCAGGCAGACCAACAGTAGAGCTTTGGGCCTCTGAGGTCTTAGAGCTCCGTCTCTTGCTTCCCCTCCATCCACCAGGCCCTGTGGCCGGTCAGAGGAGATTAAATCGTCTGATAGGACTTGTTTTCTTCAAAGCCATGCTGGCTACTGCCTGTTCTCTTTTAGGTTGGTTGTTTGGTGTTCAGAGTTTCCAGTCTCTTCCCTGGTATAGAAGTGAAATTTACAGGTCAGTAGTTTCCTGAACTGAAAAGCGACTAATCTTTGTATAAGATGCCGTGACTAATTTATAACCTTACTTGTTACAGAGATCAACAAGTAGTGATGTTCCTGAACAGATTTTTTTTTGTCTAATTCCTCTCCCCTTCTCCTATTGTACAAAAAAAAAAGTGGGATTTTCAGCTAAATTGTAAGCAACCCAGGTAAAATGTATGAGTACCCCAGCAGAGCAAAATAAATCACCAACTTCAGTGTGGACAATTCATCTGGCCAACGACCCCAGCCCTGGCAAAGCATTTGTCGGCCCTTTGATCTTCCATCTCCAAAAGAAGCCTCCTGAAGCCTGGTTCTTCCACACAGGCTCCGGTGTGTGGGCAGTGTCATTCAGCCTCCTCATTCGGGAGACTTGGTGATTGATTCTCTGAATCCTGAGAGCTCAGCAGGGCGCTGTTGCCATGCCGACAGGTGGCATGGCCGAGAGCCAAGCTTGTCTGTTGGGCACACGCCCAGCATCTTGGGTAGACTAAAAAATTACCCGAAATGAAGATATGGGAAATTATGGAGAGAAAAGCCCAGGCAAAAAGGATTTGGTTTTGCTTTGTTTTCTTAGACACAAAAATATTAAGAGCTATCAGCCTCATTCTGCAGGGGACCATTTTGTGTTTCAGAAGAGCAGTCTGGGGCAGACGTCTATTATTCCACCTTATAAGCTGCAATTTAGTTTCTGTAAGCAGGCAGTTTGAATTTCCTCTTCCTGAGTCACTTCTTATATCTGAAATTTCCACATCTTTCTGAGGCAAGAGCACCACAAAAGGATGTACAGTAAAAGTATCCAGCAGCTACTAATTCAGCGGAAAACACAACAAGAAGAACAGAACCACATTCTGAACTTAATTCAATAAGGTTCCTTTCAGACCAGAAGTTTGATTAGGGTGACTCTGTCTTCCCGATCCATAGTTTAAAAGCACAGAGTTTAGACTCCCCTTCAACTATCTGATTACCTGGAAAATACTGTACATGCCTCATGCACTTTCACAGGAAGAAAATACATCAAGCCCCAGGTCTCTTTTATGGGACTATTTTTCCAAGGTCTTTTTAGCACAACTTTAATGCTACCACTTGTGCAAAGTGTACTGAGACCTTGGGCAAAAGGATCTCTCTAAATTATAAGTCGAATTCCCTTTATTTTGCTTTTACATTTTTAATCTAGCTCCTTTCCCTGGGGTACACCTAACCTCTTAAAAATTGAACAAGGTAAAGGAATCACTTGATTTTTTTTTAAAAGACATATGTACATGTGGCTAATATCTGATTATTCAGGAAGCGATTCCTGCCCCTCCCCACAACCTCATTTGTTTTACAAGTCTTCCCTTCAGTCAGTCGTATTTATTGAGCACTTACTGTGTGCAGAGCACTGTACTAAGGGTTTGGGACAGTACAGTACATCAGTAAACAGACACACTCCCTGCCTACAATAAGCTTAGAGTCTCTTCCCTCTCACTGTTTGGCCCTTTCACTACTTGTCACTTGCATCTCTAATAGGAGGTGGGAAGGACCACAGAGAGAGAAGTAGAACTCAAATGAATTTTTCTACTCCTCAGCCTCTCTGATGCAAGACCGAGTGGGCAAGGGGGTTGAAACTGTTGGAGCCAATGAAGTATTCAGATTACATGGGGATTCCTACCTCTTCGTGTAAAATCAAAAGTTGGCAATGCAATCAATTAATTAATGGTATTGAGTGCTTACCATAAGCAGAGCCCTGCACTAAGCGCTGGGGAGAGTACAATTCAACAGGATCAGTAGGCACATTCTCTGCCCAGGCTCTAGATGGGGAGACAGATATTAAAATAAATTATGGATACGTACATAAGTACTATGGGACTGAGGGTGGGGTGAATATCAAGTGCTTAAAGGGTACAAATCTAAGTGCATAGTTGATGCAGAAGGAAGAGGGAGGAGGGGAAATGAAGGCTTAGTCGGGGAAGGCCTCTTGGAGGAGCTGTACTTTATTAAAAGCTTTGAAGGTGGGAGAGTGGAGATCTGTCAATTATGAGCAGGGAAACGTGTCTGCTAATTCTGTTGTATTCTCCCAAGTGCTTAGAGTGCTCTTCATATAGTAAGCACTTGATAAATACCATCGATTGATTGATTTTGAAGAGGGAGGAAGTTCCAGGCCAGAGAGAAGACAGGAGCGAGGTGTCTGCAGCAAGATAGACGAGATTGAGGTACAGTGAGTAGGCTGGCGCTGGAGGAGCAAAGTGGCCTGGGTTGTAGTACGAAATCAGCGAGATATGATATGAGGGGGTGAGCTGATTTAGAATTTAAAGCTGATGGTGAAGAGTTTCTGTTTGATGCAGAGGTAGGTGGAGGTTTTTGAGGACTGGGGAGATAAGAACGGAATGGTGTTTTAGAATACCTATGTAGTCGTTCCGTACCTGAAAGATGACTTTGCTGATGGGACTGTTTTTATCCTGGGCTTCCTTTTATCAGTTGAATTTAGGGAATTCATTCTACCTCTAGGATCTTGGAGCCTCAAGTTCTGGGGAACTGGTGGCAAGAACAGAAAAACCAAGATGGTGTAAGGTTGGTTCTTTCTGACCTCAGGAAAACTGGGCATAATAGTAAGCAGAATTCCAAATGTGTATCCAAGAATACCAAATTCTAGCTGAGAATTCTCCAGCCATTGCCATGCTGAAGGTAACAGCAATGTGGACAAATGAAAACTTTGAAGCAGGGAAAAACGGCTTGTGGAAGGCAGTGTTTGTTGTTTAAACAAGAGTGTTGTGTTTATACCGTCTTTTCTGAAAACTGCAATTTCATGCTGCATTTACAAAGCCTCTAGGCAGGGACCTTAATTAACAAGGATTTCAGACCGAAAGATGAGTGTTAATCAAGCCCTTATTAATCAGTGACACGCTTCCAACTTTCTGGAACAAACAGTAGGGGGGGAAACGAAGACTTACCTTCTAGTCACATATCGCACCCACACTGGTGAATAAAGTGGCCGTTTGAAAACAGGAAAGGAATCTGAGCTGGCATTTGTCATTTTCTAGACTTTGCAGTCCTAATCTTGTTTTCAGCCCAACCGAAGGGAGATTGGCCAATACTGCTTTTTGTTGCAATTGAACAAAGGTTAGCCGGATTTCATGGAGACCATGGGGTAGGTGGTGCAAACTTCCATTTCTGTGTCTCTGAGGGAGCCTGGAAGTCGCCTTGATTG
Source organism: Ornithorhynchus anatinus (assembly GCF_004115215.2). NCBI lineage: Eukaryota > Metazoa > Chordata > Mammalia > Monotremata > Ornithorhynchidae > Ornithorhynchus > Ornithorhynchus anatinus. The sequence goes on from NC_041741.1 coordinate 34,323,376, forward strand.
GACTCAAGCGGGTGTCCATGCTTATTTTCTCATAGTTCACTTTTGGCTGATCTGCTCTTGAGGGAATCGTCTAGTGCCCACCCAGAGAACCAAGTGAGGGGAAGGCAGCGGAAGCCTGAAACGCTTTCTCTCAATCAGGGTTGACGTGCCGGGATCGACATTCCTGGGGTGGCCTTGGAGAGAGAAGTGAATGAGTCAGGTTACCCGGACAGAGAGTTGCAGCTCTACAGCCAAACACCACCCATGTTAAGTGGGTGTGGGATATTGGGACTTAATCGGAAGCTTCCACTGGGTTTTCAATACAAAAATAATACTATTTCCTTTCTGATGATATCGTGGCTTTTGGTCAACTAATGTGTCTATCTGTGTAATGGATGGCTGTGTATAGGCAGAAAATAATAGGCTAAGGAAGGTTTTGGATAAAATAATCAGTGATAATAATAATAATAATTTTTAAATTGTGGTATTTGTTAGGCCCGTACTGAAAGCCAGGCACTTTACTAAGCGTTGGGGTAGATAAGAGATAATGGGGTCAGAAAAAGTCCCTGTCCTGCTGGGATTGTGTCTACCTATTTTTTTTTTTAAATGGTACTTTTTAATCGCTTACTCCGTGGCAAGCTTTGCATTAAGCATTGCGGTAGATACAAGATAATCAGGTTGGGCACAGTCCTTGCCCCATATGCTCTGCCCACAGTAAATGCTCATCAATAAATACCCTTCACTGATTGATTATGGGGTTTATAGTCTATGTAAGGGGATGAACAAGTGTTGAATCTCCACTTTACAGATGAGGAAACGGAGGCCCAGAGAAGGAAGGTTACTTGTCCAAGGTCATACAGCAGGCAGGCGGTGGAGCCAGGATGAGAACCCCAGGTCCTCTCCCAAAGTTCATAATGAGTTATTAAAGTCAGGGGGCGTTATAAGGTACATCCTAAGCTTGTAGCTGGAAGTCAGGAAAGGCAGTCATCATTGTTCCTCTAAGCATCCAGTGTTGGATGTAGACTTGATGAACCACTGCTCTGACCTCCTGTGTGTTGCTTATGTTCTGATGTAAGTATACATTGCAAGGTAGCTCTCAGACTTTGATTTCTGGGAAGCTGAAAAGAAAAATACTCCTGTAAATTGGCGGCTTAGCTATAAGTATGCATTATTTGATTTGACTTTTGTGAAGCCTAAAATATGCTATATTTTTCTAAATCAGAGTTCTTTTCCTAGATATTCCAAGGGGACGCTACCGATGATAGTCGCAATCTAAAATATGATTGATAGAATAAGATTGGAGCGTGATACTGTCCTTTGGTTAGAGTGAAAGAAAAGTGTGGGTGTGTGTGACAGTAAACTGCTTAGATTTAAATTCACACTTGATTTTAAGAATAGATGAAACTACTATCTTGGTTGTAAATGTTATAAATAACATTAAAACATCCCATAAATGGCAGATAAGTATTCGTTTTGGGGGGATGAGACCACTTTGCATATCTAAAAATTTCTTAAACATTCTCATTGAAAGCTTGGGCTTATTTCTTTTCCTTGAAGCTTAAATATCTTCTTAAGCAGGCACAAATATGATCATTATGCTCAATACAGTTCCTAGCACATCATTGGTACTCAAAATGTTAATTATCATTATATGCCTGTCTAACATAATTACACTACAAAATTCTACCCTTTTCAAAACAAAGGCATTTTCAAACAACTTTCAGAAGCACTGTAAATGAATAAATGATCCAAGCACTCAAATGAACATTTAGTAGCGATTTCTTCATATTGGCAATTTGATATTTTTTTCTGCGGCTGAAAGCTCCTTTTCCTTCCGCCTCCTTCTTGATCCTTCTTGGTACCATGGAACTTCTTCTTTCTCAACAGCCTATTTCTCAATGCAGGCACACTTGTCTTCTGGAGTTACTTGGTGAGGAGGCTTGTATCTGAACCTCTTATTGATCTCCCAGACCCCAAAAGCAACTCAATTCTTCATCTTCTACTCAAGGAAAACAGGTCTCTCTTCCCCTGAACCCCCTACCCCTGAAAAAAGGCAATGGTTTTACCAATTTAATTTTTGTCTTCAATCCAATAAAAGGTTAACTTGAACTATTATAGGGCATCTTCATTTTCAGATTAATATTTTTAAAATATGACTTCTTCCGCTAGAAGAGAGGAACATTTCTCATGCCATAACTCTATTTGATCAAGAGACAATGGTATTTTTTGCATGACACTGGAGCCAAAGGACTGTACTAGCGACAGTGGGAAGTTAGAAGATGCAGACCCTGTCCCCTAAGTAGGTTGCCATCCAGTGCGGGAGGGGGTAAACACAGAACCATAAATGATACCGGTAAATGTAAATGATCAAGCTCAGCTGTTCTCATAAATTGTCTGTATACCCATTTGCTTTGGCATGGTGCATTTTTAAATATCCCAAACTTGGAAAGTCTTGCATGTGGTTCCCAGATGCGTGCAAGGGCAGGGAACGTATCTGCTAATTCTGTTGTACTCTCCCAAGTGCTTAGTGCAGTGCTCTGCACAGAGTAAGAGCTCAATAAATATAATTGTAAGTCTCCTACATCCCTCTGCCATCTCGCCTGCTGATTTCTTCTGACTGCTGGTTGGCCTATTCTTTGCACTGCAGATTGCTTGGTGGTGCCATGAATATGATGAGTTTTCATTCCTAATGTGAATAAGGAACACAGATCGGTCCAGGGTATCGGTCCTCCTCCCCTGCTGGTTAAACTGTTGTCTGGTAGAAAAAGGAAGAGGATTGTCCCAGGTGCGTTTTGTTGCTGGCAAGAGGGCAAATCTGCCCTTTTGGTGCCCCAGTTGCCTTGGCAATCGCTTATGTATATTTTTTCTTTAAGGGCCCCACGCTGGGCACCCCACTTATTCATTCCCCATCTTCCTTTAAACTTCTGGCCCTGGCTTCCCCTGGCCCTTCCCTGATACCTGGGTCCCTTGATGATAAGAATAACAATAATGATGATAATAGTAATAATGGTATTTTTTAAGCATTTACTATGTGCCAAACACTGTATTAAGCCCTGAAGTAGCTATAATATAATCCAGTTAGGCACAACCCCTGTCCTACATGGGGTCATAGTCTAAGGGAGAGGGAGAACAGGTAGTAAATCCCCATTTTACAGATGAGGCAACTGAGACACAGAGAAGTAATTTGCCCAAAGTCACACAGCAGGCAAGTAGCCGAGATAGAATTAAAACCCAGGCCCAAGTTTTGTCCAGTAGGCCATTGCCACACTTTCCAAACTGGCCAAAGGCTTGGTGCAGTGTGGGGTGGGGCCAGGCAGGGGTGGGGCCAGGCACAGGAGGTCTGGGCCCTACCAGGGGATGCCACGCCCCTCCACCTATGACCTATCACCCATCCCATTCCTACCATAACAGATAAATAAAACAAGCAAGGTCCTGGATTTGGGGATGTGAGTGGAGGTTCAGAGGGGTGGATGCAGAGTTTGTGGGGGCTGGCAGGATGGACTGGAGAGGGGCCTCAGGGAAACTGACAAAAGTGTAAAAGAGGGCAAGTGCTTGAGGCTTGGGGAGCTGGGAACGATGGGAGAAGGAGGACAAGATGAGTAAAAGGAAGACATTTTTTACCAAGTTTACCTGGGAGAACGGTGGCAGTGACAGGGAGATTCTCAGTGAGCTTGCCAGTGAAGCGAGCAAACCGACCAATGGGAGGTGTTGCTTTTTCTCCACGATTACTTCTGCTTTCTCCTGTATCCCCACTGCTAGCTTCTCAGTGGCCTGAAACTAAATCCTCTCTTCGGCCTCGCCTATTATCAGCATGAGTGGCTTTTCCAGTAATTGGTTTGTAGACATTTCACAGTGTGGTTTAGGGTTAGCGTTCTGGAATCGTTTCTTCTTCCCTGCCTATCCTGGATAACATGCTGACTGTGCTTGCGGGGAGAGAGAGAAGGGGGTGTATGTGAACTATGTCTGTCAGCAATTGTGTGTGTTTAGATAGAAACAGAATTTAGTAAGTACTCATAATAGTATTTTTTAAGTGCCTACTGTGTGCAAAGCACTGAACTAAGCACTAAATACATAAAAGTGAATTAGACGATGTCCCGGGTCCTCTAGAAGCTAACAGTCTAAGAATAAAGAGGAGTGGGGGTGTCTAGTGACAGACACAAAAGGATGGATGAAAAGAATAGAAACATCAACACTGTAGTAGCAGCGTGGCCTGGCAGATAGAGCATGGACCTGGGAGTCAGAAGGACCTGGGTTCTTATCCCGGCTCCACCACTCACCTACTGTTTGATTTGGGACAAGACATTTCACTTCTCTGTGCCTCAGTTACCTCATCTGTTAAAGCGGATTAAGACTGTGAGCCCTATGTGACAGAGGTACTGTGTCCAACCCAATTTGCTTGTATTCTCCCCAGTCCTTAGTACAGTGCCTGGCACGTAGTAAGCACTTAACACATACCGTTGTTATTATAAATATGAAAGACAAAGTTCAGAGTCCAACAGGTCCGGTGGTAGGTAGGTAGAAAGGTGTGTGTGTTTGTGTTTTAGGACCTTGTCCAGAGAGCTAGGCTCCTTTTGAAAGTGGACCACTCATCTGACTATGGCCTGCTGCTCTGCCTGGAATTCCTGAAAGTTCCCAGGAGCTCCTGGGATCTCGGCTCTGCCTGGCTGGCAAGGGGGCATCCTTTTTCCTCACCCTGATTATTCCAGATCTGCAGCCTGCAGGAAAATGCGCATTCTCAGAGGGTGTAAATATTTCATTTCCGCTGGAAGGTCTAATAAGGACAGGGAATCAAGTTTCAGATTGGCTGGTGTTTATCGTATGATTAAATAGCAGAAATCACAAGACGGTAAAAATAAAAATGCCCACTAAAAATAAATACGGTTTTTAGGGACAAGGTAGATCTTGTTTCAGGGCCTTTTGGTGCCTTCTCATTTCAATCAATAATATTTATTGAGCACCTACTGTGGGCAGAGCATTGCATGTGCCTGGGTGAGCCCAACAGAAGTAGAGGATGCGATTCCTGCCCTCAAGGAGCATTCAATCTTATAATCCTTCTCCTTAATTTCTCAAGCCATGAGAAGGCTTCCCCTCAGGTAATCCAACTTAATGCTATTTGATGGGCTGCAAAGGAAGAAGGAAACAAGGCTGAACAAGAAGGATGTCCTGTTTCTGCATGATCCTTTTCTCCTTGGGATGAGAGAAGCTGCCACCAAAACCTTTGGGTTGGGGTCTGGCAGAATTTAGGGAAATATTAAGACTGTGAACCCCATGCAGGACAGGGACTCTGTCCAATCCAATTTGCTTGTATCCACCCCATCGCTTAGTACAGTACCTGGCACAGAGTAAGTGCTTAGCAAATACCAGTTAGTATTATTATTATTGCTGTTATTACTCAGAATGACTTGTGTCTGGGTTACCTTCAGTGGTGGGTTGTGAACCCAACTGGACAGATCTGCAGGCAGACCCCGTGCCAAACTGGAACGTGTCTCATCCCACACTCCCAATAGGAGTCCCTTCTTCCCCCTAATTAAACTTAAGCAAACACATGAGCAGGGTCTCTTTTCTGACTTGACTCATCAGGCTGCCCCTCGGCCTCAGAAGTCCCAGCCAAGTGGGTTCCCCTCAGAACAGTCAAAGAAAAAGAAGCAAGAGCTCCCCACAAACCACCCCTTAATGACTCCTATAGTAGCAATAGCATTCATTAAGCCTGTACTGTGTGCAGAGCACTACACTAAAGGCTGGGAAAGAATGCACTGGCAGGCTTGAAACACTGTCCCTCGTCTCTTGGAGAGCTCAAAGGGTCAGTCAGTCCCTTGGCCTTTCATTGGCTGATGAATCCATCCCTGATGGATTCTTACCTGCCATTTTCTCTCCAGGTAACCACGTTTTCCGGAGCGCCAAGTGAATAAAGGGGGAGGCTCCCTCACAGGGAAGGGGCGGGGGCAAGTTGTCCAAGCTAAAATGAGAGAGAAACGCCAGGCAGAGAGGGAGAGAGAGGCTCGAGACAGTCAGGCAAAAGTGGGCAGGGGCGAGAGATGCCCATACAAATGGATAGGCCCAAATGGTCCGCACTCAGACCCCGACCGACAGAGAAGCAGAAGCACCCCTTTACCTCTCCCCTGTCACTTCCTCCAAGCAAGCAAGCAAGCAAGCAGCTCCGACTTTCTTGAGTCACCGTGGCTGCTGGCTCAGCTGCTCCTTGGGCCGGAGCTGCAGCTGCAGCCAGCAGTTTCCTGTGGCTTGTGCATGCCGTACTGCTGGGTGGGAAAACGTGGGTGCCATAAGGCAGCTGCCGGCGAGCAGCGCCAGAGTGGTGAAAGGAGGGGGAGGAATAATGGAGACTAGAGAGGGGAAAGAGGAAGAGGAGAAGCAGACAAACTGGAGCTGCCAGCAGGCCCTCTCCCACCACCCCAGATGCCAAAGCATGGCTTTAAGGAGTCCCCTTGACTATTTGCAGGTTCGTTCGTTCCTACTTATTGAGCGCTTACTGTGTTCAAAACACTGTACTAACCAGCAGGGGGTGGGACAGGACCCAAAATTTATCCAGGTTCTGCTTAAGGCTGGATGAATGGACACTTTAGCTTATCCCTAAACAGGCTAGGTAGAGAGGAGAGTCCTCTTCCCTTTTGAGGCCAACTTCCTACATCAAAACTCTCCTTCCAGCTCTTCGTTGCAAAGCAGGACTTACAACCCTGCCCTAGCTCATGGCTTTATTGTCCTAAACCTCTGAGCTCCAAGGCTCCCTCTGGCCTGGGAAGCAGCATGGTCTATTGGATAGAGCACAGGCTTTGGGAGTCGGGAGGACCTGGGTTCTAATGCTGGCTCTGCCACTTGTCTGCTGTGTAACCTTGGGCAAGTCTCTTCACTTCTCTGTGCCTCCGTTACCTTGCTGTAAAATGGGGATTAAAGACTCTGAGCCCAATGTGGGACATGGGCTGTATCCAACCCAATTACCTTGTATCTACCCCAGCACTTAGAACAGTGTCTGGCACACAGTAAGGCATAAAAAACCCACAATTTTTATTATTATTATTCCCTCCTACTACTTCAATTCCACTTTAAATGAAAATGGCCAGATAGGCAGCACAGTGATTTTTCTCACCCTTTTTCCTCACATTTAATTTCCAAAGTTGTCCAACTTCCACCGTACTTTAAAGCATCTACTTCCAAAGATATCCACTTGCCTCTAAAGATAAAGTTTCTCTCTATAGCATTTGGGGAAATAGTGGGATTGAGTGTGGGAAATCCTATACTAAAGTGATCCATATGAAGCTTTTTCAGTAACCGGATAGCAGGGGTTGAAATGCTTGGAACCAAAGATTGAATTTAGTTATATCTGGCAGCATTTCAGATTTTACATCCGGGTAAGCACAGAGCCCAACCAAGAGCAAAAATTGATAACTGCCTCAATTCGGTTCATTCCTCGGTCACAAATGGCAGGACAGGAGCAAAGGTTGGGGACAGTTTCTGAAGGTCTGGGATGATCAAAGATTTTGGGATGGCACTAACTGGTTTTGCATCGAGGCCCTGGTGATCATGGGAAATGGAGCCGTTAAGTGCAGCCCACTGGAGAAGCAGTGTGGTCTAGTAGTTAGAGCATGGGCCAGGGAGTCAGAAGGACCTGGGTTCTAATCCCAGCTCTGCCACTTGTCTGCTGTGTGACCTTGGACAAGTCACTTAACTGCTCAGTACCTCATTTCTCTCATCTGTAAAATGGGGGTTAAGACTGTGAGCCCTATATGGGACAGGGACTGTGTCCAACCCAATTATCTTGTATCTACTCCAGCATTTAGAACAGTTCCTGGCACAAAGTAAGCACTTAACAAATACCACAACTATTATGTGGCACTTTGAGGCCTGTCTCCTTAGTTATATGTGGCTCTTCAGCCCAGAGGAGCAGAGAGGAGAAGAGTTAGCAGGCACATACTATAAGTGGTGCCTTCTGCTGTTCAGAGGGAGGCCAAGATGCGACAAAATGGACACTCAAGTTGTTGTTTTTGTGTTTATGGTGTTTGTTAGGCACTTATTATATGTCAGGCACTATATTAAGCGCTGAGGTAGATACAAGGTAATTGGGCTAGGCCAGTCCCACATGGAGCTCACAGTCTAAAGGGGAATAGAGTACAGGTATTTAATCCCCATTTTACAGATGGGAAAACTGAGTCACAGAGCAGTTAAGTGACTTGCCCATAGTCACACAACAAGCAAGTAGCAGATCTGGAAGTAGAACCCAGGCCCCCTGACTCCCAGGCTCGTGTTCTTTCCAAATGTGTGGTGAAAACGTGTGTTGCAGAAGAAGTAACTGCAACTCATTTTCATTATGACTATCTGGGGAGTGCACCTTACACGTGAGTCCTAGGGAAAGAGAAGGCTGGAAATTAGAGAAGCAGTGTGGCCTAGTGGAAAGAGCACAGGCCTTCCTGCGTTCTCATCCCGGCTCCTCCACTTATCTGCTGTGTGGCCTCGGGCAAGTCACTTAACTTCTCTGTGCCTCAATTCCCTCATCAGTAAAAATGAAGATTAAATGCTGCTCCTCACCTAGATTATGAGCCCCATGTGAGACAGAGACTGTGTCCAAACAGATAACTTTGATGATACCCCAGCACTTAGAACAGTGCTTGGCACATAGTAAGTGCTTAAATACCATTATTATCATCGTCATTCTTATCATTTTGTGCTGATGACCCCGGTTAGGCTGCAGCTGGTCTGGTTCAGGAAGCTGGGCCATCAGAAGTCTGATTCAGGACAAGAAGGCAAACTAGACAAAAAGGAGGGCCAAGTTGTAGGTAAACCCTGCCTAAGAAAGATCAGACAGGTCTTTCTCTCTGGCCTTCCCCTGGAGTTTGATAGCCCCGCTCCTGCTTCTTGCCCGGCTCTGCCATTGATTCCCAAGGTGGCATTGTATCTGGCCCCCATGAGGCCTGCTCAGACCCTGTGCCCTGGGGGAAAGGATTGGGGGAGAGGGGAGCTCTAGCCAGGCTCTCCACTTCCCTGACTCTCTGGCTTTTGCTGCCAGGTAACTCCAGTCCTCCCATGGTCCTGTGTGTCCCACTGACTTCCCAATCTGTGCCCTGCTTGTGGGCATTTCCACGATAAACCAAAAACTGTGAATGCTTTTTCGAGCTGCTAGGCAATGGCAGCTGCTCAGGAGAGAAAGAAAGCAGAGAGGAAAAACATGAGAGCTGCAAGTATAGGGAGAAATGAGGAAGCTCTTTTGGCAGAGAGGAAAAGTTAAAATGATATTTCCACATTTGTCATCCACTCCATCTCAATTCATTGTTGTAATTTCTCTCTAGATAAACATCCACATAGAAAAATAGCCTGTCTGAACACAGGTGACCCTGCCCTTCTTCCTGCTCCTGCCCTTCCCACTCCCTCTGTCCCTCAGCCACTCCTCATCAGTTAGCCAGTCCCTTAAGAGTGGACCCATATGAAGAGAACTTCCACTTTGTATGGAGGGAGATATGGGTCTGAAGTTAGGCAGTTTCTATGTTTTGGCATGTTATTGGGTCAGCAGAGGAATGCAGCAAGAGCTGGGCCAGCCTACAGTGAACAAGGCTGTGGGTCCCCTTAGACTGTAAGTTTCTTGTGGGCAGAGATCACATCTACCAACTCTATTATGTTGTTCTTTCCCAAGCCGCTTAGTATGGGTGCTCTGCACACAGTAAATGCTCAAATATTATTGATTGACTGATTGATTGGGAGTAGGGTGGGTTGATGGAGTGATGCTGGAATGCAGATGGAGCAGGCTCCAGGAGCAGCCCTAACCCACTGAGTGAAGCTAAGTCAGGCCACAAGGCAGATCAAAAGCCAGAATTCAGAAACCCATCTTAGAATTCTGAAGGAAGTTGAGACAGAACTGGCAAAAGCGCCTAATCCACTTCGCAGATGGCAACTGTAGCAGAGGAATGGAGATGCCAATGTGACCCCATGGTCCCATGTATAAGGGGTGTTCCTGTTGCGGGGTTTGTGCTAGATATTTCAGACCAGGGGATAGTACTGCTAAACCAGAAAATTGGCAGGATCTAAAATCAGGTTTCAGACTAAAAGAAATAACACTACTCAAGCGTAAAAGACATGTTTCTGGAGCTTGGTGGAGTCTTCTGAGTGGGTTAATAAACATGCAGATAGGGTGGAACAGCAGATGTAAAATATTTAAATTTTCACAAGGTTCAGAGAGAGAGAGAGAGACTAAACTGACTAAAAGATAGAAAGCAAGTTAGGGATAAATGGCCATTTCTTGGGATGCAAAATTGTGAACAGTGGAGTTCCTCGAGGATCATGGTAGGATTGGTTTTGTTTATCACCTTCATAAATGACCTGGAAGAAGTGCACAATGAAATCTCCAAATTGCAGAGAGAATCTCTCCCAGGAGGTGCAATGCTATGCTGATCGGGATAAACTGAAAGATCACGGAACACCAAGAGAGTGGACAGAAAAGAGGCGGTTGAATTTCAGTGCAGGGAAGTGTCAGGTAATGAACCTAGGGAAAAATAATCCAAATTACAAGTACTTGATGAAAATGAGAGTGATGGGTAATGGGCTTTGAACCACCAGTCCCAATTTAGGGGAAAAAAAAACTTGGAGTCTGCTCCAACTGTTCCCTCAAATAATTGGTCTAAAGTGTGGCAGCAGCCAAAAGGCTCACAAAATGCTGAGTATCATCAGGGAGGAGAGAGAAAACAAAATGAAACAAGCAGAGTTTTGCTCTAAATAAAACATGGTGCATCAACTCTTGGAATACTGCAGCACAATGACCAGCCGGAGCAGGCCTCAGCGGAAACCGGCCTGGCCTGGGGCCTTCAAGACAGCCGGGACATCAGCTATCCCTGCAGCCACCCAATGCCTCAACAGGCTCACTGCCTCCTGGCAGATGGATGTGGAAGGGGAGCTTCATGGCCCAAGTGGGCACCTTCAGCTGCTAGCCAGTGGAGACTGGGTGGTCTGTAAATAATGGCTCTCTCTGGAGCTCCAGATAAGTGATCCAAGTACATCGGTGATGCAGAAGGGAGAAGGAGTAGGGGAATTGAGGGTTTAGTCAGGGAAGGCCTCTTGGAGGAGATGTGCTTTTAATAGGGATTTGAAGGGGTAGAGAATGGTGGTCCGTCATACAAGAAGGGGGAGGGAGTTTCAGGCCAGAGGGAGGATGTAAGCAAAGGGGTCGGCGAGAGAGACAAGATCAAGGTACAGTAAATAGGTTGGGGTCAGAGAAGCAAAGCATCTGGGCTGGATTGGTAGGTAAAAGAGGTGAGGTAAGAGAGGAGGGGGTGAGCGGGGCGAGTTTGGTTGAGTGCTTTAAAGCTGAAGGTAAGGAGTTTCTTTTTGATGTGAAGGTGGATGGGCAACCATCGGAGGTTCTTGAGGAGTGGGGAGATGGGAATCAAATACTATTTTAGAAAACCGATCCAAGCACCAGGGTGTAGTCGGGACTGGAGAGCAGAGAGGTGAGAGGCAGGGTGGTCAGAAAAGAGGCCGATGCAGTAGTGAAGGCAGGAGATGAGAAGTGCTTGGATCAGCATAGCTGCCACTTAGATGGAATGGAAAGCGTGGATTTTAGCGATGTTACGAAGGTAGAACCGATAGGATTTGGTAAACGATTGAGTGAGGAAGATGAGTCGAGGATAAAGACAAGGATACAGCTCATGAGTCAGGGGAGGAGAGTGGTGTTGTCCAGTGTGATGGGAAAGACTGGGGGGACAGGATTTGTGTGGGAAGATGAGTTCTGCTATGAACGTGTGAAGTTTAAAGTGTCGGCAGGATATCCAAGTAGAGATTTCTTGAAGGCGGGGAAATGTGAGACTGCAGAGGAGAGCGGTCAGGACTGGAGAGGTAGATTTGGGAATCATCCATAGAGAGGTTGGCAGTTGAAGCCGTGGAAGTGAAGACGTTCTCCAAGGGAGTGGGTGGAGATGGAGAATTAGTAGGGGATGCCGAGCTGAGCTTTGGATAGATTTAGTGGGGAGTGAGGGGCAGAAAGCATTGAAGGTAACCACTGCCATGTCATTTGGGCACCAATGGGCTGTTCCCCTCAATTCCCTGAAGAGCTGCAAATAGAGAGACTTGACCTTCTGGGGCGGGGAGGGTAGTTCACTTTAACACTCACTGAACCTCTGCCATCCTCAGCAGGTATTGTGGTATTGTAACAATTGGTGAGGCATGAAAAACAATAGGGAATATAGGGAATCTGGGAGGTAGCATGGCCTACTGTAAAGAGCATGGGCCTGGGAGTCAGAGGGCCTGGGTTCTAATCCTGGCTCTAGCAGTTGCTTACTCTGTGACCATGGGTAAATCACCCAACTTCTCTCTGCTTCCATTTCCTCAATGGTAAAATGAGGATTGAATCTTACTCTCTCCTCCTTAGGCCAGGAGCCCAGTGTGGGATAGGGATTGTGTCCAACCTGATGAACTGGTATCTACCCCGGCACTTAGGACAGTGCTGGACACATAGTAAGCACTTAACAAATACCGTAAAAAAAATAGAGAATAAATTAATGAAACAATGGTGTTCTTTTCAGAAATCGAGCTAACTGCAGGAAAACCCATTTTGAATATTTTGGGGCTGTGGCAGCGGCCACTGGCTTTGCCACGACCTGTCTATCAAAAGAGTGTTTGAGTGTGGACAGTTTGATTAATCCCGATTGTGTTCAGACCCTGCCATAATTGATATTTTCTTGCTCGAAGGAGTTTTTCATCTACTTTACAGAAAAATTTCCTTAGATGTGAAATGAATTGGCTGTTTCCGTGGTAGCAGGATTATGTCTGGAGGATAAATCGGCACCATCTTTCCTTCTTGGGTTTCTGCCAGTTGTTGCTACGGGGAGTTTCTGAATGTGCTGTAACAGAAAACCTGTGAGATGGAGCCTTTCTCCCTTTTGACTGATTAAGGTAAATTGGGAGGTGGTTCACTTCTGTTTTGTCGCAGATAGCATCTTTTGGCTAGAGGGTATGGAGGCAGGAATAAAAGAAGAAAAAAAGGAGGAAAGCTGACAGGGTATTACAGTCTACGGTAATTAAAAAACAAAGCTGATGGAGTTTTAATCTAGATGTTCATGTTTATATATTTTTGGGCTATGGCCCTAGTGTCCTGAAGGGGGAGCTTCAGTCCATGACAAGACTGGAAAGGGGCAGATGTACTAAGGCATCTGGATAATACCGCTAACTTCATCGGCTCCTCTTTCTGCACCGTCTGATTCCTAAAACTGGCTGCCCATCTGGCCTTTCAGAATCGAGGAAGGCGGTGTTCGCAAGATTTGGCAAAATGTCAATTACAAAAGTAAAAGTGATTATCCAAATCAGATCACAGCCTAAAAAGCATTTGCTCCTAAGCATGGTAGGATTTTTAGATCCCAGCGTGTTTTCTTTTCTTGTAAAAGGCAACAGAGAAATGCGTGGGGGTAATAATCTGACATTTAGGATGTGTTTAATCCAAACTGCTCCCGAGGTAACGTGCTCCTGACTGTAGAAAATATCCCGGGTTTCAAGCGATCTCTTAGCCATCAGAAAAGGGCAGCAATCTCTGCGGCGAAATTCAGAATGATGGTAAATGAACATTTCCTCAAAACCGAGCCCACTTTGGGAAATCTGGACAAATATTAGCCCTAACTATCCTGTCCTCGGGAAAGGGGTCATTTAGGTTTCTAGATCTTCCACAACTTTCTTGCCAAGAGATCTAAGGGCTTTTCAAACGTTTACTCCCAAATCTATGAAAAGTACTAGGTAGGAGTGAGGGAGAATAGTCCTTTAGTGGACTAACAGATTGCAGGTAGGCAACAGTGGCAGATTTTAATAGGATTGTTAAGAATGATGTGAATTCTGCTAAAAGGTTTTTCAAATTGATGTTAGGCTTGCTCTAAGCAGACCCGGCAGTGAGTCAGAGGTAAAGGCAAAACCTGAAATGAGATCTTCTGATTGCCAAAAGCCCTTCTGCTAAAAATGTCAGCCACGCTCACTTTACTTGTAGTGACCACAGTGGATCTGCTCGTGGTTTGATATCTCATTTGAAAAGGCACTTATGTGGTGTCTAATCTCTGTTGTCAGGACAAAGAGGAGCTGTTGGTTTGTGGAGGACACAGCTCATAAGGGAAAGGCAGACAGGTTTACATTAGATTATGAATGTCCTCTCCCTGCCGTTTCTATTTTTCTGCTTCTCCCCATGAACTTCCCTCCTCAATCAAACAATGGTATTTATTGAGCACTTACTGTGTGCAGAGCACTACTAAGCACTAGGGAGAGTACAATACAACAGAGTCCTTAGGTAACTTCCTGGCTCACAGAGGGCTTACAGTCATTTGCTTACATTCCCCACCCTAACCACCCTCCAGGGCTCCTTAGCCCCGACTAATTCCCCAGCCTTGATGAGGCCTCTGATCATTTTCATAGACCGTTAGCGCTGGAAGGAATAACAAGAGGCAATCTAATCTACCTTTCGGCCTTCTGGCAAGTGAATTCCAAAACCCTCCCAATCAGATAGAGGTCTATTTTTAAAGATTCCACATTCCCCTTAGGGAACTTCCCTTGCATTCTATCCCTTGAATAAGTCAAGCCCCTTTTCCTTAGGTCTAGCCACACTACCTCTCGCCCCAGGTTAATCTCCCTCCCTCCCGATCGTGATCGTTGGGCATCCTTTTGTAATAACCCTTCCAATATTTGAGGCCGTTAAGTCACTCCTAAACTTCTCGTTTCTAGACTAAATAATGCTTGCTCCTTTCCCCACAGGACCTATTTTCTATCCTTTTGACTCATTCTGGTTACTCTTCTTTGGTTCCTTCGTGGTCTGCTCAAAATGTCAAGAACTTACCTGGACAGAGTACTGCTCTGGGGCCAAATAAAGCTGGATGTCTTCCCAGCTCTTGCATGTCTTGCTCCTGTTAGTGCAACACTGTGTCAAGGGACAGATGCCACCGGGGACTCATATTTAGCTTCTGATCCTCCCTCCATCCGGACTCCTAGGCCTGTCTTAGCAACCCATCCAACTTAGAAGTGATGAGCACATTCGCAATCGCTTAATCAATTGAGAAGTATAGTAAGCCCGTTCAATGGGTCCCTGCGGGTTAAGGCTGAGTTATGAACAACCGATCTTTGCTCTGTGTCGTTGCCAGGGGCTCCTTCACCCTGCAGCAATACGGTCTAGACCTGGAGAAGCCAGAGCCATGAGAAGGCATTGTATGGCGGAAGGGGTGGCAGTGAGTGGCAAAGAGCTGGCATTCTGGGGAGCAGGAGATTGGGGTGGGGGCAGGGAGGAGGACAGGAATAACAGAGAGCAGGTATTCCGGGGGGAGAGAAGGGTTTGTAGAAGTGAAAGGCAGTTTTGACAGGCGGACTGGGGGGTCAGGCACCTCTCCCCCAAGTCCAGGATCCTGGTCTCTCAAAGAATTGGAGCAGGGGCCCACTTCAGCCCACCATCACTGCGGTGAAAAAATAAAGAACAGAGCTTACGTGAGGGAGCCATACAACAAATGGGAACAGCCTCATGGGGCTTACCACGCCTGGCCCAGGCCACAACTCTCAAATGTGTTAGGACTGTTGGTAAGATGAGATCAAACAGCAAAGTCCAAATGTTGTACATCAGCGGCTTTCCCCCCTCTACATAACCTCCCACTTGGTCGGGGAAGGAAATGAGTGGCCTGGAAGGACTGCCTCTTCATAAAGTTAGGTCTATAGCTACACCCCCCAAACCTTGTTTCTCAGCTAGGTGAGGGTGGATTGATTGTGAGATGATTTGTCCTAGTGTCTGCCCAAGGAGTGAGTGAGCTGTCTGGTCTATGGTAAAACACTGACTGTTGCTGGGAGTGTATGGACTGAACCCGTTGAAGGCTAACGCTGTGGTGTCCGGTCTAGTTCTTTGCCAGGCAACTTTAAAGGAAATATGGAAAACTTGAAGTCTCAGAGGAGAAATTTGAAAATGATAGTTGAGTGAGTCTGAATAATTGCTAAAGGAAGTGAGATTATTTGCCTGAAAAAGAGAAGGGGGAAGAGAGAGGAACTAACTTGTCTTCAAATATGAGTGGTCGTGAGAGCCTTTGTCTTTTTACTTGAAAGGACAAATTGGGATATGGGGCGGGGTGGGGAGCAGGGGGTTGGAATACACTTCAGGAAAATCTTGTGACTTTAAGGGCTGTGAGACATTACCAAGGTAGATTCTGAAGTGTTCTTATCTGATGACTATTAAGAGATGAGTAAACAGTTATCTCTCTGGGGATACTTTTAAGTGCAGACCTGCCTAGAAGCCCTGTCCACTCAAATACTTTACAATCTCATATCTCTTCTTGCCTTGGGGGTATCTCCACCCAGATAGCCCACTTTAAACTTCATTTGCCAAATTCCTCATTTTTCCTTCTGAATCTCTTCCTATCTTTCCCAACACTTTTAAAACTACCCATTCTCTCTGTCCCAGTGATACCATCTCCGTGTCATTTTGTCACTTATCCTGCTTTCAGTTGGTCTAAATTCTGTTTTTTTTTCCCTCTGTAGTGTTTTATGGATCTGTCCCTTCTTTGCTCACTCTGGGGGTTCACCTTCTACCTGAAGGGTTTTTTTAACAGCCTTTTTTGGGGGGCTTTCTCCCTTCAGCCCCTTCCCTCGGTACCACTGTCATGTCTCTCTCTCTCTCTCTCTCTGGTATTTAAGCACTTACTATATGTCAAACACTGTTCCAAGTACGAGGGTTAGGTACAAGTTAATTAGATCAAAGTCCTTGTCCTGCAAGAGGCTCAAAGTCTAGGAGGGAGGAGGTATTTCATCCCATTTTACAGTGGAGGGAACTGACACACAGAGAAAGTTAACTTGTCCAAGGTCACACAGCAGGCAATTGGCAGAGCCGGGCTTAGAACCCAGGTCCTCTGACTCCCAAGCCCGTGCTCTTTCCACCAGGTCATGTTGCTTCTCCTTCTTCCTAAAATGCCACGCAGAGCTTGTCACTTTTTCGAAAACGACAACGGCTACCCATTTATTTTCCTGCATAAAGCATAACGCGGCCATCCTATGGTTTCAAGGTGTTCCATCAGCAGTCTCCCTTCTACCCACTTACTGTCTTCACCTGCTACATCCCAATATGCCCTCTTCACTCCTCCCAAACCCCATCTAAGTGTACCTCCCTCTAAAATCTCCTCACTCTTGCCCGCGGCTCACACTTTTCCCCAGCATGGAATGCCCCTCCAAATTTTCAGAGAAGTAGCGTGGCTTATGGAAAAAGCCCAGGTTTGGGAGTCAGAGGTCGTGGGTTCTAATCCTGGCTCCTCCACTTAGCTGTGTGTCTCTGGGCAAGTCCCTTAACTTCTCTGTGCATCAGTTACCTCATCTGTATAAATGGGGATTAGGACTGTGAGCCCCACCTGGGACCACCTGATAACCTAGTATCTCCCCAGAGCCTAGAACAGTGCTTGGCACATAGTAAACGCTTAAGAGATACCATTATTATGATTATTTTCGCCCCCGGCATGAAATGCCCCTCCTACTTTCAAGGCCCTCTTAAAGTCGTCTCCTCATCTCACCCCCCCCACCTTCCTGTTCATTCCTCTTCTTGGTCACCTCGTAGGGCATGCCCGCACTTGTTTATTTGCATCGTCTGCTTATTTTCACCCGTTACGTCTAGACCTTTTCTCTATTGTGGAGTTGACCGTTTATGCCTCCCCTTAGATTGCAACCTCCTAGAAGCCAGGAATCCGGTCTTTTACTCCTACTGCGTTTTGCCAAGGATCTAGTACGGGGTCCCGCACACGGTTGACGCTCGATAAACACTCCTTTAGCCCAGAGGTCCAGGGGTGACCTGCGTTAACAGCTGGGCGTGGGGGGTGTTCCAGCCTTCGGATTCTAGGATTTACACCCTCAAAGGGCATTCCCGTTTCTTGTCCCTCATTTTCTCTTCTGACTTCCCCAGCTCACGGCCCCCACCCCCACCCCCCCCACCAACCAAAATAAATAAAACGCAGGAAAAAAAAACAACGTGGGCATCCTACTAAATCGCAAGCCCTTCCCGCCCACTTTGTGGCCAAGAGGTCCAGGGCTTCTCTGCTTTTTCCTTTCCACCTGTCTCCGCCAGCCCCCTCCCCCGGACCTTCTTAAATGGCCGAGGCCGTGCCAGTTGAGCCCTCGTCCCCGGGCTTTGGGTCTCTCCCCTGCCCCTTATTTGGAAACCTCTTCTTCCCCCCACTTTCTCCTCCTCCCCCCTTTCTCTCTGCGGGAGGGATTGGGGGCCTTTCGCGGGGGTCAAGGGGATGGGGGGGAGTGTCCTCCTCCCTGGGAGCGGGGTCTCAGGAGCCTCGGGCGGCGGCGGCAGCTTTGTTTTGAACACATGTGAAGCCACCTCCCCAAATTGCAGGCCCTCCCCCCACCTTATACTGCCGAGTGGGGGCGGGGGGAGAAGGGCTAGGAGCGGGGGAGGGGAGAGGAGGGAGGAGGAGGGAAGGGGTGGGGGGGGCTGGGGGGAGCCCTCGCATCCCACTTTGACAATGGAAAAGTCAAATTAATGTGCAATGGCACCGACCCCCCCCCCCCCCCCCCCCGGGTCCGTGTCTTCCTTCTCACGCCCTCCCTCCTCTGCTCCCCCCGCCCAAGGACCAACCCCGAGAAGAGGAACCGTACCGCGCCGGAGAGAGGGAGGGGAGGCGAGGGGAGGGAAAGGAGGAGGAGAAGGAGGAGGAGGAACCCGAGGGCGAGAGTGCAGCGTTGCCGCCGCCGCCGCCGCCGCCGCCGCGCTTCTAAAGGCTCGGGAGCGGGAGCCGGTTGGGTCTGTCCCCGCTCCGGGCCGGGAGAGGCGAGGATGGGGCGGCCAACGCGGCGCATTTAGAAGCCAGCCGCCCTCCCGACCCTGCCTCCTCGTCCTCCTCCTCCTGGGATCCGCCACCGCCGCCTCCATGGGGCACCCCTCCGGCCCGCCCCTGCCCCTGCCCCTGCCCCTGCCCCTGCCCCCTGCCCTGCCCCCTGCCCTGCCCCGGCTCCTGGTCCTGCTGGTCCTGGCGGTGCCGGTCCTGGGGGGGGCGGAGGACTGCGAGCTGCCGAAGCTGCCCCGGCAGGCGGGGGAGGGCGGGGAGCGGCGGAGGGCGCTGCCCCATCCCATCGGGGCCCTGGCCACCAGCCGGGCCGGGGGCGTGCTGGTGGCCAGCGGCAGCTGCCTCTACGAGCTGGACCACACGCTGGACCACTGCCGCTCGCAGCTCTACCGGGACGGGCGGGGGGACTGCGGCCAGCCCGCCCCGCCGCCGCCCGCCCAGCGGCCTCGCCCGGGGAGCAGCTACATCAAGCTGCTTCTGCCCTACCTCCAGGGGGAGCCTTCTTCTTCTTCTTCTTCTTCTTCTTCTTCCCCCCCGCCGGCCTCCTCCTCCTCCGCGACGCCCTCCGGCCTGCTGCTGACCGGCTGGACCTTCGACCGCGGCGCCTGCGAGGTGCGATCCCTCGACCGGCCGGCCGGGCCGGTCCTGCGCAACGGCACCGAGGTGGTGTCGTGCCACCCGCAGGGCTCGACGGCCGGCGTCGTCTACCAGGCGGGAGGGCAGGGCCCCTGGTTCCTGGCCGTGGCCGCCACCTACGTGCTGCCCGAGGGCCGCGACGGCAGCCAGTGCAACCCGGCGGCGTCCGACCGGGACACGGCCATCGCGCTGAAGGACACGGACAGGCGCAGCCTGCCCAGCAAGGAGGAGGACCAGCTGAAGCTGAAGCCGCACAAGGGGCCCCTGCACTTCGTCGACGCCTTCCTCTGGAACGGCAGCGTCTTCTTCCCCTACTACCCCTACAACTACACGAGCGGGGCCGCCTGCCCCGACGGGCCCAGGGTGGCCGTCATCGAGCAGAGCGCCCACGAACTGGTCTTCCAGGGCCAGGCGGCCCTCCAGTGCGGCCAGCCCGGGTCCGGAGGCCCCAATCGCACCCTGCTGCTGGCCTCCAGCCCGCTGCCCGATGCCGGGCTCTGGGCCGGGGTCTTCAGCGCCAACGGGGCCCAGCCCCAGGACCGCCGCACCCGGGACACCACCGCCCTCTGCCTCTTCCGCCTCGACCGCATCCAGGCCGGAGCCCGTCCCTGCCACGGGGACTTCCAGAGCCTCAGGACCAAATGCGTAAGTCACCCCCGGGACCCCCGGGACCCCCGGACGGCCAGCGCGGGGGAGGGGGGGGCACAGGGGCACAGGGACCGCCTCCCTCCCCCGGGTGACCCCGGGCAAGGCACCCACCTGCCCCGGGCCTCCATCTGTTCGGCGGGGAGAAAAAGAGGGGGAGCCCCACGTGGGGCAACCCGCTGGCCCCACCTCGACCCCAGCGCCTACAGCAGGGCTTGGCAGAGAGTGAGCGCTTAACAGATGCCGTCGTTATCATCCCGCCCCCGCCACTTGTCGGCTGGGTGACACCGGGCAAGTCACCCACCTTCCCCGGGACTCTGTTCTCTCGTCTGTTCCACGGGGAGAAAAAGACGGTGAGCCCCACGTGGGGCAACCTGATGGCCCTACCTCGACCCTACAACAGGGCTTGGCACAGAGTGAACGCTTAACAAATGCCGTCGTTATCATCCCGGCCCCGCCACTTGTCAGTTGGGTGACTCTACCCAGGTCGACTATAGGTCCACTATATCTCGACCCCAGCGCCTACCACAGGGTTTG
The DNA here is from genome assembly GCF_004115215.2 of Ornithorhynchus anatinus. Taxonomy (NCBI): domain Eukaryota; kingdom Metazoa; phylum Chordata; class Mammalia; order Monotremata; family Ornithorhynchidae; genus Ornithorhynchus; species Ornithorhynchus anatinus. The sequence continues at coordinate 34,343,940 of NC_041741.1, forward strand.
GCACAGAGTGAGCGCTTAACAGATGCCATCGTTATCATCCCGTGGGGCAACCTGATGGCCCTGCCTCGACCCCAGCGCCTACAACAGGGCTTGACACAGATTAAGCGCTTAACAAATACCATCATTACCGTTATCATTTTCCCGGCTCCTCCACTTGTCAGCTCTGTGACTCTGGGTAAGTCACTAAGCTTCTCTGGGCCTCACTTCTCTCGTCTGAAAAGTGGGGATTAAGACGGTGCGTCCCACGTGGGGCAACCTGATTACAGTGCTTGGCACATAGTAAGTGTTTAACAAATGCCATCGTTATTATTGCCGCCTATCTACCCCTGCGCGAAGGACAGTGCTTGACTCATAGTAATTGCTTAATAATAATGATGATGGTGCTATGCGCCTAACAGATACCCTCATCATTATTATTATTATTATTGTGGGTCTGTAATAATAATGTTGGTATTTGTTAAGCGCTTACTATGTGCAGAGCACTGTTCTAAGCGCTGGGGGAGATACAGGGTCATCAGGTTGTGCCACATGAGGCTCACGGTCTTAATCCCCATTTTACAGATGAGGTAACTGAGGCACAGAGAAGTTAAGTGACTTGCCTAAAGTCACACAGCTGACAAGCGGCGGAGTGTTTGTATGCACTCGGGTGCCTAGGGGTGGGTGCACGTGTGTGTACGTGCGTTTGCCTGAGCGGGTCCGACTTGGAGCAACGGAAACCAAACAGGAACCAACCCTCCCGTGCCCCGTGCCAGCCCCCGGAAAAGAAGTATGCCCCAGGACTCGGCCCAGTTCGATCCTATTATGGAGGTCCGGCCTTGGGAGGGGCGTCCCGGGCCACCGACTTTCTGGCCACACAGGTCCAAGCAGCGACCCTTCCCTTCACACTGGGGCGCCGGACATCTAGTTGGTTGGGGCTCCGTCCTTCCCGTTTGCACCCGATAACAGCCGTTGGGGCGTTTACTCCCCAAACCGCATGTCGTTTAGTTCTGCAATCGTCCCCCGGGGTAGAGAGCCCGAAAGCCTTCAGAAGGTTCAAGGACCCGCCTCGCAACAAGTGAGGGTGAGCAAACACCTGAAAAAATTCAGAGCACTGGTTACCAACGGTTTTGTTGATTCCTTCCCCTCCCCTCCCTGCACCTCCCCTCTGCTCCCTCCTCCTCCCCCCCTTTGGACAATTAACCAGTTTCAAATGCGAATCCCGTGGCGGAGACCGTCCAATGTGTTGTAAATGCCGAATCACAAAGAAGACATCATGAATGGAAATTAGAGGCCGCATGCGGGGTCATTAGGAAAAAGAATGGCCGAGCCCCTTGTGCAGCAGCAGTGATGGTGTTCTGCAAAAGGCAGGCGAGGACAACTCGTCCACGAAGCCTCCTTGCTTACTCTGGCATTGCTTAGAAAGCATCACGAGGGAGCTTTCCCCGAGCGCTTGTAGCCTCGAGGAACAATTGTTACAATCAACATGTTGCTCATGAGGTCTGTGAAAGGAGCCGAGAACAGCGTTTGGCACATAGTAAGCGCTTAACAAATATCATCATTATTATTCTAGGCCCACCCTCCGTGGCAGAAGGAGTGGTAGTACATTTACCGTGGTCCAACTGTCACGTTCCTGTAGGCTATTAATGTGACTCCCAAATTTATCAGCAATTTGAGAGATTCTAAGCCAGTGGGCTTCCTTGGTACTACAAAGAACTGCCGGGGGGCAGCCCTCCCTCTTCCTCCTGGTAGAAGGGTCGGCCCTACCCTTCTGCCCGCCTTGAGAAGTGGCAAGGGGTTGGTGGTGTTGAGAACTTGCCTTTTTTTTTTTTTACTGCACAGAATTAAAGACCTGAAATGGACAGTTACGTGAGATTCTGTTCTCGTGGGAAATGAATCGGCATGGAGGGGGAGACTCTCCACCTCGTGTTGTGCTTTAAACCTGTTCAGTGTTGCGGCTATGGCAGAAACTGGGCAATGAAATTGATGATGAAATAGGAGCTAGAGAATACTACCTATCAGGGGATCCCTAAGCCGTTTATAAATGTTACACCGTGGCAAATGTTACTGTTATTTTATAAAGGGAAAAACAGAGTTCCAAATGCCCTCGTTTCAAGTCCAGTTTTCTTTTATATGCATGCCTTTATATATCTGGGAGGTGGATTGAGTTGAAAATTGAACCCAGATCTCTTGGGCTCTTAAATTCCCTACACTGTTCTTGATTCCCTGAGGCCTGAGGCAAATTTCTTCCCTTAATTTAGCCGTGCTTTTAATGAAGCCTATACAATGGGTCCCGGAAAGAGGGTCATACTGAGAAAGGTTTGAAATTTCACAGGTCAAAATTATGCTTGATATTAGGACTTTGTGGTCTGTGGACTAATTTGGCAAAAGATCTGCCTGTCTGTTTCTTTCCAATGGTTTGAGCCCCCCCTTCTCTCTTCCTCTCCCCTCCCCCCCCCCACCCACCCAAAATATTGTTTGAAGTTCAGATTCTGGCACCCGTGGCCTTTGGAGCTAATTACATATCAGCTTAGATAGCCACAGCAGATTACAACTCTGCAAGTCTACATCTTGACATCTGACAGCTGTGTAGATGTGGCATGCCAAGACACTTGTCTTAACTACATTTTTCCACCTGGTGGGTTCTAGGTGCCGGAGTTCCAACTTTCCAAACACAGCAGGAGTCCTGAAGGCTCTCGAAATAAACATTCTAGCTGTTCTTTGCTGAGCCGGGAGGGAAGGGAAAGGAAGGATGGAGAAGCTGTTTCATCAGCTCATGCCAGATTTGGAGAGTGGAGGAGAGCGATCCTTGCAAATTATGCAAGAAATCAAAGAATAGTTAAGTGAACACTGCCAAAAATCGGAATTTGGAAAAATAAATAGTCAGTGGGACTATTTACTCCATTTCTTGCAGCTGTCATTTATTGCGCTCCCACAGTCTGCTCGGAATTGTACTGTGTGGAAGAGGAGGTCTCTTACCTGAGAGCTTATCATCCCGAGTTAACTGATATAATCTAGTTCAGACAATAATATGTAGCAGCAGTTTAAGGGAGGATGTAGGTTGGCATGTGTGAGTGTGTGTTTAAACATAAGTTCCTTCACTATTAGTGTGCCTCAAAAGATTTAATGGAGGGATTTGAATGGAGAGAGTGATGGTTTTGAGGAACGGAACTGAGCTTTACCAGTGTGCTAAAATAGACAGGCAGGGAATTATCTTAGCAAGGCCCAGAGTGCCTTATAACCCAAGTTATACATCCAAAGTTTGTGAACTGCTGTTACTCAGGCCAGGGACCTGGCTTCGTTTCGTTTACCCTGGATTTTTCGTCTTGTATTTTGGTAAAGGGTTGCTTGATAATAGTGTCCAAAAAAGATGAATGGTGTTTTAGCCCATGTCCCAAATTATAGTGGTAGCACCTTTTATTACCTTGTATCTACCCCGGGGCTCAGTAAGGGCTCAGCACATAGTTAGCTCTTAAGACATAGCACAATTATTATTCTTAGTGGACAGGGTAGTTTGAAAAGTAATTCTCAGCCAGGGAGGCACAAGGGACCAGATTAGCTTTCCTGCTTTCCCCCTGCATTTCCTGTGTATCTCTTCTCCATCTGCGACCAACCATGTGCTACAGAGTGAGGGCACAGAATTGGTTTTGTTTTGTTTTTGGTTTTGCACCCTGGCGATGTTTTCTCCATCTTAACTCCGTTATTTCTTTCCTCCTTCCAGCTCGCTCCCCTCTAAGAATTAATTGCTGCTTGTTGTGCACTGCATGGACTCTCTGCTCTTGAGTACGCAGTCTGCATAGAAGTTACTCTTTTTTTGGTCTTGCCCAATATACAGATTCCTTTGAAAACCCTAAAGGGGTAGCTCCACTCAGTCTAGGGCAGCTGATGGAGTGCATTTAGGACAGCAGAGGGGCTAAGAAACAGGCAGGCTGGTTGCTCGAGAGCCACCTTTCTCCTCCTAGGCAGTCATTCAACCATATTTATTGAGCACTTACTGTGTGCAGAGCACTGTGCTAAGTGCTTGGGAGAGTATAATATAATAATGAACGGACACCACGAGCCAACAGTCTAAAGCACTTGGGAGAGTACAGAACAGTAAGGGTGGTAGACACGGCCCCTGTCCTTCAGGGGCTTGCCTTTGTCACAGCTGACTCTCTGATGATCCCCTTGCCTGATGCCCTCGAAACTCCCTGCGTTCTTCCCCAGAGAAACGCCTTGCTTTCTCCCCAGAGAAACGCCTTGCTTTCTCTGGCCCTGAGGCCATCAGAAATCAGGAAATCATGAGAGGTCAGTCTGTCTCACACTCTGGAGCAGCCAGGTGAATGCAGAGTTCTGGCAGTGACGAAGAAAATCAAGGTAAAAAGTGGGAGCATGGAGCAGCAGCAAACGTAGCCTGCGAGGGACACCTAAGAAAATAACGGAGAAACTTTCACAACCAGTTCAGGCAAAAGGTAATAAGCATGTGAAGTTAACTTGCCGAAGAAGTTTAGTCAAGATTATAAAGATTAGCTGGGTATCTTTCTGAAAGAGGATTTCCCAAGCCCTTCCTGACTCCGCTTAAATGATTGTACCCAGGGCCCCTTCCAGCTGGCAAAGGGCCCTTTTGAAGTGCTCGATCACTTGGAGAATCCCTTGGTCTTCCTGGTGCCTTCCCGATGTCCTACCTGTATCCATCTGTTCTCCTGATTTTCCCCTCCTGGACCTTGAATCAATCAATTATTACTTATGGCTTAGTGACAAGAGCACGGGCTTGGGAGTCGGAGGGCGTGGGTTCTAATCCTGCCTCCGTCACTTGTCTGCAGTGTGACCTCGAGCAAGTCATTTCACTTCTCTGTGTCTCAGTTCCCTCATCTGTAAAATGGGGATTGAGACCGCGAGCTCCATATGGGACAGGACCTCGATTTGCTTGTATCCACCCCCAGCACTTAGTACAGTGCTGGCACATAGTAGTAAGCCCTTAATGCCATCATCATCACCATTATCATCATCATTTATCAAGTACTTACTATGGGTTCAGCACTGGGCGAACTACTCATTAATCAAATTGGGCAGGCCCTGTCCCACCAGGGGCTCACCATCTATCTTATTCCCATTTTACAGGTGAAGAAACTGAGGCCTAGGGATGCTAAGTGTTGTGCCCAAGTAGGCCAGTAGTGCAGCTGGGACATGGACCTGGGTTTTCTGAGTCCCAGTCCTGTATGCTCTCCACTAGGACGCATAGTGAGTGCTTACTCTGTTCCCAGGCACCAGACCAAGTACTCGGGAGAGTACATTCTAATTAGCAGACATGATCCCTGCTTTCAAGCAGTGTACATTCTTTCTTATGATAGATGTTAAGTGCTTATTGTGTGTCAAACACTATTCTACGCACTGGGGTGAGGTACATGTTAATTAGGTTAAACACAGTCCCTATCCCGCGTGGGGCTTACAGTCTGAGTAGGAGGGAACTGAGGCATGGAAAAGTTAAGCAAGTGGCTCAAGGTCACACCGCAAGCAATTGGCTGAGCTGGGATTAGAACCCAGGTCCTCTGACTCCCAGGCCAATGCTTTTCACAGTAGGCCATGCTGCTTTTCAATCAAATGGGGAAGACAGACGCTAAAATAAATTACAGATAGGAGAGAGAAATAGTGTCAAGCTATGTACATGAGGGCTGTCGTGAGACCTGAATTGCCTAGGGTGACATGATAGTGCTGATATGGAAGGTGGAGAATATCGAGTGGAAAAATTAGAAACTAATCTTGGAAGGTTTCCCGGAAGAGATGTGATTTCAGAAGGGCTACAGCCTGTTGGATATGAACAGGGAAGGAAATTTTAGGTGAAGAGGGTTGCGGGGAAAGAATGGTAGGATGGGACGTACTTCTCAAGACCATCCACCAACTGGCCAGTGAGACTGCCCATTAGAATGACAGGAAAAGCGTGGAAGCCATTCCGTAACAGGTACCCTCTCCCTGTCTTGTTACAAATCTCTCCCTCCTAGCTTTCCTCTCCTAACTGAGGTGTCATGTATTCTCATTGAATACAGATTGCTGTATTTCTCCCCAAGAGGCATTTTGGATAAGGTGGCTTTTTTCTTCCTAAACTACAATACATTCTGTCCTTTTGGTTGGTTGAAATGTTTATGAAATGTTGTGGTTAGACAGAGTCGAAAGGAGAAGAATGATCATGCTGAAGCACAAGCAGTAAAGAAGTTTTAGAACAGAACCAAGATCAAATTTTTGTCGTAAAAGGAAAAGCTGGCAGAGACATTATTGTGGTGCATTAACCCCACTGCTTGCAGAAGAGCAAGAAAATAGCTAGGATTCCCAAATAAATCAGGTGCGTTAACCCATAGGAGTCATCTGATGGCAGCATTAGTGAATATGCTCTGAGGGGAGAGTCCAAGAAAGGAAATATGAGAGAAAACAAATGATTTTCTTTGGGGTTTTTTTGGTGTATTTTTTTTTTTAACGAAGTGGGCTGTCTTCTGAACTCTTTTCCCCTTTTACAATCTCCCTGCACTGGCCTGGGTTAGGGAATCTCCCTTTGTCAAAAAATCTTTCTTCTTGTTGGCCTGGAAGGAGCACTTCAGAGTGTGCCCTTTCCCATTCACGCTGGCTGATTATTATACAGTAGTAGTTGTAGTAGTATTAGAACTGATAGTAGGGATTAGAACCCAGGTTCTCCGAACCCCCCAGGCCTGTGGTCTGTCCACTAGGCCGCACTTCTTCCCAGTAGAAATGCAAAAGCAACATTAACAACATAAAGACAAAGCTCAGAGTCCAGCAGGTCCACTGGTAAAGGGGACCAGTGGGGGCCTCACAGCCCAGCTTTGACGCCCACATTCCTCGAGGCCAATCCCAAACAAAGCTCCCCTTCGTTTTTGATTTGTCCAGGCCTCACACTGACACAACATGGAGTCCCTCTCAGCCCCGTAGGCGCGAGCCATGTCAGGAGCGAAGACCCTGATTGGTGCACTGAGAAAATTATGTCAGAATTCACATCACTTTCCATGTTAGCCAGAGACGAACTCCCACCCAGGCCCATCCTGCCCAGTCATGGAAGCCCAAGAGTAAATGCTGAGGACTTGACTCCATCTCAGGCAGTGTAAGCCCGTTGTGGGCAGTGATTGTCTCTCTCTATCGCTGAATTGTACTTTCCAAGCGCTTAGTACAGTGCTCTGCACACAGTAAGTGCTCAATAAATATGAATGAATGAATTAATTAATGCTGTGTGCCATCCCGCCATTGGGAGTGTGCTAGGCCCTAAAGCCTGCCTGGAGAGTTGACCATCTCAGCGGTGAGCGAGGCTGACCAAGTAGGTACGTGTCCGCTATTTGACCACTGTTTGTTAACTTAGGATCACAGATTTAACAGCAGTGCTCGCCTTCTGTGTGTCAGTGGTAATTTTCGAGCACGGTAATTATCGCGACAAAATAAGCCGAAGAGAGCAGGACCCATTGAAGAGCGAAAGGGTAGTTTTCCACCCAGCCTTATCCCATTTACTCTCTCCCCACCACCCTGTGGGATTACCCCTTATTGAAGGTGTGTTGTACTCACTGTCGCCCTCTTAAAGGCATCCCTAAAGTCCTCCCGTGATGGCTGCTGGTTTCTTGACCTCCCAAAGGCGATTCTGGTGCCTCTGGGCATAAGAGATACGGGGAGTCCAAATGAGGGTTTTGAATCACAAGACTTCAGGAGAGGAATTGCTCTCCCTCCCGCCGGGCAGAGACCATGCCTAATCTGGTGTGTTTGGTCCTTTGTAGTACTCAAACATTTAATAAAAACCGTTGGTTTGCTGATCATAAGTTTGGCCAACTTTCATCTATTTTAAAATGAAAATTTTCTAAATGTCTGAAGGTCATAAGATTTTTCTTCAGTTGGTTGTCACAGGACTCCCTTATCTCACAGTGATCTATTGTTCAAAGCCTCGGGCCTGCATAGATTTTTTTTTTAATCATTTCTGTTTTAATGGGACAGCTCCACGTCTTTCCCCAGCAGCATAAAAATTACCTTTTAAAATATATATCTCAAGTGTCTAATGTACTTTCTGAAAATCTCCTTCTACTGAGAGTTCACCATTGAATATTTTATTTAGATTAAGGCTGCTTTCTTTTAGGGTATGACTGGTTTTTTTTCTATTGGTAAAACTGATCACAGCATACTAGAAATAGCTTATCTTTTTGCAATGCAACTTCAATGGAGAATTAGAGGCGACACTTTAAAGGCTTTCAAAATCAATTTAATTCATGAATCCATTTAGTTTAGATGTTAATGAAACTTAGTGGGCTTAAAAAGAATGAATATTTAATAAGACATAAATTGAAAGACATAAACACTGCCGGCAACAGTTATTGGGTATTGGGTCTTGGTTAAAAAAAGAAACAACAAAAAAAGATTTTCTAATGAGTTACTTCGAATCTGATCGAAATGTTCCATCTGGCCCATCAGAACAAATTTAGAGGTATATTTAGAGACCCCGGTTTTGTTAGAGACTGAGTTCTGGAAGAGAAAATGTGATCCAGTTGCATTCACAAGCAACGTCACCACAGATTTTAGCAGATTAGTCTAGCAGGGTAACTCCAGAGGGGTCTTGTGTGTGTTTGTGTGTGATTCAGCTTCCTGTAGATGAAAGCAGGAAACAGCATGAAACACTACTTTTTTTTCAGTAAAGGAGAAAAGGATGTTTTTGGTGACACTCTACCTGTTCCCTGTTTAAAGAGGGCCCTTAGTCTTTAAATACTGTCAAGGTTTTTGTCTTCAATTGTATTTTTATATGTACTTTGTTGAGTTTATTGAATACCCGTAGGGTGCAAAGCTTGTTCTAGCTCCTAGAGATAACTAGAAACTGCACCAGATAGTTGAGCTGTATTGAGCACTTATTGTGTGCGGCTCACTGTGCTAAGCATTTGGAAGAGTACCACAGAGTTGGCAGACAAGATCCCTGCCCACAGAGCCGTAATTTACAATCTAAAACATTAACAAACTTCAATCATATTTATTAAGAGCTTACTGTGTTCAAAGCACTGTGCTAAGCACTTGGCAGAGTACCCTATAACAAGGAGGGTACAATATTAACACACTTATAACATTTTTCTTTTCCGTGTATAATTGAACTTCATCATGTCCAGATCAACCGGTCCCTTTAAACCTGTGGTGCCTTCCCTTCCACGGCACACCCACGCAGAAACTCTTATGTCTTTTTCTTTTTACACTCCCTGAAACTTCCTCCCACCCTGCGGACTCCCTGTTCGTTCACTGCCGCCCCTACCTCCTTCTCTGTTTCCTCACACGTTGAGGGGCAGGGAGGGGGAACTGAAATGGAGGACGTTTCCCTCTCCCTGGGCCTTCTGTTCTCAGAGAAGCCAGTGTCTGTGCTTTGCTGCCATTTCTTTTCCCTCACATTTGATGCTTTCTGCTACTGTCCCCTGGAACTCTGCTCTCTAGATCAGATTGGAAGGATTTAAGCAGGTGACTAACAGGCTGTGAGGAATCAATAAACGTTAATATTAAGCAGATGCTGTGTGCATGCATTATCTGTGTAGGTGGAAGTCATTTGCGTGGTGTTTCTCGCTATTGAATCATTATCAAAAATAGATACAGAAATGGGCACCCTCGGGGGAGAAAGGGACTGGCATTTCATCAGTTAATTAAACGAGCGTTTGAAAAAAAGCTCCCTGTCCCTTTGTGTGATTTCAGGGAACAGGAGACCAACAATTGGGACCCATTCAGCCAATCGAATCTTCTACCTTGATTCATTCCGATTTGACATCTGTTTACGGTACTGTCGTGCTGAACAGGATCATTTTGTTCTTGGGAACAGGAGATGGACAGTTACTTAAGGTTAGTGATTCCTTTCTCTTCTCTCTCTACTTCAGTAATGACTCGTGAACTTGGTGCTGTTATTGTTACTTCTAATGTGAATCTGAAACAGACTGCTTAAGCACTGCATAGCCCTGGTTCTGTGACCTCTTCCCCTCCCCCAAAGAACCTAATGGAAGCATGGAAGTGCTGACCCCAAAGTTGTGTGGGATCTTCCTTCCATCCCCTCACCCCCCACCACTGACCCACTTATGAGACCCCAGACTTGCACAAACTCTCAATCAATCAGTGGTATTCATTGAGCACTTATTGTGTGCCCAGCTCTGTACTAGGCTCTTGAGAGCATTTATTGAGGGCTTACTGAGTGCTGAGCTCTCTACTAGGATTTTGGGAGCATGCAGCGCGATGGAGTTGGTAGACACGATCCCTGCCGTTAAGGAGCTTATGGTCTAGGGAAACTCTCTTCCCTCCTTTACTCTTTCCTCCTTCCTCTCTTCCTCCCACCTTCCCCCCACTTCTGTCCTTCTCTCCCTCCCCTTTCCCCTTCCTCTCTCCCTTCCTATTCTCTTCCCCTTCCCCCTTTCCTTTCCACTTTCTCCTCCTCTCTCCACTTTCCCCTCCTCTCTCCACTTTCCCCTCTCTCCATTTTCCCTTCCTCTCTCCACTTTTCCCTTCCACTTTCGCCTCCCCCTTCCACTTTCCCCAACCTCCCTCCCCTTTCACATTCCCTCTTTGCAGAGTGCTATTGCTCTCTGGGCTGAGACATCCTCAGTTCTGTGTTGGTGAGAGGGTTCTGATGGCAGAAAGGTTCTCAGAAGCAGCTCACCCACCTCAGCCTAGAGAGGTGCAGTGCTTGTGTCAGAACAACTGTTCCAGAACATTCAGGTGTTGGAGACTGATGGCTTCCCAGAATCCTTTTGGACACAAAAAACTGGGGTGATAAAGTGACTGAAAATCAAATAATAACCGTGTGACTTGCTGGGCCTTTTTTTCAGATAACTCCAATTATTTTCATTTCATTATTCAAGAATTCCCAAGCAATAAATGTGGCAAGCTGGGGACTCTCATGACGCACTCTGGTACCTGGGACAAGTTATTCAGCCACTTCTGAAAACAGGGATAAAATAATCCCCTCTAGTCTTTATGCTTCCTGTGGACAGGGAGTATATCTCCCAACTCTGTTAGATTGTTCTCTCCCAAGTACTTACTGCTGTGATCTGCACACACTAAGTGCTCCATAAATTCCACTGATTGATTGAATGATCAGGCCAGGAACAGAGCCTGTCTTCACACTCCACTAAAGTTGGCTTCCCTAGCCTCTCCCACCCTATAATCCTCCCCAAAATAGCTGGCTTGTCGGGTAGTGGATGGCCTGACCTTACTGGAAACCCTGATGAATGACCTCATTAATTTTGAGTTTAAAATTTCATATTTTCCTGAGCATTTTGAAATGCAGGCACCATATGTGGTGAAATTGTAATTTCTAACACAAAGGAGAAAATTAAATCCCAGAAAAATTAAGCAATTTCTTCAAAATTGAACAGTGGCCCAGCTGGCTAAGTCAGTGGTGGGACTTGCTCACATAGGCATCGTCTCTAGGAACAGCACTGACAAGTGTGTGGTATTTTACCTGCCCCTTGGGAATGAGGCTAATTCCATTAATTCATTCCACACAAAGCACTCACCTGTTATGGGTGACACCAATTTATGGGCAATCTCACCTGGGCTACATTTCATTCACCCAGTGGGCAAAAGATAGGCCTACATAAATTAGGACTGAGTCTCTCCCCCTCCCAACTGCCCTGGTTTTCTTTGAAATTATTTTGTGGGAACAGAAGCCATTCTCAAACAAATCCAAACAAATAAAGCAGCTTTTTGCATACTGAGTTAGAAGATTATTGGAAGTCAAACAATGCTGTGGCCTAAAATAGCCTGGCTGCTCAGTGGCCTTGGGCTTGTCCATTCATTCTTATGGGAAATCGCAATTGGTCAGGCAATATTTCAAAGGCCCAAAGATATGGCAGGAAAGCCCTGGCAGGTGAAGACAGAGGCAGGTGAATGTCTGGGAGTTTGTTGTTCTGCCTGGTCAGTGCCTCTGTCTTTCTGCCTGTGCCTCTGAGTCCTCTGCGGGGCTCAGCTCTGAAAAGCACTGTTGAGAGGGGCAGAGGTATTTCTGGTCTCCTCATGGCCCTTCCCTTTTTTTATTGTATTTAAGTGCTTACTATGTGCCAAGCACTCGGATAGATACAAGGTAATCAGGTTGAACACAGATCCTGTCCCACCTGGGTCTCTCAGTCTTCATCCCCATTTTACAGATGAAGTAACTGAGGCACAGAGAAGTTAAATGACATGCCTGAGGTCATACACCAGGCAGGTGGTGGAGCCGGGATTAGAACCTAGATTCTTCTGACTCCCAGGCCCATGCTCCATCCACTAGGCCACGCTGCTTCCCTTAAATCATGTGTCCATACTTTTCCAAAGCTAAAAGTGGGACAGAGCATTCAGTAGTCCAAGCACATGGGTGATGGGAGAGAGAGAGAGTCAGAGAAAGACAAGCACGTAGCCAGTTTCCCCCAGGGGGAAACCAGCCCTGCTTGGTAGAAGCTAAGCAACAACAGGCCCCGAGTGCAGCCCCACCACCACTGGCTCCCACCACTGGAGAGTTGACTGCCTGGCATGAAACCCATAAACAGCCCTACTATGGAGCTGGTGAAAGGGGGAAGCAGGTGAGACACTTGGGATGGAAGAAGAGGTGCTCAGTTCTGGATACTTTAAGTTTAAGGTGCCAATGGGGCTTCCAAATGGAGATGTCTTGGAAGCAAGAGGAAATGGCGTGACCGTAGGTCAGATGAGAGACTGGGGGTGGAGAGGAAGATTTGGGAGTCATCTGGGTAGAGATGGTAACTGAAGCCAGGAGAACAGATGAGCTCCTCTAGAGTGGGGGTAGAGTAGGGGACCCAGCAGAGAGCCTCGGGGGACACATTCAGGAGAGACAGCTGGGCTCTGACCCTCCCTGCTAGAATTCAAGGTTTCCCCTGGATGGGCGCCCCCCAGGAATAGTGTAGAATTAGAAGTTTCAGCAGCCAATGGAATAACCACCTACACACCAGATTATTGAACATCTGTGGCTGGATCTCTGCCCTGAACCACACTCTCCTCCCACTTCTTCTCTCGCCCCCTTTCTCTAAGGCTTCTCTGCGGTTCTAAGTAGGGAAATGGTGGTGGGAAGGTCAGGTGCTCAGGCTGACCTTAGAGCTTTCAGGACAACTCAGAGAGAGAGAGAGAGGGAGGAGGGAGAGGGAGCCTGGATCATCACATTTGAATCATCCACGGTTTGTGGCCCTTTGTCCCATTCTTGTTATCGCATCACACTCTGTCGACTCACAGATAGAACATTGATAGTGGTGGGGGTTGGGGGAGGGATTTGACCCATTTCTATTTTTGTAATAAAAAATGCACACCCACAAAACTAAACAACTTCTTAAATGTAGTCTCTGACCTTTGGAATTTCTTGGTAATTTTGGAGGCACGTTCAGATTTTAAGCTCTAGCAGGGCAACGGAGCTGGTTTAGGGTACGAGTCTCCCATTCTCCAATCACCTCTCAGTCCCAAGCACTCTCTGAACAGTTAACAACTTGGGCCTGTTCAATTTGATCATTCTTTCACCTCTCTGTCAAGCCTCTTCTCTTCAGTGAAGATGATCTAGAAGTGGACTTTCTCTTCCCTCTCCCCAATGCCAAACTAATCTATCCCTGTAAGTCTGGCTCACTCTTTCCCCTTTGGGCTTGTTCCTCTTTTTCCTCTTTTTTGCACGTGATTGCAAGTTGTAATTTTTCAATTGTAAGTGTCTCCACTGAGATCAGCAAAAAATGGGTCCCAATTTACCAGATGATGGGAATTCACGTGGCCAGTACTGCAAGGCATGCTGGAGAGTGTCTGCATTTCTATAGAAAACCCACAAAGTCCTTCTTCAGTATCCAGTAAAGTACACCATGTGGTTCAAATGCTTCTTAGATGACTCGGTTGCATTTAGCAAATAAGGCTTCATTTCATTTCCTTTCAAGTACCCGAGGAAATATTTTCTGTTTTTCCAGATGATGGCAATCAGTCTTGGATGGAATTTTCCTGATTGGGATTTTGAGAATTCGTAGTTTTGTGCTTGTAGGTGTAAAGCAAAAGAGGGCAGAAGCATTCATAGAGGAGTGGTGGTCGTAGCCTTCGGAATAAGAAGGGAATAACTCCTCTTCTGCCAACTTTGTAATGGTATTTATAAAGCCAGTCTTTCATGGCAATCATGGATGTCTGGAAACGCTTCGTGACTTGCTGGGCCCTTTTCAGAAAAAGGAGGCTGCAGGGCCATGCTGACCCCATTTCTGCCTCCCAGAGTCCTTTGGAGCCTTCAAGGTATTGTGGAAGCTCCTGATGAGGTTTTGACAGCCTCAGGCTACATTGGGGTGCTGTAGCAGCCTCCAGAAAGCTGGGGTTCTATTGTGTTTGCTCCCCTGAAACTGCAGCAAGGCAGAGACACAGTGCAAGGGTCTGAGGCCTGGCGTCATTCTCACCCTGAGATGAATCAGAAGCAGTATGGTCTAGTGGAAAGAGCACAGGCCCAGGAGTGAGGACCTGGGTTCTAATCCCAGCTCTGCCAAATACTTGCTATGTGACCTTGAACAAATCACTTACTTATTTGCAAACCCTTAGGAGCATATCATCTTGTCTGCATCATCTCTGCACTTGGATCTGTACTCGCTAAGCACTTGATATTCACTCCACCCTCAGCCCCACAGTACTTACGTACATATCCATAATTTGTTTATATTAATGTCTGTCTCCTCCTCTAGACTGTAAGCTCCTGGCTGGCAGGGAAAGTATCTACCAACTCGTTTTATGGGACTCTCCCAAGTGCTTAATACAGTGTTCTGCACACAATAAGTGCTCAGTAAATACCACTGATTAATTAGAGCTAGGTTAGATTGAAGAGGTGAAGAATGCTGAGAGGTAAAGAGAAGATAGGTAAAGAGAGAGATGACTGGTGGATAGCCCAAGAGCCAGTGGTGAGGAGACCTTTAAGGATGGGAGTGAGGTGCTCCAAGGGGTTTTAGGAAGAAGATATTTGCAGCTGTTTATAAGACTGACGAGGAAAGAGGTTTGAGGTAGAGAGGCCAGTAAGGAGACCATACTATTTCAGTAATCCAACTGGAAAGTAATGAAAGCTTAAACAGGGTTGGGGATGTAAAGGCCAAGAGGAAATGCCACAATTATTATTAGTATTATTATTAAGATTCAGGTCCATGAAATATCGAAGAGGAAGAATTAACAGAAATTAAATAATGACTGGATGTGGGAATTGAGGAAGAAATCAGATTTCACCAAAATTGTAGGGTTCTGAGACAAGGAGGATACGGGTTTTTGATAGTGGTAGGGAAGTTAAGAGGAGAAAGTTTAGGGAGGAAAGACATCAGTTCAGTTTTGATATGTTGAGTTTCAAGTGCTGGTCAGTCATACAGAAATCCACCTCAGTCCCTGTTAACACAATATTCAAGAGGTATGGGGAGAAAAAAAAATACCCAAATCTGTATGTAACCTAAGAAACCTTTAATTCTGCTCACCTTCCACCCTTCTCCTGAATTGGCTTGTTTTAAGAAAAGCAGATGTAAAAGAGCAATTTGCTACTATCTTCAAAGGTTTTCTTCATTTTTCTGATGCTCCCTGAGGGACCTCGAAAATGCTCAGGTAATTATGTTGGCATCCCAGGCTCTTTTTGTGTGTTACATAGTACTCTCTGTAACTGAAAAGTAGTAGACTTCCAAAAGTTTTAACTCTTTACATCACTTCTCTTAGAAATGGGATGTAAAGAAATTGAACTGTGAGTGAGTGATGGTATGTTCACTCCTAGGCCCAGGCAGAGCCAGTAATCATCAGTGGCAAGGAGACTTTTAACTGTTGTATTTTAACTTCCCTAACACCCTCTGCTAAGCTTTCCCAATATAATAGTAGGAGAGAGTGAAAGAACAGGAGTTTTTTTTTTCCTTTCTCCCCCGTCTCCTTACCACTTTGTGGTTCCTGTGGGCGTTGTTTTGCTTTTTCTGATGCCAGGCGGCAACCCATCCTCACCCAGTTACATGCAGGACTTCCTGTTGAGGTTTTTTTCCCCTACCAGAGCACTGCAGATCTGAAAACTGACCAACTAGTAGACTGGTAAACCAAAAAATCTTTGAGGAAGAAAAGTTTGTGTTTTTTTTTCCAGACTCCAGTTGATTCTCGCAGGACTGTTAAGTATGTTAACTTGCTGCAAGAGCCTTGGGTTAGGTTTTGACACAGAAAGCAGAGGAACATATGTCAAGATGCTTAAAATCTTTAGATTGGATTAGGAATTCAGATCTTGGAATTCAGTAATACTGCCAAATCTCATTTTTCCAGATATCTATTCTATGGAAATCCCCTTTTGCCAGAAAGCTCCCTGAAATTCCTTTTTGTTTTCTCTGCTCTCCTTTCCTGCTGACATTAAACTGGGCCCAAAAAAGTCATGTCCACAGCCTTTTGAAAGGCTCTTCAGTTGGACAGTTAGAATCAGCGAGGAATGTGGGAATATTCCACTGCTGAAATTCCATTCCTCTAGAAAGGTTTAGGCCGATTTTTGGATGAATGGGATTTACGTGGATAATTCAAAGGATTGTGTGGTTTTAGAGGTCTGGTATCTTTGGTGTGTCAGTGTCAAATTTTAGACTGCAGAAGGATGTAAATCTTGCTGTGGGGCAAGTTTAAACTCCAGTCATCTTGATTCCCCCACCTGATTGATTTCAGAATTCATATTCCACTAAGTCAAGGTCGGAAGGAAAGAACTCTTCCTGATGCCTTTGCTTTATTCTGCCTTATGCATTCTCCTTCTTGACTGATGTTGTAGTGATTCCATTGCATAGGGATGATCTAATTCCATGGGGACTTTTTTTCCTAGTAAAAGCAAAATTCAGCATTTTGGTACTGGAGTAATAGAATTATAAGGTTGGTAGGGACCAGGAAAGGTCATCTCATTCATTCCTCTGCCTTCAGACAAGACTTTACCAAGGATAGAAATGAAATTTCATAACTCACTTATTGCCCATACTTTACTAGCTTAACCAGATTCACAGTTTTTAGAACAAGTTCTGGACAAAGATGGCTTCTGTGATGGATTGAGGACACATTAAGGCAGGGATCCTCCTCTGTCCTGTCACTCCCTTCTATATCGATATACATACTGTGGCTGGAGTGTGTGAAATGGCAGGAGACTGTGCAAAAGGAAGAGGAGGTAAGAGGACACTGCATAGGTCCACAGAACCCACCATTAATAAATTCCATTGCATTCTTCCTGGATTGGTGGCTAGCCATCTAGGGAAAAGCAGTGTGGATTAGTGGAAAAATCATGGACCTGGGAGTCAGAAAACCTAGTTTCTAATCCTGGCTCCATCACTGGCCTGCTCTGTGACTTTAGGCAAGTTGCTTCTCTGCACCTCAGTTTCCTCAAGTGTAAAAAGGGGATTAAATGCCTGTCCTCCCTCGTACTTAGACTGTCATCCCCATGTGGGACAAAGTGTATCTGACCTAATTAGCTCATATCTACCCCAGTGCTTAGAACAGTGCTAGACACAAAGTAAGAGCGTAACAAATACTGTATAAAAATAAGCAAACGCACGCAGCTGATGTGGTCCAGTAGAAAATAAAAGTGGGTTTTCCTCAACCTCTTCATCCAGGATTGAGAGTGGATTGAAATTTTTGTAAAAATATTGAGACCCAGAATAGAAAGCCACGGTATATTCTGTTCATTTGAAAAATTTTTGTTTTGATTTGCTTCTGAAGTAGAGAATTTCCAGTGATCTGATCATGGGTTTTTACTATGGTGATCTGACTTCATCAAAGATTTATTTGGCAGTAGCCTACTTCTTCTTGTCCAAGTCCTCACAAGCAAGCTCCAGAAGCATTTGAGAATTTTTCACACAAACTTTCATTTTGGCTGCTTGTTGCCTTTCTTCAAAAATATTCTTCCTATGAGGAAGGTGCTATTTTGGGTTCCACTTGAGTAATTGGTATGAATGAGGTATGGAGAAAGCCGGAATCCTCCCCTAGTCCACGCCTCTGCCGTTCATTCAGTAGTATTTATTGAGCTCCTACCGTATGCAGAGCCCTGGTCTAGGTGCTTGGAAGAGTACAATCATCAATCATTCACTTGCATTTGAATGCTTTTGCAAAGCGCTGTACTGAGCATCTGGGAGAATCAAACAGAGTTGGTATACACCTTTCCTGCCCACAGGGAGCTTAGAATAAATGATGAAGGCAAAGATTAACTGGTACATGTAGGGATGATTGGTATTTTCCCAATTCTCCCCTATAAAATGTCTCATGAACATTTTTTTCCGGCAGCATTTATTTCTGCCTTAGGATAGTTTTCTTGCCTCCTATAGACATATCCAGAGTGTTTTTCATTCTGAATAATATATCCAGAACTTTCCCCCTTAAGAACCTATCTTTTTTCCATTTTTATTTAGTAGCAGTTAGGTACTTCTAGTTGTTGAAATTGTCATTAAAAAAATGGCCCAGAGATCTGCAGTTATAAACTCTGTAAATCCTGTCTCCTTCCAGAGGTGCCTTGGTACTGCAGGACACCTACCTGCAAAACCAGGAGCCTAGTGGTTTTTGTTGGGGGGGGCGGTTTGTGTCTTGCTAAAAGCTCAAGGAATATTAGCTTAAAGTTTTTAATGTTTGATAAAGAAGTAGATAAAATGATGAATGTGTCCGTCAATCTATGTAATCTTGGGACTCATTCTGACAGCTCTCCACCCATTCCTTCCAAAACTGCAAAGCAGCGTTGCTTAGTGAATCAAAAAAGAGCTTGGGAGTCAGAAGAACCTGGGCTCTAATCCCAGGTTTGACACTTGCCTGCTGTATGACCTTGGGCAAGTCATTTAACCTCTCTATGCCTCAGTTACCTCATCTGTAAAATGGGGATTAAGACTGTGAGCCCCATGTGGGACATGAGCTGTGTCCAACCTGATTAGTTGGTGTCGACCCCAGCACCTAGTACAGTGCTTGGCACATAGTAAGCCCTTAACAAATACTGTAAAAAAGAAGAGACGAAAGCAGATTTCTCCTCACTAGAATGCTTTTATCTCAGGGCTTTCCCTAAATTATGAAGAATAGCGACTGCTTCATTCTGTGACTTAGGTCTTGGTATCTCTAAATTGGGAAGGTGACACCCTGCAAACGGCAGCAGTAAGCAAGAGGGAGACAGAAAGCTTAGAGCAAGTAGGCTTAATACAATGTCCTGGAGCTAAAAAATAAGAAAGGTGAAGAGAATATTAGGAGGCAGAGATCTTTTCTGCCTTTGTGCCTCAATCACCTTTAATACACATAATTTGTTGTTTTTGTTTACTTAGACTTGTCTTTCTCATCCCTACCCACCCCTACTTCTCTGACTAGAGAGAGAGAGAATCTGGTCTTCACTTAGCTCTTATTTTCTTCCTCTTTACTCTGTCACCAGCCCTTGCCAAATGGCTAGGAGTGAGGCGATAGCAGTAGTAGTAACAGGATTCATTGAACGATCAAATGCACTGTACTAAGCACTTGGGAAACATACAAGAAGAAAATGGCAGATTCCCTGCCCACAAGAAGCTTACACTCTAATGGGGAAGACAGACAAAGTACCAACAGAGGAAATAATTTAATGTACAATTAGATCAAAGTATACGTTATGTGTAATCGCTGAAGATAGGTGAGGGGAGGACTGCTCCTTCTGTATTTCCTTCTCCCCCACCAAATCCCTTATCCCAGTTCCAGCCAGCATCAGGATTAAACTTTTCTCTTCTTCAGGAGGGCCAGGAGAGAGCCAAGAGCTGGGCGGGAGCTGTAGTGTAGTCTGAAACTCCTCTCTCTGAGTTGGATGGTGGGCTCAAGATTCCAAGAGCGGCAATGCGATTCCACAGCTGCACTGTGACCTTTTCGGTACCGCAAAGGCAGACCCAATGAACCAAAAATGATCAGTGATTTGTGGGGGAAATGGCATCGAGCTGACTGCTGGTGTGCAGTGACCAGTGGAAGAAGTGGCTTGGTTTGAGAAAAGACGTGCCTGGAAGCAAAAGAGGTGAAACTACAAATGACGACAAGATCTGGCAGCAGTCACATCCACTAACCAGGGTGCAGACAACATGTGTATTGAATACGGAAAGGATTGCTGGTCTCAATTTGTTGTTTGCAGGCATGATTGTTCACCCAAATGTTAATGCTTGGGCCAGGATACACTCGTACATGTACACACACACACACACTCACACAACTATGTAGAGCTGTTTCAGGAATTTAGAGCATCCTATTGTACATTACTTTATGTAGATTACCCCATGGATACATTGCTCTAGTCAGCTTCCTTTAGCTTTAATGTCATTCTCTGGCTTAGAGTACTAATGAACCTGTCATCCATAGCCTTTGATAGACCCCTAAGGGCCAACTTCAAACTGGAGTTGTGTACATCTAGCTTTCACATGAGACGACTGCAAGAGCTATTCAGAGAACTGATGTTTTTCATGACCCTCTGCAACACAATAACAAAATACTCCCTCTTTTTGTCATTATTAAAATCAAGAAATGGCAAGATGTTTACATGTTAGTGACTTTTGAAATGGGATTTTAGGGCTTTTGCCAATTTTCTTATCCTAGGACTCAACTGATTTTATGAAAAAATGTCTGTTTCTCTGAAAAATAGGTTATTCTTGATGAGACACTGAAGTCAAATTGCCCAGAGGTGATCTATGAAATTAAAGAAGAAACACCTGTTTTTCACAAACTTGCTCTTGACCCTTTGGATAATACCTACATATATCTCCCGGCAGAGAAAGAGGTTGGTAGACATTCCAGATAAAGTTTTTGACTTAAAAGAAGCCAGTTTTCTTTGTGTCTATTTTCAGTGGTAGCGTTTGCATTTGGAGAATCTGGGTAAATCCATAGTAATTACAGGAGAAGAATTTAAAATTTGGGAGTAACTAGAAAATATTATGTATTTAGAGCATTTTATTATTTAATTACATCCATGTCCCTACAAATGCATTTATTGTGAAGGTTTCAGAGGTAAGTGTGCAGAATTTATCCTTTGAGCTATTTCTGTATTGCAGTGAATTTTTGTGTATATGAATGAAAACATGCTTTGCCGACATTTGTCAATTTAATGTTTGAGGTTGATAGAAACAATGGCCTCAAACAGGGTTATGGGAGAGGTGTGCCATTTTCCTCATTATTTAGGTCATTTGATTGTGTCAGTATTTCTCCCCCTTTCTGTTATGGCACTTTGATCTTCATTATTGTGTCTCTGATCTCCAGCGTTCATTCAGTGGGCCCCATTCAGTGTTCCTCTAAGATCAATAGCTCAGAGGACCACTGAGCCCTCTTAGGGACTCTGGAAAACACAAGGTTGCTGAGCCCAGGTGAACAGCTTGTAAAATATGCAATGCTTGATGAAAAAATGTGAATTCTGCTAGGATTGTTTCCTAATGTACCATAGAATTGCTAAAGCATTTAAAGGTTGAGTTGATAAACATTCCTTTTGTGGATTCCACCTCGAGTTGTCCTTTCGACTGTTGATTATGATTGTTTGAGTTACTGTCGCTTTTATTTTTAGATTAGAAGGATACGTGTCGCAAACTGTGATAAACATAAATCCTGTAAGGAGTGTTTAACGGCGATGGATCCTCATTGTGGTTGGTGTCATTTGCTCAAAAGGTATTGCCTGAATTTATTCTCACCCCTCCTTTTAGAAAGTACCTTGCGAAAGATCTCCTCTTTCCCTAATTAGCCATCATTTCAATGGCTGGGGGGACTGAATTCGTAATTGACTTAAATGTCATTATATAATCCTAATTAATTCTCAAAGGTTTTTCTAGGCGGGGTCACCATTTCTGCTATATTGTTCCCTGTGGGTTGTGGGTCGGTTGAGGGGGAGGGAGTTGGGAAAGGGCTTGGAAGAGTTGGCTCCAGTTTTCTGGAGGGACTTGCTCCCATTCTCTCCTGCTGCCTGCATCAGGAGGACTCGGAAAACAGGCCGAAGGATCCCCCAGAAGGCTGAACAGCAGCTAAAGGGCATCAGGCAATCAATCAGTTAATCAATGGTATTAATTGAGAACATGCTATGTGCAGAGCACCGTACTAAGCGCTTGGGAGAGTACAGTACAGCAGAGGTAGCAGACACGTTCCCTACCCATAATGAGCTTATAGTCTGGAGGGGGAGACAAGTTAATATAAATAAGTAATTTACAATTTAAGGATATGTATGTGAGTGCTGGGTGTGTCCTGTGAGTAACAGATTGCAATCGTCATGAGTGAATCTGTCCTTTTAACCAAGTGGGAGGAAAGCAGATTGGAAATACAAAGGGGCACCATGACCAGTGTGGTCTTTTGATGTTGGGTGTGGCACTAGGGCGGGTCATGTTTTATTGGCCTCTGAGCAGAAATGGCCAGGTAGAGTCAGAAAGAGCAGACACTGAATGAAAAGATGGCCCATGTGAATGTAATCTTCGGCGCCCACCTTTACTTGGGAGTGAAGTGGATCTTTCAGACCACAGGCAAATCTGTTTAAAAGAATAGCATCATTTGGCATGTCCAACAACCAGCATCATTCTCAAAAAATAAACTGCTGGTTTTGTATGCCCCCTGAATCCGCGTTGCCCGCCCCTTGAGGCAGTCCTGGGGACTGAGTCTTTGGGGGTTTGGAGAGAGCCCGTCTCGCCTCTGAGGGGACTTGTAGTCGGCTTCTTATCATGGCAGTTCCTCACATTGCTGGGACTGGCCTGGTTGGATTTCTCGTTGCCTTGGCAACCCAATACTCCGGCTCTCACTATAGAACCAAGGAGGAGAGCATTGACATAGCTCAAGCAGAAATGAAAAAAACAGTCCCTGTCAGTTTAGTGCTCTCGGTTTTTAAGGGGAAAAAAATGAATTAGAAAGCAGAGCTGATCAAGAAAAAGCCGAAAGCGGAACAGGAGGCAGCCAAGGGTTTGGGTGGAGGAATAAAGGAAAAAAAGAAAAGCTCTGAAGGAGAAGGAAATCAGATTAAAAAGAAAAAAAAAGAAACGGAAATAAAATGCGAGTGAGAAATCGAAAGAGCCGACTCTAAAAATGGGGAATTGAGTTATTCAAGGAAACAAAAACTGGGGGGCACAGAGGCAGATAATTGACCTCATCTTGCTGGGCTCCCTAAAAGAACTGTTGTAGGAATTACTGGCAGACAAAAGAAACAGGATCAGGGGAATCTCATGAATAATTGTATTGGTTAGAAACGTTGCTGCTTGCTTCTTGCTGCTTACCCCAGATTGGAGTTTGAAAAATTAACTAATCATTTTTTATGGTATTCATTAAGCACTTACTATGTTCAAGGCGCTGTACTAAGTGCTGGGGTAGATACAAGCTAATCGGGTTGAACACAGTCCGTGTCCCATGGAGCCCCAGTCTTAAACCCCGATTTACAGATAAGGTAACTGAGGCACAGAAAAGTTAAGTGACTTGTCCAAGGTCATACAGCAAGCAGATGGCAAAGCCGGGATTAGAACTCAGGTCCTTCTGACACCCAGGCCGGTGCTCTATCCTCTAGGCAACGCTGCTTATTGTGAAAAAGGTGTTTTGTGGTTCTACGGCTACTTCTAATTTGTATTTGCATGTCCATCCGCAGAACTAAAATTTGTGGTAGAGTGCATGGTGGGATCAGGGAATAGAAAGCCCACCAGCTCTCAAACTAGGAACTCAGTCCTGGCCAAATGCATGATTTGACTACCTTTTTTGGGCAGGATCCTAGTAGGGAATTGCAAGTTTATCCAGCAGCATGAGTCTGTCTGGGAACAAGTACAACCCTGTACACATAGTCAATGCTGCATAAATACCATTGACTGATTGGGTACAGCGCAACACAGTATCAGATGAAACTGGTCTTGTGACGTCAGACATAGTGAACAATACAGTCTGAGTTTTTCTTAAAGCAGGATGGAGTTTTACAAGATGCAACCCCTGCATGGTAGGGGAACTGAGTGTTCTTGATCTTATTTGGAGGGCATGAGGGAATGGGGGCAGAGAAATACTGATTCCTCTGTCATGAGGGAATAGAAATCCAGTACCTCTTTGGGGTTGTTTTATAGCAATTAAATGTGGTCCAGAAGCTTAGGCTGGGCATGGTCTCGAGGGCACGGGCGGCAGTCACAGACACTGACAGATGGGGGTGGAGAGAGGGGAGGGTCCTACTTTAAGGGCAAGGAGTAGGCCCTTAAGGCAGAACAGAGCCGGACCCACAAGGCAATGGGAGTAAAGGATAGCTCCACTTACCTCCCCTCCCTTCAACCCCACAGTTCAGCTTGGGAAAGAGAACAGGTAGGGGAATGTACTTGAGATGAAACCTACATGCCTGAAGCAGGGCATGGAGGAAACAAGGTTATTGCCCCTGCACGTATCTCCTCCCCTGCCTCAGTTGCCAATTCTCATCCAGGGACAAGCAGTGAGAAGGGTCACATGGGTCCTAAGAGAATCTTGCCCAGCGCTGCCACAGTCTTAACAAAACAGGAATAGGTGTAACGAGGAATGACAGAAATGGGTTTCTTTTGTTTTACTCAACCTAGAGCCAAGGATAAGGTGTGGATTTGAGATGGGGATTTTTATGTTGAATCCTATTACACCCCAATAGTAAGAATAAGAGGAACTGTCGTGTGGTGGTGGTGACATTAGAACAATACTGATCCTCATCATTTTTTGAGAAAGTATGTTTTTGTACAGAAAGATACAGCTTCTCCTAGTAATGTCAGCCTCTAAGGAAGTGAGAGTGTGGGTGTGTGAGTGTGTGGGAGTGAGAGAATAAATGAATGACTGACTGAATCAGTCAATTCTAGGGCTGAGAGGGCTTTTAAGGAGGACTTCATGAGCAAAGGGAAGCAGTTTTAGGATCATTATAAAGGCCACCGATGAACTGTCCCCACTACTTATTCCTGCTCCTCTCCCACTACACCCCAGCCCTCATGCTTTGCTCCGCCTGAACCAACCTACTCACTGCGCTTCATTCTCTTCTCTTATCACCGTCAGCTTCCTCAGACCCTCCTTCTGCCTGAAACGCCTCCTCCCTTCACATCTGGTAGGCCACTGCTGTCCCCATCTTCAGAGCCTTTCTGAAATTACATCTCCCCCAGGAAGCCTTCCCTGATTAATCTCTCATCTCCCAACCCTTTCCCCTCTTCCCCACTAGCACTCCTTCTTCCTTAATTTAGCATCTAAGTCCTGCCCTCTTCCCCACCCCCATCCTAGCCCAAAGATATGTACCTTTAAATTTGTTTCCTCCTACTGTAATTTATTTTAGCACCTGTCTCTGCTAGATTACCAGAGCCCATCATTGGGCAGTGATTGTCTCTATCTGTTGCCGAATTGTACATTCCAAGCGCTTAGTACAGTGCTCTGCACATAGTAAGTGCTTAATAAAGACTATTAAATGAATGAATGAATAGATCCCTTGGGGGCAGGGATCATGCTTACTAACTCTTTTGTTTTCCCCATTCACAGAGCGAGCACTCAAATGCTATTGATTGACTGACAACCTCTCAGGATTGATGGAGGGTGGGAACAGCTTAAAAAGTGGAACTATTAGAGCAGCATCCCAATTATTCCTGTCCCCAGTTGGCCTGAGGATTGGCTGCTAGTTTTGGCCATTGAATGTCTAGCTCCTGGGGTAGCCTGTCAGATACCCTGTCAGAGGAGGCGTGGCTCTGAGAGCCTGGTGATAACATCCAGTGTTAATGAAAAAGTAGAATCAATCGATCACATTTATTCATTCATTCAATCGTATTTATTGAGCACTTACTGTGTGCAGAGCACTGTACTAAGCGCTTGGAAAGTACAATTTGGCAACAGAGACAATCCCTACCCAACAACGAGCTCACAGTCAAGAAGGGGGTGACAGACAACAAAACAAGTAGGCATTAATAGCATTAAAATAGATAAGTAGAATTATACACATTATTAATAAAATAAATAAAATAATAAATATGGACAATTAAGCACTCACTGTGGGCAGAGCACTGTACTCACCACTTGGGAGTGTAAAATACAACAGAGTTGGTAGATATGTTCCCTGCCACAATGAGTTTTCAGTCTAGAGGATGAGTTTACAGTTTAGAGAAATTGGATTGAAATCTTGCAAGTTGGAGATCTAGGGATAAGCTTGAAAGACCTGACTAGGCCTCTCTAGCTGCTGATAGCCCTTTGAAGCCAAGATATCAAATCTGGAAGGTTTATTTTGCCTGCTTCAATTCTGGCTCACAACTGACTGTTTTGGTAATGAAGCCGAGACTGCAGACTGATGTAAACATCAAGTAATAATAATAATAATGGTATTTGTTAAGCGCTTACTCTGTTCCAAGCACTGTTCTAAGTGCCGGGCACTGTTCTCTTAAAATACGTTTTGACTTCATGTGGTGGACTGAATGCTGGTAGAGATTTAGATACTTCTGATCTCTGCGTATGTCTCTCGGGATAGAATGCAAACTGTCAGAAAAAAGAAAATCTATGCACATGTGTCAGGCATCAGTTAAGGTTCTACATCCTGAAAAGATTGGTTCATGATTCCTTAACATGAAGTTCTTCAGGCATGTAACTCTCTTTTATAGGAGAGCGGACATGGTATTAGTCAAAATCAAGAAATCTAAAAGGGCATGCAGTTCAGTGTTTTTATAATGCTAATATATCCCACTGCATGTGTCGTAACTATCATGTGTTTCTCTTGGAAATTATTTATTTTCTGCAGGGAAGGTCAAGTTCCTTGCATAGTCTAGAAAATGAAGAAATAAAGTTATCATCATCATCAACACCATTTATTGATCCCATGGGCAGAGAATTGTATTAGATCTTGAGAATATCCCATAAAGAACCCCATTTTCCAGGAGATGAGACATACCTCACGAAGTAACTAGCTTTATTTTCCTTGAAAATGTGGTTGTATTATGGGGTTCATTTTCCCTCAGACTTGCAGGTTATAAATTAGGAACTACAGCAGAATTTCTTGTAAAGTAATGTGAGATTCCTTATGTACTATAAACTCTGATAATAAGCATCACTAAATTATTGTTTAATCTTAACGTAATTCAGTGCATGCCATCACAATGTTAAATGAGGAGTTATAGTAGGATTATAAAGCTTTTGCAGGTGGCTGCAGATTTCTAGAAGCCTGTTCTGCTGGCTGTGGTTCTGATTTTTGTAACTTGAGAGAAGAATTTGGCCTATTGAGGATGAATAGTAGCTTTTATCTTTTCTTCTTAAAGATCCTTGTAGCTGGCTAACTCCTTCTAAACACCTCTGCACTTCTTTAAACTCCTTACTCCATTGGGCTTTTCCTCTTTTTCAGTCGTATTCATAAATTCATTATTAAGCATTATTTTTATTATTATGGTACTTAGTAAGAGCTTACTATATGCCAAGCACTGTTCTGACTGCTAGGGTAGGTACAAGTTAATCAGGTTGGATGAAGTCCCGGGCCCACATCGGGGATTCACACTATTATCCCCATTTTACAGGTGAGGTAACTAAGGCACAGAAAAGTGAAGTGATTTGCCCAAGGTCACACAGCAGACATGTGGTGGAGCTGGGATTAGAACCTAGGTCTTCCTGACTTCCAAGCCTGTGCTGTATCCACTAAGCCATGCTGATTCTCAAGGTCATCTGTTTTTTGAAAAATTAATGCAAGAGATTTTTAATCCCATAATTTCAGGTGGTGGTGAGGAAACCATAATTTCTTCCCCTATTTTGGTCTCCTGCAACGATACTTTGGAGTGTTGAAAGTTTGATGAGGCCCTCATTAGGTGACCCTCTGAATGAAATGCATTCATCTCATTCAGATCTGGATCATTCATTTGTAAATTAAGTGGGCTCCCCAGTGCAACAACTTCTTTGGTTATCTATTCAGAAATCTCTTAAATACCTTTGAAAATCTGTCACAAAGTGAGGGCCCTAAGACAACTCAAAGATCCATTTGGTTTTGATTACTCCAAGTAAGAACCTGGAGGTCCTCTGTTCAGGCCTTCGTCCTGAACAGAGTTGATAGTGGTTTTCTCAGAGCCACTTGCAATGTTGTCGTTTCCCATCTTGTACCCTTGGGAAGTAGGTGGACAGTGGTACAGCCCATTACAAAGTGCCCGCAAGGGTTTTTTTTTTTTAATAGACAGGACTCATGTTTGTCCAGAGTGACCACAGGCAGAGTGCTAATGCCAGGCAAAGGGCCAAGACCCATCAGGCGGTTGCTTAGGTAGTTCCTGTGGTCTTGGTTGACCACATTAGCATGTTATTTTTCCAAACTCCTGCTTGGACTGTCCCCCTCACAAGATGCCCGAGGTGGTACTTTAGAGTCCATCACCACTCATGGCAGAGCCTAAGTACGAATCTCAGCCTTCTGAATGCCAGAGAAGTGCCCTCTTGCTGGACCAACAGCAGGGCTAATGAATAAATAGCCATCCCTATTTCCTATTATGTCTTTCATCACCAGTCTTCGCGCTGATGGTTCTAACCATCTAGCCACGCCCACTTCCACCCACTACTCAACTCTGCTGACCAGCCAACATCAGCCACACGTCAAATTGGACATTCGCTGGTCCTCAACATCAGTGGACACCATACCACTCCCACTGGGAATAACCACTTTCTGAAAACAACCTTCCTCGCATCTCCTCCCCCCCGCCCAAAACATCTATCCTCCCTAGAAATTTTAGCACTCCAGAGACTCTTCATCTGTTCCAAACCCACAATGCCGTGCCCTGCCGGAACTCCCTCCTAATCCTGCTCTCCCGTGATGCTCAAGTCCTCTTCCTCAAGCACGTCAACATGCTCAGTAGATAGGATTGATTTGAATCAATCAATCAAGCCTAGAGCCTCACTCTAGGCTTCAAGGCTCTACATCACCTTGCCCCTTCCTACCTCTCCTCCCTTCTCTCTTTCTACCGCCCACCCCGCACGCTCCGCTCCTCCGTGCCCACCTCCTCACCATCCCTCGGTCTCGCCTATCCCGCCGTCGACCCCTGGGCCACGTCCTCCGCGGTCCTGGAACGCCCTCCCTCCTCACCTCCACCAAACTGATTCTCTTCCCCTCTTCAAAACCCTACTTAAAACTCTCCTCCTCCAAGAGGCCTTCCCAGACTAAGCTCCTTTTCTCCCTCTACTCCATCTACCACCCCCCCTTCACCTCTCCGCAGCTAAACCCTCTTTTCCCCCCCTTTCCCTCTGCTCCTCCCCCTCTCCCTTCCCATCCCCTCAGCACTGTACTCGTCCGCTCAACTGTATATATTTTCATTACCCTATTTATTTTGTTAATGAAATGTACATCGCCTTGATTCTATTTAGTTGCCATTGTTTTTACAAGATGTTCTTCCCCTTGACTCTATTTATTGCCATTGTTCTCCTCTGTCCGTCTCCCCCGATTAGACTGTAAGCCCGTCAAACGGCAGGGACTGTCTCTATCTGTTGCCAACTTGTTCATTCCAAGCGCTTAGTACAGTGCTCTGCACATAGTAAGCGCTCAATAAATACTATTGAACGAATTTGATATCCCGTTAGGCACCTTTAGTACTCAGGTCTCTGACATGACTGGGAAGGTGAGCAGTAGTTCAAAAATGACTCTTGAAGAAGGAGATTTTTTAGGAGGGCTTAGAAGATGGAGCAGGAGGTGGTTTGGCATATTTAAAAAGTAACAGAGTTCTGTGAAAGGGGGAAAAAACGTGAGCAGGAAGTCAAAAAATGAGGAGAGAGGAATGATATTAACCATATTTAGTGAGCCCCTTACTTCATGGAAAGCACTGTATCAAGTGCTGTGTTGTCGTAACTGTTTCAGCTTCCTTTTTTGCACTGGATTTTCAAATAAACACCCAGGATAAACAAATAAAAGACATCCAGAGTACAGAGGTAAGCACCAAGCCAAGAAAAATCTAATATTTTGTTGTTGAAACTTCACAGTGTAACTTAAATAGAATTCATTTGTGTGGGTGGAAAATGCTTCTCGCAGACTATATATCTTGGGTTTATAGACAGTTGTAGGCTATTTCTCAGGTTCACATTTATTGCGAAGCATACTGCCTGTATTCTGTTATTGATTCCCAGAGAATTTCAGGATATTATCTAAATTAAAAGGTAAAAACTATCCCCCAGTTATCTTGCCCACATGACTGATTCACTCTGCTCTGTGCTAGGTGGACATCAGAGAAGAAACAAGAATCAATAACATTATTTTCAAATTGTTAATTTATTTCTTCTCCCTCCCAATGTTATCCTTGCCCATATTCCAAGCTCAGAGCCTGCAGAATTATTGTATTTAATGGTCCTCTGTAGCTGTTATGATGACGATAATGGATATTTCTGTAAGCCCCTTTCATCTGAAATCTTAATTTGCCTTCCAGCCATCTGCCGACAAGTAAGAGATTGGCCAGTGAGGTGGTGGTGGGAGGGAAAGGGGAGTGATTTCCAGGGAATCCATGGTGCCGAGAGGTTCTGTGGGCTGGACCCTGTTAGGATGGCAGGAACGAGTAAATAGGGTCAATGAGGGCAACTTCTTCCCTAGAGCCGTTCCTCCAGGACAGAGGATGCTCTAGGCAAAAGGAACAGGTGGGCAAGACAAGCGCAGGAAGTTTGTTTTGTTTCCATGACACTCTAGGTTAGGGATGAGGCCCAAGTAAATGGAAGGAAGGGGAGGTTGAAAATGAGGTTTGGTGACTGTTCTCTCCACTGAGGCAGACTTTGACTCTGGTTTAGGCATCACCACTCATTATCCCATCATCAGTGGTTTTGGAGCACTTTGTGCGGAGCTCTGTTCTAAGCACTTGGGAGAGTACAGCAAACCTGTATACACATTCCCTGCCCACAGTGAGTTTATACTCCAAGCTCATTCAGGATTTTAGACCACTTTTTGGTACTCTCCCATCTCCAATCCCACTCTGACAGTCTTCCATGCTCCCTAAGAACCTCTTGCTGCCCAAACAGATGTGAGGTTTGTGCGGAGCTCTGTTCTAAGCACTTGGGAGAGTACAGCAAACCTGTATACACATTCCCTGCCCACAGTGAGTTTATACTCCAAGCTCATTCAGGATTTTAGACCACTTTTTGGTACTCTCCCATCTCCAATCCCACTCTAACAGTCTTCCATGCTCCCTAAGAACCTCTTGCTGCCCAAACAGATGTGAGGTTTTGGGGAGAGAGGCAGGAGGGTGGGGGTAGCAGAGCCCTTCGGTAGGTCAGCGAGGCAGCTTCAAGTCACGGCTCAAGTTGGGTGGACTGCCTTTTTTGTATGATATTCATTAAGCGCTTATTACATGCATGGCACTGGACTAAGCACTGGGATAGATACAGAGTAATCAGGTTGGACACAGTTGATGTCCCACATGGGGTTCACAGTCAATCTTCATTTTACAGATGAGATAACTGAGGCACAGAGAAGTTAAGCGACTTGCCTAAGGGTACACAGCAGAGAAGTGGCAGAACTGAGATCAGAACCCAGGTCCTTCTGGCTCCCAGACCCGAGCTTTATCCTAGGTCACACTGCTTCTGACACAAGTTCCAGGGACTGCCAATATTAGTAGTAATGGTAGTGAGTACTTAGTGTGTGCTGGAGCACTAATTACCAGGGTAAATACAAAACAAATATTCAGATACAGTCAATGCCTGGTGTATGGGATGGTTGGGACTGGAAAGACTGTTTGTCATACTGGCATTTTGATGTTAGAGCTTAATGAAGTTTCCCTGGGGGTGGTTTCACCTTGTTAGGACCCGTAGGATCAAAGGTACGCTATAGAGCACATCTGGGCTGCTTACCTGCACTTGTGTCTCTTATTGTTGTCTTCTGCGCTTGAATAAATTCCATTAGTAGTACACCACTGAGTGAAAAATATTTTTTAATGGAATAGATTTTTTTAAATGATGCTATCTCGGGCAGAGTGCACTTGGGGAAGCAGTTATCGATTTGCTTTTGAAAATTCCTCCAATATTTTCACTTGCTTTTGTGACTCGGTGCTTGTCCGGATCCTTTCCGCCCGCCCCATAATTCAAACAGATGATCCGGCTCCCCGTTCCAAACATTCTCCGTCCCACAAGTGGGGGAATGCCAAAGGGACTGCAAAATAAGAGATGTACAAGACCCATCTTGCGTCTGAAGGTGCCATAGCCCCCATGCCAGCACGGTAGTCTGACCGATGGAAAGCACTAGGGCCCTGCCCCACCCCATGTCACACTTCCTCACTGCCATTTTAGGGATTTTCAAGGGACCTGGGATCCAGGCAGACCAAAGGCTGGGGGTGATGAAGCTGGCAGGGCCCCCGTTCTCCCGGGCATCAGCTTTCCAACAAGCATCAGCCTGGGCTTTTAGGAGGCACGTACAAGGAAACACTGCCCACGCTTGTCCCCTTGCCTGGAACTCCATTGTCTCTTGTATCTGCCAGACCTTAAAGCCCTCCTAAAAAGCCACTTCCTTCAAAAGACATTCCTGAGTTCATCCCACCCCACTGTTCCTAGTCCTGCTGTCCAATCAGCTCTCTTTAGCACTCACGTATATCTGTTTACAACTCTATTTAATTGCCTTCTTTTATGTTTATTTGTATTTTATCATATATGCCTATGCCCTCAATTTTTTTAAATTTACTATACTTGGGCAATTGTATACACTTTTCACCAATAATAATAATAATTAATAATTTTGATATTTGTTAAGCACTTATAGGATGCCAAGCACATTCTATACACTGGGGACAAGGCTCAAAGAGAGAGAATAGGTATTTAGTCCCCATTTTACAGATGAGGAAATGGAGGTGGGGGAAGTTAAGTGACTTTCCCAAGATCCCACAACAGGCAAGTGAGAAGCAGCATGGCCTAGTGGAAAAAGCAGGGACCTGGGTGTCAGAGGACCTGCGTTCTAATACCGGTTTTGTAAAGGAGAGTTTATTTTTCTGTTGGTTTCCTCCCCTTAAATCCTTAAGAGGCCCAGGTCACCTAATCTTAGTCTGTCTTGTGGTTAATGGTGACTTGAAATCTAGTTTTGATTAGGCTTCATATGAATTGGTCAGGAAATTTTAAATTCAAGTAGTGAGCCCCCATTAGTTTCTGGCAGGCAGTGAGATGTAACCTTTCTGAAACTTTCAATGCTCTATAAGCAATATATTCATAAAAAATGTCACTGAAAGTTCCTGGATGAACCCTGGGAATTGAGCTAAGCGGAAAAAAATACTGGAAAGTTAATATTAAGTCTTTGGCGCTCTGTTAGAAAGTTATTGGTGGGGGGAAAGTAAATATTGTATGAGAGAGTGAATTCGTGCTTTGGAGAGGTAGTTCTCTGAGTCATAATCTATTTCTTTCTTTAGGTCGGTGTCTTATTTTCCACCTAACCTTGTAGGCACTGAACACAGCCGCTAATCCACAGGTCTCCCTACATGTCTTGATGAAATCTTCAGAGCAGAAAGCCATTTATCTTGGAGTTACTCTGTTTGAATATTGTGAGAACTCAGTTTCACTTGAAATAACCAACTAGATTGTAAGCTCTCTGTGGATAGGGAATGGGTCTACCAACTCTGTTGTATTCTACTCTCCCAAGTGTTTAGTACTTAGGTCTATCCACAGTAAGCGCTCATTAATACCATTGATTGATTGAACTATATTGCTTTATTGGTGTCATTAGGTAATTATGCATGTGACCACTATGTGAACTGTTGTCTTCATTAAGTTAGCCAAAATAAGTACCAGCAATATTTTGAAAAACTTAAGTTTTGCTATTAGCCAATCTTCCCCTACCCCGGGGGAAGATTTGAATTAATGTGGGTGTGTGAACCACAATGATTTTCTGATTTACAATGTTTGAAAAATAATGAGACACCATTTATAGCAGACATTTGGATTATGGTTTCTCATTGTCACAGTTTACTTTTAAGCCATCTTTTCTAATACTATCCCTTTAGCAGAAAAACTTAGGACAGATTTTCTTTTTAAGAGCTCTCCCTTGCTCATGTCCTTCCCTCTGGCCTGAAACTCCCTCCCCCTCCTTATTACAACAGACCACCACTCTCCCCATCTTCAAAGCCTAATTAAAATCATATCTCCTCCAAAAATCCTTCCCCTACTCCCTCTTTTTCGCATTGCCTGTGCAATTGGATCTGTACCCTTTAAGCGTTTGATGTTCATCCCACCCTCAGCCCACAGCACTTATGTACGTATCCATAATTTACTTTAGCATCTACTTCCCCCTCTAGACTGAGAAGCAGCATGGCTTAGTGGAAAGAGCACGGGCTTGGGAGTCAGAGGATATGGGTTCTAATCTTGGTTCCACCACTTGTTGCTATGTGACCTTGGGCAAGCCGCTTCACTTCTCTGTGCCTCAATTACCTCATCTGGAAAATGGGGATTAAGACTGTGAGCCCCACGTGGGCCAACCTGTTTACCTTGTATCTACCCCAGTGCTTAGAATAGTGCTTAGCACATAGTAAGCACTTAACAAATACCATCATTATTATTATGATTACCACCTCATGGGTAGGGAACATGTTTGCCAACTCTGTTGTTTTGTACTCTCCCAAGCACTTTAGTACAGTGCTTTTCACACAGTAAGTGCTCAGTACCTTGGCTTATTAGAGATGACAGGATCTAGAATATGAGCACAAGACTCTGGGATTCTTCAGCCCTTCAGCCCTTTCCTCGATCTGATACCTCCAGGGCCCTGAGCCCTGTGGTGATTGGGTCAGCCTGGGCTTTGGGCTTGCATGTTCAGAAGGTAGTAGGATGACTGCAAACCCAGGCTTGGCCTGAACCCCAGATTCCAGAAATAAGTAAATAATGGGTCCTACCCAAAGAGAGGATGGGGGTTGTGGGGGACATGGAAGCCACAAGAGTGGTGTGTCTGCAGTGGGAACTTGGAGTCCCATGAATTCTAAAGAAATAGTGAAGCATCGTCCTAAACAATGAGGAATAGCAGGAAGCCTAGTGCTATTGAGAGGGTTGTAGACATAGAGAATTCAGGAAGAAAATTGTCAGTCAATCTTTGTACAGGTCTTATTAGGTGCTTGGGGGAATATAGTAGAGTTGGGAGACCCAGTCCCCGCCCTCAGGGAGTTTACTGTCTAGTGGGCGAGACAGACATTAAATACTTTAAGTGTAAGGAAAGTGGTAGAGTTTAAGGATATGTATGTAAGTGCTGTGGGGTTGGAGGTGGGGTGAGTATCCAAGTGCTTAATGGGTACAGACCCAAGTGCATAGGCAACACAGAAGGGAGAGGGATAATAGAGAGGAGGAATGAGAGGATAGTCAGGGAAGGCGTCTTGGAGGAGATATGATTTTAGTAGAGTTTTGACTATGACAAGAGTGATGGTCTGTCGGATATGAAGGAGGAGGGAGATCCAGGACAGAGGGCGCATGTGAACCAAGTGGTCAATAGTGAGAGAGATGAGATCGAGGTACAGTGAGTAGGTTGGCATTAGAGGAGTGAAGTGTGTGGGCTGGGTTGTTAGAGGGAGATGACCAAAGTCAGGTAGGAAGGAGAGAGCTGATTGAGCTCTTTAATGCCATCGGGAAGGACTTTCTCTTTGATGTAGACATAATAATGTTGGTATTTGTTAAGCGCTTACTATGTGCTGAGCACTGTTCTAAGCGCTGGGGTAGACACAGGGGGATCAGATTGTCCCACGTGGGGCTCACAGTCTTCATCCCCATTTTACAGATGAGGTAACTGAGACACCGAGAAGTTAAGTGACTTGCCCAAAGTCACACAGCTGACAAGTGGCCGAGCTGGGATTCGAACCCATGACCTCTGACTCCAAAGCCCATGCTCTTTCCACTGAGCCATGCTGCTTCTCACTGAGCCACGCTGCTTCTCATCTGTAAAATGGGGATTAAGACCATGAGCTACACATGGATGGGCAATCATTGGAGGTTTCTGAGGAAAGGGGATATGTGCACAGACTTCTTAGACATTACTAGGAAACCCGGAGGCCGATTCAAAAATTGGAACAGATACAGCCTGGCAATGGATATATTTTTGTATACACAGTGGGAAGCAAGACATTGGTCATGTTCAGCCCTACATAGTTACACTCTCACAGGTGGCTTAGTGGAAAGAGCATGAGCCTGGAAGTTGGAAGGCCTGGGTTCTAGGCCTGGGTTCTAACCCTGGGTCCACCACTTGTCTGCTGTGTGACCTCGGGCAAGTCACTTGATTTCTCTGTGCCTCATCTGTAAAATGGGGATTAAGACCATGAGCTCTATGCGGGATAGAGACTGTTTCTATCTTGTATCTACTCCAGTGGTTAGTACAATACCTGGCACATAATATGTGCTCAACAAATACCATAAGTAAAAATCAGAGATATTTATAGAGCACCCACTGAGTGCAAAGCAATATTCTAAGCATCAGGGCTGGCAATCTCTACAAGAAGCTGACAATCTAATAATAATTATGGTATTTGTTAAGCACTTATGTGCCAAGCACTCTTCTAAGCACTGGGTTAGATACAAGGTAGTCAGGTTGTCCCACATAGAGCTCACAGTCTTAATCCCCATTTTACAGATGAGGTATAGGAGGCTCAGAAAAGTTAAGTGGCTTGCCCAAGGTCACACAGCAGACAAGTGGCAGAGAAGGAATTAGAACCCATGTCCTCTGACTCTCAAGCCCGTGCTATTTCCACTAAGCCACGCTGCTTCTAATGGGAAAGACACTCAAGTTGTTCACAAATTGTAGGAGCAGGAGAAAGACAAGTCCACAACAGGGAGTAAAATAAGCATATGGGGTTGAAATGGATGAATAAACAAGTGTATACTTATGAGTAGAAGTGCTCAGGGTGGGAACAAAATATTTACCACCCCACTGAATACACATGAATATCCATCCATTTGTCATGAGTCAATTTATCATTTAACACATGTACAGCCGCACAATGGCCCTAGTGTGAGATATGTCCTGTATATGTGAGATGTGGAGGGAGAAGTATGGGCTGCCTGGGCTGATGTCTAGCCCATCTTATTTTTTTAAAAAATTATTATGGTATTCAAGGGCTTACTTTGTGTCAAGCACTTTTCTAAGTTCTGGGATAGGTTCAAGTCAATTGGTTAGACACTGTCCCTGTCCCTCATGGGGCTCATGGTCTTAGCAGAAGGGAGAACGGGTATTTATTGAATCCATAATTTCCAGTTGAGAAAATAGATACAGAGACGTTTCAGTGGAAAGAGCACGGGCTTTGGAGTCAGAGGTCATGGGTTCGAATCCAGGCCCGGCCACTTGTCAGCTGTGTGACTTTGGGCAAGTCACTTCACTTCTCGGTGCCTCAGTTACCTCATCTGTAAAATGGGGATTAAGACTGTGAGCCCCACGTGGGACAGCCTGATTCCCCTCTGTCTCCCCCAGCGCTTAGAACAGTGCTCGGCACATAGTAAGCTCTTAACAAATACCCACATTATTATTATTATTATTACAACCTGATTACCCTGTATCTCCCCCAGCGCTCAGAACAGAGCTCTGCACATAGTAAGCGCTAACAAATACCAACATTATTATTATTACAACAAGCAATTTTCAGAATCACGATTAGAACCCAGGTCCTCTGACTCCCAGGCCAGTGCTCTTCTACTAGGCGATGCCTGCTTCTTACTCTGGCTTTGCTCTCAAGCTATGTCCAGGCCTATGAAGAGTCCTTACACCACCCTCAAAGCATCCTCAGGCAAGCTTGAGTCCCTCTAGGAATCCCATCTTCTGTGACAAACTTGCCCCAATTAATTTCCCATATCATCCCTTCAGCTAATTTTAGCACTTAGGAACTTATTGACTCATGCCTCAACTTTTAAATATAGACTCTCAGCCCACTGCAGGCAGGGACTGTGACTGTTTATTGCTGTATTATAGTCTCCCAAGTGCTGTGCACATAGTAAGTGCTTAATCATTAAGAATGAATGAATATATATATACATATAGTTTTGTTTTGCTGTCTGTCTCCCCTTTTTAGACTGTGAGCCCTATGTTGGGCAGGGATTGTCTCAGTATCTGTTGCTGAATTGTACATTCCAAGAGCTTAGTACAGTGCTTTGCACAAAATGAGCACTCAATAATACATACATATATATATATATATACACACACATAAACCTAGCTGCATTAGATATTTACTTTTACCCTCTAGTTGTAAATCTTTTTATATTAATCTCCCATTAGAATGCCTTGTAGACAGGGAATGTGTCACATCATGATTTGTTGTCTCCCAAGTGCTCTGAACCAAGTGGACACTTTCTGTGACTATTACTAATGTTGACTTTCATTTGCATATTCAAGTTAAAAAGCTAATAGATTTTACCAAAGTTGTCTCAAAAGGTCTGAAAACTCAAATCCTAGCCTCAACATAACCTTTCCCTACCCAAACCAAGATAACATTTCTATTCTCAGTGAAAAATCCTTTATTTTAAGAGCTGGGCATGGTTTTGGTGAGGCTGGCAATTCTGGGTGGAGTGGGGTAGAGGGGGGAAGGGAGGTATTATATTTTGCCTCCAGCAAAGTAAATTCACCCATAGCGAAGGCCCATAAAGTGTTTGTACTCCTCTAACTATAATGGGTAATGATATTGTAGATACTCTTTTTCAGGTCTTATTTTGGAAGGCCCAGGTCTCGACTCTCAGCAGGATTCAGACACCTAGGAAGATATTTGCATGCCGATTTGTCTGGAATTGTTACGAAAATTTTAACCTAATGTCTTCACTTTTTTCTTCCTTGCGGGCAGAGGAAGTGCCTTATGCAGAAACCACAGTGCAGTTTCGAGAGCAGGGCAGCAGCAGAAAGGAGGGGGTGGGAGGCTCAGGCCCCCAGAGTGGGCTGGAGCCAGAACTGCATCCTCTTTTTCTCCATTCCCGTTGCCCTCCTGCAAGATCTCTGACATTGAGAGGGAGTTTAATTCAAATTTAACGTCCGCAAATTTAACGTCCGTGACGGACCAACTAGTCATTGGGGCCAGATAAATTCATTGCTCTGAAGAATTGCTGATGAGAGGACTATGTCCCCTCTTGAAGTTAATCATGAAGAAGGGCAGTGTCTGATGTTTCAGAGGACTAACATGAGAGGGAAGGATATTGTAGTGCTGGAAAACTGAAGTGCATATACTTTATGCTTAGCTTTATGAAACTTGCTTACTTCCTGTTCTCCCTTTGCCATATTAGGTGGTAGAAAATCTCTCTCCCCCTTTCCCTCCCCCCACCAAAAAAACCAAAAAACTATTAAAAGTAAAATCAGCTACAATACTCATTTCAGTCCTCCTGACACCTCCACGTACTCCCCACATCTGAATGCTGGGTCCCTTGGTTGCGTTTTCAAGGTTTTTCAGTTGCGCAATTCAAACATTTTCTCCATCTTATTTTCACAGCCATTGCTAGTGCTAGTCTTCCCTTATTGTATGCTTTAGTCAAGGCCAAAATAAGGAGAATGTTTCATTTTCTTTTCCTTCCGATCGTCCTTTAATGTTGCATATCTCTATTCAGATTAATGCCTCGGGGAGTTCAGGGCCAGCTGAAAAGTGAAATACTTTGTGCTCTTTTTGTCAGGTTAGGCTGGCCATCTGGTAACAGAGGGTTTCCCAAATTAACATGACCTAGAATGAACTAAGCAGCCAAGCAAGATGATGATTTCTCTACTTCTGCTGCTGATCATATGTCTGTCAAAGGAGTTGGCATGGTGGTTCAGAGCTTCTGTAGAAGGATTCTGGGTGTTGTGGACTTGCCCCCCGCTATGCCAGGCTCAGATCTGGAAACAGGAAGCCAAACAGTGTTTGGTTTTCATTTTCTTTCAGGTCATGGGGTGGGTGGCGGGGAATCCAGGACTCCTCTGGGCCCCACACCTCTAGGCTAAACACTCCAGGGGTCCAGCCCAGATCAGTGCATCTTTGACACTCCTCCCTCTCTCCAGGGGAGGGAAACTCCAGGTCCCCAGGAAGGGCTCAAAGTGCAGGTCCTGGGTGACTCAGAGGATTCTGAGCTATACTGGATCCCCCTGCTGTCCCAGAAACTGAACATGGAGAGTCTTTGGGTTTGGACCCCCTGGGCCATTGCCCCATACCCCCATTTCCCCAGGCCCTCTTCTTGTCTGGTTCCAAGTGGAGGAAGTCTCAAAAAACACAAAACTACAGGGGCATAGAGAGTGGGTCAGCTCTTAGTTCCATTTTCCTCTGGTGTAATCATTCCCGAACCAGTTTTGTTCATTCTTTTGAAACAATTCTGGGTATTTAAACAGTTCTTATAGAGCAGATTATGAAACTTAGAGAAGGCTTTACCTTATCAAATCTTTGCTAGATTTTGTTATTTCATTTACTTATTTTGATTGCAGATACAGTTATTAAAAAAATACAGTACAGACTGATAAGCCTCTGATATAAAGTATTTTTAAAAAACCTGACATTTTCACAGAACCTCCTGGTGTGCTTATCCTTCTGCATTTTTTTACAAGTAATGTCTTTAAAGCTCACTGTGGCAAGGGAACGTGTCTGCCAATTCTGTTGTGTTGTACTCTCCCAAGTGTTTGTACAGTGCTCAGCACATACTCAGTGCTCAATAAATACCATTGATTGATTGAAGTATGTGTGAAATCATGTGCTTTTACAAGATTTTCTTAAATTTCTACCTGAAAGATAGCTTGAGAACAGTGTCAGAGTAATGTCTGTTTTCTCAGCCATTGAACACAACAAAAAAGGCTAGTTTTCTTATTATTTTCTGTTTTTATAATAATGTGTCTGCTTAGGATCAGAATCAGTAAACCACAAAATAAACCAAAGTCTGATATTTTGTTCGACTGTGTATTATTGTGTTTGTAATTTTATTTATTTATTTATTTTTAGATGCACTTTTCAAGGTGATTGCTCATCAAGTAGATCGAATAACTGGCTGAATATTTCATCTGGAGCAGAAAAATGTCCTAAAATTCAGATAATTCCAAAGGGTAGAGACAAGGTGAGAATTTGCAAGTGTTAAATGGTGTAATTTAATTTTACTTAATTAGGAATTTGTTCCTCCAATTCCCCTGTATTCCTTGTTAGGTCCCAAGAAGCATATGTTTACAGAAGCCTGCATATGAACCCAGGTAGTTGAACTGAAAGGGAAACAGATGTCTGTCATTTTTTTTTTTTAACCTTTCCAACAGGAGGCGGGTCATAGGTGCTTAATTCAAAGGTTTGTTCAACAGATGTGCCTGGGGTGTGGCTTTAATTATGCTACAAGATTTTTTTTTTTTTTGGTTTTTGTTTTTTTTACCGCTGCCTCTTCTTAGTGTTTCCAGGAAGTGTTTATGAGAAGTACAAATTGAGTTCAGATTTTCTGAAAAGCTAGAGCATTACAGTACATGAAAATTGCCTCTGACGAAGCAGTATTTGGGATGATATGCAAGTGTACTCAAAGGGTATAAATAAGAAAGCAGGATTGTGAAGAATGAAAGTGTTTTTATAACTCATTTATAGTCCAGAAACCCTTTTTTCCAGCATACGACTACTAGGCTAGGGCAGAAACAAGGGAGTTCACACATGCACAGATTAATGCCCAGTAAGAAAACCAAACTTGAACGCCTTTCTTCCTGCCTCAGAACTCAAAAACTACTATAAGGGGAACATTTTCTACCCAATTATGCCACCAGTTCTGTGAATGATTGGCCAAAAGCCATACGTAAGTTACAAGAACTGAGCTGACTTTGTTTCATTCAGGTGTCACATTATCAAGGAAATATTCCAATTTCTTTCTTTCCCAGCCCTTTCCATTTCAAAAGGCAAGAGCTGTCTCAGGATGATCTCACATGTAATAAAAAAAAGCTTAGCTTTTAATAAGTAATAAATAATAAGTGATTCAAGCTTTCAGGATATGACTGTCCAGAGCAAGCCATTTTGAATATGTTTAGCCAACATTATGCCCTATACTCTTCCAGATAATTGCCAAAACTACAGAAAGACTGGAAGTGTCTCATTATTTTTGAAATTCTCTTGGTATAAAAATGATTTGGGGTTTAATTCTGCATGGAACAGGCTTCAATCCAAAGATAAGGGTCACAGTGCTTTGTCAATAAATCAATACTTTTGGAACTTTTTGGACCACTGGCCTGGCTAAGAATGCTGGTGCCAGCATATCTGTCTGATTGAATGGTAGCATTTCATAGTTTTCCATTCTCCCATCTCTATCCACCCACCTCTGGTTTCCCAGGTCATCTTGCAGCAGCCATCAGAGTGGAGGAGGAAGTACAGGCCATAGCTTTGGGCAGCAGTTGCCAATCAGTTTCCTTCCAGGCCAGTCAGGAGTCAGCATGACGGTGCAGTCCCTTTTCAGAACTATTTTGTTGTTTTTCAGTCTTAGCTTGTTCATTCTGACCAGATCACACTAATACACAAGTTAAGTACCATTAAACTAAGTAAAACCCAGGTACTTTCCATGAACATCTTTTAAATTGCTCTTCAAAGTACTCCTGACAGTGGGGCCCTTTAAGGGCTTAGATATGTCAGCGGGCTTGGGCA
Organism: Ornithorhynchus anatinus; assembly: GCF_004115215.2. Classification (NCBI taxonomy): domain Eukaryota; kingdom Metazoa; phylum Chordata; class Mammalia; order Monotremata; family Ornithorhynchidae; genus Ornithorhynchus; species Ornithorhynchus anatinus. The sequence continues at coordinate 34,386,212 of NC_041741.1, forward strand.
AGGTCCCCCAAACCAAGAAGGTAAGGTGGGCTGGAGTGGGATGGGATGAGCTCTGCAGCTCCTATTTTTCATCCTTTGTTCTTCCCCGGAGGTCTTGGGTCACGGCCCCTGAATCACTTCTGCAGGCGTGTAGTTTTCCTTATTACCCCCATATGTCCCAGAGGCAGCAGCTCATGCCTGGTCCTTCTCTCTGGGAGTGAGGTGGGATCACATTCAGGATCCATCAGGAGTTGGGCCAGGCTCGGGACTCAGCTTGGTGTGGGGTGGAATGAAGGAAACCTTTTCAGCCTCTGAAGGGCTCTTAAGCAGGCATGTGTCCGTGGATTTAAATGCTGTAAAAGCATCCAACATTTGAGTATCCAAGTTTGCTTTGACCTGATGTCCCTGGAAAATAACCCAACCTTGGCCTGAAAGGGAATTTCTTGGTTTGTTTGGATCATGTTAATTCAGGGAGATACTGGTCCTTGTCTACTGGAAACTGAAAGGAAGTTATTAACCGAGAGCTTTCTTCTGTTACTCAGACCATATTCTAAAACATCCTGTAGTTTGAAGCAAGGAATAAAGTCAATGTTATATGTAGTCGGGGGTTGTTTTATTGTGGAGTTCACGAGTGCCTGAGGCTTCTTGGCATGTGAACTCTCCATTCCTGAAGGACCCAGTCCAACACTAGATTTTTCCAAGAACATTGCCCTGCTTCAATCTGTGGATTTTTAATATATCTGAGGAAAGACCTTTCAGGGCAGATTCAGGAGGGCTGTTGAATGGCATGCCAGAGCTTCCCTTGCCTCTGTTAGCGTTAGTCTGCGTTATTTCTCTGCAGGCCCACTGCAGAAGACATTTCTTCAGTGAAGTTTCCAGGCTGCCTGTCTGCCTTTCTCTGACTGCAGGATTCTTCTAGGAACTTGGTTCTAGGAACTTGACCATGCTGAGAAGCAGCCTGACCTAGTAGATAGAGCATAGCCCTTAGAGTCAGAAGGACCTGGGTTCTGATCCAGGCTCCACCACTTGTCTGCTGTGTGATCTTGGTCAAGTTACCTAACTTCTCTGTGCCTCAGTTACCTCATCTGTAAAATGGGGTGTAAGACTGTGAGCCCCATAGGGGGCATAGACGCTGTTCAAACTGATTACTAAATGCTGGGGTAGATACAAGATATAGTGCCTCGCGCATGGTAAGTGCTTAGCAAATGCCATTAAAAAAAAGAAAAAAAATCTTGGTTGGCTGAGGAAGAGCAAACCTTTCCTTTACAGTGTATAAGATGTTTCGATGGGGGAGTTAAACACAAATCTATAGATGGGAAATTTTTATTTATCTTTTTTTAATCTAAAAAGATTACTGTGACTGCAATGAGAAGCTTTATGTCTCCCTTGGAAGAACATTCATCTTGTGTGGTGAAAAATGCAAAGACCAATAAAGAACTTTGTAAAAATGAAAAGCAAGACGTGAACTGCACATGTACTATATCAACCACCAAACTAACTGAAAGAGGTAGGTTTTCGTATCTTAGGGGTTTAGATATGGGCCAACTCTGCATGTCAGTGAATGCAAACTGAATAGTAAGGATGTTTGAAGTGTGAGAAAAGGATCTCGAGGTCCGGGTTAGGAATGGGAGGGGTGAAATGAAAACAAGAAAACAGTTTTTCTGAGAGCCGCATTCAGCCATGGACCTGGAGGGGCCCTGGTGGAGAGACGAGCGATTTTCTGGTGAATTTATGAAAGATGACAGCCCATCTGAGCCCAGATAGAGCTCTCTTCTCTCTGCTCTCAAGGGAGCCAGTTTGTGTCCTGACTCAACTTGATCACCTCACCTGTCCACTTCTCTCTGCCTGGGTTGACGTACAGCCCTAGTGATGGGTCTAGAGTCCATCTTTATCAGGGCTATGTCAACATCTTTTTTTTTTCCCCAAACACTGTCCATCCTATTGGTGATTAATATAAACTAATAAGTAATATTAATAACATGATCCCTACACACCTTAATTCAACCTTAGAACACCCTTTCCATCCCAAGTTTCAATCTGTCTTTACAACTTTTCTCGTAGTAGTTAAACTTTGCTTGTGTTGGACCCATCAAAGCAGCATGCAGTGTTTTAAACCTGATACCTTTCTAATGGCCAGATGTGAAAAGGATAGGGGGAGGGAAAGTACTTTCCCAACTTTAATTTTTTTTAATTTTTTTTGGTTTTGAGTCATTGCAATTTTAATGTCCCTTAACTTTTCACGGGCCTTCCATTCTCTGTTAACAGTTAAATGGGAATGCATACTTTGTAGAATTAAGCCTGCAGGTTCTATTTTATTAGAATCTGTGGAACTAACACATAAGTAGTTAAAACTATGAATTATGTAAACTTCTAAATTGGGAATTTTTCTGAAGAAGGTCCAGGATATTCTTCCTGTGACTTTCTGTTTCTTTGTCTTGTTATTGGTGTTCTAGACCGCTCACTCTGTGTGGCATGTTCTATTCTTCAGCTGTCAATGACAGGTTGAGTTAATGATTTCAAGTGGGTGTAAAAGATATAAGTGGGTTTAAAAATGGCTGCTTCCCAGAGCCCCTCTATGGTAGGCTTTGAAACCATAATGAATTCAGATTTGTTCAGTGAACATTTCCCTGAATGGTTCAGCTGCTTGATATGAATGGCCCACAGAGAAGAGGGAGAGATGCACTGATTGTGAAATGGTAAAGAACATCTGGAAGGCCCGCAGCCTGATACACAGTGATGACAAAAATGGATAAATGATCTCTGCACTTACACACAGCCTTTGTTGGCAGTAGGCAACTCCCACAAACTCCTTTTTCCCCTTCCAGATCTGTCAGCTGTCCAGGTGTCATTCTCTTCTGGTTCTTGGAATCTGTCAGAAACATTTGACCTAACTAACTGCTCATCATTTACAGAGTAAGACTTTTTCACTTTCAATATGCCAGTGTTCAAGTTGCCATTTATTCTCCCAGTTTCATAAAACCAACTCTCTCTCTAGATATTTTCAAAGGCCTACTCAAGTGGTATCTATTCTAAGATCTCTTGCAAATGACAGGACTAATAAATTTATCTTGGGAAGCTCCTTGACGGCAGTGATCATGTTGTTCAACTGCATTGTACTATCCCAAGCACTTAGGATGGTACTCTGCATGCGGTACCACTCAAAAATTACTACTGATGACTGGTAAAAATTCAGGCTATAACCAAATGTTGGAGAAGGAATGAACAGGTGTGCCTAGGTAAAGGAACTATGTGGTTAATTTGAGAATGATTTATCAAAGCATTTGTTTACAAAAGGAGCATTCTACCATATTAAGGGAAATGTCCTTTAGAGAATTGATGCAGTTAATGTGACACATTTTGACCTTTAACTTCCTTTCTAGAGGAACCATATGAGGAAAGAATAAATAGTTGGAACCATATAATATAGAATTAATGAAAAACTGCTTCCTTCCTCTAGCCTCACTCTAGGCTTCAAGGCTCTCCATCACCTTGCCCCTTCCTACCTCTCCTCCCTTCTCTCTTTCTACCGCCCACCCCGCACGCTCCGCTCCTCTGCCGCCCACCTCCTCGCCGTCCCTCGGTCTCGACTATCCCGCCGTCGACCCCTGGGTCACGTCCTCCCGCGGTCCTGGAACGCCCTCCCTCCTCACCTCCGCCAAACTGATTCTCTTTCCCTCTTCAAAACCTTACTTAAAAATCACCTCCTCCAAGAGGCCTTCCCAGACTGAGCTCCTCTTCCCCCTCTACTCCCTCTGCCATCCCCCCTTTACCTCTCCGCAGCTAAAGCCTCATTTTCCCCTTTTCCCTCTGCTCCTCCACCTCTCCCTTCCCATCCCCACAGCACTGTACCCGTCCGCTCAACTGTATATATTTTCGTTACCCTATTTATTTTGTTAATGAATTGTACATCGCCTTGATTCTATTTAGTTGCCATTGTTTTTACGAGATGTTCTTCCCCTTGACGCTGTTTAGTGCCATTGTTCTTGTCTGTCCGTCTCCCCCGATTAGACTGTAAGCCCGTCAAACGGCAGGGACTGTCTCTATCTGTTGCCGACTTGTTCATCCCAAGCGCTTAGTACAGTGCTCTGCACATAGTAAGCGCTCAATAAATACTATTGAATGAATGAATGAATGACCCAGTTGTAAAGAGAGGAGAGGAAAAATGGAGGGATTAAGAACCCTCTGTTAGTATTACTGAGTTCCTAAGTGACAGAAACAGAGGAATACATGCTTCTCTACTGGTCAATGAAAATGCTTGAATTTGATGCCTTAATTACTGCAAAATTCAGGAATGCTACCCTAGAGCTCTCTGCTTTAGTGTAAGTTCCTGTGTTATTATCATTGGAGACAGTGGTGCTTATTGAGCACCTGCTGCATGTGGGCACTGAACTAAGTGCTTGGGAGAATACGGTAGAATCAGTCCCTCCCCTCAAGTAGCTGGCAGTCTAATGGGGGAAGACAGATACTGAAATGAATTATAGGTAGCAGGAAGCAATGGAGTGTAAAAGCAGGTAGATAAGTGCTATAAGGGCGGGGGGTGTTGAACATCCAAGTGCTTGGATGATGTGAAAGTTTCGATTCATGTTGAAGATCAGGAATTCCAAGTAATAACCTTTGAAAGCATTAAGTGGCTCTTCCATTTTCCAGGTGCTTAACGTGCATTGAAACTGGCTGCACATGGTGTAAAAGAGGACAGAGGTGTGTTCATCCTTTAGGGGCTTGTGACCCTCCTAATTATGGGACGAACCAGGTAAAGTGGTTTGTGATTTTCTTCGATAAGTGCGTGACCACCCATTGCCCACCCAGGACAGACTGGCTCCAGAAATATTATGGCAAAGAAATGGAAAGCCCTGCCCCCCCCGCCCCGAAAATGAATGCTTGAGAGAAGAGGAGAATGGCAGGCGGGGATGGGAACGTGGGGAGAGGGCTTAAGGAAGCGGTAACTCCCCTGCATCCTCCTACCACAAACCTCTTTGAATGATGCCTTACTTCCTCTGGGAGTCAGAAGGACCTGGGTTCTAATCTCGGGCTCTGCCACTTGTCTGCTATGTGACCTTGGGCAAGTCACTTAACTTCTTCATGCCTCAGTTACCTCATCTGTAAAATGGGGATTAAGACAGTGAGCCCTTTGTGTCCAACCCAATTATCTTGTATCTACTCCAGCATTTAATACAGTGCCTGGGACATATTAAGCGCTTAACAAATACCATAATTATTATTATTCCTCTGAGTTCTGAGGCACAAGGAACCAGTTAGAACCATGTGCGGCCCAGATCAGCTCCCAGAGGCACAGGTCACTTGGGACTTCCCTGGTGTCTTGATGGACCAGGCTGACCTAAGCCCACTCTCACTTTCTTGGTTCAGTGCCTTCATAATGGATTATTTTTAATTCACTTAAGTGTATAAGAAATCTTTTTTTTAATTTTTCAGGATGTCTGTCAAGCAGCTAACAAACAGACTGAGCCCACCACAGCACCTTCAGCAAACAGTCAAAAATTCAGTGGAGACAAGAATAACTCACAGCAATTTTCAAAGGTCAGATCATCTTTTGAAGAGTAAACCAGACATCAGTTTACTCTTTGTATTTTTTGAAATTTGAAAATTATTATTCTATGTTCTTTCCCATTTTGGTTCTTTTCACCATGGGTTTTAATGAAGTTTTACTTAAGTGGTTCAACACATCCAAAACTCCAAACTCTGAAAGAAATCAAAACTTGATAAATATGAAAAATGGCACTGTTTTCATGGCAGGAGAATTTGAAAGGTGACCCCCTGCAGGTGTCTCTGAGGAAGCAAAAATCAATCTTTCCCACTGAATTTGATTTGGATAAAAAGATTATTGGCATTCAAATCCAAGTCCAGTTAGAAAACTTTTGTAGTTTTCTTTCTGTAGGGGAAGCCCCAATTCCTGTGTGTTGCATTAGTGTAAGTGAAATTACTTGCCACTGGAAAGTTTCTTTACTTGTAAGGAAGTTATATAATTAGTGATTATATATTTGACCATCCTTTGGATACTACTACCAGTGAGATCTCAACCGTCTGCGTGTGTGTCTGTGTGTAGCTGAAACAGCTGATGTGTGACTCAAGAATGTGTGCATTTAAAAGGTTGCTCTGACTGTTTTGTTGCATTCGCTACCTGCCATTTCTGTTTCTTGGTATCACATCTTCCCAAGGCTTCTATTCTAAATAGATTCCTCCCATCCCTAACTGCCAAATCCCAGGTTGATCTGTCTGACTTTCAGGCTTCCAGCTGTTCTAGGCCAAGCAGTGTCATCTGAAGACTTACTTCATTTTGTCTTTAAAATGTGTCTTCTATTTGCTTTTCTCCCAGGTCAGCTCACCATTCATTCTCTTTGGATGTGTGGTCATTCATTCTCCTTACATTGCCACCTAATATGAGGGTACCAAAGTGTCGATGCTGGTAGAATCACTGCAATTTAGGATCTTGGTGTCTGCTGTTCTGTCTTGCCATTTGATGTTCAGTGTGTGACTTGCACAATTTGTGAGACTGGGATTGCCCTACTGGCATGCACTGGGCAAGGAAAAACACCAATAAACTCCGAATACCTTCTAAAGAAATAAAGGGGATAGGGAACCTGAGCAAAGCCCCAGGGGAGGCTGCACAAAAGCTCTGGTGGCTGATGATGAAATAGTTTCCCAAACAGAATGATGAATAAACAGAACAGAATAAAACCCTCCCCAAAATAAAAAATAAAGGGGAAAGAGAATCTGGCCAAAGTCTTTGGGAGGAAGGTGTACAAAAGGCCTGGTAACTGTGACTGAAATAGTTTCCCAAACAGAATCAAGATCAGCCATTAATATTTAATCCATCTTCCATTTGGAGAGACTGCCAAAAGGAGATTCAAATTTGAACCGTTCATCCCTTAGGTTTTCAGTCTTTCATAGACAGATTTACAATTATAGACCCAGGAATTGGCAGAGAATGCTCCTTCATGTAGACTAGTTATCAGTCTCTGTGTTTTATCAATTCTAGAGAATAGCTTATCATCAGTGTGTCTTCCTGTCCACCTCTAGGGCATAGTCATCATCATTTAACAGCTCCTTTCCATTAAAGTCAAGAATGTTCTAGGTTGCTTTTAGCCTGTTGCGTTGAAATGTTTTCCAGATAACCGGAATTGTATTCTAATACCAACCTCTTTATGTACTTTGCGTATTCTCAAGTTTGTTTTTTGGACTAGGTTAATATGTCCATTGGTGATGGAGAAAGAGGTGGACAAAACCTTTTCAATTCTGACATTACCAGCCATTTCAGCAGAAAGTTGCCACAGAATCTGGATAAACTTCTCAGAACTGCTAAATGTGTTGAGTAGGGGCTAGTTGGTTGATATGATCCCTGCCCACAAAGAGCTTACTGTCTACAGGGGGAGACAAACATTTAAAATAGAAGGGATAGGGGAAATACTGGAGTATAAGACTATTTGCAAAATAATAATAATAATTACGGTATTTGTTAAGTACTTACTATGTGTCAGGCACTGTTCTAAGCACTGGGGTAGATACAAGGTAATCAAGTTGTCACTTGTCAAAGCAGACAAGTGGCAGAGCCAGGATTAGAACCCATGTCCTCTTGACTCCCAAGCCCGTGCTCTTTCCACTAAGCCATGCTGCTTCTCTAAAGCACTGTGGGACTTGGGTGAATATCAGTGAGCTTAAGGGGCACACAGACAAATTCATAGTTGACAGAGAGGGAAGGATGGATAGGAGAAATATGGGGCTTAGTCTGGAAAGGTCTTTGGGAGAAGATGAGATTTAAGGAGGGTGGTGTACTGTAGACTGTAAAATGGGAGGGAGTTCCAGGCCTGAGGGAGAATAGAGAATATTTATTTGGAAGATTGGTTGCAGCCATCTCTTTAGAACTAATTTCTTGTCTGTGTTGAGAGTGAAGTCACTATATTGTACAGTGGTGTTGTGTGATCAGGGTATGGATTATGGAAACTTTCAGAGATTCGTAATTCTTAGTTTGGTTTCTATCTGTGTAGCTTTGGGCATCTTCAGTTTTGGTAATCCACCAGTTTTCTCACATGTTTGGTCTGCCATGATGCAGGCTTCTATAGATAACCTGTAGATAATCGATTAGACTGTAAGCCCGTCAAACGACAGGGACTGTCTCTATCTGTTGCCGACTTGTTCATTCCAAGCGCTTAGTACAGTGCTGTGCACATAGTAAGCACTCAATAAATACTATTAAATGAATAACCTTTTGAACTGCAAAAGGTTGATGATGCATTACTTGCTTTGCTACAATTAGTTCTTTGTTCTTGGGGTCATTTTCATCAAAACACATGTAGTGTTGGTCCTAACTAGCAGTGTTCAGAGTCTGGCTACTCATTCTCAGTCTCTTTCTCAAGCTCCTCCTCTGCCTCCCACCCCCTAACTGAGTTTCCCTTGTGGAAGAAGAACTTCACGGACTCTGCGTTGTGTTTGAGTGGATTCATTAGAGACAAGTTTATGTACTACTAGTGCTTCTCTCAGCACTAGTAGGGAGAGGCGTTTGAGCGGCAGCTGGTCAGGCCAGCTCAACTTCGAGCATTCCCCAGCTGGCCAAGGCCAGCTCAACTTCAAGCAATACAGAGTTTCTTTGTATGCCGTTGGGTTAGCACTCATAATGATCAGAAGACTACAATAGAAGAGAAATACTTTAGGATAGAAAGTGGTACATCCCTCAGGGTTTTTCGCTCAGCCCTGTACCTGCTTTGTTCTAGGTGATCTGGTACTACTGATAAGCAGGGTCAGGGGTTTGATTAGTTCAAGGGAGTAGTTTCATCATGTTGCAGTGTGTATGACTCAGATCAATTTGAGTCAATAATGAAACCAAGTTGGATTGAGACAATCAAATGACCAGGTTATTTGTCAATCAATCAACTAGACTTGGCTTGAGTAAATCAAGTCATCAGGCACACCCGGAGTGGTCAAGCACGTCTAGGGCTGAAACAACTCTTAGGGGAAAGGTCAGAGAAAAGGGGGGTGGGGAGGACGACAGACAAATGCAGGTCCTTGGCCATTGCGCTTCCATATTCCCCCCCCCCCTTTTGTGCTTTTAGCACAACAAACAAGGCAGAGTCAAGGGCCATGTCCCCAAGACTCATCCAGCTCCAGATACCCTGCACCCATCTGGCTGCTGCTAACCATCGGAGCCATTTTGCAGACGGTCTTTGAAACTTGGACAACTGGCAACAGAAAGCTGTTGTGATGTTGTGGTTGGAAGTCTTATGGTCTGGACCGTGTCATGTCCTAAATGTCCGGTTCCTATCTGACCTCTCTCCCTACCCAGATTCCTTGCTGTAGGCCAGTTTGACCGTTCTCATTGTTTGCTCTTTCGATTCATAAACTGTAGCAGCAGTTTCATTCACTCATTCAGTTCTATTTATTGAGCGCTTACTGCATGCAGAGTACTGTACTCAGCGCTCGGAAAGTACAGTTGGGCAACAGATAGAGACAATCCCTACCCAAGAAGGGGCTCACAGTCTTAAGGGCATATAAAACAGAGCAATATCATCAACAAGCCATAAAATTCTGACCCATATGTTCCAGCCCCAAAAGTCACAATTAGATTTCAAGGGACTAAAGCATAGGTATTTCTCCTGGGCTATGGTGAGGCACCTGAGCACATACCCAACAATTACATATTAAGGTCAACAGCTTATTGATTCAAAGTATAGAGGAATCTGTTGGCCTGATGAGAAGCGGGGGAAATCCTACAGAATGAGTAATTCAAAACCAAAGGTTAAACCATTCTATTTTTCTAGCTAAAATAAGGAAATACAGATTAGAAAAGTCAAATTATTCCAGGTTTTCTTTCAGGACCCAGTAAGCATTCAGGTCCTTCCACGCACTGTTGTGGTCTGAGCTGCTGCTGTTAATCATGTGGGGTCTTGGGCTCAGGAGAAGCAGCCGTTTTTATGCAGTGAGGAGTGTGGATCCAGGACTTCAGGTTCTGGCACTTGATGACTGTTAGTGGTCAGGAGGGTCTATAATGGTCACGTCCACCAAGGTGCCGGAGCATCATTTCATTTGTGAGCCTTGACTTATCCCCAATCCCCTGGTTGTGGAGACTGGCAGAATGGGTCGAGCTCCTCTGGGAGGGTCTCTTGGACCTAGATCCGAATGCACTTAGTGATCTACAATGATCAAATAGCAAATAATAATAAAAATCATCCTGGTATTAAGTGCTTACCATGTGCTGAGTATTGTGGTTTAAGTCATACAGGAAAGAGGAATAAAACACAGGTAACAAATCATAGGCCATGGAATTATTTCAGTATATCAGAATCAATAAGATATGGCTCTGGGAAATAAGCAGTGAAGGGTCCTTAGAGGTCTTCAGGTCACAGATCTTAGAAAGAGTGAGGTAAGCATTATTGAGGGAACACTTTATATTTCCAACACAAGTATATAGTGGGAACAATAGTCCCAGTTCTAATCCCGGCTCTGCCACTAGACATGCTGCATGTGCATTTAAGAGGTGTTTAAAATTAATTACGGATTGAGCATTCACTTTAGCGAGAGGGCATGCAATTAGTAGTAAGCACACTGGTCAGGATGGTACCCAACTTCTAGCAGCTGGTAAAACTGGAAAAGAGACACAGGTTGTCTCCTTGCATTTTCATTCAAACCCCCCGAACAGGTTTCCTTTTAAATAACCCCAAACAGGTACTGCTCAGACCACCCCAAACAGGCTTCCTTTTAAGTTCCTAAGAGGAAATACTCATTTTTCATAGTTCCAGTGAGGAGATCCCATTGGTGACTCGGCTCGGGCACTCGGCATCCCACTAGGACTGACAGAGTGGGTGTCCCCGACTCTGGGTGGAGGCGATTTGCCATATCCATGTGACAGAGTTCCAACCTATCATGAGTTCGTGGAAACCCCTCCCTAGATATACTGACACTTCCCAATCCTTTTCCCTTCATTTGGCCATATTTAGGGTGAGAGAAGATCATGTGATAAGATCCATCGCAATTTTCTTATTCTGACATTGTTGGGCTTTATTGCTCTCCCATCCCCTCTGGTGTAAGTGAGCACATGCCACTCCTTGGGTTTTGTCCACTGATTTATACCTTCGGGAAACTGTGCTTTCCTGACTCTATTCCCCATCACACCAGCCTTCTAGCAGGCTTTGACACTTGCAACCAGGGTCATTTGAATTTGTCATCATAGAAATGTATCCTAATGTTCCATGACCTGATTGGGAGTTTGGTATATGGTGTTTGTTAGTTCTTCTGTTGGTTTTTGCTCTGCAAGAATAATTCCTGCAACTTGCAGTCCACTGGTGGGCCTGATTTAAGTGAGGCAAGCAATCATTAGGAGGGAAGCCGGAAATTGCAATTAGATGCTCTCCCTCCCCCCTCCTGCCTAGCTCCATATCATTGCCCTTGCTATCCCCCAGATCTCGCTCCTTCACCCCTCTCTGCCCGCCTCATTTCCTTTGCTCCCCCAAACCCTTTCTTCCCTAGCTCTCTGTTTCCAGTTCTTTAGCCATTCTTCCTCTTAAAATAAATGTTGTTTGACTTTTCAAGAACTGAAAATTTATTGGTTTTCTACATTATTTATGAAGTACTGGCAAGCCATAGCTGGAAGATTCTTATCTTTGAGAAGACAGAAGTTCTATTCAGATGACTAGTCCTTATGTTTAATTGGAGAGCTCATAGATGATAACATATGAGAGTTTTCCATTCTCCAGCCTTGAAGTAGCTGACAAGAATTTGTGGTTTTTGTTTGTTCATCTGCAGAGTTATTTGAAGGGGAATTGCAAATGAGTAAAAGATTAAATTTCTAATTGCTCTAGAAGTACAGGATAAGTGTGCTCTTTACCACAACACTGGCAGTTGTGCAATGTGAATTACTGCATTAGAAAAAATCAGGACTAATAACTTCTCACCAGCCCCTTAAATGATTTGGGGCCATTTTGCAGTACACTTTGCAGTACAATGAAACTCCTCATGGAGTTGGATCATAAAAACTATAAAGGATGCTGTTGTGGGCTTTTATCAGTAAAAGAATTAATCATATAGAAAGCCATTTTGGTCTTGATTTCATGTCTTCAGGCATCGTTGACATCTTCTGAACCGTGCTGCTCCTGAGTTCTGGGAGAGCGAAGTCTACCAGCAAACATAAGCAGTCTGAAAATGAAATGAAAATAGAGATCAGCTTTTGTTGTTTGGGGTGGCTTGTTTCTCTTAGGAAGGATAGAAGGGAGAGAAGCAATTTTCTGTAATCAGTCCTATTTTCACGTCCTATTTGGAGTCTACCTTTTTAAAAAAGCACCCAGTTTAGTCATCAGGAAAGAGAGGTCAGCCTGCATTTTTAGCTGAATGAATTTTCAGTTTTATCAAATGCACTTGCTTTTCATTGTTACCTGGTTTCAGTTATAATGCTCCCTCCTCCTTGCTGCCCTTGGAAATAGTCCTTTGTTTGTATTTGTTTTTCTGGGAATGAACAGAAACTGATGGCCCTAAAGAGTGGGAACCTGAAGACCTTCGCCTTAAGATTCTTATTTGCAATCAGGAAAGAAATAGCCCAGATCTCATAAACCCCAACTCTGAGCTGGGAATATCCCCATGTGGTCATAGGCAAAAGTCTTTTTGTACAGCTAGAGTCCTGAAAAAGTATTTCTGCATCTCAGGCAGAACTCTTATTTCCTCAGGCTCTTCCCTCCAGGTTTGTGTCCTGCCACATCCCACCTTCCCCCCTCAACTCCTTTTCTACAGCAAAATATAACTAAACACATTTGCACATCTTCTCCTCTTCACGAATCCCTCTGCTTGTGTCCTTCCATAAACTGACAAGTTACTCAAAGGCTGTGGTGAAACAATTTAAAATAACAGGAATGTGGGGTACACAGAAACATGAGTCAACCTGAAGTCAAACAATTAGTAAGCAAATCGTAGGTCATTCGCTACCACTTGCACTGCTTTTTCAAACATCACACTGAATGAAACTTGCATGGCCTAATGGAAAGAGAAGGAGTCAGGAGACCTGGGTTCTAGTCCTAGATCTGCCTCTGGCCCGCTATATGATCTTAGGCAAGTGATTTAACCTCTCTGTCCAGTTTCAACATCTATAAAATGGGGATAAAAAACCCTGCCTCTCCGTATATTACAGGGATTTTGTGAGGCTAAGAGGAGATAATTAATATGAAAGCACTTTGGAAAAATAAAAGTGCTAAATAAAGGTATTAGCATTATTATTCATAATCATAATAATGCTAATAATGATAACCAAGGAGCTGTTTCTGTTCAGGAGTGGATATACTAGGCTTCCCCAAACCCAAGGAACCAACAGCTTAATGACAGTGGGGAGGAACATCAAGGATCTCTGACTTAATGAAAAGAGTTACAAGAACCTGGGGATTGTCAGTGCTACACAAATATTGATTTAGTTTGCCAGTCACACAGAAATATCGCTTGCCAGATGCTCTCTGCTACTACCTGTCTGTAGTGTCTTTGGCTTACTTGTTTTCTGTTGGTTTGATTTCTGTCTCTCTTCTCCCCCTCTCTCTGTCTCTGTGGTATTTGTTAAGTGCTTACTATTTGCCAGGCACTTTTTCTAAGCACTGGGGTAGATGCAAGTTAATCATGTTGGCCATAGTCCCTGTCCCACATAGGGTTTACAGTCTTAATCTCCATTTTACAGATGAGGTAACTGAGGCACAGAGAAGTGAAGTGACCTGTCCAAGGTCACACAGCAGACAGTGGTGGGGCTGGGAGTAGAACCCAGGTCCTTCTGACTCCTAGGCCCATGCTCTATCCACTAGTGCTGCTTTTCTCTGCCTCCCACTCCTGTACTTGCTACCTATTCTTAGAATTGAGGGGCCAGTCTGAGCATCTACGGTGATTCTCTACTCTTCCGTAAGAGAAGACAGTGTGGCCTAGTGGAAGGAGTTCAGGACCGGGATTCAGGAGGCCTGGGTTCTAATCCCGGCTCCCCACTTTCCCCCCCATTTGGCTTCTTGGAGCCTCAGTTTCCTCATCTGTAAAATGAGGATTCAATACCTGTTCTCCCTCCCCCTTGGATTGCGATCCCCATGTAATATAGGGACTGTTTTCAATATCATTTGTCCTGATTTTACCCCCGCACTTAACATAGTGCTGGACACATTGTAAGTGCTTAACAAATAATATTATTATCGTCATTATTATTATTACTATTAGTGTAGTTGATGAAACCCCTTGCTTCATCACCCCTTGTAGAGGTCAGAATCCTTGGAGGGAAGAAGTCTACTAGAATAAACACTGGAGCTGGGATTTATGGATTATAGCTATGCTTTCCTTATATGTGCCAATCAGGGAAAGGTTCTTGTATTTGGGGTGCCAGGAGGAAGTTGGATGAGGAGACAGTGGAAGGTTTATGGATGTGAAGAGGAGTCTGAAGTAAATGGCTTAGCATAGAAAAAGTTTGGCCAGCTTTTACTGTAGAGATCTATTACTAGTTGCTTATGCAAGATTCTTGGAAGAAAGTTAAACTGTCCCTGAAACTCTTTGGTAGTGTTATTTGGGCATTATTCACACTTCCTAATGAATAACTTCACTTGATTTTTAGTCATATAAGTAGTTTAGAGGAGCTCAGGGACTCTATATAATGAATAGTGAGCATATGGAATTGGGCAGGCAGAACATAGGGTGATTTGAAATACGTATGGAGAAATATATGGATGAGAAGTTCATATCGAAGAGAATGTTAGGGAAAAGTGTAAATGGTAGAAGGCTTGAGGGGGTCAAATAGATTTGTGAGCAATGATGCACGATAAGCTGCTAAAAGGGAAAAGCTAGAGGTGTTAGGTATATTGATAGCGATGAGGATGGATGTCAGGGAAGACAACTACCCCATTATTCCTTTGATGCTAATATTAAAGATGTAATTCTGGGCTGGATGGACCTTTGGTTCAACACAGAATGCCATTTCTTTTGAATTGGCCTGATGTAGAGTCCATCGGGAAGGCAGGTATTGAGTTAATAGGAAGAGAGTAGGGGGTAAGTAAGGATAGAAGGATCTTGCCTATACCTCAGGTGTTGAGTGCCCCTTTAGGGGTAGAAGAAAACATTTAAATTTCATGGGAGCCAATGAAGTGATGAAAACAGGGATGATGTTTTTAAGGGGTACATAATCTATGTAAAGTAAGGAATGACTGCACCATATTTGTTTTCTAGCATGTACCCCTAACACTTTGGAGGCAAAAAAACAGAAAATAGAAAGAAAATTACTTTCACTAATCTGTTGTCCACCCTGATGATCATTGAATGTGCAAGGTGTCATCATAGGTATGTGTCAGTCATTCAGCTCCACAAATGCCACTGAAACAAGATGTTTTGTTACTAACAGCGGATTAAAATGAATCCATGAGACTTCCCTTCTAATTTTCAATGCCTCAGGAAGCTGATAGGTTCAAGAGAAAATACAAATGGATTTGATATACCACTTTACTAGAATGAAATGTTCCACAATAACCCTAACCTTTTGTTGCTGTATTATATTGTATATATTACCAACCCTCACCTAATTTTCCATCCAGTAGCAATCCTTGGTCTACTTTCTGTTTTCCAAATTTATCCCATCCATTGACTGCTTAACCTTTTTAGTAGATTCTTCCTCCTTCTCCTTATGCACTGTTCTAAGTTTTCCCCAAGATGACCCATGATGATCTTGTTTTTATTTTTGTATATTTATGGTATCTCTCAGAGATATTTTACAGCAGAGCAGAACTGCAGAAAGCCTCATTTTCCTCTCATTCCTGATAAAGAGGTGTTAAGTAATCTCAGTCCCTAACATCCCTTCAGATCACTTCCCTTAGATTGCATGTTGCTTTTATCCCTTTTGTGCATTTTGTCTTTGATCTTTCTGCCAGTTTCAAACCAAAGGTTGTTTCTGTCCAATCCAGTTGGAAGTCGTTGTGCAAGTCAAAATCTCTCTCAATTGTACTTGATTTCAAAGCCTATAGGGAGGCTTGTTGAATTGGGATCCAGTTAAAAAAAAAAATTAACATGTAATAATTTGGCCTTTAGAAGTATTGCTGATCTTTGAATAATTTTCAGTATTTTTCTACAGTATTAACAAGAGTTGCATGTTACCACAAAACAACAATAGAAAACCAAAATTTACTAGAAATATTCCTTTGGGGCCCTTTTAAGATATGTAATATTTTGTTGTTACTGTTGTTTTCTAATGGTCTTGTGCTTTGGTTTTTGAGATAATTGAATATGATTCTTCCCCCAGTGTAAGGGAAATTGGGTTGTCTCCCACATAGGGATTCCCCCTGAGCTTAATTTATGAAAGGGGGGAAATGAGTCCCCACCTCCAGCATAGAGCATGAAAAAACTCCATCTCATTCAGGTAAATTCCTTGTGGGCAGGGATTGCAATGTATTATACTCTCTAGACTGAAGCTCATTAAGGGCAGGGAATGTGTCTACCAGCTATGTTGTACTTTCCCAAGCACTTAATACAGTGCTCTGCACACATGTTGCACTGGTAAGCAGCATGACCTAATGGAAAGGGCCTGGGCATCAGAGGCCCTGAGTTCTAATCTCAGCTCTGCCATTTGTCTTCTGTGTGACCTTGGGCAACTCATTTAGCTTCTCTGAAGTCAACCTCAGTCAACCAATCTGTAAAATGGAGATTAAGACTGTGAGCCCCATGTAAGATGTGGATTGTGTCTAGTCTGATTATCTTATGTCTACCCCAGTGCCTAGTAATAATAATACTAATAGTGTTGGTATTTGTTAAGCACTTACTATGTGCAGAGAGCGCTGAAGTAGACACAGGATCATCAGGTTGTCGCACGTGAGGCTAATAGTCTTAATCCCCATTTTCCAGATGAAGTAACTGAGGCACAGAGAAGTTAAGTGACTTGCCCACAGTCACACAGCTGCCAAGTGGCAAAGCCGGGATTCGAACCCATGACCTCTGACTCCCAAGCCCATATGGTTTCCACTGAGCTACGCTGCTTCTCTGTGCCTGGCTTATAGCAAGTGCTTCACAAATGCCTTTAAGAAAAAAGTAAGCGCTCAATAACTACCATCGATTGATTGGCCGTGTACCTGAGAGTTCATGGCACCATTTGGAGGCAATCCTGGGGGCGGGCTTGCTGGAAATTTTGCCATTTGCATGATCTTCTTTCCCTGTTGTTAAGGTATGGTAGTGAGACATCCCCCGTTTGTCTGGACCATCATACTTTTTAGTGTTTCTTCCCAAAAGGCCAAGGAGGGGACTAACTAAAGTATCACTTTGGGTAGGGTTGGTGGTTGGGGACAACAGATGTGGCAGCTGGGGTGGGGGAGGACTGCGGGCGAGGCTGCCTCACCTCCTTAGCTTTCAGCACCCCCTCCTCCTTCAGCGGCAGCAGCAGTCCCTATGGTGACCACCACCACTAGTACCATGGAGTACTTTGGCTTTCATTGGCAGCCATTCTGGGAAGATTTTAGCCTGGCCAGAAGCGCACTCATCCCCTTCAGACCTCCTAGGAAGGGTGAAGGCACTGCAAAGACAAGACTAGATAATAATAATGATGATAATAATGGCATTTGTAAAGTGCTTACTATGTGCCAGGCACTGTACTAAGTGCTGGGGTGGATACAAGCAGAATGGGTTGGACACAGTTCCTGTCCCGTGTGGGGCTCACAGTTTCAATCCCCATTTTACAGGTGAGGTAACTGAGGCACAGAGAAGTAAAGTGACTTGCTCAAGGTCACAAAACAGACAACAGGTGGAGCCAGAATTAGAACCCTTGACCTTCTGACTCCTAGGCCCATGCTCTATCCACTACACCACGCTTAAACCATTCCTGGGAGTCTTGACTCAGGAGGACAAGTTCTGTCTCTCTGTCTGTCTCCCCACTTTACTGTGCTTTGAACCCGGAAAAGTTTGATGCCATGGATCAAAAGAGCTGATTTGGTAAGGAGCAAAATTGGCAGCAGTGCAGACTAATGCTGCCTGAACTGTGATTCGCTGCTTCAGGCCGGCACAGAACCAGAGAATAAGGGAGTAAGACTAAGGGAGGTTACTTTCCCCTTCATGGCTCCAAATACCCATTGATGTGCCCTCAGGAGCCTCAGAGGAGAAAATCAGGCTCATTATTTGAGGTTCAGTAAATTGGCAAATTGACAAGTTTATAATATCCTTTCATAAGCACTGGGGAGAGTACTCCATAACGGTCTGCTGAATTCACTTTGCAGGGGACTTTCACCTAGATAAAAAATGCCCTTGAGAGACCTGTGGACATAATGCTGGTGTAACTTTTGAGGTGCGCTTGTGAGGACAAACCATTCAGGAGGCCGGAAGAGACCGGAATTCAGCCATGGAGGAGAGGGAGAGGCCACAAGGCAGTGGGTAGACCTGGGCCCTTCTACACAGGGGTCGAGGCTAAGACCCCCTCAGTTGGGCAGACCAAGGGAAGACAGAAGCTGCAGGCAAAGTGGGGCAGGTGTTCGATCAACATGGAAGTCTGTATGTGGGAGTACCAGTCTGGGGAGGGGGGGGTGAATATGCTAATTGGCATGGGGAAGGAGGAGTTTGGAATGGAGAGAAAGGGTGGGTATGAGAGATGAGGGCTTAGAGAAAAGGAGATGAAGAAGACAAAGGGGGAAGGTAGAAACAAGAGGAACATGAAAGGATTAAAGAATGGGAGAAAGATAGGAAAGGAACCAATAAAGGAAAGGATAGAAGATAAACTGGATAATGATGGAGGAAAGAGAGGGACAAATGAGGTAGAAACAATGAGAGAGGGAGAAAAAAAATCCCTGTATTTTTCAGGGAACCCAACTTGTTTTAAAATCATTTTTTTTAGTGATTAACATTTTTAGAAATCTTGTTTGCTCAGTATTATCACCAACATAGTCCCAATAAATATTTTGATGTTGAAATCCTTTCAAAAGATAGCAGATAAGCAAAAATCTCTTGGTATCTAACTGGATCGTTTTTTGTTTTCCTTTTGTATTAAGTTCACCCTTTTTGTGTTGATGACTTTTGGACCTAATCACATTTTTATTGTGTTGCGTTGTGAATTAATCCTAGGTAGAATAATAGCCTCAAAGTTTTTCTTTAAATTGTTTCTAATTTGTTTTTTAAAAAAATCTGTCTATAATAATCCCAGCCCATGAGGTGAACAGCTGAATGGTGGGGACTTTTTTCAGCCTAAGTGTAATTATGGCAAAATGCTACATATCTAAAAAATTGTGACAGCCAACCAGCTTTCTGATCTCTCTTTACTATGTCATGTGTTCTTTTAACATTTACTCGACAGTTTTCTCCTTAGCTAGTGCTCTTAAAAAACAATATAAGGAAAAGTCTTTAAAGCAAATAATAGATAATGTTAATGTTGCCTTCTTGGGATAATATTCCAGGATCAAATTCTGCTCCAGGCAGCCTATGAGAAGTTCTCAAAACAATAACACTTGGCAGATGAAATTCTTCTGAAGCATTTGTGCCACCTCGTCTCAGAAGGAAGCCAAGAAAACAAATGTGAATGATTGCCTGCTGACTTGAGAAGCATTGTAAAGTCTAATTGAAATTCTCCTTTTTAAATGGCTTTAGAGAACTTATAGAAATTCCCATTTTCAATCTCTTTCCATGGAAAGGAAATGTTATGGATAGGAACTTTGAAGTCCATCGGACTTTAAAGGAAGCTGCTGTATTGGCGTGGCACTCTAGAGTACCCTGCTTTTACCAGCTGGGTTTTACCAGCTGCTTTTACCAGCTTTTACCAGCTCAGCTGAGGACCAAGCAAGGAGGAGATAGGGTTTGCCAGCTCTCTCCTCATCCCCGGAATCTGCCTTCCTGGGTTTCCAGCTTTCTGCTGGGATGATGGTTTCTCTTAGGCTCTGTACTCTCCACACTCTCCAAATATAGGAGAGATCAGCTGGAGGAGCTTCCAGCGACTGGGAAACTCTTTGCTCTCATTTCCTTGTGTGTTCTGCCCACTGAGAATATGAACATGGAGTGAAAGAGAAAGGTAGCGTAGAGCCCATGTATCCCTGCCTAAATACAATTAATCAGTGGTATTTATCAAGCGCTTGCTGTGTGCAGAGCACTGTAGTAAGTAAGCACGTGGGAGAGTGCAGTGCTATTCATTGTATCATACTGCCTCCAAATTGGATTAACGCATAAAGAGGATTGTAACCAAAATGCCCTGCCTTACAAATTTACACTGAGGGGCTCTTACTGCATCCTCTCTCACCCACCAAAATCGTTCAGCCCTCTGAATTGACAGATTAGCAAATAGACAAAAATCATCAGGTCTCTGAGGTGCCACCGTTCCTGACCCACCAAATTTCCAAATACGCAGACCACTGTGTTTTCTCTCTGAAAATAGCATTCTTTGCCTGAGTTAGAAAGACAATGTGCTTATTCTCATTCTCTCTCCAGGTTTGGTTTCCCTCCCTCTTGTCCTGCTTTCCTCTTCATCTCTTGGCTGCCCACCTCCTCTGGCCACGAGGTCCTACTGCTCTCTGCTTATCTTGTGTCTCTGTGCCCCTATGGGTGTCACCTTGAAGTCTCAGTGCATTTGTGTTCATGTGGGGCGGGGTATCTGCCCTGAGTATCCCAGCAGCATGGTGTGGTATGTGAGGAGAAGGGCAACTGATGCTTTGGGCCTCTTTTGTAGTCTAACCCTCTCAGGAAAACCAGTCCCTCTCTCTGAGAGTTTGAGGGTTAGTATGCCCACGTCTCTTGCCACATTGACCATAAGAGGTTATGTATGGGTAGCTGCAATCTTTAAATAGATTGTAAGCTCTTGTGGGCAGTGGTCAAGGATATTACCTTGATTGTAATCTTCCAAGTACTCTGTACAGTGGTGTGTACTACTAAATGCCATTGATTAAAGCTTCAGTGAACCTAATCCCATGCACCCATTTCACATGCTTAAGGAAAGAACTAGCCAGGCATTGAGGCCACCCCTCCAGCCCCACCTCTTGCCCATGATCACCCCACTCTGGTTGTGCCCCATGCATCCATACCCTAAGTAAAGTCAGAGACCCAGGCCCATTGTAGACAGATGGGTGGTAATGAAAGAGTTCCATATTATATTAGCTACCAAATTCCTGCACTGGGTTCATATTGTTCCCCAAAAGAACCAAGGTAAGGTGTTTCTGAGACTGTGATTACTCCATGCTCATCAACTGTGTTTTACTTCACAGAAGATTCTATATGTCTTTTAAATTTAGAGGAGCATAAATATTTTTGCCCCATTTCCTTGTAACCCTTAATTAAACCTCACCTGAGAATACTGCAAACTTCTGTTATTTCATGATGAGAAGAATATTAGCAAGGTGGTGGTGCTTTTTTTCCCCATAATCTCTCCTCCTGACTTTTTAACCTTGTTGTTTCCCAATAGGACTTCAGAGTTCATGCCATAGAACCACAGCGAATATCAACCTTGGGGAAAACAAATGTGATCGTCAGGGGAGAAAACTTTCCACAAACACAAAATATTTATATGATACTGAAAGGAACCAGTACCTGCAAGGAAGATGTGTGAGTCAAAATGCAAATTAGTGAATATTTTGCTAACATAGGGATGGGATTATTACATATGGTGACTTCAGTTCTGCCTGAAGATGTGTGTAAAGTGTCACTGACTGCAGTCTACCATTCACAGGCCAAATTCCATACTTTTTGTAGGCTGATGTGTATATCAGGCCTGATTCATGCATCTGTAAGCCGAGAAAGAAAGAACAGCTTTGTTCTGTCCTCTAGGCAGGCTTCTTTCTACCTGCTGCAAGTTAAGAATCTCTGAACAAGAGTCCACCCTGCTTCCCTCTTCATATCTCACCAGATCTCTGTCTGAGATCTGATGGGGAGTTTTCAGAGGGGAAGTGGAGCATTACTACTGTCGACTGAATTTAAGAGCCTGCTGTGTGCAGAGTGCAGTGCTAGCTGTTCGGAAACATGCAGCAGAAGGAAAAGATATGAAGCCTGTCACCAAAGACCTGACAGTCTGAGGGGGAGACTAAAGCCATAAATTCATGAATTGAGAAAATAAATGTATTAGCCACATGCAAATAAATGGTTAACAGATAGTTAAATGCATGAATATTCAGGTGACTGAGGGAATGGCATTACCAGGAATGTTGGGGAATTAATCAGGGAATACATTCTGGAGGAGGTGCCTTTTTAAGAGGGCTTTGGAGAAGGAAGGGGACATGCTTTAGTGAAGTGGAGTGGGTGGGAGAGCATTGCAGGCCTGGAGGAAGGTTTAAGCAGTGGTTGGAGCTGAGAATGGGGGACAGTGAGGAAGTTAACTTTGGAGGAGTAGAGTGTATGTTCTGGACCAAAGCAGTGGATGAGCAAGCTTATTTTACATAAACTGATACCAGCCATCCCGACCCCTGCTTGCCTCTGACTATACCCCTAAATTATTTACCTTCCCAGGAATGGACATGGAGGAATTTTTCCACCTCCTCATTGGCCTGCAATGGGCTATTCCTACCTGTTATTTTCTTCAGAGGGGAAGTATGGGGCAAACTGACAGTTGCTTTTGGTAACAAACATGGAACACTAGTGAAATACCAGAACATTTCTAAAGTTGGACTCAGAGCCATTGCATGGCAAATGGAGCCAATACCCCAAAGCTTTACTTTAAGGAATGTAATTGTGACAGACCACCCCTGTGCTGAGCGAGGCAGGCACAAATGACACAGAAGAGTCCCCTGAACCTGCTACTGTCAGGACTGCCCGCATCACTGCCATTATTAGCACAGGACATAGTAGTTGGACAGAACACATAATGGTGGGGGGGGGGGGTCAGCACTGCAGTGGAAGGCACATAGGTAGGAAAGAAAAGAACCTAGACATATTTCAATCAGCACCCTCTCCCAGCACTCAGTGCTGTCATTCAGCTAGGCAGGATGATGCTAATAAGACCAAATCATCAGTCTTCAGTAGTAGTAATAAAAATTGTGGAATTTAAGTGGCAAGCACCCTGGTAGATACAAAAAAAATCAGGTCCCACTTGGGCCTCATAGTCTAGGTAGAAGAGAGAACAGGTATTGAATTCCCATTTTACAGATGAAAGAACTGAGACTCAGAGAAGTTAAGTGATTTGCCTAAGGTCACACTGCAGGTACGTGGCAAAGATGGGATTCAAACCCAGGTCCTCCGATTCCCAGGCCCGTGCTCTTTCCAATAGGTAATGCTACTTCCCTAAGAGTATTTACCAAGTGCCTATTTTGTCTTAAGCATTTGGGAGAGTAAAGCCTGGCTAAAGGAGCTTACAGTCTTGCAGGGAGGATGGACACAAATAAATTAGAGGTAGGAGGAAGAGAAAGGGAAGGAGAATATGTCGTTGAGTTAGTGACTAATTAGTAAAATATGTAAAGTTTAAGAACTGTCCTGGTGGGATCCATGCAAAACTTTTTCGTAAGTTGGAATCCAAAGAAACCAAAAGATTGACTCTCAGTTATCGTCTTGTACCATTTCCTTTTTGGATAGCCTCTTCACCCTATTTGCACCCATGGCTACTACTTCTGGTTCGAAGAAATAACTGAGTGTTGCAGCTGCAGTGGAAAAACACAGTGTAGATTTACCCCTTGAGCCCAGCCATCCCACTAGTTTCTTTCTTGTGGTTCACCTGACCTCCTCATTTCAATGAGACCTTGCTATTGCATTTCACCTTCTGGTAGATGGTCCCTGTGTTAGGCATGCATAAAAAACAGTGTGAGTATTCTGAAAGCTATCCCTTAATGATACATTATTTTGGACAATCTGGAGTAAATGCTGGTCGCTATCTATCGGAAGTAAGATATTGAACTTGTTTGAGTAATGACACATTCCTGAAAGCCTGTTGAAGTATGGTGTTTTGGTTTTCCTAATAAAATAATAATGTAGCATTTTAAATGTCAAATGTACTTTATTGTTTCCATTGTAATTCGTATGCTACACAAGATTAACGTTCAGTTCATCATGAAACAGTAGATTTTGGAACTGAATTATCGATCAAACAGACTGCTCTGCAGCAGCCTCGTGCATATGGTTCACTACTAAAATTAGCCTTTTACTGATATGGATTGACATCAACTAATGTAAACAAATTATATCATATTTATTTTTTATTGGCCTTACTGTCTTAGAGGGTTTTTGTTCTCTAAAGAACCTAGTAGAGTGAAGCCTGTTAAATTGGCCACCTGTGGTGTTGCTAAGAGGTGGTCAGTTTACAGAGGACTCCAATTTACAGAAGTAGTCAGCTTGACAGATGTCACTATAAGTAAAATGTGGGTTTTCAAGAATTGCACTGTTCTTGCTATCACTTGCTGATATTACACTTAAATCCCACATTTAACTTGAGATATTGTAAATCTAAAATTTAGTGGCAACGTGCTGTGCATAAATGCATCTCAGTAAACTGAACTGGACAGTTAACTTAATTCTCTGGCAATAGATTGGATACTGTTAAATGGGGAAGGATGGTAGGGGAATACTAAGATAGTCCATAACTTTTCCTATAACAATTTAGAAAGACCCTTTGAATGTTTTAGGCACAGAAGGTGGAGGCCTCACTTGGGGGTTTAATTTTGAATTTGGCCTTCACTAGAAATGGCAGCTTTAATCAATCAGTCATATTTATTGAGCTCTTAGTTTGCTCAGAGCACTGTACTAAGTCCTTGGGAGAGTATAGTTTAACAGAGTTGGTAGACAAGTTCCCTGCCCACAACAAGTTTATAGTCTAGAGGGATGAGTTTACAGTCTAGAGCTTTAACTTGAATTTCTTATGGTTTTCCAAGCTTTTGCCTAAAGTATTCATTTTCAGTCATGTTAGTATCCAAACTGTGATTCAGATGTTTTTCAAAGTTATTTATTTTATTCCGCTATTGTTTGTGTCACTAATAGGCAGTTGAGAGTTGGCTGCAGTCTTTATGAGGTTCCCTAGCTGATTTGACTCTTGTGTATTTAGAATGCATCAGGCAGAAAAAAAATCTTGTAAACCAAGTGCATGGATCATTTAGGAATCCCCTTTTCTTTGTTTCAGAATACGTGTGAACAGTGGGTCAAATGCCACCCACTTGAAATTTTCTCTTCCATCAAGTCGTAAAGAAATGAAGGATGTACGAATAATGACTGAAAATCATAACGCTTCCTTTAATGGAGTATTATCTTACGTCTCTCCGCCAGTATGTTTTGATATATATCCAAATACCACCTGGATGAGGTAATTTTAAATTTTTCATTCCTCCACTGTAATAGTCTCCCAACTATCTATCAATCTAATGATTTTATGGAGATTCACACAGGAATAGACTTTACAAATCCAAAATTTTCCCTTAAAGGAAAGAGGAAAATTCTAATGCTTAAGAACAAAACTATCTCGATAAGTGAATCCAACTACAAATACATTTGCCAGCATATAAACCTATTCCTGTTTTCTTCTTCTCCTTCACTTCTCTTCTAGACTGATAGTTCTTCGAAGGCAGGGAATGTGACAGTTGTTTTTTCTGCACTTCCCAAGTGTCTCAGTGAGTTTACATTTTACCCACAATTATCAAATTGGCTTTTGGAGGCAATATTAAAAAACACATGCAGTAGTCCTGCTACTGTGTGGAAATACATGATTCACTCAGTCGCTCCTACAATTCTATGCCATTCTTTTTCTTTTTCATTCTTTTGCTTAACCCAACAATTCATTTGAGAATCCTTCTTGGGGCACCCAGCTCTTCCATAATGTGTGTTTTTCTGACTCATTTTGGGTGGAATGGTATTGGTGAATTAGATGCTTGTGGTTGCCACACCATTCCCTATCTGGATAGAACATGATTTAGATATTGGGAAGAGGCAGTTGCACCCAAGCCCATGATGCTGATCGAGGTGTACATACTATGACACGGTTTTCACTTAAAGCAGGATTCATCAGGAATTTAACTTTCACATTAGAAGAGAACTGAGTGTAGGTACAAACGTGGGGTGTTAAGAAGTAAATTATTCAGGTATGAAGCCAGCTATCTAGGAACTGGTTTTGGTGGGTGACTTCTGCAAAGATGCATTAACTAGGTTTTTGAATAACATGGATTCTGAAGGATAAGTAATGTCACAAATCATTTTACAGAACTGATACTTGGACTTAAAAATCACATAAGTAAGTTAAATTAAAGCATTTTGGGAACTGTCACAGAGCTGCTATTTGGGATTTACATAATGTGATTGAATATACTCCTATGGACTGAAGATTTATTATACAGATAGTGTATTACTGTGGAATTTGTTGACAATTAAATTGAAAACCTTTATACTTATATAAAATTCCTTGAAGTCTCATAATATTTCATAACAGGGTCCTACAGCACTTCAGTACTAATTGTGCAATTTAAATTAAATTGATTAGACTAAGTGTTTGGGACTGAAATTAACAGCTGTCTAAAATGCACATCACTAATAGTAATAATAATAAACTATGGTACTATGTGTCAAGTTCTGTTTGAAGCACAGGGGTAAATACAAGATAGATCAGACAACATTCTCTATCCCACATGGGGCTCACAGTCTAAATTGGAAGGAGAACAGGTATTGAATCTCCATTTTGCAGATGAGGAAACTGACACAGAGAAGTTAAGTGACTTGCTTAGGGTCACATAGGCAATTGACAGAACTGGGTTAAGAACTCAGGTCCTGTGACTCCCAGACGCATACTCTTTCCATTAGGTCACTCTGCTTCTCTGCTTTGATAGAATTTTGAGGCAAGTGGGGAAAAAATGTCAGTGGATTTATTATTTACTAATCCTAATTAAACTTTTTTTTTTTTACAGAGGCGGTCAAACCATAACCATAGGAGGCAGGAATTTTGATGTCCTGGACAGTCTAATCATATCAGATGAGTTGAAAGAAAATCTCAGTGTAAGTCTTGCACTCTATTGCAGCATAAAATTGGTGATTTAAATGATCATTAAAATTAAATGCAGTCTTGTGTTTAGAGCATATGTGTCCTCAATGTAAAAAAACAAACATTCAATATATTTGTTGCTTAATCTACCAGTGTGTGCCATCCTCAATATGTGTGTACCCCATTCTCTGCCCCGGCCTGCTTTCCTACTCTGCTTGCTTCGCCTTGTTCTCATCTTTATCTTCTGAGTCCTGCCTTCTCTATTTCCATCTCCCTAATATTGTGAGGGAGGAAAGTCCAGTGGAGAGGGAGTCTTGGCACCAGACTGTGACATTGGGTGTCCTCAGGGCTGTAGAAGAGCTGGGAAAATCAGTCTTGTGACAGAGTGACAAGTTCTGTCTCTCTCACTGTTGACCTTTTGCTCAGATCCTCTCTCAGGACTATAGCTCCCTTCCCCTTCATATTCAATAGATCATTACTGTCTCCATCTTCAAAGCCCTACAAAAATCATGTCTCCTCTAAGAAGCCTTCCCTGACTAACCTCTCATTTCCCCACATTATTCTCTCTCCCTTCTGTGTCACCTATGCACTTGAGTATGTATCCCTTGAACACTTTGATACTTCCCCCAGCCCCACAGCACTTTTTGTACATATCTTTTATGATGACCTGTTCCACTGGCTCCCTCATTTGTGAAGGGGTGGAAGAAGCCAAGAGAGCCACTCTACGGTACCCTTCCTTGAGGGAAGTGTAAATATTTAGCTGAGCCAATCAGATAAGAGAATTGGAGAGGAAGCAGGGAAGCTAGATAGTTGAAGATGACCACTGTTGCCCATCTTGGAGGCCTTTATGCCTGGGAGAGCAGGACACAGAGAAAGCTCATTCCGTGGATTCTGGATGGACATGAGGGACCTAGAGGGATCAGAGAGGATCCTGGGGGAGGTTCAGAGCCAAGAGTTAGGGCTCTGGAGGAGTGAGATTCCTGCCCTTGCAGAGGGGAAAAGACATGGAGAGGGTGAGACTAGAACCTAGGACATTCCTAGAGAAGAGCAAGGAGAGGACCAGAGAAACATCAGTTCCAGGAGGCCTACAGGGAAGTACTGAGGGTCGGTCTTGGGGGTGAATGTATTAGATCTAGATATGAGGTGGGAGCAGGAGTAGTTTTGCCCACTACCAAATGAAGACCATCTTGAACTTTATTGAGATTTCAGACCTTGATGTCTGCCTGCAGAAGGAGTGGGAGGGGAAGCTTCAGGAGTCAGAGAGACACTTAGAT
This sequence comes from Ornithorhynchus anatinus, assembly GCF_004115215.2. Taxonomy (NCBI): domain Eukaryota; kingdom Metazoa; phylum Chordata; class Mammalia; order Monotremata; family Ornithorhynchidae; genus Ornithorhynchus; species Ornithorhynchus anatinus. The sequence continues at coordinate 34,414,277 of NC_041741.1, forward strand.
TTGGGGAGCACTGGATGCGCGAGGGAGTGCTTTCTCCATGGGCTTCCTGCAACCAGCCCTGGGAGGTGGTTGAAAGGTTAATCCACACTGATCCCTTTGTCTCTAGGGAGGTGGCGGCAGCAATAGTGGCACAGGGATTTGGGATACACCGAGCAGAGGTCCCCAAACCTGTGTTAGAAGAACGGGAGAACTGGAGAGCTTTAGGAACTGGCGGACACTGATGGGATCTCAGTGCTTCTGAAGTGACTCCGGGAGTCCTTTGAACTGGGATTTTGGACTGAGAACCCCCTGCAACTTCATAATCCTTGTATTCTGTGCCTTCTCTTGTCTATAATTTATTTTAATGTCTGTCTCCCTGACTAGCTTGAGATCAGTAATTGTGTCTACCAATTTCATTGCGTTATACTCCCCCAAGCTCTTAACGTGTTTTTAAGTAAATACCATTGATTTAATGGTTGTGTCTTGCTTGGGTCACCTGAGCATCTTGGGCCCCTCTGCGGCCTCTCCAGAAGAGCACTAGAGGAGCAGGTCGGATAGAGAGACTGCAGGGGATCTGAAAGACCAATTGTGTGATGGGGCCCTTAGGCACCCATCTGACTCCAGATGATTCTGCAGTGAGGGCACAGGGCCAGGATCTGCCCCCCGAAAAGGTCTGGGAACACAGAATAATCAGTAGAAGCTATGAAAAAATGTACTAGATCAGCCATAGCTAGGCAGGACTCCTGGAAAGGAAGACATGAAATGCCACAAAATTCCACTCTTGGATCATTTGTTCCACTTTCCAGCTATTTTCTCTATCCATCCAACACCAGCTCTGACTCACTCCTTCCACCCTCTCTCCCCACTGCATCTCCTGGTCTGCTAACCCCAGAGAAGCAGATCAAAGGGCCATGCCAACTTTCCCCACTGTGAGTTTGTTAGCTTATCTCCTTTAAATTCTGCTTCTCCTTATGACCTTATTGATTCTGTAGTTCATAATCTTCATTAATTCTTCGCCATCCTTGATTCCTCCTGTGGCTTTCACTTTCAGAGATGTTTCCATTTTAAAGAGAAAGTTGGCAAAACCTGATTTGAGTTTCTCCCAGGCATTTTTTTTTGTTTATTAGTCATTAAATTCTGCCCTCTGTCCCTTTCCCTCACCCTCCATTACCTTCTCCCTGCCCTGACTCTACACTTAAAATTGCAAGTGTCCAACTATAAAACAGTTTTGGGGTAGAACAAAAAAAACTTACCCACTTGTAAAGGGTGCCCTGAGTTCTGCATTTCCAGTTTTGACTTCATTCTCTTCAACTAAGGGGGAAGTTCGTTTATTTCTTCTCTTTACTTTTGTTTTCTGACATTTCCCTCAACCCACGAAAAGCGTTTTTCTCTGATGTGGTTAGCAACTTCTGCTAATTCTTTAAGATGAAATTCTCCAGCATAGTCTAATTCAACTGACAAAAAACAGGTCAGGAGTTTGGTTTTATCACTGCTGCCACTTAGGACAAAACCAGGCAGAGTCAGGCTTTGAGGAAATTCAGGCCTCTTCTGGTCCATACTCCTTCTCTCTTTCTCCTTCCAACTAGAGTGGCCTAGTGGATAGAGCATAGGCCTGAGTGTCGGAAGGTTTCTGATCCTGAGTTTGCCACTTGTCTGCTGTGTGACCTTGGGCAAGTCACTTAACTTCTCTGTGCCTCAGATACCTCATCCGTCAAATGAGGATTAAGACTGTGAGCCCCATGTGGGACAGGGACTGTGGCCAACCTGATTAACTTGTATCTACCTCAGTCTTTAGTGCAGTGCCTTGCACATTCATTCATTCATTCAAGAGTATTTATTGAGCGCTTACTATGTGCAGAGCACTGTATTAAGTGCTTGGAATGTACAATTCGGCAACAGATAGAAACAATCCCTGCCCAGTGACGGGCTCACAGTCTAATCGGGAGCACATTGTTAAGCGCATTGTAAGTGCTTAACGATTAGCAAAAAAAAAATATCCCCCTGCATAAAGCTGTTCTCGTTGGTTATTCTCTGGATTGCCCCCCCCCCCCACTCTTTTTCATGAAGTTTCTCCTTTTTTTCAGGTCCTTAAATGTTGTAGTGAGACTAACTGCAGTTTTTCAGCGGTTCCCAGAGAATTAAAACCAGGCCATAAAGTCACTGTGAAACTCAGGGTTCAAGACACTCAGCTAACCTGTGGAGTGTTGCAATATCTCGACAACCCCAAATTTACAGGTTATCGCGTAAATTCTGACGTGGATTCCGAATTGGAAGTAAAAATACTTGTAAGTTTTCAGGAGGGTTTTTTAATTACCTTTAAAGTGGTTGTTTGGATTTATTTTTTCATTTTTCCATGGGCATCATGGTTTTGTGTGCTCTCTGCAGAAGGAGAATGATGATTTGTTTATATCCAAGGAAGACATTGTAATCACCCTATTTGATGGGGGAAACAAACCCCATAACTGCACTTTTGAAAATATTACCAGGAATCAAGATCTCACTACTATCCTCTGCAAAATCAAGGGAGTCAATGAGAGCAATTACATCAAAACTTCCTCTAAGGTAGTTCGGGTAAGTAGGAAATGCCCCCTGTGAGTGTCCCCCACTTGGAATCTGAAACAAGGAACTGGTTTGGGGGACTCACGAAATCAGAGTATCAAGGAGGTTGAGAATTGTGAGTCAGGAGCCAAGCAAGTGTGGGGAGGGGGTGCTCATTCTTTCATCATAGGTTTAAGAAGGAGAAATCCAAATGGGATGCTGAGCTTCCATTTCAGAACAACTAATGCTAGCATTGCAAGCCTAAGCAGTATACCTACACATAGCTGACAATTCCAAAACTCTCATAAAATGTTGCACCTGGAGGGTACCTTGCATCTAAGGCTGCACTGGCTTACCTTTACATCTATCCCATGCCATTTATACCATAAAAAAATAGACCTGTCACTTTTTAAATTTTATATATATATATATATATGTATGTACGTACGTATTTATGTATGTGTATTTTTTTTGGTGACCTTTGTCGTGTAGGATAAGAAAATGGATGCATCTTGAGAAACCTTTTAGTGATACAAGAGCCAGCCTTAGTTAAAAGGAATAATTTATCAAGGCCTTCTTCAGTGGAAACTGCCTGAGACCCAAATTGCTAAGAATAATCTTTCTCTAGATCGTTACTGAGGGGGCCATCATCCTCTTATTTAAGTGTTGAGATCAAAACATGAGGTCACAGGAAATAGAATTCACTAGAGCAAACCATCCTGAAATTGTATCAGCTTCTTCAGTGTTCTCGGATAGTATGAGGTCACGTGGCCTAGCGGCAAGATAACGTTTGGATTTGCCTGGAGATACTGAAATGAACAATATTGAGGTTTAGTGCAGAATACGGCATCCGTTTTTTCTGCTACAGTGCTGTTCTTTCCTCCGCTAGGTCAAGCTGGGAAACTTCGAGGACTTGGTGAAACGAGAATCAGTACCCACGACTTGGTATTTTCTCATTGTGCTTCCTGTGCTACTACTGAGTGTTATTGTTGGTAAGTTCCTGATTTTATATCTTAAAAGAAATTCATTATTCAAGCACTCTTCAGCTTGACCTTGAACAAACAACTATTCCCCCTGACCCCAAGGGCTAGTACATTTCCAGGGAATTGTTTTTAAACTTTGTTCAGACTGTAATTCAGATGATGCTTAATGCTGGGTCTGAATTCGGAGTCTTTCACCAGAAGAGGGGAACAAGTTTATAGACCGAATGGATAATCGAAATAAGCAGTGTGGCCTAGTGTATTGAGCATGGGCTAGGAGTCAGAAGGACCTGAGTTCTAATCCCAGCTCCGCTACTTACCTGCTGTGTGACCTTGGGGAAGTCACTTCTCTGTACCTCAGTTACCTCATCTGTAAAAAGAGAATTAAGACTGCGAGCCCCATGTGGGACAGGGACTGTGTCCAACCCAATTACCTTGTATCTACCTCAGTGCTTAATACAGTGCCTGGCACATAGTAAGTGCCATTATTATTATCATTATTATTATTATTATTAATTTAAAAAGACATACAGAGACAGATACCTTAGTAGTTAACTACTCCAGTTCATTTAAAAAAACAAAACAAAACCCTTTTATAGTATCTGCAGCCAACAAGTAGAACAAATATTGTCATCTTTCCTTAGGTTTAAGTTGAAGTTCTGTAGACAAATTGTACAGGATGAGTTCTAAAACAGCATGGTCTTTTCAGTAAAGATATGAACCTGTGGTTTCAAGGTTTTACCTGAAGTATCCTGCCAAATCATCTCACCTCTCCCTCCAAATCCCCCTTAACCCTCATCACCAATGGCCCTTGTACATATCCCCAAGAAGAAAACTCACCAGAAAAGTGTTGAGTAATGGAAGCTTGAGAGGGATGGAAGAGAAACTGCTGCTGCTGCTGCTGTGCCTTCTTCCGGCAGCTCCCCAGAATTCACTCTTCTGGGACTGAAGGGCCATTGCTTGCCTTGCTTCTGCCGAGGCTCAGGCTCCTGGGACCCACCTCTGGCAGAACCGTCATGAGCAGTTCTCTTCTCATTCTCTCATCCTTATCAGTTGGTGCTGTTTAGTTTCTTGCTTGGCTCTCTGGAGCCCTCTCCTCATCAGGAAACCCAGCAAGAAGCAGTTTTTACTACTGCTGCTGCTGTCCATGTGTGACCCCATTCCCACTCAGACACTTCCAAGCACCCTGAGGAATGGGTGAAGAAGCCTTTACACTATCGCCCTGAGCACATTTGCATAAGTAGAAACTGACTAAAACTTTAACCAAGAAGATAGATGTTGGAGTTTCTTCAAATGGTTTTCAGAAAAAGCCTTTATTATTGATAAGCTACTGCCTCACAAAGGCTGCTGCTCTGAGTGGGGAAAAAAAATTATTTCTAGTGCGTTGTCATGACAACTTCCCATTCACTGTAAAATGGTGATAGTTAATCTGGGCCTGTGGAGAGGGAATTACAGATTCTTAGGGCTGGAGGGGACCAAGAGGCTATATAGGTTCTATCTACTTGCTTTCAGGAAAAGCTGCACTTTGGCAATTCCAGAAAGATTTCTGGACATTTGTCACTTGACTGTAAACTCATTATGGGCTGGGAACGTGTCTACTAATTCTGTTGTACAGTACTCTCCCAAGCACTTAGTCTAGTGTCTTGCACATGGTAAGCGCTCAATGAAGACCATTGATTCACTGAAAAATTACCCAGGAAAGGCGACTAGGTGCCTCCACTGGTAATACATATCAGCATCAGTGCTTTTCAACCTTCATACTCCAAAAACTCTGATTTAGACCGTGTTTCTCATGTTTTGTCCAGCCCAGGTCCTGGGCACCTCCACTCCTTGGGCTGCAAGTCCACCCCAACACCCAAAAGGAAGAGCTGGTGCCTCAATCTTGAACCTCCAGGAAACTGGAGCGGTGCCTGGAGTACCCCCCCCCCCCCCCCCCCCGCCACCCCAGCTAAAGGAGAGTGCCTGTTCACTCCCCTAGAGTGTTAACAGTAGAGTTAGTCCCAAGGGTCCCATTGCCATTCAAATCTCTGTTGCTGCCCAGCTCCAACCAGGAAGAGTCCAGCACAGAGCCTTTGTATGAGCTTTTTAAGGGGATCGTGCCCTAGTGCAAAGGGCATGGAACTGGGCTCTGGCTTTTACCTCCTGTTTCACCTTGGGCTAATTTTGTTTCATCATCTGTATAATGAGGATAAAACACATACGCTTCCCCTCCTTTTTTAAATTGTGAGCCCTGTTTGGGGGCTGTGTCCAATTATTATTGTGTGGCTCCCCTTTTTGTGTCTACCCCAGGGTTTGATAGTGTTCAGCACATAATAAACTTATCATAGGCACTGTCATCATTATATTCTGCAGCTCCCTGTCTAGAACACTCCATCTCTCCCCACCACCTTGAGTATCACCGTACCATGCCCTTCCCATCCTCCAAAACCCTTATGAAAAGTCACATTCTTCACAATGTGATTGGCACATAGTAGAGCATTTTTAAGGCCTTCTCTGATTAATCCCCCTGACCTCCTTGGCTATGTATCTCCTTTAGCACCTCGACAGATCTGATGTATTTATCTGTTTGTGTTCATTATTTAAATCCCCCCTCACCCTCTTAACTACTATATGTGAGTTAGTGGCTTGGACTTCCCCACTGGGTTGGAAGCTCTTCAAAAACAAGCCTCAGGTTTTATAGTTTTTCTGTATGTCCCCTAAGCAGCTACCTGATCCAGTAGTCTGAACTCCATAGATGCTCAATAAACCCTCTTCATAGCAGCCCTGAGGCTTACCCACCTACCACATTGGGAAGCAGTGTGGTCTGGTGGAAAAAGCCTGGGCCTGGGAGTAGGAGGACCTGGGTTCTATTTCTCTCTCTGCCACTTGCCTGCTGTGTCACTCTGGGCAAGTCATTTAACTTGCCGGTGCTTCAGTTTTCTTATCTGTAAAATGGGAGTTCAGTGCCTTGTTTGCCTTCTTATTTAGACTGTTAACCCCTTGCGGGATAGGGACTATGTCCTGGTGATTATTCTGAATCTATCCCAGTTCTCAGTTTTAGTGCTTGGCACATAGTAAGTGCTCAACAAATATCAAAATTTTTGTTATTATTATTACCATTATTATTACCAGCGGCCCTAGCCTTTTCCTGTTTGCCTTATTCTCAGTAGAAATCCCCCAGAGAAGGTCCCTTTCCATGTTACAGAGCTAACTAAGCGCTTCTTATCTCCAAGTTCCTTTTTCCTACAAATTCCTTTTTCTTTTCCTTGTAGACTCTTTCTTCCAACACTCAAATCACTTTGTGACCCTCTTGTGAATCTCAGGTTTTTTGCATCTTGCTCATGTTGTGGCCCCTGAGACTAAACAAGATACTCTAGTCAATAGAATTTATTGAGCTCTTACTGTGTGAAAAACATGGTACACCTGGGATAGTATGGCTCGGTGTTGCCAAAAGCCCATAAAAATGGCACGAAAAGTGGTTCTTTTGCTAAGGCCTGGAAAAGGACTTCACCATTCGTAACTGCCAGTGGCCGCCTCATCGGGATAGAGGCTGGAGGAATCACCACCCTGCAGCTGCTGCCCTTGGGACGGAGCCCTGCTCCTCGGGGCCACGGAGCAGCTGCAGTTCCAAGGCAATGGCGGAAAGCAATTCAGTTTCCTAGAATAACAGGAGGGAAGGAGTCCTGCCTTCTTTAGTATTATTAATTGTGGGATTAGTTAAGCACTTCCTATGTGCCAGGCGTTGTACTAAGCAGTGAGATAGATACAAGGTGATTGGGTGGGACACAGTCCTTGGCCCACCTGGGTCTCAAAGTCTTAGTGCTCATTTTACAGATGAGGTAACTGAGGTCCAGAGAAGTGAAGTGATTTGCCCCAGGTCACAAGCAGACAAGTGGTAGAGCCAGAATTAAGAACCCAAGTCCTTCTGATTCCCTGACCTGGGCTCTACCCACTATGACATGCTGCATAAGAACAGTTCAGTGCTGTGCCAGACCTTGGGCTAGGTGAAGACAGAGGATATGGAGGGGAGGAACAAGAAGAGAGGGGAAAAGACATCGTTGGGCTGGGATTGTGGGAGTAGGGAAAGAGAAACAAACTGAGGGACAAAAAAGAAGAATGAAAAAACTAGATTCTTGGAAAGGAGGGCAGAAAAGGGAATGACAAGGTTAAAAACTCATGACTGTAACCCAGTCAAAGTCTGAGTAATTCTTCTTGTGTTGTCTACAGTGGGAGGGTTTGCTTTGCTCTTTTCTTTTTATCCAAGTGTTGTGCTTTCTGTTCAGGTTGTTGAGATACAGAATGGCTTATAGCTTTGTGTTTGTATGTCGCCACTATTAGACTGCAAACTTCTCACACCAGGCACCATGTCTTATTCTTCTTTTATAATTATAATAATAATAGTATTAGTAATGATATTTATTAAGTACTGGGGTAATGGCAGGTTAATTCAACCACTGTCCCTGTTTCACTCTGGAATCACTGTGTAAGTGGGGAGAGGCAGATGAATAGTCTAATAAAAGTGAAGTTAAAAGCAGTAAGATAAATCCAAGGTAACAGTGTTAAAATAGTTTAAGAAAACAGCCATAACAGAGTCCCCAGGACTCTCCGGGCTCCCAGAGGGTCATCTGCATCCCTGCTCTTTCTGACCAGCACCGGCTCCACCAGCAGACGGCACTTCGGTCGCGGCGGTCTGTCTGTTGTTTTTTTGTGGTATTTATTAGACACTTACTTTGTGCCAGGTACTGTGCTTAGTGCTGGGGTAGATACAGCTAGTTAGGTTGGACACAGTCCATGTCCCACATGGAGCTCACAGCTTTAACATTCATGGAGCTTTAACATTCACTTTACAAATGAGGTAACTGAGACACAGAGAAATTGAGTGACTTGCCCAAGGTCACGCAGCAGATACGTGGCAGAACCGGAATGAGAATCCAGGTCCTCTGACTCCCAGGCCTGTGCTTTTTCCACTGGGCCACGCTGCTTCTCTGAGACCATGGCAGATCGTGGGTGGTCTAGGTTGCAGGATGTTAATACCCTGTAATCCCTATCAATCTTGGATGTGCCTCCCATGCAGGAAGTAGGCACTGAGTGCCCACAGACTATTGGTGCTTGCTCACTACTGTCTCGTGACCAATTTATGATCCACTGTAATCTCCAGACATTCTAGCACTGATGTCCAGACCAATCTTCTCCCATCCTAAATAAATGGAGTTGGTTTTCCCCTTTGAGTGAATTGCTCTGTTCACCTCCTATTAAAATCCATTCTACCTTCTCGCTCTACCTATTTCTCCAACTGCTCACATTCACGCTGAGCTCTCAACCATTTCTCAGTAACAAGTGCCTCCTCATTTCATCAACTAAGTAACAAGTGAAGCCGCAGAGCCCGGTTGTCCCCGGACTAAGGTCACTTCCTGTTACAAGCTTGGGAGTTTGGGAGGGGCATCAGCTTCTCCAGAACACTAAAATCTTTGGTACATTGCCTCATCCGTGGGGTGCATACCAGTGTCCTAGCTGGAATGTCCTCTAGTGGCCTCTGAGTTGCCTCCTTGACTGAAGGAAAAATTTGACTCGAGACACATGCAGGTTGATTTGGATTTGCCATCCACCCTGTGTCCCTGCAGAGACACTAATTGGGCAATGGGGGAGCTTGGGTTGTTCCCTCCCTGGCATTCAGATGGGCTCCAGTGGGGAGTTTTGGAGCTGCAGAGGCCCTGGGCCCATCTGGGCCTCTGATATTGGGACGAGCTGTGGGGCCGGGGTTGGGGGGAGAGACCCCCTACCCCTATTGGTTAAAGGTTAAACCCTTACCATTCAGGGGTTTGCAGTCCATGTCTTATCCAGGAATACAAGGGGTGGCAGTGTATCCCAGTGACCCTCCAACTGGTTTGTTTTATGTTTTCATGTGGAACTTAGCAGTTTTGCTGAAGTCAAGAAGCTGATCATTCTATATAAAGATGTTAACTGCTTATCAATCATCATTGTATGGTTGCTTTTCTAATAATACTTGATTTAAGGTAACTCTGCCCTTTAGTAACCTATTCATTGTAAAGCAATTTTATTTCTCCTGTGTATTTTTGGAAAAGTTTTGGGAAAGAATTGAGCAATATATGTTACTTATGACTCTTAGAGAACATGACCCTAGTCCCACGTTTTTCAGCCAATGATCTTTTTGTTCCCATGGGAATATTTTACATTTCTTGATTTCATTTGTTAGCCCGCTTTTTTTCCAGCTTCATTTATTCACCTCCCTTTAGAGAGCATAGGAATTTTTTTCTAGAAATGCTTATATTTATGCTAGAAATATTTCTTTTGACAAATAATGTTATGTAATTGTGTGTCTTCGTAGCTGCAGTAGTGGTGACCAGGTACAAATCTAAACAGCTAAGTCGCAAACAGAGTCAACAGCTGGAACTCCTGGAAAGTGAGCTTCGTAAAGAAATTCGTGACGGTAGGTCTGCCTGATGTGTTTGAAAAGACAAAATATGATTCTGGAAAGATAATAGTACTTAAGAAGCAGGCACAGAAACAATACATAGCTGTGCAGTATTATGCAAGAAAACTGGACTGTGGTATTGTGGAAGAGTTCATTTGATTTTTGTACTTCTAGAAACAGCTGACTGTGAAAGCTGGCTGCCATTTTTTTTCTCTATTGAGCATCAGTGACACTTCTCAGTTTTGAGCAAAACACAGTGAACGATCTTGTCCATTGTGCATCAAGTATAAATGATAATAGCCCTTGGGATTCTGTTTTGCAGGATTTGCTGAACTGCAGATGGATAAATTAGATGTGGTGGATAGTTTTGGAACCGTTCCCTTCCTGGATTATAAACATTTTGCTCTTAGAACTTTCTTCCCCGAGGTAAAACAACATTAATCTTCTTTTAACGTTTGGTCTTTAGTGGTACCAAAGGTGGTAGCTTGTCGCCAAACCAGCAACTGTAAAAATTCATGCTGTTGCGTTTTCCACAAGAGAGTACATAACCTGTTTTGGCCCAGAGGACTGGTTTATTTTTAACCGAACAGGGAAAGCCCCACTTGCTGAGTTCAGTCTTCCTGACGGGAGTTCCCACATGCCCGACTCACATCTCCAGGAGTGGCAGAGGGGGAAGCACCTACCCCTCGATAATCCCCTCCCTCATTTTTCGTTTGAAGCCAGTACCCCCTGGCTTTAAGCTAAGAATCATTCCTCTCCCCCCTGGCCCCCACCCCTCACCCCTTCCCCGGCTAGTTAATAGCTGCCTGCCTAGATAGATGCCTGTCTGCCCCTGCCTCCTGATCAACTGTTTCACCATTTCACTTTAATCTGATATCAACTTTTAGAGACTAAAAGAGAGCAATGCTTGAATGGATTGTGCCCATTCCTAAAGCCGGCTCCTCTGGAGTCTTCCCACTGATGGCCCCATGGCAGGCAATACGGGTGGACTCTGAGCCCTGCCATAGCCCGAGCTCCTTGAGCAATCCTTGCTACCCTTTAGCGTGGAGCTTCTCATGTGATGTAGTTGTGTTTGTTTCAATGATTAAGGGAAGGCGTGAGGTTTGTCTACCGGAAACTTGTGGGCTGTAAATTAAGGAAGCAGCAGGGCGGGGCGGGTTATCAGTCCTAAGAGTGTTGATTCTAGGGCACTTCCCTGTTTGGACCGGAGCAGTCCAGGCAGACTGTCGCCAACTGGCACTCCGCACTCTGCACCAAGTCACTTACGTAGATAAAAATAGGAATAGGAAATGGAAAATGCAAACTGGTTTAGTTTTCACCTCAGGTGCCCTGAATTCTGTACTTCTACAAATTCAGTAAACTGGCTTTAGAAACCCAAGAGCAAAACAGTCTCTGAAAAACTTTACAGCAAATTGCACTGGGCACTAATAATTATGGTAGTTGTTGTTAATTATGGTATTTGTTGTGCGCTTACTATGTATCAAGGGCTTTTCTGAGCACTAGGGTAAGTACAAGTTAATCGGATTGAATTGAATTGCCGGTTCCCGGTCAAAGTAGGAGGGAGAACAGGTGTTGAATCCCCATTCTACAGTTGAGGAAACTGAGGCACAGAGAAGTGAAGAGACTTGCCCAAGGTCCCACAGCAAGCAAATGGCGGAGCTGGGATTAGAACCCAGGTCCTCTGACTTCCAGACCCTTGCTTTTTCCACTAGACCACTCTGGTCTCGTGAATGCTCAGTACTCAAGATGTGCAACACAGTGATAGATGGGAAAGCTCTCAACCTTTCACAAAAAGGTCACCTCCTCTCCACTTATAAAACAATGTTTTCAGTTCACTTACTGCCATCCGGATTGGATATGTGATAACATTAACATGAAAGTAGTGAATTCTCAGAAATGATCTCTTGGAGCAGTATAGCCATGGTCAGACACACAAGGAGTTAAATTATTCATTGTTCATGTAAAACTGCCTGGGAGAGGCCAATGCAATGACCACATTCTGGCTCCTTTTTCTATTATAAATTAATGGATAATGGACAACTTTGATCTCAGTGTGCATCCACAAATAGGGTAAGGGAATCAACTAAGCAGTTGAAATTAACTTGCTGTTATTGAAAAAATTAAAATACTGGCTGTATCCTTAAATAAATATTACTTGTGATATATTATGGGCCCAGATAAAGAGCCCAACTCTGATCTTGGGTGCCAGTTTATTTCTAATTTCAGTTATTTTAACTTTGAAACCTGGGGACAGAATAACAATAATTTATTCCAGTATCTCACTAGGTGCTTTTAATAATTCAGGCATTGTTTTTTGATCCCTCAAAAAACCAATTTCTTATGAGTTATTGATATGAAGTACACAAACAGTCCATTTGGCCGCTAATATTAGCAAATAGGATTTCCTAGTAATTTTGCATTCTTAATGCTATATTATACTGTCTTTGAGTATTACAAATAAAATTATCATTTTTCTTCCTCAGTCGGGTGACTTTACACACATCTTCTATGAAGATATTCACGTAAGTCAAAATGCTTTCATTTTTGCCCAGTGACTAAATTGAAATCACTACTGCTTTTTATTTGCATATTTCCACCCCGAAAATTCAATATAGAATTGGGAAATCATTGCCTTGTCAATCCTATTATTTTTCAGGGTAGAGACACCAGTGACAAGAATGAAAGTCTCATTGCTTTGGATGGTTTGATTTGCAACAAAAGTTTTCTCGTGACCGTCATCCACACTCTTGAAAAGCAGAAGAATTTTTCTGTGAAGGACAGGTATCACCTATGTCTTTAAATATTTAAAATCTTCTAATTACAGAAAATACCCTGGGCTAACCCCTAAAAAGTTAATATTCACTATATTTTATTTCTAAGACAGTCTCCCCCAATTTTCATGTACTGGAAAAAAATTTACCACCACAAAAAGATAACTGGTAAAATAATTAAAGTCCCTACTCAGAAAAGCAGAAGTGTTTTTTGGATTTTTATAACCCATCTTAAAACTGGGGAAATCCTTGAATTTATTTTTAGTGACCTACGTAATGAAGTTTTATATTTTGAAAAGGGATGTATAATTTCAGCAATGTCTTCCATACCAAGAGCTTCAGTTATTTAGGGCTCTTAGGAACAAGGTGTAGTTTTGGATTAAAAGATGTTTTTCTCCATGAACTCTTTTTCTAGTAGACCTTAATAAAAGATACATATTTCCTAAAGTATGAAAGCAAAAAGTACTACAACTCATCCAATAACACTCGGTACTTTGTTCTTGAAGAGCCTCGTATTGTGGAAAAATGACATTATTAGTAACTGTTGATTCAGTGGCAATTGGTTAAACTCTATATGCCAAACAGTCTACTAAGCGCACAAAATAATCAAGTTGGACACAGTCCCTGTCCCACATGGGACTCACATTCTAAGAGGGAGGGAGAACAGGTATTTAATCCCCAATCGATTGTATCTATTGAGCAATTACTGTGTGCAGAACACAGTAGTAAGCACTTGGGAGAATACAGTCAAGTTGCTAGTTACATTCCTGTCTTCAAGGAGTTTATATGCTATTAGGAAAGACTGACATTAAAATAAATAATAGACAGGGGAACCAACAGAGTGTCAGGATAAGCAGTGGAGTATACAGATCTAAGAACCCCACAGAGTACAGATGAGGAAACTGAGGCACCGAGAATTTAAATGCTTTGCCCAAGGACACACAGCAGTCAAGAAGCATAGCTGATATTAGAACCCAGTCCTCTGGCTCTCAGGCCCATGATCCTTCCACTAGGCCACACTGTTTCTCCATGCCTGCCACTCAATGCTATTTTATTGTATTAAATACAGTAAAATTTAAAAAAATACAAAACAACAAAACCCAAAGGACTGTGGAACAGTATGGCTGAAACAGAGGCTGGGAAGCTCCTTCTCCAAAGCCATGTACATGCATGCATATGACCAGTTCTCCTTCCTCCTACCCTCCTACTTGCACCAGTTCATGGATTAGATTAAACACCAAACAGACACTTTTTGAGGGAAGAGCTTTCTTTCATTCTTTTATCATTTTCTAACCAGATCTTGTCAGAACAACAGGTGTTATAGTAGAACAGACTGTATTTTAAATAAACTGTCCTTTGTCGGAACAGGTGCTTGTTTGCTTCCTTCTTAACTATCGCACTACAAACTAAGCTGGTTTACCTGACCAACATTCTGGAAGTTTTGACGAAGGACCTGATGGAACAGTCCAGTAACCTACAGCCAAAACTCATGCTAAGGCGCACTGAGTCTGTTGTAGAAAAACTGCTAACAAATTGGATGTCAGTCTGCCTTTCTGGTTTTCTGCGGGTAAGTGCCATGCCTTCAGGCTGGGTCAGAAATCAGGAAGGAGGAATACTTTGGTACCCCTTAAATGCTTAGTAGTGCATCAAAAACGAACTTTTCCATCTTGTCTATTAGAGTGTGCCGAAAGGATTAAACAACGTTGATTTAGAATATGTTTCGGTATTAATAGGTAGGATTTTTTTCAGTTCTGATGCTCCTTATGTGGCACCATCACTGTCTTTTTTTAAAAATTGTATTTAAGCGCTTACTATTTGCCACATGCTGTACTAAGCATTGGAGTAGATACAAGATTATCTAGACTGTAAGCTCGTTGTAGGCAGGAAATGCGTCTACCAATTCTGTTGTACTGTACTCTACTGATCGCTTAGTACAGTTGTCTGCACATAGTAAGCACTCGATAAGTGCCACTGATGATGATGATAATCAGCTTGGATACAGTCCTCGTCCCACATTAGGCTCACAGTCTTAATCCCCATTTTACAGATGAAATAACTGAGCTGCAGAAAAGTTGAGTGACTTGCCCAAGAGCACACAGCATACAAGTGCAAGAGCCAGGTTTAGAACCTAGGTCATCTGACTCCCAGGCCCATGCTTTTTGTACTAGGCTATACTGCTGCTCATTTGAGGGTAAATAAGCTCCCACCATCACTCAGAGTACAGCAGACATAATTAAGATGCTGACACTGTTCTCATAATAAAGTATTTGCCCATAGCTGACCAATATAGAGTTTGAACAATGACATGAGCTCTATTTAAAATTCTTGCAAATAATCTAACTAGAAACAGAAGTAAAATATAGACTTTGTTTTCTCCATTTGAGGCTTACACCACTTAGAGTCCCTCTAATAGTAATAATGGTGGTATTTGTTCAGCACTTACTATGTGCCAAGCACTGTTCTAAGCACTGAAGTAGATGCAAGGTAATCAAGTTGTCCCACCTAGGGCTCACAGTTTTAATTCCCATTTTACAGATGAGGTAACTGAGGCACAGAGGAATTAAGTGACTTGCCCAAAGTCACACAGCTAAGTGGCAGAGCCGGGATTAGAACTCATGACCTCTGACTCCCAAGCCTGTGCTTTATGGACAGAGAACATGTCTGCTAATTCTCTTGTATTATACTCTCCTAAAATCTTAGAACAGTGTTCTGCACATAGTAAGCACTCAATAAATACCATTGATTGATTGATTGATTCTGGTCTTATCTTTTTTCGAGTTTTACCAGCCAATCCATTTCAGTAAAAGACAAATATTAGATATTTTCATTTTTATCCAGGCAGTACATGTGTGTGTATTTGTCATTTGTTAAATAGAGCAGATTGTTCTAACCCAGATAGCACCCGCAAACAGGAAGTTTTGCTAATCCCGGGATGGAGCAATGTTCTTTAAATGGCAGCAGGGTAAATAGGATATGATATCCTAAACTGGGCTTAGGCTCATTGAACTGAAGATGCAGATGAGAACAAGAAAGCAGCTTATCCAAAAATGTTACTGGCATTTCCTGTCCCCAGAAAGTATCCAGTTAGTAAAGAGTAAATAAAATCCACATTCTTCTCTACTTCTTGGTACAAGTCATTATTCAGTCTAGACAAGTGGCAAGGCTGTATTTGCAAGGCAGATTTAAGGCACCTTAGCGTTTTTGTTTTCAAAAAATTTTGTTACTGTTGTCTAATTTTGGATCTAGTCTGTTCTCCCTGTAATAGTTTAATAAATACAGTAGTATTTTTATGTTATCTTTAGTCCATCAAAGCAGCAGTTACTTCCTGAATTCAGCTTTGCATTTTAGTCCTCAGCTTTTCTGGGTGTTGAGTCATTCCCCAGTTTTGCATTGCACTTTCAATTTAGACTAAATGGAAGGGTCTTGAAAGGATTTTCTCTGATGAGCATTATTAAACTGAGGAGAAACCAGAATGGCAGTAATGGCATTACTGGGTCAGTCCAGTGATTCGTTCATTTCAGTGGCTGGTCTCCACCAATGGCAGCAGGAGGAATGGTAGGCCAGTAGCTCTTCTTGCCATTGGGAGAGATCTCTTTGCTAGCAGACCTGAAACCTTTCGGTGACTGCAGAATTGAGAGTTTACTTTGAGTCTGACAGGAGAAGAGCACCTGGATCTATAAAAGACTTAGCAAGTGCTTATGTTTTCACAGCTCAAGTCAATATCAGCCAATCAATCAAGGTATTTATCGAGCGCTTACTCTATACAGAGCACTGTACTAAGCGCTTGGGAGAGTACACAGTGCCCAGCATTTAGAACACAATGCTTGGCACGTCGTAAGCGCTTAACAAATTCCATTATTATTATTATTATTACAGTGCAACAGAGATGGTACACACGTTCCCTGCCCACAACAATCTTATAGTCAGTAGATGCATAATCACACTTGTGATCTTAAATCTGTCATAGTATGCTTTTAGGCTGTTGTTTTGTTTTTTTTCCAGAAATTCTATGTATGCTTGTTAGAAAACGCTGTCTCACATCTCGCTCTGTATTAATGGAATTTGAAACTTTGATGCTGTAAATTGGATGCAGCCTAGCAGACACTAACAGTTGTTGGTTTCCTTTGTAAGGAGACTGTCGGAGAGCCGTTTTATTTACTTGTCACAACGCTAAACCAGAAGATAAACAAAGGTCCTGTGGATGTAATAACCTGCAAAGCCTTGTATACACTTAATGAAGATTGGCTGCTCTGGCAAGTCCCGGATTTCAACACCGTGGTTCGTTTTCCCTATTCTGCTTTCTTTCCCAAGGCCCCAGTGTTGGAAGGGGGAGGGAGGGAGAATGAAAAGGGAGAGCATAATGAAAAGATATCATTCCTATGGTAAAGAATCATACATTTACTTAATTAAAAGCCGTAGATGATAAAATATTAACGCCATGTTCAAACAATAGATTTTAATTACCCAAATGGAGGAGTTATTGTAATGAGACCCGGGGAAGGCATCAATTTCCCAAGATTTTAATATCCGAATTGCTTGTCACTTTTGGCGTCACCCCGAGTGGTCCCTACTCAGCATTGTAATTTCAATCAGAATGCTGCAGACGTTCCTCTCAAAAAGACAATGTGTGAATATGCCGACCATCTGAACTGATGCAAGCTATTTTAGGGAGATATACAAGATTAATTCAACTTGCTTCAACTTTCCTGTGCAACTTGACACCCTTATTTTATTTTCATGCAGTAGTTAACAAATGTCTGGCGTCATGCACCCAATGTACTACATGATCTAATTGCTGTTTTTAAGAGAACGTTTGATTAACTATGAATGGGGTAGAAGAAGCCCCTTTTCCCTTGAATTGAGTGACCATTATGCCGTCTTCAAAACTGGAGATGGATGAATGAACGAATGAATGATTCAGGCTCACCTTCCAAACACTACTAGTCCCATGGATGGTTATAGCAATTTTCTTCTAAAGAGTCCCAAGTGCTTCCTCCTCCATTGGTCCATTTTACTCTCACACCATCCCTTTCGGGTTAGGCTGAGGTGGAATTATTAACCCCCTTGTAAGAGATGGGGGAAACTGAGGAAATGGCCCAAGATTACACAGTGAGTCATTAAGAGACCCAGGACCAAAATTGACAATTCTGATGCCCAGCTCAGTGCTCTCTCCATTAATTGGAATGGTATAGTATTATTAGGTTATGTTTTACATTAAATAGCAATAATTGTGGTTAATTGTGTGTTAAGCCCTTTTTGTGTGCCAGGCACTCTGCTACGCGCTGGGGTGGATACAAGCAAATCGGGTTGGGCACAGTCACTGTCCCATATCATGCTCACAGTCTAAGGAGGGAGGAGAAATTAATTCCCATTTTACAGATGAAGAACCTGAGACACAGAGAAGTTAAGTGACTTGCTCAAGGTCACACTGTAGGCAAGGGGCACAGTTGAGATTAGAAACCAGATCCTCTGATTCCCAGGTCCATGCTTTTTCCACTAAGCCATGATGCTTCTCATTAGGTCACATTGATCCTTTATAACCCTTTACTCACAGCCAAAAGATTTGGGAAGGAGATTATTTTGGTTGAAAATTGATGGGTGCATCAATCTGCACAATCCTTAGTTTTACAGGTGCTCTAGCCTTTCCTGGCTTTTTAGTTGAGGAGAGGATCTGTAGTGACCATTAGTATGACTAATTTTTCCGTGGCTCTGCTTGCGGCCACAGCAATATTATCCTGGAGGAGTTCACTTTTATGGTGGGGGGAAAAATGGACAGCACCCTGTCTGGATCATATTTTGGCTTTTCTTTGATATGGAGAAAGTTTCATGGAGCAACTGTTTCAGGGCCCTGGACACCACCAAAGAAAGGTGACATTTCTTCCTTAGATGAAGAAGCAAGTCCCATGTCCTGCAAAAATCATTTTTATGAAGTGATACCTAATGACATTGGAAGGGTGATGGTTTAAAAACCTTGACTATATGCAGTAGCCCTATATCCTTTAGAAACTGCAGAGTGTGGGAGCAAAGTCCAGAATATGAGACATGAGGAATTAGGAACCAGGAGGAGACCAAATGATACGATCTATTTTCCTAGCAGGAGGTGCTTATCACATGTTTTTGGTGTAAGAGAGGTTGCTGTACATGCCATAAAGGCAGAACAAATACTAGTCTTTGTAGACATCTTCTCTTAAATGTAAATTGTAGAGCACAGGCCCTCAATCCAATTCAGACAGGAGAGTTTTCTAATCTTTACTTTGCATGAGGATATTTTGGAACCAAAAGTAAAAATTCCCAGTGGCAAATAATTTGAAAGTAAGAATAGGTTGGGGAAATCCAGAAGTATTTTGGTTTCATCAAAATACCAAACCAGAAGGAGGTACTTCAGTTGCTTAGGATGGGTATTTTTTGGAGGTTTGTGTTTGACTTTAATGGCTTGTGGCATAGCAGGTTTTCTGTCTAATTTTTCAACACTATCGGGTGTTTCTGGCTGATCGTTGGTTGTTATTTGATGTTGAAGAAGTTCCTCAAGGCCTTCCTCATTTTTTATGGTCTCTGAGAAAGGAAAGCCAATGAATAATCCTGATATCAAAAATAAATATGGCTGCTTTCCAATCAAATTGAATTTGTGAGTACCTTATTGAGTGTTGTGGACCAGGAAAGAAAAAGAAAAGTTACTCTTCTTTACAGAACTTATTTCATCATCATTTAGTTTTAGAAATAATTTTCTGGTGCATTTGATTGCATATGACAAAGTAGCATTTTGATGGTAATTATACTCAGCCATCGAGGAGTCATTATGACTCAGTCTTGTTTCCCCATGCATGTGTTGACAGAATATTAGCAGGTGTTGGTATGGAAATTTATAGTTTTTTCATTTCCTTCACAGCAAAGTCCCTTGGCTTTAACTAGTTTCTTACTCCATTCCCATCCCAACCCCCAACTCTTCTTTACTTAGGTCAATTTTAAAGTCTACATGAAGTTGTTTCTGGAAATGAAAAGTACACTGCGTTTAGGAACACCACTAGTTCACATACATGTATAAGAAGGAAAGTTTTTCAAGGAAGTGAAAATGAATAAAAAATAGCAAGAACAGCACTATTAAGCAACCAAAAGAGAAAGGGTATGAATGGCAGGAAAATGTTCAGTTGAGGTCAAGAGCTCATATTGGCTCTAGAATAATCCTAGTGACACTGTTCTCTGCATGTGTGAGGAATTGGGGAGGGTGGAAATTTTTATTTTTATTTTTAATTGCTGTGTATCAGTCTTATCCCTGGTGTAGTTGGCCAGTACGTGGCCTCGTGGAAGAGAGTACAGGCCTGAGTCAGGAGATCCAGTTTCTAATCCAGACCTCTCCACCTGTCTGCTGTGTGACCTTGGGCAAGTTCCTTACCTGCTCTGTGCCTCAGTTTCCTCAACTGTAAAATGGAGATAAAAATACCTGTTCTCCCTCCCTCTGAGACTGAGAGCCCCATGTGAAACAGGAACTGTGTCCAATCTGCATATATTCCCCAGGACCTAGTACAGTGCTTGGCACATAGTAAGCGTTTAGCAAGTACCACAGTTTTTATTACTAGAAAAGTAACAAACTTTGGTTCTCCATTTCCTTTATTTTAAAATGTATGTTTAAAGATGATTTTTTTCTAGTCCTACCCCTGTCTGGCCTTGAGAAATGTAGAAAGGGAGTGTTTTCAGAGGCCCCTGAAGCTCTTTATGTATGGCATTTAGGAGTACAATTACTACAAGGGGAAGGGGGAAGTTCATTTTAGTTTGAAGAAGAGTGGCAGGGGGGATGACCCAATTGAATGGAAACCAAACCACTTTAAATAGCAAGAAAAATTGGAAAAATGGAACTTAAAGTCCACCAGATCATTGAGGGTATCTTCAAAGCCCTCCTGGAAACTGCCTCCCTGGATTAAGCTCCACCTTCCCAGATGGAGTCAATCCGACATCCCCTTCAGCACTTTTGTACCCCTCCAGCTGCCCTTAGCAAATAAGGATCACCTTAATTTACACTCGTGTCTTCCTCTTTCAGTGGCTATGGCATCAGTTCCACTAATCAATGGAATTTCTTGGGCACCTTACTGGGTGCATAATACTGTACTAAATGCTTAAGTGAGTACAACAGAAGGAAGATACACATTTCTTACCTTCAGGAGTTTATAACCTAATTGGGGAAACAGACTGGCAAAATTATTTACAAATAATAGGAGAAGAAGGAAGAGTAAGGCTCTAACTGGACATAGGTCAAATGTGCCAGGATGAAATATCTAAATAAATAATTGACTATACCAATTACTCTAGGTTCATAGTGCTTAGGATAGAAAATAAATATACAAGGGCCTAGAGGTAGCTGTTGTGTTGTTGCAGTCAAACTGTTTTGAGTAAACTGGGAGAGGCATCCCGGAGGAGGTAGGATTTTAGAAGGACTTTGAAGATGAGGAGAGAGGTGACAGATGTGGGGGAGGAAGAGGGAGTTCCGAGCCAGGGAACTTTTCATCTTCCAACTACTCATAACATCTTAGATCTGTCAGGCACCCTCATTACATTGTAAGCCCCATGTGGGTAAACGTGATGTCTCTTAGTCAATTATCATTTCTCAAGCACTTAGCCCAGGGTTTTGTACAGAGCAGTAACTTAGTAATTCTGTTAATTGATTGATGAAAAATCAAGCCAATCAAGAAAGAGAGAAAAAATGCGGGGAAGGGAAATTACATAATCAGTATTTAACTTGGAATCTCAGGAAATGAATGGCCGAATCCTCTGAATATATACATTAGGCTCATTGATACTGTGGTAAAAGACCCTTGGTGTGAATAGCGTGTGATTTATGAGAAAGTCCTGACATAATCGGAAACTCAAGGATGAGAATCCTGCCCGGTGCCTCGGCAAAAATGCTAGCACCAAATTCAGTAATGTGCCCACAGCAGGCCTGCCGATAGTGTATTTTAAGTTCCTGCTACTCCACACCATGCTTCTGTTTTTTGGAAAATTTAGCACTTAGATATCATCACAATTTTTCATGTACTCCTCTCGGTCAAAACAGTTACAGCTGTCTCCTCAGTAATTTCCAGTCGGCACCCTTTCTTTAGGCATGTAGTGTTCTCTCTCACCACTCCCCCATCTCCTTCTGTTCCATTTAGTTTGTCCTTTTGAAGGATCCATTATCCCAGTAATTAAACAGCCTACTGCCCTGATTAAGTCATTCTCTTTTACTTCAATTATGTCCTATTGTTCATTAAATCCTGATGTTTGCACTTCAGCAATCTTGTTTTTAATACTACTTGTATGTGTATAGAAGCAGGGTAGTTAATTAAAGATTCTCTAGGGTTTTTTTTTTCTTTTCTTTCCCTCTTATAGTGCAAATCATTCCTATCATGATAAGCACCGAAGCTGAAATCCCCGCTAACTTCAAATCTTCTTCTTTTTCCAGTTTCTGAATCACTAAAGGGAAACTTTTAAAAAGTGATTTAGGCCAGTAATTCCCCTTTGCAGAGTAAGCAATGGAAGTGAGAAACTAAGATTTAATAGAAACTTTAACTCTCTTTAATTCAGTACTCTTCTGCCCCCAACATATTGTTTAAAAATACTGTAGCCATCACTCAGTAGTATTTATTGAGCATTTACTCTGTACGGAGAAGTGTACTAGATATTCCTGAAAGAATTTGCAATCTAGTGGGAAATATAGACACTTAAAGAATTTACAGGTAGGGGGAAGAAACAAGATTAAAAAGCTATCTGCATAAATGCTTCCAGGAGAGTATCCAGATGCCTGAAGAAGCAGTGCTGAAGAGGCAGTAGATGGGTGTGAGGTGGGGAAATGAAAAATCATGTAGAAGATGTAATTTTCTAAAGACTTTGAAGGTGGAGAGAGCAGTGATCTGCTTCTATACTGTAAGCTCCTGTGATTAGGGAACATGTCTGCCAACTCTGTTATATTGAACTCTCCCAAGTGCTTAGTACAGTGCTCTGCACAGAGTTAGCGCTCTATAGATACGATTGATCGGCCAGATATGAAGCAGAGAGAGTTCCAGCCCAAAGAGAAGGTGTGAACAAGAGGCCGATGGTGAGAGAGATGAGAAAGAGGCCCAGTGATGGGTTGGCTTTAGAGGATAGAAGCTTGCGAGCTAGACTGTAGTGGCAGAGGAGCCAGCATTAAGTAGGAGAGAGAGCTGATCGAGTGTGTTAAAGCAAACTGTCAGATAGGAGTGGGCAACCATTGGATGTTTTTGATAGGTGGGGAGATGTGAACAAAATGATCTAGAAAAATGATTTGGGCAGCAGAGTGAAGTGTGGACTGAAGAAAAGAGAGACCAGAGACAGGGAGGTCTGCAACGAGGCAGACGCAGAACTGGTACATACCTCAGTACAAGGTTATGTAATTTCCTTCCATATGGTCCAAGTGTAGTTTTTATTTCCTTGAGAAAGCTGCTCGGTTTCTGCTGCCGACTCTGGAAATTGCAGCACAATCCTTGCACAAAGCATGTGGGAGAGGAAAAGCATTTTCTGTTCTGTCTCTGCCCGAGCCAAGATTCTATTATAAAAGCTGATGTTATTCCCCAGTTTTTAATCATCTACATGGATGGATCAGAACTTCACATTGCCACCCTCCCAGTTGATACCTTGCTCTCATTCCAAATGAATGCTCACCTCCATCGCCGCCCAACCCACTCCCTGTCCTCATCCCCCTTCTCTTTCCAGCTCCCACCTTCTTCCGCTCTCCTCCACCTCCGGTTCTCAGCCACGAATTAAACCGAAACTTACTAACCAGAAGAGAAAAAGAAGAAAGAAAACACCTCAGCAAATCGCATAATTTGTTTCCAGTGAATGTCAAATTTTGTCAAGTTTTTTTTCGATCCTCAAGTTAATACTCAGGTTGTAAGTGCCGATGGGAAAGAGACTATGTCCTTGCTGTTTAATTTAGTTTGACCACAGTAGACACTCAATGACTGTTGTTGGTGGGGATGAGGATGGCGATGCTTTGTGCTGGCCGTCTATCTAGATGACTAAGTCATCATTACCACCAACAGCATCTCAGAGACTTCCGGCTTGAGGGACTTGACCAGCTACTGAACACAGTGAGTTTAAAAGTCACAGTCCACACCTTTGGTGCATACAGTTAGATGGGCAGGACTATGCAAATAAAAACAGAGAGGGTATACAGACAGTGAAATAACTTTGAGCGAATGAAATACAAACTTAATAAATGGCTGCAGTGGGCAAAAACCTAAGGAATTCTCTTTTCCGTACAATGCTACTCTTCAATCTATTTACCAGTCCCCATTATTTTTCCAAGTCACATAATGCAGAGTGCTTGATATCAACCAAGCAAAAAGCCTCATTCAAATGTAGTTCCCTTTGGGAAACTGAGGCAAGAAGAGGCTAAATTTTTCTCTGAGGTCACTCAGGTGGCCCCACCAAAGTACTGAAGCTGTTGAATCTTTGACCTCTGCCCTTTTCCCTCCCCCTCCCATCCTTTTCCCAATAAGAGCACCAAGCTTCTCCTTCGGGTGGCAGCGGATGGCTCTGTGGGACAAGATCCTTGGCTTAATATAATACTTGTGGTATTTTTAAAGCACTTATTCTGTGCTACTTTAAGCACTGAGGTAGATACAGTTCAATCAGATCAGACAGAGTCCCCATCCATGTGGGGCTCGCAGGTATCAAATCCCCATTTTACAAATGAGGAAACTGAGACACAGCCAAGTTAAGGGAGTTGGCCATGGTTACGTAGCGGGCAAGTGGAAGGCCTCCTGGCTCTCAGGCCCGTGTTCCTTCTGTTTAAGGCCATGCTGATCTCATCAGGATCTCTCAGTTCCCCAGGGAGGAAATAGAACTTTGGCATTGACTTAGGTACCCGTGCAGGCAAATGTTATATACCAGATGCTGGGACATTTCAGAAGAAGAGCATAGTGTGCTTCTTCCTTGCAGAGCTTGCGCTCAGTGTGTGGGGCCTTAGTGTCCCACGAGGATGTGGTCCCGTGCTGGTCATAGCAACCGGAAGGTCAGGGTCAGCCCTGGCCCAAGAGCAGTGGGGCAGATTGGTAGTGCATTAGGATGGTCAAGAACATGGCATGAATGGGCCCTCTACTGCTCGTGACATTGACATTGAGAAGTAGCCTGGCCTAATGGATAGAGTGCATGACTGAGAGTAAGAAGGGCCTGGATTCTAATCCTGGCTCTGACACTTGTTTGCTGGGTGACTTTGGGTAAGTCACTTCTCTGGGCCTCAGTTACCTCATCTGTAAAATGGGGACTATGACTGTGAGCCCCATCTGGGACATGGACTATATCCAACCTTATAAGCTCATATTTCTCCCAGCACTTAGTATGGTGCCTGGCACATACTAAGTGCTTAACAAATACCATAAAAAATTTTAAAAAATAAAATTGCCAAATGAGTGGGAAGAGCAAGGCCCGCTCCTCTCCATTTCCCCTTCTTCCCCCTGCCCCCCCCCCGTCCCTCTCCCCCCCCCAACCCCTCGGACTTGTTTCTCTGATCACTCCTGCAGCTCACTGGAAAGTAGTCACTTATACTCTTGCTCAAATATCAACAGGCCATCCTGTCAACTGACTGTGAGTGAATATTTACCTTCTCCACCTAGATTATGTCAAACTCTATCACTTGTAACAGCCTTACCCTTCAGGGCAGCATGGGTTTTTGGTTCTTTTTGGTCAGTTTAATAGGGAACATGTCTTTCAAGTCCCATCGATTCCATGGAAAAGAAATACCTTCTGAGCTAGATCATAAACTGAAACCAAGTTCTTAAATGAAATGGGGAATTACTTGTGCTGACATAAAAAAAACAACAACCCAGCGGCTGTTCTCATTGTCACCTTAAGTACAGCAAAACTCGGCTTTCCCTGTTTCTAGGGTGGATGGTGAGGGGGAACTTTTAAAGGACTAAAGAAGCCTGAAAGCCTTTTAATACTTTTATACTTTTAAGAAATAGCTGTTTGAGCATTAAGCGTTCATAGTGTAGAAATGAATACAGTATAATCAATTTATGTCAGAATTCACTCTGAGTATTCTCAGTAGGCTCAGTGAAATGTCATTTTACCTTTTTCACCCAGCAAGCTGCCTCGTCAGTAAATTTATGTTGTTTTACATTCCATTAAGGTTTCTTTTTTGTTGTTGTTGTTTTCAGAGAGAACATTTATTGCATATCCCAAACTGTTTAGATAAAGTCAGTAGCACCTATCAAACATTAACTCTTGCTTAAAATATCCCCAAAAGGAAGCAACTTGAAGTCTGGGGTGGAAGTAATTAGCGTAGGCTTTTGAAGATGATGGTTAACTTTCATTTTTATTTTCATGTTAATGGTAGTATTCCCATGAGGAGACTGAGTCACAGAGAAAAGAGGCAAAGTTTACTCAAGGTCTTTCCGGGACAACTGTGTGTGGGTCGGATGAAGGTTTTTGTGGGTTGGTGAGCTTGGAAACTTCTCTGCTTCACTCTACTGATGTGATCACAAAACGTGCCACCCTCAGTCACAAGACGGTGGGAGGGAGGAAAGTGCCAACTTGCTCCAAGGCATCACACTTTACTGTAGCCAACAGCTTGTGTCTGAAAGGAATCTCATAAGTAATAATAGGAATAATAATGATTGTGGGATTTAAGTGCCCTTTCAGCATTACACCTGGAGAGTTTTCAGTATTCTACCAGTCTCAACTATGGGAGGGAGAGTCAAGCAGAGGCATTCCCATTCCATTCCTAGCTTGGGCAGTGACTAGAGAGTGGAAGACAATCTGCTACAGGTCAAAACTCCCCTGTGCTGGGCAGCAGAGGCATGGGAGAGACTCAAGGACGGAAACTCAAGTTTACTGTGTGGAAGGAGGCAATGATAAACCACTTCTGTATTTTTACAAAGAAGACTCTCTGGATACACTGCCAGAACAATTGCAGATGGAGGTGGGGTGTTTTGGGATAGATGTGTCAATGGTGTTGCTATGGGTCAGAGACGAGTCGACAGCACAAGACAAGACAAGGGATTTAAGTGCTTACTATGTGCCAAGTACTATTAAACACTAAGATAGGTACAGGATAATCAGGTTGGACAGAGCACCTGTCCCACATTGGGCTCACAGTGTAAGAGATGGGGAATACAGGTATTACAGATGAGGAAAGGCTCAGAGAAGGTAAGTGATATGTCCAGAGTCACACAGCAGACAATTGGTGGAGCTGGCATTAGAACCCAAGTCCTCTGACTTCCAGTACTATGCTCTTTCCACTAGGCCACAAGGATGGGAAAATATTGAGGGTGAAAAACACTAAGCAGTGAACTGAAGGAAGGGAGAATGAGGAAATAATAATGAGCAGATTCTGGGTACTCCTGAGCACAGTTCCTAGTGGTAATTAGAGTTGCATTATAGAGTAACCCTTCAGACTGTCAAGTACAGACGTCTTTCCCGACACTTGAAACATCACTTAGACTCATCATGAAGCATTGTAGCATGATCCCGCACCGACTGGGCATTGTTCTAGAAACTTGGATGGAGATTTACTATTGGGTTAATAATAAAAACACAATTCTTTCTAATCTGCAGTTGAATCTCTCAGCCATTGTCATGTGTTGCTCTGGCCAAATCAAATTTTTAAATATTTCTTAAGATAGGTATTTATTAATATCTGATTGCAGTGGAAGCTTCCATTTTTAGCTTTTCCTTTGGATTTCCTTAAAAGAATGAAAGGCTGAAACTGTTAATGTGGTGTAATAGAAGACAGTGTTTGCTAATAGGCTGTCAAAGGGAATATTAGGAATTGCAAAGGTTTGTATCGCTTATGAATGCCTTTTATGTAACGATTCTCTAATAGGCTTTGAAATCGTGTTTTTACTCTTTCAGGCACTAAATGTCGTGTTTGAAAAAATCCCAGAAAATGAAAGTGCAGACGTCTGTCGGACAATCCCAGTAAATGTTCTGGATTGTGATACCATAGGGCAAGCCAAGGAAAAGATTTTTCAAGCTTTTTTAAGCAAAAATGGTTCTCTTTATGGTCTTCAACTCAATGAAATTGGGCTTGGTAAGTCAGAGTTGGGGTGGAAGATTGCTAATGTCCTCTGGTGCTTGATGATCCCTGCCTCGTGTCTCTTGTTTCTAAATTTCACCCAGGCCCGTGGTCATGGTGGACAGTTTTGTTAGAATTTTGGGAAATGACAGGTCATCTTGTGAGGAATCCTCTTGGGAAACATATGACATAGCAATGATCATTAGTTTTAGAGTTTGCTGTTTCCATAGTAAGACTTAGAGCTACACCACTACAATGTCATTGATTTAATTCCCCTTACACTGAAAAGTGTAAAAAGGGTAGGCCTGTGCATGATTTTGATTTGCTTGCTCAGACGGTCAAGGCGATGCTAACATCTAAAGATCTCTCTGCCTTAAAATGTACCATAATTTGCACGTTTTATGTCTGAAATTTTTCAGTATATGGTGTTAAGTATATTGTCTGCATTACTTGTGCATTAAGAAGCCTCTGCTGTGAATTTGTTTTCAGACTATATCCTACTCTGAAAATGAGACCCTGTGCGTAAGTATAGTGGCAGGGGCCTGATCCACTAAAATGCTCCTAAATATTTTTTAATTTCTCAGTAGAGCCTGCCCAAGCCAGCCTCACAGGACTTTACAACAGATAATGGGTTAGGGAGAATGGAGGATTAAAAAACTCCCCCGTAGCAGCAGCAGAAGCAAGGATCATTTCTTCTCCAAGAGAAATTATGAAGCGGACAGTTAAAATCTAATAAATTCTTCCAAGTCAAACTCCAAAATATAGAGTTGCTCAGTGGGCTGAAACTGAGCTCCTCATCTCCACACCTGAACAGTTTTATCTTCCTAATTTTCCATCATCACTGATGATGCCTTCGTACAATCATAAAGTCATCCTTGCCTGCTCTGGGTCTCGTGTTCCTCCCACATTATGTCTGTCTGTCTCTTAGTCTTGCTGGCTCTTCCTCTGTGATATTTCATGGATCGGCACCTTCCTCTCCCTCCCTGCCCTATATTCTCATCATCTCCCAGTTAGCCTACTCCCAGCCTCCAGCGTCTCCTCTCTTCAGTCTGTCTTGCATACCCCATTGCACGTGTCATCTTCTAAAATGCTGATCGTAACACCCCACTCCCCTTCTCAAAAAAAAACACAAAACCTCCAGTGACTGTCCATGTCTTCTTGTACAAGGATCCCCTGCTGTAATGGACTTCTTTTAATCTCTCTTTCCCAACAATGCTGAATATTTTAAAGCCAGAGTTTCTCCAGAGTGCTCTCTCTTGACAGTAATGCTCTGGTTTTACAGTGCCTGCAAAGTTTACTTTGACACCGAAGCCTCCCTTCTTTCCCCTCTCTGTCTCCTTTCCTGCCCCCACTCAACCCTTGAAGAACTTTGATTTTAGATATATCAAAAGCCTATTTCAACAGCTCTTTGTTGTGTGGTGGGCATTAAGTAATGATAGATCTCTAGTGTGTTCACACACTGGTGTGTGGGATGTAAAAGAGAACACTTGAAAATTGAAGACTTGCTTGGACACACAAAAATATAATTCCTAATCTTCTATTATGGATACATCATTGCAATGCCTTCTGATCCCCTAACCCTGTGGTGTTTTAATTCCTGTTTATAACATATATTGAAAAGTTGGGACAATTTTTGAATTTTGAGAATGCATTAATGTACTCTGGGAATTTATGCATTGGTTAGCCGCTCTTTTATCATCTGCTTTCATGGGGCAAATTAAGAGAACTAGCCGACAGTTCTTGTATCTAACAAAAACTCCTAACCATCGGCTTAAGACTATCTCCATCTTTATCTGTTCTTGTCTCCCATCATACCTCAGTTTATGATGGAGGTTTGCTCTGAAGGAGAGGCTGTCTGTCTCTTGACTGTCCACATTCTGACACATTGCTCATCTCTTTACTTCTGCCTGCTGCACTCTTCCCACGTAGCCTTACCAAATCATACCCCTCATCTCCTTCAAAGCTCTCCTTTCAAATGACCTCCTCCAGAAGACATTCCCTGTTTAATCCCTCCACCTTTCTGGGCATGCCATCCCCTCAGGCGCATCAGCATTCATTAATTTATCTCTTTATGTATAATTTATCTGTTCACTTGTGTTTAGTCTCTCCCTTTTTAACTGTGGTCTATTTGCTAACTCACATCTACAACTCTCTCCCCCATTTGATTGTAAACTCCTCAAGGGCAGAAATCACACCTTTTTCATTTTTTGTTTGTTCTTTGAGCCCTTGATCCAATGCTCTGCACACAGATGGGGCTCGATCAATACAGTTAAATATATTACTGATACCGGCCCTGAGGGAAGATCTGTTAAAGATCAGGGAAACTTCGTCTTACTCTTAACACAAACATGAAAATGAGAATTTAGGGAGGGACTAGAGAGGGTAAGGGGTGAGCCTTAAAGAAATCCGATGTGCTCTGTCTTATCTTTCTGTTCCCTCTTTGTTTGGTTTCATGGGAATCTGTCTCTCTGAGGGTTTGCTGTAAGTAGATGCTTGTATTTTCTTAACCTAGCGATTTGGAGAGGGGGAGGGAAGGGCATTGGGAAATGTGGGTGGGCCTGGTGCAAGTCCAGTGGGGCAGATGGTTATTTTAACAGACCTGATCATCTCTGGAAACCATTTTCCAGGCTGACCTAATAAATGCACTGAATCCTTTGAAAACAGCCACAGGCTAAGCCAAATTTCATAGTGACTCCAGATCGCAGTCTAGTTCAAATGTCTAATTTCAGCAACAAGTTTGCAATGTTCTCACCTGCTAGGTTCCAGTAAATACATTCAATTCTCCTGTAACACGGGAGTTATGCTGAAGAACCCCACCATGCTAAGGCGAAATCTGGCTGTGATACTTAATGTCTCAACCATCACAGGCAGGTCCGCAGCTGTTTCTCCGAAGCCGCCTCACCTTTTCTGCAGGTGGACGGACGACCGGCCCCTAATTCGTCTGTTCAGTTCTAGCCGAGGTGGAGTGAAAACACGTGTTGTGGCCGAACTGACTTGTAATGAGATGCACAATAAGTATGGTGTCTATCAAGTGCTATGTGCCTAGCATCCTGCTAAGCCCTGGGGTCGATTCAGCGTGGTTAGATACGAACTGTTTCTGTATAAGAAAACATTTAATTTTGTGATATTAGGCGGATTGGAGCTACTGCCTGAGATGGCTTCAGCCTGCAGCTAGAGCCCAAAGCCAACACGGCAGCAGTGACACTGATTGACTGCTGAGAAGTGGCAGGCTGTGATGAAGAGGGGGTTTCAGCCTGATTGATCGGGTGTCCCATAAAAGTTAACTGGGCTCTCTTTCAAAAGTAGCCCTAAGTCTCCAGCACAGACCATGGAGATGTTGCTTCACCTCAAAGTTGTTAACCCTATGGCTTCTGAGCAAAGCCTCAACTAGGTCACCCTGGGGAAATGGTAAAAACCAGAGTTACCGAGGCTACTTCCTGGTACCTATGAGGCCCACCAGATCACCGACTGGCCCAGTTGACGCGCCTGCATTTTGCTTCTGTTTTATTCAAAATCTTTGAAAATAGCAAGGTGGGATTTCATGTGGATGGGTCTCATTTGAAATTTTTTATTTCTTTTTTTATGTTTTAGAGCTTCAGCTGGATGGCTGTCAGAAAGAACTTTTAGATATAGATAATTCTTCGGTGACTCTGGAAGATGGGATAATGAAGTTAAACACCATTGGTCATTATGAGGTAAGAAATGAACTGCTGATGAGCTGTTGGCATAGGTGGGGCATAATGAGCGAAGGGCAGAAGCGGCAGCTGCCCAAGCAGAGGCTGCTGGGACCCACGGGGGGGCAGAAGCTCCAGCTGCCCCAAGACTTCCGGCAACGGCCTCCAGGAGCCTCCAGGAGCTACTGCAGTCAAGCCAGGCGGTGAGACACTCCCCTCTACCAACAGTCTCCCAGAGCACCCATTTGGAGGGAGCCCATTGGGGGCTCGGGCAGACCCCACTGCCGGCCTTTCAAAAGGCCTGTGGCCCAGATCCCCTATTTCCATTCAGTCGCTTTCATCTGAAAGTCTTTCACCCTATAACCCAAATAGAAAAGCTTGTTCGTTTTGTTTTTGAAGTGGTTTTGCTGTTAAGGGTTTGGCTAACCACCAACTTAGCCTTCTCATTCGAGATTTCTCCCAGGCCCAATTTGCCTTTATCTCTTCCTTTACTGAAGGCCCTTAGGCTTTTACTACCCTCCAGCTTCTTGAGGCTCCAAAGCTGTTTTGGCTTTGAGATTTTTCCCTCATTTTCAGCTTAGTTTCCTGGCTTCCCTCTCTTTGGGGTGCCTGGTTTTCCCCCTGTCCCCGGCCTGGACCTGTTTTCCATCAGTGTCCGTGGTGGCTGTCATCTCTATTGCTCTCCCGCGCAAATTTCCGCCTTGTTGGCTGTCACTGCTCCCAGAAGCAGTGTACAGTCAGCTCTGCCATAATGCAGGCTTTCACTAGATGTCTTGGGTAGAATGTTGTTGAGGAATTCGGGAACGGTCTTCCGACAATGTGTGTCTGTCTGGATAGAACGTGTTGTAGTGGCAGATGTGGGTATGGGCTGGTGTGGGGCATTGGTGTAGACACAAATAAGGCCATGTGACTTCTCTTTGAAGAACCCAACCACGCCGTTAGTGGAGACCTGTCAAAAGCAGACAAGTGGAGAGCAGACAAGTGGTGGAGCCAGGACTAGAACCCAGGTCCTTCTGACTCCCAGGCCCGAGCCCTATCCACTAGGCCATGCTGCTGCTTTTGTCTGCTGTGTGACCTCAGGCAAGTCACTTCACTTCTCTGTGCCTCAATGACCTCTTCTGTACAATGGGGATTAAGACTGTGGGCCCCATGGGGAACAGGGATTATATCCAACCTGATTGTCTTGTCTCTACCCCAGCACTTAGAACAGTGCCTGGCACATAGTAAGCACTTAACAAATACCATAGGGGCAAAAAAAAAAAAAAACGCTCCTAAAGTCCAAACTGGTGATTTTGATCTGGTTTTCTACTTCTTTGTCCTTCCAACCATCAGTGGATAATGCCCTGACTCAGTAGTAGAATTCCTTTACACCATTAAGCCCTTTGGTGCCAATAAAAATGTTTTGGCTACTTGTACGGGGCACAGTAACTTTTAATTGAAGGTTGCTTCTGTTAAAGAAGTTTCCAATTTCCTGTTTGTTTTGAGAATTTCCAGCTATCTCCCTGCACCTCCTCCAATATTCTGGCTGAATGCAGGGGTCAGGGAGAGGACCATATGACATCAAAGGCAAGAGCTTTCAATTAGCAGCCTGAGCAGCTGACATAAACTATTCCAGACCCAATCTGAAGGCTTAGAGACTTTTCTTCTCCCTCACCCTTCTGCCAGCAGTCCCTTTGTGGACAGGAAGACCTAAGACATAACAAGCCTGGCCCTGACCGGCCTGATTATGGAGAAGGGGTGGAATGGAGGCTCTGGGGGAAAGAAAGAAGCCGACCTGTGTATTCACGCTCTGGGCCCCCATATGACCAATGATTCTTTGTTGTGGAAGAGCTAACAAAAGTGTCCAACCTAAGTCCCTCAGAGGGACTCCAGGACATCCTGATGTAAAATTAATCTGTTTGGAGGTGGCAGTGGCCAGACTGGAGCTCCCACACTCGGGGGTTTCACTCAGAGCTAGCTCTCCGCCACTATGGCCACCTCTCTATCATGGCCTTCTCCCCTGCCAACTCAGGCCAAGACGCCACAGGTGATTTGCCAGCGTTATGCTCGCTGTCCCCTTCCTGCACGAGCACCTCACATGTAGCGCCTCCGGCAGCAGGGGGAGGTGGTGGAGCCACATGGGGCTCACACTCGCTATCCTCATTTTATAGATGAGGTAACTGAGGCCCAGGGAAGTTAAGTGACTTGCCCAAGGCCACATGACAGACATGTGGCAGAGTCAGGATTAATAAATAATAATTATGGTATTTGTTAAGCGCTTAACTATGTGCCAGGCACTGTACTAAGTGCTGGGGTGGATACAAGCAAATCGGTTTGGATACAGTCTCTATCCCACATGGGGTTCACAATCTCAATCCCCATCTTACAGATGAGGGAACTGAGGCACAAAGAAGTGAAGTGACTTGCCCAGGGTCACATAGACAAGTGGAGGAGCTGGGATTAGAACCCAGGACCTTCTGACTCCCTGGCCCATGTTCTATCCACTACACCATGCTGCTTCTCAACTGGAATGTTGAGCATTTGTCCTCTTACAACTGGGATGTTGCGGTGGACGCCTCCCATAGGCAGGAAGCTAGGGTCTGGGACAGCGGAGCCCAGGCTGGGTGGGATGCGGGCGTGTCCCCGGGGTTAGCAGTTCCGCCACTGCCTCGGCCTCACTTGCTCAGCCTCGGGTCTCTCCCTCCCTGACTCCCTCCCTCCCACTCCAGGCCCGGGCAGCGAGTCGGTCACCAGAAGCCAGTCCGAGCTGCCAGCTGAGCCCAGGCAGGGCGGTCATACCAGCGGCCAATTTTCGAGCGCTTGAAGGATTTGTTTGCCTGCATGACTGTGACAGGGAGCTTTGCTCACCTTAGTGGGTCTTTCAGCCGCCATGATAAGGCACAATAATGGGCTCGGGAGTGCGAGGGAAGCGGGGGTGGGGGGGAGTTCCAGCTATTTCCATTAATTGAGAAAGACAGAACAAGTAGCTCGAGCAGGGAGAATGAAGAGCTGCTATAGCTGTCAGCAGAGCGTGGGTGCAGCCTGCCCAGGGAGATTGAGAATGAGCCTTCAGTGGCGACATTGGCTGTGCTAGACACCGATCTGTTGAAGGATGATAATGAAATTAATCCTGCCCTTAGTCACTTTCTGTCCAGATGATTTATTGGCTTGATCCTACATAGATGTGCCTGTTAATGACATGGTGAGAACACGGGGATGGAGGTATTTTCCTCTTATATTTAAAACCCACACAGATACAAATGAAACAGGAAGCAGCATGGTCTAGTGGAAAGAACGTGTTCGGAAAGTCAAAGGATCTCGGTTCTGCTGCCGCCTCTGCCACTTGTTTGCTGTGTGACCTTGGGCACCTGACTTAACTTCTCTGGGCCTCAGTTTCCTCATCTGCAAAATGGGGAGTAAATCTTCATTTAGACTGTGAACCCCAAGTAGGGAGTGTCCAAACTGACTGTTTTGTATCTACCCCAGTGTTTTAATATTGTGTTTGGTACCTAATAAGCCCTTAACAAATACCATTAAAACAAATTCAGTTACATTAAATCAGACCACCTTGCCTGCCCCAAACCCAGAATGTGCACATACCACCTCACACGGAGAGAAATTGCTATATTTCTATAGAGAGATACCCAGAACCATACTTCCGTTTAACACCCAAAGACCTCCGAGTTGAGGGCTGGAGAGTGATTTTGTGGGATGTTTTGGTTTCTTCTTTCATGGGTTCTTCAGGAATCCATGAAAGGGGAGTGTGCTTTCTTTCTGTCTGCACACCTCAGGGTGTATTGTGCAGCTTCCCTCTAATGATAGCAGAGTTTCTGAGCACCTGCATATAGATCCCCAGCCATTCGTCCGCTATAACTACTCTTCTTGCCAGCTGCTGAAGGTCCATCCTTATCTCTGCAGTATTCCCTCCCTAGGCTAAAAGACAATGTTCCCCCATTAGAGTGTAAGCTCCTTGTGGACAGGAAATGTGTCACTTAATGAGTCTGTACTTCCCAAGGGCCCAGTATAGTGCACTCCCCCAAGTCAGCACCCAGTAAGTGGCGGTGGTGCTTCTGCTATGACGACTACCACTTGCCTCATGGATTTGGCTCTCCGATCCTTCACCGCCCCCTTCTCATCGCACTTGGAGTTCCCCGAACGCCATCTCAGATGCGGAGATCGGCACCAGTCACAGCAGACCAAGGAGCATTGGTTCTCTCTGAGTGCTAGTCTGTGACTGTTGGGGCCACCACCACATTTTGAGGGGAAGGAAGGGGCCCTGTGGGCTAATTGTGGTACGTGGTTTTAGTGCAATGGCAACTCAGTCTGTAATATGAGGAAGAACTGTCACCTAGTGCACTGATTGTTTTGATTATCTCCCCCTTTTGTCCGTGGCTGCATTAAGAAACACAGGTGTAGAGGGAAGATTCCTTGTGGTTTCCACAGGTGGTGATGCTCCCAAGGTCAGAAATGGTGTGTAAGGTCAGTCTCCGGCCAGCTGGCTGACCACAGTCAGTGGACAATAGATAAACCATTTCAGCGGGGCCGCAGAGGTCGCCTCTCCATCTTCGGAAGTAGCGGGGCTGTCGGGAAGAGGAGGGGGAGGGAGTGACATTAAAGGTTCAGCCTGCACTCGGCTTGACCAACACACTAAGGAGGAAGCAGCTTGCTTCACCTTAATTCAGTCCCCTCAAAACAGCTTCCTTAGTTGCCTTTGGTATTATGTGCTGTTACTATGAAATGGACTGGGCATGTGTTCAGGTTTTAATCCTGGCTCTGCCACTTGTCTGCTGTGTGACTTGGGGCAAGCAACTTAACTTCTCTGACCTCAGTTAAATTATGGGGATTAAGACTGTGAAATGGGGATTAAGAATGTGAGCCCCATGAGGGACACGGACTGTGTCCAACCTGATCACCTTTTCTCCACCCCGGTGCTCAGTACAAAGTCTGGAACATAGCGCTTAACAATACCATAAAAAGTGGCAAATTATGCAGATAAATTTTCCTTTAGCCTTGCTTTTTTCTTTCTCTTATGTTTCTCTGTCTGTTACCTCTTCCTCCACGTAGTAGTGTTTCCATACACCTATATTGCGTGATATCTCATTATTCAGGGTGCCCTCTTTTTTTTTTTAAGAAGGAAACTATACGAATGAAGTTCCTGTGACACTGAGTGATAAAGCTGAGAAGGTTCCCAGTGAACTTCACCACTGTACCAGTGGAAAGCGAGGAGAAGGCATCTTTCTTCAGAGGGGAATTAGGAGGTGCCCCAACAGTTAGAATCCACCTTTATGCTTTAACTTCAACTTCTGTAATAATGTTAACACACCATGATAACATTCCTAAGAATATGATCATCATTATACAGAGATATTCTGAGGAATTGAAGTTTGGTGTAAGCTTGTGGTGGGCAAGGAATGTGTCTCTCTATTGTTGTATTACACTTTCCCAAGCACTTAATACAGTGCTCTGCACACAGTAAACACTCAATAAATATGATTGAATGAATGAATGGTGATTTATCTCAACCAGAGAAGCAAGTGAGTTCAGTCACTTGTATTTATTGAGCACCATCTGAATGCAGCACCCTGTACTAAGTGCTTGGGAGACAGGAAATAGAATTAATAGACCTGATTCCTGCCCTCAAGTTGTTTACAGTTTAGCAGGGGAAACAGACAGTAAAATAAGTAAGAGGAGGCAGAACTACATGTCAGAATCTCTCAGCTTCTTTGTCCCTCACCCAGATGGCTCGGTCATACGATGACTTGGTGAGTCCTCTGCGACTCGCTGAGGAGTTCTGCTAGTTCAGGGCCAGTGAAACAAATAAAGCTACTGTCCCAAACATCATCAGTGGTTTTGCTGGCTTAAAAAATCTTTCTGAAGTTTGGGCTTAAGTATCTGTTCAGAGTGATTTCACAAGCGTGAGCCACTTTGGTTAAAGCTTTGAGCCAGGTTACTACCTACTACCCCAGCCTTTGGAGCAGATCAACAAGACTCAGAGTCTTCTTTGTCTTTGGTTTCCAGGCCTGGTTTGAGGCAAGTGACAAGGGGCAGGGAGGCTAAAGACGTGGCAATGGCAATGAGAGTAAACTTAGAGTGGAGGATGAGTATTGCAATAGGAGTTTAATTGAAGAAGTGCCAGATTGTTGTCCAGCAGTAATTGA
This sequence comes from Ornithorhynchus anatinus, assembly GCF_004115215.2. Taxonomy (NCBI): domain Eukaryota; kingdom Metazoa; phylum Chordata; class Mammalia; order Monotremata; family Ornithorhynchidae; genus Ornithorhynchus; species Ornithorhynchus anatinus. Next base: position 34,451,772 of record NC_041741.1, read on the forward strand.
ATTTCTCTCTCGATGCTCAGAATCCCAGGGTTTAGTGCAGAAGAGCCTTGTCCAAGCCTAAGCCCGCTGTTTTCTGCCCCAAACAGTTTATCCCGCGTCTGAGTAGGCTGAGAAGTGACCCTGACTCTCCCAAACTGTCTTGCAAGTGTAATGCACGTGGTTGCCCCGGACACCTGTTGGGTTAAGTCCCAGCAGCTATGGACATACACTCCTGTGAATGGGGGATTGTGGGAGCTTGGGGGGGAAGGAGGGAATGGCCAGGACTGTCTCCAGTCTGACCCTGTGGGACCCCAAGATTAGCTCAAGCCCGCATAGGCCTCCAGAGGAAGCCTGTCCTATGCCTCAGTAGCCATTGAGCCTCAGTTAAAAAATGAATTCTTTAGTCAATAAAGCCTAGCACAAGCCTAAAAGAATGACTGTTGAGCAGGCAGGGCTAAATCTTGATAAACTGTGGTTGGGCGGGACCAGAAGGGCATGCAAAACATACCCGAAAAGTTCTTTTGCTGCTGTGCTGACATGTCCCATGCTCATAATAATATTATCTTTTGTATTTAAGTGCTTACTTTGTGCCAGGCACTGTCCTAAGCACTGGGATAGATACAAGATAATCAAGTTGGACACAGTCTTTATCCTATATAAGGCTCACAGTCTTAATCCTGTTTTACAAATGAGGGACCTGAGGTACAGAGAAATGAAGTGACTGAAATGAAGGTCACACAGCAGACAAGTGGTGGAGCCGGGTTTAGAACCCAGGTGCTTTGGACTCCCAGACCCAAGCTCTATAATAATAATGTTGGTATTTGTTAAGCGCTTACTATGTGCAGAGCACTGTTCTAAGCGCTGGGGTAGATACAGGGTAATCAGGTTGTCCCACGTGAGGCTCATAGTTAATTCCCATTTTACAGATGAGGTAACTGAGGCACAGAGAAGTGAAGTGACTTGCCCAGAGTCACACAGCTGACAAGTGGCAGAGCCGGGATTCGAACCCATGACCTTTGACTCCCAAGCCCGGGCTCTTTTCACTGAGCCACGCTGCTTCTCTATCCACTAGACCACACTGCCCCAAGGCCACCCTACCCCCATAGCTTCCCAAGCTCTAAACAGAGAATTGGAGGTAGGGGTCAAGCCCAGCCAGGTGCTTGGGAATCACCAGATCACGCACGCAGCAAGTGGCTGGACTTCACTGAATTTTAATTCCGGGATGTGTTTCTCTTTTGCTCTGGGATGGAGAAAGCTTTCCTTCCTGCAGATTCATCACATGACATCAGTGTTTCTTGGCTTTAATTTCTTTCCCATCTCTCAAATGGGGGCCCCAAAGAGGCTACCTGGCTCTCAGGAATGCACTGAGGATTAGTGAGTCATTGTCGGTAAAATATGGGAAGCTCTGCAGAGAGAGGAGCTGAGAGCAGCGTATCCCTTGAGTCTCTGTAGCAGGGTTGGGAAAAGTGTTTTCTTTCTTCAACCTTGTTCTGCAAGTTCACTTACAGAAAACAGAAATTTTTCCTAAAAAAAAAAAAAAGATAAATAAGTTTTCTGTCTTTTCAACAGTGTGTTCAAGTGTTTTATGGTGAAAACATTCCAGCCCTAGAGCAGCTGTGAAACACTGAAAGATAAGATTAGGCTCATCATGAAGGGTATTTAAAAACCCCCCACAACAAACCCTCTACTAGTGAAATAATTTCCTCATGCTGTTGGGAGGGAATTTCAGAGTCAAATTTCTTCGGTACCAGCTACATCTTAAATGCCGGGGCTCCAAGCAGCGGGACGGGTTTGTTGCCAGGTTTCAGAGAGACATTTGAACTGTGGCAGCCGTCTCCACCATAGGGCCCGTCCTTTGTGTTGATGATTATAGAGTAAACGGCTCTTGGTCTTGGCAAAACAAAGCATCTGACAGCAGCAGAATATTGGCTCAACACTCAACAGGATCCATTTGGGATTCATTCTTTGACAATTACCCAGGGCAAATCACCAGCTTCTTTAAAGAGAGAGAGAGTGAGAGAATGTGAGAGAGTGTTTGTGTGTGGTTTGTGGTATTCAAAGGTTTATCATGTGTCAGGCACTGTACTAAGTACTGGACTAGATACAAGCTAATCAGATTGGACACTGTCCATGTCCCATATGGGGCTCACAGTCCTAATCCCCATTTTACAGATATGGTAACTGAGGCACAGAGAAGTTAAGTGACTTGCCCAAATTCACATCACAGGTGGCAGAGCCAGAATTAAAAATCAGGTCCTCTGACTCCCAGGCCCGTGCTCTTTCTGTTAGGCCTCAATGCTTCCCAAAATTAATAGTGGTTTAAGAGCAGAATTTAGCTAACTCTTCAAGAAGGTTGTAAGAGGAATTTCAGAGGAATGCAAAACTTACTGCAAACTCAAAATGAAATTAAAGTGTTGTCAAGAGCAGCAAGACAGAGCAGAAGAGCAGTGAGCAGAGTGCATTTCATTTTTTATTTCAATTGAACCCCAAATCGGTAAGAATAGGAAAATAGAAACCAGTACCAGATAAGGTATTTCAGTTATTTCTGGATATAAGAAGAGATTCTACATGTATCAATATACCGTATTGCTTTGGTACCTTTTTTCTTTAGTTTCCTCCTGGTTTACACAAGAAAATGGAAGACTCTCCCAACATTTTTCAAGTCACACTGAGTATCATATTCAATACTGGCCTACCGAATGTTTTAGGGCGCAGTGGTGTCTGCTGTTAAAATCTCAGAGATATTCAGATCTGTGACCCAAGACTACACTATTCTCCCTACCAGTCGCCTCTCAGTTTGTCAATTTGTTCCAGCGGCCACAGGGTGGGGGGAAGGGGTGCCGGGTGAGAAAATGTGGCTGACTCCACCTAAACCATCACCACTACCAGAACACTCAAGTACATGGTCTTCTGGCGGTAGAACATATATTTCTCCTCTTAATCTCTGGTGTCTGAGCAGTGCTTTCCCAAATGGCAAGGCACCAGGAAAGGTGTGCTCCTGCATTTTCATGGGCACAGGGTGCAGGAGATTCTGTTTCTAAAGTAGTCACACTCAAGGATGCAGTCTGACCGGTGGTAGAAACCTTTTCGAATCACAAGACAGCTATTGCTACTAGTACTGCTGCTAATGGGGAAAAATTGGATGGCCTTAGAGGAAAGAGAGAGTCAGTCGTATTTATTGAGCACTTACTGTGCTACAGAGCACTGTACTAAGCGCTTGGGAGAGCACAATATAATGGACACATTCCCTTCCACAAGAGCATTTGGGAAGGGGCCAGCATATTTTGGGAATGATACTGGAGCCTCAAAGAAGCCCAAAGTTTGGTTCAGTTGGGCCCACCAAGCTCTTTCAAGGTCACTGGGTCCTGTGGTTAAGAAAACCTGGTTCCTCTAGTATGTCACTCATATTTCCCTGCTTTCTATTATTTTCTCACCCAGGACCCCATATGTCTCAAGGGCCTGGCATTAAACAATTATATAGATCACAATGGCTCTCAAAGACCTATTTTCTGGGCCAGGTACAGGCCTCAACAATATTTTGGCAATTGGGCCTTTGTTGTAAAGTCAGGTCAATAAAGAAAAAATTTGTGGAAACCCACAAAACAGTCTCATTATTATAAAATTCAGTCATTGTCCTTTATCAACTCTTAGCACTTTCTCGTAACTCTATTGAATATCAATGCCAGTACAGTACTTAAGGCTCTTTTCCAGATAAAGCTGCAAAGGTTATCTTGGCTTAAGAACTTATGTTCCTCTTTTAAGATTTTGATTGATTTGAATATAGTAATTAAGGCTCACTTCTATTTAGCCTAGATGACAGCAGAGCTATTAAGCACAGTCTGTTAGAAAGGTGTGTTTTTACTGATGAATAGCCCGTGAAAGACACTTGGAAAATGAACTGCTGAATTTATATAGGTTCACCTTCAAATCTTGCCCATTTGATACATATTTACATTGCTCTTGGATCTTGAAACTATATTGTGTTTTGATCATTGTTTTTATTTGTTGTATTTGTTTTTATTTTTTATACTACTGGTTTGGAGCTCTTTTGCCTAATGCTCCATTTTCATGGAACCAATGAATTAATATGCTATTTGAGGTAGAACAGTGTACTTTTGAGTGTCTGCCTCTCTGGGGCCACATGGAAATCATCTGGTAGCCACTGGTGGCCCCAGTCGCTGCATCTGAGAGAGATCTCAGCGTGACTGCCCTCACCCCAACCTGAGCCTCAATGGGCAGTGCTATGGGTAGGGAGGGCACTGGGTCAGTGCTACTGCTAGGCAATCCCACCCCAGGCTGCTCAAGGGGAGGCTGGAGGCTTCTCAACTGGGCCTGGGCCAAGACTCTTTTGGGTGATGCTGCAGTGGCAGATTCAGGAACTACCTTGCACATGTGGGTGAAATGGTTGTCTTTTTTTTAAATGGTATTTTTTAAGTGCTTACTATGTGCCAGGTACTGTGCTAAATGCTGGCAGAGATACAAGCTAGTAAGCCCGTCATTGGGCAGGGATTGTCTCTGTCTGTTGCCGAATTGTACATTCCAAGCGCTAGTACAGTGCTCTGCACAGAGTAAGCGCTCAATAAATACTATTGATTGAGTGAATATAAGTTAGTAAGGTTGGACACAGTTCATGTCCCACATGGGGCTCACAGTCTTAATCCCCATTTAACAGATGAGGTAACTGAGGCATAGAGAAGTCAAGTGACTTGGCCAGGGACACACTGTAGACCCGTGGCAGAGTCGGGATTAGCCTATGGGTTCTTCCTCTCCAGACTGTAAACTCACTGTGGGCAAGGAATATGTCTGTTACTTTGTTGTAGTGTGCTCTCCCAAGCGCTTAGTACAGTGGTCTGCACAGAGTAAGTCCTTAAGAAATAGGGTTGGTTGATTAATTGAATCTGGTTGGGGCCCTGCTCTGAAGGTCTCATTCACCTGCCTGGGTGGATAAATTGGTCCTTCTGGAGGCTAGTTAGGACCTAAATCTGTAGTTAAATAGTAAGCACCTAACCAGTATTATTGTTGCTATCATCATCATTATTATTATTATTCCCCTCACTTCTAGACTGTGACATCCTTGTGGGCAGGGAAAATGTCAGCTCTTCAGTATTGTTCTCTTCCAAGTGTCTGTACAGTGCTCAGCCCACAACAGACACTCAATAAATGACCATTGATTATTATCCTTATTTCTATTTAATTAAATTCTGGGTCCTTTCTATCTATTGATCTGTAGTTGAATATTCTGGCTATTATTGACTTCTTTAATTTTCCTTTCAGATTTCAAATGGAGCCACTCTGAGTGTCTTTAAGAAGATAAATTTTACTTCAGGTAAGTGCACTCTAAATGATTAGCTTTGTACCGTCTGTTCGATAGGAAAATGATCACCCAAAGAATCTGATGTCTTCATTATATTGTTTAGTCTGCTAGGAATGCTATTACAAAGGTGAGTTTACTTGTGCCGGGTAAATCTAGGAAATCCATAACTCAGCATTTGGACATCTCACTGGCTTCAGAGAGCCAGGCGACGGCATGTCTTTGACACCGAGAGGCCCCCAAAATGGGATTGTGAAAACCCTGGGTCTAAAAGTAGCCAGACGTTTTTCTGTCGAGAAATGGCTAGAAAGCTGTTGTCTCAAAACCAAGCTAAAATTATGCAGATTTCTTTTTCAACATCTGGTTGGCCAGGAAAAGAAAACCCTGTAGCTAAGCAGTGACTTGAATAAACAATGCAATAATAATCTCTGAGAACCTCATGGTTTCCAAGTCTTAGCATTCATACTCCATCCAATAATTCAACAGGACTTTTAGGATATATGTGAAATGCAGTTTGGTACCTCTTTGGGCTGTAGGGAGGGTGGAAGGCTTCATCAAGGCTCATTCTTCTGGATCCAGGGGTGCTGTACCCACTTTAATTTCTCAGAGGACAAGCTTTCAACCCCAGATTGCCCATGTTTTCTATCCAACATTCACTTGTCTAGTCCTCAGATTGAACCCCATCCCTTCATTTCATAAGCAGGCTCCCATTTGAATATTGCATTCTTGTCTCTCCCTCTTCTCTTCTGAACCTGCCCTCCCTACGAACAACAGGTCATACACCCCATTCCCCGAGCACGCATTCAGACCCCGGGTGATTGACTGGGGAAAATTCCATCCACAGATATATTGCTGATGGAGTCAGATAATTTCATTCTAACTCCGCCCTTGACCCCTAGTTGTCCATGCTGGTTCTGGATGGATCTCAGAAGGTACAGGGTTGTGGTATAAGCTTCTCTGGCAGTTCCTGAGTTGGGCACACTCCTGCCGTTTATTCATTCAGTTGTATTTATTGAGTGCTTACTGTGTGCAAAGCACTGTACTAAGCACTTGGAAGAGTACAATATAACAATGAATAGACACATTCCCTGACCACAAGCTGCCATCGCCTCCCCCTTGGGGTCCACTTGTCTCATGACACCCAAGGCCTCGTTTCCTCGTCAGCAGACACGGATGCACAGGGGAGAGAGTTGGGCGCAAGATGCATCATAATGGGCCGGGGAGAAAAGCCAAATCCCAGGTCAAACTGCCTCGGAAGCAAGCGAGAGAGGCCTCTGTCTCAGGAAGCACCATTATGAGATCAGGGGCCTGAGAGAGAGGTTGCCATGGCTCTGGGGCGGGGGCGAGCCAACGGGTCCTCTGGAGAACCTAGAAGCTCTTAGTGAGGGGGTTGAGCAGATTCGGCCCTCCTATGGCATTTTTCCATGCCTCGCAGCATGGTCCTAGGTTGGAAGCCGGCCGGCCCTGAACTCTGGCAGCTGGGTCAGGCTCACTGCAGCCCCGTGTGTCACACTCTGGTTTGAGGGCCGGAGCCTAATGCCTGCCATACAGGGTTATTGATACTCTTCTACAGGCGGGGCTTTAAAGGAGCATAACCTTTTTGTATGTCAACCAGATTGCTAATAACATTTATTAAGTGCTTATGGTGTGCCGAGCCCAACTAAGTGCTAGGAAGAATTGATTTGGAGGCAGCTCTCGGCCCACGAGAGGATCACAATCTAAAGAGGAGGCAGGAGAGGGAAATTAGAGAGTGGTTAGGAAGCTTAGGCTATTCTTGGCCACAATCTGGAGAACCAGCTAAATGGCCGCTTGTGATGGGGGGTTTAATGAACTGGCCTGTTGACTAATATTTGTTGCCAGGGCCAAATTTTTAAGTATTTTAACCTTTTTTTTTTTCTGTTGACTAGATATGGAATACTCAGATGAACACTGCCATTTGGTGAGTGCTTAAGCAAATTATTGATCGCATACCGTTTAATACTGAATGGCCTCTTTGGGTGACATTTTGGAATCACTCTTTACACAGATTTTACCAGACTCGGAAGCATTCCAAGATGTGCAAGGAAAGAGACACAAAGGAAAGCACAAGTTTAAAGTGAAGGAAATGTATCTGACAAAGTTGCTGTCTACCAAGGTACACTAACTGCCAAGGAAACAGTTCACGATGGCATTTATTAAGCACTTACTATGCACCAGACATTGTGTTACAGTCTGAGCTAGAGACAAGATAATCAGATCAGTTTAACTCTCATCTCAAGTGTGATGCATTTGACTTCATTCCCACTGAATTGTTAAAATGTTACAAGTCCCTTGTGCTCTTTAGCAAGGCAAACAGATTAAACTGCTGTTGGCTTTTTAAAAATCAATTGCAGAGATATCAACATTTAAGAAATTAATGCTGCAGCCTCCTAAGACAATAATCTAGTATTGTGCCAAGTCCCTTTTGCCAAAGTATTCACCATCCTACTTTGACAATATGTAATTATTCCCCCACTTTTTTAGTTACTGTAGGTCAGCATAAAGCTCCCTCCTTGAATTGTAAATTAAAAAAAAACTAGGAAAGAACAGTAAGTGTAAATTTCTGAATTTTACAGATTATTTAAAGTTAAGGATTCTTTTCATGTCTAGGCTGTAAACTTGTTGTGGGCATGGAATGTGTGTATCAACTCTGTTATGTTGTACACTCCTAAGCACTTAGTACAGTGCTCTGCACACAGTAAGAGCTTAATAAATGACAGAGTGATAGTACATGCAATATTATACAATAATCCTCTCTTTATAGCTGATTATCAAGGTCATTGTCAAAGATATAGATGTTTGATGTTTCTTGAAAAACCTGAACACAAACTCAAGTGTTATCTACCTCTGGACCCCGTACACAGTTCCTTTAATTAAGAACTAAAGAAATGCTATTACTGGGTCAATTCAGTGGTCCACTCAGCCCAGTGATGCTTGACCTTGATACCTACGCTAATGTCTCCCCCTCTATATCCAGTCAGTCCGTCGTATTTATTGCAGAACACTATAGTTAGCGCTAAAGACAGTGCTAAATTTAAAATATAAGTTAAGAAACAGACTCTTACCTCAAGGAGCTGACAATCTAATAGGGGAGATGGAAAGACATAAACTACCCACAGATGGTAGGAGCAGGAGAAAAACAACAGCTAGGACTGTTGGCTGAAATGTTGCAGGATAAATCAAGAAGTGTGAATTAATATGGCAAAATATAAATGTGCTAAGGATTGGTGGTAGTAAGTGGTAGGGACAGTTGTTGGATTATGTGATTTAGGAAAGAGATGGATTTTTCAAAGGCTTGGAAGATAGGGAGAACTACTGTCTAATGGATTTCAAGGATAGTGAGTTCCAGATAGGAAGAGGGGTGTGTCTTTGCAAGTGGGAGAGTTGAGAACAGGACATACTAAGGTTATCTTGAGAACATATGAAGTTACGTGTTGGGGGCATAAGGGGTGTAAAGAATTGATTAGAGGAAGAGCACCGGTGTCATGTCTGAAGCCAATTATCAAGAGAGAAATGGTGTAGTGTAGTTAGAGGTGTAGTAGGAGTGGAGAGATGTGATCTAAACCCAGAGAGAATAGAAGAGGTTTAGAGACAAGGAGACCAAAGGAATAATTGGGATGTGATGAGAGCCTTTACCAGGGTGGTAGTCATTTGGGTGACTAGAGGTGGGTCAATAAAATACTGTGGGAGATTTAAACAACTGCCTGGGCCTGAGGGCGAAAAGACAGTGAGGGAGACAAGGATCATACCAAACATGCAGGCTTCTGGGACAGGGTGAGTGGTGGTGGTGGTAGTGGTGGGAAATGTAATGGAAAAGTTAGCTATCTTTCTAGTAAGCCATTATGAGCCATTCGTCCATGAATGTGTCCAAGCCCTTCATGGACTCACTGGAAAAAACATTCAAAGCTGTAAACTAGATAATCTGCTATTTTAGAACAGGGCTTAGATTATCCTTATTATAGAGCACATTTGTTCAGATGGCCTAGACTAGCATTAACCCTCTGATTTTCCTACTAATTAATCATGTCACCCTGATTGGTTTGGGAAATTCATTCATTCAATGGTATTTACTAAGCTTACTATGTGCAGGGCACTATAGTAAGCACTTGGAATGTACAATTCGGCAACAGACAGAGACAATCCCTGCCCAATAATAGGCTTACAGTCTAAATGGGAGAAATGTTCACATGCCCAGGCCTTTGAAAACACATGAAAGATTGCATCCAGGTGACATTCCATAGAGCAAGATAGCACCATTATGCTTTATGACCCCATAAATGATTAGGGCTCAGCATCCTTCCAAAAGAATCTAGGTTCTATCACTTATACTTGGCTGACCGTCAATTGATTTTGATCAATTTCACTTCAAAAATGAAAAGCAGGGGTTCATTTTGACAGAGAAACTGTTCTCCAAAGTGAGTTTACATACCATTTCTTTTTGTGATGATGTTTTTACTTGTTGCCTTGTTGATACTTTATTTTGGAGGTGAAATATTGAGTTCTATATATTAGATTTGCTTTGAAATGGGTTTAGTCCTTAGCTTTAAAAACCTGCCACATTTAACCTCTAAAGTTGAAGTATGATTTTTCTCACCTTGCAGGTTGCAATTCATTCTGTCCTTGAAAAACTTTTTAGAAGTATTTGGAGTTTACCCAACAATAGAGCTCCAGTTGCCATTAAATACTTTTTTGACTTTTTGGATGCCCAGGCTGAACTTAAAAAAATCACAGATCCCGATGTCGTCCACATTTGGAAAACAAACAGGTAAATGATTGTTTTACGTGTACATGCTTTGTCTGATGTGAGCCTGTGATATTAGCCAAAGTAGTGAATGAAGAGATTTTATTATTATTTTGATATTTGCTAAGCGATTTCTATGTTCCATGCACTGTTCTAAGCCCTAGGGTAGCTGCATGTTAATCAGGTCAAACATAGGCCTCTTCCCACATGGGACTTACAGTCTAAGTAGGAGATTATGAACCCCCATTTACAGATGATGAAATTGAGGCACAGAGAAATGCCTTACTCGGATCACACAGTAGGGAAGTGTGGCAGAGTCAGGATCAGAACCCAAGATCTTCTGATACCCAGGCCTGTACTTTCTCTACTAGGCCACACTGTTTCTTTGTTTCTTTTGACTGTGAACTGATTTGCTGAAACAACAGCACATTTTGGGGAATGAATTTATTTATCTATCAATCAATCAATGGTATTTATTGTGTGCATAGTATGTGTAGAAAAAATAGCCAATCAATAATTAATCAAGAATTCTGCCCAGTTGAGCAATGGGCGATCAATTTTGCAACTAACTTTGGGGTTCACAGCAAGAAAGAGACTTCATAGTTTATGCCACAGTTCTTTGGAATTAAAATTATTGTGAAATCGTATATTCCAGTACTTAGAATAAATGTCATTTTTAAGTGACTAGCTGATAATGAAAAATTGGTTTGGTGTATTGGGGTCCGGGGGAGTCTTATTCTCCCCCAGAGTATTTTATCTGTCTCTTATCCAGACAACCACTACTGTTCAATTGGAAAACTATTTGTCTAGCCTTTCCATATTCCTATAGTTATCCACTTATTCAAATTTTATTAAATAGAAGATTCACATCACAAAGTGCTTATAACTGACCAAAGGAATGATTTTTCATATAAACGGCTGGGGCACAATTATATCTGAAGGGCCTTATGAAGTGTTGGCACGGCTCTGCTCCAGAGTAATCCCCCTTCATGGAGCTGAGAAACACTTGGTGTTTTATCTTGTGCCACTACTGTTGACTACAAGTATCTCACGGTTGTTATCTAGGGAAATATTGTCTTGGCAGTAGGATTTATGTTTCAAAATAATATCTGGTTCAGTTCCTCATTAATTCTGTGTCTCTGTCAAGCATATGGCTGTCATTTGATTGATAAGCATATGAAATTACTCATTTTGGACTGGCAACACTGTGATCATCACTTTAAGGAGAAAAGGTGTTTGATTATAGTGCTATTTTAAATTTATCAGTCTTTTAGCTTAATGTTATTGTAAAATGATTATCTTCTCAACCCATAGTCTTCCCCTTCGTTTCTGGGTAAACATTCTGAAGAACCCTCAGTTTGTTTTTGATATTAAGAAGACTCCTCACATAGATGGCTGTTTGTCGGTAATTGCACAAGCTTTTATGGATGCATTTTCTCTTGCAGAACAGCAATTGGGGAAGGTAAGGCATAACTTTGATCTTTTATTCATTTATTCAGTATTTAAGACTGTAGCGCATTTGCTTTTCTCATGAATATTTTCTTCTCTAGCTGGAAGAACAAAGAACTCAACCAGACCACTCGAGTAAAGACTTATTCCATTCTCTTACTCAGACTGGCCTGTTGATGCTTCTTAGTATTTGTTTAATTTTTAAGGAACATGGGAAAACAAAAGAGATAGCACGTTGTTAAAATGTTCTCATCTGCCATCTTTGAACTTTAAACACATTAATTACACTTGCAAGAAGAGACTGCCTTTTTCCCAGTCAGGGAAATGATGCTGTTATCCAAATGTGAAACTACTTAAATTCATTTAATGCTTGTTGACTCTGCACCGTGAATTTAATGTATGGGCATCCATCCATCTCTGAGTGTTGCAGATAACCTTGGTTGAAATTTGTGGTTTCTGGCTTGCCTGCTTTGGAACATGATGAATACTGCATTTCTGCTGATCAAAAGTACAAAGAAAGATAAAAATTGAAAATAGATTTGGTGACTCGATTGTTCTGAGTTTCCTACATTCTATTGTACTATGTGACATCTGTGAAAAAATAATTCACACAGTGTTTATGTAGCATTTGGGCTTTTCAGTAGAAGGAAATAGGCTAGTCCGGAAAGCATAGTCAGTGCTTGGAATGGTTAGCATGTCTACATGCTCCAACAAGCTGACTGTGGGTAGGTATGCTAACCTTGTGCATAGTGAAAATTGAACAATTTCTAGTAATGTTTATCTACAAAACAAGCCTAAAAATCCACTCGGACATCTGAACTGGTTAACTGTATGGAACAAATGAACTTATTTGTACCATGAGAATACCACAGCTGTTTGAAATTATTTTTAAAAACCTGACAATGTTGCCTACTACTTATATCCACTGTAATTCCAGCCTCCATTTCAATACAATAACAGGGTGATTGGCAGTTAGTGATTTTTGCTGCAATTCAGTGTCCATCAAAATGCTTCTTTGAGTGTCCCTCCACTTTGGACCTGAGAATTTGCAACAACCTCCATCTAAGAATGCTAGTGGTCCTGCTCTTTTTTCCCCAAGTACTCTGGATGCTGGCCTGGCTGTATTTTGGGGAAGAGCCCTGAAATCACCAAGGGTGGTGGCAGTGGTCATTGAAGGAAGGAAAAATTTGTTATGCTCTTTGTTTCAGAAAGTCCAATGGTAGCATGTCACCATGGTAAGTGTTGGAGGGAAGAGGAGAAACATATGTGCTTCCCTAACAAGATAGGTGTGTTCATATAGCTCAAATAGTAGATGAGAAATTGCTGCTCAAGATTAATCAAGATAATTTCATCTCCTGGTGAACATGTAACCTGTGTGTTATAGTCTAGGCTATTTTCACTCTAAAAGATCCAGTAAAAAACAGAGGAGTATTACTGGTCCAGCATCTGTAAAAGCAGTTGCATATGCAGGAAGCGAGAGAATCTGTAAAACTCAGTGACAAGAAACTACTTTTTCACACCCAGCAGCTAAAGAAAGACATTGTGCACACACAAAAAGGCTTCTCCTTGTATATAATGATTAATGTTTGTAGCGCCTGGTACTCTTTTCTCTTTGCTTCCTTGTTTCTCATTCTTAAACACAGTGTAGGACATGCCCGTCAATGTACTGAACGTAGACGTTATGGGCTTTATGAAAGAAAGATTAAATTCTAGGATGATTTTAGGACAAAAGGTAAAATTCACTGATGGGAGTAGTTGAGAGCAAATATATTAGTTCACAATTTTCTGACCATTAGTTATACACTAAGCCAGAGGTCACTGTCACAGTTATATCAAATCCACATATTTCTTTTATGAAAGGTAGGTTCAATCAGAAAATGAGTCACTTATAGTGTGCATGATAATGTTAATTAATTGGTGCTCTTTAACCTTTACCATAATGCTGGTTGCTTTTTTTTTCTTTTTAAGGAAGCACCAACTAATAAACTTCTATATGCCAAGGATATTCCAAACTACAAAGAAGAAGTGAAATCTTACTATAAAGCAATCAGGGATTTGCCTCCACTGTCAACTTCAGAAATAGAAGAATTTTTAACTCAGGAATCAAAGGTATGAGAAGTGAAACAGGGGTCTCTCTCTCTCTCTCTCTCATTATGGCATTCAGTTCATATTTGTTCAATATTTGTCTGTTTTAGAAGCATGAAAATGAATTTAATGAAGAAGTGGCCTTGACAGAAATCTACAAATACATCATTAAATATTTTGATGAGGTATGATTTTAATGAGTTGTATTTCCCAGTACTGAACTCTAACTCTGGTGAGAGGTCAGCTTAAGTCTATGGGTCACCCCAGAACTACCCATCAGGGCAAATATTTACAGATGACCTTAGCTCTTCCAGGTGGCCATCTGCTGGGCGTTCCTGACTGGATCCGGCCCATGCGTGCACTGATGGGATTGGATCCGAATAGCCTTATCAGTGCACTATGACTTCAAATAGTCTATAACAAAATAGTCACCCTTACCACCAACTTTGTAGGCTACTACTGGCATATGGTCTATTTAAAAAAATCATTTTGCTCTTAATTACTGTCGGAGTTCATGCAGACATCGTGAATTCCCCACTCATCATCCCACTCCCATCTCCAGCCATGCTGAGTGCCAGGCTTCTAATCCATCAAATGTATTTGACCGCTCACCGGGTGCAGAGCACTATACGAAGTGCTTGGGAGAGTACAAAGCTATTCCAGGAATAGCTCTATACATTCAGCCTTAAGTAAGGTTAGCAGCACCTCTTGTTCCAAAGGGGAAGTCCTCAACAGTGAGGCCACAGGAAGGGCAGCCCCAGCCTTTGGGATAGTGGGACATAATGCAATTGGGCTACACTGCTAAACTTGTAAAGAAGTGATTCTGCAATTTTCAGAAGTGTAGGTCATGAAAATGTTGACCATTGTGTCATAAGGACTTACCAGCAATCCAAAGTGACAATTTCTCAAAGTATCTGTTTTCATTGGCCACAGATTATAAACAAACTGGAGCGGGAACGAGGACTAGAGGATGCCCGGAAGCAGCTCTTGAAGGTAAAAGATTTATTTGATGAAAAGAAGAAATGCAAGTGGATGTAAAGAGCACTTTGAAGAATTTTATCATATCAAACCAAGGTCTCAAAACAATTTGGGACAAAATGGCCACTTGAGCTACTTAGTGTACGTTTTAAACTTTGCACACAGAACTCCACTTTGAACTTTAAGTCTTTCGAAAGAGACCAAGGCACAAGCAAGACTTCTAAAACAAACAGTAGACCAACCATTGTGCCTGTTGTAAATATTGTGGAAACCTCTATGTACATATAGTGTAGTGGATGTGCAGACAGCCTCTGTGTTTACAAATGGTACAGGGCCAGTAAGCAAGCTTCAGTATTAAAACTACAGTTTCCACTCAAGCACAAATGATTCAGTGAAAACTACAGTTATGTAGCACTTGTGACTACACTGCAACTCTGCAGAACAGGGACACTGCCTAATGGTGAATTCTTAATGTGAAATGAGTCATGTTGAAACAGTGGGGGTGTTAGGACAACCTCTAGGCTTTGCAGGGTTGAAACTTTGTCTCCCTTCGTTCTTGGGAAAGCTGACTGCAAAGCTTAGTTGTGTGTACATTAGCATTCGTGTGTGTTTTTTAAACCAAAAACTAACAGTGTTGCAACATTGTTGAAAGGGCTCGTGTTTTTCAGTCATCACCACTTGCACTCCATCAACTCACCGTGATCTAAAGCAAGTAGTTCTTATTTAAATGCAATAGCAGTTTACCGTGACACTGTGTGTCATATCTTGTGTTGCATTTATCCAAAAGTACTTGATGGTGAAAGTGTTGTTAAAAAACCCTTTGTATCGAAGTTCATTATTGCTGTTTACAACCTTGGTTCAGTAATTTGATCCTAGTTCTCCCTGGCAGAGCAACAGACTTGCCTATTCTTTCAGTTGTAAAGTTTTATATCTCTCTTGCTTTAGCTCCCAGGTGAAATCAATGGGTAGATCCCTGTGAAAGTGTGTGGGTAAGATAACTACATTTTTCATCACATGAAATTGCTGTATACAGTGGAGTTTATATAGACTTAGGCCAGAATATATTAGTGTACAGCGTGGTGTCCTAGGCCAATTAGGTAACTTTTTTTTTTAAATACTCCACACTGGAGAATATAAAAAAAACACAACACAATTTAATTCCCCTTTTTATGTGAATCCCTTCCCTCCATTATACTCTAGTAACCTTCTTTTCGCCCTTGTGTATTTCCCTTAGACTAAAGCAGGAGAAATGGAAAAATCAAAACTTTTTTTTATGGTACCTCTAAAACCTTGGTGCCTAAAGATTAGATGAAAAATTTACCTGACATGTTAGTCACTGATACAGTTCGTAAAATCAAATGCCAGCATCATATTTGAAAACAGTTTAACACTTGCTCTCTAAGTAGCGTAGGTTCCATTTCCTTCCCTACTGTCTGGGAGAAAGAGAGCAAGGTTAGAGACGCCTAAATAGTTTAGAAATAAGAGCAGTTACTGCCCCCATCGGCACACTTTCCTGATGCCATAAGCTTTTTTTGACCATATTTGTCCTGTGGACATGCCCCAAAGATACTACACTGGTCATCTTAGAGGTGTAAAAGGCAAAAAAATAACTCAAGGCTGCTGAAATGGTAAGCAATGTAACTGAATTCTTAAAAAAACAAAACAAAAAACACCAGGCATGCCAATGGTAAGGGAGTTGCCCAAAACATCCTTCCTTCTTTTAAGGAAAGGCACCCAGTAGTGTTGAAACATCTTAATATTTAGCTGCTCCCCTCCCGCCCAACCCCAATACTATTATAGCTTCCTCTTTATGTTTTGTTCCTAGCTCTACCAGTGACTATGCTGTAGAGAACTTTGGGCAAATCACTTACCTCTTTGTGCCTCTTTCTAGAAAATATTTCTAACATACCTCACTGAGGTGGTGTGAAGATTCACTAATGTTTTCAAAGTGCTTGTCAATCCTTGGGTGAAAGGCACTCTCACGATCAGCATTTTGGATAATACAAGCCAAAGGCAGTAAATGGCCAAATCAGATGTGTGCTGTAGACAATCAGTAACTGAATCCATATTAAAACAGCAATCAGATTAACAATTGTCAAACAATTTCTATTTTTAACTTTATTTTCAGATTTCTGGGTGCAGATCAACTTATTTATAGTGTTTTTTTCTAACACTAGCATATAGCAGTATTTTGCAATTGTTACTTTTTCTGTATTTAAAATTAATGTCCCTCTTGTATTCATGATTGAAACTGTACTTGAAGATGAATGTTTTAAATGTGTATATCCAAAATAAACATTTTGATGTATAATGGGCTATTTAATTTTTCATTTAAATTTGCTTAAGTCTATTTGTAAAAAAGAAAATTAATTTCCACATAACTGACTATTCCACTAGCTTTTTTTGTAAGGGCAACCAACTAGTGTAAGAATTCTGTTCTGCTCAATAGATTAAAGTCTGCTTCCCAGATAAGTGGCACTTCACCTTATTTTATTGAATTGAGGTTCTCAAGTTTTAACTCAAAAATATCCTAAACCAGTTTTCAAATAAAATTAAGGTAGATAACATTTAATGAGTTTTTCAGCAATAACAGGAGCAGTGCCATAGGGATAAGGTTAGGGTTAATTTTTTTCCCCCACTAACAGCCAGTCAGGACTCAGAAAATGTGATGAGAGAAAAAAAGGTAAGTCAAGGTTCCCCATTAATCCTAGTTGAATTATCAAATTCAGTAGTCAGAGACACAGAAGGGGGTGAGAAAGCCTGAAAGAGTACCTGACAATGGAAATTGTTTGAACTGACATACTATTTAATGAAGGTTGTTAAATAAGAAGCACACTCCCTTCTATACAACTTAAAAAAAGGGCAATGCCAATGGATTAAAAAAAAAATTTATTAAACCTTCAATAAATTATGTGCAATCAATTTTTTTTAAAAAAATCAACATTCATAACCAAAACACGCTTTTTGGCATGCTGAGCTCTGAAGTGCCACCTTTCTTCAAAAATTAGTAAATCAGGAAGTGACAATGATAAAAACAACTAGTCATGCAATCAAGATTAAGAATCTATGAAAGAAGATAAAATGCAATAGGGCAAACTATTTTAAATCCTGATTTTTAAATCTCAAAAGTATTAGTTAATAACCTTGTCATGTTACCTCTGAAATAAGTACTCTGTTGTATTTGCTTTGAGTCATTAATCTACAGGAGCATTTTTACAACTGTGATACAATTGGCCATTTCTCCAATTATCTTTTTTTGGGGGGGGGGGAGATGGGAAAATCTGTTAAAATGTCAGAATTTAGTTTCAACCATTAGAAAGTACTTTTTCACCCAGAAAGCTCCCTGGCTGACCTGCTTATCCTAGTTTGTCTCATTCTCCAGGAGGTCCAAGTTCCTGTAGTTGCTTCCTTTGTGTGGTTTCTAAATCTTCCAATCGTTTGCGAAGAAGAGAAAGTTCCTTTTGATGTTGCTCTTCCTAGGAAATTGAAGTTTAAAAAAATCACATGCAAGCAATTCAGCTTTTGTGCACTCAGGGCGCACTGTATTCAAATGTTTCTTTAACCACCTACAAGAACAAAAAAAATCCCAGATACCCATTTGTTGAAACTATTCTCCAGTTCTCTCTTCTAAGCTCATACGACTATACCTCAGGTGTGGCCCAATTTCCAAGGACAGGAGAATGATTAGGAAATATTAACTGCTGTCAATAACTCATGTTTATAACAACACCTTTCCTAAAATGTCTTGGACTATTAAAATGATCATTTGCTGACTTTCAATCTTCACATTCACCAGTTACATTAACAGAAAGTAATAATTGGGCCTCTAAACACACATAAGCTGCCTAGAAAATATTATTCAAGTCTGTCAAATTACTAGATGGAAATAACTGTTGAGAGTTCAATCTTTTTTCAAAATGCAATTGTATTACCTGAAGATGAGGAGGAAAGGCTGTTTCCACACCAGGAACCAAGGATGATGAGGAGAGAAAACTAATAGGGTTGTGAGAAGTTGCAGATGGCATGTCTGGAACCAGAATTAAAGTCCGAAACTCATTGTGTCTTCGCTGTATATCCTTCAGTCGTTTCTGAAGTCTGGTATAGTCTTCATATGGAACATTCTGTCTAACACATAAGACATTTATTGAGGAGGGGGCAACATGGTCTAAGTGGGAAGCCTGTATTTTAGTCCCACCGCTGTGCTGACCTGCTAGGTGACTCTGGCATGTCACCTCACATCCATCTTTCTCACAGAGCAGTACTCTGCACAGAGTAAGTGCTCAATAAATACCACTGACTGACTCACAGAAATGTTATGAGAACAAAGAGAGGTAATTGATGTGAGGAAGCACAGTGATTTTGTAAAAATGCTCTTATTTTCCCATTTCCTCTTTTGGTGATCAAGGTTCTTAAGTGATCCAAAAACTCATCATTTTGGTGGTAATTGTCTTCACGAACATTTTTGCCTATCACTAAAAAAAAACAAACAAAATCCTCTACAAAATGCATTAGGCAATTTCAATTCCAGAAAGATCGCAGGATTTGAATAAGGAGCTATAAACCACCATTAAAGGGTTTCAACTGAAAAACTATTTCAGCAACATATTATCTATTAAGGACTGGGATGAGTGCTAGTGGTAGATATAAACTACCAGAATGGACGTAGTGCCTGTTCCTCAAGAAGCGCTCAACCTCAGGAGAGCAGGTAAATCATGATCATTTTGAGAGAGCAAACAGAGATGAGGCCCTTGGAAATTAAGTGACTTGCCAATAGTCACTCAGGCCAGTGGCAGGGCTGGGAAATAGAACCTCCCAGTCCTTGTTTTATCCACTAGACCATGTTGCCTCTCTGAAAGCAATAAATTCACTTATAAAAACTCAATCACTAAGCACATTTTACCACCACTGGTCTACAAGTACATTTTTAAATTATGAGATGAAAAACCTTTGAAAAACATATTAGTTGAGTAAAAATATCTTGAATATAAAAAGTCACAAAACAAATCCCAGCCATCGCCACTTGCCTGCTGGATAACATTGGGCAAGTTACTTCTCTGGGTCTCAGTTTCCTCATCAGTGAAATGTGGATTAAAATCCATTCTCCTTCCTACTTAGATCTTGAGCCCCTTGTGGGGCAAGGGCCACTGCTGACCCAATTATCTTGTATCTACCCCAGCCCTAAGTACAGTGCTTGACACATAATAAGTGCTTAAATAGTATTTATTACTGAAATATTATAAACTGTAAGCTAGGTTTTAAATTACCTATTTAACACCTGATTTTCGGTCTCTAATTCTTCTTTCTTTGCTTCCAATAACTCTACTTTGTCCTGCAGTCTCTTCAATTTGTTTTCATGCAGGGATTTTCTCTGTCAAAATAAGTACAATTAGTACAGTAAAATATGAAGATGAATGTGATTCTCTGCTAGAATTTTGGATAATAATTCAGTGACAAGAGTCACATTTTTAGTATTAAAATGTATATGTGACACATTGGCACTGTAGCCTTGAATGTTGTACCCTTTGCTCCAGGAACAAGACTGGTAGGGATTGGAATGGGGTGTATGTGTCTCTATGATGGAATGATAGCTAAAAGGGAAAATAATTGGAAAAAAACAAACAAAAGAAAAACCTAAAATGGGAAGGAACTTAAAGTTCAACTGTTAAAAAATGGATTTGCCAGTTATCTGATAAGGAATCAAAAGCACACCACCAAAGCAAAAGCATACTACCACTGAAAGCTTACCCGCAGAAGGTTACAAGGTAGTTAGATTTATCACACTGTGGTAAATTACTGTTGGATTTAGGCTACTATTCTATTTTCCCTTCACCCCAGAAGTGTTGAGATCATTCAACTAAGCAAAAGGCCAACAGTTTTATCCTGAAGAGAAAACCTTTGTTCCAAGCTACTTTTGCCTCTGACCAGAACTTAGCAGGCCTCCCAGGTCTACATGTCCCATTCTCAACAGCCCTGAGCCCCAGGAGGAGAATAATAATAATAATGTTGGTATTTATTAAGCGATTACTATGTGCAGAGCACTGTTCTAAGCGCTGGGGTAAACACAGGGGAAGCAGGTTGTCCCACGTGGGGCTCACAGTCTTCATCCCCATTTTACAGATGAGGGAACTGAGGCACAGAGAAGTTAAGTGACTCGCCCACAGTCACACAGCTGACAAGTGGCAGAGCTGGGATTCGAACTCATGAGCCCTGACTCCAAAGCCCATGCTCTTTCCACTGCGCCACGCTGCTTCTCTAGAAGAAGGAACCTTCTCCCTCTAGGAGAAGGAACCGAAGAGAAAACCCAGAGGGGGAATGGCAGCATCATCTCATTTTCTAGGCTCCAAGTTACAGTACTATGAATTTGTGTTAAACTGATTTGCAAGAAGTCCACGGTTCATTAAACCTTATGTTAATTGAAAGTATTAATGATGTCTATTCAAAGTAACTTTGAAATCTGTATTTTGAAAATGTTAAACAACATATGATGAACTAAGAGCACATTCCTATAACAAAATCAATATTACTTGTCAGTGTTCTGGAAATGCAACTCTTACCAACTTCAGCCTTGCCAAAACTAGGGGGGCAAAAGGGAAAACCCAACTAATAAAAGGGTGGGTTTAAACTACTGACCCCAGAAGGCAGACATAAAAGATTTGGATTTACCTTGGCAATAAACAAATAGGGCAATGGTGAAGACAAAAAAGAGAAGCAGCGTGGTTAGAGAAGCAGCGTGGTTCAGTGGAAAGAGCACGGGCTTTGGAGTCAGAGGTCATGAGTTCGAATCCCAGCTCTGCCACTTGTCAGCTGTGTGACTGTGGGCAAGTCACTTAATAATGTTGGTATTTGTTAAGCGCTTACTATGTGCAGAGCACTGTTCTAAGCGCTGGGGTAAACACAGGGGAATCAGGTTGTCCCACGTGGGGCTCACAGTCTTAATCCCCACTTTACAGATGAGGGAACTGAGGCACAGAGAAGTTAAGTGACTTGCCCACAGTCACAAAGCTGACAAGTGGCAGAGCTGGGATTCGAACTCATGAGCCCTGACTCCAAAGCCCGTGCTCTTTCCACTGCGCTACGCTGCTTCACTTCTCTGTGCCTCAGTTACCTCATCTGTAAAATGGGAATGAAGACTGTGAGCCCCACGTGGGACAACCTGATTCCCCTGTGTCTACCCCAGCGCTTAGAACAGTGCTCTGCACGTAGTAAGCGCTTAACAAATACCAACATTATTATATACTGCGTTACATGCCGGGGCATATCCCTTCCACAAAAAGAAACTAAGTTTGAACAGTAATTTTAAAAGTCTACTTTTAGTTTCAGGAAGTCATCTCCCAAACTAGTGTTCAAAAAACTGGAGATCCTTAAGTTTCCAATGCCTGTTGGATCTGAGCTGGTTAGACCAATAAAGTTTGGGGCCATGTTAGGTTCAACAGCCCATCTCAGACAAACATATATTTGGTTCATAACCTGACTGGCCACTGGATGTCACTTTTGTGCAAGAATAAACTAACAAGTCAGAGATGCAATATAAAATTGTACCTGAAACGATACTTCCCACTTTACTGCA
Organism: Ornithorhynchus anatinus; assembly: GCF_004115215.2. Lineage (NCBI taxonomy): Eukaryota > Metazoa > Chordata > Mammalia > Monotremata > Ornithorhynchidae > Ornithorhynchus > Ornithorhynchus anatinus. The sequence goes on from NC_041741.1 coordinate 34,473,900, forward strand.
TCTAGCTTAAGTAGAAGGAGTTTGACCTCAGTGGCAGTGTTGAGAGAGTCAAGATTTCTTCTACTATTCTTTATACGAACAGAAAGGAACAGACAAGGCAATAGAATTTTCAGCCAGGCTCACTCAGGTTGTCTCTTTATGATAAAATTGTTGGCCTTGTCCTTCTATCTCTTTTATTTTGTTACATGGTATCAACATGTCTGGGTGTGAAAGGAAAGTACAATAGCTTACAGCGTGGAAAGCTTCATAAACTATACACTAGTGTTTTACTCTGAATTGTCAAGGGATTTTTGAGAGCTATATTCATGTATATGAATTAAGTGCACATGAATGGTGCAGGGATTCAATTATATAACCATACAGTTCAATTTCAAAACTGAATAGGCATCTCCTAAAATTAACATCATTTCTGTGTTAGGAAAAATAGACAGCTTGCCTTCTTTTGTGCAATTGCCGCTCGCTGCAGTTTGTCTTTGATGTGCTTGTATTTTTCTTCTCTCTCAGTAACACGTTCATGAAACTTGTGCTTTTCTTCCAACCAAACTATTTGTTTCTCTTCCAAAATCCTAAGGAATAAAAGTATTTAATGTGATATTAGAACATACTTTTCCAGAATGAATATTCTTACACATTTTAGAGTTTAACTAGACAATGCCCAATACATCCTATTTAATTTTAGTTGAATGCGTGTTGGCATATTTGTCCTGTTTTCTTAAGTTGTTTAGAAGCCAGGGGTGATTCATGCCCAGTTCAGAGTATTACCAGAAGACAAACAGGCCTAAGAAATTCATGTTAGACAGTTAGGGCAGGGGTTCTTGGCTATTACTCACTCCCCTAAAAACCCAAGTATTGTAGCTCCACACATTCTGGGATAAACTGCCCCACCAAAACATTAAGTCTTGAGTCCAGGGTAAAGGAAGAAAGGGTAGAATCAGGAGGAAGGGTGTCCCTGCTGTCTCCTCACCTAACAGGTATTTAAAATATCTGCTCCCTCCATTTCACTTTTCTTGTTTATGGGTTTACTCTCTGCTGCTGACCATTTTACTGAGCATCTGTTGTGTTTTTCCCTTCATTCCTTTCAACAGGGAAACTGGCATTTTATTCCGATACATCCCTCTAGAAAAGTAGCTCGACTGGATTAATCAAACAATCAATGGTATTTAATGAGCAACTGCAAGCAAATCAGTATAAGTGGGTGGCACTTTACAACAGAAGCATCACAAACATCCCCTGCCCTCAAACTAGGCTCTTACAATTCAATCCTTTTGAGAATTTTCAGTTGGATATCTGGATATAAGTTGGATATAAGGCAATTTTCCTAACTTGTCGATCAATGCTCTCAAAGAGAAAAATTGCTGAAATATCACAGCAAGACCTAGTACAGCACAGGCCTGGGAGTCACAAGGACCTGGGTTCTAATGCTGGCTCCTCCACTAATCTGCTGTGTGACCTTGGGTAAGTCATTGAACTTCTCTGTGCCTCAGGGACCTCATCTGTTAAATGGGGATTAAGACTGAGCCCCATGTGGGACATGAACTGTGTCCAACCTGATTACTTTTTATGTACCTCAGTACTTAGAACAGTGCCTGGCACATAAGTAAGCACTTACCAAATACCATTTTTACTTATTTATTTTAAAGATGGGAACCCATTTTGCCTCAAAAAAAAGGATTCCTGGATAAATGGTCAGGCTCAAGACTGACGTATATGCAGTTATTCCTTATTTAGAGTTCTTTCTTGTTCATAAGAATGTCACTCTGCAACAAGTACTTTTCCTCCTTGTCTTAAACAATGTCTTTTAATTAAAAGGAAATCCTAAGAGACCACTGTTCTAATACTAAAAAGGGTTTTTTTATTAGAAAAATCAGTTCCCTGGCATTAGGAAATTTAGCTAAACAATTCTTTTTGTTGAGGCATAGTGTTTAGTTGAAGATCAAAATATGAAAGTTCTTTTTTAAAAAGACTTTTTCAAAGTAAAATGATCAATAACGAATGAGTCAAAAATTTCAAGAAAAAAGCAAAGAAATAATTCTGTGAAAAACAGCATTAACTTTACCAAGGATTTCTGGAATACTATTAACAAAGATATTTGTGCCTTTTTTTATGGTATTTGTTAATCACTTACTATGGATCAGGCACTGTACTAAGCACTGGGGTAGATACAAGATAATCAGGTTGGACATAGTCCATGCCCCATATAGGGCATAGAGACTTAATCACCATATTACAGATGAAGTAACTGAGGCACAGAGAATCATACAGCATGCAAGTGGCAGAGTCAGCATTAGAACCCAGGTCCTTCTGACTCCCAGGCCTGTGCTCTACCCATTAAGCCACGCTGCTTCTCAAGTTACTAACTTTGCAAGTAACTTAGGCCAGGATTTCTATAAAGAAATGCTATGTAAAATAGAACGTCACATTAATTCTGTACTTCCTAGCTTTTCCTATTCAACCTCCTATCTTTTTCTCTATCATTCTTTTCAATTACCAATTTTCCACTATCTTTCTACTCCTCTTCTGAGCCCCTACTGCTATATCACCTTCTCTCATCTCCCTTCTACCTTAAGTCTATCTTTCTTTTTCCTTTTTTTGGAAGGTATAGTCTTCTTTCCTCTCTCTTCCATTTCATTTTTATCCCATTTCCCTGGCTCCCAGCCATTTATAGCCTTAGAAACCATCACCCCAGCTAACTGATGATGATTATATTGTCAATCAATGGTATTTATTGAGTGCTTACTATGTGTAAAGCACTGTACTAGGCACTTGGGGAAGTATATGTGCTGAACACTCTGCTAAATGCTAGGATAGATACAGACACATAGGAAAAGGAAAGGTAATAAACAGTGGGAGCAATTACAAAATACAGTTGTTCTTCCCAACCTCCATGAATTACTCTTCGTTCTAGCTGTGCCACTACCATACAGTGGGAGCATTTCTCATTGTATTCCTTCCTTAGCTTGAGGGTTGGGGGAGCAGCGCTGGGGTGTCAGGGGAGAGAACATAAGACAATTTATTCATTCAGTCATATCTACTAAGAGCTTACTGTGTGCAAGGCACTCTACTAAGCGCTTGGGAAGGTACAACAATAAACAGACACATTCCCTGCCCACAACAAGCTTACCACACAGCACCCCTTCCATTCCCAAGTAGCAAACCTTATTTGAATCCCAGCAGAATAGTAGTCTAGGCACCTTGAGCCACATATATCTATGTATAAAAAGGTTTTCACACCCAAACACATGGGAAAAGGCTGTTTGTAAATAAATGCAAAACCCACTTTTCTGCATCTAGCTGGGCCTTTTCAGCTTGGCTTCTTGCATTTCGGCATTCCTGTTTTAATCTTTCCACCATTTCTTTCAGCATTTGATTAGAATTTAGCAAATCACTCTGTGACTGAGTAAGCGAGGTCACTTGTAGCTGTAAATCATTAATTTGCTTAAAAGAAAATAAGAGAAGAAAGGCATAAACTTTTCATTGAATCGACAGACCCAAATATCGAGGGGTCGGAGTAGAGGATTCTGCATTTGCATCACATAATGGGCTATGTTGTTTTGTTAGCTGCTTAGGAAAAATGACCCCAGCTGTGTAGGCACAACTTCTTATAAAATGCCACCGTGTGGCAACTAACACAACTCAGGCAGTTGATAAAAGTAAAAGGGAAATGTTCTTGAAAAGCGAAGGGAAACATTTCTTGAGACTGCAAGAAGTAAGCACAGAAAATTTATTACTACAGATGAGGAGAAACTATCAATAAGTTCAAGGAGTGTAGCTAAATGAATGGGCAAATATATCGTAGTTATAAGTAAACAGTGTATGAATATTTTAGGGTTCTCCTGAATTTGATCCCAATTGTCCCAATTAATTCATTTTTAAAACTAAGAGAACCTAAAAGAGATCCCCCCCCTAAAATGTTATTTTTCTTCAAATTTTCACTGCCAATGGAATTAAATCAATTATGAATCTATCCTATTTCTGCATGCTTTTGAGTGAGTTTGGTCATTTACATGATGAATTATCAGTATTTCTAATGTCATCAATACAATCCATATGGACTTTGAAATACAATGTAAATTGGAGTATGTAGGGTGAAGCTCCTTTATAATTTTTAATTTTTCCATATATATCAAAAGCTAAAGACAGAAATGTGGCCAACAACAATCAAAGGTCAATCTAATTTCATAAATTGGTCCATATTCATATCTTTGTTCTCAACGGAGTTTGTCAAACTATTCTTCCTAGTTGTGGTTATTACTAACATACTAAATTTACATTATAATAGTCTGAACAAACTGCTATTTCAAACAACAAATTCAGACTTCAGATGACATGCAAAAGGCTAATCATATATACTAGCATCTTCAAGATATGACCACAACAACCCAATTAATTTTAAAAAAATTATAACTTTACAAGAAGAAAATATAGTGTAATCTATTGTACAGGTATTACTTCCTGAATTCAATACCTCTATTTTGCAACTGGTGTACTTTGTAACTATCAATTAACTTAATGTGCCTGAGGGGGTTTTTTTTTTGCAATAAAGCTCTCTAATGCAAAAACGTTTCTGGATAGATTTAGGAATATTTTGAGGGGAAAAAAATGTAATGGGATATAGTTGAATATGTAGTTAAAGGTGCATGAAATGCACAGTATATCTTCCAGTTATCTTGAAACTTTTTTAAATAAGAGTCCAAGAAGCCCGAGAAAAACGGATGAAAGACATCTACTAAATGGTCCTTAAATATTGACCTATGAGTATCTTACCTACATTTTAATAGTCATTATTAAGAGTTTCAGCATATAGAAATGAAAAGCCTCAGAGGTACAATTATAAAGGTCTTTAAATGAGTAAATTCACTTTTTTAAAAACTGCTTCGGAAAAACTTTTACCTGTTTAAGATCAGAGTTTTCAGTTTTCTCTTTTTCTATGTTCTCAGTGTAAATACTCTGCTGTTGAAGTTTCAACCTAAAAATTTAACATAACGAGATAAAAAGTTAGGTTGTAAGGTTCTTAAAGGATCACATCTCAACTTCTTTTCTATGTTCCCCTAACACCTAGTATACAACGGGGTGCTATCTACTGATGATGAGTTTATTCAATTTTACTGTATTTAGCCCATTTTAAATATTTGAAGAATCTGAGTTTAATCTAATTTTAATGAGATATTCAAAGGTAGCTGAATTTTTTTAAAAATCACTGTATTACATAACTCTTAGGGACTTATGTAGTCTGAAACCATCACAATATCTGCTATCATTAACTTAATAGTAATAATAGCTTACTAAAATATGCAATGTATTAAATATTTAGATACGAATTAACCGTTAGCAATCTCTTAATGAATACCATTGATCTAGAACCTTGTTTTAAAGTTTAAAATACAACATTTTCATTCAATGCAAAAATGAGGAATAAAACATTCCCTCAACTTTAACATACATTGTTTGTACAAATTATTAACACATTAAAATAAAAAATAAGTACACAGCTGTGACCTAATACTCTGAAGTTCCCTTCTGGCCGATTCTTCTGCCATCTGTGATACACGCAATTTCTCTTCACACTCATCTTTTTCAGATTGCCTCCAGACATCTTGTTCCACTTTCGTTTTCTCTAAATCTGCTAATTTGTTCTCAAGTTCTATCCTAAAACAACAGATGATAATTATATAACTAGAACTACAATAAGGAATAAATGACAGCAAAATGTTTTCATTTCAAAGATTTAACACAAAATACGGTATTTAAGTCATGCTAACATTTCAAATCTGATCAGTGATAATGCATCCACGCCTCTTCTAGACTTACTTTTCATCATGCAGTGCTGCAAGTTTCTGAAAACCATCTTCTTTGGCAGCTTGAACTTTACGTATTAATTCACGGTCTTTTTCTACTAAAAGCATTTTTTGACGTTCAACAGTTGACTTGAGAATTTCACTGTCTGACTGCAATACTGTTTTTTTTTTAAAAAAATGTTCACATTAATATCAAGTTCCAAACACACTTAGAAATATTTTCAAATGCTGGTGATTGTAATTAGGCTTCCCTTTCGATCTTATTCAGCTCAAAACTATCTCTCAAATGCATTTTAAATATAATTTTTAAAATAATTAGCAAAAAACCCCATGCTCTCTATAGACACATATTGAGTTGCACACATACAGGCTTGCACCAAAACACTTACAACTGGCAAGCACACAGAGAAAAGAGTGGGTGGAAGAGAAAGAGAGAAGGGGGACAGGAAAGGGGTGAAAAGTCCCAGAACAGGCAGCCAAAAGTCAGTCAGCCGTTTGGAAGAAAGGGTAAGAATACCAGAACAACATAGTGGGCAGATGGGAGGAGGAATGGAGGGGTGGGAGAGGAAGAACAGACTGGACAGAAAAACAGAATGAAAAGAATGAAGTCAGACCAGGCAGACAACAATAAGAGTAGTGCAGCTTCATGGAGAAAGCATGGTCCTGGAAGTCAGAGAATCTGGGTTCTAATTCTGACTCTATCACTTGCTTGCTGTGGGATCTAGGGGAAGTCACTTAACTTCTCTACCCCTAAGTTTCCTCAACTGTAAAATGGGGATTTGATACCTGTTTTCCTTCCTACTTAGACTGAGTCCCAAGTGGGACAGAAACTGTGCCCAAGCTGATTAACCTGCAACTACCCCAATGCTTAAAATAGTGTTTGACATGCAGTAAGTGCTTAGCAAATACCTTAATTACTACAAGGGCATTCCTGAACTATGCAAGAAGGGATAGGGTAGAAACACCAGACAAGCAAGGCAAAGCAAAGTGAAGGGAGGATATAATAATAATAGTATTTGTTAAGCATTTACTATGTGCCAGGCACTATGCTAAGCGCTGGGGTAGATACAAGGTAATCAATTTGGATTCAGTCCCTGTCTCACATGGGGCTCACAGTTCTAATCGCCATTTTACAAATGAGGTAACTGAGGCACAGAGAAGTGAAGTGACTTGCTCAAGGTCACAGAGCAGACAAGTGGCCGGAGCGGAATTAGAACCCGGGTCCTTCTGGCTCCCAGACCTACGCTCTATCCACTAGGCCATGCTGCTTCTCTTTTGTATTTTTAAATCCTTAGCAAATAAATGATTTTATACCATAAGGTTTATATTGATAGGGACCCTTCACAAAAACATTGGGTCCTTCCATCCCTAAGACTCTGAGGTGAGAAGTTAAATTGTTCTCTGTATGTAAATCTATCTTTCAGGTAAGGTTAAAATTTTCATTGACTCAACCTTCACCTGAAACGGTAAGTACCCTTTGTTGCAAATACGGAAATATGACAAAAGCTTGTCTCCTTATTAAGGGCTTTAAGGCATATATGATGCACTCTTTATGTCTTTCATGCCAACTCACTGTACTTCAATTCTGTCTGTCTTGTTGCCAAATCCTTGTTCATATAATTGAATGAATGAATATCCTACCCCTGGCCTGGAACTCCCTCCTACTTCATATCTGACAGACCACAACTCTTTCCTACCTTCTTGAGCACCCCAACAGATCTTCCCTTACTAACCTCTAATCTCCTCAACCTATTCACTCCTCCTCTACTTCCACTGCCTACTTAGCCTCTGAGTCCCTTAAGCACTTTGAAAACTCACCTCCATGCCCAAATTTTACATATGCATCATCATACTCTGCCGATTCCCCTATCTGTAATTTATTTTAATGCTGTCTCCTGGCTAGATTGCAAGCTCTTAAGGCAGAAATCATGTCTACCAACTCTACTGCATTTTACTCTCTGAAGCACTTGAGAAGCAGCGTGACTTACTGTATAGTGCATGGGCCTGGGAGTCAGAAGGACCTGGGTTCTAATTCCAACTCCTCCAAATATCTGCTGTTTGACCTTGGGCAAGTCATTTAACTTCTCTGGGCCTCAGTTACCCCATCTGTAAAATGGGGACTAAGAGTATCAGCCCCTTGTGGGGCAGGGACTATGCCCAACTTGATTAAACTTGTTTCTACCCCAGTGCTTAGAACAGTAGGTGGCACAGAGTAAGTGCTTAACAAGTATTTCTATTATAAATAATAAGCACTTTACAGAACATTGCATACATTAGGCACTCAATAAATACAACTGATTGCTTGATTGAAAACCATAAAAATTAGTGGCAGAAATGAAAAAAAAATCCCATGTTACCATCCATCTGGCTTTGAATCTTGTTCCTTTCTCTTTCTATCTCACTCTTAGCTCTTGCTGCTTCTAGTTTAATATCTGTTATTTCCAATTTGCTGGAATGCTTAAGTTCTTCTACCTGTTGGTAATTAGAAAATAAAATAAAGTAAATTCAACAGGCAAAGGCCTTTGCAAAAATCCATGAAGTAATTACCCAAAACATCCATTTTCTATTTTCAGAACAACAGGTGTATGGACAAAAAACTAGACAATTGAAAGCCAGCCCATATACTAGGGAAAGCTTCAGACCAAAGGTTTCATCGACAATACCCCCAAAAGAGCTCCAAAAACTGGACATATGGTACTGAAGAAGACCGGGTCAGTTTATAATAAAATGTTGATGGATTAATTCATACAGTTCCTACATGCTTACTTTTGTCAATAGGACTGTACGTTACACATTTTACTACTTTCTGCCAGCAGGACTCAGAACTGGTATATAAAATAGGTACTAAAAGGCCTAATTTATAATTGTCAGATGTCTAAACTTTGAGTTGGCAGCAATAGAAAGCTGCCCATCTCCCTCCGCATCAAACAAAAGCTTCTCACTGTTGGCTTCAAAGCTTTCCCCCAGCTTGCCCTGGCTCACTTCACTCTTCCCCAGGGCAGCTAACTGCACCCTGTTCTCAACTTGCCTGCCTTCCTTCAATTTCTTCCCTCATGCTCCTTGCCCAGCCTGAAACTCCCTCCACTAGGCCTTGCACTCCATCGTTCAAGCCTCACTAAAATTCCACCTTCTCTGGCAAGACTTTTCCTATTAACTCAATATCTCAGTGGGGTCAACCCTAGCACTTCATGAAAGGATATCTAGCCACAGAACCTGGGTTTTTTTCAGGTAATTCATCCTGATATATTTCTTCTATTCCCTAGCTGATCCTTGGTCTTCCTACTATCCCACTATATATTTATGGATGTCTATCTCCTCCATTAGGGTTTCAGGAAGATGAGGTTTCTATTTTTTCCAGCATCAAAAGATTCTATAGTACATAATATATTAATCATGTTCTATTACAGAAATTATCCCATCCTCTCTTGAACATTTCATCCATACCCCTTCCAGAACAACTCATTATTGATTTTTTTTTATCAAAATAGATTAAAAGTAGCTAAAATCAAGAATTTATATTTTAAAACCAAACAAATGTTCACTGATTGCCAATAACTTTATACATCATAAACACCCAGCTGTTCCTTTGCATTAGATATAACCATTCTGCTAGAACTGCAAAGATTTTTATCAAAATTCCAAGTCATAAATAAAGCTGACAAAGTATTGAAAATAAATCTAAATCTAAATAAGTCATATGGTAAGTGCCCAAAAGCCTAACCTCCCAACAAATTTTTCTTCTAAAAATTATTCAAATAGAATTTCTTAAAGTTCGCCATTTAACTTTTCTTTCAATGATTTCAGAACATATTTTAATGCAAAATCACTAAAATGACATTAAAAGCACTTTACTTCCCATAAATGTGTTTATTTTGACTGCTAGAACTCATTTTGGAATGTCACCATCAAGTGAAAGTTTACTGTTTCTATAAACTGAATAACTAAAAATTGGACTCATTACTTTTTTTACTGTTGAGAATGTTTCAAAATGAAGAATGTTTTGTGAACCTTTTTATTTATTCAACTTCCAGCTAAAATGTCCACAAATCTATTTTCCTATCCATTTTGTGTTTCTTGGAAGAAAATTCACAGAATAATTTTTACAATTTAAAGTAGGCTTTACTAGTACCAGAAAAACTTGTTTGAGAATAGTATTAAGACTTTAGCAATCATTTCTAAAAATGAATTCATCCGGATAATTCTCAATAATAATAACATTTATTACTATGATATTTGTTAAGAGCTTTCTATGTGCCAAACCCTGTTCTAAGCGCTGGGGTAGATACAAGGTCATCAGGTTGTCCCACGTGGAGCTCACATCTTAATCCCCATTTTATAGATGCGGTAACTGAAGCACAGAGAAGTTAAGTGGCTTGCCTAAGGTCAAAGAGCAGACAAGTGGCAGAGCCAGGATTAGAACCCACATCCTCTGACTCCCAAGTCCATGCTCTTTCAACTAATCCACAAATGCAAAAGTACATTCTGTAGCATCCTTAGGATCTCTGTCAAAAAAATCTTAATTCCACCAAAAAACAGAAATGAAATACTGAGAGTGACTTGCATTACTCCTGAACTAGTGGAAAGAGCACAGGCCTGGGAGTCGGGATATCTGGTTTCTAATTCCAGCTCTACCACTTCTCTGTGGCATGACCTTGGGCAAGTCGCTTACCTTTTCTGTGCCTCAGTTTATCTATAAATTGAGGATTAAAAACATGTTTCCCCTTTAGACTGTGAACTCCACTGGGACAGGGACTATGTCCAACCGGATTATCTTGATCTTAGTAAAGTGTTTGGCCCATACTAAGTGCTTTGCAAAAAATCACCATTACCTAAAATTACCCAAAAAAGGGAATGTTGCTTTCTTCATCCTGACACAACACTTTTATCTAAAACATACTGTAGGAAGGAAAAGGGGCTTACTTTTCTATTCCATTCATTTATTTCTCGCTCTGCTTTGTGCAGTTTACTGATTAGAAGGGTATTTTGCTCATTAGCTGACTGTAACTCTTTTTCCATGCGATCAGACTGTTGCTTAGCTGATTGCTTTTCAGCCTGTAATTAGAAATAATGCATTTTAAAGTTTATTGACTACTTTTTCGCTGATCAACTAAAATAACATGGCAATAGCAATTAAACACTCTACCATGCACTTCCCAAAAATGTTATTCCAAATTCAACAATATTAACGTGTACCAGTAAAAATAATTCCCTTAAATAAATTTTACATATTTTGAACAGAAGAGACTGCTCTGGCAACATTTTAAAAAACTTTTTCCACTGAGAAAAGGTTGATTATACAGTAAATCTTTCAATTTTAGTATAATTTAACACTCTAAATTCCAAAAAAACACATCATGCCACAGTTGCTCCCCTCTTCCCACCAAGGTTCAAATGATCCTCTTTACCCTCACTGAGGGCTAAAGAGAACAAAGAAAGATAGTTGTTAGCAAGAATCTACCTTAATTCCACCTCCTGAATAAGATTAAATGCTGGCTTGAAAAAATCAACTTTTATTCACTTCTGCTTCCTGGACACTTCAAGGACAACCCCTCCATCTTTCTTTATCCTATTGCTTGCCATTAGGAGCCACAGATTTCACCCAACCTTGTCAGCTGACTTCTTGGACCTCTGGACTACACTGTGGGTGGTTCGTCTGTAGGCTTCAGACAAGGAGAATGTCATTTTGGAAACAGTACTTAATGCTGTTAGTAGCTTTTTTGTGTCTTCAAAGACAATGCATAAAAATTTCCAAAGGAGGCCTGTATAGATTAGATTTTTTTTCTACTAGAATAGCAATTCAAAATTCACATTAACTATGCTACAAATAAAAGGGATCCTACCTTTAAATTTTATGTATAATCTGTGAATAGAATTGTATTTGGGGGGAAAAAAATAACTTGAGTTGACAGAGCCTGTTGCTTAAAAGCCATTATAGTTAAAGCTTCTTTTTAAATGCATTGAAAATGGGTTTGGTAACATTTTTTTCCCCCTGCATTCAGTTTGGTTCATCTACATAAAGGTAAAATGGATTTGTGGAAATAAGGCAGCAGATTAATGGTGCTGCATCCCTGCCTCCAGAATCTGCTCAACTGTCAGTTAATCCCTAGAGATGTTGGGGATAACATCTTGCCTTCCTTCTCCTTCCCCCTCAATCTCCAACTTTTTGTTTACCTGGACCCTTGGTTTGTCCTAAGGTCACCTAGAGTAGCAGCTGAATGAAATGATAAAGGAGATGTTGGGCCCGGGGTTGGGGGAAGGGTGTCGTAGAGGGTAGAGAGACAACATCCTGAAATGCCCTTTGTCAATCAAGACCATGTATGGATGACAAGGAATAATGGTGTAAACCTCAAGATATCCACAGCATCTATGGCACCTTCAGTCAGGCACTATAGAACTATGAGTTTGGATTCAGATTTAGTTAACCTGTAAGTTTTTGCTGAAAAATTAAATTGGAAGAAATTCCAGTTATGATAAATGTCCACAACATATCACCATCCACTTTCTTCATATTTTATTTCTACATATATTCTAACTGAATACTTGTGGAGAAGTCAGACTAAATCTAAAAATTTACCGAGGTTGGGTTGAAATGCTGTATCCTTCCCATAAGTGGAACAAAGTGATGAAAATCAGGAGACCAAAAAGACAAGCAGAAATGAGAACTGGCAGAGAGAATGACCTCATGATTCCTCCTCTCTCCACCATCTCTTCCTTCTACCCTTAGTGGGAGTGGTCTGAGAACACGCATATTTGAGAGAGGCCAGTGACCTAAGCCTGGTGCTCACCAGCACACTGATTTTGCTAGGGCAAAAGTTGAGTACACAAATAAGCAGTCCAATCAGCAGTGCTTTCAATTTAAAAGGGGGCAATGTTTTCATTAGCAGGATGAGCTCATTATTTTTAGGGAGTAAATTGTACCTGGTTTGAAATTATATATACTTGCTATCCATGGCCCACAAAAACAGAATTAGCCTGGTACACTAAGCTACGTTTGAATTAATTCATTTCATATGAGTTGTTGACTCTTAAAAAAAACAAGCAGTGCCAATGTAATTACATGCACAGCATCTTTGTTCCTTTCAAATCAGCAAATTTTCTCCTGACCAAAAATATGTACCCTTGAGATCCCACAAATGCGTCAACACTGAACTGTGATCATTCAGAACATTTATCAATTGTACTTTAAATGCATATGCCACGCTCTATTGGGAAACAATTAAAAACAACCTACCTCCAGGGATCTGAGTGTAGCCTGCATCTCAGTCATCTGCCGCACCTGTATTCTCTGGACATTTTCTAGTTGAGCACCAGAATTCTCTCTTTCGGCCCTCAATTCTGCTACTTCAGCATCCAAACCTTTCAATTTCTGGTATAATTGGGCCTTTTCTCTTAGAAGTTTCTCTATTCGTTTGTTCTCTCTTATGGGATCAACGCTAAGTAGTTGATTATGCAATTCTTCTTTATCTCTATCCAGTCTTGCAATCTAATAGCAATTAGACAGAAAACATATACGCAAAGCTCTTAAATTAGGTATTTTCTAGAATGGTAAATAAGGGGTAAACAACAAAAAATTAAAAGGACTATCTATAAAAGCTTGGGAATTTGAATGGAGAAAAAATATAGTCAAAATTTACTGTATTTTCCTAATATGATTAAAGATAATGTATACAACAGAATGTCAACAAAATACTTTTTTAGATTTTAAGTCTTAAAACTTTATTTTCCAGGGAAAAAAAATTATGGGTCAAACAGACATTCTAGTCTCACCCTTACTAATGAATCTACAATGCAATCTGCAGTCCTGGTACTTGGATCATGCATATGAAAATTCAGTTCAAAATTGGTAAGGCTAATTTAACTTACCCAGATAGAAAAAAATTTCAAATTAGTAAAATACAGAGTGACTTTTAAAGTATTTACCTCCTAAAATAGTGGGGTAGTTTTTAAAATGCAGAAGCAGAAGTATACTAAAACAAAAGAGCAGTAAAGCCTCACAAAACCCTGTAATTGCATTCTTGAAAAATGACATGCTAAGTGAAATAACATTTTATGAATCACTGAGTTGATGGAAATACACAGATTAGCTTCTCAGGGTTTCAAACAATATAAGACAGATTAAAATCAGAAACATCTTAAAATGGATATTATTATGAATATATATCTCTGTGGGTCCCTTTGTCCAATGTGGGTATGCCTGTTTTCAGAGACAGTGTTCATGTGGCATTTCAGCAAGATGTTGACTTCAGTGTCACCTTCACTGTGTCCTTTTGCCTCTCTTGACTTTCTCTCCCATTTTCCCTTACCTTCATTCTCTATCCACTGTTCCTTGCTACTCTGTACTTCAGAAATAATTCATAATTCACACTGGGAAGCAGCATGGAATATACTGAAACGAGCATGGGCTTGGAAGTAAGAGGACCTGGGTTCTAATCCCAGCTCTGCCAATTGCCTCAGTTTCCTCAATAATAAAATGGAGATTAAATACCTGTTCTCCCTCCTACTTAGACTGTGAACCCCATAAGGGACAGGGATTGTGTCTGACCTAATTATCCTGAACCTACCCCAGTGCTTAGAACAGTGTTTGATACATGGTAAGTGTTTAACAAATACCATATAAAAAAATAAGTGAGGTTTTAAATAATCACAGCGAAGAGCATAAAGTACTTACTTGGACATCTTTTGAAAGGCTGTGGGCAAATAGGAATCACATTTCATTAAAGAAGTCCCTACATTCCTCAAGAAATAAGGGAGGGAGGAGTCAACAGTTATTTGTTGTTACAGCACTATATATGATTGCTTTATTTGATATTCCACTGGGCATACTTTATTTGATATTCTGGCTCATTCCAGGTGAACCACATATGCCCCAGCATATACCAAGCAATGAGCATCACATCACAGTGATGCTGTTAGCTGGAGTTCCCCTTGTCTTGCTCCCCAGTAAGATCACAACAATGGTATGATGAGAAATGTGTTGGTGTCCACGGGTCCCTTTGCATTTTCCTGATAAAGCTTGGCACATGTTCTCGGTGTTTCTTTCTGATCTGCTCCATGTCTTTCACTGGGGATCTCCTTGCCCTTCTCTCCCATAAAGTATAATCCTGTAGGGATACTAAAATCTGCCACACTTGATACCACTGCTGTTCACAACTATTTTCAGGACTCTCCATAAGTATCAAAATTTAAAGACTCACATAATATCTAATTGGCTGGCTATACACATATCCTTACAAAAGACTTCAGGGAACATATACCTTGAATGGTTTAAGACAGGAAAAAGCCAAATAGGCTGACTAGTTGAATAGGTTTTTTTAATCTTTTAACTGAACTAAGCCAGCAGTAGCTCATGGCTTTGCTTTGAAGTTTCTCAGATAATAATCTTTTCCAACTGTCTCAATAGAGGCAGGGTTGGTGACTGAGTATGGTTGGGCAGGGTAAAGAGAAGGGAAAAACTGAGACCAAGCAAATCCCTAACACTGCCATTAATTTTGTTCTACCCCTCTCCAATTACACAACAACTGAAAACAACAAAACTTCAGCCTTCGCTGTAGTCCCAACCATCCCAGGCTCAAGATCAACATGGGCTATTAATACCAAACTAATTTCAAGCAATTCAATAGCATCTGACTACTTTTTTTTATGAAAAGAACATATTTCATTCTCTAAAAAACACATGGGTACTGGTGAATCCAAATATTTGTTATTTCAAATGGCCATCATAAAACCAATGCAACAATATAGTAAACCTAACATATTCTCTGTATGCTATAAAATGTCATTAGACTTGATTTCTTCAAGCTTTCCTACTATGGGTGCAAAGATTAATAATTTATTATAAAAAAAAAGCATTGGTGGACACTTAATTTTTCCTACAATTTCATTTTCTGAACCTCTTTTGTATTTGCAAATATATTAACTCACCTATTAAAAGTTTTTAAGAGTTCTTAATTACTGGAGTACCCAAAATCTCTGATAATTTCAATTTCTACAATGTAACTAAGTTGGTCAATGTGACCATTAAGCTAATTATTATTCAGCTACTCAACTGCTGAGATTCATTTGCTACCAGCCACTATCAGTAGAGGAGGCCACATGATTACTATTTAGTTAAAAGAAAATAATCCTCTATTCTGAAAACTATAAACCAGAGAGTAATAATTTATGAGGACCAGCATTCTAGAATACTGATTTAATCGACTCTGTGATCCAAATAAGTACAATTGTGTAGCCTGAAGATGGACTGATGTTGAAAATCTGGAGTTTGAAACTCTCTACAAGGCTAATGAGTTAGCTGCTAGTGCTATTACCTTCCCTACCTAGAATGAGCTAGGGTATATCTTGATAGCAAAGTCAAGCTCATCAAAAAAACCACTAATATAAATTTAAAGCAGTAAAACAAACAGTAATTTGCAGATTGTCAGGATAGCAGACTAATTTAAAATATTTGCAGATAATTCACAGTAAGACTCAAAACTGCGGAGTTATAGAAGGGTTATCTAAGCCAGAAGGACATATTGTCTTGGAGGCTCTATACTGTTCTTCACTCAAACTGATATTAAAGGAGAATACCCAAATTCTGATGTTGAAGGAAGGAAAAATAACCTTACACAGAAAAATTGCCTCCCAATTTCTCTCTCTGCCTTTCAGTGTATATACTGTCACTATATATTCTTCTGACCTCTTTGGGATTGTTGGACAATTTGTACTGCTTCTGATCCACGGTAAAGAATCTCCTTAGCAAAGGGAGACAATTAGTGCCAAGGAGAGTCTAGAATAGGAGACAGGTCGTTTCCTACTTCTATCCGCCTGTGACTTTTAATACTAAGAAGGGGGGAATGGCTTTTTTTGGCCGGGGGGGGGGGGGGGGGGGGGGGGGGGGGGGGGGGCGGGGGGAGGTTCTTGTCTGCTTGTGATAAGAAGTGGTAAGAAGTCTCCAGAACTACAGAGACTTCAAAGCCCCATGGGGATAAAGGTCAGAAAGCAGGCAATGGAGGAGGATAAAAGGAATTCAAAGGGACAATAAGCGAGCCTAGATATCAAAGGGCCACCCTCTTCCATTCATAAAATAATTTTTTGCTACTGAGAATACCTAAAAGAGGACACACCCATGGCATGGTTTACAGAACTCCCCAAATTGAGCACTTAAGGAAACAGCATTAACTCCTACCAGCCAATACTGTACCATTTAGAGGGCTTAAGCAGCAGTTGGGAATCAATCAATGGCATTTATTGAGCACTTATTCTGTGAAGTGCTTGGTATTAAGCTCTTGGGAAATATAGTACAACAGAGTTGGGGGAGACTATCCCTGCCCACAAGAATCTTACAGTCTGGAGGGGACAAATCTGGCTGGTTTTGTCTCAGACATACAATGAGAACCAATAGTATCTTTTTCATGTTTGATGTAAACTTCGTAGCATACGCTGAAACTATAAGCAAAAAACCCAATTTGGATATTCACAACCAAGTAACTAAACTGAACAATCTTTATGCAAACTGCAAAAGCATTTCCTTATACTGTCTAAGTGTCTGGAAAATTTTGAAAGAACCATTTGCAAGTGTTACTTTTAAAAGCAGCTAGATTTGGAAAAAGGATAAGAGTTTGTAAATGAGAGTACAGTGAACATTTTCTAAAGTTCAAAAATGGCAGAGAGGACATGCTTCTAAAAAGAGTATTTCCCCTACTTTAAACAGATTTTGGCTCAAGTTCTCCAAAAATTGTTATTCTTGCTCAATGTTCATCGTCAGTTGAAAGTAAAATGACTGCATACTTACATGTCTATTTCAAAGCATAAAATGCTACAAATCAAAGGGAGATGAATGAGTGCTTATGAATGTTACAGAAATACTATGCATCGATACATAATAATCTTTTTTAATGGTGTTTTTTAAGCATTTACTATGTGCCAGGCGCTATACTAGCCTCTGAGGTCAAATCAAGCTAATCAATTTGGAGACTGTTCATGTATTACATGGGGCTCGGCGCGTTAATCGCCATTTTACAGATGAAGTAACTGAGGCACAGAGAAATTACGTGATTTGCCCGAGGTCACACAGCCAAGTGGCAGAGCCGCAATTAGAACCAGGTCCTTCTGACTCCCAGGCCTGTGCTCTAACCACTAGGCCATACCGCTTCTCACTGGGTCAATATTCACGGCCCGGTGCAAGGTTTGGACTTTATAGGGTGAGCGGCTGACTCAGGAGAGCAATAGGAGACAGCCACAGTCACAGCTGAGCTGCTGCCACCACCAAGGACCACTCCTTGGAGTTTCCAAGAGGTCCAAGGTGGTCACCTTATATGCAGTCTCCCCACGCCAGCAGCCGAAGAAGGAAGCTTCTGACACCAGTGTGGCAGTGCCCCTTTCACTGGGGCAGGAGCAACAAGTCATGCTGCCAACAGAGGTGGAGATCTGGATGAGTGTGTGCTTCATCTCCACCTCCCTTAATTTTGGACCATCCCCTCACCTCATGGTTGCTCCAACCATTTACACTGTAACAAGAAATAATCGACAATTTCCTAAAAGTGCAGCCCAAATGGGGGCATAAAAAGACCTTAAACTAAGGGAAGGAGTTAAGAGAAGCAGCATGGGCTAATGAGTACAGGTCTAGGTGTCTGAGGACAAGGGTTCTAATCTCAGCACTGCCACTTGCCTGTTCTGTGGGCTTGGGCAACGCACTTTAATTTCTCTGTGCCTCAGTTTCCTCATCAGGAAAATGAAGATTAAATCCTATTTCCATCTATTTGAAGACTATGAGCCCCTTGTGGAACTGGGACTATGTCCAGCTTGATTATTTTATAACTACCCCAGCACTTCATATAGTGCTTGGCATAGTAAGAACAAATATTAAGTAAGGGTAATACAAGTAAGAACTGGCATTATTATTTTTAAAAAATGTATAACCTAGTCAGTTTAAAAAAAACACACTAATCACTAAAGTGATTAGTAAATGAGAGTACACTGAACATTTTCTAAAGTTCAAAAATGGCTAAAAATTCAAAAGTGACTAAAAATGTTCATTGCTTACATTCAATTTAAAATATTAAAATTAATACACCACCAAAATACTTACCACTACGATATACTAACCTCGGATTCGTATTTTATTTTTTTCTCTTCCAAAATGTGTGCATGCTCCTCTTTTTGATGTTCAAATTCAGATTTGAGTAAAGTATGCTCGTAACGAAGCTTGTTGTATTCAGCTCTATACTTTTCAACCTCCTAAATTAGAAAAGGGCACATATTTTTAACAGACAAAAATAAAAAACATAAATTTATGTTCATTACCAAAATACCTTCCAAGCCAAATAAAATTCTAACAAAGATGACCACAGAATGTTAAAAATTAAAGACCTTTCATATCACTTACTTCATCTAGATTTTGAAAACGTTCCCTCATAAGGGCTTCTGATTCCTGCTGTATTTGTGCTTTTAGTAATTCCAATTTTTGTGGTGTTAAGACCTGCCCAAAAAAGGGAAACACATGAAGTGGAATAGTCTACTATTACAATTTATATTTCATAATATTAAGTAGTATGTAATGAAAAACAAAAATATTCAAACAATTTCAAGGACTCCGCTCTAATTATGAAAAGATGAGATTGTTTTCATAAATTTTAATGGTATTCCTAATTTCCCTCACTATTTATTCCATTAGCAGCTCTGGAACTTGACAATATGACACACTGAATGCTCAAATTTCAAACTTGGAAGGACCAGAAAAATTGAACCCATAAAGCAGTCACTCTTCTATTCTGACAATATGAGCAGATACAAAATGGAGAATGTTCATAACTAAAGAAGTTATGGAGATAATAGTTTTGGTATATTCATAATAGAGATAGAAAACAGTTAATCCAATATATCTTCCCAAAAACTTTCTCTCTAGCAGTTTTCAGTAAATCCTCCTTGATATTTTCTTTAATTTAGAATAATTTGTGCAAGTTCCTTGTGCACCTTCCATCACAATGACTGCCCACACTGTACTTGGTTCTATTTACACCTATCCCATTTTGTATTTAATAGGGGGCCCTAGAGTTTATAGTTGGAAAAATGTCTTTTATAGTCTGTCCATCTCACTGCTTTATTTTTCTATTTTTGGAAACCTATTCCATTTTATCTTTAGCAATCACCTCAATAGCAAGCAACTCATTTTTGGAAGTCCTAAACATATGCACATAAACACAAAACTACTGTTTGTAAAATAAAGACCGAATTTTCCAAGTTGGATCAAAAAATTAATAGAATTCTGACTTCCAACAGCTTTCTTTATCTACATCAGAATGCCAGTGAAATAAATAGCTCTAAAGTTTACTGTTCCATTCATTAAACTAGAAGAGCTGCAACATTCTAATCTTTATATAAAGGTAACTTTTATTTTGTCAGCATACTGTCAGTCTTCTGGGATCATTTTGTAACAGAGGGTGGCAAAATAGGGAGACAAATGTACAGGGCTGAACAACTACTGGACTTAATATAATACCTTGAACACTCAGCATTTCCCCAGAAAGAAAATGAAGTTTTAGTATGAATCATACCAAAACAACGAGTCATCTTAGCATCACAGATTTAAAAACTGATCCCACTAGTGGTCTAGCATTTCTACTGTTATTTCCTTTCGGGGCCCCTCTTTGCCTAAGTAGTTTACGTGCTACTCTTTGACTTTATCATCCACACATTGTAGTGTTTCAGAGTTCAAAACCCTCTTCAGAGATTTGGGGTACTATGCAGCTCCATGGCACTGTGCTATTCCCAGCCCATGAGCTTCTGCTGAACAACTTACTCCTGTTGCTGACTTTGTAAGGAAGAAGGAAGAGGCATAGAAGTATAGAAGTAGTAAAGAGAAGTGATAGCAAAATATTTTGACAGTAGTTAGTACTTTGATCTGGGGCCATCTTGGATTCCATTCCAGCCATATGCTTTGTGCATAGACTAGGGGGTCATGTCCCATGAACAGAGACTTTGTGTGGACTGGACTTAACCCTATGCATTTCCAACCCCAAGAATCCCAAAGAAACCAAGTTTCCCTTCGGGATTTACTGTCTAGCCCAGATGACCCTTCATGCACCTGCAGCCTTAGTTACCAGATGTCAACTGGAACTCCTTAGAAGTTCCCAAACCACATGACCTTTTCAGATATCTTTAGGGTAACTAGGACCAGCCCGTGACTTAGACCAGCAACCTCGGACAGCCCTACGGAGGATCAGGGTGTGGTTTCTGGAGAGCTTGCAACAGCCCAGAATTTTTCTCATTAGGCCAAAACTCAAATGAAGTGGCACTTGGTTGGAGTCCCGACTCTGGGTGACTACCAAATCCCTGTAGCCCCTTTTTGAGGAGCAGTTCTTGGGAGGTTTTTTTGTTTGGTTGGTTGGTTTTTTGTAAATGAAACCTGACACGCATTTCAATTATTCCAGGTTGGAAGAAAAAAATAAAACTCAGTTATTTAGAGTATTCAGACACTTGGATTGTAAGCTCCTCCTCTAGACTGTAAGCTCCACCTTATAGGCATGGAATATGCTTACTAACCTTGTTGTACTGTACTCTTTCGGGCACTTAGTACAGTGCTCTGCACACAATAAGTGCTTAATAAATACCACTGATTGATCTGGACAGCTTTCTGTCCTGTTCATAGGTACCCACTGCATGGGCACTATCAACTGTGAGCGACAAACTGTGGAGGCAATATTTGGGGCAAAGTAGCTAATCTGCCCCACCCCTTGAAGCTAGATACAGAGGTGGAGCCAAAATGATGACTCACAGGGAGAACGTGCCCCAGTCTAGCCTCAGGGACCATGGAGTTCCAAGCATTCTTACTAGGCTGGAGGCCTGGCCACAAGCCTTATTTGGTTGTTCGAGAAGCCAATTTTTTTTTTTTAAACAGATCCCTCCCCAGGCCAGCCTCAGACCAGTAGTCTCCAATTTGGGGGTGCAGGTTCCAGAACAGGGGATGAGGCTCCCAATCCCTTTATGGAGCATATGGGGTTGGTTGGACCCACAGGGGACTGTCTGCCTGGTCCCAGAGCGCCCCAAAACATTTAGCAGTTGCACCGGAAAAGGGTGAAACAACAACGGCACAGCAGGGAGGGCACGGAGCATCTATTGTATACAAAATTTTAAGTGTTTGATAGAAAATAAATTCAAGGTAGTCTCAACTGTCCTCCTTCCGACCTCTTCCTCTTTCCCGTCTTTTCTAATCCTTTCTCCCGTCTATTTTGTTTTCTCTCTCACCTCTTTAAAGGTTCATCCCTCCTAGTTCATTTTTGTGTTCAAAATGAAAAACTGGCATCTCTGGTCCTGTGGTTCTGAAAACTGAGTTTTATTCTTATTACGATGCCTACCTGCAAATATTTGTTAGCAGACTGCAAGAGAAGTAGTCAGAAGACATGAAAATAAGAAACAGGTTAGAGAAAGGCAGATTGCTTGTAGAAATTTCGGATTGCCAAAATCTGACATTAAAAAGGCACGTAGTTGTAGTAATAACATTAATTAGTCACTATGTATAAATGCACTGTACTAAGCCCTTAAGTAGTATAAAACAAGTGACACTTTCCTTACCCATAAGGAGTCTACACTCCACCATAAAAACTATCACATGGAAAAAAAAAAGCACAAGCATACAGTTTCAAGATTTGAGCAGTCATTCCTGGTAATAAACCTACTTCCTCACCTGCATCTTCAATTCTTCCAGATGTTTAGTTTTATCTAGCAATTCACCTCTTACTTCAGCAAGAAGAAACTGAAATTTTTCCTGAAGAGTTTGCTTTTCATTTAACAATCGTTTGAGTTCATTCTGTGATTTTGTATATTCATCCTGTAACCTAATTTTTCCAAAAAAAAAAAAATGTAGCAAACATTAACAATTATTTTATATGCCAAAACAAATCTAGAAAACGGTATATGTCTTTCCTTCACTACATTTCACTGAATTAACAACTTGTAAGTTTTTCAAAGCAATTGCATTTGAAAAAAGTTTCATATACTTGATTCCCCAAGCATACTTTACCTGATTTGATTGCTATCTCTTCAAGTTTAACTTGAAGCTAAACCCCTGATATATATATGGAGAAGCAACTGAGTGCCGAAGTCCACTCAGAGACTCACGAGAGATAGTGTTCTCTCCGTACCTATCTTTAAACAATATAAATTATAGTAATGTCTGTCTCCTCTAGACTGTAACCTCATTGTGTGCAGGGAACATGTCTGTCAAATCTCTTATACTGTACTCTCCCAAGCACTTAGTACAGTATTCTATACACAGTAAATGCTCAATAAATACCATTGATTGAAAAATAATCATAATAATAGTGGCATTTGCAAAGTGCTTACTATTTGTCAAGCATTGTACTAAGTGTTAGGGTAGATATAAGATAATCAGGTCCTAAGTGGGGCTCACTTCTAAGAAGGAAGGAGAAGAGGCATTGAATCCCCATTCTGCATAATAATAATAATGGGGGAACTAGGGCATAGAGAAGATGTGACTTGCCCACGGTCACAACCTCTTCCAATGCTGACTAGGATGTTCTTCCAGCCAAAGGACAAGCAGCATCTTACCTTCCAAATCTCAGAACTATTTGGAATTTTCTGACTGATGGACTAGCTCCTAGGGTAGGTAATCTGAAAACTTCTTTAACCATAATGGATGAACAGTAGCTCATTCTTCTAAGAATTCTAGTCCTTATTTTCTTGTGTGTTTTCAGAATTTTTATTATTTTAACCTTCCCTTCTGTTTCAGTTATAGACCCTTCTCCCTCACTCATTCTTAAACCATGAGTTTCTGTGGGCAAAGGACAAGGGATGACTGAATGATCATTTTTGTACAGTGATGACTGAATGATCATCTTCATACAGTACTTTCCCAGAGTGCTTGGTAGAGGGTTTTGCACCCAGTAGGCGCTCAGTAAATATTACAGAATGAATGAACATAATAAAGGTTCACTGAAATGAGGCATATCATTTCTCCACAATAAAACGATAAATAGCTCAGTGAATACTACTTCTAGAAGACATATACAACTGTACTGAAAAAAAAATCTTCATTCACTTTAAGTAAAGGAAAATTTAAAATAAAAAGGAATTTACCTTGTGTGTTCAGCTTTCAAAGTTTGGTAATTAGCTTTGTGATGTTCACATCTCATTCTCTCATCAATTAACATTTTTTGGAACTCCAATTGTGAACAAGTTGGCCCACTATCTCCACCAAGTGGAAAGATGTTAGAAGAGGTATCCATCTTGTTAGGTGAGCTGACAACCATGTAAAAATAAATTCAGCCCCGGCCTTTCACTTCCACGAGTCTTTACACAAGTATTTCATCCACTTTCTTTCACTATTCAAGCCCCAGGTGTCCAAATATACCTTTTGCATCAAAAAACAAAAAAAGGCCCACATTGATACAATTTGACATAATTTGGTTATGTAATTTTACTACTCTGATGTTTACCCATCCATCTCTTCTCCTGATGCTCCCCAGCTTTCATGTTATGCTCCTCCACAGCTAACCTTAAAACTGTTCCTTGCTCAACACTCCCAACCCTAATCTACAACTCATGGCTTTTGCCCTGTACAGAACTCCCTCCTCTCTCAAATCTGCCCTCCCCACTTTCAAAGCCCACCTGAAGTCACAACCT
This sequence comes from Ornithorhynchus anatinus, assembly GCF_004115215.2. Classification (NCBI taxonomy): domain Eukaryota; kingdom Metazoa; phylum Chordata; class Mammalia; order Monotremata; family Ornithorhynchidae; genus Ornithorhynchus; species Ornithorhynchus anatinus. Next base: position 34,498,316 of record NC_041741.1, read on the forward strand.
CCAAGAGGTGTTCCCCAATTAATCCCCATCTCTCTAGCTACATCTTCCAGTCAGCCACCCTTAGAATCATGTGAATTTAATTTGTCCATTGTGTTTTCACCATTTGAATCGAAACTCATTTATATCTATTATATGTTAATGATTTGTGTGAGCTTGATTCCCCACATTAGACTGTAAATTCCTCAAGGGCTAATGGCCTCACTCCCACAACTTTTTGGGCAAGATGGATGGGCTGCAGCCTGATTCTTGAAGCTAAAACCAAGACGTCAGTGCCACATTCTTGCTCCCTGCCAGCAGAGCAAAGCCCCCCATCCCAGCATCTATTAGGTTCTCATCATTCTCCCTGGGCCGGGGGAGGGAGCTTGAAGGTGCTCTCACCCCATGTCCCATCAACAAAGGGTGAATCATCCCAAGTACCGAACCCCTTCCCTGTCTGGCACACTACCCAGCCACTACTGCCATCAGGAGCAACAGTAACATGGGCAGATCAACCAAGTTAGAGCTACTGCCACCGTACCAAAGCAAGAGTCAAGTGGCAGCATGCTAAAAAAGGAAGGGGTGTCTCAGATCCAGACAGCCTGCCTCTTCATGTGCTGGGGGTGAGAGTGATGATGATGATGGAATCTCCCCCTGAAAAATGGCTGATGAGTTTCAGTCACCCAGAAGACTTTAGGATCAAGAACCTGCATAGAGGAGCTGAATCTGATAGAAGAAATTTGGTCTCAAGTGCCCTCTTACCTCCTTCTTTTTCCCTTCATTTTCCTTTCCTCTTCCTTTTCCTTCTCCTCTCATCCTTTTTTGCTCCATTTCCTCCTCCTCCCTTTTCTTGCCATTTCCTCAAATCCTCTCATTTCTCTCCCTTTTCCTCCCTCATCCCCATAACATCTTGCCTCAAAATTCAAAAGCACTTGGGTATCCTATTCCACTCCTTAGCATTTGCTTCCCTCTACCTGCAATTTATTTTAGTGTCTACCTCCCCTACTAGATTATCAATTCCTAGAGGGCAGGAATCATGTCTACTAACTACTGCACTCTCTCAAGTGCTTACTACAGTGTTCTATACAGTAAAAACAACAAATGCTACTGATTGATTGAAAAGTTGGACTCGCTCTGCATAACAAAAGGAATTTAATTACTGATGATGGTGAATATCATAAAAGATGCTACTCCTTTCCAATTCAGAAAAAAAAAGCTACCTCTTTCTCTCTTACCTACTAAAAAAAACACCCAAACATATCTTGAAGACAAATGCAGCTTTAACAAAGCACCAAGAAGACTTGGATTAGAAACAAGACTATGAAACTAAAACCCCAAAAGGCCTCCAGTCCACCAATGGCTGAGGGGATTTTGGACTTCCAATTTGGAGACTTGTGCAACTCTAATCAAGAAGAAGAGTAGTGAGATTTGAGCTGTACCCTTGCCTAATTCCAACTATTTAGCCTGAAGTTAAATCTTGAGGTTGCCAAATACCAACTCTAGCATCAACAAGCCTCATTCAACCCTACAGGTGATGAAGAAATGTAGCACTGGCTTCCTGATGCTACAAGGGACTTCTGAGTTCCCCAAAGCTTGCACATCCCCCCATAGCTCCCATTTGGCTCCAGTACTACCATGGGCCTGGCGGAACAAGTGGCCCCACATGCCCCTCCATTACTCCAAAATAGAAGGGGGACTAGGGTTTCCCCTGGCATTTCATACTTCGAAGAGGAGAAGAAAAAGAGACTAAAAAGGAGCTAGGCCGAATTCATCCTTTCAGTCTCTTCATGGCAAATCAGCAGTTCCGTGGTTCTCTGAACTCCGCATTCTGGGTCCTCCCAACTTCTAAGGATGCCAGTCTGGTGCATTATGAATTGGCAGGCACCTACTTATTATGAACTCCAATCGTTTCTTCAAAAATAATTGAAGACATCTTAAATTTTCCAGGTGAGTGACTGAAAATTAAGAAAAAACTGGCAATGAATTATTTACAAATACATCATTTATACTATCACTAAAATGCTTCTCATTTAAAAGTGGACACATTGTTTGAAATTTTCACAACACATATATGAAGTTAAGTTTATTTTCTTTCTGAGCAGAAACTTAATTTAGTATGTATAAGTACCTTACATTTTTCATTTCATAAAAAGAGAGAGGCTGTTAGTCCTTTGCGAAAATTATGTTTATAGGTTCAAATTAAGGATGGAACTAATGATTTTGTTTAGCCTCATTTGTTTTCTTCTAGCAAGGCTGGACATTATCAATACCAATCTCCCTAGTTAATACTACTCATATTCTTTCTATTTATTGTAGGAATTGAATATTAGCCAACCCAAATCAACCAGGAAGCTGTCCTGTCCTTTCAGAAATGTGCTATCACTGACAACAAATGCATTGTCAGTCCATTTTATAAAAAGACTTTTAAACTAAATTGGACTCACATTAGTTTCCTGTCAAATTATATTTTAATGGAGCCTGAAAAAAAAGCTATTCTTAAGTCCTTTAAGGTCATTTTATTCCTTTACTCTTGCAGCATGATTTAATCTTTTCAAATTCACAGTACATATCATCACCTAATTATTGTCTTGAATGACAAAATCACACTGTAATTGTGTTCTGATCTCTGGTCTTAAGAACGTTTTAAGAAGCTATAGAATCTTAAATTAAGCTATCTCATTTACTATTTTTAAAAACAAACTGACATGAAAACAACTTAAATCTGCCTGTAGGAGCTTAGGATAACCATCTGTTTTTGGGGGGTGGGAGAGTGGAAATCACACTGCTGGTGAAGTGTGCATATCCCCTGTGCACACAGGCTCTTTAGATGGCATATAAAAAAGAGGAAGTGCAGGCACAAAACCAAGGGGGAGGAAGGGTGTGGGCCACCTGCTCGAGCTCCATCTGTTAGCCCAACACACTTCACCTTTAAACTCTCTAGTAATAATAATAATAATTATTATATTTTGTGCTTCTATGTCAAGCTCAGTGCTAGATACTGGATAAGATACAAGGCAATCAGATCAGACACAGACAGATCAGTATCTGTCTCACACTAGGCTCCCCATCTAAAAGGTAAGAAGAGCAGGTATTTTATCCCCATTTTACAGCTGAGGAATCTGAGGCAGGGAGAAATTGAGATTTGCTCAAGATCAGCTAGCCGGCTAGTGGCAGAGCTGGAAGAACCTGAGTTTCCTGACTCCCAGGCTCGTTTTCTTTCTACTAGTTCATGCTACCTGAACCTCTGTACCTCTGTCCCTCTGACCGCTTCAGTCTGTCCTTTCTGCCTGCTCAGGATGGCCTTAATCCTTACACCTCGGTCACTGTGCTCTACCACCAACTCCCTGCCCTGACTTCTGATAAAAGGGAAGAATTTAACTTTTGGCTGATAAAACACTTAATTGGCTACCATCAAAATTTATGGCATCTATCCTTAGATTTTTTAAGAAAAATATATCTTACCATCTGTCCTAGGTGAGTTAGTCTGAGTTAGTCATTTTTACAGGCCTGGAGGGCAGGGAGCTGGACCAGATGACTTCTTTAAATACTCCTTCTAGCTCTATAATTCCATGATTTAACACCTTCAATAATAATAAAGTATGATGTCCTGTATTAAGCACTAGGGTTTATACAGAATAATCTGGTTGGACACAGTGAATTTTATAATCTATGTTGGGGGGAAACCAGGTACTGAATCCCCATTTTACAGATGAGGCACTGAGAAATTAAGTGACTTTCCCAAGGTTACACAGTAGGCAAGTGGGAGAACCGAGATTAGAATTAAGGCCCTGACTCACATTTCCTCTAGCCCACATGGTTTCACAGGAGCTTAAATGAAAAGCAATCTCTAAAATGCCATTTTTTAAATACACAAATATAAAGATATCTACTCAAGAGATTTTTTTTTCTTTCAGAAGTCCACCTGCTGCTGCTTCTCATTCTGTATTTCAAATTTTCATCTCTATAGCAACTATTTGTGAATACATTAGTTAAGGGAATTTGGGGGAGGGAAATGTGTTTTCGCAACATACAACTCAAAAGCATGAGCCATATTTTTTAAAAAATTTCTTACTCCAATGGAATCATTTACATGAACAACCTAGCTGGGATCTATAAGAATGAAAGGTCTGTGATACTTAAAGGATTTAAAACCTCGTCATCACTACCTTCAAAATGACTTTGGTCACTATCAAAGAATCTCTGCTCTCCACTGATCAATCAGTGGTATTTACTGAGTGCCACAAGACCTTTACGGTCTAGAGGGGGAGACAGACATTAAAATAAATTATGGATGTGCTCATAAGTGCTGTGAGGGTGTGGTGACTATCAAATGCTTAAAGCGTACAGCTCCAAGTGTGCAGGTGATGCAGAAGGGAGAGGGAGTAGGTAAAATGAGATAACTGTAAATTGAGTTGAGGGTAAATTGAGGGTTGAGTTATCCTCAAACCTCTAGATTTTAAGATCATTGTGGGCAGGGAATGTCACTGTTATCGCTGTATTGTACTTTTCCAAGCACTTAGTTCAGTGCTCTGCACACAGTAAGCGCTCAAATATGACTGAATGAATGAATGATAATGCCAAGATTATGGACTTGTGCAGTAGGGAGGAAAGAGGTATTGTCTAGAGTGATAGAAAAACAAGTGGAGGAAAGGTTTTGGGTAGGGAGATGAAGAGTTCTGTTTAGTTTGAGACAGAGATGTCCTGAAGGCACGGAGGAAATGTGAGACTGCAGAGAGGGAGAGAGATCAGGACTGGAGAAATAGATTTGGTACTCATCCAAGTAGAGGTCTCCAAGGAAGTGAGTGTAGATGGAGAATAAAAGGGGAACCAAAACTGAGCCTTGAGGGAGTCCTGCAGTTAGGAGGTGGGAGGCAGAGGAGAAACCTGAAAAACAGAATGAGACTGTGTGTCCAGAGAGATAGGAGGAGAAGGAGAAGACAGTGCCAGTGAAGTCGAGGAGGATAAGGATGGAATAGAGGCCATCGGATTTGGCAATAACAACAGTAATAATAATTATGGTATTTTTTTAAGCTATGTGCCAGGCACTGTACTAAGCCTGGGGGTGGATACAAGCAAATCAGGTTGGACTCAGTCCCTGTCCCACATGGGGCTCAGAGCCTTAATCCCTATTTTACAGATGAGGTGACAGGCATAAAGAAATTAAAATGACTTGTCCAAGGTCACACAGCAAACAAGTGGCAGAGCTGGGATTAGAATAATAATGTTGGTATTTGTTAAGCGCTTACTATGTGCAGAGCACTGTTCTAAGCACTGGGGGAGATACAGGGTAATCAGGTTGTCCCACATGAGGTTCACAGTCTTAATCCCCATTTTACAGATGAGGTAACTGAGGCACAGAGAAGTTAAATGACTTGCCCACAGTCACACAGCTGACAAGTGGCAGAGTTGGGATTCAAACCCAGGTGCCTCTGATTCCCAGGCCCATGCTCTATCTACTACACCATACTCCTTCAAGGAGGTCACTGGTGACTTCAGAGTGGAGTGAAGGGGGTGGAAACCAGACTGAAGGGAATCAAGGAAAGAACTGGAGAGGAAGTAGAGGCAGTGGGTGTATAAGAGGTGCTCAAGGAGTTTGGACAAGAACAGTAGAAAGGAGTTGGGAAGATGAGTGGAGGGAGCCATGGGGTCAAGGGAGGGTTCTTCATTTCCTCACCTGACTTTCCCATCACAGTTGACAACACTACCATTCTCCCTGCTTCTTAGGCTTGCAACCTCTGATGCATGTGTTATGTATTCACTCTCTATTCTCACATTAAATCTGTCACTAAATCTTCTAAGTGTCTTAAGGAAAAACCACAGAGATTTAATTAGTTGAAATGGAAAAGAATGCAATTATTCATGTTTATTGAGTGACTTCTGTGTGCACAACACAAAACTAAATGCTTGGGGGAATAGATAGAAGACAGGATTGCTAGCCTCAAGACGTTTACAATGTAGAAGGGGAAACATGATGAGAATTTCAACCTATAGTGTCAATTCTGAATTACCCAGGGGCTGAAAATTTGGTTTAAGCATGAACTAAACCCTTTGCTCCTCATCTTCCTTTCTGCTGCTCCTGTTTTGGACATTTAACACCTCCACAGAAGAAGTGACATAAAAGGAGATGAGAAGAAATCAGTGACTTTTACTGTTGGCAGTTCAAGAGGCTTGTTGAATAAAAAGAATCAAATGACCTAGTGAGAATATTGGTTTCTTTGGATTTCATTTAATGCTATCCCGTTCCCAATTAACCATAGAAAAACTGCAATTTGGATTTACTGAATTGTCCACTGCCATTTACTCTTTCACCTGGAAAATTTAATAGGAATATTTCTGGAGACTGGCTTCAATGGGATATTTGGCCTCCAAAGGAAGTGTGCCAATATGACATATTCCTTACAATAAATGTATCCTATCATTTGCTTGCACTATCCTAAAAGAAATCAGATTTTTTGAAAGAAAAAATAATTAAAACAATTAAATAATTAAAAATGATTAAACTTCTTCTTGACATTTCACCCAGTATCTAACCTGAAGCAAGTACATCTCAAAACACTAGTATCGTGTCAAATATAACCACTTATGCATTAGACATTAAAATGAACACTGCAACAAATTTATAAAGAATACATGCACATAGTATAATCATATGGAGTATCACTCACTGTACTCGGGTATTTTGAACTGAACTGCTGAGTAGCTGTATTTCACTCTACAGCTACCCTAGTAACTTGTTTATAGGTACTGCTGTGTTGCTTGGCAACAAGGATTATACAATCTAAAACCCCTAGTTGCTAAGTGGTGGAGTTTCATGATTATAATAAACCTCTCCACCCTGTAAATCAAAAAATTTAAGAACAAAAAACAAAAGGAACTTCTTCCTAACCTATTCTTTTCTAACCATCTGAACACAGGAAAGTTCCAAATTGAACCTAACTTTTTTTAAAAGGTGTCACTGCAATTAGTTTGATCAGGTATAAAAAAAAAACTTGGCAATTAGAGCTTTCTTTTAAATACCAAAGAGAACATTTGCCTAGAAGAGTCTCAAAAACTTTTATGCATTCTGAAATAACTAAAAATTAAGTTTACCCACACGGTATATTTTTACTGCTAAAAGCAAACATTTTTTCATGATTCGAAACACTTAACCAACCATAAAGTTGACTCGAAAAATCAGTGTAGCTTTTCCCATTTCAAACAAAATCAACCGTACCATTTTTCAAAGTAACTGAGAACTTGGGTTTATTACTAGCTACTGATTTTTTTTGTCACACTTTTTCTGACTAATCTATAAGCTGATTTATGGTAAATTTGGGCCAATTTCCGATGTAAAAATCCAAACTGCAGATGATAACGTCATCGCTGATTTGGGAAAAGCAAAATGCTTTTCCATGGTCAGTCACAGTCAGCCCATCATATTTCTCGAGTGCTTACTATGTGCAGAGCACTATACTAAGCTTGGGAGAGTACCATATAACAATAATACTAATAATAATTGCGATATTTAAGCACTTACTATGTGCCAAGCACCGTTCTAAGCACTGGGGTAGATATAAGGTAATGAGGTTGTCCCACATGGGGCTCACAGTCCTAATCCCATTTAACAGATGAGGTAACTGAGGCAAAGAGAAGTTGTGACTTGCCCAAGGTCACACAGAAGACAAGGGGCAGAGCTGGGATTAGAACCCACGTCCTCTAAATCCCAAATCCGTGTTCCTTCCACTAAACCGGGCTATTTCTCATAATATAACAATTTAACAGACCCATTCCCTACCTATAGCGAGCTTACAGTCTAGTGGGTGACACACTTTCACATAAAGAAATTACAGATAAGTGCTGAGGGACTGGGAGTACGGATGGATAAAATGTGTCCAACCTTTATTTGCTTGTAATCCTCCCAGCGTTGAGTACAGTGCCTGGCACATAGTAAGCGCTTAACAAATACCATTACTCTGATTATATTCTTAGAGGGAGCAACTCAGGGCGACGCAGACCGGAGTTGAAAAGAAGGCTTAGTCAGGAAAGGCCCTGTGAAGGAGATGCACCTTCAAAAAGGCGCTCAAGGGGGTGGGGAATTCAGTATCCGAAAGCACACGTGTGTCCTTCCCAGGGACTCAGAAGCAAGTACATTTTAAAGGGAAAATCGTCGCCATTGCACCCATCCAGTTGACTCGTTTTGCAGGCATTCCGACGTGAATGAGATTCAGCATGTGCCCCTCAACTGGCTCAAGTCTCCCAAGTCCAACACCAGGTCACTGCAAGACTTTGGGCGACACATTTACAACCGGGCCTTGGTTGCTGTGTCTGCTGGAAACTGAATGAATAAGTGGGGCAAATAATAATCATAAATATGCATAATTTAATTTATATGTGCATATTTATAATTTTATATGTGCACACAATTTATACTTGATATTATCATCAATAATAATGGTCATTATTGAGCATGATAATTTTCATTATTATTATGGTATTTGTGGAACGCTTACTATACTTATGCTGCTTACTATGCAAAGCACTGTGGCTTAACGGAAAGAGCACGGGTTTGGGAGTCGGAGGTTGTGGGTTCTACTTCCGACTCTGCCCCTTCTCAGCTGTGTGACCGTGTGCAAGTCACTTAACTTCTCTGTGCCTCAGTTACCTCATCTGTCAAATGGGGATGAAGACTGGGAGCCTCGCGTGGGACAACCTCATTCCCCTGTCTCTCCCCCAGCGCTCTGCACGTAGTAAGTGCTTCATTCATTCAGTAGTATTTATTGAGCGCTTACTATGTGCAGAGCACTGTACTAAGCGCTTGGAATGGACCAATTGGTAACAGATAGAGACAGTCCCCGCCCTTTGATGGTCTCTATCTGTTGCCCAATTGTCCATTCATTCATTCAGTCGTATTTATTGAGCTCTTACTATGTGCAGAGCACTCTACTAAGCGCTCGGAATGGACAAATCGGTAACAGATAGAGACAGTCCCTGCCCTTTGATGAGCTCACAGTCTAATCGGGGGAGACAGACAAGAACAATGGCAATAAACAGAATAATAATGTTGGTATTAGTTAAGCACTATGTGCAGAGCACTGTTCTAAGCGCTGGGGCAGACACAGGGGGATCAGGTTATCCCACGTGGGGCTCACAGTCTTCATCCCCATTTTACAGATGAGGGAACCGAGGCCCAGAGAAGTGACTTGCCCACAGTCACATGGCTAAATGGCAGAGCCGGGATTCGAACTCATGCCCTCTGACTCCCAAGCCCGTGCTCTTTCCACTGAGCCACGCTGCTTCTCAAATAGCACAGTTTCTTAATAATAATGATAATAATGTTGGTATTTGTTAAGCGCTTACTATGCGCCGAGCACTGTTCTAAGCGCTGGGGGAGCCACAGGGGAATCAGGTTGTCCCACGTGGGGCTCCCAGTCTTCATCCCCATTTTACAGATGAGGGAACTGAGGCACCGAGAAGAAGTGACTTGCCCAAAGTCACACAGCTGACAAGTGGCCGAGCTGGGATTCGAACCCATGACCTCTGAGTCCAAAGCCCGTGCTCTTTCCACTGAGCCAAGCTGCTTCTTAACAAATACCGACATTAATATTATTACAAGGGATGGGGGAAAGTCCCCCAGCCCGACGGCAACGGAGACGCGCGGCAGAGCCGGGATTCGAACTCATGCCCCCTGACTCCCAAGCCCGTGCTCTCTCCACTGGCTCACGCTGCTTCTCAAAAAGAACAATTTCTTAACAAACACCGACATTATTATTATTACAAGGAATAGGGGAAAGCCCCCCAGCCCGACGGCAACGGGGACGCGCGGCAGGGCCGGGATTCGAACCCATGCCCTCTGACTCCCAAGCCCGTGGTCTCTCCACTGAGCCACGCTCCTTCTCAAAAAAGAACAATTTCTTAACAAATAACAACATTATTGTTATTACAAGGGATGGGGGAAAGTCCCCCAGCCCGACGGCAACGGAGACGTGCGGCAGAGCCGGGATTCGAACTCATGCCCCCTGACTCCTAAGCCCGTGGTCTCTCCACTGAGCCAAGCCGCTTCTCAAAAATAACAATTTCTTAACAAATAGCGACATTATTATTATTACAAGGAATAGGGGACAGTCCCCCAACCCGACGGCAACGGAGACGCGCGGCGTTTACCTGCCAGGCCTCGGAGGCGGCCTCGACGGGCTCTTGTCAGTTTAAAAATGGCGCCGCCGCCCTTCCGCCGCGGCCCGTCCTCCCTCGGCTCCGCCCCCGCCGGTCCCCCAGGCGGAGGGGCGGCTCCTCACGGTGGCCGTCGTCGCCCCCCGGTCCTCCCGGACCCCCCGGACGCCCCGGACCCGTTGGGCTCCGCGTCCCCCGGCCGCAGTCCGGTCCTTCAGGCGGAGCGGCGGCTGCTCCTCCCCCTTCCCCGCCGCCTCCCCTGAAGCGCCATGGCTCCCGCCGCCGCGGGGCATCACGGGAAAGCGGGCCAGCCTCGGGGACGCGCCGGCTGCCGGGGGCGCGCCTGACCCCGCCTGCCCGCGGCCTACGCAGAGAGGCCCAGGCTGAATCATTCACGCCATAGTATTTATTGAGCCCTTACTCTGTGCAGAGCACTGGATTAAGCGCTTGGAAAGCTCTTGTTATATCCCGGCTAGACTCCTGTGTCAGCCATCTCTCAGATCTCCCTTCCTCCTCTCTCTCCCCGCTCCAGTCTGTTCTTCACTCTGCTGCCCGGCTCATCTTCCTGCAGAAACGCTTGGGGCCTGTCACTCCCCTTCGCAAACACCTCCAGTGGTTGCCTATCGACCTCCGCACCAAACAAAAACTTCTCACTCTAGGCTTCCAGGCTCGCCATCACCTTGCCCCTTCCTACCTCTCCTCCCTTCTCTCTTTCTACTGCCCACCCCGCACGCTCTGCTCCTCTGCCGCCCAGCTCCTCACCGTCCCCTGTTCTCACCTATCCCGCCATCGACCCCTGGCCACGTCCTCCCACGGTCCTGGAATGCCCTCCCTCCTCACCTCAATCTAATCCTCTTCCCCTCTTCAAATGCCTACTTAAAACTCACCTCCTCCAAGAGGCCTTCCCAGACTGAGCTCCCCTTTTCCCTCTGCTCCCTCTACCCCCACTTCACCTCTCCACAGCTAAACCCTCTTCTCCCCCCTTTACCTCTGCTCCTCCCCCTCTCCCTTCCCATCACCTCAGCACTGTACTCGTCTGCTCAACTGTATATATTTTCATTACCCTATTTATTTTGTTAATGAGATGTACATCACCCTGATTCTATTTAGTTGCCACTGTTTTTATGAGATGTTCTTCCCCTCGACTCTATTGCCATTGTTCTTGTCTGTCCGTCTCCCCTGATTAGACTGTAAGCCCGTCAAATGGCAGGGACTGTATCTGTTGCCGACTTGTCCACTCCAAGCGCTCAGTACAGTGCTCTGCACAAAGTAAGCGCTCAATGAATACTATTGAATGAATGAACAATAGCAATAATCAACGGGCCTGGTCTATTCTGGAGGGGCGGGGCCTAAGCATAATAATAATAATGTTGGTATTTATTAAACGCTTACTATGTGCAGAGCACTGTTCTAAGGGCTGGGGGAGAGACAGGGTCATCAGGTTGTCCCACGTGAGGCTCACAGTTAATCCCCATTTTACAGATGAGGGAACTGAGGCACAGAGAAGTGAAGTGATTTGCCCACAGTCACACAGCTGACAAGTGGCAGAGCCGGAATTCGAACCCGTGACCTCTAACTCCCAAGCCTGGGCTCTTTCCACTGAGCCACGCTGCTTCTTCAATGTTGGCATTTGTTAAGCACTTACTATGCACAGAGCGCTGTTCTAAGCGCTGGGGTAAACACAGGGTAATCAGATTGTTCCACGCGAGGCCGTCTTAATCTTCATTTTACAGATGAGGGAACTGAGGCACAGAGAAGTGAAGTGACTTGCCCACAGGCACACAGCTGACAAGTGACAGAGTCGGAATTCGAACCCATGATCTCTGACTCCCAAGCCCCTGCTCTTTCCACTGTGAGTGTGGCCTGATCAGAAGCGGCTGGGGCCTGATCAGGAGGGCAGAAGGGAGTGTGGTTTGATCAGGAGGGGCGGGGCGACGAGGAGGGATTTGAAGATGGTTGAGGGCCGAATATTCCTCGTGGTAGGTCAGGCTTTTGTTTCCATGTTATTTATTAAGCGCTTACTACGTGCCATTCATTCAATCGTATTTAATAATAAAATAATAATAATAATAATAATGTTGGTATTTGTTAAGCATTTACTATGTGCAGAGCACTGTTCTAAGCCCTGGGGCGTGGCTCAGTGGAAAGAGCCCGGGCTTGGGAGTCAGAGGTCATGGGTTCGAATCTCAGCTCTGCCACTTGTCAGCTGTGTGACTGTGGGCAAGTCACATCACTTCTCTGTGCCTCAGTTACCTCATCTGGAAAATGGGGATGACGACTGTGAGCCTCACGTGGGACAACCTGATTACCCTGTATCTCCGCCAGCGCTTAGAACAGTGCTTTGCACGTAGTAAGCACTTAACAAATACCAACATTATTATTACAGAGTAATCAGATTGTCCCATGCGAGGTTCACAGTCTTCATCCCCATTTTATAGATGAGGGAACTGAGGCCCAGAGAAGTGACTTGCCCACAGTCACACAGCTGATAAGTGGTGGAGTCGGGATTCGAACCCATGACCTCTGACTCCCAAGCCCGGCTCTTTCCACTGAGCCACGCTGCTTCCCATTTATTGAGCGCTTACTATGTGCAGAGCACTGGACTAAGCGCTTGGAATGTACAATTCGGCAGCGGAGACCATCCCTGCCCAACAATGGGCTCACAGTCTAAACGGGGGACAGACAACAAAATAAAACGGACCAAAACAAGTAGTCTGGTGCTGGGACTGTTCTAAGTGCTAGAGTAGATACAGAGTAATCAGTTTGGACACAATCCATGCTCCACTTGGGGCTCACAGTCTTAATGCCCCTTTTACAGGAGAGGCACAGAGAATTTAAGTAATTTGCCTGAGGTCACACAGCAGACAAGTGACAGAGTTAGGATTGGAACCCAGATCTTTCTGACTCTATGCTCGCGAATTAAGTCATTATGGTATTTGTTAAGCGCTTACTATGTGCCAAACACTTCTACGCACTGGCGGAGATACAAGGTAATTACGTTGTCCCAAGTGCAGCTCACAGTCTTAATCCCCATTTTACAGATGAGGGAACTGAAGCCCAGAGAAGTTAAGTGATTTGCCCAAAGTCACACAGCTGACAAGCGGCTGAGAGGGGATTTGAACCCATGACCTCTGACTTCCAAGCCCATACACTGTCCACTGAGCCACAACATCACCCCTATAGTCATAACTCCCTGGAACCATGACCTCCACAGCCTCTTCAGAATTTAAGAGAAAACCTGTCACATATAATAATAATAATGCTGGTATTTGTTAAGCACTTACTATGTGCCGGGCACTACACTAAGTGCTCTGACTGTTCCTCTCCTGAAAAGAGTTCCCTCGCATAGTCATTTTTTATGGCATTTATTAAGTGCTTATTGTGTGTCAAGCACTGTTCTAAGTGCTGGGGTGGCTACTATTCATCAGGTCAGACACAGTTCCTGTCCCACAAGGGACTCACAGGAATCCCACTACCTTAGTCACAGTGTGCAATGCACATACATAATTTGTCTAACAAGGATTACAATAAATATGTTTGGGGATATCCTATTATTAATATAAAAGTTTTTAGTTACGTATTATTTTCCTGAAATCTGCCACCTTCCCCAACCCCAATTTGCCACCATAAACTGGGGTATTTAGGGACCTTAGGGATTTTTTTATTACCCGTGCTGTGCATTTTATTTTCCCAATGCTACTACCATATAGCAAGTGTTTTCTTTTTTAAACTCCTAAATATGTCCCATCTCTTTGAATTAACTCGTCCTCCATACAGCTGGTGCCGGGATGGGCGGCCTTGTTAAATTATGCCAGTAAAATGAGACACAAAAAAATGAATTCTTTTGTTATTAAACTTCACTTTATGTGGCAGGTGGGAGGAGATGTACCATAAACAATCATCTCTTCAGAATCTAGAATCCTTAACCTCTAGGCACATCGCAGCCTTTTCCGAAGTTGCAGTTAGAAACTGATCTAAATAAATCATATAGTAAACTTTTCTACATTAGCCTCAGAGGGTATAGTTTTAGATGAATTATTTACATCTCTTAAGGAAAAAATAACTCTATTAATGTTCTTCCTCCTACTTAATACTAATAATTATGGTATTTGTTAAGTGTTTACTATGAGCCAAGCACTGTACTAAACATGGAGGTGTGGTTACAAGCAAATCAAGTTAGACACAATCCCTCTCCCATATGGGGCTCACAGTCTCAATCCCCATTTTACAGATGAGGTAAAGAAGGCCCAGAAAGTGAAGTTACCCAAGGTTGCACAGCAGGCAAGAGGCAGAGTGGCGATTAGAACCTATGACCTTCTGACTCCCAGGCCCGTGCTCTATCCACTACACCCATGCTGCTACTTAGATTGTGAGCCCCATGTGGGACCAAGACTGTGTACCACCTGATTAACTGTAACTACACCGGTGCTTAGAACAATACATGACAAATAGTGAGTGCTTAAATACCATAAAAAAAAAGAATGGCCTGATACTAAGGAAAAAAAAGGTTAAGCCTACAAAAGAACTGGGCAAAAGCAGTAACTCTTTTAGACTGCTTACATACTCCAGGCCTCTATGATGGGTTAGGTAGATACATCTTTGGGGTCTGAAAGAGTTTAATACCCCTTTAAAAATGAGCAGTTCATTTCTCAGAAACTTTTAAGAGTTTGTGTGTGTGCACGCAGGAAGGACAATGGCAGGATTTACAGTTACTCAGACCCTACTGTGTGTAGAGCACTGTACTATGTGATTGAGAGTACCATAGTTAGTAGGCATAAGTAAATCTGTAACTTTTTTTATATTAATGTAATTTTTATTTATATTCATGTCTGTTCAATTCATCTGGCTGGCGACTCCCCAGCCACCCTTCTATCTGTACCTCGCTCTACATTCTCTTGCCTTCTGCTCCTCTTTCTAGCTGATCCCCCAGCTTGGAACACCTTCCTCCCCAAATCCAAGAAATCAGAGTTCCCCATATCCAAACCCCTTTGAAAGCCCACTCCTCTAACATGCCTTCCCCAGTCAACTCTCAGAATCCCAAGTCATATAAAGCCATCTGCCTTCTCTAGCTTTTAGGTACTTACACACCTCGGCACGCCGACCTACTCACTGCACCTCGATCGTGTCTATCTCACCGCCGACCTCTTACCCACATCCTCCTTCTGGCCTTGAACTCCCTCCCCTTCATATCCGATAGACCACCATTCTCCCACCTTCAAAGCCTTACTCAAATCACATCTCCCCACGTTGCCTTTCCTGACTAAGCCCTCATTTCCCCCATCATCCCTCCCTTCTGAGTTGCCTATACACTTGGGTCTGTACCCTTCATCACTTGATATTCACCATCCCCCTCAGCCCCACAGCACTTATGTCCATATCCAGAATTTATTTTAGTGTCTGTCTCCTCTAGAATGTAAGCTTCTGGTGGGCAGGGAATGTGTCTACCAACTCTGTTGTAATGTACTCTCCAGGGTGCTTAGTATAGGGCTCTGTACACAGTAAGTACTCAGTAAATGCCACTGATTAAATGATTAGGTATAATTTTGAAGTTATTCAATTATTTATTTTGATTCCTGTTTGTAAATACTTCTATGTCTGTCTCCCCCATTAGAGTCCTAACTCCTTGTGGGTGGGAATGTGTCTCTGTCTTGTTTTGTCCTCCCCAAGAGCTTAGTACAGTGCGCTGCACCCTGTGGATGCTTAATAAATGCCATTACTATCACTACTATTACTCCTACTAGAGGCCAAAATAAAAATGCCTGGGGTAAAATGAGATTAATTCATTTTCCCAATGATTAGGTCTGTTTCTGACTTCGATTCAGCCCATCTGGGTACTCGACAAAATGATGCTCAGGCCAAATTTGCCAAATTAAAATTGGTCCAAAATTTCACTGACTTACTGAAAAATAAAGAAAGTAAACAAAACATATTTGATGCTCTACTTTCTGAAGTCAGTGAAATTAAAAGAATGACGCTCTTCCATCTCCTGGCTACAAAATCAAAACCATTGGGACTTGGAGAATAATGAAATAATTAATTGCACTATAAATATTAAAGTGAAGGGGGTGGTGTTGCTTAGTACCTACTGTAGCTTGTGATAATTTTAGTCAGGGGAGTGGGAATGTGTGGAAAGAGGATGAAAAGGAACATGTGTGAGGATTAACATGCTCTGTAAAATTCATTTGGAAAAAAATAATCTATTGTCTTCTATTTGCCAGCTGCTTCAAACCCCATGTGCACTCACTAACTTTGGAAATCCTGCCTGATTGAATTTATTCTCATTTCACAATAAGAAATTGGTTAATTCAGTGGTCTAGGCCCATGGTTAATTTACACACAGTCTCAACGATCGTTGATTAATTGATTTTTGATTGGTCGAGTCATGCATTAGTCTCACGACTTCCACCTTCTCCCTTTACCCTGCACTCCTTATCTATGTAGATCCTGCATTCCTTATCTACGTATATTTGTTCCAATTGTTAGCACATGCACATACATCGCAGGAGCAGCTGCATCAGCAGAGATCTTCCTGAAACCACTGATCCACTGCATTAACATATTATTTTTAAAAACATCTCATAACACTGGAGAATTCCCGTGGTATACTGATTTGGAGGTAAATACTGCCCTCTAGTGCTTATCAACCCACTTCGTTGATGTGAGAGATGAAAGGAGAAACCAACAAAATCTCTCTCCTTTGAATGCATTTTTGCTTTCTAGAGCAACTGACAAGAGAGTGAGACTTCAGTTTGTCTCTCAGCAGGGTATTGTTCACCGATGTGGCAAGTTGCCACCAGCTGCCTTACAAGGGAAATGTTGTTTGGCTTCCCAACTAAGGTGACAGGACTCAAAAATACTGGGTAAAGTGAGACATGTAATGTCACATTTGTTCCACCAGCTGTGCAGTATAACATGTTGATGTCACAAAAAACAATTTACCCAAGTTCACCATGTTCACGTGAACCTAGAAGATTACCTGGGGTGCCCCTCCCCACCCCCCTTCGGAGCCCTTGTGCTCCCTTCCCAGGTTCCCATGTGCACAAGCAATCAATTAGTAGTATTCGCTGAGTGCTTTCTGAATTCATAGCACTAAACAAAATGCTTGGGAGAGTACAATACAACAAACGTTAGAGCAGGTAACATTTTCAAATTGCAGAAGGGGTAGCAGAAGCTGCAGAAGACAGAGGTTAGGAATTTAAAATGAAAATATTGGACAAAAAGGGTATCGGGTGCCATTTCCATTTAAAGAGAAACAGTACTGATCAGGAAGCAGTGTGGCCTAATGGAAAGAACCTGTGCTGGTTGTCAGAGGACCTGGGTTCTAATCCCAGCTCTGGCAGTTGCCTTGGCAAGTCATTTAACTTTTCTGTGCCTCAGTTTCTGCAACTGCAGAATGGGGGTACAAAACCCCTTCTCCCTCCTACTTAAACTGTGAACTCTGTCTGAGCTGATTACCTTGTATGTACCCCAGAGCACAGGCCAAGTGCTTCACATATATAAGCATTCTGAAGAACAAACTCTTAGGGTCAAATTCCTGACCTGTTTGGGCTGACCCCAACTGCTTTCAGCCAATCCTGAGATACTACAGTGACATTTAATGCTGGGTAATAACAACAATAATATGTTAAGCGATTCTATGTTGCCAAACACTGCTAAACATTAGGGTAGATCTAAGATATTTGGGTAAATCTAAGATAAATCAGTCACAGTCCCTGTACCACATATATCTCACAGTCTAAGGAATTTAATCCCCATTTTAGAGATGAGTTAATTGAAGCACAGAAAAATTAAGTGATTTGCCTGTGGCACACAGCAGGCATGGGGCAGAGCCAGTATTAGAACCCAGGTCCATGCTCTTTCTACTACACTGGCTGTATTTAAATAAAAAAGAAACTGGGGTTCTACAAATTAAGAAATGGGGTGGATTATTATTATCCATTATTAATAATTATGATACTTGTTAAGCATTTATGTGATAAGCACTATACTAAGTCTAGTGTTAGATACAAGATAATCAGGTTGGACACAGTTCCTGCCTCACAGAGGGCAAATGGTTTAAGTAAGTAGGGAAGAGGATTTAAATCCCCACAGTAGGATTTTTTTTTGAGTATTGGTTTTGCCTCATGCAGATAAAGCCACTTTTGCTGTTATGAAAAAGGAAGATAAGTAACATTATGCCCTCAAATGGAAAAAAACACATTTTTTAAAACAAGGCAGTGAAGCCTGCAGTGAGACCCAGAATCTTCCCACATTTTAGAACACCCCCAGGAACCTTCTGTTTGAAGAAAAGAGATAATTAAATTTCTAGTCTGATTAATCTTTAATAAAATCACTGCCTAAGTTGTCTTTTGATGTAGAAAGCCAACACCTTTATTGAAAAATTGAAAAAAAAACCTAGTCTGAGTCCTTTCAGAGTCTTAGACAGTTTTATACCTAACCCTTCCTCCCAAGAGTGCTTGTTCACTTACAAGAGCAAATATCCAGGGTTATCAGATGACTTTACTCAGTTAATTGAACACAGAGAGGCCTAACAGCCTGAAGCTCAGGGATCTTCTCTGCCACTCACCCATTCTCCCATTTTCCAGAGGGCAAACCTAGGAGAAGCAGCGTGGCTCAGTGGAAAGAGCACGGGCTTTGGAGTCAGGGCTCATGAGTTCGAATCCCAGCTCTGCCACTTGTCGGCTGTGTGACTGTGGGCAAGTCACTTCACTTCTCTGGGCCTCAGTTCCCTCATCTGTAAAATGGGGATTAAGACTGTGAGCCCCACGTGGGACAACCTGATTCCCCTATGTCTACCCCAGTGCTTAGAACAGTGCTCGGCACATAGTAAGCGCTTAACAAATACCAACATTATTATTATTATAAACCAGATCTGAATCAGAAGGATGGCCCTGTGATGCTGAGACTTTTAGTCTGTATCCTTTTTTTTTTTTAATGAACATCAGTGCTTAGTACAGTGCCTGGCACATAGTAAGTTCTTCACAAAAATGACAATTATAAATATTAAGCCATTCTCTTTTTTCTCTCTCTCCCTAATTAGATATGGTAATAGGTATGTATCACACTTTTCCTCTGTACTAAAATACAAGATTACCAGACCAATCACAAGCCCTGTCCCACACAGCACTGTACTTTGCCCATAGGAACCACTTAACAAATACTATTATTATTATTACTACAATACACCTCCCTTTTTTCCTCCCTTCCTCCTCTGCTCCCACCAGATGTTGTCAAAGTGATACTCTCTAGGTTTCTGTGTCTTTATGGATATGAGAGTTTATGAACCAGATCTGAAAGTCTCCATCTCCACCTCAGGGTGACTCTAATACATCTTTGTGTCTGCCTCTACCTTTTTCTCCTCTCTAATCATGGACCACTGATTTCCTCCCCCTGTTCTACTTAGAGCTTCAAAAAGCAATTGCCATTGCAGGGAAAGAATTCAAGGTTGGTGTCATGGTTTAGTGTGTAAGAAATCCAAAACATTATGCATGGCAACCCCTAGAGGCTGCTGAAACCCCAGAAATGAAAGAAATTATGATTATATGTGGAATTACCTTCCTAGACTGAAAAGAATGGAGTAACATCTCTGGTTGAATTCTTGGTTAGTAGACAATTTGACCATAAATTATTTAAAGATCCCTGCACAAGTCTATTCATATGAGGCTTCAATCACAACAATTTCTTAAGTGATAACTGCTTGATCTTCTAACACAACAGATTGACAGTGAGGTTACCAGGAGGCAGCATAATGAAAGAAATGACATGAGCCAATGATGATTGTTCTCAAAAATCCAATAAAAATGAAACCCTCTTGTTAGGTGTATTTACTTTTGTTTGGCTAAAGATTGGTTGTCCACATGCAATCAGGTTAGAAATCATTTATTTCAGCAGCACTTACTTAAGCTTTATTTGATGTTCTAGGGAAAAAAAAAATCAAACCTCCCTCAGAGAAGCTTAACAATGATGTTGACAATCCAGATGCACATTCAGCATTTTCTATGACACTTAGATGTGTAACAATAATTTTAATAATAATAATAATAATTGTGGTATTATTTACGCACTTACTGTGTCAAGCACCGTTCTAAGCACTGGGGTAGATACAAGATCAACAGGTCCCACATTGGGCTCACAGTCTAAGTAGGAAGGAGAACATGTATTAAATCTCCATTTTGCAGATGAGGAAAGTGAGGCACTGAGACATTAAGTGATTTGCCCAGGGTCACAAAAAAAACAAGTGGAGGAGCTAGGATTAAAACTTAGGTTCTCCGACTCCCAGGCCTGTGCTCTTTCCACTAGGCCACGCTGATGAATTTGGAGAGTTCCAAGAACTCAAAACTAGCAATTGCCCAGGCCTTAATAGCTGAAACCAAAATGTTAACACCAAGTCTAACCTTTTGAGGTTCAGTTTTGTTCCCCAGTGCAGAAAGGTGAGGCACAATGGAGAGTCTAGGTACATTGCCTTTTTGATCTTTCAAGCTTCCTTTCAGTTCTTTGATTTTAGGAGTCTGGAAAGTGGCAGTGCAGGTTGTAAAGGTTGCTTTATATTTAGGGGCAAACTAGGTAATTTCACACAATTTCACACAGAAGAGACACCACCCCTCTAGCTAAACCACTGCTGATATTTTCTGACGAGGGATTTAGGGATGAAAAGGATAACTATCTAGATTTGATTTTTTTTTTAAAGTTGGGGTAAAGAAGAGGAGTTTATTTTAAAGTAAGGTTTGAGAAGCAGCGTAGTCTAGTGGCTTCAGGAATAGATGGGAGAATGGAGAGAGAAGCAGCTTGGCCTAGCACTCGTTTAGGAGTCTGAGGTTGTGGGTTCTAATCCTAACTCCACCATTTGTTTGTGTAACCTTGGGCAAGTCACTTAACTTCTCTGTGCCTCAGTTACCTCATCTGTAAAATGGGGATTAAGACTGAAAACCCTATGTGGGACATAGACTGTGTCCACCCTGATTAGCTTTTATCTACCACAGTGCTTAGTGCAGTGCTTGGCACATAGTAAGACTTTACAAATACAAAAAAAAAATACAGAGAAGGAAAGCAAGTGGAGGGAGTGGGGTTGTGGAAGGGGTGAGTGGGGGAAGAGCCAGGAGAGCAGAGAGTGGAGAATGAGGAGTGGCAAACAGCAGCAAGCACCAGAAGTGGTCAGTTAAGACCAGAGTTGCAGGGAAATAAGGTAATCGAAACGTGGGGTTTTTCTTTTCAAGTTTAACCTGAATTTTTATTGTGTAGGTAATCTTACTATCTTGATCAATTTCACAGGGCAGTTCAGTTTTTTTTTTAGTAATTTCCAGGACCCAGGCCTATTAATGAAGCCAAAGCTTTTATAACATCTCTGAATGTCATCTAAAGGAAATAGAAAATAGAATAAAACCAAAAACACTCATTTCCTATATATTTTTGGGGTCCAAACAAAATACTAGTGATAGGATGTTTAATTGCTTTATGTCAATGTGGCTGATAAACCTAAAATCTAACTTATAATACTTTACATATTGTGCACAGGCAAAGGGCCCTTGTTCTGTTCTGTTTGTTACCATAAGACCAGGTGCTGCTTTTCTATTTTTTCTCTTGGTATCCCAATCTTCCTGAAGTGATCTGCTTCGACAAAAAAGTCAGATCTTTCTAATGGTGACATGCCATGTTGATCTGTTACAGCTGCTGTCTCACAGCTATATCACATCATTTGAACTTTTTGTTTATTGTTCCTTTGGGAAGCAGTATGGCCTAGTGGAAAGAGCAGGGGTCTGGGAGGACTTGAGCTCTAATCCCAGCTCTGCCACTTGTTGCCCTGTGACCTTGGGCAAATCACTTAACTTCTCTGTGCCTCAGTTCTTTCATCTGAAAAATGGGGATTAAATACCTATTCTCCCTCCTACTTAGACCGAGCCCTATGTGGGACCAGATTATCTTGTAACTACTTAGTACAGTGCTTGACACATAGTAAGCATTTAACTAATACCATAATTATCTTCCTTATTAATAATAATAATAATAATAAATGTTTATCCTACCCACCCATTTTCAGTTACCCCATTTTGGCTTACCATAGAGCAACTCTCTGGATATCCTGCTGTCATCCATTTTCTGTGCATGCCCCAAGTGGGTAATGTGATGAGCATGGCTTCTAAGACTGGTATTCACCTGCACTCCAGAACCTCATTGTTTGTGATCCTGTCTTGGCATTGGGGAGCAATCATGGAACTGCTATAGAAAACAAACATGACATTTGTGTACATCCAAAGTCTTTGACTCATAAAAAAGACTGTAGACTTCAATTGTTGTACATACCTTGCATTTTTATATCATGTTTGTGGGGGGAAATGGGGGGGGGTTACAGTATTTGTTAACTTCTTACTAAGTGCCAGGCACTCTAATAAGTGCTGGGGTAGATTCAAGCTAATCAGGTTGAACAAAGTCCATGACCCACATGGGGCTCACAGTCTTAATCCCGTTTTACAGATGAGGTCACTGAGGCACAGAAGTGACTTGACCAACATCACACCGCAGACAAGTGATGGAGCTGGGATTAGAAGCCAAGTTCTTCTGACTCCCAGGCCCATGCTCTATCCACTATGCTGTGGAATAACAATGTTTCACATTTACCCTTTCATTCCTCTGTTGGGGAATGAGTGAAAGGAAAGAACAAGAACATGGAAAGAGAAAGGACACTGGAGTGAGAGCAAGAAGTTAAAGTGAAGGGAGAAGAAGGAGCAATGCTCAGAAACCTGAAAAAAAGCACAAAACACTTTTCTTTTCACACGAGGCTTCCAGCAGTAAATTGCTGCAGTTCCCTGTCACTCTTGTCTAGGGTTTAAGATAGCAATGGGCAGATAATCAGTTATCTCAGACAAACAGCTGTACACCAAACACCCAAAAAATACAACTGCGGATGAGTTCAAGAATCAAAACTCAGCAAAATCAATTGGTGAAAGACCCCCATATTTAATCCCATTTCTCTGTAGATTGGTAGGGTCCTTGGAGGTTGAATATTAGCAGGCTGGAGCCAACTGTTACAAGGCCAACCACTGGTGGCTTTTCTGAGTTGGCTCGTGATCAAGTCTCTTGTCAGGAATGATGGGTGAGCCTCAGTCCTGAGACTTCAGACCAAGAATCTGTTCAGAGAATTGGATATAGTTATAGTAATTTGCTCATTGTCACTCTCTCCCACTCCTAGCAGTCATGTTTCCAGTGAGACATAGAGTGCAAAAGGCACACAGGTGCAGCATGTTGTGAAATACATGTGCAGTCTTCACCCACAATAGCTAACTACACACAGAACCAGGATTAGAGTCCTAGTCTCCTGATTCCTAGAGCAGTGCTATTTTCCCTGGATCAACAACAGGGGTCAGAGCTTGCTAGTCACTTCCTGATAGACCTCAAACAATCCAACATTCCGTACTCATAAATCCCATTAGGAATTATTCAAATAGCATAAATAGCCTGTGTTTGTCAACAAGAAGCTCTGAGGAAAGACCTATCTTTCTTTTTCTATTATATCCCAGCATGGTTTTTTTCCTAGTTAGATAAAAATTGGGTCCGCTTTGTAATCATAAACAAAGACCAATATCAACCACCCTGAATTTAAGACTACTAAAGGAAGATATGGAATTGGAAGCTCCCTCCAGGCTCTAAGCAAAAGTTCTGTGGCAATTCCAGGAACCCATGATTGAATCAAATTCCCAAACCACACATGATCAAAAATCAGGATTTAATTAGTAACGAGTGGGAAAGATGGCAACAGAATACAAAAGTGGAGGTTTGTTAGGCATTGTTTACAGCTTCTTTAAGACTATGGAGGCCAAACTGAGGATCTGATTAACAAGCCAGGTGAAGCAGCCTGGCCTAGTAGAAACAGCATGGACATGCAAATCAGAGGATCTGGCTTCTAATTCTGCTCTAAGTCTGTGGGACCTTGGGCAAATCACTTAACTTATCTGTAAAATGGGTATTAAGACTGCCTAATGAGGGACATGGATGGTGTCTAACCTAATTATATTGAATCTACCCCAGCACTTAGTACAGTATCAAACAATCAATCAATGGTATTTATTGAATGCTTACTATGTGCAGAGCACTGTACTAAAAGCTTGGGAGAATACAATAGAACAGAATTAGTGAACTTGTTCCCTGCCCATAATGAGTTTACAAATCTACACGGGACCTAGTAAGCGCTTAACAAATACCATAAAGAAACAAAAACTACAGTATCTAAAAGTTTTATTATCTATCTTTATCGGTAAGGAAAAGGCAAAGCTTGCCTTAAAGCATGTGATAAGACTCAGGAAGTTCAACATTAAAATGTATGATAAATGCGATGGTTTTTAAAATTAGAAATCAACTTTTTAAATCCAAAAAAATTTAATGTTTTTATTTTAAAAACATTAAGTTATTGTTTTTAATCATGTTAAGGTGAGACTATGCAGATTTTTTAGTTGACAAAACTTTGTGCAGTATTATACAAAATGAAAGATCTGTAGCATTCACATTAAACAGGCTTTTAAAAAATCACTGTCAGGCCAACCACTTTCAGTGTAGCTGAATAGTGAACACAAACATTATTTTCTTAAAACATAGGGAATGATTTGTTGAAAGCATTTTTCCTTCACATAAACCACACATTAAATATAGTGTTTCAAACAAGCTTATCAGTTCTGAGTCAACCTATTTTCCAGCAGTAAAAGCAGATAAGAGGGGCTCTTGACCCACCACTGAACATTGGCTTTGGATAGGGTTCTTATGCTTCATGATTTAGCGTCATTGTGGCAATCCCAATGCTTGTTTCTTAATTCCCTTAACCATTTTGGTGAAAATTCTCAAATTTTCTTCTTTTCAACAGGCTGCCAGCTTTTAGATAATGGGTGCCAAACCACCATTTGAAGACACATTTCATGATAAAACATTGCACTTGAAATTCTTCACATTTTTCCTCAAAACTCGTTATCAAAACATCACATACGCATTTCTGTATCTAAATCCACATGCAAACATGCTTTTGCATATATCTGTGTGCATGCTCAGAGCTCCCAGAACAAAAATATCTTTGGATTTATCACCAACCTATTTGCATGTAATACTAGAAAATCAGAACTCTGAAAAAAAATCATTCCTCCCCCTGTAAAAAAAAAGCCCAAGAAGCAGAAATAAATCATTTCCTGTAGGAAGGCAGTACCAGGTGGTGAAATTGAACATCTATGACCTTAACTAGACCAAGGGACAGCAACTCCACTCTTTGAATGCGGGAGTTAAGTCGGGGTGCAGATTTGAAGGGGTAGGGTTTGGAGGGACAGAGGTAGGAGGGATATGAAAGGGAAAATGAAAGAAAGCCAAGGAAAATTAGAGGACAGAGGGGGGAAGAAAAGGGAAGAGAATCCTTACCCTCTTCCGTTTCATCCTCCATTATCTTCTTTCTGATCCTGCCACCATGAGGCAAGTGGTAGTTTGACTGTGGCACCCAGCCTCAGCCCCTGGGCCAGCTGAATCGAGCCTGCGTCATCACTCAGGTAGCAGCAGCCTTGGTCTCAGCAGTGGCTCTTCAGAGCCTAGAGTTGTTGCAGCAGGCCCCAAATGCAACACCTACCTCATCCCCCGACCTGACCACCTTCTAGACTGGGCAGGCCAGGTGAGAAAGGCTCCAGGCTTACCTCCATTTGGCTCTCTAGTAGTTACAGTATTTGTTTACAAATATACCAAACACTATGATAAAAACTGGGATACAAGAGAGACTGTGAGCTCATTGTGGGCAGGAATTGCCACTCTTGATTGCTGTATTGTACTTTCCCAAGTGCTTAGTACAGTGCTCCGTAAGTAAGTGCTTAATAAATATGATTGAATGAAAATTGGACCCAGTCTATGTCCTAGCATGGGGCACACAAAGGACTCACAATCTGAGGTAGACAGAGCAGGTATCCCCATTTTACTGATGAGGAAACTGGCAGAATTTTAGTGACTTGCCCATGGTCACCCAGCAAGCAAACACAGCTGGGATTAGGACCCACGACACGAAAACATTGTCTCGCGCACTTTCTCCTAGACCACCCTGCCTCCCTATTTCAGGGGTTGGGTTTTTTGCTTTTTGCTTTTTTAAAAATATTTGTTAAGCGCTTACTGCAGGCCAAGCATTGTACTAAATGCTGGGTTAAGATACAAGTCAATTAGGTTGGACACAGTCCATGTCCCATGTGGGGCTCACAGTTGTTTATACAGACAAGGTAACTGAGGCACAGAATTAAATCACTTGTCCAAGGTCACACAGCAGACAAGTAGTAGACCTAGGATTAGAAGCAGCATGGCTCAGTGGAAAGAGCATGGGTTTAGGAGTCAGAGGTCATGGGTTCTAATCCTGGCTCTGCCACCTGTCAGCTGTGTGACTTTGGGCATGTCACTTAACTTCTCAGTGCCTCAGTTACCTCATCTGTAAAATAGGGATAGCCTCAGGTGGGACAACCTGATTACCCTGTATCTACCCAGTGCTTAGAACAGTGCTTGGCACATAGTAAGCACTTAACAAATACCAACATTATTATTATTAGAACCTAAGTCCTCTCATTCCCAGGCCTGTGCTCATTCCACTAGGCCACACTGCTTAAGGCCAAATAGCCTCTTGTCTTCAACCCACGAGACCTGCCCCGTTCCAGAGGCGAGGAGCCAACTGGGGGCAGGAAGTGGAGCTCCCACCTTGGCCCCACCTTTGTCACACACCCCCATCTTCAAGGAGCTGGGCAGATTAGTTTTGGCTAAAAGCTGTAGCCAAATCAAGCTGGTGCCCCTGTTGCGTACAGCGAGGGGTGTAGCGGAGTGTCAAATGACTGAAGATCATTAGAGAGAGAAGGTATAATTACCCACCCAAGAGCACAGGAACTCAGGAAGTAGAAATGAAATGAGGACAGGAAAAGATCATTACCTTGAAGGACAACTGGCACTGTGTCCTTGGCACAGTTAATAGCAGAGTCTGAGCAACTGGTTGGAATGCCAAGGGGGGAAAAGGTACGGCTATAAACAGTTACATTAGAGTCTAAAGACTAGTGAGTCACTTGGCAGTTGAAAGTGTTCTAAATCCCAACCTCCACATTCAGTGATGGGATTCTTTGGTTACTGCCTGGAAGAAAAAGTGATATCTAGGGTTTAGGAATTTAAAACAACCCTAGTTATCTCTTCAAAAAAATGAACGGAATAACTCTTTTATGGTAACAGTGCAGAAAACATATTGGGTTGTAGCAATCAATGATACTTATGGAGTGCTTTCTATGTGCAGAGAGCGCACTGTACTAACTGCTTGAGGGAGTACAATTCAACAGAGTTGGTAGACGTGTTCTGCCCACAATGAGCTTACAGTCTAAAGGGGGAGACAGACATTAAAATGAGACTTAGTCCAATTTCAAGAAAGGACAAAAAAAAGCTTGTAGTAGAAAACTTTTCTCCCCGACGCTGCCATAAATGCTGCCTAATGCAGTACCTTGCAACTCATGTAAATATTTGATTGAACAAAAACACATACATGAGGAAAAGTTACTGCTTTTAAGATTTAGCATGAATGAGGGTGATAAGAAAGGAGTTGAGGAGTATGTTACTTTAGGTGGTGTCTATTATAAATGGGTAAAATATGTCCCTTCACAAATAGTTTAATTCAACATTACATATTTTGCTAATAAAAAATTACCAAATACTTAATGAAGGCTATCTACAGATAAACAATAACCTGCTTGATTCATCATCATCGTCATCATCATCCTTATTTCATCAAAGAGCTGTTGGAGAAAATCCCATTCAGTTAGCATTGTCACATCGCTAACTATTCATCTTCAACTGTATCTCAACCAAAATTCCTTTATGAATCTACAAGGCATTGGTTAAGTGCAAAAACCGAGTCTCGCTGGTTGTATTTTCAAACTTCAAAAAATTAAGCCTAAAGCTATCACTAAATTGAATGATTTTTACTACATCAATCTGCCAGATGTAATCAATGTGTCCCTCCTTTCAAGGTTGATACCAGAAAATAGAAGCTAAGCTACTAGAGCCTCTTAATACGGTATTCACATCACTATGCACAGAGCATCATTTGGATAATCAATAAAATAATCAAGAGAAACATTTATTAAACAGTCTGGAGTCAGTGAGTCACGGTGGTAGAGGGGGATTGGATGTTTGCAAAAAACAATACAGATTTCCTTAGCAACTCAAACAGGGCCATAGCGAATGATTCTAGTTTGGCTGTTGGGGAGAACTATGCTTATTTTTCTAGATGCCTGATTACACTGATCACTCCTGAGATCTAAAGGAGATATACTGCAAATCTCAGTTTGTTTTCTTAAAGAAAAATGCTGAGCCAAGTGGATCCATTACCAAGTAATGATAATGATGATAACGATGATGATGATAATAATAACAATAATAATCACTATGTGGCCAAGTACTGTAATAGATGTTGGGGTAGATTATAAGTATGTCACAAACAGGACCTGCCTCATATGGGTTCACAGATTAGGCAGGTAGAGAGAAAATTATTTAATCTCCATTTTACAGATATGGAAACTGAGGCAGAGAATAATAGTGATGGTATTTGTTAAGTGCTTACTATGTGTCAATCACTGTTCTCAACATTGTGGTAGATACAAGCTAATCAGGTTGGACACAGTCCTTGTCCCACATGGGGCTCACAGTCTTAATCCCCATTTTACAGTTGAGGGAACTGAGGCATAGAAGCTAAGTGATTTGCCCAAGGTCACACAGCAAGCTAGTGGTGGAGTCAGACTTAGAACCCAGGTCTTTCTGACTCCCAGGCCCGTGCTCTGTCCACTAGGCCACAGTGCTCCTTCAAATACCACAGATATTTGAGTTTCCCTTAAATTTTGATTAATTTTACCACCTTCCATTTCATACTTCTTTCCTTATTTCTTCTCACAGGAGTATGAGTACACTGTGGTCCACTGCTGAAAAAGGTCTTAGAAATTAGTGAATTTTTTTTTCAATTTATCCCTTGGAATAGCCCCAGCCTTGGACCTGGGGTAATTCAGAGAGGACAACAGCCTGGAAACTAAAGAGGATGCCGGTGTTCACTGCGGCCATTTCAGCTCTTACCTTAAAGTTGGTGCTGGTGGCACTGATCACCACGAAGCTAGGCAGACCGTTCAGGCTCCCATCTAACACCTCAGGAGGGCAAAGATTTGGGGTCTTTTTTCCTAGCACATAGTTTAGTGAATCTTTTTTCCTAGCACATACCTTAGTGAATTGCTATGACTCGAGAACATGTTCCGGGATGTAGACTGCCAGCCTCATACTCGTGTTGGGAGAGCAGCCAGGCTCCAGGAAGGGACTAGGCTTTTTCCTCATATTCATGGTTTCCTGGTTCAAAGACTTTGAAGACCAAACGCTTTCTTGGAAATGTTGTGTTTTTTTTATTTGTAGGAAAACCCATTCATGCCTGATATACAGCAAAACCCAATCTTTTAATCCCTGCAACCACTTGCCAAGTAGCTGGTTTATCTAATTTCAGTAACCCATCCAAACAAGCAGCCTTCATATTTTAGAATGTCTACAAAAGCATTGTTTTTTTGGCCAACTACTGCACTTAATTAAAATCCAAGCAATTAAAAACAATGCTGTCTGGACAGAATGTATTAGTTTCAACAGCTCAGGATATTAAAGTTAAAACACATACGCACCCCTTGAGTAACTGTGGGAGGCTGTTTTGGAGGAATGTGGAAAGTGGCAATTTTCCATTTAAGGACTTTTGCTCCTTTGTCTTATCTAAACAGAAAAATATTTTCAAGGCAAGCTCAGGGTAAAGAAGTACATAATCTAAATGGATTAAAAATGTAAACCTCTTAGAATGTCTTCATTTCAGGAGAACAGGAAATAATACATCTTAAAACTATATTTCCATTAAAAGGGAATATAGGTCATTCGGCTTTAAGACCCTGTATTTAAAAAGTGACTTTTGTCTCCTTCATGTAATTTTAGCAATCCCTAATCTGAACTACACCACTCAAATTGTTTCCTCCCACCACACTCCTGCATCTCACTCATTAAATATTCCACCAAATTTGTGCTGATTTTAACCTTCTACTATGAACCATGACGAAAAGAGTAGGTTCAGGCCACAAGGCAGTACTCTATTCTCTTAAAGAATCCAATTTTAAGATTTTTCCACAAGGGTGTGCCTGAAGCATGTGTTTTTAAATCTTTTTTTTCCACATCTAAGTGGATCACCACATTAGCAAGTGTGCTTATAGGATCCCAGTACCAGCTTCAAAATTACCTCTCTATAAAATGCACAGTCCGTTTGTGTTCCAGGCAGACATTTTGCACATCTTAATAGAAAAGAGATAGCTAGCTGTTTACGACCAAGCCAAAGGTAGTGTACAAATGCAAGAAGAAATAATTCCATTATTATTAGGGTTTCAGTATTAGGGTGTTCCCACAGGAACAAATGCTTTGAAATTTCCTGTCCTTGTGCTTTACCCAGTAATGCTATACAGGTCTCCCTTGTTATATACAGGGGTTATGTTCGAAGGCATTGCAAAGAAAATCATTGAATAGCAAACCCAGTTGAATTTACAGGGTATTTAGGTTCCAGGCTCTTTGGATTACAAAAATATGATGAATGGTACTTATAACTGGGTTTATTTTAGATACTCAAATATCCTTCTTGATTCCTCTGTGCTGGCTCCAGGGGAGTGTGGGAAAGGAAACATTTCCAAAGTAGTGGCAGGTTCAAGATGCCCTGGGGGGGAAAATCATAAACTGACATGCAAATGATAAAAACGGAGTTTATACAGTTATGCTGTATGCATCAGATCCTTGAAATCTAAAAAAGGCAAAAAAAATTGGGGAAGATACTAAATTCTCATTTCTCTAAACAGAAAAGAGATAGCTAAACAACAAATAAGAAGGAACTAACTGAGACAGTACAATGTTCCATGTTGAACACCAGGAACAAAAAAACCCCTGCATTTCAAGGCACAAACAGTGAACTATATTTTAAGTAGCCTGAGGACAGATGAGACCCAGGACGCACACACATTTTTAAACCACCTCCAATTACTGTGAATTTCTGGTATAAAATAACCACTGTAAACAAAACCGATAATGCAAAGAACCCTTGTAAAGTAAGGGAGACCTGTATTGTTGCTGTTCTGGGGAACTGTACATGACCACAAGTTTTAAAATTCATATTTCTTGTTCTAACAACAGCTGTGTCCTGGGGTCACCAGAAAACTCTCCCTCTGTTGTGCTGGTTTTACAGAGTGGAAATCTGGTCAGATTAAGGCAGCAAAAGATGAGGAAAACGTTTCACAAGAGTTTGACAACTACATACAATGATTAAATAGGCAACTGCCACATCAAATAAGTGAATTTTAATTATTTACATCCTTTTTCGTATCTTCCTTCATCCAGTCTGAACATCAGCTAATTGAAGAATCTAGTTATTAGCATGTTATGTATCTTAAAAAAAAGGACAAGAATTTGAAGATAAACTTGTGGATTCATCTGGGTATTATTATTCTTTCTATGGCACATATAATATGATCCCAGTTTTTACAAAATATAGCAAGCAGTGTGACTGCAAAAAAAGTGCCAATAATATGGAAACGACTCTTCATCATAGGTGCTACAAATTTTGCAATTGTTGAGACACATACTAAAATGACAGTCATAAAGGCCAGGATTACATTTATACATTTCCCCAGGAGGACTTTGGCATTAACAGTATCTGTCTGCAATGCTTGTTGTTCTTGCTGATGAAGCTCCAGTTTAGAAATTCGAGTCTGGCAAGATTCCAAGGCTTCCTATTGACAAAAACAAGAAACAGGAATCAGAAATCACTAAGTTCAAATGTCCTCACATAGGCTGGCACATACTTATGTATGCAGCAGCAGCAGAGGGAAAGTTGTAGTCCACAGTGATCTCCTGTACAAACTATCAAGGCTTCTTCTGAAGGAATTAAAAATAAATTCAATATCTTCAGACCAATTACACAGAGTCATGTTTTATCGAATTGGAATAAGACCACAGGGCCAAATTTCATTAGACTTTTCTACTAAACATTCCACAGGGCCAACGAATAAGACACTGTCACCATGGTAACCTTTATTGGCTTTATAATACTAACAACAAAGTTTAAACTTCTTCACATTTAATAGGGTAATGGGTATGACAATACTCAATTTATCATGTACTTTGAAGGCTGTATTTTTACTGGACTATACTCTTTCAAATGCTTAGTACAGGGCTTTGCACACAGTAAGCACTCAAATTCCTTTCATTGATTGACAGAATTTAGGAATACATTGATCTTCAGGATTGTAATTATGATATGAGTAAAAGTTCAATACTTTGTTAAAGTTCATCAACCTATTTTAATGGGGTAGCTCAGGTGGGTTACAATTTCAAAGATTTGTGACAATAACTCCAGTATTTATTAAGAGTGGAATTCAGGAATACTAACAATGAAATTATTTCAAATAAAGCATTGAAGCTCAAGATGAGGAAAAGTCTCACAAATGCAGCAACTAACAGAAAACATAGTTTTAATAAGGGATTAATGAACTGTTGGTAGTTGAAAGAAGCTTTAGCTGGATCCCTGAAGACAAGAGTCTCCCATCTGTAAACTCAATTCTTCCATAACACATCTTATCACTGCATTTTGAAGACAACACAGTATCTCACTCATCTCTCCTGCTTCTGTACCTCACTCACACTGTTCACCCCAACCTGGAAATTTGACTCCCCATATTCAACAGCCTCATGAAAGCCCACCTCCTCCACCATGCCTCTCCCAATTAATTCCTAGCAACCCAAATCAATAAACCCTGCAACCTTCTCTAGCACTTATTTGCCTACTTTTACTCACCCTCAGCACTTCCGGGACATAGGACAGTGTCCCAGCATGCGGCAGGAATTCAACAAATACCGCTAGTACTAAAATATGTTATTTTGACAATATTCATTTAATGGGATAGGAAACATGCAATGCTGAACAGAATTATTGCCAACGTTAGCACGGTACTAGTTATACCAATAAATACAATTGATTGATAGTACCCAAACCCTATTTATTCAGTGCTTACTGTGTGCAGAACACTACTAAGCATTTGGGAGAGTATAACGTAAAAGTTGGTAGACATTTTCCCAGTTCACAAGGGGTTTACAGTCTAAAGGGGGAAACAGACTTTCAAGTAAATTATGTACATAAGTGTTGTGGGACTGAGGTTGGGTAAGTTAAGGGGGCAAATCCAAGTGCAAGGATGACGGACAAGGGAGAGGGAGTAGGGGAAGTGACAGCTTAGTTGGGAAAGCCCTCTTGGAAAGACTGTGATTTTAATAAGGCTTTTAAGGTGGAGAGAGTGATCATCTGTTGGATATGAAGGGGGGACAGATTTCCGGCCAGAGGCAGGACACAGTGAAGGGTCTGAGATGAGGTAGGGTGAGTTGGTTGGTGATAGAGGACTGAAGTTCTGGGTTGTAGAAGGAAATGAGTTAAAATAGGAGGGGGTAAGGTGGTTGAGTAATTTAAAACAAATGGTAAGGAGGTTCTGTTTGATGAGAAGGAGGGTGGGCAACCACTGAAGGAGATTCAAGAGTGGGGAAACACGATTTGAGTGTTTTTGTAGAAAAATGATCCAGGCAGCAGAGTGAAATACGGAGTGAAGTGGGAGAAATAGATGGCAAGGAGGTCAGCAAGGAGGCTGATGCAGTAGTCCAGGCAGGATAGCATAAGTGCTTGAATCAACGTGGTAGCTGTTTGGATGGAGCAAAGGGAAGCATTTTAGCGATGCTGTGAAGTTAGAACTGTCAGTATTTGGTGACAGACTGAATATGTGGGCTGAATGAGAGAATGAGTTGAGGATAATGCCAGAGTTATGGGCTTAAGAGAGGGAGGATGATGGTGCTGTCTACAGTGATGGGAAAGTCAAGGGGAGATGGGGTTTGGGTGGAAAGATGAGTAGTTCTGTTTTGCACCTAAGTTTGAGGTGTTGGCAGAACATCCAAGTATAGATGTCCTGAAGGCAGGAGGAAATACAAGATTGAAGAGATTATGGTATTTATTAAGCACTTACAATGAGTCAAGCTTTGCTGTAAGAACTGGGATAGATAATATATTGATCAGGTCGGACACAGTCCCTTGTCCCACATGGAGCTTACAGTTTAAGTAACGCTAACTAAAGTTTGAGTTTTTGCTTAATGTGGAATTTATCATAAATATAATACCTGTGTTACAGGAGAACTGAGTGTACCATAAAATAAGACACATGACAATTTTCCTATACTTTCCATGCTAACAGTGAAATTTAAAAAAAAATGAAGTTAATTCGCCAGACGTTTCCCCATTAATACTTTCATTAACCACCCTGCTTTTTAAAAATACATTAACTTGATATCATATGACTGTCTAGTTTAAGAAGAGAACAAAAAAAGACAAAACACAAACCCATATCCCAAATTCAATACCATATAATTAAGTCTACATGGCCAATAGAATCAAAACATTTCTAACATGGCTAGTAAGGAAATGTTTGGGGCTGGTTGAGCTGGACATCAGGGGTGGATAGGATTAGCTCCTGGAACCTCTAGAATGTAAGCTTGTGAGCAGGAAATGTTTATTGGTGTATTGTACTCTCGCAACTGCTTAGTAAAGTGCTCTGCACTCCGCAGGCGCTCAATAAATATGACTGAATGAACCAAATCCCTTCTGGGCTATGTAGTTGGATGAAGAATGCCAGAAAGCTGGCATTTCCAGCTGCCTCCTTCTGTACAAGCAATTCAGTCAACTGGAGTAACTGCAAAAAGAAACACACCCTCAGGGCCCAAAAGAACAATTTTATCAGAATCAGCAGAGGGTTGGGGTTCTTCAGAGACGCCTATAAATCTGGTGAATTTCTTCCTCCAAGGCAATGGTCATGGGACTAAGAGAATGTAATGAGAAAAGAAAAAACACTCTGTCATTCCCAACTTCCCCCATCCCTCTAGGGCTCAGAGGAAACTGTTCTCAGCAAGATGAACTCTGGCCCTAAAACCTGAAACCACAAAATCTTACACAGCATCTGATCAGGAAAAAAAAATCACCCACATCCATTCCAAATTGTTCCCCAAGGCACG
This sequence comes from Ornithorhynchus anatinus, assembly GCF_004115215.2. NCBI lineage: Eukaryota > Metazoa > Chordata > Mammalia > Monotremata > Ornithorhynchidae > Ornithorhynchus > Ornithorhynchus anatinus. The sequence goes on from NC_041741.1 coordinate 34,533,542, forward strand.
GGCAGACCACCTCAGTACCTGGACATCCTGGGCCCTTTCATAGGCCTGATAGGCCACCTTCTCCTCTATGCTGGCCAGTTCCTGCTTCAAGTTAGCAGTCTCGTGCTGATGAAGATCTGTCAGATCATGAAGCTGATCTTCTAGTCGTTCGTACCTTTCCAGAAAGAGAAAAGGAATATGAATAAACCGTTTTCATGCCATTTTACAGCACATTTTAAAACAATGGGAAACACAGGTTCGCCCTTGGCGGTAAGTGGCAGAGGGGTGGAAGCCCACTGGAGACAAGTGGATTCCGGCCTTTGCCGCAGAAGTCAAGACGCTGAGTGGGAACTGTGCAGTAATGAAAGGGGCTGCAGCCCCTTTCAAAGCCTTGAGCGCACATGGAAAAGGCTGGAAACTTCTTGGTTTCAGCACAACACTGGGGCAGTAGAAGCAGTGGGATGTCCAAGATGAAAAACTTCCACCCTAAACCGCAAGACTATTTTTTTCATTTTCCCTTAGTTTCTGGGTCTCCTGAGCTGGATAACTGATGGCTTACCGTACAATGAGAACTTTTAATTTTAATTTAAAATTATTAGGCTAAATAGCAGTGACAGGCCCTATATTTGCTTCCGTTTGTGACACTCATCATTCTTTTAATCAAAGACAAAACTGACACCATTAATAGCAAGACTTATTGACAGACCACCACTCTCTCCATCTTCAAAGCCTTAACTAAAATCACATCTCCAAGAAGCTTTCTCTGACTAACCCCTCATTTCCTCAACACCATTCACCCTCCCCCCCGCATTGCCTAATGCACTTAAGGTTTGTACCCCTGAAGCACTACTCACCTCCCTACAGCACTTATGTACATGGCCTTATATTCTACCATTTCCCCTACCTGTAATTTATTTTAAATGTCTGTCACTCCCTCCAGACTGTAAGCTCACTGTGGGCAAACTCCAGCATTTGGAGCACCCAGTAAATACTATTGATTGATTGACAGTTTTTCTATCTTGAAAAGGCCTAATCTTTTCTATTTTCATACAGAAGCAATTCTATTCCAATGGTCCTTTTCAGTACCTTCTCTGGTTCACTATGCCCTTCCACAAATAGGAATGTTTTACACAGTGACACACCTTTGCTTTTGTTGTTTTAATCACCAGCATTTTCTGGTCTCTGTGGCTGCTGCCGCACATTGATGTGAATCAAGGCAACAGTTCATAATAACTCTTTGATATCTTGCCTATGTAGTTAAAATTCACATTAGTTTTCACTATCTACATTATATTACACCCGCTCACATTAAGACTCATCTGTCATTCTTGGCTTTTTACTGCTTTCTGCATGTGCCAATTTCCCATTTGATAGTCTAATTTAAATACTCCCCCAAATTCACCTTGCTGGAGGATTTCCTCTATTTATGATCTATTTTGAACACTTCACATGTGCTGATGACATTAAGTGTTTACCCCATGCTAGGCTCTGGATGTGTGCTAAGTGCTCTTCCTTCAACTCTATCTATGTAACCTCCTCAGGTCACCTCCATTCCAAAGATGGAGCCAATCTACAACTAGTGCCTGTCGACATTTGCCACTTTTCCCCATGCTACAATTTTCATTCAAATCGAGCTGCCATTAGACTCATTTTCAACCTCTTCCAAAATTCTCTTAATACTCTTTCAACTTTTTAATGGGAGAGCATCACAAAATAGAAATGTACTCTGGAAGAAATGAAGGTAGAACAGTCCTTGTTCATTTGCCAAAGTTAGTCTGAACAGAAGCGTGACCCAATGCACTTTTCCATATGACAAAAGCTCCATTCATTCATTCATTCATTCATTCATTCATTCATTCATTCATTCATATTTATTGAGTGCTTACTATGTGCAGAGCACTGTACTAAGCGCTTGGAATGTACAAATCGGTAACAGATAGAGACAGTCCCTGACCTTTGACGGGCTTACAGTCTAATTGGGGGATACGGACAGACAAGAACAATAGCAATAAATAGAATCAAGGGGGTGAACATCTCATTAAAACAATAACAAATAGAATCAGGGCGATGTACATCTCATTAACAAAATAAATAGGGTAATGAAAATATATACAGTTGAACGGACGAGTACGGTGCTGAGGGGATGGGAAGGGAGAGGGGGCGGAGCAGAGGAAAATGGGGGGAAAAGAGGGTTTAGCTGCAGAGAGGTGAAGGGGGGTAGAGGGAGCAGAGGGAAAAGGGGAGCTCAGTCTGGGAAGGCCTCTTGGAGGAGGTGAGCTTTAAGTAGGGTTTTGAAGAGGGGAAGAGAATTAGTTTAGTGGAGGTGAGGAGGGAGGGCGTTCCGGGACCGCGGGAGGACGTGGCCCAGGGGTCGACGGCGGGATAGGCGAGAACGGGGGACGGTGAGGAGGTGGGTGGCAGAGGAGCGGAGCGTGCGGGGTGGGTAGTGGAAAGAGAGAAGGGAGGAGAGGTAGGAGGGGGCAAGGTGATGGACAGCCTGGAAGCCTAGAGTGAGAAGTTTTTGTTTTGTGCGGAGGTCGATAGGCAACCACTGGAGGTTTTTAAGAAGGGGAGCGACATGCCCAGAGTGTTTCTGCAGGAAGATGAGCCTGGCAGTGGAGTGAAGAATAGACTGGAGCAGGGAGAGAGAGGAGGAAGGGAGATCAGAGAGCAGGCTGACACAATAATCTGCCGGGATATTACGAGAGCCTGTAACAGTAAGATAGCCATTTGGGTGGAGAGGAAAGGGCGGATCTTGGCGATATTATAAAGGTGAGACCGGCATGTTTTGGTGACAGATCGGATGTATGAGGTGAATGAGAGAGCCGAGTCAAAGATGACACCGAGGTTGCGGGCCTGAGAGATGGGAAGGATGGTCGTACCATCCACAGTGATAGGGAAGTCAGGGAGAGGATAGGGCTTGGGAGGGAAGATGAGGAACCCAGTTTGGGTCATGTTGAGTTTTCGGTGGTGGGCAGACATCCAGGTAGAGATGTCTTGGAGGCAGGAGGCGATGCGAGCCTGAAGGGAGGTGGAGAGGACAGGGGCAGAGATGTAGATCTGTGGGTCATCCCTTTGGCACCTGTGGTTGGGTTTACTCCCATCTACCTGCCTGCTGTTCATTAGAGGAGTTAAAATATATAGGAATTCCTCCACCAGAATGTTACTGTTGCCCAACTTTGACTTTGCTCTTTGGCCTTAACTGCACTGCAGCCAATTCTGTGGTTTGCAGAATGTTCGTTCACCTAATCTAAAATATTTTTTTCAATATCTGAGATAAAGCACTGATTTGCAATTGGACTTTAGATAGTACTGATTGATGTTCCAATAAAATGGCATTTTCTGAGCCTAAAAAAAGCAGCAAACATTATATTTTCACATGATTTGCCAAAATAAATCGAATCAAGCTTATCAAAGTCTGCTCATGAAAATTAGCTTGATTTACTGGATTTTGAAATATTGTCCTGTGGTAGAGCTGAGTATAGCCAAAAGAATCGGTCAGTTCTCCCATAAGACATTGCCTTCACTATGCATTTTGAATCAAATGCTATTTTGGAATTAGGAAATGTTCTTCCATTAATGTGAATCTATCTAGAAAGACCACAATATGCTGTAGAAGAAACAGCTGTGTTCTTGTCCAGAGCATCAGTCGAGACCCACAAACTATAATGTGTGTCTTTTCAAGAACGTAACCCCCATATTATAGGAGAACTGACTATATTAATAATAATGGTATTTGTTAAATGCTTACAATGTGTCAAGCACTGTTCTAAGTGCTGAAGTAGACATAAACTAATCAGGTTGGACACTGCCTCTGTCCCAAATGGGGCTTACAGTCTTAATCCCCATTTTTCAGATGAAGTCACTGAGGCACAGAGAAATTAAGTGATTTGCCCAAGGTCCCATAGCAGACAAGTGGCAGAGCCCAAATTAGAACCTAGGTCCATCTGACTCCCAGGGCCAGGATCTTTCCAGCAGGCCATGCTGAGAAAAATATATGTCCACCTATATTTTTCTTCAAATAAAGATAACATAAGTCTAACTCCCTCCTAGGATTGTGAGCTCACTGTGGAACAGAGACTGTGTCAAACCTGATTATCTTGAATTTCTTCTGGCATTAGTACAGTACCTGGTTCATAGTAAGCACTTAACAACTATCACTACCAAAAAACCCTCTAATTTAAAAAAGCACCTATGAATTCACACAATTGAATCAATTTATGTGCCCTCAACTCCCAACCCTACTCCCATCTTTACCTACACTTTAGCATCACCTAAGCCCTTGATATACTTCCCTCTCACCCTCCCTTCACCCCATAGCACTCATACATATATCTGAAGTCTGGTTGCTTCCCCCTATTTGTAATTAAATTTTGTGTGTCTCCCTGACTAGATTGTAAGGTCCTTGTCTGTATTCTACCAAGCACTTAGTACACAGTGCTCTGCACAAGTAAAAGTTCAATAAATAAAATTGATTTATTGGCACAATCCCAATAAAGCAGGACGACAGAAAGGAAATACCTGTATCGTTCCTCTTGCAAGGTCTGAGAAATAAAACCATATTCTCTTTTAAACTGGACTTTGAGTGCTTCGATGTCCTCGGCCAATTGGGCCTGCGTCTCCTTTATCTCTCTCAGCTCTTCCAAGATCATCGTAAGCTTCCCTTGACTGTCCAGCGTTCCAGTCCCTCCTGCCCCAAAGGACTGGTTCCCATTACTATCTGCTGAGCCAGAAGTTGCGCTGGAGCACTCGTCGTCGCTGCCGTACTTTGGCTTTGCCACAATGGTAGCGCTGCCTCCATAGGTTCTGGAGCTGGACTCGGGCCGAAATTCATCCAGGGAGTTTTTCAAGTGAGCGATGTTGTCTGCACTGCCAAACTTGTTGCGGATCAGGTTGGCAAACTCTCGAGACTTACTGAAAACAAACACGGGCGGGGTCAGGGACACACCGGGCATCCCTGATTTGCCACTTTCCAGACCCGAGCCAGAAGTTCGGGATTTGCCATGGGCATCCTTCAGAGGATCTTTGGAAATGTCCTTGGAGCTTTTGGATGATCCATTCTGTTCAATCTCCTTGAGCTTTCTGTGATACTGTTCAAGTTTCTTTTGCAGCTGGGCGATGGAATGAGCCGACTTCTGGTTCTTCTTCTCAAAGACTTGCTTGATGCGCCCAGCCTGCTGTTTGTCGGCACTGTTCACCAGCTTCAGGTATTCTGCCACATTGCCATCACGGCATGTTTGCTCAATTTTGATCTGCTCGGTCACCTTCAGAATTTTTTGCCTCAAGCTGTCTGCCGTGAGTTTCACTTTATGAAAGTCGAGGATGCCATCGGGCACGTCGAAGTTGAGGTTGGTATCTGATCCCCCACGGCGAATGTTGAGGGGCAGGCTTAAGGTATTCATGTCATGCCGTTCGATCTGAAAGAGATTGAGATTCGAATTGACCAAACATGTTTTTGAAACTTTTCATTCCTCCAGAGATTAATTTTCCTAGCTCCATGCTGTGAAAGACGGAAGCACCCTACCAGTAAACTCGAATTTGAGTTTCAGCTTCACCACTGGATATTGTGAGACACCTGCTTGCAGGTATTGAATGATTAAATTGCAAGGCCTAAAATCAATTGTATTTATTGAGTGCTTACTGTGCACAAAGCACTGTACTAAGCACTTGGGAGAGTACAAGATAACAAACACATTCCCTGCCCACAAAGAGCTTACATCAGACACCAACTTCCTGATGATCCAATAACTATTAAAGGTCACTAAGGAAGATAACAGCACAATGGAAAAGTTATCCAGTTAGCTTTGACTATTCCAAGGGCCTTCATATATTGTACCAGGTCAGAGATTGCACATTGCATTACTGTTTAAACAGAATCCAACACAGAGCCAGCAAGTGAAATTCATGCAGCTGCAGCCATTGACAGAAGACCAATTGTCACAAGGAACCCTGTGATGAGGGAATACAATGAAGTTAGATTAATTATGATAATTGAGGTAGTTGACCCGGGTATTTGGCAACAAAAATACAGATGAAAAAACCAAAGGACTTTTCATTATAAGATAATGGACTCATTATTATTCCTGCACACATATAAAAACCCCAGAAGTTCTAGCTCAGAGGGAACATTTCAGAATGGAAAAATTCCATGTCTTTTGAGGAGTGTTCTAATACTAACTCTTCTCTTAAAATTTGCCAAGTATGAATGTACATTGGCAATCTGATGTATATATCATTTTTTTAAATGGTGATCCCCCAAAACATACCAAATTTGATGTATTTCCTTTGGGATACCACAGTTCCTAGAAGCAATAAAGTAGGTCTCAAAACAGTCACAGAAGGAACACGACTATAGTGTAAGACAAAAAAATCATCTTGTACAGACTACTCCATTGCTGGGTTATGAACCATGGAAATATATTTCATTAGCATAAAAGAGTAATCAAGGTATTACCCTGATTAAATAGTACCCACATGAAGCAGAATTATTCAGTGGTAATCAAATTTTAGTGCTAAAAATGTTAAATGTTTTTGCCCAATTAAAATTACAAAGAACAGGGGTAATGAGTTTTGGTGGTCAAAGACCCTTTGGCCCCTCAGGCATTGCAAGCTCCTATGGTATAAAATATAAGGATTTCATAGAGCCATACTCTCTAGCATTCTTCCCTACCTGAGTTAAGTCCTTGGGGAGATGGGCATCAGGAAGAGTGGTGAAGAGAATGCTGGGAGTGCATAGGTCAGTGGCCTGGCTCTCTAAAGACCCCAGACCTTACCTGCATATCATACAGGCATACTTCTTTCTCTAACAACTGTCCCTGGTCCTTGCCAAATGATGTCACCAATCCTGAGAGCTCCAGGGACCTACCCACGAAGTCATAAGCACTCTCTCTGTGTCACCTGAGACCCCTAATGGGCAGCTGAGCCCAACTCTCTGAAGCTCCTAGATTACCAATGCTTGGTAGAGCCCTACAGACACACACCCTAGAAAACAGCAGGCAACCTTGTTCCTCAGGCCCTAGAGCACCTGGTTCCCCAGGGGGAGGTCATGATGAAACAGAGTCAACCAACAGCTACCAGGGCAGATGGCAGGTGAACAAGAAAGTCAACAAACAGCAGTCAGAATTGGTAATAGGCAAGCAAGAATTAGCAGAAAGGTCAGTCAAGAGAACCTTAATCATCTGCCCTGAGAGCACGGACTGAGAACTCTTTAGTTTGGGAAGCAGGGTGGCTCAGTGGAAAGTGCCTGGGCTTCGGAGTCAGAGGTCATGGGTTCGACTCCCAGCTCTGCCACTTGTCAGCTGTGTGACTGTGGGCAAGTCACTTAATTTATCTGTGCCTCAGTTACCTCATTTGTAAAATGGGGATTAACTGTGAGCCTCACGTGGGACAACCTGATTACCGTCTATCTACCACAGCGCTTAGAACAGTGCTCTGCACATAGTAAGCGCTTAACAAATACCAACATTATTATTTAGTTATTTTAAAACTTAGTCCAAAAAATGCATCTGATTTATTGAGCACGTATGTGCAGAAAACTGTACTAAATGCTTGGGAGAGTATAATGCAACAGAATTAGCAGACACATTCCCTGCCCACGAGCTTACAGATGAGCGGGAGACAGACCTTAATATGAATAGGTAATTTATAATGTATAAAGATATGCATATAAGTGCTGAGGAGTTGGGAGTGGGGCAAATATCAAATGTCCAAAGGTCACAGATTGAGGTGCATAAACAATACTATATTTATATATTTTACAATACAAAAACTTGACACCGTAACCCAGATGACCTTTCTGCCATTTCCCTTAAGATCTTTTCATCACTTCAAACCCATCTTCCCACTCTCCTGCTAAAGAACTCTGTGTTTCTATTTTGCCATATAATATTTCTACCTGTCAGTTTCTCCTGTTGTTCAAAAGACACTAGCCACTCATGCTTTAAATGTTAAAAACCCCATGTCTGCCTGTTCTCCCAACACTTTTGGCTAGATGCCTTTTGAAACTTGGCATCATGATATTAGGTGTCCTGGATTTCCTGTTCCTCATATCCTTTTCTTATACTACTGATACAGCTACCTTGTGCCTCCAATTTGCATCTTTCCTTTTACCTGAGTTTATTCATTCATTTCAAACCGTGCAATATCATTTTTTTCCATCCTAGTACATCTGAATTTAACCCTTATGTGGGCAGGATCCTGGGTCTGGATGTCTGACCTTTACTGACAGAGGTTTAGTGCTGTATCTGGTGAATGGATAAGAAACAGATATGAGCTCTTGAATAACTGACTGAATATGTAGCAAACATAGTGGAGTCGGATTGGAGTCATAGTTAAAAACAAGTTTAGATTTCCAAATCCTTTTGCTACTTATTCCCATTTCTCCATTCATTCAGGTAAGAGCAGACAAAAAAATTCAAGGATAATAATTGTGAAATGTGTATGTCCCAAGCACTGTGCTTACTGCTGGGGTAGACACAAGATAATCAGATCAGACACAGTCTGTGTTCCATATAGGGTTCACAGTCTATGAAAGAAAGAGAACAGGTACTTAATCTCCATTTGACATATGTGAAATTGAGGCACAGAATTTAAGTGACAGAGTCCCCACTACCAAAGGAATCACAATTTACTTTGATGAGGGAAGAGAAGAGGTTGGCAATAGAAATATAAACAAAGACTGAAATAATAAAAAAGGAAAAAATCATGAAAAGACACGGGACTGTTTATTTCAGGATCATTAACAACCAAGGCGGCCAGAGTTATTTCAAGGAAGAGGTTGACCATTACTTCCATCTCTAAAATACTTTACACTAAAATAATTGGGCTTAGATTGCAGCATGAAGCAGAGTTGTAACAAAGAACTTTGATGTAATGGTGAACAAACTCAGAAACAGATCTCCAAGACAGGTTGTGGGCTCACCATCTCAGGAGATATTTGAAAACAGAGCAGACCACCATCTCATCTCCACTCACATAGCTGAAGACAGGGGCCAGACCAGGAGACCTTTTCTGTGTTCAATATTATGAAAAGAGGCTTCCCCAATGCTAAAGATAGCTGATCACAGTTGCAACAACTAAAGTATCCAGAAGTTACTTATCTCAGTTGGCCAAACAATATTGGTTCAAGCCCAGCAAATATAATGACCATGTCAACTGAAATTTATGTATAAATTTTGAGCCCTATGGGAACCTCACACCCCACAGTATAAGAACAACAAGGCATCATTCAATCAGTCAATGGTATTTACAGAGTGCTTACTGTGTGCAGAGCATTATGCTAAGCACTTGGGAGAGAACAATATAAAGGAGTTGGTAGATACATTCCCTGCCCACAGTGAGCTTACACTCCAGAGGCAGAAACGGACATTAATGTAACTTATTTCTACATGTATTATATATAATATAATTTATTAATCAATCATATTCATTGAGTGCCTACTGTGTGCAGGGCACTGGACTAAGCACTTTGGAGAGTACAAGCATCAATATAATATACATATTTCCTGCATACAATGAGTTTACAGCCTAGAGGGGGAGACAGACATTACTACAGATTAACTGTGAATGAATTTACAGTGGACTAATAAATTATAGTCGGTATTAATAAATAATAAAGTTATAATTTAATTGATTTATAAAATGCATTAATATTTAAGCTCCTTGAGACAGAGATTTTGTGTATTCCCAAAAGCCTAGTACAGTGCTCGATTCACAGTAGCTACTCAATAAAAACTAATGAAACAATCACCTGCTCTAATTTAGTTTGCACAGGACTTGCTGACTATCTTAATATTAAAGCGAATAATGTAAATAACTTTAATAGTGCTAACTGCAATTCATGGTTTCCATGGGGTGCTAACACAACCATTACAATTGTAAAATCCTGTTTCTCAAAGGATCGCTTGATTTACTCCAGTAATATGCATCATCACTGGGGAAAAAATGCAATAGATAGGAAATCTACTTTTAAATTTTCAGGGACTGGTTACCCAGTAAAGTAGATTTTCCATGTCACTTGCTTCTCTCCTCCTGCTTCCTACTCAATGAGCTCTTTAATGCCCTAAGACATTAGGTAGACTGTCCTCTATATTGTACTCTCCCAAACACATTCCAGTACAATGCTTTCCACACAGTAGGTGCTCAGTAAATACTACTGATCAATTTCACCAGAAAGCAGACAGTCAGAGAAAGGAAACTGTTCCTCCAGTGGAAGGTTGGCTAGAAGAGATTTTAATTAATCAATCAATAGTATTTTTTGAGGGCTTACCATGTGCAGAGCACTATACTAAGTGCTTAGAAGAGTATAATATAGTAGACATGATCCCTGACCTTAAAGAGTTTATAATTCAGCAGAGAAGACAGACACTAAAATAAATTACAGGTAGGGGGAAAAATTCAAATTAAATGACATATACATAAGGGCTGAGGAGGGGGGATGAGTACTTAAGTGATTGGTGGTTGAGAATTTCATAATTAACAATATTCTTCCAGGATATACCAGATTATAGGAATCAATCAATTGAATTTATTGAGGACTTACTGTGTGCAAAGCATTGTACTAAGTGCTTGGGAGAGTACAATACAACAAAGTTGGTAAACACATCTCCTGCCCACAATGAGTTTACAAGACTGGAGGGAATATGAAGAGAAAAAACCAACAAAAATTCTTTTCAGTATCAAGTGCAGATCTGGTGCTGAATAACTTATGCTTTAACAACAAAAGGTGTGGAAGTAAGGTATAATGGTAAAATCTGATCCTAATCTTGAAACTAATCAAAAAAGATAATTCACTGTGGTGTAGGATTCCCGGCTTCCAGAAATGCTTTCTTCTCAGGAAGGCTACCTCCAAAGTCATCACATAGTTTTGCATCATCTCCACAGGAAAAACTCAAGTACAAGACAAACTTCCTAAAACAATTCTGAGTCACCTTTGCATGAGTCAAGATTCAAAGAACAATGTCCCACATTGGCACACCTCAATAAAATGCCAGTCAGAAAGTATTACTAGTGTGTTCAGAACAAATTGTTCAGATTTCCAGGAATGCATGTTTATGTTTACAATATTTTTATACTCTTCATGTACATAATCCTGAAATGCAAATTTAACACCCAAACCCCACCCCCGGTCCAAACTGAATGAGAACACACTATACTCCCCACAAAATCCACTTCAAATTGGAGAAATATTGCTATTTCACAACTGAGAGAACTGATGTACAGTTAGCTAGAAAACTAAAGGTGGCAGCACTGTAATTAATTTTCATTCAGAGATGTTACCCAGAGGAGGAATACAGAGTTAAGAAACTGCTAGTGGCATGGCCCACAAAAACTCATATTCCTGATGACAAATAATTCTTCATGAATGGACTTCCAAAGCCCCTGCCCTTAAAATGTATGTAGCATATGTAGGAACAAACTGCTGCGACTTCACTGGGTCAAGGTTTGGCAGTTCTAGCTTTCCGTTTCTATCTCTTCCCCATAAAGCGTTGCCAATACAATTCACCAAGATTTTGGTTCATTCTTCCTAGTAACTTCTTTCAACCTATAAAACACAGTAAATCTCTACTACTGGCCTGCCATCAACTGTTAGAGGCAAGAAGGAAACAAAGACATAACACTTTTTTCATCTACAAATATGCCAAACATCCCTTGGAGTTTTTTTTCTCTTAGTACACAAGGTCCAAAATGAGCTTTATGAGTTAATATTTTAAGAGGTTTTTGTACTATATAATTTAATAGAATGTTTGAAGGGGTGTTTTTGGTGATCCATCATGCAATCTATCAATTGTATTTAGTGTTTACTAGGTGCAGGGCAAAGTAGTACTGCTTTGAAGGGTACAATACAACAGAATTGGTAGACATAATCCCTGTCTTCAAGAAGTTTACAATTTAGTGAATGATTTTGGTCTATATGATTAACTGAGGATAGGTCTGAGAGGAAAAAAAAACCTTGAAACAATACTGGAAAAAGACTGCACAAATTATCAATGCAAACCTCAATGCAAAATAAACAACCTTCTTTTCTCAAACGAGCACTCTTGCAACTTTTGTAATATGGCTATACTAGCGTGGACATTATAATGGAAAATAACCATTTAATTCAAGACAGTTTCAAGGACGCAATCTTTTAGACTGTTAGCCTGTTGTTGGGCAGGGAGTGTCTCTATCTGTTGCTGAATTGTACATTCCAAGTGCTTAGTATAAGTGCTCTGCACACAGTAAGCCCTCAATAAATATGACTGAATGAATGAAGCAGTCTTTTACACTCTGGGTTGTAAATATATATAATCAATATTCCAAGATGCTATGGAGGCAGAAAATGTAAAAATAGTTTGGATGCATTCATGAATGATAAGGCTATAGAGGGAAGAGTTGGAGATGAGGACTCAAATATGTTTTTTATCTAGTATAGTCTATTCTTTACCAACTTAAAAATATTGCATTTGTTTAGAAGGATTTCACTTAGTAAAATTTTTCCTTTTAAATGAAAACTTCAATTAAGGTGTTCTAGATCAGTAACGAACTCATCATATTATATATATAATTTGTATGTTACTCCAACCACCCAAATTTCATTTCTCACTATTCCTTTTTGAACTTCAGAAACATTCAAATTAATCTAATTACTCTTTCTGAAACACAGTGAACAGATTCAGAAATAATGCTTTCAAAAATCCATCCTTTCAAACCCAAATTAAAAAACAAAATCCTCATGGATCCCTGGGAGGAGTGAAGAGAAACTTCTGGGCCACTCCATCCAAGATATTAATATGCATATATCCATTTTGATTTTAAATCTTTTTTATTAAATAAATCTGATTGATTCTCTACTTTGCCATTCTGGATCAGAATTACATAATTTTTTTGCAACACGACTTAACTAAAACACTTCCATTTTAAGTTTGATGGTTCTGTAACATGACTCCTCAAAACACTTTGACACTCACCCCAGTCCCAAAATATTTATATCTATATTCTTATGCTCTGCTTTTTTCCCTCCCCCTAATCTACTATTGCCTGTCACCCCTTGGAGACTGTATGCTCCTACTGGGCAGGGAGATTACACCTACCAACTCTGTTATATTGTATTTTCTCAAGCACTTAGTACAGTGTTCTGCACATAGAGCTCAAAAAATACTAATAATGAATACATAGCCCTTTTAGTTTCTGTCAATCCAAAATATAGTATTAGATGCAAGTCCAAAATGAAACAAGTACTGGCAATTTCTGCTTACATGTAAATTGCCAAAGCTCTTTTCACTTTTGTTAGATGTTCACAAGAAAATCAAGCAGCATGCATGGCCTAATGGTTACAGCACAAGCCGGGGATTCAGAATGACCTAGGTTCTAATCCCACCTTCTCAACCTGTCTGCTGTGTGACCTTGGCCAAGTCACTTTACTTTTTTCTACCTCAGTTACCTCATCTGTAAAATGGAGATTAAGACTGTGAGCCCCATTTGGGACAGGGACAGTGTCCAACTCAGTCATTTTATATCTACCCCAGAGCTAAGTACAGTGCCTAGAACATAGTAAGCGCTTAACAAATACCACAATTATTATTATTAGCTGAGCTACTACTCCATTTCAATTCAGGCCAAGATGAATCAAGATATCAAAATAACAAAGGTTTTCTTCAAGGCCTTAGCATTTCTATCATCATCAAGGAATCCTGTCATCTGCTAAGAACAGCAGTGTGCCTAACCCCTGTATTGCCTACCCTAAATCAGCTGGGTGCCTTTACAACAAGACAGGCAAAGCAGCTGGGGCTATATCCGGCTGTTTTCATGACCCTGACCAGATTGTCCACTCCCTTGTGCTTTATCTGTGACCAGTGTCTTGTGCTCTTGAATAATATTACCTCACCCAAAAGGGTGCCAAAACCAATCTAAGCTTGAGTTTTTGGAAATTATGAAACATCCTATCCCAATTCTGTGAATTAGAGATATTGTCCCATTCCCATTTTCATAAAAAAAGTGTCCTACTCACTTTTGCATGTCTCCAGGAGCATAAGTGATGACTATTTATTTAATACAAAATGACAAGATCCCTCACCTGAGTTTGTACTACAGTGCAACAACAGAAATTACATGAAAGGGAGTGCTTGTCCAAACACAGATTTAAAAAAGAGAGGACAGTAAAAATTTACAAAATGGTTTGTTGCTGGTTTTGATAACTATATTTACTGGTGAAATGGGGGGTGGGGGTGCTAGGGAAAGGAGTGGAAAAGAGAAAACTGGAGGACAAAAAAGTAGCCTGAGAATTAACATAATAGGTTCTGCCAACCTGGAAACCACCCTGGTCTCATTCATAGATTATAAACTATGTTTTTGCAAAAAGACTGCCAAAGAAACTTAAACTTCTCCTGCCCCCCCAAAATCAATATTTCTATCCCTTGCTAAAAGAAAAATAAAATAGTCACGCTGAAGGGTTCAGCAGATGACTTAATTAGCAACTAAAAATACATAATTCAAGTGAAAATGTGCTTTAAACACTTGACATTTAATTAACTAATTTTTCATTGAGATGGCAATTATGGTACCCTGGTGTCACATGGGAATTAGGGTCAGGACTGTGCCCAACCCAATATGCTTGTATCGAACCCAGTGCTGAGTACAATGCCTGGCACACAGTAGGCACTTAAATACCACCATCATTATTAAAATAAATTTAAAATATTTTCATGATGACAATTACATTGTTTAGCTCTAACACCTGCTTTCACTAATATACCTGATTAAAATGCAATGAAAGAATTAGGAAACATTCTTCAAACACACATCTCTCTGGAGCCCCTTAGCTAAGTGCACAAAGGGTCCCCTTCTCTTCTCCCTATATACACTTCTTCAAGGAGTTCATCCACTCCATAGTTTGAACCACCAGCTCTATGCAGTTGACTACCAAATCTATCTTGCTGACTGAGCTCTCACCGTCTGTTTATTGCTATATTGTAATCTCCCAAGTGCTTAATAAAGTGTTCTGCAAACAGTAAATGCTCAATAAATATGACAGACTGACCGACTCCAAGCCACCTCTACAAGGATTTCCTGTGGACACCTGAAGCTCAATATGTACAAAACCAAACACCTTATATCCTCCAGTTTGTAAGGTCATTATGGACAGGGAACGCATCTGCTAATTCTGTTGCACTGCACTTAGTACGGTGCTCAGCACATAGTAAGCACTCAATAAATATGATTGACTGATTGATTCCCACCAAATCCTCTAGTAACTTTCCCATTACAGTTGTCATCACCATCCGACTCCTCCCTGAGGCCAGCAAACATGATATTATCCTCAACTCCACCTTCAAGTTAACTAAAACCATTCTCTCATGTGATTTCCACCAATGCTTCTAAAAAGACATGTTCATTCTATAACATAGATTGCTACAATACTTGTTTCATAAAACTCTACCGCTTCTGTCATGAATTTCAGGAACCACCCTCTCTTAGGAATACAATAATAAACAAACCACTTATTTTCCAGGTTGGTAATTAACCTTAATTAAATGTAGCAATTTTGGAGAATGGACTGCTGTCACTACCAGGCCTGTAGGTAAACAGAGGATTTAATTTTTTTATCATTACCAGTCCATTAACCCTCTCTACAAAATCCTTTCTAGTAAGTATGAGATCATTAAATCCTCACAGGAGCCCATAGGATTAAGCACTGGTCTTTTACTTGAAGGAACACAGTTTAATATAAAATTGAGTCCTAAGGGAAATCTTAATGGTTTCAACTAGGTTTTTAAAGGGTTGTCTTTAGCAGAGGCAACATTTAGGATTATAGATTTAATCTGAGCACTGTATGAAGTACCTTCCTTTACTCCTTTTTTTAAAAAGTATTTGTTAAGGCCTTACTATGTGCTAGGTACATAGCACTGGGGTAGATTCAAGCTAATTAGCTTGGACACAGACCATGTCTCACGTGAGGCTCAGTCTTATTCTGCATTTTGCAGATGAAGTCACTGAAGCACAGAGAAGTGACTTGTCCATGATCACACAACAGACTAGTGATGGAAGCAGAATTAGAACCCAGGGTTCTTCAGACTCCCAGCCCTGTGCTCTATCCACTACATCACATTGCTTCTCATTTGGGGATTGCTACCCTTAACAAATTGCAAATTCCTTTTATAGAGTAACTTCGCAATCAAACCTTTTCTTAATGTATTGAAAAACATCAGTACTTAGTAAATTGACTTGAAATTTTCCCAAATAGGAAGGATATTGCAAATATTAAAATGCACAGTCAAATCTACTGATCACTAGCATTGACAGGGTTTCATGTATCAAGTATGACAAGCATCTAAAACTGTAACATGATATACAACTTACAATTTTGAAATATAAGAATTAATAAAAGATTAGGAATGTTTTTATTAAACTTAATAAAACTTTATTAATCATATTTAATGAGTGCTTACTGTGTGCACAGCACTCTACAAAGTGCATGTGAGAATAAAACAGAGTTGGTAGACAAGCTTACAACAAGCTTACAGTCTAGAGGGAGGTATAGACATTAATATGAATTACAGATACATACCTAAATGCAGTGGGGCTGAAGGAGGAGTAAATAAGGATGTAAATCCATGCGTGAGGGGGAGACAGAAGGGAGTGTGAGAAGAGGAAATGAGGGCTGAGCAGGGGAAGGCCTCTTGGAGGAGATGTCTCACCTCCAGATGAGAAGCAGCATGGCTTAGTGGAAAGAGCACGGGTTTTGGAGTCAGATGACATGGGTTCTAATCCTAGCTCTGCCACTTGTCAGCTGTGTGACCTTGGGCAAGCCACTTAACTTCTCTATGTCTCAGGTACCTCATCTGTAAAATGGGGATTAAGACTGTGAGCTCCACTTTGGACAAGCTGACTAGCTTGTATCTTCCCCAGAACTTAGTATAATGCTTGGCACGTAGTAAGCGCTTAAATACTATGACAATAATAATAATAATAATAATGATAATAATCATAATATGGCTTTGAAGGTGGGAAGAATGATCGCCTGTCAGATATGAAGAGGGAGGGTGTTCTGAACCAGAGGCAAGAGTTGGGCAAGAGAAGTCCGGTGAGATATGAGAAGCTCCATTTTTAAAATGCTAAATATAGAGGTGGACTTACACTAGAAATTTAGGAGCACAGTTTCCTTTTAAACCAAGAATCCTGAAATTTTAAATCTTTAGGCTGTAGACCAAAATGGCTTTTTGTTCAAATCATGATAAGGTAAAACACACAAGCACAAAAATAATAATAATAATAATAATGTTGGTATTTGTTAAGCGCTTACTATGTGCCGAGCACTGTTCTAAGCGCTGGGGTAGACACAGGGGAATCAGGTTGTCCCACGTGGGGCTCACAGTCTTAATCCCCATTTTACAGATGAGGGAACTGAGGCACAGAGAAGTTAAGTGACTTGCCCACAGTCACACAGCTGACAAGTGGCAGAGCTGGGATTCAAACTCATGAGCCCTGACTCCAAAGCCTGTGCTCTTTCCAATGAGCCACGCTGCTTCTCTATATACATGAATCACTTTCTAGTTTCTTTCTGAGGAACGAGGTTGAGATAGGTAGCTGTTATCTGTATATCTGATTTCTGAAAATCATCTGAAAATCAGCAGCAGCCAGAGTATTTATTCAGTGCTTACTGTGTGCAGAGCACTGTACTAAACACTTAGTGGAGTACAACACAATAGAGTTGGTAAACATGTTTGCTACCCAGAACAAGCTCATAGTCTACAGCAGGAGACAGATATGAGCAGCAGCATGGTGTAGTGGATAGGGCACAGGTCTGGGAGTCAGAAGGTCATGGACTCTAATCCTGTCTCCACTACTTCTCTGCAGAGTGACCTTGGACAAGTCACTTAACTTATCTGTGCCTCAGTTATCTCATCTGTAAAATGGGGATTTAGACTGCGCCCCATGTGGGACCGGGACTGTGTCCAGCGCAATTTTCTTGTGTACACCCCAGCGCTTAGTACAGTGCCTGGCACACAGTAAGTGCTTAACAAATGCCATGATTATTATTACTATTATGTTACTATCCCTGATTGCTTTCATTCTTCTTTCTACTGAAAGACACAGAGGCTGAAATATTGGTTAGGGAAACAACTCACACAAAGTTATCCCTTTTTCTTCTTCCCTCCTAACTCTTTCTCTCTCTAATACCACCATTCATTTTACAGGCACATTTCTCCTTTCATTGGGGATCTCATTACAGTATAAACTATATTTATCCATATTTTATCCTGGGGTAAAAAAGACATAGAAATTACAATTATTGTCTAAAGAGTCTCTTGTGGAGTTGTAATAGGCTGCGACCCTTCCACTGAGCACAATACTGATGAACACTTTTCTAAAATCTAATGATTGCAGTAGGTTAGTATACATCCCTAAGCCTTCTCCTCAACATATCCTAAAATGCATATTCTACTCCAAGAAATGCCAGAGTGACTACTACTCCAGATCTTGTTCTTCCTAGCTCCAAGAATGCTTAGAGTGCTCGCACTATATGAGATCTTGCATCTTGTAAAGCCTATTTTCCCCTTAGGCTGTAAGCTCCTTTTAGGAAGGGAAAACATCCAATAACTCTTGTTACCCTGTACTCTCCCAGGGGTTGTACAGTGCTGTACAAATAGAAAGCACTCAAATCTCAAATACAAATGATTAATTGATTTTATAAATACTATTCTAAGATTCCTCTAGACTGCAAGCTCTTGGTGGGCAGGGAATGTGCCTACCAACTCTGTTATCTTGTACCGCCCAAGCATTTAGTACAGCACTCTGCACAGTATGTGCTCAAAAAATAAACACTGATTGATTGATTCCCTACTAACCATATAACCTAGGGCAACCAGGAGAGAACACTTTCATTCAATAGTATTTATTGAGCGCTTACTATGTGCAGAGCACTGTACTAAGCGCTTGGGATGAACAAGTCGGCAACAGATAGAGACAGTCCCTGACCTTTGACGGGCTTACAGTCTAATCGGGGGAGACAGACAAGAACAATGGCAATAAACAGAGTCAAGGGGAAGAACATCTCATAAAAACAATGGCAACTAAATAGAATCGAGGCGATGTACATTTCATTAACAAAATAAATAGGGTAATGAAAATATATACAGTTGAGCGGACGAGTACAGTGCTGAGGAGATGGGAAGGGAGAGGGGGAGGAGCAGAGGGAAATGGGGGGAAAAGAGGGTTAAGCTGTGGAGAGGTGAAGGGAGGGCGGTAGAGGGAGTAGAGGGAGAAGGGTAGTTCAGTCTGGGAAGGTCTCTTGGAGGAGGTGAGTTTTAAGTAGGGTTTTGAAGAGGGGGAGAGAATTAGTTCGGCGGAGGTGAGGAGGGAGGGCATTTCAGGACCGCGGGAGGATGTGGCCCAGGGGTCGACGGCGGGATAGGCGAGACCGAGGGACGGTGAGGAGGTGGGCACTTGGGAGGGCATTCACCACCACCAGCATCAGCACTCCAGCCCAAGCCAGCTAGATTCTGATTCAACAGTGTTGAACAAAAGTCACAAGAAGAAAGTCTTTCCTATAACCATAACACGTAAGGAAAAACCACTCCCTAAGCTTAATGTCGAAATACCTTACTTGCACAGATGACATCGTTAAGATTAAAAGTTATATCCCAAAAGCACACACTCTTCTGCTCACCACAGGTTTCGGGATGAGAAGTTTGAGGAAGGGATTCTTCTCATACAGAAAGTAGAACAGCTGATGACAAATATGAAATCCCAAACACTGTATGTCAGTCTGTTGGCAGACATCTGTTTGTGACATTCAGTCCATTTACCTTACTTTACTCTATGGAAGAACAGCATCTGTTCTAGATTCGTCCACTCAATAGTTTGAGAACATTACGAAACTGCTTTAAGAATCTTTTCAATTCCCTGAATCTGCAGCCATGACCTGAAATGGCACTAATTCCTTTCTTATCCTGATGATTCAAACTAAATATGAGATTGTTGAATAGGATGGCTGTTTAATACGGCAATCTACAGAATCCTATCTCTAACTTTAACTCCTAGCAACATCTTGTGTTTTTGCCTCACAGATAAATATGCAATCAACAGTTTAAAAAATCTCCATTACATATTTGGGATGACTCGGAAGACTGCTTCACAAGGACTTATTCTGCTGCCAAAGGAGTGCCAATCGGAAATAACAATCAGGAGACCCAATCTGTATAATGAAGCAGACAATGAGATGGCAGAAGTAGAGAAGAAATAATAGAGTGAGAAATGAAATGGAATTGAATTCCTGTCCTGTATAAGGCCAGTAGTGATTTCAAGACATCCAATGCCCTTTTCTTACTTCCATTTTATCCTGGGGTACAGAACACCAGCAGAGAAGCTAAAATGCCTTCACCAAGGTTTTAGTGGCAATCCAGGCACAGAACCAAGGATTCTATGTCCACTAACCACTATATTACTCATTCGTAGTTTTTGTGAGCACTAGATATGACCCGGCTCAGAGGGTGCCAAAAAGAGCACTGTCCCATGTTTGACCTGACCTTTTTGCCCCCCACAGGGTCTGAAATGAAAGGTTCAAGGCAACCTCCCATATAACCCCAGCTTGGATCTGAAATACGACCCTTCCTGGGCCCAGCCACCTGATTCCAATTTTTGACATTGTTTCCGACAATGTTTGTCAACTGGATAACCAGATGCTCTCTCATGCAGCTGGCTGTTTGCCCCATGTTGCTTCCTTGACAAGTAGTAGACAAGCTCAATCTTGGAGAGGGGCAGGGCTACTGGAAGAGGCAGTCTCAAGATGCTGCCACACTCACTACTTAAACTGGGAGCCCAGTGACAGGGATTGTGTCCAATCTGATTAACTGGTATTTACCCCAACACTTAGAACAGTGCTTGACACATAGTCAAGAGGAGGAGGAGCAGAGGAAAAGGGGGGCTTAGTCTACGAAGGCCTCCTAGAGGAGGTGAGCTTTCAGTAGGGCTTGAAGGGGGGAAATGTGCTAGCTTGGCAGATGTGAGGAGGGAGGGCATTCCAGGAAGAGGTAGGACATGGGCCAGGGGTTGACTGGGGGACAGGCAAGAATGACACACAATGAGAAGGTTAGCAGCAGAGGAGTGGAGTATGTGGGCTGGGCTGTAGAAGAGAAGAAGGTGAGGTAGGAGGAGGCAAGGTGATGGAGAGCTTTGAAGCCATTAGTGATGAGTCTTTGCTTGATACAAAGGTTGATAGGCAACCACTGGAGATTTTTAAGGAGGAGGGTTGACATGACCAGAGTGTTTCTGTAGAAAGACAATCCATCTATCAAAGGCTATACTTGGATAGGCAGTTCTGATTCAGCACATTGTTGGTTTCTTTGATAATTCATTAAAATTCAAGCCAAACCCAGGGAACACTGTAGTGAGGGAAAAGGAAAAATTAAAAAAACATATCTCCCAAATCCCAATTTCCAATTTGGAAGAGGTCATTATAAATATTTTAAATCTCTCTTTAGTCCCCACTCATAAGTTAACAGATCTCAGATTCACATTCTCACTGAATATATGGGAACAATTCTAAGGAGTTTTCTTAGAATCCTTCTTTGAAGAAGTACAAATGATAAACATCCCAATTATAAAAACTGCATAACAATAGTTGCATAACAAATTATTTTCTTGTTTTCACTAAAGACCACCTGTGCTTTCAAGTAATGGTGGAAATTTTGTTAAAGTGCTGTGGCCAGTTAGCATTTCCCAACTCATATTTATTTGCAATTTTTTTTTCCAAAGAGAACAGGTTTGAAATAAGATATACCAAAACCCTGGCTGTCTTGGAGACAACTTTCACATTATCTAGTTCAGCAAATTAGAGAACACTTAATCAACACAATATTGTTTTAGAAATGAGAATGACATACCAGGAGGGAAAGATGGTAAGATTAACCTATCTGCTGTTACCCTTCCTCCTACCAAGCTTTTGGCATGCAACGGCCTCAATACAGATGCTATGAAAGATCAAGGTGACATCTATTCTGACCACCTGTTCTCCACCGATCAAAACCTTTTGAGGCAATGCCACGCGTCTTATAGGGCTTCACATTCATTTTCCAAACAGAGAATATCTCCCTGCATGACAGAACATTCAACAGGGAAATTTTTAATATGTGACTTTAAGGACTGCTTGGAAATCCACTTCAACCACAAGGACTGTTTAAGGCAAGAGCCAGGTTGGCAGGCTGGGACTGTATAGTTGGATTGGGTTGGCAGTCAAAGGAATAGAAGATCAATTCCCCCCTGCTATTCAGAATCTTTGGCCAGGAGGAGTGGGTTGGAATCCTCAACCTACCAGTTGGCTACTAGCCTCCAGCACAGCGACTGCCACTGGAATTATTCCAAGGACCAGATAGAAATAGTTTGGAGGGGCACAGAAAACTTGCTTACTCGCATGTAGTCGCATATACTGTACCTATTTAGATTACTGAATCTTTTCTGAGATGATTTTCATCATCATAATCACCACTATTAACAGGGCTTATTGAACACCTACTGTATGCTCAGCACTGCACTAAATCAGATAAAAAGCAGAAAAGACCAGTCTCTGGCCTCAAGGAGTTTCCAATCCAGTAGAAAGGCAGGAGGACATAAATTGCCAAATATGCAATGGTTAAACTCCTTAGCGGCAGGGATCGCATCTACTAATTCTGTTATACTATTCTTTCCCAAACAGTACAGTACTCCTTACATAGTAAGTGCTCAATACATACCACTGATTGATAAGAGCACCGCAAAACTAATAACAACAAAAGAAATTCAGTAACATAATAAACAGACAGCTTTAACAAGTTAAAGAAGCAAAAAAGGTGAGATGACCAAGGTGGGAGGTTAGCTAAGGAATGTCTCTTTGAGGTGGCTTTTGAGGAGCACTTAGAAGGTGGGGGAAGGAGGGTGTCAGAGTGTGGAGGCTATGAGAGGAGAGACTGTCACCCTGGAGGACAGGCATGAGCAACCATCAGGGAGAATCATAAGCAAGGGATAATTAGAAGGTGATCCTGGGAGAAGTGAAGAGTGCAAGCCGGGGTATAGTGCAAGAAGAGAGTGGGCAGACAGAAGGAGACAGTTGATGGAGGTAGAGAGTAGACAGGTAGAAGTAAAATGTTGGTGGAGGAAGAGAGTAGATAGGAGAGAATTGGCTGAGAGCCCTGAAGTCAAAGGTCAGTGATTTTTTTTTTAATGTAAAGAAAAAGGAAACCAAAGGAGGTTTGGTTGGGGCGTGGTGAATTTCAAAGGGTATTTTAAAATGATGCTTGCAGGTGTATGTAGGACAGAGGGGAGACGAGAGAGGCTTGAGGCAGAAAGGACTTAAAAGAGGCTGTTAAATTATAGTTATTACTGTTACTCAATATTGCCTCTTTCTTGATTTTTATTTTCTGTTCCTTTCTCCCCCATCCCCCACCCCCAATCTCATGACCCAGATTCCAGGAGCATATATCAGAGAGGAGAGGTAAACCAAACAGAGAATGGACAAGAGGGGACCAAAAACCTAAAAAACCAGCAAAGATGTACTGGGCACTCACAGAGAGCAAGCAGAGCACTGTCCTGAACCAGTCACTAACCAGTAGCGGCCTTCCCCCATATCTGCTCTGTGATTTAGGATTGCTTCAGGGAAGGAAAAAAGCAGGAGTGGATGCAGCTGAAAACTGGGTGGGGCAGAGTTTTGAGACTGGTCATACCATGGTAATTTCAATAAAACTCTTGGCTTTCCCTCCTTCCTTATTCTGTCATGTTCAGCGTTGAGGGCTATAAAGAATAAACTGCTGTTACCACAGAGAAACTACTGCTGCTGTAGATATATAATTCCAGCTGCCTCAGTCCTCTTTTCTATTAAGGCAGCTTAAAACACTCTTTGAATTGGAAAACTGCAACATCAATCTGTCTTTCTTTGCCATTCCAAAGTGGTGTGTTGTAATGTTTTTTGTAGGATAAGATAAATTGTTTTTCAACCAAATGATATAAAGAAATGATACAAAGTTAAGCTTTTCAAAAAAGAAGGAAAAATAGTGGCAACCAGCTCCAAGCGGATGAACACCCTTCAGGACTCTCCTCCCCTCTGGGCTTGGAATAGATTTTACTTCCAGAAAGTGGAAGCTATTGTTTCTGTTCTTCATTCTGGTCAGGATGAGGAGTGGGCCTTTTCAGGTGCTCTTTTCTTGCAGTAAGTCTAGTTTCTGGACAAATCCTTACCACAAAATAAATACTTTTTATTGGGCAAATTGAATTTTGGGAGTTAACTCTATTTTAATAGACAATATGGTTTGTTTTGTAATTATTTCATCAAAGGCTCCTTTGAGAGTAATGCGAACTCTGCAAATGGGAGGAGAAATAAAGAGCCTATACAATTTTGCAGGAAGATACCTAAGCCAGCCCAACAAAATTTTCTAAACCCCAGGGTGTGTAATGTAATGTTCAGTGGCTGTTTCCTGGGGTGCTCAAAGGATAATGACAGGCAATCCCACGAATTTTGTTTTTTGATAGTAATTACATCCTGCTCTCTCCTTTACCTTGTTCCCTTACCCCACATCACATAAACAGTGGCATTACAGCTCTTTTTCCCTACTTTAATTTAGCCTGGACCCAAAGCTATAGGTTAGTCAGATAAATTGACAGGGCCTCGGGAAAGGGAAGTTGCTCACGGCAACTGGTTAAAGCTGGCGCTGCTGTCACGCTTCACGGGGAGGACTGTTTGAAACTGGTTCTTCTCCAGAAATGAGTGGGAATTAAGTTCAACCAAACCAAAACCTGGACATCCATCTGATTTCCAGATTACTGTTATCAACACCAAAGAGAATGGCTCCAACCAGGTCTCTCGGTAAGATTTTTAAAGCATCTGACCAACAAAAGCATATAAAATTTGAACTAAAGTTAGGCAGACAACTAGGCAACCAATAATCAGTCGAGTGCATTTTTCAAAAGAAAAATCTCAGTCATTCTTATTTCTGAGGCACCTAATCCACTGATCTCAAAGCATGGTGCTATTACTTGCGCTGCCCTCAAAGAACACATTCAGAACCACTTTACATTTGAAGTCAGAAACAGAAAATGAAGGTGACTTACCCAACACTTACAACAAATCAGGAACCTGGTCCACTCTGGGACTGGTTCCCAGACCTTGTTCCTCCCTGAGGAGAGGCAGGTGAATGTCTGAGAGGCAGGTGAATGTCTGCGAAGCAGGAACTACTAACAGTCTCTATGTTATGACTCACCCTGGACTCTGGAGATACCGTATGCCCGTATGCATTATCTCTGACCATTACTCTGTGCTTTGAAAAAAACTTCAGACCTTGCACTGTAACCAATTAACTGACGCCAGCAACACTGAAGGTTTACTAAAGAGTAGAAATGTGCCCGGTGCCCTAACAGCAGCAAGATTATCAATCACGAATGTTTACTGAGTGCTTACTGTGTACAGAGCACTCTACTTTGAAAGTACTACAGAATTAGAACTCCTGTCAAACTCTAAAATAAATTACAAATGAAACGGGGAAGGGGCTAAATCTCCCAGGAGACAAGAAAGGAGGTAAAGGGAGGAGGGTAAAACCTGAAAGGGGAGGAGAAACGACTTATGCCTTCTCATTCATTCACTCAATTATATTTATTAAGTGCTTACTGTATGCAAAGCACTCTACTAAGTGCTTAGGAGAGTACGGTATAACAATAAACAGGCTTATTCCCTGCTCACAACGATCTACACAGCTAAGGATCCAAAATGGGGCATACTGGACCAGTTAAACAAAATAAATTAGTAGTAGGTAACACTTGCAGACTTGCAAACAAGTCTAATTGTACCTCTGGTATCAGGTACTAGTGTCACACTAGTCTTCAGTTAACAGAAAGATAAATACCATATTTTCTTTCAGGATTTTTGTTAGACAAAAGCATGGATGGGGTGATTATGTGGGTCATCCAAGAATGAAATCTAGAAATAATGGTAGGGGGAAAAAGGAAAGGAAAAAGGGGGAGGAAGAGAGAAGGGAAGAAGGGGAAGGTAAGAAGGAATTTGAGACTGTATCTCTTCCTTCTACTACACTCTCCCAAATGTTTGTGTTTAAGTATTTTAAACAATAGGCACTCAATGGATTATCTCCCCTGCTGTGTTGTTGCAGCCCTCTACAGCCCAGTGGCAGGGCTGTAGGAGCCAGGCCACAGGCTCCTCTTGCCCCTTGCCTCCAGAGAGGAGGATGAGCCACCTGGAGCCACTGCACCCCCTCCCTGCTGCTTTCAAAATGGGCACTGTGGCATTGCAGGAACTATGGCAACCCTGGCTCAGCTGCCCGCACCTTGTGCAGTCACCACGGTTGTTGCTGCCTGATGGCACTGTGAAATAGCAGGAGCAACATGCAATCAACAGCCGCAAAATCTCTATATTAGACATTGGAAAATCCAATGTTTCCTACACATACTAAGTTCAATTAGAGGCAATTTTGTGGCACCAAAAACCATCTCATTCCCTTCTCAAAAATCAGAATGGGGCAACTATATAATGGAGCCATAATACAAGTAAAGATGAGCTATATCTCTATGTGTGTGTGGATAACTATATACATGAGTGCTGTGGCGTTTTATTTGAAATGGAATTTGTTAAGTGCTTACTATGTGCCCAGCACCATACTAAGCACTGGGGTAGATACGAGAAAATCAAGTTAGACACAGTCCATGCCTGACGTGGGGTTCAGTCTTAATCCCCATTTTACAGAGGAAGTAACTGAGACACAGAGAAATGACTTAATAATAATAATAATGTAGGTATTTGTTAAGTGCTTACTATGTGCCGAGCACTGTTCTAAGCGCTGGGGTAGACACAAGGGAATCAGGTTGTCCCACGTGGGGCTCACAGTCTCAATCCCCATTTTACAGATAAGGTAACTGAGGCACCAAGAAGTTAAGTGACTTGCCCAAAGTCACACAGCTGACAAGTGGCCGAGCCGGGATTCAAACCCATGACCTCTGACTCCAAAGCCCATGCTCTTTCCACTGAGCCACGTTGCTTCTCTGTTGGTATTTGTTAAGCGCTTACTATGTGCACAGCACTGTTCTAAGCGCTGGGGTAGATACAGGGTAATCAGGTTGTCCCACGTGAGGCTCACAGTCTTAATCCCCAATTTACAGATGAGGGAACTGAGGCACAGAGAAGTTAAGTGACTTGCCCATGGTCATGCAGCAGACGTGGTAGAGCTGTGATTAGAACCCAGGTCCTCTGACTCCCAGGCCCATGCTCTTTCCACTAAGCCACTCTGCTTTTCCTGGTTTTTATGACCAGGAACAGATGTAGAATCTATATATTTTCAAGTTACTGCAGGCAAGTTGCTCCTTTTTAACTTCTTTGGCCAACAATTCATCGAAGATTCACTGGATGCTCCAAGATGGCATTATGTGCAGAGAATCATTTTGTTCTATTTCTGGATGAATAGCCCGGTGGAACTACCTTGCTTTATAAGCTATACACCTAAGGGCTCTGTGGGTCACCTATATTCACATGCAGCCTCAGTGAGGACCCTATAGGTCAATGGTATCTGTTTTGTTGTTCACACTAAGTCTGAGAAATGAAAAATGCAATTTCTTTGACCATGGTGATTTCCAGGGAAGTGTCCTGGATTGAAATGAGTTTTTGTAAAGGGAGCAGGCAGAGCACGTATCAGAGCAGGAGCAGTAATCTAGACATAACACAGATATTTTCACATGTTTATGAATGTTTAAGTGTTCAGTGACAATTTTCAGAGGTGTTCTGTTAATGTACCAAAAATTTGAGAAAATTAGAGATATGGAGAAAGGAGGTTTTGAGTAGGGTCTAAAAAATGAAATTCTGACTCAGTAAGAGTGTTTTTAAATTTTATAATAAAAGTGAGTCATTGTCTAGAGTTATTACTGCATAACCTCAATCTTCTCAACCCAGTAAACCTTGTCCCAAACATTCCAGACAAAGGCATACAGGTATGGTTCAAATCTCTCTGGTCTGGGTTAAAGATTAAATCAATTCCTGCAGTAGTTGTTTTTATCTACCACATATAATAATCACCAAATGCATTTTGAATGCTAGAAAATAAACAGACTGCTGAAACAAAATAATTCTAATATACATAATTCTCCTATAATGCAAAGGTATGTTCTTGCAAAACTTCAGATCCAGGAAAACTCATACTGTAGTACTCACCCATTCCAAATCTGCACATACAGACCCACGATTTTTCTTCTGATAACGTGGCATAATAAACCCAAACAGGCTCGGGCTATTGGAAGAGCGTTTTGTATTTCCCTTACAGCATTCTACCTAAAATGCCTTCTGAAAATTTGTGCTCTGAGACGACTGAGCGTACTCAATTATTGTTGCTTTCCAGTACTTGCTTAATCCACTGCAACCTGCACTGAAAACCTCAGAGAGAGCTGCGATGAGCTCTTGCCTTGGGGTTCACCCATTGAAGAAGCTGCAATCCTGGTTTCAAGTGTTCTTAGGATAATGGAATGAGACCCCGAAAACACAGCTGAAAAAGAGACCACTGGTTCCTAAAGTCTTATCTCATAACTTCCTGATGTTAAAGGGAAAGAAAAGATTCAGGTTGGAGAAAGCTGGAATTTGCCAAAACACTTGGTGTGACAATCAATGAGCAAAACAGGCCCCTCTCTGTTAGAAAATTCAATAAAAAAATGAAAAACTGACAGAATCAAGATTTATCCATCACTCATTTGGGGAAAAGACTTGCAGTCCAAAATGACCTGTTGAGGAATGTGGCCTTGTCAGAAATGAAGTTTTTAAATGGTTCAAACTCAAAATTCTGTTCTAACCATTGGAGATGGATTTGCCTTTTGCACCCCATCAGGTGCAAGCAAAAGAGACCCATTCCTTTTCCACTCTGGCCCTTTAAGTCACAGCTGATACAACCTCAGCTGATGCGCATAGGTACAAAGGGATCTGGAACATTTCCTCATTATGGTGAGAGCTCTGCTACCTACTGAAGTTTGGATCTCACTGAAAGTGTAAGTGGAGACATGATGGAGTGACTAATATTACCTGAAACTGTCCCTGCATGCCTGAACTTGTCAAAAGCTTTGAAGAGGAAATCCATTAATTGATACTGAGCTAATGAACTAGGGAAAACCACCTCTGCACACTCTTTCACTTTCAGTAGCATTAGAACATGAGATATAAAATGCCATAGCCTTAAAATGAAGAAAAAAAAAGACAATGGAAACCATACAAAAACAGGGAAGAATATGAAAGCAGAGTTAAGGTCCACCTACAATACCCTTTGTTACTTGAATATCATTAGGAAAGGAAGGTTAAATGCATCACTGGTTTATGAATTTCCAATGAACAAGTTTAGCTCTAAGAATTTCAGTTTCTCCTCATTGTGTCACAGTAGGAGGAGGAAGGGCATTCTTTGGTAGGGAGGGAATGGTGAGACTGCATCTGGGTCTTTGAGAAAACATCTCTTGCAGCTACTGGTTACCACGTCCCAGCAGAATTTTATATGGAGACTTGGGTAATTTTAGAAAAATATACCAGAATCAAAGAGTTGTGAGTATTCCTATTCTATTCCCAATTTTTCAATTTCTCTTTTTGCCTAAATCAACAGTATTTCCTTTGTGTGCAGAGCACTATATTAAATGCTTGGGAGAATACAACAGAGTTGGTGGAAGATAGGGCTTGTATACAGCCAGGATGGAGCATGAGTAATGTATCTGCAGTTTGGGTCCAAAACCATTTTGGGTTTTGTGGTCTCAATCTACTAATCTCACTGCCAATAAATTTTATCTATACAACTGTTAGGAAGTAGTATAACAAAATAGTTGAAAATACCCCTTCCATTTTACTAAAAACAAAGCTACAAATATTTGTGCTGTTAAGCAATCTGGGGCTTCTTTTTTTCAAACAAATTTTGTTTATGATCAACCTGTAGACATTGCTTTCATTTACAGATATCATATCAGAGTAGTTTGAAAAAGATAACCACATTCTACAACGTTAACACCCATTTTCTGAATTATTTAAACCATTGTTTTGGAAAGACTGGTTTATCTTTCTTGAGAGTCCAGACTTCCCTGCTAAAATAAAGTCACAACACTTAGTTGCCATGGAACTGAATCCAATGTGAAGCTTGTTACTATGACTTCCCTGCAGATCTGGTGGAAAAAGAAGAGCAAGAGAAACCAAAAATGACCATAAGATAGGTCCTTTCATAAAGGCCTCCTTCAAATAGACAATAAATGAAAAACCTGGCAAGAAAAATTTAATTTCATAGTATTGGGGTTTAAATCCTTACATATTAAACCGAGGGTAAACTGAAAATAAGTCCATGTTTCAAAATAATTCTTGGGACTTAAGCTTTGAAACAAAGAAAAAATTTAAAAAAGCATGTTATAGGGAAATCATTTTTTCTATTACTATTTACAAAGTGCCACAACTGTTTTCAAATATTCTGAATTTCTAGTAATTGTTTGGCAAACACAGGACAATCATCGGAGTGCAACTGCAGTATGCATTTCAATCCATGGTATGCTTTTGCCAGATTAAATATTAGAATTCAAACAGCAAAATATCCACAGTGTTCTGTCACGCATTTTATGCTATCTCGAAAACACTTATGGAAAAATACTCAAAAGTAAAATCCCAAATCCCAAATCCAAACATAGGGCAACTCTAACCGAGAATATGCCCTTACACCAAAGGGCTGTCAGGCTATGGAACTAGAATCTTAATCATTTTAATCACAGAAGAGAAATTGCATTACTTTCCTAGCCTGAGGTTTATCTTGTTTATGAACTCAGACAACATTAAGGAGGTGACAAGTGGAGATTACAAATAAAACTGAAACTATTTCTAGTTCAGAAACTGAAAGTGAATTAGTTGAACGCTTTCAAACAAAGCACATTTCATTGGTAAGTTCAGAGGGTGACCTTTAAGGGTCTTACAGTCCTCTGGAAATTTTCTGATTAAATGTGTTAACCAAGCATTTAATGGTAACAGTATTTTATTAGATGCTTTATATGTTCATCTGAACTTGGTAAATGACATATACCATGTATAATGTTCTTGGCATATTTTAAGGACTTAAGGTATTAGGAGATTTTGCCAAAAAGCTTCAAGATAAAATTATTTAACTGAGGAGGGAAGTTGTCAAGACTTTAAACTGAGGCATTATGGCCTCAGTGTCATGGGCTATCACCCCAAAAGGACCAACTCTTGCATTTGAAACTTTTTACAATGCAGCACAATGTTGTACAAATTAAAAAAGAAATGGTTTCAAATGTCCAAATTGTGGCAAAAAGAACATGAAAGGTCCACAGTGAAGTGTATTCATGAATTGAAATGAAAACAGTAAACATAAAGCTATATAATTCTATGCAAAGCCTCTCAACTCTCCTAAACCAATGACAACATGACTCCAAAGTTTTATACCAATTATGCTCAAAATCCAACTTTAGCCATCAGCTTCCACCTCCTCGTCTGACAAACCCTAGACCTGACCTGCAAGTAAGGAGCCAAATTAGGTGGGTTTGGGTTTCATCCTTTGAAACATCTACCATTTCTCTGTGATATTGTTATTTAAAAGTAAAATGGCTAAAAAGGTGTGACAAGTGGGGACACCAGTTGTACATAATGGCTTACCAAGTAGTTAGGGAACAGCTGAGAATGAAAGTATATTGGGAAATAATGGGAGGGAGGGGAAGAGAGAGAGAGAGAGAGATGGCTGGAGTTAGGAAAGAAAAGTGCAGTGGGAAAGGGGTAAATAAAATATGGTAGCATATGTTCAATAAATATGAACAGCAGAACAATATCACTGAGCAGTTAGAGGATGAGAAGCCAAAAAAATCTAGATTTCTCACCATCTGTGAGAAAGAGGACCGATTCCAATCTGAGGAAAATAGCCATCCATATTTCATTCCACTTCTAAGCTGAAATCAATTCCTGCCATCCTGTGTGTCACGTTAGGAATACTAAGGTTCTTGAGTCATTTATTTCCCTGTTGCTTATCACAGTCTTCTGGTCTTGACCTAAGACATAAAATACACACGAGACTGCCTTCTTGGATGGGGATAAGGGCCATACCCCAAGTTGGAAACCCCCGCGCTTGCTATGAGACAAAGAACTAGCTCTGTTGTAATGTACTGTCCCCAGTGCTTAGAACAGTGTTCTGCATACAGTAAGCACTCAAGAAATACCACTGATTGACTGAACCACAGATTTAGTGATTGCATGAAATACCTGCTGACGGCTTCACCCTACCCTCTCACCACCACTAAGTTCTCTCCAGTCCTGACTTCTGCAACTGGGAATGGGGAGGACCCCCTTAGGGAGACTTATCTAAATACCAGGGGAGAGCCCATTGAAGCACTTATGTATCTTAAGGTCACAGAAGTGCATTATCGTTGACCTGAGTTGCCTACCATTACGACTCACTGTCTACAGCATTTCACTGTGGCTTGAATCAGAAAAAAATGTGAATGAAAAAGAAATGGGCTCTGGAGTGCCCAAGGATATACTGTGGGCAAGCAGGAGAAAAACAGGAGAGAGCGGAAAAGAAACCCTTTATGTTATAAACCAGAAATGATTATTCTGCCGGACGTTTGTGGAACTTTATGGGTTCTGCATAAATCTGGGACAAATAATTCTGCAAATTGAAAGTATTTGCATGACTATGATACATTATTTGTTTAAACAGTGCTGTTTGAGCTGTAATTACAAGACAGCTTTATCCAATCCTTCTCGTGATGGTTCTGCCCAGGTGTATATACATATACATATATGAAAATAATGATCAGGTGATCAATAGACATTATTTTGTTAATGCTGTGGGTAGGGAACTTGTCTACCAACTCTGTTGTACTATACTCTCCCAAGTTCTTAATACAGGACTCTGCACTCAATAAGCGCTCAAGAAATCCCACTGATTGATTTTAGGAGGCCAATGAACCCATGGTATTGTTTTTATTGTTCAAACTCACTAGCCTGGTTTTAAGGGGGTACTGAAAAGGAACTGGCAGATACTGATTACAAAGATAGGAAAAACTGTGTTTCCCTTACAAAACCTGCTGGTTGTCGCGATGATCAATGTCCATGAACCTTCCTGTTCTTCCTCACTTGCACTCAACCTCTTTCCTAATCAACCCAAACAACTTTACTGACAGTCGTATAAAACCTCCTTGCATCAGGAAACTAAATTACAAAACCAAGGGAGAAAAGAAGATTTTTATTTTCTCACTGCTGAAAGAGCTCTCCTTTCTCCAAAAAGGCAGCTTTATGCCTTGTGTGGATTGGGGATACACATCAAGATGGAATGAAATTTTGAACAGGGCTATTTGTCAATCTACCTAAATAGGTCTTTTTTGATAACTTCTACTGCTTTTTAGTGCTATTTAGCAGACTTTAAATTATACTTAGATGGTTGAATAAGCTATCATCAGTCACATATAAGATAGAAATTGTGTCACAATGAAATATTGATGATGGAGGCTCCTGTCAGGAACAATGGTTGCCCTTTGGTTCTGAGACTTCAGGACCGAGAAAGCGTTGTGAAGGAACTGATTATAGTGATATTAGTTTAGCAAAGGCACTTGCATACTCTCATCTGTCAGGCGTATTCCCATTGGGTCCTGGAGTTCAATGAGGCAAACAGGTCCTGGTCCATACTTGGAAACTACTCATCCTATGCATGCACAAATTTCTTACAGCAAAAGAGAAATTCACTCCCAACTGGAAATTCACAATTGACATGAATCAACTAGCTAGACACTTTGAAAGAAGAGTGGAGGTGGAGAGGCTTGCAATTAATATCAGGTTCCTGACAACGTCTAACAGTAAATCTAGACTAACTTCACCTTCCAGCAACTACCTTATGAGAGAAGGTGAGATGTTCTGAAGAGTCCATGGAAGTCATTATGGGTCAGAAGCAACTCTTTGGCACTTGAAGAGGAAAAATCTTGCTGAGTTCCAGATACAACTTCTAATGGTTTTGGTATCATCTCTTCTCTGTTTTCCTTTTTCAAGAAGTCCAAGAAGAGTATTTCCAGACAGCACGCCCCAGAGAAACACTACCAAGTAATTTTGTTGAAAGTTGCCATCATATCTTCAGTTGGATTTCTTTTTCCTTCCAATCTTCTATTGAGCTAAAATAGTTTTTATGTCAAGAATGTAATATACCCAGGTACTTTTCCATCAAAAAAGAACGGAGATTTATTTTGGAGACCAAAGAGGAGAAAACAAGGGAGTGAAAACAGTGAAGCAAATTTTCAAGGTGATCTGACGAATAAGGAAATGGTTACAGGAGGAGTACTAAAAAAAGGTTTGAGATCACTCAAAGGATAGCAAGATAACGAGAAGCTGCATGGAATAGTGGAGAGAGCATGGGCCTGTGAGTCAGAAGGTCAGGGGTTCTAATCCCAGCTCAGCCACCTGTCTACCATGTGACCTTGGGCAAGTCACTTAACTTCTCTTTGCCTCAGTTACCTCATCTGTAAAACAGGGACTGAGACTGTGAGCCTCATGTGAGACAGGGACTGTGTCCACCCGATTTGCTTGTATCCACCCCAGCGTTTAGTATAGTGCATGCCACATAGTAATCACTTAAATATCACAATTATTATTATTTTAACAAAGAGAACCTAAGCACATTACCAGGAGCACTGTCCACAATTCCTGCAGTCTGACTGTCAACACTTCCTGCAGTCTATGATGTTCCCTCCCAGAGAGTGAGGAGATAATGTCTGTCTTTGAGATAAGCAAGTCCTCACATTTTGGATGCCAGTTCACTATACTCTCACTTTAGTGGGATGCTAAACTTAACCATGAGATTAGGCTCCTGAAATGAAATTAGTACTGAACCAACAAAAATTCAAAAGTTTATGACATCAAAGCTACAGTTTTCATAAATGTTCTGGTTCATGACTCAAATGAAATAGTCTTCCCTTGAATAACTTCTACACTCATTCTATAAAGCAAGTCAAAGCCACACATTCTATAAAGTAAGCCAAACAGTGGGAATTCATTTTCAGGATATTATATACTAACAAATTGAGGTAAGGGAAAAACATTTTTATATAACTGAGATGATTCATTACTCAAAGGTACATTGGAATTTCTTTGGAGTAATATAATATTATACTTCTTTTCAAATTCAACAGCAAATTACTCATTGTATGTCAACAGGATGTATATCCTTTTTCTGTTTATTCAATCTATTAGTCACCACTCCATTAATATCACAACTAGATCGAAGCTCACAAATCTTTACACCAACAACTGGTAATGAGTAGTTTTGAGGCAAAGGACTTTCTTGAAACAGATATTAAATTCAATCTGTCTTAAAGCAGATCATTTTAGAATAAGTGGTTTCCTTTTAAGAGGTCTGAACAAAAGTCTTCCCAATTAAATTTATTATAGCAAAAACCTTAGAAGTAAGGGAAGACACAGCTTAGCAGTTACTTTTAACAACAAAGTGGTTATAGAACTCTTTCAAACTTTGTTAAGGGCAAAAAAAAAGCAAAGTTCTAAAAGCTTCCTCTAAAAATATATACCTTGTATTTCCCAACTCACAAGTCAAGGGGCAAGAATTTGTGTTTTTTTAATTGTGGCTTAAGGCAGTATTGTTTAATGGATCATTTTAAATTGCCTTTCTAAAGTGTTATCAGAAACTGTCTTCTCACTCTCTACCTCCAACACTGGTATCACATTGGGCTTTTTATGTCCCTGCCTCAGTAAATGACTTAGCACTGCACATGTAACTTCACATAAGTGCTGAAAGTTCACTGTAACCATAAGTTCTAGTTAATAATACAATAATTTTCTGGTAAAAATAACTGTGATTTGCAGCTTTTTAAAAACTGTCACCCATGCATGACTGTTGTAAATGCATATTTGTTTCACCACAGTAATGAATTTAACTTGCCTTGCCTCCACATGCTAGTGAGCTTTGGTGAGATTCACCTCTTTAATTCCAAATAGCTGGTATCAACCTTTACAACTTTCACCATCTGTAACATAGGAGACTCCTACTGGATAATTCAACTAGTTGTGACCGTGGAGGTGAAATCCAATGAGTAGGCCATCAACTGATCGGCACAGAGCAGCAAAAAGAACTCTCTGACAGCCCCAAACAACTCAAGAATCATTTTGGGTTTTCTCCAGATATACGTTCAGAATTCCTATCAGTCATTTCTCACTTTTAACCAAATCCTTGGTTGTCTTCACACTTGACAGCATTTAGTCCTTTCATGAAGAATGGTGTCAAGACAGCAATTAAATTGATATCTCCCTTGTTTCCATTTTTTTTCTCAGCCTCCTGACATTTTACACCTAGGCTTTCAAGCATTTTGTCCACTCTAAGTACTTTAGCCTGAGTACTTGCCCTCCCCTTGTCCCCAGCCAGCATTTTAACTGAACAGGTCCCATTGTCTGATAAATCAAATTTGTACCAGCTGGTGATTCAAACCTAAAAAGAATGAGGTCACCTCTCTCAATTAATGAGATTAGAGTACAACAACCCTGACAATCTGAGGATTGTTTTTCAGCAGGCTAGAATAATAAAATTTATATATGGAAAGATGTGCTAGTTATTTAATGTAACTGCTGACCAGAATCTTTAGTGTCAACAAGAATTTACTTATTACAAATAATTAATTCCAGTTAAAGGCAGGGTGCTAAAACAACTTAGAAGATACAGATATAACTTACTACTGGTTTCTTGAATTTGTAAAAATGGCAACATCAGCATTTTATTGTTCAGTACACAAATTCTACATATTGCCTCTTGTCAAGGAGAAACCAAAGGAGAAGCAATCACAGAGGTTCTCACTGTCCATAAAAATGTTTTTTCTACCCCTGCTTTGGAAGACGATGAAACGGTTCCAAGACAGGGACAGGCCAGAGAGTCCTGTGACAGTATGCAGCGGCCCTGAACCAACTTTCAGGGTCATCCAAGATGGACCACAGTTGTGTTCAATCAGTTTCCAGTGTCACTCTCCCCATACAGAGACCACGGATCATTTAACTCCTCCAGCTTATGATATCATGCCCCATTTGGCCTCTATACCACAACCTCCCCTCTCTGGATAAACAAACCCATGCTCTCATCACTGAGCTCTCTCTGCCTAAATCAACTAAATCCCTCATCCCCTGTCCATCCATCCTTATCGCACCATCAATCCCCAACCCTGGGTCACCGCCACAATACACTTCCTCATTCCCTCCCGACTGTGTGGAACACCCTCCCCTTTCAAGTTTGACAGAATACAACTCTTTTCATTTGCCAAGCCCTTCTGATAGCTCTCTAGACTGTAAGATTGTTGTGGTCACGGAATGTGTCTGTTTACTATTGTACTGTATTCACCCAAGAGCTTAGTAGAGAGCTCCGCACACAGTAATCTCCATCTTATATCCAACCTTATTCCTTGTTCAGCAATAATGCACCACCTAAACACTTATGTTTTCCCAAACTTTTGTGGCAATTTGGTACACATTTTATGGACCCTCTTACTCAGGCACTAACTCCTGCAATATCCCCATTTCCTTCTTCTGCCTCTCTAATTTTTCAGTGTTTGTTTCCTCCACTACAGGATCATATTTCTTGATTTCATTATTTTCTCCCAAGCATTTGGACAGTATTCAGCACTCAAGAGGTGCTCAATAAATATTACTGATTAATTAGCTACTAATCTTCACCTTCTGGCAGCTCATCAGAGAGGCAACAGGATTACTTTTTCAAAGATACAAATTCATTTTCAACTAAAATTAAGAGAGTTCATTGCCTCAGTTCAATGAATTCTGCCCAGATTCTGTTCTACCTATTTCAATATTGAAATGCTTAGTCTTCAGAAGAGAGAAATTCACTTGAAAGTGAAAATATCTAAAATGTAATAAAATTACATTTGCATTTAACTCACTCTCTTCCTTTTCTAAAGTTTAAATGGCAAGCTTAATTAAATTCAGTCGAAAGACTTCCCCTCAGGCAGTTTTACTGGAGTGACTTTGTTTTTGCCTAGTCATTTTAAAGTGTTCATATCATTTTTAACTCATGTTGAATTATCCGAATGGATAGTCCATTTTAGATGAATTATGAAATTTTCTGATGGACCAGTACGACAAGGGCCCATGAGAATTAGGATCATGTTTGAAAGGTCACTTGCTGTAGCCTTCAGCCAGCTAGGTTCAGCATTGCTACTGCCAGACAGTATCTACACAACTCTCAGCTTCCTTAAACAGTCTTTATACCCTTCTTCACCTTTCCCCTAGTTTCTAAGGACACAATGACAGGAGATGCTCACTTGGCTCACTCCAAATCCCTTCCCCTCACCCGCAGTCCTTTTCCTCCCTAAGATTCCAGGCACCAAGGCTAGATTCATTTGGCTTGCCCTACAGAAGACTTCAATAATAGTAACAGAATTTGTTAAGTGCTTGCTATGTGCCAGGCACTGTACTAAGCACTAGAGTGTACACAAGCAAATTTGGTTGGACACAGTCTCTGTGTTACGTGGGGCTCACAGTCTCGATGCCCATTTTACAGATGAAGGAACTGAGGCCCAAAGCAGTGAGGTGTCTTGCCCAAAGTCACACAGCAGACAAGTGGCAGAGCCAGTATTAAAACCCATGACCTTCTGACTCTCCGACCTGTGCTCTATCCACTACGCCATCTGCTTCTCAGATCTATCCCAGCACTTAGTACAGTGTTTGGTTGGCCTATATAATCACTTAGATACCATTAATATTACTATTATCTCTCTGCCCCCCTTGCCATTATTGCCCCACTCCCTGCCCCTGCAAAAAGTGAGTTGCAAACAAGGATGCAAGAGAAGTGGACACCAGGTAATCTGGAGAGAAAAGTGGGGGAGAGGGAACTCCATCTCCGACCACACCATCTTTCTGGACAAATAAAGGGGTGAACGACCGACCGTGTGAGAGATTCCGATGATGTGGTGTGATAACCACTGAAATATGGGCAAGTTTTATGCACTTTATGGAGACTTTTTCCAATCTGCTTGACCAGTATTAAGAAATCAATCAAGATCTATTTTTTGGTTTCTAGGTGAAACCAAAGCAGATGTTCTAATTGAATGGGTAGTTCAATCTTGCAGAGTACTTGACTTCAAACTGTCATCCTTTAACAAGCTAAAGGAAGAGATGAAAATGCAGTGCAATGTGTTGTCATTGTAATTGTACTTTATCTACTTACACAGGGTTCTGCCATTACCATTAAGAAGTAAGCTTGCAACCTTGGTGACGCCCTCAATTCCCGACTGTCTTTCGGCTCTCATATTTGCTCCGTCTTTCTCAGTAACATCTCTCAGACCCCCTCCAATCTCTCCAGACAAGGAGCAATCACCCTGGTTCAAGCACTTGTTATAATAATAATTACAGTACTTACTGAGTGCTTACTATGTGCCAAGCACTGTTCTAAGTGCTGAGGTAGATACCAGTTAAACAGGTTGGACACAGCCCCTGTCCCACATGGGGCTCACATCCTTAATCCCCATTTTACAGATGAGGTAACTAAGCCCAGAGAAGTTAAGTGACTTGCCCAGAGTCACACTGCAGACCCATGGTGGAGCTGGAATTAGAACCCAGGTCCTACTGAATTCTGGGTCCGTGTTATATCCACTAAGCCATGCTGCAACTTCATAAACCAGCTAGATTATTGTACCAGACTCCTTACTGTTCTCTCTGCCTCCAGCCTCTCTCCCATACACACTGCTGCACCAATCGTCTTCTTGAATCAATGAGTGACTGCTTAGTGTATGCAGAGCACTGTACCAACTGCTTGGAAGAGTACAATAGTTGGTAGCCATGATCCTTGCCCACAGTGAGCTTGCAGTCTAGAGTGAAGTGATGGTTGGCACATATCTCTCTACTCCCCAAACACCTCCAGGGGGTACCCACCTGTCTTTGCATCCAGTAGAAACTACACACCACTGGCCACACTTTCGATTTGTAAGTGATATCATTAAGCACTTACTATCTGCCATGCACTGTACTAAACACTGGGCTACATACAAGACAACTAGGTCAGACCCAGTCCCAGACCTACATGGGTCTGATAGTCTAAGGTGAAGGAGAACCGGTATTTAGTCCCCAAATTACTGTTAAGGAGACTGAGAAACAATGGAGTTAAGTAACTTGCCCAAGATCACACAGCAGATGTTTGACTTTAGGCAAGTGGCAGATGTTAGATTAGAACCCAGATCTTCTGCTTCTCAGGCTCACACCTTTACCCTACTGCTAAGGCATAATCCCTGCCCTCAAGGATCTTACCATCGTGGAGGAAACAGACCATCTGCCCCTGCACCCATTATTTCTAGATACATTTTGTCTGCCTGTAAAATACTACCGATGACAAAAGACTCCATTTTCCCTCAAGTAAACAGCACCCTTCAATGTTAATACAAGCCCCAACCAACAAGTGCATACTCCAATGCTCCTTTTCTAAACAAAGGAATGAAAACTCTCCATTCTGATTCATTGTTCACTGGAGTTCACTGTTTTCTCTTTCTCCTTGATTTTTCCTCCACCTCTGAAATGCAAACTTAATTAAGAATTACTGGGTTTAAAGGTATCACAGTCCCCTTTCGATTTGCAAGATATGGAACATTCACAAATGGCATTCCGGAAACTTTTCTAGCCTGAAAGGCAATCCTGGATGTTAAACCAATGTCTCTAAACCAAGTAAGTGCTACATTCCAAGCCAGGGTGCCAGCTGGCCCACCCTTCTGCAGGGAGTTTATGACAAACTAATACACTGACTGGAAGCAAAGATGTCCTCCCCACAAAATCATTAAGGTCAAGTCCAACTCCAAACTACTGCCACAACTCATAATCCCCAATTGCTGACCTTCTAAGAAAGCTCATAGTTCCATTTTTAAAAATTCAACGGAGGAGGCTTTTCCTTCATCATCATCATCAATAGCATTTATTGACTGTGTAGTATGTGCT
This sequence comes from Ornithorhynchus anatinus, assembly GCF_004115215.2. Lineage (NCBI taxonomy): Eukaryota > Metazoa > Chordata > Mammalia > Monotremata > Ornithorhynchidae > Ornithorhynchus > Ornithorhynchus anatinus. Next base: position 34,574,430 of record NC_041741.1, read on the forward strand.
GAGCCCAGACCACTCAGATACTTTGGTCACAGGGAACTTTTCAACCTGATGAAATTCAAAACATGGTAACCAAGGAGTTTATTTTGATGACAGACCCATTTCTTTATTTTATCGCTGTCTCGTTCTTATTCTTATCCTAATCCCTGTCCTCTGGCTATAAGCAAGCCATCATTTCGGTATGATACTGCCCAACCAGTTTTGCAGAGATGAACGCAGGCACTGCAACATTCCCTTTTCTCATGATAACTGGAAGGGCACTCGATCATTAATCAATCTTTAACTCATTTCCAAACCATAAAACGCTTAAAGCGGAAATGGCAACTTGTGCCTTTGCATCAAGTAGAAACTACTCACCACTGGCCACACAGTCTTTTACCAGCTACTGAATCATAACAGTAGTATTTAAGTGGTTACTATGTGCGAAGCACATACTACACACTCACAGGGGTCTTTGGAGAAGAAGAGAAGAGAAGCAGCATGGCTCAGTGGAAAGAGCCTGGGCTTGGGAGTCAGAGGTCATGGGTTCGAATCCTGGTTCTGCCACTTGTCAGCTGTGTGACTGTGGGCAAGTCACTTAACTTCTCTGTGCCTCAGTTACCTCATCTGTATTAACTGTGAGCCTCACATGGGACAACCTGATGACCCTGTATCTCCCCCAGCACTTAGAACAGTGCTCTGCATATAGTAAGCACTTAACAAATACCAATATTATTATTATTATTTGGATGTGTTTCATAAGGGTAGCAATATGAATAATAAATCTGATAGTAATAATGATGATTGTGGCATTTGTTAAGCCTTCCTATGTGCCAAGCACTGTACTAAGCACTGGAGTAGACACAAGATAATCAGGTTGGACACAGTCCCTGATCCACATGAGGCTCGTTGGCATTTAATCCCCATTTTACAATGAGGAAGCTGAGGCCCGAGAAGTTAAATCACACAGCAGGCAAGTGGCAGAGCCGGAACTAGAACCTAGGAGGTCCTCTGAATCCCAGGCCAGTGGTCCTTCCACTAGGCCACATTGCTTCTCTATCTGTGCCAGACTTAATTCTCTTTACAGATTTTGTCTTTTCCTAATCTGTGCATTCTAGTGAAAAGCAGGACATCAGAGTACCTTTGATTCTTGGGGTCAATAGTGTTCTGCACTATTACCCTAAGATTAACTCCTCTGGAGGAGATGGGAGCCATTTAAGACTTGGGCTCAGATTTTTGTCTTGGTCCTTTTACCTAAATTAACTTGTAAATTATTAGGATCTTCCTTTTAGTTATCAATCCTTTTAGCATCCCCACTTCCCCAGTGGGCAGGAGTAAGAGGGAACACTATTGCAAAAACAATCATTGAGTATTGGCCAAAGAAAATCATATCACTTTTCAGCTCAGAATGGAACCATGTGGTTTCAACTTGAGACCTCATATTTACCTAACACATGGTTAACTGACTCTGCTTCCCCCCTCCCAATATTTGTGGTAATGTTCTCTGTTTACACAAGGATTCTTCAATCTAATTTTCTACAAAATAAAACTATATCTCTTCTCATTTGACTTTTTCTTTCTAACTACTGGGTAGGGGTTTATAAATTCCTATCAGGAGCTCGGTGATACTGCCAAAGAAACAAAAACTTGTTTCACACTAGTGAAATATAAAATCAAACTAGTGTACAAATGGTGAAGACAAAAGATGATCAAAGAGCTAAACTTTAAAATGGAAGATTAAGAGGTAAAAGTGTGTATTTTTAAGCACACAAGGTGTTTAGTTTTTAACTACCATATTTCCTTTATAAGATTTCCTGTAATTTCCATTTTTTTCAATTATGACTCCTGAATTCCTTCTCCTTATAATTCTAGACTGCAAATCATCTGTTACTTATTTTTAAATCCCCAGTATATGGAGAACTATTAAAATTAATATTTAAAAAAGAGTGCTTCATTATGTTTCGGTACAGAGTAAAAACAAAAGCAGTTCAAGAGAGAGCCTAAAAATAATGTTGAAAAGTATAGGCATGTATTGAATGATGCTTTGAAAATGAAATTTTATTTAATACATACAGAGTGAGTAGCCCTTCCCATTATATCCATGCTAAAATCACAGAACTTCCTTCCTCAAGCACAGCTAATTTACAAATACCTATTATGTCATTCTTGTTCTAAGGCATTAATCACCATCACCCTCCCACAAAGCACCTTCCCCTAAACCCTAGAAACCGAGGTTAAATATCATCTGCCTCATTTCACAACCAGGATGTGATGACTAGGGCGTATGAGACAGAGTTAGCAATCATCTCTTGTTTATGCCAGTTTTATTGGCACTGAAAGATGCTAAGCTCTAGATTCATACCTTTTAGGCACAATTTACCTGAAGAATTTTGGAAACACTAGAAATCCAAAGCATTAGCTATATTATGTAGTCTCACATGGCAGCACTACTGTTTTGTTGGTAATAATAGCCGTAAAAGCTCATAAAAGCAACTGGGAAATGCAGAAACAAGACAGAGTTTTAAGCATGGATAATTTCAATTTATTACAGCAGAAACATTTGATATGGATGTCACAGCATTACCACTTTCACAGCTTCTGGGATTTAAACAATTAGGTGCAAGACTAGAATTTGCCTAAAATTCCACTCTCCAAGTTTTTTCAAGGAACAAAACTAGGCTTGTCCACCTGGCTTCATTAAGTTCTGCAATATGAAAGCAGTGCCCTGCATTAGTAGTAGAAGGTCAGAAAAACAAAGACAAACCCAGCACTGGAGAAGTGAATTTTCTTCCCCTCCACAGGATATCTCCTTGAAGCCAATAATGACCCTCTGATAACAAAATGCTCGATCCCCCAGTGAGGAAACCACTTTCTGGGAAGCTGTTCAGGATGGATCTTTTCAGGTACCACAGTTCACTTAGTCCTCTTGAGGGAGGTGATTTCTGAAAATAATTCCTGAAAGAGTTGTTTCCCCTTACCGAAGGTAAACAGTTTACTGGACTCCGCAGGGGGTAGGCTTTACACACCACAAGAACTAGCCCAATATTGTCAGTTGCTTTCCTCAACTCACTCAGGGTAAAAGCTAGACTCAAGAAATATATTACCGCTTTATGCCTGGTTTTGTTTTATTTAATGGAATTTGTTAAGCGCTTACTTTGTGCCAGGAACTGTATTAAATGCTGGTGTAGATCGGGTAGATACAAGATGATCAGTTTGGGCACAGTTCATAACCCACATGGGGCTCACAGCCTTAATCCCCATTTTATGGATGGGGTGACTGAGGCATAGAGAAGTGAAGTGATTTACCCAAGGTCACACAGCAGACAAGTGGAGGAACTGGGATTAGGAACCAGGTCCTCTGACTCCCAGGCATGTATTCCTTCCACTAGGCCACAATGCTTCCCCAGGCTGGTTGCACCTTGGACATCCAGTAGTGCAGGAAAGAGAGTTACATTAATGCCAATAACAAAGACGGTTGTCAAGTGGGGAGCCGGACTGGTGGCTAAATTTTCACTATTCTCTTTGAAGGAGTATTGCTTACTGGAAAGAGCACTGACCTGGGAATCAGGTGACCTGGGTTCTAATTCCAACTCCTCCATTTGTCTACCCAACTTGGCAAGTCACTGTGAGACTGTGAGATCTATGTGGGACAGGGACAGATTACCTTGTATCAACTCAGCGCTTAGTACAATGCCTGACACACAGTAAGCGTTGGACATATACCACTCAATATTATTTAAAGTAATCATACCATAAGATCATATTGAAAATTAGTAAAACAAAATCCAAACTATTTTTTCTTCTGTTAAATTTCCATCTGCTGGAAAGTTTCAAAAATTAATCAACCTACAAATATTTACTACCCCCAGCTAAACTTATTAATGTCATGCCACTTAGGCTTCTGACTGCAGTGAGGATGAGTAGTAACATTGTTCTTCACTTTTATTATAATCTGTACTTTCCTTCAGCCTGATAATTTTAGATATTCACTAATTTTGTCAAAACTGATTGTCTCTTGAGGTGCACAGATTACTTCCTGGGATTACTTTTTATAAGCAATAACCTCTGAAAATAAATCAACAGACGTAACATGATTACATTCTTCTTTGCCAAGAAAAGTATACCCTACCATCTACATGAGTGCTGTCTGAACAACTAGATGGCTACACAGAGGGGTGAAGGGAGGAAAACAAAAGAGGGAAATGGAGGTCAGAAAATTGGAGAGGTACTGAGATTGAAACTTTACTGTCAACAACACTACTTCAGAACCTCCTTTCAAGCTGATTTTGGTATCATCCTGTCATAGTTGGAGAAATTGAAATGCAGACAGTCCTTGACTTATGATATCAGGAGATCATAGGAGATCATAGGAGATCATAGGAGAAGCAGCGTGGCTCAGTGGAAAGAGCACGGGCTTTGGAGTCAGGGCTCATGAGTTCGAATCCCAGCTCTGCCACTTGTTGGCTGTGTGACTGTGGGCAAGTCACTTAACTTCTCTGTGCCTCAGTTCCCTCATCTGTAAAATGGGGATGAAGACTGTGAGCCCCATGTGGGACAACCTGATTCCCCTATGTCTACCCCAGCGCTTAGAACAGTGCTCGGCACATAGTAAGCGCTTAACAAATACCAACATTATTATTATTATTATATCTCAAATTATGGCAAAGAGCACCAACAACTTCTAAATTTATAGTGTTTCAGCTTTACCACCCCTCAGTTTCAAATATCAGACACGAGCCTCCTTGATGGCAGTAGCTATTTCCCGCTTACTGTTCTTCACTGGAGAAAAAGTGGAGGTATTAACCTCTCCTGTTGACTCCAATGAAGTAAAAGTCAGCTACCATTCCATGGAGCCATTCATTCAATATAAAGCCTTTTAATATAGCGCTACCACAGAATTTAGAACAGTGCCTGGCACATAGAAATACCTCTGAAGACATACCTTCACTATTATCTATAATTAAGTACACAATTCTGGATGATTGTAGTAAAAATATGGTATCCAACCTTGGATCAGGGAGAAATCTATTTATGGCACTGTTCAAATATCAATTTTGATTACTCAGTCAATCAATTTATTGAGCACTTACTGTGTACACAGCACTGAACTAAATGCTTGGAAGAGAACAATAAATAAAAGTCAGTAGAAGCGTATCCTGAACACAACGAACTTATGATCTAGAGGGGGAGACAGACCTTCATATAAATAAGTTATGCAGATGTACATAAGAGCTGTGGGGCTGAGGGAAGGGTGAATAAAGGATGTAAAACCAAGAGCAATAGCACACAGAAGGGAGTGGGAGAAGAGGATATGAGTGCCTCGTTGAGTAAGGCCTCTTGGAGATGTGTCTTCGATAAGGTTTTGAAGGTGGGAGACTGGTGGCCTGCCCAATATAAAGATGGAGGACGTTCCAGTATTCAATTTTTTTTTTAATTGAATTTAAGAGATTACTATGTGCCAGGAAATGTACTAAGCACTGGGATAGAGTTAATCAGTTATTTGTAATACTTGGTAATATTATTACACTATTTGTAATAGTATTTCTAATACTTTTATCGATTATTAATATTAAAATATAAATGCTAATTTATTAGCATTTTTATTAAGAGCATCTCTCCAATATGGGTGTAAGTGCCTCGTGGACAGGGATTGTGACACTTATTTTTTTAGTCGTTCCCAAGTATTTCCCACTGCACTGCACCCAGTAGACCATGCATAAAGTTGTCATTACTCTTACTGCTTGTTCTTGAGAAAATGGGCTCCAATTTAGAATGCAGTTTTCAGAAACCAATTGTGTCTTATGTCTATAAGCCTGCATTAAAGAGACATAACCCATGGTGCCTTGTGAATGAGCCACTATGAATCAGTCCCAAGAATTTCCCTGGATTTCATATCCCTGAAAATCCAAAACACATTTTAGGTGAGCAAGAACCTCAATTTCTGATGATTATTTACTCTATCCACCTCTAGTCACAAATTTCCTGGGAAAGAGGATTATCATATTTTCTATGGCTCATATACTTGTTTACCAGGAAAGAATATACAAAAGAGTATATTGGGCAAGCAAGGATGTTTAAACTTTTCTCATTTTAATGAACAAATCAGTATCAATTGCTTACTGTGTACAGAGCACTGTAATAAGCGTTTGAGAGAGTGAAATACAATAGAGTTCGTAGATACAATCTCTGGCCATAAGAAGCACCGTGACCTAGAGGAAAGAGCCCGAGTCTGTGAATCAGAGCACCAGAGTTCTAATCCCAGCTCTGCAATTTATCCACAGTGTGACCCTGGGCAAGTCATTTGACTTCTCTTTGCCTCAGTTTCCTCAACTGTACGTGGGGATGCAATAACTGTTCTCCCTCATACCTAGACTGTGAGCGCCATGTGAAACCTATCTAGTATCTATCCCAGTGCTTACAACAGTGCTTGACACAGAGTAAGCGCTTAAATACCATAATTAATTTAGAAGCTTACAATCTAGACTTGATCACATTCACATCGGAATTTCTAGAGGAAAACTTTCACATGAAAGGGAACTTCGAAATGTACAGAAGTTGCTTTTACAGGAAAAAAAATCTATTCAGATTTATCCTCCCCTTTCCTTCTTCAGGTACACACTGCACTGATAAGGTCATTAGAATCTTGGTATACTAAAATGTTCAGCAATAAAAGGAACCAGTTATACCAGTTTTGAACAATAATCTTTAGAATAAAGTCCCTACAACAGTTTCCAAATCCAAACAAAAAAATACAGAAATCCCCTGATTTTACTGCTGTTGGCTACCAGCGAGATCAGCCAGTGAGAAGGAGGGAGAGCTAGAGAGAACAAATACACCTCAGTACACTTTGTATAGAGAAGAGGACACCAACATCCCAGGTTAATAAAGAGCAAGCACATAAAGCTCACAAAGTAAACTCTGATGACTGTAGGCCAGGAATAAAAGTCAAGGTAGAGGAAGTGGTAGCATGGAAAGCGTTTTATTATGAGGAAAAAAAAAAATCCAAAGAACATCACCTTCCACCCATTTGTGACATTTCGACAACCTGGGAGGGGTCAGGAAGCACAGAAACATCCAAGAAGGAGAGTGCTTTCTTTCCCTGGAGAGATCAGGCACTCAAGCTGTGTCCCTCAATTTTCATTTGGAAGCACTAAATTTCTGGTCTCACGGAGGGTTCTCAAGAGCTATTTTCGCCCACAGCTAGAATCAGCAACAGCAAATTATAAGGCTTTCTTTTCTTCTCTGAGAAGGAGACAGGAGGCTCTGACTATCATGTGGAGTTGAGCATGCAGGAATACCCAGCAAACGATCTCAAAACCCATCCCATCCCTACTAGCCCAGGCCTACAAGCCTCTCCTTGTTCTCCTACTTTTCACCCCCTTTGCCCACGCGGCTGCCCGCTGCGAGAGATGACTGATGTGAGTGATACCAACAACAAAACAAAAAAAATTTAGGCCTGGGATGAGGTGTGGGTGCTAAAAAAAAACCAAAACAAAATCAAGCCAAAAAAAACCCCCACAAAACAAAATCAAGCCAAAAAAACTCCCACAAAAACTAGAAACATCAGCTGGCTGCCACCCATAAGAAACAACGCTCTGTGGACGCACGTGCATACACACATACACACATGCACACATTTTTCTTTTGTAGTTGAAGATGATGCTACTGATAGTTAATTTTATCCATGGATTTGGGTGTGGCTGAAAAGGCCATAGCATGACCAACTGTCTCAAGCAACATGTACATTCAAAGACTGTCCTGATGGGCTGACGCTTTTGCTGTCTGCAGCATCTGGGGCTATTTTTAGTTTCCTCTGTCTCATCTGCTCAAAAAGAGCCACACCTTCCTTGACTTCCCCACCCCATGAGTCTGTCAGGTGTCTCCCAACGCTGAGGAGTCATAGCTCATCGTGGGCAGGGAATATGTTTGTTATATTGTTATACTGTACTCTCCCACGTCATTAGTACAGTGCTCTGCACACAGTAAGGGCTCAATAAATATGATTGACTGACTGATCCCATGGGCTGAGACTGCACTTTTTTTTTTAACAGTATCTATTAAGCACTTAACTATGTGCCAGGCATTGTACTAAGCGCTGGGGTAGATAGAAGCTAATCAGGTTAGACACGGTCTATGTTCCACATGGGATTTACAATCTTAATCCCCATTTTACAGATGAGGTAACTGAGGCACAGAAAAGTTAAGTGACTTGCCCAAGGTCACAGAGCAGCAGACAAGTGGCAGAGCCAGAATTAGAATCCTTCTGACCCCTAGGCCCATGGATAAAGCATGGACAGAACTCTATCCACTGGCCACACTGCTTCTCTTGCACCAATCTTGCATCAATCCAGGAGTTTTAACACATTTTCTCTTTTCCCTCTTCTTTTGGTCACTCTGAGACCTCACTAAATGCTCATATAAAAATATGAGCATTTATGATCCTTCATTTTTGGCAAAGCTCTGCATCCTAGTACCTCCTTGTTGAGATCCTGTCTTGCCATCTGATACTGAACCACAAGAAGTTAGATGCCATGTTGTCTTCCCACTCAGGCTAATGGCTCCCAAGAGAAATTTGGTCATCTAGTTTGCTGCCTGCCAGAACAAAGTAGTGCTTGGATAGTAGAATTTCTTGACGAACTGCAGTTTTTTTGGTCAATCAAGATCTTTGGTTATGGTGGGGGTTCCCTAGGGATGTTGGAACATAGCCTCTTTTTTTTTTAATACTTGCCATAAATCACCCGGAGGCTTCTTGCATGTACCCCTAGGACACAGAGCCAGTCATATGCCTAAAGCGGTGACCCCTCACCTCAACACCTGGAAGGTGTTCTCCCTTTCTCAAAGGGACAGAGAAAAGGGAGGAAGCCCTGTAGCTCCACAGAATATGAATATGAAGCTGCATGGCCTAGTGGCTAGAGCACAGTCCTGGGAGTCAAAAGGACCTGAGTTCTTACCCCAACTCTACCACTTGCCTACTGTGAGACCCTGCAAGTCCTTTAACTTCTCTGTGCCTCAGTTACCTCATCTGTAAAATGGGGATTAAGGGGGCACAGGGACTCTTTTTGATCTGATTAGCAGGTATCGACTCCAGCGCTTAGAACAGTACCTGGCACACAATAAGCACTTAACAAATACCAGGTTTTGAAATCAAAATGTGGAGTACCAGTTTGGGCCAGGAACTCTTCTGCATAGAGCAGACAGAAACCTGTGGGCTGTAAATCTCCCTCACTTCCTGTCCCACTGTTTGAACAGGAAGAAGGTAGGCAAAGAGCTGAAATACTGTCTTCAATCCACCCATCCTGCCCCAGATTGACACTCTGCTACCAACTCCCTTTCCCAGACAGTCCTAGGCTCTCTACCCCAAAGGACCTGGCCTGGCCCTTTCTCGGGAAGACCAGACTCCAAGCAGGGTGGCAGAGCAGCAGGGGAAAGGGGGATGGTTGGCTGGGTTACTGGTGACCCACATGTGCAACCACTCCTGCCCCTTTACCTACAGTGGCTGCTTGCAGGGCAGGGGTGGGGCTGCCTCCACACAGGGCCTGGGGGAATTTTCCAAGTGGCTCTACCTAGGTAGGTACAGCCCTGCCCACCTCCACTCCACCCAAGTCACTCTGGAGCATTAATCCTCCTACTGTGGAGCCTGGTGAATGTCTAGACGTTTTGATTGTCTTGACTTTCTGAGTTTCGGTTTGGTGCCGTTCTTTGCAGTCAACCAATCAATTGTATTTATTGAGCACTTACTGTGTGCAGGGCACTGTACTACGTGCTTGGGAAAAGTACAACATGACAATATAGCAGTTTCATTCTCTGTAGCTTACAATGAGCCGAAAATCTTCTCCTGCCCCTGGCCAAAACAAGTAACAATACTATTCAGTACTGTACTGGAAGGATTTTGGCTAAGATCATGATAATAGGCTAACCATCAGTATTTACTAAGTTCTTATTGGGTACAGACAACTGTACTAGACACTCAGTAGCAAACAATAGAAGTACAAGACATAGAAAACAGGCGACACAAGTAGTATAACATATAATGAGGGCAAGATCTACCTAGCCCCCTCTAGACAGAAAGCTCAATGAGGGCAGGGAATGTGTCTGAGAACTCCATACTCTCCAAAGCGCTTAGTATAGTACTCTGTACACAGTGAGCGCTTAATAAATACCATTGTTTGAGCAGTGCAGGAGTGAGATGCTGTGATGGCTGCTCAGCATGATCTTTCCCCTTTTCTATTTTGAAGATGGTGTGGATGGGCATGTCCTTACTATTGCCTCTGTTGAGGAAGTCTGCCTCAAAGCCTTCCCTTCATGCCTTCCCTTCCCAATCTCTTAGTACAGTGCTCTGCACCCAGTAAATGTTCAGCACATATGACTGATAAAAGTTGTACAGCTTAGCAGTGCTTCCAAAAGGTGTGTTTTCACTAAGTGTTTTGGATAGAGGGCTGTTAGAATATTACAGAACTGTCTTCTGACAAAAATATGTGGAGAGAAGGTGATGCAAAGGTAACAAAAAACAGTTGTGTGCATTCATTCAATCAAATTTATTGAGTGCTTACTGTGTGCAAGGCAGGCAATGTACTAAATGCTTATGACAGCTCAGGTATGTATACTTTTCCATAATTAATCAATGGCATTTACTGATGATAATAATGGTACTTGTTCTCAGAGCTGTTAATATTTTACTTTCCAGAAAAGTAAGTAGAATTAAATAAATGTAAAATAATAATGGTATTTGTTAAGCATTTACTATGTGCCAAGCACTGTTCTAAGCACTGGGATAGATACAAGTAGTGAGGCTGTCCCACGTGGGACTCACAATCTTAATCCCCATTTTACAGATGAGGTAACTGAGGCACAGAGAAGTTAAGTGACTTGCCCAAAGCCGTACAGCTGATAAGTAGCGGAGAAAGGATTAGAACCCACGACCTCTGACTCCCAAGCCCGTGCTCTTTTCACTAATCCATGCTGTTCACTGACGGTGTGCAGAGCACTGTAAAGTGTTTAGGGCACTACCAGTTTTCCTTAACGTGGGGTGTGAGAACTGAACGTAGGGTAGATTTATCATGTTTTCATCATCTGAATTTTAAAGCAGAAGGTTGGGGGGGGGGGGCAGGCGGGGCATGCCTTTGCTGGGTTTTTTTTTCCTTTTGCAGGTTTCTTCCTTGCTGTTGCAAGTGGAGCCATCTGCATTCTTCGGTGGAGCTGCAACAGTGTATCTGGACCCACACAAGTTCTTGGGGAGTTTAAGTTTCAAGTCCTTGGTTTGGTAAAATGCTCCTTAACTAGCTCGGGCCAGGCTCGGGCCAGAGGGCAGGGCCAGGGGCAGAGTGCAGGGGCCAGCACAGGATCAGGGCCAAGGACAAGAGCAGGCACCAGGGCAGTGTGCCTCACTGGAAAGAGCCCGGGCTTGGGAGTCAGAGGTCATGGGTTCTAATCCCAGCTCCGCCGCTTGTTAGCTGTGTGACTTTGGGCAAGTCACTTCACTTCTCTGGGCCTCAGTTAAAATGGGGATGAAGACTCTGAACCCCATGTGGGACAACCTGATGATCACTTTGTATCCCCCCCCAGCGCTTAGAACAGTGCTTTGCACATAGTAAGAGCTTAACAAATGCCATCATTATTATTAAACATGGGCAGGGACAGGGGGTAGGGACCGGGGCAAAGAGAGGCATAAGAGCAGGGACCGGGGCAGGGGCAGGCACAGGAGCAGAGGCAGAAACATGGGCAAGGACCGGGGCAGGGGCAGGAGCAGGGGCAGGCACAGGAGCAGGGGCAAAAACATGGGCAAGGACCGGGGCAGGGGCAGGCACAGGAACAGGGGCAGAAACACGGGCAAGGACCGGGGAAGGGGCAGGCACAGGCACAGGGGCAGAAACATGGGCAAGGACCGGGGCGGGGGCAAGAGCAGGGACCGGGGCAGGGGCAGAAACATGGGCAAGGACCGGGGCAAGAGCAAGAGCAGGGACTGGGGGCAGGGGCAGAAACATGGGCAAGGACTGGGCAAGGACCGGGGCAAGAGCAGGAACAGGGACTGGGGCAGTGGTAGAAACATGGGCAAGGACCGGGGCAGGGGCAGGGGCAGGAGCAGGGACTGGGGCAGGGGTAGAAACATGGGCAAGGACCGGGGCAGGGGCAGGAGCAGGGCCTGGGGGCAGGGGCAGAAACATGGGCAAGGACCGGAGCAAGAGCAGAAGCAGGGACCAGGGCAGGGAAGGGGGCAAGGGCAGCAGCAGGGACCGGGGCAGGGGCCGGAGAAAGGCGCGGGGCAGGGACCATGGGCAGGAGGAGGGAGCGGGCTTGGGGCAGGCAGAGGGGTGAGGGTCCGGGTCCGGGGCGGAGGCAGGGGCAGGGGCAGGGGCTGGATGAGGAAGCGGGGCTGCCCTTACCCGGCTCTTGCAGCGCGGCTGCCGTCCGGGGTCCGAGTAGGTCCGGTCGACGGGGAGCGCCGTGTCGCTGCCCGGCATGGTGGGGCTGTGGCAGCGGCGCCCGGGAGGGAGGGAGGGAGCACGGACGGGAGCACGGACGGGAGCACAGGAGGGAGCACAGGAGGGAGCACAAGAGGGAGACCGGAGGGAGACCAGCGCGCTCCGCCGGCGCCGACCAGCCCCGCTTAGCCCTGGACCCGCGGCTGGCGCCCCCTGCTGCCGCTCACCGGCAAAGGCGGGGGCAGCGCCGAGCCGCCGCTTCCCTGCGGCGCCCCCTGCTGCCGCCCACCGGCAAAGGCGGGGGGCCGCGCCCCCTCCCGCAGCCCCCGCTCACTCACTCACTCACTCACTCACTCACTCACTCACTCACTCACTCACTCACTCACTCACTCACTCACTCATATTGATTGAGCGCTTACTATATCGTGGCACAGTGGAAAGAGCCTGGGCTTCGGAGTCAGAGGTCATGGGTTCGACTCCCGGCTCTGCCACTTGTCAGCTGTGTGACTGTGGGCGAGTCACTTCACTTCTCTGGGCCTCAGTGACCTCATCTGTAAATGGGGATTAACTGTGAGCCTCACGTGGGACAACCTGATTACCCCGTATCTACCCCAGCGCTTAGAACAGTGCTCTGCACATAGTAAGCGCTTAACAAATACCAACATTATTATATTCAGAGCACTGAAGCAGCGTGGCTCAGTAAGAAAGAGCCCGGGCTTGGGAGTCAGAGGTCATGGGTTCGACTCCCGGCTTGTCAGCTGTGTGACTGTGGGCAAGTCACTTCACTTCTCTGGGCCTCAGTGACCTCATCTATCAAACGGGGATTAACTGTGAGCCTCACGTGGACAACCTGATTACCCTGTATCTACCCCAGCGCTTAGAACAGTGCTCGGCATAGAGTAAGCGCTTAACAAATACATTATTATCGGTCAAATGGGGATTAACTGTGAACTTCACGTGGGACAAACTGATGACCCTGTATCTACCCCAGCGCTTAGAACAGTGCTCTGCACATAGTAAGCGCTTAACAAATACCAACATTATTATTATTAAGCGCTTGGAATGGACCATTCAGCAACAGAGACAATCCCTGCCCACCGACAGGCTTAGATCTCTCCCCCCAGGTTGCCCCACCCAACAACCACTTGAATTCTACTTCCCAAGCGCTCACTACAGCACTCCAGTAATAATGGTGGTATTTGTTAAGTGCTTACTATGTGCAAAGCACTGTTCTAAGAGCTGGGAGGGATACAAGGCTCCAGATTGCTCCCCCACCCCAGGGGGCCCAGCCAACAACCTCCTGAATTCTATTTCCCAAGCGCTCACTACAGAGCTCCAGTAATAATGGTGGCATTTGTTAAGCACTTACTATGTGCAAAGCACTGTTCTAAGCGCTGAGGGGAATACAAGGCTCCAGGTTGCCCCCCCGACCCCCGGGGGGCCCAGCCAACAACCACCTGAATTTTACTTGCCAAGCGCTCACTACAGCGCTCCAGTAATAATGGTGGTATTTGTTAAGCCCGAGCTCTTTCCACTGAGCCACGCGGCTTCTCTGTAGTAGCCACGCAGTACGTGCTCAATAAATAGGACTGAATGGATGAATCAGCTGGATGGAGTTCATTCATTCAATCATTTACTGTGCGCACTGCACTGTGCTAAGTGACTGGGAGAGTACAGTGCAACAGAGTTCATTCACTCAATCATATTTACTGAGCAATTACTGTGCGCACAACACTGAGCTAAGCGCCTGGGAGAGTACAATGCAATAGAGTTCATTCATTCAAGAGGAGCACCATGGCTTAGTGGCAAAAGCTTGGACATCAGAGGTCATGTGAGGGGGAGAGAGAGAGAGAGACTTCTGCCATTCTTCTACAAAATGAGAAAGATTAAAAGAAAGTCATATTTGATTTGCAATGATGCCAATGAGCTGCACACTGAATTCAGGTTTACATTTAAGTTCACTGCCTTAAAACTTTAGGGAAATTCATTCATTCAGTCAGTCAGTCATATTTATTGAGTGCTTACTATGTGCAGAGCACTGTACTAAAAGCTTGAGAAAGAATAACACAACAAACAGTGACATTCCCTGCCCACAACAAGCTGACAGTCTAGAGGAGGGGAATACAATACAATACAATACAAATACAATTACAGATATGTACATAAGTGCTGTAGGGCTGGGGGGAGGGGGGAGAGCAAAGGGAGCAGGTGTGAAGCAAAAGGGAGTGGGAAATGAGGAAAAGTGGGGTTGAGTCTGGGAAGGCCTCTTGGAGGAGATGTGCTTCCAATAAGGCTTTGAAGGGAGGGGAGACTATAATAAAAAAGTGTCAAAAATACATAAAATGAATAACTCAAAAATAAAAACTCCCAGAAAAGAAAGAAACCAGCAGGGCTAGTTGTTGTCCGGATTTCTTAGTAGAAAATGTGGGTGCCCCTTGCACCGGAGATTGACAAATTAGAAGGAAGAAAAACTTCAAGTACAAAGCCTCTATCTACATGGAAAACACCTTGCCTCCGGTGCTCCCAAACACCTCCGGCTGAGTGAAACAATAATGTTTGTCAAGTAATGAGTTGCATCAGTATTATTCTTTTCATTATTACTGAGCCTGCTTAGATTATCAGCTGAGACTGCAGAATGGTTTGCAAACCCAGGCCTAAAGCAGAATGTGTTACAATTATTAAGTGACGATTATTAATACCACTAGAAGTTGTAGGTCACATGTACAAGAGAGGCCTTAAGAAGAGGGAGGAACACAGTTCCAAACAATGCTCAGTACTAACCTGCATATTCAAGGTTTCTGGAATCACTAGGTTCTAGGTTCTCCACCAAGCTGCACACTAGCTGCTCCCCTTTCCCCCTCCACACTCTTGCACTATTTAACCATCAATGGTATGTATTAATCAGTCAATAGTATTTGACTGAGTGCTTACTATGTGCAGAACACTGTACTGAGCACCTACTTGTATGCAGAGCACTTTACTAAGCGCTTGGAAAAGTACATTAGAGTTGGTAGACGGGATTCCCTGCACACAAGGAGCTTACAATCTAGAGGGAATCTATTTGATATTTAGCAATGTCAAATGAGTGCTAAACATGGTTTAGACGTACCCCGGATTTCCCCAGATTTCCATTACCCCACAGAAGAGCCATCCTGGGGAGAGAACTAGCGTTGTTATTTACAAACACGCCATCATACATACAACCAGGATTGTTTGATACCTTACCCCAGTTTACTACCACCCTTGCTGTATGAACTGCCTATGTTAATATTTTAAAATATTAAGTTAAAATATTACCACTCACATATGGCTGTGACCAACTGCCACAGATAAGTAAATCCTTTCCCACCCAAGTTCCCTGCCCATCACCCCACCCAAGCAGAGTTTAAACCATTAAAAATGAATGGATCTTGGAGAAAGTTCTGCCCTGTTTATCTAAGATTTTCAAGGTGCTGAACAGACCCTTCAGCAAAGAACCAAAAAACTTAACTTAGACAGAGAACTTAATTTAGGAATGGATGTTGCAGGTGTCGATGAATCATCCAAGAATGACCTCATCTTTGGACTTGGATTCAGTCGTTCATTCAGTCGTATTTACTGAGTGCTTACTGTGTGCAGAACGCTGTACTAAGTGCTTGGAAAATACAATTCGGCAACAGACAATCCCTACCCAACAACGGGCTCACAGTCTAGAGTGGGGGAGACAGGACAGACAACAAAACAAAACAAAACAAGTAGACAGGCATCAACAGCATCAATATGAGTAAAGAAAATTATAGATACATATCTCACCTTGCACTTGGATTTGCACCTATTATAATCCCACCCTCATACCAACAGTACTTATGTACATATCCACAATTTATTTGTATTAATGTGTGTCTCCCCCTTTAGAATGTAAGCTTGTTGTGGGCAGGGAATGTATCTATCAACTCTGGTATATTGTACTTTACCAAGCACTTAGTACAGTGCACTACACACAGCAAATGCTTAGTAAATATGATTGATTGATCATCACAGGACCTCATCAAACTTTAACAGTCTAATGCACTATTGCAAGATGCCCAAACAGATGTGGAAGAGATGGCTTCTCCACCACAACCTAAAAATTTGGGATTAAAATATCTTGCATTGATATTTGAAAGAGCAGATTATTTTATAAATGTGATTAAAGAAGAACATAACAGAGTGAGGTGATCCAGAGCATACAGATGTTTTCTGAAGGAGTTAGTCTAC
Source organism: Ornithorhynchus anatinus (assembly GCF_004115215.2). NCBI lineage: Eukaryota > Metazoa > Chordata > Mammalia > Monotremata > Ornithorhynchidae > Ornithorhynchus > Ornithorhynchus anatinus. Next base: position 34,591,061 of record NC_041741.1, read on the forward strand.
TACAAGGTGCTTCAAGACATAAAGAAGGCTACTGGTTTTTCTTTTTCTCATTTGTTAGTTTTATGGTATTTTTGAAGCACTTACTCTATGCCAGGCACTGTACTAATTGCTGGGATAGATACAAGGTTATCAGGTTGGGCCCAGTCTCAATCCCACATGGGGCTCCAGCCTTAATCCCTATTTTACAGATGAGGTAACTGAAGTACAGAGAAATTAAATGATTTGCTCATGGTCACAAAGCAGACAAGCGGCGGAGCTGGGATTAGAATGAAGGTCCTTCTGACTCCCAGACCCATGCTCTACCCATTGAGCCATACTGTTTCACCATCATGGAGATGGCCAGGGCAGTCAGGTAATGGCAGAGCAGAACAAGGGCAGGCCCCAGGCCCACCCAACCACTTTGCTGGTCTTGGGCCTTCTGTCCCCAGACCCCAGTGTACTTCATAAAAAGACCCAAACTCCATCTGTAAAATTAGTGGGAGTGGGAAAGTGGGAGAGCCGAAATGCAGTGTGCAAAGTCAAAGACATCCATCTCTAATAAAATCAGGATAGCAAGCTCCCTCTGTACTTTTCATTCTTTTACAAAAGGGAAATCCATGCTTGCTTTACAAAAAAATAGTTTTACAAATGAAAAATTAGTGAGAGAGAGAGAGAGAGAGGAGGAGGAGGAGGAAAAAGTGGACAAATCATGTTTTAAAAGTGCGATTAAACAGTCCATGTCAGCAATATACACCTTACCATTTTCAGGATGGGAGTTGCCCAGCCTGAGGCAAATGTACATTTCTCCTTTCAATTAAATGGTTTGCTGCCAACTTAAAATGGTCCCTGTTAACACTCGCATTTTGTTTCACAAAAACTGGTGCCTTGAGTTGCAACAGAGTCAGTAGCATTCCTGTTTTATAGGAGTCAATTACCTGACAGGAGATCTTTATTTTTGGACAACAAAGATTTGAGTCTCGAATGGAAAACTTAGGCTTGGTATTACTTGGGTTGGCTGACAACATTTTTATGCATCTCTGTAAAATATGTGCAACAATGCCATTTCCTGAGGTGGAGGCATGATGAGTCCTGCTCTCTTGGGACATCTCTCTCAGTTCTCCCGGCGGAGAATCCTCTGAAATGAATGTGCCTAACTGCTTCCTGTGAACCAAACAGTACCGGGGCTAGTAGGATTCTAAAGGCAAGCAGTTGGAAGGGCCCATGACCTGACTGTGTCACCTGACCCAGCCTCTGGCTTTAGGGTGGATGGGCCAGTAAATCATCGCAGGCACATGGTCTTTTCTTACAGATTTCCAACCACCCCTGAGAGCTTGTAATAAAGGAATCTAGATTAACTGGCTTGCCATTTGAAAGGAAGCCAAGTCATGGGATTTCCCAAGTCTCTGGTATCTCCCAAGCCAACATGCACTGCTTTCCAAGGGGGGGGTGCTCTCCTTAGAGCTTGACTGAGCTGGGCGTGAGCCCAGTTTGAAGGGAGAATCTGGACTAGGGACAGGGGTGAGCACTACTGGCGTTTGCTCCCAGCTGGAAAGTAATAATACTTGTGGTATTTGTTAAGCGCTTACTATGTGCCAGACACTATTCTAAGCGCTGGGGTGAGTATAAGCAAATCGGGTTGGACACAGTCCTTGTCCCACATGGGGCTCACAATCTTACCTCATCTGTAAAATGGGGATTAACAGGCACAGAAAGGTTAAGTGACTTGCCCAAGGTCACACAGCAGACATGTGGCGGACCTGGGATTAGAATCCAGATTCAGATGTGACTTGGACTCAGGAGGCCAGGAACAGGCAAGCCCCAGCATGCAGCTCTCTAGACTGTAAGCTTGTCCTGGGCAGGGAACGTCCCCGCTATTTCTGTTGTACTGTATTCTCCTCAGGACTTAGTACAGTGCTCTGCACACAGTAAGTGCTCAATAAATACCACTGATTGATTGACGCAAAGGTAACATACTCTCCTCGCCGCCTCTGCCCCGACCCCAGCCTGGCTGCAACCGGGCCATTAAAGCCCATGACACTGCATCTTCACCTTTCTTTCACTACCCATTCTGTCAATTGGGATCAATCAATCAATCAATCAATCAATCAGTGGTACTTATTGAGTGCTTACTATGTGCAGAACACTGTACTAAGCAATTGGGGATGGCCACTAATAATACTAACAATAATAATTGTGGTTTTTGCTAAGTGCTTCCTGTGTACCAGGCACTGTATTAAGCACTGGGGTAGATACAAGCAAATTGTGCTGGACACAGTCCCTGTCCCATGTGGGGCTCACAGGCTTAATCCCCATTTTACAGAGGAGGGAATTGAGGCACAGAGAAGTTAAGTGACTTGCCCAGGGTCACAGTATGCAAGTGACACAGCTGGGATTAGAGTTACCTCATCTGTAATATGGGGATTAGGATTGTGAGCCCTATGTGGACAGAGACTGTGTCCAACCTGATTAACTTGTATCTACCCCAGCACTTAGTACAGTGCCTGGCAAGTAGCAAATGCTTACCACATACTATTTTTGATTTTTGCTCCCGTAGGCAGAAGGAGAAGCAGGGTGACCTCTTAGAAAGACCACAGGCCTGGGAGTCAGAGGATCTGGGTTCTAATCCCGGTTCCTTCACTTGCCTGCTGTGTGATCTGGGGAAAGTCACTCCATTTCTCTGTGCCTCAGTTACCTCATTTCTAAAATGGGAATTAAGACTGTGAGCCCTCTGTGGGATAGGGACTGTGTTCAACCTGACTAGCTTGTATCTAACCCAGCATTTAGTACAGTGTCAGGTATATAAATGCTTAACAAATACCATTAAAAAAAACCAAAGGCTATGAAGAGATCTATCAGGCCCAGTCATTTAGAATAATAATAATTATTATCATTATGGTACTTGTTAAGCGCTTACTATAAAGTAAATGAGGCTGTACTGTAGCACCTCCACGTCTCAGTATATACTAACAGTCTGCCTTTTCTTCTCAATTCTATTCAATTAGTCGTCAGCAGTAGAATATGCTGCTCAAATATGCCTGACTCTGCAAAGACCCAAAAAGTAAAGTTGCTTATGCAAGGCAACTTCTGGTCCCCCCACCCACTTTAAAGATTACCTCAGCATTTCAAGCAGCCTGTGAGGTCACCAAGCTCTCAGTACAACTGTGCTAGATAACATTTGTTTCCACAGTTTGACTGTTCAAGGGCACCAGGAGCCTCAGTTCCCCATCTCCCATGTATGAAGCAAAACAGACAGGGCTTTTAGAAACAGGAAATTCAAAAGATTGATGTCTCTCAGTAGATTCAGTCCTTCTTGTCTTTCCTATTTCCGCTACTTCTGAGTTCCCAGTGTTGTGTTTTAGTTTAACCAAGCACCAAATCAAGAATCACATCATTTTAAAAGTACAAATTTCATCCAAATATTCCTGGTCCACCTGGGAAGATACTGAACAGTACTGTATAAACCTGCCAATCCCCTGCTTCTAGCTCATATTAACATTTCACTTGAATCTTCTCCAGCCTGAGAAAGGGTCATGAGCAGTCAGTGGCCTCGGGAAAGCCCATTTTCCACCCATCCAAGGTGGTACTTAAAACCCAGCAAAGGGACACTTCTGAATTTTCAAATTCTAATGTGATTTTCAGAGTCACTTACTTAAAAAGAAAATCTGTGACTCTCACACAGGCATACACACACACAAAGAAATGTCTGCATCACTTAGCAAAAAAATTGTGGTTTATAAATATTTAAGTTGTGTTATTCTCTCCATATGGGCTGTTTTCAATAGAGAAATCTGGTGCCTATTTTCAATATATTGGAAATTGGAAAAATCTTTTCATGGCTTTTCAGGGAAGTATTGTGCTGGGATGAACCTCAGCATCCCATTAATCCCCTGACAAATCTGGCCAATTCCTTCTTAATGGAGAGCAGAGTAGGCAGGAAATTGTTTGTTACCGACACCATTTCAGTTGTTCCATCATCAAAGAACCAGTTCAGTATTGGGCTTTAGAGAATGAGGTGGCACGTTTTGTGGCAGACGGGAAGGACACCAAGCTGGGCATGAAGAGGGTAATGAGAAAGAGCTCAGTAATTCCTGGATGGCATTCTTCTCTTCTGCCCTCCTAGCCTTCCTCCAACTCTAGTCACCAGGCCTGGTTCCATACCTATTCCCCAACACCACCTGGTTTCTCCATCCCACTTGGGGTTTGGGAAAGGTGGAGGAGATGCAGTGAGGCCTACAGTCTCCCCTTCTAGACTGTAAGTTCCTTACAGGAAGGGAATGTGTCTGCTAGTTTTGTTGTATTCAACTCTCCCAAGTGCTTAGTACAGTGTTCTGCACATAGTAAGAGTTCAATAAGTAACATTGATTTATTAACTATTGACAGGAGAGAGCATGGTCCTGGGAGTTGAGGGATCTGGGTTCTAATCTCATCTCTGCTACATGCCTGTTGTGTGACACTGGGTAAGTCACTTGACTCCTCCATGTCTCAGTTTCCTCAACTGTAAAGTGGCAGTGAAATACTTGTTCTCCCTACCATTTAGACTGAAAGCCTAGTGTGGGACAGGGACTGTATCCAACCTAATTACCTTAACCACACAATTATACTCTCCTATCCACTCACTAGCTCTGAGCTGGCTGCTCAACCCTAGAACAGGTTCTGAGTAAGTGAATCAGTGAAATTTAACTCTTTAAAATTCCCTCAGGGCACCTGTCCCCTTTGGTGGCTCCTAAAATCAGCTCTGTCCCCAAAGATGAGATTCTGACATTAGCATTATTGCATTTCAGCATGGCCTTTCCAATTGGGATGCAAAGTAGCATCAAGGGAAGACTGATAAATACTGGGCAGAAGATTTAGAAGAATTGTTAAGTTGCAGTTCAGGTACTGGACCCAGCTGACATTTATGCATTTGCTTCGATAAATGGCATGGTGACAGAGTTTTCTTTAATTTTAAATGCTCTTTGAAAGGGAAAGAAAAGGGCATGTAAATGAAACAGTGGAGGGGTGGGAGAATGGGAGAGGTAGGGGAAAACAGAATGAATAAACCATTTATATAGAGGAAGCAGCATGGCCTCCTGGAAAGAGCATAGGCCTGAGAATCAAAGGACCTGGTTTCTAAACCCAGCTCTGCCAATTGCTTGCTGTGTGACCTTGGGCAAATCACCTAACTTCTCTGTGCCTCAGTTTCCTCAACTGTAAAATGGGGATTCACTACCTGGTCTCTCTCCCACTTGAACTGTGAGCTCCAGGTGAGACAGAGACTGTGTCCAACCTGACTGACTTGGATGAAAGCGCTTAACAAATACCATAAAAATATAGAGTGCTTTTCCTTCCTCAAAATTCAGCTTTTGGTACCTGTCCAGAGTGCAGTGCAATCAGTGAACTAAATCTCAACTTCTTTGACAGTCATAATTATAAGATTGGTTTTCAGGTGATGCTGTGTTGTGAGTTATTCTGAAAGCTTTAGTTGTTATCAATGAAGAGTGCAAATGGATCATATAATAATCATAAAAAACTCTCATTTGTACAAGGTCAGGGCTTTTAAATCACTCTATAAACATTATTTGCTGAAGCAATGCTATCATTTCCAGTTTACTGACAGGAAATTAAGGCCCAAAGCAGCTGGTGACTTGATCAAGGTCAAATGAAATTCCACAGAAACCAAGGGGAAAGTGCACAGTGAGGGATTAATACTGAAACAAAAATATTATGACTCTAAGCATCCTCTCTGAAGACAAACCTAAAGATAACTCCAACATTTTTGTATACCTTACTTTCTTATCCCAAGTTTACAAACAAAGCTACACACTCCTTGACTGCATTTTTCAACCCCAGGATTTTTACTGAATATGAGTTCAATTCTGCCCTGATTTTATTCATTCATTCAATTGTATTAAGCCCTTATTGTGTGCAAAGCACTGTACTAAGAGCTTGGGAAAGTACAATACAACAATAAACAGGGACATTCCCTGACCACAGCAAGCTCACTGTCTAAAGTTTTAAAGGATGTGTATATTCAGGAAGTTGACACTGTACTGAGTGATGTCCCAAACTATAACAGAAGAGTCATTTGGGTGAGTTTACATCAACTACACTCATAGATCAGTGATATTTACCAAGCGTTTGCTGTGCACTGAGCGCATACTAAGCACTTGGGAGAGAACACCACAACAGAGTTGGTAGACATTTTCCCTGCCCACACTAGCTTAAAGTCTAGAGGGGTAGACAGATATTAAAATGAATTACCAATAAGCACATAGTGCTGTAGGGCTGAAGGTAGGGTGACTATCAAGTGCTCAAAGGGCATAGATCCAAGTGCCCAGCTAAAGCAGAAGACAGAGGGAGTAGGGTATAAGAGGGCTTAATCGGGGAAGGTCTTTTCGAGGAGATGTGATTTTAGTAAAGGCTTTGAAGGTGGGGAGAGTGGTAGCCTGTCTAGTATGAAGAAGAAGGAAGTGCCAGGGCAGAGGGAGGATTTGGGCAAGAAATCACAAGATCTAGGTACAGTGAGCAGTTTGGTATTAGTGGAGTGAAGAGCTGTGAAGGCAGAACTGACAGGAGTTGGTTAGAGACTGACTCTCTGGGTTGAATGAGAGAGTTGCGTAGAGGATAATGCCAAGGTTATGGGCTTGTGAGACAGAGAAAATAGTTAATACTGCAAATTGAATTTTCACTCCCCTCAAAATAGGAAAGGTTCACGATTTCTTGAACATCAGTTCCAAATACAAAACTATGGTGTCTGCACAATTTCCATAACAAGACTTCTAAAATTCACTATAAGGTGGGAAAAAGACAAAGAAGTACATGGAGGACCAGAGTTTGTATCAAGAAAGCCAAACAAATCCAGACGTTCATTAAAGAGCACATTAGACTGACATTATAAGACACCTACTTAGAAGATGTCTTTACACTATGCTCCATGAAGCTAATTTTGCAACTCAGTGAGATTAAACAATGAATTAGTTCAGTCAAACACATAAACATAGTAAAGATCTTACTATGTACAGAATACTATACTAAACACTTAGCACTGTATTAAGGCTCTCCATCACCTTGCCCCTTCCTACCTCTCCTCCCTTCTCTCTTTCTACCGCCCACCCCGCACGCTCCGCTCCTCTGCCGCCCACCTCCTCGCCGTCCCTCGGTCTCGCCTATCCCGCCGTCGACCCCTGGGTCACGTCCTCCCGCGGTCCTGGAACGCCCTCCCTCCTCACCTCCGCCAAACTGATTCTCTTTCCCTCTTCAAAACCTTACTTAAAAATCACCTCCTCCAAGAGGCCTTCCCAGACTGAGCTCCTCTTCCCCCTCTACTCCCTCTGCCATCCCCCCTTTACCTCTCCGCAGCTAAAGCCTCATTTTCCCCTTTTCCCTCTGCTCCTCCACCTCTCCCTTCCCATCCCCACAGCACTGTACCCGTCCGCTCAACTGTATATATTTTCGTTACCCTATTTATTTTGTTAATGAATTGTACATCGCCTTGATTCTATTTAGTTGCCATTGTTTTTATGAGATGTTCTTCCCCTTGACGCTGTTTAGTGCCATTGTTCTTGTCTGTCCGTCTCCCCCGATTAGACTGTAAGCCCGTCAAACGGCAGGGACTGTCTCTATCTGTTGCCGACTTGTTCATCCCAAGCGCTTAGTACAGTGCTCTGCACATAGTAAGCGCTCAATAAATACTATTGAATGAATGAATGAATAAGTGCTTAGCACTGTACTTAGCACTGTGTTTACAGGCCCAATTCTAAGGGAAGGGGATAAAGCTGGGGTTTGATCAGAAAAGATCAAAAGATCAGGAATTCCAGGAATGATGCTCAGAGCAGTCTATTTTTCCTAGTATGAGCTTCCTATTTCAATTCAATTTTCAGTTAGTTTCTTATTGCTGGCCTCAAGATCCATCTGAATGGAATATCTTTCTAGTTTATCATCAACACCTATACCCTGGCCTACATGAGGAAACAATGCTAAATTTAAGCACAATTATCCCCTTTACTCCCTTCTTTTAGAATTGGGCCTATAAATACAAAGCTAAGTACAGTGCTAAGCGCTTAATACAGTGCTAAGTGCTTAGTACAGTATTCTGTACATAGTAAGAACTCAATAAATACCACTGATTGAACAGAGCACCCAATTTCGACTATTCAGAGCAAATGGTTTTGTTTCCTGGAGATGGGATACCACCTAGTCTTTGCTTTGACCACCATTCAACTGTCAAGAGCCTAAGTCAGAGTTTCCCAATATAGGATACATATTGGCCAGGAATGGAAACCTCATCTTTGGCACAGAAGAATGCTTTCAATCATGCCATAAAAGCAACAGATAAAATGATTTTTCAGGTGAGTTGGTTTTCCTGTTTGAAATAAAGCTTGATGGAGTTTTCTAATTACCACAGCTCACTGCTTTGAAACAAGGGCTTGGCCCCTTCATCTGCCTGCCTGTTTGATCCTGCAGTGAACTCATAAAGCTGATAGTGTGACTTCACAAACCCATGAATGCACTTACTCTGTGAGCCAAGGAGCCTGAGCCAAGGAGCCAGAGCCACCTCTGTGAGGTGGTGATCTATGTGACAATGCAGAAAAAAAGAACGTTCAAAAAATGGACATTGGTTAGCATATAATATGCATTTAATAAATACTACTGCTACTAAATTCATATAAAGGTAGTTATAAATAAATAATCCCCTCAAAATAAGTAATGGGATGGTAAGATCCAGTAATGAATTTAATAATGGATTAAGTTCAGTAAATTTCAGTCTGTCCGTTCTGCTACACACATGGGTTACATGAGGTGTTAGTTGAATGAAAAACTGAAAGAAGGGAAGGAAGGTAGAATGGAGGTAAGAAGGAGGGTAAACTGGTCTCCAGACTGTAAACTCATGGTGGGCAGGGAAAGTGCCCACCAACCCTGTTGTGGTGTTCTCTCCCAAGTGCTTAGTATGAGCTCAGTGTACAGAAAGCGTTTGGTAAATATCATTGATCTATGAGTGTAGTTGATGTAAACTCACCCAAATGACTGTTCTGTTATAGTTTGGGACATCACTCAGTACAGTGTCAACTTCCTGAATATACACATCCTTTAAAACTTTAGACAGTGAGCTTGCTGTGGTCAGGGAATGTCCCTGTTTATTGTTGTATTGTACTTTCCCAAGCACTTAGTACAGTGCTCTGCACACAGTAAACACTCAATAAATACCATTCATTGGTTGATGGAGAAAGGAGGGAGAGAAGGGAAAAGCAAGGGAGAAAATGAATTTTAATATGTAAACTTACTAGACTGGAACTACCAGATAATGGCCACATTAAAGAATGCTATGAAAACTTCCCAAAAAGTCCTCAAGGTACACGAGGTTAACAACATATCCATGCAAGAGCATTTTGCTAAGGATAGGTGAGACATTTGTGAAGTTGTTTCTAAAAGTGGAGGTAGAGGACCTGGGTTCTAAGCCCAGTTCCTCCACATCTGCTGTGTGACTTTGGGCACATCTCAACTTCCTGTGCCTCCATTACCTCATCTGTAAGACTGTGAGTCCTATGTGGGACATGGACTGCGTCCAACCTAATTAGTTTGTAACTACTCCAGCGCTTACTACATAGTACATAGTACTCACTAGAGGGACAATGCAAAATCCAGAACAAAGTCTCACATTCGCAACTCATATTCTCCTGCTACCTAGGTGTGTGCAATCCAAATGATACAGATAATTCAAAATAGAATACAAACTGCTATAATTACTATAGTTGGATCATTTGTATATGTAGATCCATGCTCTGTGTAAACACGCTTCTATTTTTCCCATCAGTAGACTGTAAAGGTAGGAACAGATGTTTTTTCACAATTAACACTTTGTAGCATGCACATGAGGGCAAGAAATGGATATATATTATTGGATGATATTATTCTTTCAAAACAGCTCTGAGAAAAGTGCATAAAGCCAGGGAATGAATTTTATTGATTTTTTTTTTTTTTTTTGGTGCTAGGCTAAAACTAGAATCTACTCTTCAGGAAGCAAAGTCTGCCAATTTCTTGTAGTTTGTAGTAATTTCAAAGAACCTCAGATGTGCATTTCAAACAGATGGAGGCCCAGTACAAACAATGATCCAAAGAAACGTTAACCAGCAGCAAACAAAACATAGTTTATTTCTACTCCACCCTCACTGTAATAAATATTTATGTTGTTCCTTTTAAATTATTAACAAAGCTGCTGATTAGGATTATTTTGCTCTCTTTTGGATGCAATGTGTGAATTTTTGGTTATTTGGCAAATATGGGGTCAGAAGAAAACCTCAGCAAAGTAGACCAAGGACAGTGCTTTGCAAAATAAAAGTATCATTTTCAAGTGGAGATATAGTTTTACTCACAGAATTACTAGTACTTTGCCCTACATTAGGAAGAAATAGAAACAGAAAAGAAAGTATTTAACCACTCACATCCTCACTCAGACTCATACATCAGTTAATCAACCAATGGTATTAACTAAGTCTTTACTGTGTGCAGACCACTATAAGAAGGGCTTGGGAAAGTACAATAAATAGAGTTGGTGGACATGACCGCTGTCCACAAGCATCCTACAGTCTACAGGGGAGGACAGACATAAAAATCTCAAATGGGGATCACAGACTCCAACCCCATTTTACAGATGAGGTACCTGAGGCACAGAGAAGTGAAGAGACTTCCCCAAGGTCAAGTGGCAAGATCTAATTTCAAATGGCAGAGCCCATCTTAGAACCCATGACCTTCTGACTCCCAGGCCCACGCTGTATCCACTCTCCATGCTGTTTCTCATATAGAAATGCATGCTCTCATTCGTTCATTCATTCAATCATATTTATTGAGTGCTTACTGTGTGCAGAGCACTGTACTAAGCGCTTGGAAAGTACAATTCAGCAATAAAGAGGAACAATCCCTGCCCAAACCGGGTGTACAGTCTAGAAGGCGGGAGACAGACATCAAAACAAGTAAACAGGCATCAATATAAACAAATAGAATTATAGTATATTTGTACATATTTATTATTCTATTTGTTTTATTAATTATGTGTACATATCTATAATTCTATTTATCTATTTTGATGCTTTTGATGCCTGTCTACTTGTTTTGTTTTATTGTCTGTCTTCCCCTTCTAGACTGTGAGCCCATTGTTGGGTAGGGACTGTCTCTATCTATTGTCAAATTGTACTTTCCAAGTGTTTAGTACAGTGCTCTGCACACAGTAAGCACTCAAAAAATACGACTGAATGAATGAACACCAAAACAAGTAAACAAGGATCAGTATAAATAAATAGAATTATAGATATATACTTATATGCACAGCCTAGTGGATAGAACACAGGCCTGGGAGTCAGAAGATCATGGGTTCTAATCCAGGCTCTGTCACCTGTCTTACTGTGACCTTGGGCAAGTCACTTCACTATTCAGGGCCACAGTTAATCTCATCTGTAAAATAGGGATTGAGACTGTGAGCCCCATGTGGGACTTGGACTGTATCCAACCCGATTTGCTTGTATCCATCCCAGTGCTTAGAACAGTGCCTGGCACATAGTAAGCACTTAACAAATACGACAATTATTATTATTATACATAATTGCCGTGGGGCGGGGCGGGGGGCAAAGGGAGCGAGTCGAGGTGACGCAGAAGGGAGTGGGAGCTGAGGAAAAGGGTGGCGGGGGAGGTCCACGAATCAACACACACTCTACTGAATCAGCCTCCTCACTGATCTCCCTGCCTCCAGCCTCTCCTGTCTCCAGTCCCTACTTCACTCTGCTGCTCAGATTATTTTTCTAAAACACTGTTCAGCACAAGTCTCTCCGTTCCTTAAAAGCTTCCAATGGGTATCCATTTCTCTCTGCACTAAACAGCAACTCCCTACCACTAGCTTCAGGGCACTCCACCCACTGTCTTCCTCTTACTTATCAGCAATCTCCCATTACTTTCCTAGCTTTCCCAAGGCCTGTAGTTCTGGATTCCCCAGCTTCAGGCCCACTGTTCACATCCTTTTCCACAACTAGAACTCCCTCCCTTTGCAAATCCAGCACACCACAAGCCTGCCCATATGCAAAGCCCTCTTGAAAACCCAATTCCTCTAGGAGGCATTCTCTAATTTTAAATCCCACCTTTCCAGGCTGTGTCCATCCCATATCCACTCTTAGCACTTACACGATTTATTTTCACTTACTTTTAGCACTTACAAAGTAAGACCAGGGAAGACGACTGCCTTAGCTGTCTCAGTTGAGGCCACCACCACCACTACAGCCATCTCATCACTCCCACTGGGTCCAAAGAAGCAGAGGAGCAGGTAAAAATACAAATTTCACCCATTGCACTTGATCATTATTTATTGAGTGCTTATTAGGTGCAATGTATTGAATTATCATCATTGATACTATGCCCCAGTACTTCTTCAGAGAACACTAAAGGCAACACATGCTGAGTCTGCCAGAACACATTTTGACTACACACATTCATTCGATCATACTTATTGAGCGCTTACTGTGTGCAGAGCACTGTATAATATAACAATAAACAGACACATTCCCTGCCCATACTGAGATTACATTATGGATAGGATACAAGGCAGAATTATGGACTGCTCTCCTGTCTTCTCTTGGGGTACTGCATGTACATATGAGAATTTGTACCTTAAATATTAAGGGAGACATAAAATGATGCAAAATTGTTGCAGGTTGCAGGAAAAAGTAACCCCATTTAAACTTTACATATGTTGCACCAGGAAGCATGACTATAATGTTTCTAGATATTATTTTGCAAATATATATTTAATAGTTCCTGAGAACTCTTGATTCATTGCACAGGAAATGATCTGTTCCACTTTAGTAATAAAATCTACCTTAACTTAGATGAAGAATGAATTAATAAAAATTTAAGGAAAAAGTAAGGAGAAGAAAAATCTTAGCTTTCTTTACCCCCCAGCTCCTTTCTGCATCATCTATGCACTTGGACCTGTAATCTTTGAGCATTTGGTGCTCACCCCACCCTCTGTTCCAAAGCACTTACGATACTATCTATAAATTACATTTATAAATATTTATATTTACACATTTATGTCTGTCTCCCCCTCTTGACTGTAAGCTCACGTGGGCAGGGAACATGTCTAGCAAAAACTCCTCACTATTGGCTTCAAAGCTTTCCCTCACCTTGCCTCCTCCTACCTCACCTCCCTTCTCTCCTTCTACAGCCCAACCTGAACAATCTGCTCCTCTGGTGCTTACCTCATTGTGCCTCATTCTCGCCTGTCCCGCCGTCAACCCCTGCCCCATGTCCTACCTCTCGTCTGGAATGCCCCCTCTCCTCAAATCTGTCAAACTAGCACACTTTCCCCCTTCACAGCCCTACTGAAAGCTCACCTCCTCCAGAAGGCCTTCTGAGACTAAGCCCCCCTTTTCCTCTGCTCCCACTGCCCTCCACATCACCCGGACTTGCTCCCTTTACTCTACTCTCCTCGCCACAGCATTTGTGTGTATATGTACATATTTATGATTGTATTTATTTTTATTAATGATGCATATATCTATAATTCTATTTATTTATAATGATGCTACTGATGCCTGTTTACTTGTTTTTATGTCTTTCTCCCCCTTTCTAGACCATGAGCCCATTGTGGGCAGGGATTGTCTCTATTTGTTGCTGAATTGTGCTTCCCAAGTTCTTAGTACAGTGCTCTGCACACACTAAGCTCTCAATAAACTATCAATAAATAAGTGACCATTAATCATTAATTGATAGTCCCCACCCCAGACCCACAGCACTTAAGTACATATCTTTGCTTCCCATATCTTTAATTTACTTTAATGCCTGTGTCCCCCTGTAGATTGTAAGCTTCTTGAGGGCAGGAAATGTGTCTAGCAATTCTACTGCATTGTACTTGCCCAATTACTTAGTACAATCTACAAATAGTAAGCACTCAATAAATACCACTGACTGGCTATGTGAACTGAAAAATGATTTAGAAATCTTAGCTTCAGATTGCATTTAAAATGACATTGAATTCTAATGCTTCTCTAATAACATTCACCCTCAAAGACCAAATACCAGCACTGTGCTGTCCTTTCGAGATAATCCGCTTTAATGAAAACTACAGAAGTGTACACTATAAATTTTAACTCCAGCAGAGAAAACAGTCCACTACTGTTCAATTTTGTTATCCTCCTGCCTCTAACCCCTTGCTTAGGAGCTTTCCCTTTCCTAGAATTTTCTTCTCCTTCAAATCCACCAGACCAAGGCTCTTCCTATCTTCAAAAACCTTATGATTTAGTCCCACCCCTGCCAGTAAAGATTTCAAATTTCCTTCCTCCATCCCAAGACATGCCAATGTAACAACCAGCTTTAATCAGTCAACCAATCAATGATATTTACTGAGTGTTTACTGTGTGTAGTGCACTTTATAATACAACAGACTAGGTAGTCAGGATCCCTACCTACAAGGAATTTAAAGACTATGGGAAGAGACATACTAAAATAAGCATCTAGGCTCATGCAACTTCCCTTAACATTTTTGCATATTTCTATTTTCACATTCTACTTATTTATTCATCTGGTCAACTTTCAAAACTCTTGTCCTTACCTGCTGTATCTTTATTTTTTCTCCTGCTGTATTAGTAAATAATTTGTACTGCTTCTCTTCCCCCATTAAACTGTAAGCCCCTTGAGGTCAGGGACCATGGCTTTTACTTTTACTGTTCTCTCCCAAGGGTCTGTACCTAGTAGATGCTCCAAAAATGCTAATGACTGATCCATTACCTTAAATGCTTAACCCCACTACAAGCTTCAAGGCTTTTTTTAAAGTCTTTAGTCTTTCAGTTTAATTGCTAACTTTTAAAACCCTAATTGCACAAACAGGTAAATGTACAGTTACTCACCTCATGAGAGGATGTGACAGCTTCATAAATGAATACTTCTCATCCTTGGTGCTTTACAAATGAACTATTTTATTCCCCTCAACTCTCCAATGGATTAGGTCATGTGATTCCCTCATGTTAAAGAGGTAACTGAGGTTGAGAAGTTAAATGCTTGCCCAATGCCAGAGAAGGGAATCTGTAGGAACATAGATTCAGGATTTCATTTCTGCTCATAGTAGGATCCATTCATCAGAACACAGCTTACCCTTGCTGAAGAATTTCCAAAGAGCCTCCATGAGCTTCTTTTCTTACTAAGCATTGGTATTAACCTCGACTCATCTCTCTCATTCAGACCACAGAGTCAATTTGCCACCAAATCCAGTCAGGTCTACCTTCACAACATTTTTTAAATCTGTCTTTCCTTTCCACCAAAGGACAGACTCAATGTAGAAATATAGATCTGGAACAAATGTGGGGCATTCTGTTTGCATGGAGGGCAAGGGGAGCCAAAGTTACTATTTTCCTTTCTTCTGCATTCCTCTTCCCCATAATATTCATTTCTTCCTGACCACTTGATGTAATCACCTAAATATTCATATTGTTCTACCATGACAAGCACATGTTAAATATAGTTCAAACAAGTTTATTTTCCAATGTTATTTCATCGACTGAAAGTTGTATTTGCCTGCTTTCCATTACAGAAACTAGTATTTTTAGATAATGGGACTACAGTATCACTTATTTTAAGACATCTTACTGCGGCTTGAGGCCTATACTAGATTTGGGGGAAGAAATCATGTCATTCCTTATGCAAATACGCACCCTCTAGTAACCATTTTTTCCTCGTTGCCCACAAAGGATTTGAAGATTGACTGCTTTACTTAAGTCAACTATTTCTTTGAATTGTTTCACATTGAGTGCAACTTTCTCCCTCTTAGAGGAGTTTGTAACTCTCTATGGGATTTAACTTTTTTTCCCCCCCTGCAAATGGTGGGGTCCATGGCTTTATGAGAAGGGAGAGTACAAGAATGGTCAACAGAGACGTTCCACAATAACAATAATTATCATGGTGGTATTTGTTAATCAATCATATTTACTGAGTGTTTACTGTGTGCAGAGTCCTGCACTAAGCACTTGGGGGACACACAACAAACTTACAGTCTAGAGGAGGAGAAAGACATTAATATAAACAAATAAATTATGGATACAAACAGAAATGCTGTGAAACTGAGGAAGGGGTGAATAAAGGGTGCAACTCCTGGTGTAAGGAAAATGCAGAAGGGAGTGGGAAAAGAGAAAACGAGGGCCTAGTTGGGAAGGGCCCCTTAACAAGGCCTCCTTATTAAATGCTTATTATGTGTCAAGCACTGTACTAAATGCTAGGGAAAATACAAGATAATTGGGTCAGACACAAATCCCTGTTCCTTTCCTATTCACTGGTTCACAGTTTTAGTAAATCTAAATTCTCACAGGTTTTAATAATCCCTTTTCTCCAATATATTGCACTTATATTCTAGGGTATTGACTGGAGGGGAGGATCAGGGGATCAGAAGGGCCAGGAAGGAGTGTTGGGTTAAGGAAGTTATTTTAGCAATGCTGGTAAAATTTCCATCTTTTCTCAATGTACTTTGCTGATAGAGAGATAGCTCTTGCTGAAAGCTGCACACATCACACATTTGAATGAAAAGTTTACATGCTTTTCAGTTGAGTTTTTAGAGTGCTTTTGTGCTCAGCTCCAAATCTACTCTAAACCAAAGATTTTACAGAAAGCCTTTCTAAGGGGAAAAAAAATCCCTTCATTTGAAATGACTTTGCAAAGACTGTTAAGAGAAGGACTTTGCAGACGGATTCAGTATTCAGTCCTGAACTTTCTGTGGGATTTGCTGCTCAGAATCATGTTCTGTTGAAATGCGTGAAGGCTAATTGGGCCTTTTAGGGCACTCATCAGACTTCCATTCATTTCTGCAGGCCTCCAGGGTATATATTCCTGTAGCTAAGGGTCTTCAGTATGCAATATTCTAAATCCTATAAATTGAATATTTTAAAACACAATTCCTTAAGGCAAGATCTCAGGTGGACAGGGGCAGAGAGAGAGTGTGTGTGTGTATGCGCGCATAACACAGTTGTTATATAGGCTACTTTTTTCCTACAAACACTTCTGCAATTATTTTTTGCTCTGATAAACAGGACTGAGGGAAGGAAGGTGGGGGGGGGGGGGTGGCGGGGGTGAATGGACAACTACTCTAGGCCCTGAGCCAAAGAAAGATTGTCACTGTCCAAGGAGAGGGTCACTGCTGACTACTCTGCCTGGGCAGGAATTCAGGTCTAGTGATAGTGCTACCTTGAGCTAGGGGAAGAAGACAGCAGTACTGGGAATGCTGGGATAATGCAGTTTGGAAGGATGGGATATCCTCCAGCTCAAGGGCAACTACTCCAGCCTAGTAGGATTTAATAATAACAATAATGGTATATGTTAAGCACTTACTCTGTTCTAAGCACTGGGATAGATACAAGGTAATCAATTTGCCCCACTGTAGGGCTCACAGTCTTAATCCCCATTTCACAGATGAGGAAGCTGAGACACAGAGAAATTAAAGGATTTGTCCAAGGTCACGCAGCAGACAAGTGGCAGAGGCAGGATGAGAACTCAGGTCCTCTGACTCCCAGACCTGTGCTTTTCCCATTAGGCCAAACTGCTTCCCCGCACTTTGAGAGGCTGTCAGCTTTCAAAGGCTAGACTGGGCAGACACACCCTAGGCAGATTCTACTGAGGTTTATATTTCCCAGTACCCAGTATTTTGCTATGCAAATTCTGGATACACAAGATTTCTGGGGCAGCAAAGAAATATGGTTAGAAGAGTGTAGAGTAGTTCAGAATGCATGGCATGATAATTAATGTGAAAATGCTTTGGAAAAATAAGCTATAAAAATTCCAAGTATCATTAATAAACAATCCTGCTTCCTCAGAATGATCAGGCACTGTTGAGAACTTAAACTTCCAAAAACTTAAATGAGCTAAAGGGAGGTGATTGTCCACTTCATATTACGATCTATTTATCTGTCAGATATACACCCCTTTTTGACATGCCTGCTGAGCTCTTGCACTACGTACTGTATTTGCTTTTAGACTGCAATTTGTTTTTCTGAGTGAAGGGCAAAAGCCACCGGTAAACTGCAGCTCAGATGAGTTTTTACCATGTTCCCATTGTTTAGCTTCTATTTCATTTTCTTCTATAATTTGCTGGGTGTGAGGAAGGCTTCTGTGTCCCTGTTGCCTAAGGGAGAATTGAAAGGCACATAATGGTGGCATCAAAACAAGAACAAAAGGCACAGGTCTTGCATTGAGTAATTTATATCTAGCACATTGGGATCAAGCAGGAAGAGAAAAGGCTGATAAAGAACTGGAAATCACTGTACCAAATAAATATAGCAAAGGAAGAGCATGAAAAGGGCCCAGAGGCAGCCCAGGAGAGATGGGGAAACTGACAGCTGAGCTTGGGTCCTCTCCCTCAACAAAAGGTCAAATGACAGCAAGGGAAGTTGAAGAATAACGCCTTAATTAGATGAGGATTTTTCCCCAAAGTAAAATGGCTACTTCCTGAACCTCAAGGAAAAAGTGCACCACTGCGCTCAATAAATATGATTGAATGAACGAATGTTCTAAACACGTTTTTTAAGGTATTTATTAAGTGCTTATTATGTGCTTATTAAGTACTAAGTGCTGGGGTAGATATAAATTAATCAAGTTGGACACAGTCCCTATCCCAAATGGGGCTCACAGTCTTAATTTCCCTTTTATAGGTGAGGTAACTGAGGCCGTGAGAAGTTAAGTTATGAGTTATGAGAAGCAGCATGGCTTAGTGGCAAGAACACAGGCCTGGGAGTCAGAGGACATGGGTTCAGTTATGAGAAGCAGCATGGCTTAGTGGCAAGAACACAGGCCTGGGAGTCAGAGGACATGGGTTCTAATCCCGGCTCTGCCACTTGCGATGATGATAGTGCCACTTGCGATGATGATAGTATTTGTTAAGCACTTACTATGTGCCAAGCACTGTTCTAAGCACGGGGGATACAAGGTAATCAGGTCATCCCACCTAGGGCTCACAGTCTTAATCCCCATTTTATAGATGAGGTAACTGAAACACAGAGAAGTGATGTGATCTTTTTGATTCTCAGGCCCATGCTCTATCCGTTAGGACACCAAAACTTTTCCTGGGAGGTACTTGGGAGGTACCAAACAAAGAAGTGACATGTTCCCTGCCCAGGGGAAGGGGACACTCCAAGGGGGAAGAAAGACATCAAAATAGATCACTGAAGACATAAACACCACTTAGACAGTGAAGGGAACTGACGACAAAGTCTGAGAACAGACAGTATCTACAACAGAATCTACCCTGAAGCCTCAATAAATACAGTTGATTGACTGATTAGTCTTCTCCCTCTGAAAGTCACTGACATCTGCTGAAAGGTTCTGGTCAGAGGTGGGAGGAAATGCCTGCTTTCTCTTAAGCACAATATGCCGTGCACCCACAGTGAAGATCACCTCCGAATTCACCTATATCTCTTCCTGTTGATGACCAACTCTGAAATGCAGCATGAAATAGAGAACCAATGTGGTGTAGTGAATAGAAGCAGGGGCCAGGGAGTCAGAAGGATCTGGGTTCTAATCCTGACTCCGCCACTTGTCTACTGTATGACCTTGGGCAAGTCACATCACTTCTCTGTGTTTCAGTTACCTCATCTATAAAATGGGGATTAAGACTGTGAGCCCCATGTTATATCGATCCCAGGGAGCAGAACTGTGTACTCGCATAGTAAGTGGTTAACGAATAGCATTTTTTAAAAAAATGGAACCCACACCCACTCTTTCCCTGGGAAAAAGAGTATACAGACATTATTGGAAGACCTTCCCTCTCTCTGATTGTCAGTTTGTCTAGTTCTTGTTTATCTCCTACGGAAAACTTGTTTCCAGAAAAGGATTTCCTCCCTTTGTGTGTCTGCATTCAAAGCCCTTTGGTGTTTACTTTTGTTTCCACCTCCCCACTCCATGGATTCCTTGCTGTTTCAAGGTCCTGATATTGCATTACAAATCCTCAGATGGAAGAGGACCTGAAGCCAAAGGGGGATATTTTGACTGGAATATTTTCCATTCTTTTCTAGGGATTTTTTAGTTGTTTTTTTTTTTTTTTACCAAGAATGACTGGGGACAGCTTCCAATTCTCTCTTCCTTCCTTCCTTTTTCCCACTTTTTAAATATAAGAGTTCAGCTCGGTCAAGGGTATAAGCTTGCCAGAGCTGTGTGTTAGTGGAACATTTAAAAAAAAAATCCAAGGTTTTCATACAATGCAGCACTTTGATGAAGCATTTAAAAATACCAGATCCTATCCTTCCAGAGCTAAAGGGGATTTCTCAAGCTCTTTTCTCCCCACCCACCAGAAGCAGCATGATCTAGTGTAAAGAGCAGGGACCTGGAAGTCAGAGGACCTGGGATCTAATCCTGGCTCTGCCACTTACCTGTGTGTGACCTTTTGTGGTCATAAGACTTCTCATTCCCATAGCTCTTTGATCTGGTGATTTCAAAGCATCTATAGACTTTAATTAGTTCAGGTTTTGTGTGCCCTGTGAGAGATGTAGTACTATACTCATTTATAGTTGGGTAAACTGAGGTAAAAGAGTTTAAGAGATTTGATCAAGGAGACAAAGTGCCTCTGTGGCAAATAAATGACATCCCAACTCTAGTGGGGGAATGAGTCAGCTAGGGACAGAATTCCAGGCAAGGGTCTTTCCCTGGGAAATTTTTTTTAACTGGTATTGGTTAAGTGCTTGCTATGTGCCAGGCATTGAACTAAGTGCTGGGGTAGATACAGCTAATCAGGCTGGAGACAGTCCATATCCCATATGGGGCTCACAGATGCCTTACTACTTGTTTTGTTTTGCTGTCTGTCTCCCCGTTTTAGACTATGAGCCCGTTGTTGGGCAGGGATTGTCTCTGTTGCCGAATTGTACATTCCAAGCACTTAGTACAGTGCTCTATACACAGTAAGCACTCAGTAAATATGACTGATTGAATGAATGCGTGAATGCTTTGCACAGAGTAAACTCTCAATCAATGCCATTGATTGACAGATTTTACAGATGAGGGAACTGAGGCACAGAGAAGTTAAGTGATTTGTCCAAGGTCCCACAGCAGAATCTCCATGTCATGAGGTGAACTTGGGGTTGGGAAGAGTGTAGGGGCTTGGGATGCCTAGTGCTCTTAGGAGTTGCAGTGCCAAGACTGCTGTCCATATAGGGACACCCATCTAATAATAATAATGGCATTTCTTAAGTGCTCATGGTATTTCTTAAGTGCTTACTATGTACCAGGCACTGTATTAAGCACTGAGGTAGATACAAGCAAATCAGGTTGGACACAGACTCTGTATCACATGGGGCTCATAATCTCGATCCTCATTTTACAGTTGAGGTAACTGAGGCCCAGAGAGGTGAAGTGACTTGCCCAAGGTCACATAGCAGACAAGTGGTGGAGCTGGAATTAAAACCCATGACCTTATGACTCCCAAGCTTGTGCTCTATCCACTACACATGCTGCTCTAAACATAATCTAGAAGCCTTGACATTTCAGAGTTGTTATATATGTGGATCACTTCCCAACATCCCCTGACTTCCATTGACAAAACTCTATGGGAGCAGCTGACCTGTCCAGTGGGACCCCTGAAGCCAAGGACTCTCCTGGCAGAGCCGGCCGGATGGTGGTGCAGAGCCTGAGGTGACGCTGAGAGGTCACCTGTGCTTCAGGCCCGACCCCTGGCATAGTGCCCTTTGCCGCTGTACCCACCAAGGACAATGCCAGTCCAGGTCTAAGGATCCTTTATTCATTCATTCATTCATTCATTCATTCAACCGTATTTTGGTGCTTGGTACCTAGGAAGCGCATAACAAATACCATCATTATTATTATTATGAGTGCTTACTGTGTGCAAAGCACTGTACTAAGCGTTTGGGAGAGTACAATATAAAATACAATATAACAATAAACAGACACATTCCCTGCCCCAAACCAACTGCCAGCCATGCCGAGGAAGGCAGGCAACTGAGGTAAAAACTCTGGTCCATGGGGGCCTGCAGAGGCAGTGGGGGTGTGGGGCTTCTCCCAGCTCCAGGGCTGCCCTGATTTTCCAGAAGAAACTTGATCTAGAGGAGGTGGTGGGGGTTGCAACAGCAGCAGTGGCAGTGCCAAGTCAGTGGAAGGGTCGTCGTTGAAATTGGACTGGACACTCTGGCCGGACAAACTCTCCTGGCCCGGGTTGGAGTTTTAACTGCTCCCTACCTGTCCTGGGCCCAGAACGAGAGAAGTCCTTGCTAGGTCAAAGGGCTTTGTGGGGCAGCCAAGGGATGGTGGCTGGGAAAGTCCCACCCCACTGCAGCATCCTAAGCTAGTGGGGGCAGAGACCAGCTGCCCTATTCACCTCCCCATCTCCCTAGCTCTCCCTCTACCCTGGGCTCTGGGACACTACTTCTATCAATCAATCAATCTTATTTATTGAGCACTTACTGTGTGCAAAGCACTGTAGTAAGGGTTTGAGAGAGTACAGCTTAAAATGGGCTGGGAACGTGTCTGCTAATTCTGTTGTACTGTACTTTCCCAAGCACTTGACCCCCAAGGTAGTTCTGGATCTAACCAATTCCTTGTGTGAGGCCTCCCGCTACCCAGAATTTACCCCTATCATTTGTTTTTTCTGAGAAACCACAAAACGTGTCATTCTCTTGGCTCTCCCCAACTCCCCAACACCTAGATAGCGCCAAAGACTGTCTGATGGATCAATCAATTGTACTTCTTGAGTGCTTACTGTATGCACAGAGCTTGGGAGAATATAATATAACAGAGTTGGTATACACATTTCCTGTCCACAAGCTTACAGTCCATGCCATTACAACTTCAAGCACAATAAATTTAGTGAGCACCTGAACCCACCCAAGTCCAGCTGTTTTATATTTCCTTGGGATTGTGTTCTATGTGATATTGGAAAATGAATTTCTGAGCCTCTTCATTTTCCTTTTGAAACCTCAGCCTTATCAGGTTTTTGATTTGTTTGATATGTTCCAGTTTAGACTTGAAACTTACATAGGCACTTCCCCTGCAGCTCTAAATTAAGTGATCTCCTTGTCTACTAGTGAGGAGAAAAGTTTCCAGTTTTTCATTCTGGGATATGACAATCTGATGAAGAACCTTTAACTCTAACACCTACTTCTCTGGCATTCAGAAGAAGCAGGCTTCATCTCGAGCCTGATTTCACCCACTTGTTTACTTCCTGCAGCCATTTTGAGGGCATGTGTGTTCACATTCCATTACCGAAGTTTCCCTCCTGAGGTATTGTTGGTATTTGTTAAGTGCTTACTATGTGCAAAGCACTGTTCTAAGCGCTGGGGGAGATACAGGGTAATCGGGTTGTCCCACAGGAGGCTCACAGTTAATCCCCATTTGACAGATGAGGTCACTGAGGCACAGAGAAGTGAAGTGACTTGCCCACAGTCACACAGCTGACAAGTGGCAGAGCTGGGATTCGAACTCATGACCTCTGACTCTCACGCCCGCGCTCTTTCCACTGAGCCATGCTGCTTCTCTACTCAGTTTAGTCAGTGGATTCATGCATAAAGTACAAGGTCTGGAGCATTAGCCATATGTAAAAGCAGAAAAGGAGAAGCAAAATAAAATGAGAAGGTAAATATGGAACAGTTTGCCTTAACAACTACCTTTTCCACCTGAAGGCTTGGGATTGTACCATAAATCAGTGTAAATGTCCTTTGCCTTTAATAGTTTCTAATGCTGGTTGGCGGCAACCAACGATGCAAATACATCCTGATTCTCTAAGGCTGAGGTACTGTAGCAGCAGCAGCTGCACAGAAACCATGTGGCTGGTCAGGGGATGGTGTCTATTCCAGCGCTTAGGACAGTGTCCAGTGCTTAGAACAGTACTTCACATATAGTAAGCGCTTAACAGATGCCATCATTATTATTCCACTGATGAGATAACTTGACAACTGTTCATGAGAACCAACTCTGGAGAAAAAAAAATATATATATATATAAATAATTTTGTTTTTTATTAAGTACTTGTCATGTGCTCAATGTTAGGACCCGTGGCACAAGAAAACTGAATGGAAACACAGTCCCTGTTCTACTTGTCCCACAATCTAAATGGGAGGGAGAGCCGGTTTCTTAGCCCAATTTTACAGATGAGGAAACTGAAGCACTGAGAGATGAGTGACGGCCCAAGGTCACATAAAAGGCCAGTGGCTGAGCTGGAACGAGGAACTTGGTCTTTCGGATCCCAGATCTATGTTCTTTCTATAAGGCCAGTGATCTCCCTCCTCCCCTATGGACAACCTGGAATTATTAAAGCATTTATATTCAGTCAGTCACCCCCAGTGCTAGTGCAGTGGAGGAGGTTAGTGTTATAAAGCCAAAACCAATGCAGTCTAGAGCTAAAACAAGTGGCATTGGGGGTGCATACAGGATCCACTGGGGAATAAAGAGATAATTTTGTAAATCTTGCTGTGAGGGGAAAAATTTGAAGAGGCCTCAGGGGATGGGAAAAGCTTACTTGATCACTAGGCAAAGTTATGAGGGAGGGTCGACCTGCCCATTCTACTTCTGAGGATGTAAAAGTTGGCTACCTTATCATGGAACACCTCTGACTCAATATAAATACATTAACTGAGCCACGTTATTCATCTATAATTGACTGAATGTAAATTCTGGATCATTATGATAATAACTGGGCCTTGAGCATTGGGCCTTGGTTCAGGAATCCATCTCCCATTTATAACATTGTTCCAATGAAAAATTTGACTCTGAATTACATTTAACCTTTAAGATGTGCTTATAACTACTATTATTAGCACATAACTTGGCAAATAAACATTTAAAGAATACTATAATTATTATCACTAGATGCAGTTTTCATGAACCAATTGTGTTATAAGTACAAGGACTGCCTATATCCACATTCGTTATTAGTATGTTTACTATAAATCTTTGTCAAATTCAGTAATTTTCCATTTGGGAGTGTATTCTGACCATTACATAAGACAGCTGATTTTATATTACTGTGAAATAAGGAGCTTCTGTTTTACATCCTGACTAGTTTCTGATTTAGAATGTTACTTCATTATACAAATTGCTATGGTTCGCTAGAAATTTTCTCTGACCCCTGTCAAAGAACTGGAGGGTTTTTTGATGTCCTTGGTACTCTACTTGAAAGTTCTTATTGTGAAGAACAAACAGAGCCTGGATGGAGAGGGAGGTAGAGGGCTGAATGACTCAAACCCAGTTCTTCTCTCTCCCCTAAAGAAAACAAAAACATACTCTAGAAGGTGGTGCTGGGTCAGGACAATTAGTACAGCTTGCAGAAGGAGATAGTGTTGACTCTAATCCCTGAGTCATTTGAGAAAATTAAAAGTCCTTATAACAACATAATTTAAATGCTCATTCAATGTGGACTCACCACATGCCCACAATAATATAATAATGGCAATGAATATATTCGTCTAGTGTCCTTCAAGACAGGGATTCTGCTCAAGAGTACTCTTCTGTTTATAAAAGAAAACTTAAAGAGAGAGACAGAAGGACACAACACTGCCTTAAAGGGAGAGACAGAGTAGGGACTAGCTCATCATTCTGCTCTTGACAACTCCTCTTAATTCGGTTCTTTTGCGTTGATGAACTTCAAATCATATAGTCTCTATTTTGACACTGTGAATAATAATTATGGTATTTGTTAAATACTTGTGTGCTAAACACTGTACTAAGCGCTGGAGTAAATACAAAATCAATCAAATTTATTGAGCGCTTACCATGTGCAGAGTTGGTAGGAAAGTTCCCTGTCCACCAGGAGCTTACAGTCTAGAGAGGGAGACAGACACTAATATAAATAAATTATGGATGTGTACATAAGTGTTGTGGGGCTGAGAGAGGGGTGAATAAAGGGTGCAAACCCAAGCCCAAAGGTAATTCAGAAGGGAGTGGGAGAAGATAATCAGGTCAGACACAGTCTCTATCCCACATGGGGCTCACAGTCTAAGTAAGGAGAAGAGGTAATAATGTTGGTATTTGTTAAGCACTTGCTATGTGCAGAGTACTGTTCTAAGTGCTGGGGTAGATACAGGGTAATCAGGTTGTCCCACGTGAGGCTCACAGTTAATCCCCATTTTACAGATGAGGTAACTGAGGCACAGAGAAGTGAAGTGACTTGCCCACAGTCACACTGCTGACAAGTGGCAGAGCCAGGAGTCGAACCCATGACCTCTGACCCCGAAGCCCGGGCTCTTTCCACTGAGGCACGCTGCTTCAACTCTCATTTCACAGATTAAGAAACTGAGGCAGAAGGAAGTGTCTTATTTGCCCAAGATCACCTAGCAGATTGGCAGAGTTGGGACTAGAACACAGATCCTCTCTCAGGCCTGTACTCTTTCCACTTGACCATGCTATCTCAAAGTTCAGCCCTTATACACTTCCCAGGTATTACTTATCCACGTCTTTAAACTCTGTTGCTTCCCTCTACTTGTCATTTATTTTAGTGTCTGCACTTCCTGGTAGACTGTAAGCTCCATGAGGACAGAGATCATGTCTACCAATGTTACTGTACTGCATTTTCCCAAACAATACAGTGTTCAAAACGAACCACTGCTTGAAATAAGAAAAAAACCCCCTCCTTATAATGGGTATGTTTGACTATTTATTACAGCAAGAGTTAATAAATGAAATCCAAAACACTGCATGATCTATTTAAAATGCATTTTTTTGAAAATGTGAGATCTAGGCCAAAGCATACCAAATCCAAGGGAGACCGTTTAAAGTTCTACCCCATTGTTCAGTGGCATTCCAAGTGGTAATCTTATTCTCAAAGGGAACCAAGCAAGCACTGAGTTTGCTCCACTGAAAAGCTAGGTTTGTGGTAAGTTATTGTTCATCACCTAAGCAGTTATGTGCTGGTAGAACCCTTGTCAGTGGGCAGCTTGTACATTCTGAGACTCAGAGGCAGGACCTTAAATTGTTCTGATCTGAAAGGGAATTTAGTCTTTTAATAACAGGTTGGAGAAAAAGCTCACATTGCCCTGTGCTTTGTTCGGGTTGACATCATCTCAGGAACGGGCTCATAGAAGTAGCCATCGCTACTTAATTTCTTATACATGGACCCAGTTTAGACAAAGCTATGCGAGAACAAAGCTTAACTGGAAAGGAAGTTTACACTTTCATCATCCTTGCAGGCCATAATTTTACAGCAAGCTTGCTTTAACTTCCAGGATTTCCAGCAATGACATTAACCCCCAAAAGCCACTCCCCACAAGCAATAAAATTTTCACACTTAAGGGGATTTCAACTGATTTGGTCAATTGGTTTGAACTCCTGAGGTAAACAATATTCACTAATTCTTTGGGGAAAAAACTCAATAGAAACCTGCTATTACACTACAGTTGGGTTTTCCTTTCTAGCTTTGAAAAGAACTAGGAAGCCTCAGTGATCTTTTTTGTTTCCCAGGAGTTGGGAAAAAATTGATATAGTTGAGTAAGAGAGCAGAGAATAATAGTTATTATTATTATGGCATTTATTCAGAGCTTACTATGCACCAAGCACTGGGGTATATACAAGATAATTAGTTGGGATTCAGGCCCTGCTCCATGCAGGACTCACAATCCAAGAGGAAGGGGGAGCAGGTATCTTATCTCTATTTTACAGAAGAGGAAACTGAGGCCTAGAGAGGGGAAATGAATTGTCTCAGGTCACACAGCAGACTAGAGGCAGAGCCCGATCATTCTAGCTCCTTGTCCTGTATTGTTTCCACTAAGCCACACAGTCTCAAGAATGACCTAAAATTTACACATACAAAAAGATATTTTAATTCTCACTTGTCATAATCAGGCTCATCAGAATCAACAAGTTTGAGAGCCCCAGATATATACTTACTACTCATTCAGTTCCAGAAAACCAGCCATCTTAACTATCCTAGGATTTCCTTTGGAAGTCAGATGATAAATATGAGAATTCAGTGCAAGGTTGGTCAGGAGTTTTTTTCCAAGAGAAAGAATTTGGAATGAATGAAGACAAGTTTGTTTAGGAAAGAAGATGTGGAGCTTAATTATCTTTAATAAGCAACATCTTTTTGAATAAATTTGTATATAGAAAGATATTGTATTACACTAAAGTAAAATTACAAACTTTAGAAGGAAAAAAAATTGTGTTTTGGTATTTTTTGTCAAGGGGGAAAAAAATTCCAAATAAGAATTGGGAACAGATGCAGTACTGAAGGAGTATAGAAAAAAAAGCCTGTTCCAAAAGGAAAAAAATCTACAGTGCCAAAAGGGAGAAGACACCAGACACACTGTAAGACCATGCCTGGCAGGTCTGTTATGAACATTGAAACAAGATTCTGGAACATCAAACACAGAGTAGGGGGTGAAGTTTCTTATATCAACATTATAGGAATTTTTCTTCAATAAACTTTTTCTACATGTCTTTCAGCGTTGGCTGTTCAAATGAACACTTGCAGAATGATGGATATTTTCTGACTTATCTCATGTGCAAAGTATGATCTCATCATTATCCTCCTTAAATCACAACTGAATCTATTCAAAATGGTTCTCTGTAGTGAATGTTTTTCTTGGGTTCATTCAGACCCCAAATACACGCAATCCCAATTATTTAGAAATTTCAGATAAAAAATAATGCTTTAACTGAAAAAATCTGAATAATTGATTCCTCTAGTATATTTTTGGGTCTCAGTTAATCAGAATAATTTGATGCTACAGATCAGGCTCAAATGTCCCATTTTGCTGCTTTTATAATACCAGAAAAAAGTATTTTAATTGTTCCAGTATGTTTAATGGAGTTTTTCCTCTTGCAGATAGTAGGTTTAGGCAATTAACATAGAGAGCCCCTAGAATGAATTCTGTACTTAGAGACTCTGTCTTCAGGAGATTAAAGAGCCAGGAGTAAACACCCAGGGTTACTGTCTGAGGATCAGAACAGGAGCCGGAGACCACAGGAGGTACTATTTTACCCATTGAACAGGAAATTGCGGTTGTTAGCCACAGAGAAGAATAAGACTAAAGGCATAAAGGCAATTCATGAAGAGGCAGTGAAAGTAGAGGATAAACAAAATAGCCATGTCACAGGCTGCCTGGACTCCCACACATTCCAAAGTTACATCACAGGGCAGAACTAGGTTATTTGTGGGTGTTACATATTACATAATATGATACTTTTTTCGGAGGGGGAGGGGCAGGTGGGAGGGTCAAGACAGGATGGGAGGCAGAACACGATAAGCATTTAATATGTACCATCTTGGGTACACACCCACAAGGACATACACAGAGCACTAGGGCTTGCACAGCCTCTACCACTGTTGCCACTACTGCAGCCACTTATCCCACAGTAGCACTGAGTATGCCCAAAACCCACTTAATCATTTTTATTGAGTACCTACCATGTGCAAAAGCACTTTACTAAACCCATAAGTAGGAGGAAGAATAGGTATTGAATTCTGGATGAGGGAACTGAGGCTCAGAGAAGTGACTTGCCCAAGATCACAGAGCAGGTAATTGATGGGGCTTGGATTACAACCCAGGTCCTCTGACTTCCAAGCCTGTGTTTTTTCCACTAGGCTATGCTGCTTCTCAGATCCTCTGACTCCCAGGCACTGGGTTCTTTTTACTAAGGTATGCTGCCTCTTTTGGGATGATGGGATGGAGTCCCAACATTGGATGCCTGATCATATTTGCCTAATGGTCTAATGGTGGAGCCCTGATTCAGTGCAATCTAATGGTTTATTAAGGAACACCCAATCCCATTCCAAACGCCCAACCAAGTTTTAGTTTCAGTTTTCAAATCTAAACCTAATTAATTCATCCCAGCTTGTATCCTCCTGGAATGCTCTCTGCATACAATTCCCTGCTGTGTGCAGGCCTAAAACTCTCTCCTGGCCTTCCAACTTCAAGGCCTATCATGACACCAGAGAGCCAGGCTCCCTTTCTAATTCTGAATGGTGTCTGCTTCCTTTATGTCTCTTACATTAGGCCCAAGGGAAATTCAAGGACATTTCAACAAAGCAATTAATTTGGAAAGGTTAATTTCAGCATGTTTCAGATGGTAGCTTTTCTTGAATCTGGAAGCAATTCACCTGGTTCAGCTAGTGATATCAGGAGAGGAATGGAGTTCTCAAAGGAAGTGGAGAAAGGAGAGAAATTCTACAGGATCATCTAGGCCAGGATTACTTGGGATCTTAAACATGTCCAATGGGAACAAGAGGAACTTAGGAAAACATAAGAAAACCGTAGCTTCCCTTTCCATGCTTTATCATGGAACATATCTACTGTTTTATACTGTACTCTCTCAAGTGCTTAGTACAGTGCTCTGCACATGATAAGAGCTTAATAAATACCATTGAGTGACTGATCCTCCTCATCATCAAGGACAGCATTCACTGAGCAGGCTCTGGGCAATGTTCTAAGCAATTGGGGCACATTCAGAAGTGTGATGCAATCCCACCCTCAAGGACTTTACAACTTTAATGAGCAAGATAAGTATCCCTAAAATTGATTAGTATGTAATAGTTAATAAAACATGAGAAGAGATAAAAATAACAATCAGAAGTGAATAAGCAAACAATAAGTACACAAGATAGGTGCTAAAGTAGGTGACCTGATGGAGAGATTAATCTGGGCCCACCTCTAAGAGGAGGAAGCATTTTATAAGAGTTTTGGAGGAGAACAGAGCTGTAATTTGGTGTAACTAAAGGGGTTGTTTTGGGCAGAGATTTGCAGGAGCTGCTAATCAAGAGCCAGAGGCCACTGGAGAAGTTTGAGAGGAAAAGCAAGCCTTCGCTAGGGTTGAGTTTTAGAAGGTGGCAGCTACAGCTAAGAAAGTCAATCAATCATATTTATTGAGCACTTACTGTGTGGCAGAGCATTGTACCAAGCACTTGGGAGAGTACAACACAGCAGAATTAGTGGACACATTCCCTACCCATAAGTTTACAGTCTAGAGGGAAAGGAAGCTGACAGAAGGGAGAGTTTTAACCAATGGCCAAGAGCTTTTGTTTTAGGCAAGAGGCAATAGGGAACCTTTCGAGAAGTGAAGACAGAGTGTTTCAATCAACATTTTAGAAACGTGCTTCAGGGTGTTATTTGTAAGAAACACAGAAAAGGGAAAGGCAGGACGAAGGTACAACAGTAAGGAAGCTGTTAAACAAGAATGCAGCTAGAAATGGTGATTTGGTATCTGGGTAATGTTTAGTAGAATAGGTAGGAGAGGGCAAATCTGGAGAAGATTTATTAGGGAAGAAATGACAGGAATTAGAAGCAGATTGAAGAGGGAAGTAAATGAGAAGAGACAAAAATAACCCCTAGTTGCCAGATGATAGTGTGGAAGACAGTGTCAGGAAAATTAGGACTGGGAGAGGGATTTAGGAGGGAAGAGAAGAGAGTTCAACTTTGAACATATTTAATTTAAGGTGCCAGGAGGTCATCTAGATGAGGATATCCTGAAGGCAGGAGGAAGTGTGACAGTGAAGAGCAGGTGAAAAGCCAGCAGCTAGATTTATGATTCATCCACAGAGAGGGATGACATCTATGAACTGATAAGCTCCCTGAGAGAATGACTGTAAAGTGAGACCCAGAATTGAATAATTGAATTTCTTTGTTGGCTCCTTTTTCATTAGTCCATCCCCTGCTTCCCTTTCCCTCTTACCAGCACTTATATATATTCAGCTACTTCCCTCCCGACGTTTATTTGATCCCTCTCAGAGTCGCACCTGGAGAGTTTCCAGTACTCTACCAGTCTCTACTAAACGAGGGAGAGTCAAGCAGAGGCATACCCATTCCATTCCCAGCTTGGCCAGTGGCTAGTGAATGGCAGGCAATCTGCTACTAGTCAAACCTCCCCTGTGCTGGGTAGCAGTGGCATGGGAGAGAGCCGAGGGGGCTCAAGTTCACTGCACGGAAGGAAGCAATGGTAAACCACTTGTGTATTTTTACCAATAAAACTCTATGGATACACTACCAGAACGACTGCAAATATAGGTGGGGCATTCTGGGAGCAATGTGTCCATGCTATGGGTTGGAAATGATTCGAAAGAATAAGACAAGACAAATTTATTTGACTGTCTGCTCCCCACTAGAATGTAAGGTTCATTGAGCTGCTCTATCTATTCTATTATACTCTCCCAAACACTTAGTTCAGTGCTCTGTTCACAGTAAGCCCTCAATAAATACCACTGATTGATTGAGTCTCTCCTTACTCTGGACTTTAGGGTTGCCCTCACTTAAAAGGTAAGGAGTGAACAAGGAATCAGCAGTTATTCAGGAAATTATCTCTCAGGATATATACATCTATATATAGGTGTATATATGTACCAGAGATTGTTTCTAGAAGAAAACTGTGGTCAACTTTGTTGAAAGCAGTCAGGAAAGCAAAGGGGATTAGAAGAGAGGAGAAAGTTCAATTTTGCCATAAGGATGCCAGTGAAACTTTGGTGAGTGTAGTCTCAATAGAGCCAGGGTCAGCTACTTTTTTTTGCAGAAGAGTCAAATGAGACAAAAACTTTGAGCAGTTAGTGTGCAACAGCCATATTTTACTGCCTCCCACGTGACACATGATGTTGTTAGGCCACACTGCACATGGTGCAATGTGATAATGTCACTGCATTCCACAACTGTTTCATAGCAACACTTGCTGCTGCCAGTGGAGATGGGAAAGAAGAGGGGACAGGATGGGGAGAAAGAAGGGATCGAAAGAGAGGGAAGGAGAGAAGAAAGGGAAAGAGGAAATGAAAGGAAAGCAGTGCTTTCTCAGGAGCTTTGCCGCCATATGCAGCCACAGTCAGAGGATAATGCCACAATTATTATTATTGCTGTTATTACATTAGGGAGAGAGGAGGTGGGAAGCTGGTGTTTTCAAAAGGAGCTGAAAACTGGGTAGGGGTTTGGGGCAACTAAGGGGAAGAGGGTGGAATAACATTGTTTTCTTAGTAAAAAGGCAGAGTGATAACATTCACTGAAATCAATTCCCCATTACATAATGACTTAAGTGTTTGTTATTTTAATTTCCATCTCTAAGAGGAAACTCTGAAAGAACCAAATATCTCTATAGCAGAACCCTGTGAAGTGTGAATTTCCTGCCACAGTTTATACTTTCTGGTTTTGAATCTTGGGAGTGAAAAAGGATTCAGTAATTATATTGGGTGTCTCTAAATTGCAGGTTTACTGAGCTTATGTTCAGGAGCAAAATCGCAGGAACCCCCCCACCCCCAATGTAATAGAAAGAGCATGGCTTAGTGGATAGAGCACGGACCTGGGTTCTAATCCTGGCTCTTCCTTTTATCTGCTCTGTGACCTTGAGCAAGTAACTTAACTTCTCTGTATCCAAGTTACCTCATCTGTAAAAGTGTTAGCCCCATGTGGGACAGGGATTGGGTCCAACCTGATTAACCTGAATCAACCCAGCACTTAGAATGGTGCTTGGCACCTAGCAAGCACATTACAAGTATTATTATTAATATTATTAATAAAATTATGGCAGATGAGATTGCAACCAGGACTGCCAAACTGAGCTGGTGCTGTGAGCTGTTCTAAAAAATAGCATACGTGATCCTTTTTAAAGCAAAGCAGTTGAGTAAAAAACTGATTTCATTATTCAAAAATGTATGACTCCTGCCATAATCATCAGTGTATCTGTAGTTTCTGATTTTATGGAGTTTCTTCTCTTCAGAAGAAGGCAAATCTGTTCCTTTGGAAAATCATTGCTAAGTTTGTTAAATAACTGTCTAAGAAAATATATTTCTAGCAACAGAGGAACTCTAACTCTTGCGAATTTATTCAGTCGGTAATCTTTTCATGACAGGAAGTAGGAAATGATTAAGTTTTTTTAAACAATGTTCAGCTTTATGAAATGGAAAGGAATTCACATGAGGTTTTTCTTGTGTAGTTCAGTCCGCATTAAACCTACTGACTTGTTTTTGTTTTGTGTATTGCTTATTTGTTTTTGTCCCTTATGCTGTTTTAATGCCCTGGAGTTAATGTATCATTCTCGATTTTGTTATAAAAATGCCATTTCCAAAGTTATCTTGTGTTACATGCTGGACTGGCTTCAGCTTCCTCCAAACAAATGAGTTCACATTTGACTACTGATGTTTTTCAGAGATAAGTGGCAGACTTCTGAAACAACCATTCTTCATTCATATTAATATGTGTAACAACAATACCATGTATTTTTAATGATTGATCAGTTTATCTTAAAACTAACTACAGTAGTTCCTTTCTAATGCCAACTGATGCATTCTTAAGAGAGCCATTATTGGAGAAAATGCTTGTGTTTGTGTACTAGATTTGCATTTCATGCCCAGGGGCAAACTTGGGAGTTGGGCTGCCACATGGGGGTGTGAGGAGTGGGAGACAGTCTTCCAGAGAAGGGGCTATGAAAAAAGGAGAAGCAGAGACATGGCTTAATGAATACAGCAGTGACCTTGGGCGAGGCATTTCACTTCTCTGGGTATTTACTGAGCACTTAAAATGCGCAGAGCAGTGTACTAAGCCCTTGGGAGAGTATTGAGATTTTAAGTTCTGTCTCTCCCTGAAGACTGAAAGCTCTCTGTGGGCAGGGATTGCATCTACCAACTCTGTTGTATGATACTCTCTTAAATGGCTAGTTCAGTGCTCTGCACACAGTAAGTGCTTGATAAATACCATTAGTTGATTGAGCTCATTAAGAAGGAAAACACTCAGGGTTGACCTAATTCCTCAAAGAAGGCTTGGAATTTTCCAGGACTCCAAGCCTCCTAATGAGGCTTCGGGGCTAGGGGGATGGTTGTAGCCTATCTGTCCTCAGAAAAGATGGGTGTGTGAATGGCTATGTGTATGTTACAAAGGGGGAAGAGGCTATCCTTTGTACAAATCCATGAATGTCAAGAGGCCTCCTGGCAACACAATGCACCCACCCCAGCCTCTGTGGATAGTTGGGAAAATCAAGAGGGCCTGGTGTCATGAGCAGCAGGATCCAAAGGGGGTGGATAGTCACCAGGGAGCTGAGGGCTCAGCCATCATCTGGAGGGACTGACAGACATGATCTCCCATCAAGCCCTAACCCTCAGGAGAAAGGGCCAGGATGCCTGCCCTGGGGAAACACAATAGAAAATTGAATAGAGTCTGCTGGTGTCCGGCTCAAAGACAATTCAGAGGCCTGCTTGGGACTCTGAGCATGACAAAGGGCAGACTGGAGATAAAGCTTTGAAGTGTGTGTTGGGAGGGGGAGAGGAGAGACAGTTGAATGGCACCGATTTGGGGTTCTGGGGCCTGAACTCTTTTCTCCCTGTCCTGCTTGCTGTGGCTGCCCATCCTAATCATGTGGCTCACCAGCAGGCAAATAAACTTACTTCAATCTACCTGCAACAGCTGCCCCCTGAATCCTAATGTTGAGGTTCGTCACTAGTTGACTGTATCACTCACTCTGGCCACTCATGCTCTTGGGGGCTTTACTATGTACTTAATGTGGTGGAATTCACCACCTTAAACTATTTGGACAAATACACCATTCCCTGTGAGCAGTCCAGATACAAACAGTTGGGAAGAGAGCTGAATAAGCTGAACGTCCTACAGAGTTTTTTGTTTTGTTTTTGTTTTGTTTTGTATTTGTTAAGCACTTACTATGTATCGGGCACCGTTCTAAGTGCTGGGCACTAAGGTTGTCCTCAAATGGTGCACTCTGAGAACTGGACAATCTGGGTGATCAGGGTCTACCCAACGGCAAACAGGAACTCTCTCATCATGGTCACCATGGGGCGGCCAGGCACACTGAGTCATATTAAATAGCCCCCTTTAAACCTAATTCGGCCACACCATTGCCTCAGCCCAATATTAGCACCAAGAGTACAGGGAAGGAAGGGCATGCAGGGAGCTTGGATGTGTGCCACGTGGGGAAGGTATGAAATTTGTCCTGAGGAGACCCCTAGGGCCCAACAAGAGATTGGCAAATTTTACTGCCATTGCTGCTGCTCTCCGGTTTGTGTGACTGTGTCCCACATACACCCAGTTTTCCTATATTCCCAGTTCTGCCACTTCACTGCTGTGTGGCCTTGGGCAAGTCACTTAAGTCACTTATACTCCCTCTTAGACTGTAAACTCCTTGTGGGCAGGGAATGGGTTTACCAACTCTACTGTGTTGTTCTCTCCCAAGCACTCAGTACAGTGCTCTGCACAAAATAAACAAGTAAATACCACTGATTGATTAACTTTGCTGTGCCTCAGATATCTCATGTGGAAAATGGGGATAAAAGACCCATTCTCTCACCTCTTAAACTGCGAGCCCCATGTGGACAGCATCTGACTTTTCAGAGTTGGTAGACACATTCCCTACCCACGAGCTTAAGATCCTGAGATCTGGAGGTCTCTTCTCATTCTTGTGAAAAAATGCCTATCAGTCAATCGTATTTATTGAGTGCTTACTGTGTGCATGCAGAGCACTGTACTAAGCACTTGGGAGAGTACGATATAACAGAGTTGGTAGACACGTTCCCTGCCCATGTTATTACCAACCTAATGCTCTTTCACTGAGGTATAGAAAACTACTTGAGTGGTCGTTAAATTTCTTATTTCAGTACTTATTAATTATTCAGTTCTCTTCCCAACTGTTTGTATCTGGACTGCTCACAGGGAATGGTGTACTTGTCCAAATAGGTTAAGGTGGTGAATTCCACCACATTAAGTACATAGTGAAGCCCCCAAGAGCATGAGTGGCCAGAGTGAGTGATACAGTCAACTGTAATAGCTTGCAAAGTATAGGAGAGCTCACTGGAAAAAGGGCAGGCCACGCTGCACCCTGAACATGGGATCGCCATCCCTCAACTCACAGGATTAGTCACTGAAGACCTGGATCTGAGAATGATGCTATCTTGGTGTAACTCACTTGAGCAGAGACTGAGATCAGAAGCCAAACAAGAAAGGTTTGAAAACAGAGCCAGACGGTGCAAATGGCAATACATCATGACAGCCAATGACCAACTTTATGTCACCCAGAGGTTTTTTCAGTCACAAGGACAGGCTCTTACCATCAGTAGCAACATCTTCCGATAGAAAAGACAGCTATCTTTCATCAGACAGAGAGGGAATTAAAAACAGTGCCCTTATTCACACAAATCAGGGCCATCAGAAGGCTGTGGGTTTTATCTTTGGGCTCAGTCTACACAGAACAGGAAGTCAAGTGACCGAAACTGAAATAGTGGCCAAACCTATCTAAAATACATCAGCACCAGAAAAGATCTTTTATGTGAAACAGCATGGCTTACTGGAAAGAGCACGGGCTTGGGAGTCTGAGGACGTGAATTCTAATCCCAGCTCTGCCACTTGTCTGCTGTGTGACCTTGGGCAAGCCACTTAACTTACCTGTACCTCAGTTACTTCATCGGTAAAATGGGGATTAAGACTGGCAACTCTATGTGGGACAGGGACTGTATCCAACCAGATTACCTTATATCTAGTCTAGCACTTACTACAGTACTTAGCATATAGTAAGTGCTTAAAAAATACTACAATTATTTTTATTATAGAAGCACAAAAAACAGCTTTATATTACTTTCTATTTTTCATATGAAATATATTGAAGGAAAGGAAATTAGTGATACTTTGATACTTTAGGGAAGGCAGTAGAATGTAGTGGAAGAGTGCCCATCTAGAAGTCTAAGACCTGGGTTTGAGTTCAACCTCTGGCATTGGCTTTCTGGGTGACCATGGGCAAGATACTTAATCAATCATTTAATCAATCAATGGTATTTACTGAGAACACAATGTGTGCAGTCAGTCAATCATATTTTTGGTCAATCATATTTACTGACCACTTAATATGTACAGAACACTGTACTAAGCACTTAGAGAGTGCTTGCTTAGCACTTGCAGAGCAGCATGGCTTAGTAAGAAGCAGCATGACTTGGTGCATAGGGCATGGGTCTGGAAGTCAGAAGGACTCGGGTTCTAATTCCACCTCTGCTACATGTCTGCTGTATGAACTTGGGCAAGTCACTTAACTTCTCTGGGCCTCGGTTACCTGATCTGTAATGAATACAGTGCCTGAGAACAGGGATGAAAAAGTACCGAGCTACTCTAAAACATTTGTCTCTGCATGGTTGTTGTTTAGAGACTGTGGGTTTTAGGCACCTCCAACCGAAATGCTGTCATAGCTTTTCACATAACAGTTTATTAAAATTTGATGAAGCTCTTAGTGAACCTTAGGCTAAGACGAAATGAGACAAAAATTTTCTTCCACAGAGGCTTCACTTAATGCTTTATGTATTTTGGTACATTTGGTGCTCTGCTAATCTTGGAAGGCTCTTTTTACTAAGAGGCTCCTCAGGTCTACAGCTCTGACTACGATAAATCCAACTTGCGCCATGTCCATTTCCCAGCGGGATGTTATTTTAGTTCATAAATACGTAGACAAGAAACGTGATTTTCCCTGGGAGCTCTCATTTCACAGCAACAAAGCTGCTTCAAGACATTTTGGTGACCACTAAAATTTTCCACCTATCCACCCCACATTTCCAAGTCCAAACTGGCATTGAAATGGAAGACAGTGTCTATAGCTTAAGGCATAGGGCATGAAAATTGGTGAAAGGAGGACAGATGGGGAAATACTAGGCCTCTTTTCTACCCCACAACTCCCTGGGTCAAACGGGCCAAACTGATCAGAAGTGTCTGTTTCACTGACAATACCAAAATTGCCATCCCTCTCAACCTTGGGTAACCTCATCTAATATCAACAGGTAACCCAGTTAACCATAGAGAAGAAGCATAGGCTAGTGGAAAGAGCAGGGGGCTGGGAGTCAGAAAACTTTGGATTTTAGCCCAACTCTGTTATTTGCCTCATGTGACTTTGAACAAATCACTTAATTGGTTTCCTCATCTATAAAATGGGGATTAAAATATCTATTCTCCCTCACTCTCCAACTGTGAGCCCCATGTAGAACAGGGAGCTTGTCCAATCAGATTATCTTGTTTCTACCCCACTGCTTAGTATAGTACATTCTGAGTGCTTAAAAAACACCATAAGATGGCTTTATATATTTATTACTTCTTGGGGCCTGGAACTAGAGAACTTGCCCCCAACCAATGGCCCCTGGAAATTGGTTTTCCAGGTGACTGCTTCTTTGACCTTTCCTTAAAACTGGTCTGGACACCTGTGAAGTAGCTCCCCCTAACATCCACACTCTGGAGCTTTTTCATCATTGCCGCATTGAGGGAATGCTGAGAATGGTATGGACCTGTGCCTTTTTATGGTATTTGTTAAGCACTATGTGCCACCACAGGGAGAGATACAAGCTAATCAGGTTGGACACAGACCCTGTCCCACAAAGGGCTCATGGTCTTCCTCACCATTTTACAGATGAGGTAACTGAGGCCCAGAAGAGTTAAGTGACTGACAGAGAAGACAACTGGAGGAACCAGAATTAGAACCCAGGTCCTCTGATTCCCAGACCCATGCTCTTTCCTGTAGGCCACGCTGCTTCTCTGTGCCTTCCACTATCTTACATAAATACCTTGCTACACATTTCCAGACACTGAGATTTCACCCTCTCTGTGTGTGCTAGTGGCAAGTGACACCCTGACCCCATCTCCATATAGCTGCAGTCAATTGTATTTATTGTACCATGAATACCCTGAGCAGCATATCTAGGGAGATAAATTCCACTTCTATCTTTGTCTTTCCCTGATCAAACCTATGGACCCTTTTGTTCTCTAGTGTGGGGCAAAAACCTTCTTTGCTGTATTATAAACTCCCAATATAAGAGCTTCTGCCTCACTGGGTAATACCCAACCCCCAGTAGCATAGCTACTTCATTTCTTTGTGAATCAATGCCTGCTCAATCCCTTGTGATTGAAATTTATGTGTCTTGAAACCTCTATTTGTTAAGGAGAGTTATTGCTCTTAACACAGGCTGAAACTTGCTAGGGAATCTGGCAAAAGAACTTTATTCATGTAGGCAATTTGCTCAGAGCTAATTACCCTAATGCCGCCATTTAAAAAACTAGGTAAACACCGGAGAAATTTAAAGAAGACACGATGAAGTTATTTTCTTTCCATGTTAGCTTAAAGGCAATGAGTCCAATGGTAGTTCTAAGCCCCCCACCCCATAGGGCAGTTGTGCTGATGAGGGCTAGTGTGTCTTGTAAAGAGAATGGGTTAGAGCATCTTTTCAGGTGTGTTTGCACCTCTTCACCTGGATACAAGCAAATCAGGGTGGATACAGTCCCTGTCCCCTTTGGGGCTCACAGTCTCAATCCTCATTTTACAGATGAGGTGACTAAGGCACAGAAAAGTGAAGTGACTTGCCCCAGGAACTGGGATTAGAACCCAGAACCTTCTGACTCGCAGGCCCTTGCTCTGTCCACTACACCATGCTGCTTCTAGGAAATACGTGATCAAAATAGTGTCCAAATTTGCCAGAGGCTTATCTAGAAGGTGTATTTTCTGACTATACAATGTTGCTCTTTTTCACTTCAAAACATTAAATTGAAGGGTTATGGAGTGTTCAGAATAACTTTTTTTTTTCATGGAAAAAGATAGGCATGTCTTAATGCTAAAGCAGCTGTCTTCATTGTGTACTCTATTCATGGTGCAATCATTCAGACTTTATTTCAATCAAATCAAAATGCATAGCACTCTGTCAGGTTTATTCATGAGATACTGCAATACATGAATCTTGCTATGAATTCTGGAACACTCTTTTGATCATTAGCTTTTATGATTTTAAGTTTCTATTCATTTTCACCTGGTTTTGATATGCTGCTCTCCTTCAGTTTCATTATGGAAAATTTCTCTTTAATGTACAGTCTTGGAAAATCTCTGTCAGCCCCATAGCCCTCTCTATAGCCAGTGATACTAAAGAGAATATGGTCCTTTGTCCATCAGCACTGTTTTCAGGGAGGTATTTTTATGTTATTACTCATTCTACTAATAAGATTATGAAACCTTTAGTTCTTGCCAGCCAGGATGGTGAAACATCTTTCAGTAAAGCAACAGGCCAAATGACACAGAAAAAGTAAAAGAAGGAATCACATACACAAAGGACGACTGTTATGAGTTAATTGGGAATTAGTTGGTGATAGCTCCCTATCCCGTCCTCCCCACCACTGACCCACCTTTCTTTATTAATGGTAAGCAGTGTAGCCTAGTGGATAGACCACAGGCCTGGGAATCAGAAGGACCTAGGTTCTAATCCCTGCTGTGTGACCTTGGGGAAGTTACTAAACTTTTCTGTGCCTCAGTTACCTCATCTGTAAAATGGAGATTAAAGACTGTGAGCCCCACATGGGACAGGGACTATGTCCAACCTAATTTGCTTGTATTCACCCAGCTCTTAGTAGAGTGCCTGACACACAGTAAACACTTAACAAATACCACTATTATTATTATTATTATTCCAGGAGGTATTGTTGCCTAGGAGCAAAGGGAGGGACTATGATGGGAGAAGTGAGTATAAATGGATGTGATGCAGTTCTGATGATCTAGTGTAATGATTCATGGTCATCACAGTTTAATTATCTCTCACCTGTCTACAGTATTGCAACAGATAGATCACAAGGAGGGATCAAACAACTATGTGGCTGTGGAAATCTAGTATCTTCATTAGTGAAGATAAGACTAAAGAATTCATTGAGCCTCTTGGATATTTCTTTTTCTTTTCTGAGTGCACCTCTTACTCCAGGATTGGCAAGGGGCCCTACTACCTCCTTGGCTGGCTTCCAGGTCTTGACAGATTTGAAAAAGATTTCTGATACTAGCTTTGGCACTCCTTGTCAGATGCTTTTCAAACTTCTTTTGAGTCATCTGATTTTCCATTTGCTCCTGATCTACCACTTTATATGGACTTTCCTGTTCTTTCTTCCTAACCAATTCTAACATCTTTGCTGATTTACAAGTCATTTCCCTGAGGAATACCTCCAGATGGTGCTACATCTGGATATTGCTCAGGCACCAATCATTAATGTTCCTACATAATGTTCCATAATGTTCTTAGTATGCTAGTTATTCCTTTGGTCACGTCAAAGAAAACTCTGCATTTTACTGGCCCAGAGGGGTCAATGCAGCCTCTCTCAGTCTCTGGACAATTCATAGCCCTGATCCACTCCCGGCAGGGTCCTGACATTGCCTCACAAGGCGCAGGAAGGAGTGAGTTGAGCATTATGTGGTCCCTGTTTTCCTTCCTGCAATTTTTCTGTCAAGGAGTGACCCATGCCCTTTGGCAACACCTCAAGGTATCCATTGTCCCCCAGGTCATTCCATGACCAAGAACTTTAGGAATATTAGGTCACTTCTAAGCTCTGTCCTGCTGATTTGGGTCAGTGTGACGCTGGTTCACATCCTGCCTCTGGCCTGGAATGCCCTCCCTCCTCAAATCCGACAGACAATTACTCCTCCCTCCTCCACAATTACTCCTCCCTCCTCCCCCCTACCCCAAAAGTCTTATTGAGAGTACATCTCCTACAAT
The DNA here is from genome assembly GCF_004115215.2 of Ornithorhynchus anatinus. Classification (NCBI taxonomy): domain Eukaryota; kingdom Metazoa; phylum Chordata; class Mammalia; order Monotremata; family Ornithorhynchidae; genus Ornithorhynchus; species Ornithorhynchus anatinus. The sequence goes on from NC_041741.1 coordinate 34,633,413, forward strand.
AGGCCTTCCCAGACTAGGCCCCCTCTTTCCTCTTCTCGCACTCCCTTCTGCATCACCCTGACTTGCTTCTTTTGCTCTTCCCCACTCCCAGCCCCACAGCACTATGTATTTATCTGTAATTTATTTATTTGTATTGATGTCTGTCTCCCTGTCTAGATTGTTAAACTCACTGCAGGGACTGTGTCTGTTTATTATTGTATTGCCCTTTCCCAAGCTCTTAGTACAGTGCTCTGCATACTCCTCATCTCCCTCACTGCTGATCCCTTGTTCATACCCCCCTCTGGCCTAGAACTCCCTTCCCCTTCATATCAGAAAGACAACAATTCTCTTCATTTTTATGGTATTTGTTAAGCACTTAACAGCCCAGAACTCTCTTCCCCTTCATATCCGACAGATAACCATTCTTTTCATTTTTATTTTTGCGGTATTTGTTAAGCTCTTACTATGTGCCAGTCACTGTACTAAGCACTGGGGTAGATACAAGATAATGAGGTTGATCACAGTCCATGTCCCACATGGGGCTCACATTCTTAATCCCCATTTTACAGAGAAGTGAAGTGACTTGTTCAAGGTCACAGAACAGACAATTGGCAGAGTCAGAATTAGAACTCAGGTCCTCTGACTCCAAGGCCCCGGCTCTTACCACTAAGAAAAAATTCCTGCCTTCAAGGAGTCTATAATCTAATGAAGAGATTGGAGGACAACCTCTAGAGAGGAGCCCAGGTCAATCAACCAGACTTATTTATTAAGCACTTACTGTATGCAGAGTACTGTACTAAGCTCTTGGGAGAATACAACACAACAGATTTGGTTGGCAGGTGAGTTCCCTGTCCACAAGGAATTTACAGTCTAGAGGAAGTCCAAATCCAATTCTTTTCTTGGGGGTCTGGGAGCTGACATGGTCAATATCCCAGGGTCAACTGCCAATGAGAGCTGATACCCCAGAGGACACCTAGGCTGAACCAGTTCCAGCCCAAAGAGATCAGGGTAACCGAACACACCTCGTGACTGCAGAAAGGAACACAGGGAGCCTGATTCAGGCTAGTGACCTCTGATGGTTGCTGATCCACCTCCGCTTCTTTCTACACATCTAATAATAATAATAATGTTGGTATTTGTTAAGCGCTTACTATGTGCCGAGCACTGTTCTAAGCGCTGGGGTAGACATAGGGGAAGCAGGTTGTCCCACGTGGGGCTCACAGTCTTAATCCCCATTTTACAGATGAGGGAACTGAGGCACAGAGAAGTTAAGTGACTTGCCCACAGTCATACAGCCGACAAGTGGCAGAGCTGGGATTCGAACTCATGAGCCCTGATTCTAGGGCCCGTGCTCTTTCCACTGAGCCACGCTGCTTCTCTACTACAGCCTAGCCCACATATTTCACTCCTGTAGCACCATCTTGCTCAATGTGCCCTGATCTCATTGCTCTTGCTACCGACCCCATCAACCCCTTTTCCTACATCTTCCCTCTGGCCTGGAACTACCTCCCACTCCATACATGCCAGATCACCACTCTCCGCACCTCCAAAGCCTTATTAAGGTCACATCTCCTCCAAGAGGCTTTCCAGATTAAACTCTCTTTTACATGTCTCCAACTGGGTCCTCGTGCACCTGAGGAAGGAGGGAATGATGGTGTGAGTGACCTTTCTCTTTGATTCCCCAAGGGTGGCTTTTATAGGAACACAGAGAACTAGTTTTAGCTCGCAAAAAGGAGTCAGTCAGTCTTCCTCATTTCAACTGGGATCCTAAAGCAAGCAAGAGCTTTAGTGTTTGAATCCCATTTCCACCACTTTGCTGCATGACATTGGGCTAGTCACTTATATTCTCTGTGCCTCAGTTACCTCATCTGTAAAATGGGGAGACTGTGAGTCCCATGTGAGACAGTACCTGTCCGACCTGATTAGCTTGCATCTTTCCCAGCACTTAGAACAGTGCTTGGCCTATAGTAAGTACTTAACAAATATCATTATTATTATTATTATTAAGATCTGACCCTTTTGGCACTTAGTAGTCACCTCATCCACAGCTCCACAGGACTTATGTATATATCTGTAAGTTATTTATTCGTATTAATGACTGTCTTCTCAACTCTCCTCTAAGCTCCTTGTAAGCAGGGTGATTACTAAATCTGTTGTTTTGTACTCTCCCAAGCACATAGTAGTTAGTCAATCATATTTATTAAGCACTTACTGTTTGCACAGCAATGTACTAAGCGCTTGGGAGAGTGCTCTACACACAGTAAGCACTCAATAAGCACCATTGATTAAGCAACAGTAACTGCATAGCCACTTTGCGGTCAGGAATCTCTTTTCCTCTCCAGAGAACTCTGGTCTGACCTGCAGAGTTTCAGACTGACAGTTTGGGTGGCTGCTCTTACTCAAGACGAACAGATCTTCTCATGGCAGCAGAGTGAGGTAAGGATGACGAAATGGAAGGGAATAGGAGTAATCTGACAATAAAAGGAAATCAAGAGCCAACGCCAGCTTGCTCTTGAGTGTTTTAAGACCTCGTTGAGTGCCTGCCTATGTCTTTTGGGTCGCTTGTGGAGGGAAACGTGAAATTAACAGCACTGATGAAGGCATTGCTACTCACTAGAAACACATGGAAGACAGGGAAAGTGCGCAGCCTTGAACAAAAACCTCATTGACCTAAAAATAAAAAGCCCAAAGACCAGATTTGCTTATAAACAAAGACTTCTCCTTCTTTACACCTCATGTTAAAGGTGAACAAATACAATTGTGAGATGCATACACTGTGGACGGTGTTTATAGAAGATGCGATCCAAGTTTTCCATGCTTTGAAGAAATCATCACAAAATTATTCACCTTCTCTGGCTCTGCATACAGTAAGCACTCAATACACAAGATTGGTTGATTGATTACTGCTGATTATTACCAGCTGTCCAGTTTCAGTGGCTGCCAGTGAAGCCCTTTCTGTCATGGCTGATCTGCTTCCCTCTCTCAAGGAAGCAGAGTGGTCTAGTGGAAAGAACCTGGGCCTGGGAATCAGAAGGCCTGGGTTCTAATGTGACTCTGCCACTTGTCTGCTGTGTGACATTGGGCAAGCCACTTCACTTCTCTGCACCTCAGTTCCCTCATCTGCAAAATGAAGACTGAATTCCTGTTCGCCCTACTGCTTAGACTGTGAGCCTCATGTTCATTAATTCATTCAATAGTATTTATTGAGCGCTTACTATGTGCAGAGCACTGTACTAAGCGCTTGGAACGAACAAGTCGGCAACAGATAGTGTCCCTGCCGTTTGACGGGCTTACAGTCTAATCGGGGGAGACAGTCAGACGAGAACAATGGCAATAAATAGAGTCAAGGGGAAGAACATCTCGTAAAAACAATGGCAACTAAATAGAATCGAGGCGATGTACATTTCATTAACAAAATTAATAGGGTGATGAAAATATATACAGTTGAGCAGACGAGTACAGTGCTGAGGGGATGGGAAGGGAGAGGGGGAGGAGCAGAGGGAAATGGGGGGAAAAGAGGGTTAAGCTGTGGAGAGGTGAAGGAGGGGTGGTAGAGGGAGTAGACGGAGAAGGGGAGCTCAGTCTGGGAAGGCCTCTTGGAGGAGGTGAGTTTTAAGTAGGGTTTTGAAGAGAGGAAGAGAATCAGTTTGGCGGAGGTGAGGAGGGAGGGCGTTCCAGGACTGCGGGAGGACGTGGCCCGGGGGTCGACGGCGGGATGGGCGAGACCGAGGGACGGCGAGGAGGTGGGCGGCGGAGGAGCGGAGCGTGCGGGGTGGGTGGTAGAAAGAGAGAAGGGAGGAGAGGTAGGAAGGGGCAAGGTGATGTAGAGCCTTGAAGCCTACATGTGGGACCTGATTTATCTTATATCTACCCAAGTGCTTAGTACAGTCCTTGACACATCATTATTATTATTACTATTATTAATAAAAAACCTCCTTAACTTTCCTCCCACCACTGAATCTTTAGCCTTAGGCTGCTCTGATCTTCCCAGACACTCACTCAGTAGCAGAGAATACAATAAAATCAAGGAAACATCCCTCAAAGATGGAAAGTTTCTCAGTTGTGAGAAAGATGTCTACCTAGAATTTTAAAGGTAAACCCTATTTTTTCTTGGCTTCCCTTCCTCTTCTTGGATTAAAAGGTCAATATTTAATATCCAGTTCTAGCTACTGGTTGATGGGTGGAGTCGCCCAAAGCAGAGAAAATAAAGGTACACCCACCAGCACACAACCTCTCTGGCATATGCCCCAGATGGTGGAGAAGACTGAGGAAAGAACCACCCTTCCTGAATTTTCAGACAGGCGTAGCTCAGTGGAAAGAGCCTGGGCTTCGGAGTCAGAGGTCATGGGTTCGACTCCCGGCTCTGCCACTTGTCAGCTGTGTGACTGTGGGCAAGTCACTTAACTTCTCTGTGCCTCAGTTACTTTATCTGTAAAATGGGGATTAAGATTGTCAGCCTCACGTGGGACAACCTGATTACCCTGTACCTTCCCCAGCACTTAGAACAGTGTTCTGCACATAGTAAGGGCTTAACAAATACCAACGTTATTACTATTGTTATGATCACTTCCATAGAGTACTTTCAAGATGCAGGATTAAGTGAGTTAAGTGAAGGAGAAAAATAAATATCATAGTAATAATAATAATTGTGGTATTTTTTAAGTGCTTGCTATGTGCCAGGCACCTAACTAAGAACTAGAGTGGATATAAGGAAATCAGGTTGGGCACAGTCCTGGTCCCACATGGGCTCACAATCTTAATCCCCATTTTACAGATGAGGTCACTGCAGCACAGAGAAGTGAAGTGACTTTCCCAAGGCCACACAGCAGACAAGTGGCAGAGCCGGAATTAGAACCCATGACCCTCTGGCTTCCAGACCTGTGCTCTATCCACTCCACCATACTGCTTCCCGTCATCAACTCAAGCCACTGGAATGTCAGACATCATTTTAATTTATTCTGTGCTTATTGTATGATTAGAGATGTATAAATATGCCCAAAGCACATTTACGAGGAAATACATCTGAAGGTTCCCCAAATCAGGCAGCTTTTAAGGGGAAAAACTGCACACACGTAGAATGGAGCAAAACTGACTCACCCAAATTTCAATCCTTCTTTTTTTTCCCCAGGACTCACCCTGCAAAACCCCTGCGTCAGATGATTCCCTAAAGGAGAAGGTTCGGGGGCCTCTTTCTTGATTAGCTGCTGGGAAAAGGAAATACTCGTGTTGGAAAAGAGTCTGGTCACTGGAGCCAAAATAAACACGATCCTTGATGGATCAGCCTCGGTCTGAGGTATAGTGCATCCACTAATTTCCTTCATTATGGAGAAGAGTCAACACACATATAAATGAGTCCATTTTTAATTACCTTAGTCTCTAGCAATGATGGAATGTTTGGCTAATCAGAAAGATGGCACAGTGGGTCAAAGTTGTTGCCAGTGTGAATTATTAATCCACACGCTCGTGTGCTGTCTACCCAAAATAAGCAGCACTGCACAGACACAGCAGAAAGTGCTAAATGATTAATACTCTGTCTGCCAGATGACTCCCTGGCTATCTTTTACTGCACATCAATGAAGAGTGCTTGATTTTCACACTTAGCTAGGTCAATGGCTTCTTTTTAATAAGTCGTTAGAATGAGCTATTGGTCTTAGGAACTGGACACTGAATTACCAGAGTTCTTTGTTCTGGAATTACAGTGGGTTTATATTGTGCACCGCCCCCCCACCCTCTCAAACTACTCAAGGATTACATGGGGTTCTTTATGGCATTTTGAAGCCTCAAAAGAGAGGCACACATTTGTTATTTTCTTTGGAATCATCAAGTTCACACAAGCCCAGTACTGAGCAGGAAATGGAATATTTGGAATATTACTTGTGTGAACTTTTGCTCTTGGTGTGTGTGAGGGGGGAGGGGGAAGGAAAGGGAAGCGGGTAGGAGGGGAAGAGGGTGTTAGTGTATCTGCCTATCTCCAGCCCAAAATCAAAATGAATCAGTTTAGCCTCAAACAGCTTGTCTGACTTCTGCAAATGAAGAACTCCAGGCACAAAGCCCAAGAAAATTATTCTCTGACATTCATAAACCTCCCCTCGGACTGCCACAGAGTCAGAAGTTATATTCGACTACAAATTTTCTAAAGGGAATTAGGAGCAAGTGGAGAGGCTGGTATGAAAAAGAAGAGACAAGCAGGGTGGTCTAGTGGAAAGAGCTCGGCCCTGGGAGTCAGAGGAACCAGGTTCTAATCCCGGACCCGCCATCTGCTTGCTGTGTAAACTTGGGCAGGTCACTTGACTGTTCTGTGCCTCAGTTTCCTCAACTGTAGAATGGGGATTAAATACCAGTTCTCCCTCCGTCTTAGAGTGTGAGTTTCTCTGTGCTTCGGTTTCCTCAACTGTAGAATGGGGAGTCAATACCCTTCTCTCTCCTACTTAGACTGTGAGCCCCATGAGGAACAGAGGAACAGACCTAATTAACTTGTATCTACCCCAGTGCTTAGAACAGTGTTTGACACAGTGAGTGCTTAACAAATACCTTAAAGAATAAGTCCCAACTCACAGGCCCGTGCTCTTTTCATTATGCCTAGCTGCTTATACTGTGACCCTCTGGTTTGATGGGCCCAGAGAAATCAGAGGGAAGAGAAGGTTTGGGGGGAGCTGCTCCCTTTGGAAGTGGTCTCCAAAGCCTCTGGGTTTTAACGTGATGCCAGAGGGTGGGAATGCTGAGATAGGCTTCCAGGAGACCTCCTCACCTCTTCCCAGCTGTGTCAGCTAGAATTCTGGAGGCCAGATAGCAGTGTGGAAACAGGATACCTCCTCTGAGGTTTTTCTACACTTTGTCTCCCGGGCCCCTTTAATTAGCTGGGTGATTTCCCTCTCTTGGCTGGCAAAGGATCCCAATGAAAGGAATATTAGTGTCCTAAGAAACATGAGGAAATGGTTAATGGTAGCTGTCAAATCAGGAAACAATGCCCACACTACCTCCAGAAGATAATCAACCCAAAGCTTTCCAAGAATTGGAAAGCCAATTGGAGCTGGACTTTCCTTGCCACCCCCTCCATTCTCCCCTTAAAATGAACTGAGAAAGCTCTCATTTGGCGAAGCAGCCCCACAGCCAAGCCCTTTGCCCCACAGATGAATAACTGAATGATGGTATTTGTTAAGTGCTTACTATATGCCAGGCACTGTACTAAGCATTGGGGTGGATTCAAGCAAATTGAGTTGGATACAGTCCCTGTCCCACGTGGGGCTCACAGTCTCAATCCCCATTTTACAGCTGAGGTAACTGAGGCCCAGAGAATTGAAGTGACTTGCCCAAGGTCACACAGCAGACAAGTGACAGAGCCAGTATTAGAAACCATGACCTTTGGATTCCCAGGCCCATGCTCTATCCACTACACCATGCTGCTTCTCATGCAATTTTGAATGGGAGAAGTGACAGACGGCACCTTCCCGCCTTCAAAGAGGCCAGAGTCTCTGCCTTGCACTGTCCATTTTTGATATCTAATATGTCCTTGGACACTGATTTCTGAATGATTCCATGGTAAGGCTGCATCTGGCATCGGAAGTTTGATTTACAGAAACGAGATGCCATCTGGCATCTTGTCTTCACTTGTTCAAATCTGGGGGCTGCTAAATTTCAGGGATGTTTAATTTACATGCTAAGAGCCAATTAAAGCTAAACGCATGTTTCAATAAATCACCTCACCAGAGGATTCCATCTCAATTAATAACTGCCTCCAATGCTTCTGCATTCACTTCCTCCAATAACGGGTACTAGTCCTGATGGCCACAAAAGAGTGGTTCACTAAGCAGGGCTAGAAAATCTCATCCTTGAAAATGTTTTCCACCAGGACAGTCCTCTAGACTGTAAGCTCGTTGTGGGCAGGGAACAGGTCTACCAATTTTGTTATAATGTACTCTCCCAAGAGCTTAGTACAGTGCCCTGCATATAGTAAGCATTCAATAAATATGATCGATTGGCAGAGTGCCCAGATGGTTTAAGAGTGGCTCTGCCTGAAGGTAGAAAGGGAAGCCCCCATCCCTGCCCCACCCCCGTCCCATGTCCCCCAGCCCTAGGAATTTAAAGGGAAAAAGACATGGAGAAGATGCCCATACCAAAGGTCTTCCTTGAACTAGGTTGGCATTTGTTTGAAACAGTAGACATCAGTGCTATCAAAAAGAGATGAATCACTATTTAAAAAAACCAACAACCTACACTCTCGATGTTGCTAGATAGGCAGAGAAAATCTCCTTTGTTGTTCCAGCCATTACTTACTGGTTGGCATTCCTTGTTCAAGAGTGTTGCTATAATGTTCAAAATCGATTAAAGGAATTTGAGTGCTTGCTGGTAAGGCACTGTGTCAGGCACTGTTCTAAGCACTGAGATTCCCTTGAAATTTTTGCAGCCAATGAGTACAATACTGGCATCTCAGCAGGAACTCTGGTGCTAAACTTTTCAGCTTGGAGAAAGATGCCAGAGATGGTACAGTGCAAATCAATCAATTAAAAGCATTTTCTATAAGCTCAATGTGGGTAGGGAACATGTCTACCAACTCTGTTATACTGTACTCTCTCAATCACTTACAACAGTGCTCTGCACACAGTACACACTCCATAAATACAATTGAGTGCTTACTCAGTACACAGCATTGTGCTGAGCACTTGGGAAGGTAGAATGTAACAGAGTTAGACATGTTTCCTGCTCATATGGAGCTTACATTCTGGAGAACAAGACAGACACTCAAATAAAATACGGATATGTACACAAGTACTGTGGGGCTGAGGGTGGGGTGAATATCATACTTAAAGGGTAAAAATCCAAGTGCAAGGGAGACCCAGAAGGGAGAGGGAGTTGGGGATTTGAGGCCTTAGTCAGGGAATCAATGCAATTTTAATACAGTTTTGAAGGTGGGGAGAGTGAAGGTCTGTTGGAGATAAAGAGGGTGGAGAGTTCCAGGCCAGAGGCAGCCTACAATCCTGACAGTACTCCAGGGAGGTAAAGTGGGTGGTGTGGAAGCAGCATTGGCCTAATGGTTAAAGCACAGGCCTGGAAGTCAGAAGGTCCTGAGTTCTAATCCTGACTCGGCTCCTTGTCTGCTGTGTGACCTTAAGTCACTTAACTTTTTTGTGCTTCAGTTACCTCGTCTGTAAAATGGGAATTAAAACTGTGAACCCCACGTGGGACATTGACTGAGCACGACCTGATTACCTTGAATCCACCCCAGTGCTGAGAACGGAACAGTGCCTGGCACATAGTAAGCATTTAACCAATACTATAAAAAAAAAAAAACTTCACGGGATCTTTCGGTCTTTTTGGTTAGGAGACCTTTATATTGGAAAGTGAAGCCTTTCTGCCTCCTACTCTAATTCCAGCACCTATTAGGGAAAGTAGATACTTGGAATTTGTAGCTCTACTGTCATTCTTTCAGGATAGTTCTGGAAAAAGTGTAGACAGCACTATTGCCACCTGCAGGTACACACTTAGAACTGCTTATTTACAAATTTCCCGATTAAAAATGTGAGGGAGATATTGCAGGAATCGTATTATTCTGCTTATTGCCACACGTTTGGTGGTGTAGAACTAAAAAATATGATGTGAAGATTTATCTCTGATCAATGGGTTCACTTCAAGATTACACTCTTCAGTGGAAAACCCACTTCAATAATAGTAAAGCAAGGCTCACGCTGAAGAGGCCAATGGGTAGGTAATTCTTATCTTGAAAGAGGACTGATTTTCTTAAATTGTATTTGCTAAACGCTTACTATGTGCTGGGAACTGTACTAAGCGCTGGGGTATATATAAACTAATCAGTTTGGACACAGTCTAGGTCCCACATGGGGCTAACAGTCATAATCCCCATTTTATAGATAATTGAGGCACAGAGAAGTGAAGTGACTTGCTTAGGGTCACACAGCAGACAAGTGGCAGAGCCGGGATTAGAACTCCTCTGTCTCCCATGTCTGTGCTCTCTCCATTAAGCCATGCTGCTTCTGAGCGTGAGAATAAAGCGTATTTCTCTTGACCCTTCACTCTTGCACCTCTAGGACTGTAAGCTCGCTATGGGCAGGGAACGTGTCTGCTATATTGTCATATTGTACTCTCCCAAGCGCTTAGTATAGCGGTCTGCACATAGTAAGCGCTCAAAAATGATGACTGATTGATTGGCCTGATAATGCTTTTTGGGAATATTCATTTTGGAGTCCCTGGAATTTGTGTTTCCACAATGTTGGCAGTTTGTTAAACTATTTACATTAAAACTCTAAAGAAAAACAATTTGCTGCCTGAACACTTTCCAGAAGAACTTTAGCTGAACAACAGCTACAAAACAATCTAAATCCCTCCACAGCTGTAAATCTTCAAATATTTTTAGGATTAGACATCTATCTTGGGGAATGCATCAGCAATCAATTCCACCCTCTGCTCAAAGGATTCTGGCAACGGTGGGCAACACTCAATGCTCCCATTATTACATGTACTTTAACCCTTGTATATGTACTTGCAAGAGAATTAGGGATTCTCCGAGCCAAAATTTTCACTATACAGGTTAAAACACAATAAAGTATTACGTCTGGATGGTAGGGAAGCAGCCTGGCCTAGTGGATAGAGCCCAGGCCTGGGAGTAAGAAGGACCTGGGTTCCAATTCTGCTATGCCACGAATCTGTTGTGTGAGGATGAATCACTTCACTTCCCTGTACCTCAGTTACCTCATCTGTAATAAGGGGATTAAGAGTGTGAGTCCCATTTGGGACATGGACTCAGTCCAAACTGATGATCTTGTATCTACCTCTAGCACTTAGGACAATTCCTGGCATATAGTAAGCTCTTAACATATACCATAAGAAAAATGAAAATAGCTACACCTTGAGGATTTGCCTTAATTTGAACTGAGAATGCCCCTTCCCCAGGTGATGGACTACATGGATATAGAATGTGGGAAGGAATATGCCCTTCTCCCCCGTGTTGTTGAAGTCATCTTTGTACACCCAGACAAGGGTATCTGGAGCCTGATCTTGGAACTATTCATTGATGATGCCCAAATATAACCCAACTCAGAGGGATTTTACTAGGTGATGAGAGGAGTTACTGTCTGCACAAGTTTTTATCTGAGGCCAGTGAAATGAAAGGTTCTTTACAAGTACAAAAAGACAACTACTCCCTGAAGCTGACCCCAGTTACTTGAAAGAACTGGCTGCTCAAGGAGGAATCAGGTCAAGAGTGAACATTATTTCCAGGTCTTATTTTTCCCCAGGACATATCTACCCTAATCTGACCCTCATTCTCTTTTAATGGCTCCAATTTATTGGAGAATTGGACTCCTGGGACATATATTTGAAGCAACTCTGAAGATGGCATTCTCTCCTTCCCTTTCTGGGAAAATGGGCAATAATGTATCATTTACAGGCAGTCTTCAGATTTATGACATAATTGATGCCTGAAAACTGCATTTTAAGTCTAAAGGTATATTGTAATCATTCTTCTCATAGGAATAATGATGTAAAATGGGCAATTAGTTCGTGAACTAAGACCGGATACTTAATTTTTAAAACAGTTAGGCAGTTTTGGATGCTCAGTCAATCAATGGCATTTATTGAGCACTTACTGTCTGCTAATTCTGTTGGACTGTTTGATCCCAAGTGCTTAGTACAGTACTCTGCACAAAGTAAGGGCTCAATAAATACAATTGATTGAATGAATGAGAGGCATTCTGACCTTGCCATGATAAAGAGGCAGTGTGGCCTAATGGAATAGCAAAGGCTTTGGTGATAGAGGACTTGAGTTCTAATCCTGCTTTTGCCACTTGCCTGCTATGGGACCTGGTGCAAGTCACTTGTCTTCTCGGTGTTGCAGTTTCCTCATCGGTAAAATGGGGATTTGATATGTCAAGGAAAGAGGGGGCTGAGTTTGGGGTACAGTGTGGAGAAAAGCCCCTAGGAAAACATGAGGGGAATAAAAAGGAGAGAAGAGTAGAATTGAGGGATTTAGAGTGACATTTTTACTTATCCAATGGGCTTAATCATCATGTTGGGGTGAGTCCTGGAATGAAATCTAGCCAGTTTTGTGTTGGAATCCCCTCTGCTCCCCTGATCCAGCCACATTTTTGAGGAGTCCATCCTTACCAAATTGAGGGGTAGAGCTGTAAACTCATACAAATTATATGTGTCTTTGCTTTTTGGACAGCTATGAAAGGGGTATCTGATTCTGACAAGTTTTGAATTCCTCCTAGATGTGTTACATCTTGTGGCAGAGACCCTTTTATTAACTGAACTCATCAACTTCAAAATTCCCCTCTCCAGACAAGGCAGCTCTCAGAACAGGGCAAGTGGGGTCATTTTTAGGCTCAACTGTAAGCTGTCTGGGAGACTGGCAAACCTTTCCTTGTGATTCTGCGTTCTGTCTGTTCCCGAGTCTGCTCTAGGCTGCTGGTGGCTCCTGGCTGTGCTCCCAGCACCCGGTTAACTGAACCAGAAGAGGAACAGAGCTGCTTCCACTTGGGGAAAAAGCTGGACCAGAAAGGTCGGAGGAAAAAGCTGGCCCAGAAGACACTTTAACCTTTCCCAGTTTTCATTTCTATGGTTCTTGAATCTTGCCTATATGCTACAGTGGTCAATCCATAAACAATTATTGAGTGTTTACTGTGTGCTGAGCATGGGCCTGGGAATCAGAAGGACCTCGGTTCTAATCCGGGCTCTGCCACTTTTCTGCTGTGTGGCCTTCGGCAAGTCACTTCACATCTGTATGCCTCTGTTACCTCATCTGTAAAATGGGGATTTAGAGTGTGAGCCCTGTGTGAGACAGGGACTGTGTCCAACCTGATCAACTTGTATCTAGCCCAGTGCATAGAACAGTAATTGGCACATAGTAAGCGCTTAACAAATACCATTATTATTATTACAGTATAATAGAGTTGGTAGACACGTTTCCCGTCCACAACGAGCTTACAGTCTAGAGGTCCCACATTGTGGTCTGGTTTACCTGAGCAACTCTTATAAACCAAACAAAACCCTAAAACAACCATCTATTTTCCATTAGTATTCTGCAAGCTCTGTATAAAAATATACATTTTTGCTTACCTGCTGTTTGTAGGTTCGAGAATAACTAATTAACATTTTAACAGTAGAATAACAATTCCCAGATTTCCCCTAGCAAAGCAAAGCAGAAAGTAAACACCACCCTCGTCTGCTCCACAGACATCAAACCCACCAGGCTGGAAAGATTCAATTACCAGGGGGTTGAATCTGACCCAGAAATGGTACAAAAAAGGAAATTAACCTAATAATAACACAAGTTGCAGGTTCAAATATCAAACAACATCCCAGAATACCTTCAAGAGGAATGTATGTGTTCAACAACGCACCAAGAAAAATAAATCTTGTTACTCCTCACTGCTTGCCCAAATTTGGGGAAGTGTTCAGATCAATTCAGGCAGAATGCAGTCCTCCTTGTGGGCTGGGAACATGTGTCTACCAACTAGGATGTATTGTACTCTCCCAAGTGCTTAGGACAGTGCTCTACACAAAGTAAGCACTCAATAAATACCATTGATTGTTTGATGACTTCTCAGGATTCAGTGAAGACCCAGATATGGAAAGGGAATACCCAGTTTGCATTTCAATATCAGGAAGGGCAGGGAAAATAATATACAAGATATATTACTATGATTATGAAAGAAAAGCAGCTTGGCTTAGTAAAAAGTGCTCAGGTCTGGAAGTCAGAGCAGCTGGGCTCTCAACCCAGCTTTGCCACTTACCAGCTTCATGACCTTGGGCAAGTCACTTCACGGTGCCTCAATTTCCTCATTTGTAAACTGAGGATTTGATACCTGTTCTCCCTCCTAGTAAGACTGTGAGCCCCAAATTGGATTTTTGGTGCAGATGAAGTCTGTTCTCCTGTATTCTGTTCTCAGTGGAGATACTATATCCCTTCATAGGCATAATGACCTTTATTCATTCATTCAATCATATTTATTGAGCGTTTACAGTATGCAAAGCACTGTACTAGGCTCTTGGGAAAGTACAATACAACAACAGACACATTCCCAGCCTGCAAGGAGCTCACACTCTAAGGAAGTATTAGGGCCTAGTTGAAAAAGCACTGACCTGGGAGTCAGAGGACCTGAATTCGAATCCCCATGCTCATACTTGCCAATCAATCACTCTCATACTTGCCAATCAATAATCAATTTATTAAGCACCTACTATGCACAGAGCACTGTATTAAGCGCTTGGGAGACTATGACAGAATATGCAGACACATTCCAGTCTCTGCCTATAATCAGTTTACCATCTGTGTGACCTTGGGCGAGTCCCTTAAATGTGTCTGGATTTTCTCTACTGCAAAATGGGGATTCATTAACTGTTTTCCCTCTTACTTAGATAGTAAGCTCTATGTGGGAAAGGGACTATATCACACCTGCTTGACTTGTACCTACCCCAGCACTTGGACCAGTGCTTGGCACATAGGTGCTTAGCAAATACCATAATTATTATAATTAGTTAGCCCTGTTTAGTGTCTAAATTGTGCCAGGGCCTGCCGTGGTACCTCTTGGATGGGCAGTTCAGCATCCCAGCACTTCTGAGTTGGGCAGATCTTTCCTTCCCAGCACCCTCACTGCCACTGAGAATAAAGACAAAGGGATTTCAAATTTTAAATTGTAAATTTACCTTATCATTTGGGACACAGTCCTTCTTTCATTACCATTTAAACACTATTTAAACTTCTTCTCTTTCCTGTTCCTGCCCTCTCCTCCCCAAGACTTCTTTTTAGACTAAAATAAATTCCTCTTAGGATCTATTTACATACCCTTAATTTTGTTCCTCTTCTCGGGGCAGTCTCTGAATTTTATTAATAATAACTGTGGTATTTATTGAATGCTTACTATGTACCAAGAACTATGCTAAGCCCAGGGGTAGATGCAAGATAGCCAGATCGGTCAGTCCCTGTCCCATACAGGGCTCACATTCTAAGAGGGATGGAGAAAGATCTTTTATCTCCATTTTACAGCTGAGGTAACTGAGGCACAGAGAAGTTAAGTGACTTGCTCAAGGTCACACAACAAGCAGTTGGTGGAAGAGAATTAGAACTCAGGCCCTCTGACTCCCAGGCCTGTGCACTCCACAGTAAATACCCTACTTCCCCAATGATTCTCCAAATTTTGCTTTGGTGTTAAAATCCAATATTCTAAAAAAGCTTCCCTCTCGCTCCTGGTCAAGTGAAGATTATCTCAAGGTTCTTGTTTGCTATTCTTCTACTTACACTTCATTGGTCGACCTTGCTTCCTTAACAAGAGGACTATTCTGTTAATGCACAATTCACTTCCAGGCCACTCTGTTTCCTTTCCAAATCCAACTTCTAGACTTCAGTTGGTAAACCAGGAATAAAAACTGAAATGGGTCCATAACTGAACACCTCAAAACATACCATAATTCAGACCTTGACCCAGACAATATGCTCCCTTACCAGAATTCAATCCACTGAAATTACTGCTTTCTGTCAGGTGTCCTACTAACCACATTTCCACTCTGTCAAAACCCTGAAATGGAAGGGAAAAAGATTTGCCTGTTTACCTTCAGCCACCTGCTTTGTGTGGAACAAATTAATACTCTGGGGCATGTTCTATTCTCAGTATTTTCTGTTCACAATGGAAGTTAGGGCTACATTTCAAATGAGGAATAAATCCCACTGAATGCAAATGATCTCTTCTCTGAAACTAGCCTTGTTGGAAGGAAAGTGTCATTGTTTCACTAATAATTCACTTTGTGATTAATGTAGGAAAAAAAAATATTTGGGGCAGTATGGCCTGTCCCAATGAGTGCTGGTTTCCCCTGCAAAAATTTCAGATGTGTTGTCGGTCTCTCTTCATTCTCCTCTCTCCCACCCCACTTTGGGAGGGAGGACGAGTGGGAAGAGTTAAAAATAGGGATTGGAAAAGAGGAAGAGGAGGAAGAGCCTCAAGAAGAGAATGACACTCTGACCCTGGCTTCAGCAAGCACCAGACTCCCATCAAGAAGGAACTGCTTTCTTAGCTCTTGGTGACTTGGCATTTCCTTCTCCCCTTTGTGTCTGTGTGTTCCCTTCCTTGACGCCAAAGATGTGTATATATGTACATAATAACAATAATACTGTTGGTATTTGTTAAGTGCTTACTATGTGTAGAGCATTGTTCTAAGCGCTGGGGTAGATAAAGGGTAATCAGGTTGTCCCACGTGAGGCTCACAGTTAATCTCCATTTTACAGATGAGGTAACTGAGGCACAGAGAAGTGAAGTGACTTGCCCACAGCCACACAGCTGACAAGTGGCAGAGTTGGGTTTCGAATCCATGACTTCTGACTCCCAAGCCCGGGCTCTTTCCACTGAGCCATGCTGCTTCTCTGCCTACATGTTCGCCCCACTGGCCCGTCGTACATGTCTGTGGCTTCACATCCACTTTAGGGCCACGTGTGTGTATCTGCATGTCCACTTCCCCTAATCTGGCTCTTTGTCTTTCTCTTTTTCTCTAGCCCCACCTCCCAAACAGAGGTCCTCCTCCAGGAACCCCACTCCTACTTCACCCCCACTTTCCAAAGGAGAAGTAGGCACCTCTGCTCCTAATCCCTTTGAATAGCCTTGTTAGACCTTTTCTATCATTACTGCAATTCACCAATTTTCCTTTTGTTTGTTCTGTTTTTCTAAAGGGCTGTCCCTGGACTCTCTATTTTCAAATATCCAGTCTCACTGCTAGGCAGACACCTTGTTTGTTATTAACCCAACCTTCTGATTTTTAAAGAACTCCCATTCTCCCTTCAACTTAAACTGTGAGCTCTGTGAGGTACAGGGAGGTGTCTAACCTGATTATTTTATATCTACCCCAGGCTTTAGTCCAATGTTTGCCACATAGTAAAAGCTGAACAAATATTATTATTAATAATGATAGAGAAGCAATTTCTTCCTCAGTCACTGAGGGCTCAACACCACTGTCTTTTAGACCCTAGGTCACCTCTTCCATCCGAATGATGGCCAAACCTCTTTGGTACCATGGTCTGAAGCCCCTCCTATACCTGCTTCTAATATTATCTAACACAGTGATCCAGAATGGCCCCTGGATCTCACTCCAAGATATCTGCCTAGTAAGGAACCCATTGATTGGAAAGGAAATCTAGACTGTCTCAATGCAGGGAAAACAGAAAAATAATTCCCAAAGAAGAGGGAGAAGAAAACATCTCTGATGAGTTATTAATCACTAGTTTCCTTCCATTCTCCCACTGAGAGCTGACTTGTAAGGAGTCTGAAAGCATGGAGAAGAATCCTGTGAGTTGAAATACATACATAACATGATTGATGTCATACTGGATCAGACCAATAGTCCAGTGTAATAGTTGTTTCTCCCAATTGTGTCACTAAGGAACAATGTGCTTGCTGTTCTTGACATTTAATCATGTGATTAGGCCTGTATCTTCCTACATTCTGAATATTTCCCTCTAGTGACCCACGATGGATCAATTTTCTATAAATCTACCCAAATCTACTTGAGGCTACTAGCAACAACAATTTTTCCCTCTACGGGTCTCATTTACAAATTTACCCACACTTTCTAAACCCATTATTATTTTTAGCCTCCATAACCATGGTTTATGGATACATCAAGGAATCCCAGTTTCAAATTTAACAAGGATCATTCTTGGCAACACAAAGGAGGCTTCAGGTATATTTCGAATAATAGTGGAAAGTACTGAATGGCAGCTTTCAATAGGTAATAAAAGTTCCTGGCACATAGTAAGTGTTTAATGAATACCATAAAAACATAAGGAACTGAGGCAAAGAGAAGTTACTTGCCCAAGATCCACAGAATAGACAAGTAATGGAATCAGAGCTAGAACCAGGGTTTCTATGCTATTTTCACTATGCTATCGCACTTCCCAAGAAGAAAGGGGTCCAAACTGGTTAAATTCAGTTATTTGTCCAAAGCCATAAGAACATTATTGGTAGAGAAAGGGTTCAAACTCACAATACCCAAGTTCCAATCCTGAATTAATGGGTTACTGGGTTAAAGCGCAATCCTCCTGTGCTTTATAGAGGGTAGACTCATCATGAGAGGGTGACGCTCCTTGACATGACACCTCTTGTAGTCCCAATCAATGGACGTGTCAGTCAGTCAGCTAACCATTCCACAGCATCAGAGCAAAACAATGAAGGTTGGCTCTGGAGATTGAGTTTTTCAGGTCATAAGAAAGCAATTTCCTGTGATAACAGGGTTTCGGATGCTAAAGGATCTTGTTATTAAAAGTAAATAGCACACCTGCTTCCTTTCTAGAGTATCCAAAATAAATTGATTTCACAAGCACTGTTATGACTAAGTATTTAGGGCCTCATCCCTTGCACTGAAGTGTCAATACAGCCCAAGAGGGCATCCAATTGTTTTTGAAGATTTCATAGTTGCTGAACAAAACCTTAATGAAACTGGGGCTCCTAAACTGAAGAAAAGTGCTTCAATTATAAGATGAATAATTTTACTCCTCCTAAAAGTTTACAAATATATATTCTTCTGGTTTCTCTCATTAATTTCTAAGTTCCACAGGGGTAGTGACCATATCTTGAAATTCTTCGTAATTCTGACACATAATCCAATTCAATATTCTGCACTCAATCAATGGATGCTCAGTGAATGATACTGACTGATTGGCCACAATCAATCAATCAATCAATCAATGGTATTTACTGAGTGCTTACTATGTGCAAAGCACTGTACTACGCCCTTGAGAGAGTACAATAGAATTAGTAGACAGTGTTCTCAGCCCATAACAAGCTTTACATAACTGTCCAATTGGCAAAATTGCCAGGTTTGAGCTTCACTTCTGTTTCTGTCTCCAGCATCCCAAAATAAGTGCTAATAAGTAAGGATATTGGCCAAGTTGCAAAAGCGTTTAGAACAGTGCTTGACACATAATAAGCACCCAACAAATACCACAATTATTATTACTATCATTATTATATAAACAGCCCAATAATCCAAAGTTGATTAACAAGAGGTAATTGTAGAAAGACTGCTGAAAACAAAGGAGACAGTTTTTTAGACTGCAGGTGGTACGCATATGGGGTTCATTATCACAAGAAGGCCTGCAAGCAGAAAATATTAGTATGTTCAAAAACGGCAGGGATAAATTCAGTGATAAATTCAAGGGAAGCAGCATGGCTTAGTGGCAAGAGCCTGGGCCAGGGAGTAAGAGGACCTGGGTTCTAACCCTGGCTCTCCCACTTGTTTGCTCTGTGACAAATCACAACTTCCCTGTGACTCAGTTCCCTCATCTGCAAAATGGGGATTCAATACCTGTTCTCCCTCTTAGTTAGATTATAAACCCCTTGTGGAATCTGATGATCTACCCCAGTGTTTACTTCCGTGCTTGGTGCATAATAAGTACTTAACAAATATTATTATTAGCAGGCAATATTGTCTTACTAGTGGGAAAGTTAGGGATTAAGAGGAGAAATATTAGGGGTGTTAATTGGCACATCCCAAACATCAGAATGTATGTCAATCAGTGGTATTTGATCAAGGAAAGCAAACCTAGTTCTTCCAAGTATTCTGTTGTCCCTCCTGTTAGAGAACAAATACCGGGCACTAAAGACCATCATTCTGATCCAGTACTGACATTTCTGATGCTCTCATGTAACAGCATAACAACAGGCTTTCAATAGTTTGTATTTCCTAAACCCTAACTGATATTTAATTCTATCCCAGGTCTTCATTTTTTGGGAACTATTTTATAAAGATTACACTAAGTACTGTGGTTGTAAAACTGCTCAGTTTTACTTATTTTAAATTGCTCAACATTCACTCAGGTATACTTAAGATCTATCTAGTTTCAGTTCTTTCCTATAGACTGTAATACTGCTGTGGGCTGGGAACATATCTACCAATTCTGTTGTACTGTATTCTCCCAAGCACCAAGTTCAGTGCTTCACACATAGTAAGCACTCAACAGGTACCATTGATTGATTTCCCATACAAGTGGGCTACATGGCATATTTAGATGCTCTAATATGATTACTAGACTCTAGACAAAATGACAAAAAACTCAAAATACCTCATTCTCCTACTAAACCCAAAAGAATATGACACAAAATGGTATTCATTAAGCCATTATTATGAAATAATTCATATTTTATTTCTGTTTACAACCATTTCACTTTTCTTTAGTAATTTCAAAAAATTTGTGAGGCATAAGAGTGTGCAAGCCATATTTATAAAGTGAAATCATTAACAGAATGCCAAGGAAGCTGAGAATCAAACAGAAAGAATGCTACATATGGCTGGACATTAAAGTAGTTTGAGAAATTACAGTTCTGAAAGTTAAATGACATGCTTCACAATGACTTGAAAGTGAGCCAGGAAGATGAGAAGCTTTTTCCAGCAGCAATTAGTCCAGCTAACTGTTCCTACACCTATGCCAATAAAGGCTTAAAATAGAAGTGCAAGAGCTGTTGGAAAGACAAAAGAGAAATCTATAACAGAAAATTTGGTAAGATAGATGGAGTTTAAAGAGGTAAATATTTTTTGAACCATCTTGATTTATCTGGCTCAAAATGATGTTTTTATAACCTGGGGTGCTTGACCATGCACACCAAGAAGCAGATTAAGCAAGCAAATGCCATATGGGGTTAAGAAGTTATTCCTTGGCTGATTTACACACACACACATAGACACACACACTCTTTGAAGCTCAGAGTTCTTGCTCTGCTGATTCATATTTAGACCATGAAGGGGGAAAGGATGGCAGAGTATTTAAAAGGCATCATGGTCTGACTTCACATCCCTCGTGACCCTTCCATCAGGATAAAACTATAATAATACTAATGTTGGTATTTGTTAAGTGCTTACTTTGTGCCAAGCACTGTTCTAAGCACTAGGGTAGATACAAGGTAATCAGGTTGTCCCACATTGGGCTCACAGTCTTCATCCCCATTTTACAGATGAGGTAACTGAGGCACAGAGAAGTTAAGTGACTTGCCCAAGGTCACACAGGTGACAAGCGGTGGAGCCGGAATTAGAACCCATGACCTCTGACTATGTTATGAAAGGTAAAATGTCATTTATAATAATAATGTTGGTATTTGTTAAGCGCTTACTAAGTGCCAAGCACTGTTCTAAGCGCTGGGGTAGATACAGGGTAATCAGGTTGTCCCACGTGAGGCTCACAGTTAATCCCCATTTTACAGATGAGGTAACTGAGGCCCAGAGAAGTTAAGTGACTTGCCCACAGTCACACAGCTGACAAGTGGCAGAGCCGGGATTCGAACCCATGACCTCTGACTCCAAAGCCCAGGCTCTTTCCACTGAGCCACGCTGCTTCCCAAGGCCAGATTAACTTCGGGGCTCTAAGGGTTGTACACCTGCATTAAGAGATGGGTCCTTGCTCAGTCCAGATCTGCTGCCATTTCAGACAGTAATCATGTACCTCCTGACCCTACCCCCTCTAGACTGGATTCTATTTTGGGTACCTTTCTCTTCTCAATTTAGCGAGGGAGTGAAAGCCAGAGGAAGAGTCAGGAAAAGAGACTGAGATGGATAGGCCAGAGAGACAAAGGGAGACTGAGCAAAGAACTGTGGGAAAAAACCCAACTAGACTATAAAATACTTGGGAGGAGGGATCATGTCTCCCATTGTTATTGTATTGTACTCTGTTGAGTGCTTAATATGGTGTTCTGCACCCAGGAAGCATTCAATAAATACCATTGGTTGATTGATTGATTTCCAGAAGGGAGTAGTCTTCAGAGTAAAAGGCATCTTAAATATCAATAAGGATAAGGATGAATTGCAGGGAAATTCGATTTTGCAGGGTGGTCATTGGTGGCCTTGGAGACAGCCTTCTCAGTGTAGTGAAAGGGGTGGAAGTTGGATTGTAGAGGGTCAAGAAGAGAGCTGGAGGAGCAGAAGTATGAGCTGCAGGTGTATACAACATGTTCACGGTGTTTGGACAGAAATGGAAGAAGGGAGATGAGGGGATAACTGGATGGTGCAATGGGGTCCAGAGAAGGATTCTGAGGATAGGGAAGATGGGGAGAGTCAGAGAGGAAGAGCCCAGTGAAGGCTTCCTAAAAGGCTCAGGGGTTGGGGAAGGGAACCTGATTGATGGCAGCCACTCCAGCTCTGCCTAAATTCATCAAGTATTCCATTCTTGGATCTAGTATAAAAGTGATCAGGCCTTATATTGTGAGACAGAAATTTTTTTCATGTGTCAAACAGATGAGAAAAAAAAATCACAGATAGTTCACACTCTAATTTGGCTACAAGCTTCAATTTTCTTTTTCCCTTCTCCAGCTTTGACCAGAATTTTTAATATAGTTGAATTTATCTACTTTTCTTACAGCACATTCTGAAATAGCTTTAATGAGGCAAAAAGGAGACAGCAGAAGGAATAAGTGAAGCATTGAAGCCTGGGTCTGAATATCAGAGTAAAGCTATCGGCTCCCTCTTTGGGAAGGCAACATCTCTTCTCTCTCCCTGGCAAATGAAGTCACTAGTGGAGCAGAGAGGCATAGAGGCTCAGTCTCTCTTCAACAATACACAAACCTCATTACCTGATGCTTAAACACAGCATGCACCTTCTTTACTGGGGTTAAACTGACAAGCAGAAGCTATCTGCAAGGCTCCTTGCTGCGGTAGACGCCTGCAGGCGGTCATTTGACACAGTCACTGTTTTCTCCACAGCTTTGAGAGAGCTGTGAGAGCTTTGAGAGAGAACACTACACTCTGCCTACTGAAGAGCTCTGTGCTTGATAGCCGGTGCTATCTCTCCAGCACTCCAGAAAAGTGCTGGAAGCCATCTGCACAAGCGATAGGGCCTGAGGGGACAGAGGCTAATCAGACCAAGGGTGCTGCAAAAATGCTTATTATTTTATGGCATTTATTAAGCACCTATTACGTGCCATGGCACTGTATTAAGCACTGAGGTAGATTCAAAGTTGGACATAGTCCATGTCCCATGTGGAGCTCACAGCCATAAATGCCATTTTACAGATGAGGTAACTGAGGCCCAGAGACATGAAGAGACTTGCCCAAAGCCACGGAGCAGACAAGTGGAGGAGTGGAGATTAGAACTTGGGTCCTTCTGACTCCCAGGCCAGTGCTGATTTCACTCAGCTACGCTGCTTCTGGTTGCCAGAATCAATCTATTGAAGGGGCTTGGAGACAAGACATGTCTTTACTTAGTAAATAAGGGGGTACCTAGTAGGCTGGAGTTACCACCTGTAATTTATTTATTTATAATAATGTCTGTCTCCCCCTCCAGACTGGGAATATGTCTGTTTATTATTATATTGTACTCTACCAAGCACTTAGAACCATGCTCTGCACACAGTAAGCACTCAATAAACATGATTGACTGACTTGATCGGCAAATAACTTAAGGGACCTTTTCTAGTTGTTCAGATTTCTTGGGTTCTCTGAATTATTTCAACTGTGTGCTCGGTAAATATAAGTGGCTGGATGCTACCTGGACTAGAAAAATCAATGCTAGCAAATCAGCCTCTTTGATAAAGAGATTCTACTCCCCAGGAAACACCGGCAACACGTCCTAGAACCCCAGCTTTGTTTCACTGGTGACAGAAAACTGTAGAGTGTTGCTTATTTCACGCACCTCTGGACTTCAAGGGTTCATTCATTCTTTCTCTGCTAAGGGGAAAACTGTACTGACCTACAGACTTCTCAATGATTTACAGTGCTTTCAGCGATTTCCTGTACAAAAATGAATACCGTAAGCCAGATATTGACATGACACTGTCACTCTCAACTGCGTAAAATGAAAAAGGTAAAAACAATTCTCTATCATCTGCTCCAGTGAACAGTTATGTATAACTGGGAACCCTGAAGCCTTCAATGGCAGCTGTTCAGATTATAGCAGTGGTGGTGGAGCAAAAGCATTATAGGGTTTTTCACTCCCACCTACCGATCACATCATCCTGCCGTCTATCAACCTTGAATGGGCTCCAGTGGGGGGAGGGTGAGGGAGCAGGATGGAAGGGAAGAGAGCTGTGAGCTGGTGGCACATGTGAAACATGGCGAAGAGAGGAAAGAAGAATATAAGGGAAGGAGGCATGGTGGAGGAAGGAGGGGAAAGACAGGGCTTGTCCCTCATGGTCCAGATTGTCATTCTCATTATCATGGGACAGGAACATGAAGGAATCACTGTAAAACTGTGTCTACCGCTACAATCCCTCCCACTATGTGACATGAGTACATGGAATATCAGAAAAAAGAAGTGGTCCTCCCGATTTTCTTTCAGTGGAACACAAACCAATTTTTGTGGGAAAATGCCACAAATAATAATAATAATAATAATAGTAAATAATAAATAATAGTACCCGAGTTTGAAGAGGCTGGACATCCCTGATACCTTAGAGTGGTTCCCAAGAGGTCTCAGTGCTTCCAGGGAAATAGAGGATGCTGGTAGAGATCAATCAATTAATTGTATTTATTGAGAATTTATTGTGTTCAGAGCACTGTACTAAGTGCTTGGGAGAGTATGCTATAACAACATAACAGAGTTAGTAGTTAGTAGACATGTTCCCTGCCCACAGTAACCTCACAGTCTAGATGGGGAGACTGACATTAGTAGAAATAAAAATAAATCATGGATATGTACTTAAATGCTGTGGGGCTGAGGGAGGGGTGAATAAAGGGAGCAAATCCAAGTGCTCAGGCAATGCAGAAGGGAGTGGTAGAAGAGGAAGGGAGGGCGGGAACTAAAACTGATTAGTCTGTCTGTATCTCTTAGCAAGGGGCCAAATACTACCAGGCTCACTCATCCCGGAAGGAGCGTGCATTTTTGGCTGACCCTGATGTTACTATTTTCTGGAATTCATTCTGTAACCAGAGGTCTGGTTTACAAACTTTAGTTCAGAGGTCCACGGTTTTCATGGACTGCATTCTAATTCCCCGGGGCATAAACTTTGTACAACACTGAAATTTTTCTTAAAAAGACCATTTGTTTCCCTGTAATAATCAAGCTGGACAGATATCCTCTGACCCATTGTGCTGAGAGCAAACCAAATAGTCACATAGGGTCACTTGACAGTGTGACAATTCACTCAAGTGGCAAGCAATGGCATTTTTAAGTGGAGAGGAGAAAACCTTTCCCAACAATTCAGAGTTTGTTCATCATTAAATTTCTTTCAGCTTCCATTCACTGAAATTCCTCTGAGCTTCTGAATACTCACAGTCTTTTTGGCAGCAAAATGTGTTGGATTCATGTACTCTAGCCAGTTTTCCTGTAACATAAGGGGGTAATCTTGCAGTTAAAGGAAGCTTACATGGTATGTCTCACCACACCTGAAGAGCTCATATGGTTAGAGAAGCAGCGTGGCTCAGTGGAAAGAGCCCAGGCTTGGGAGTCAGAGGTCATGGGTTCTAATCCCAGTTCTGCCACTTGTCAGCTGTGTGACTTTGGGCAAAGTCACTTAACTTCTCTGTGCCCCAGTTACCTCATCTGTAAAATGGGGATTAAAACTGTGAGCCCTACCTTGTATTCCCCCCCAGCACTTAGAACAGTGCTTTGCACATAGTAAGCGCGTAACGAATACCATCATCATCATCATCAACTTTTTCTTGGAACACCTACTAAATGCACAGCATTGTACTGAGAGCCCAGGAGAGCACAACAGAAGGAGCTTGCTCAATAATATAGGAGACTGAGAAACAAAAATGACCTCCAAATAATGTGGAAGAGGTTAACTCTTAAACCTTAAAATCTAGTAATACCACTTTGCTCCTTTATTTTCTTAAGAGCTAAAAAAGGACACTTTCCTTACTCAGATTGTGACCCCTGCCTTGGACTATGGCCCTTAGGACAGAGAGGGAGCAGTTAATAATGGTATTTGTTAAGTTCTTACTATGTGTCAGGCACTGTATTAAGCACTGGGATGGAAAGAAGCAAATTGGGTTGGATGCAATCCATAAAGGGAGCAATCCCACTGCTGACTGAGTGCCAGCTACCATCTGTTGATACACAAGGATCTGGGCCAAAAAAAAAAAAAGAAAAAACAAGAGGAAGATTACTTTCATTCGTCACAGCCGTCATGGCCTTCATTTATAAAGTTAAAAGAAGATTTTCGGGACCTTGAAAGGGAAATTTACACAATGGTGAGACAGGAATAAAACTATTTGGAATCAAAATAAGGACTTTAGCTTGTCCCTGACCTAGGATGTCATCCAGAATGGTGCCACCAACAGAGACAACTTGGGTGGCTCTGTACCTACACCCACGCGGAGGAAAACTCAAAAATGAAAAACCCACATCATGTGACATAACGTGGCCCATCTGAATATCCTAAGGTTACAACAGTCACAACTGACTTAGATAAGAGTATTTCAACTACATTTAGAAATTGTAGTTCAAGCTTTTCTCCCTCCTGATGTTTTATTCCCAGCATGTACTGAATGTGCTCCAAAGTAGAAAAATGGGATTGATTGTATTGACTGCCTGGTGGGGGAGGGTGTAAGAGTATGAGCAGCATTTACTTTGAACTTGGGTTCCAGGATGCAGAAAATCTTCTTGACTTTTCACTTTTCCAAAAGGTTCTTCCACGCTCATTTTATTTTAATCTTTGCTGTACAAGCAGTAAGCATTAGTATGAATCTGTAAGCTCCTTTGGACCGTAAGCTTGTTGTGGGCAGGGAATACATCTATTATATTGTTATACTGTAAGCTCCCAAGAGCTTAGTACAGTGCTCTCCACACAGTAAGCGCTCAAAAATATGACTGATTGATTAATTGACAGAGAGGAAGATAGATACTAATATAAATAAATAAATTTCAGATTTGTACATAAATGCTGAGGAGCTGAAGGTGGGGTGAATACCAAGTGCCCAAAGGTTAAAGATTCAAAAGCACAGACAAAAAAATCAATCACTTGAGGGCATTTATTGAATGCTTACAGTGTGCAGAGCGCTGTACTAAGCACTTAGTACTATAGAGGAAGAGGAATATCCCTGAATGAAGACTAAGATAGCTGACAGCAGTCAGTAGCTATTTGAGTTAAATGGTAGGTGAGTGTACTCTGAGGCCACTGAAAATAAGTGCAATGAGAATCCCCAATCACCAATACGAGAAGAAGCCCAAGAAGCCTTGGAACAATCTTTCTAATCCCAGATCTCAGTGAGTTGCCAATTCTCGCCATTTGGGAATCACTTCCAGACTGTGGGGCAGATATCTCCGAATCCTGCTGGAACAAAAATTGGCCTTCCTTCTTCACATCTGAACCTACTGCCTGTAAAGTCCTAGACTGTGAGCTTGTCTCTAGACTGCAAATTCATTATGGACAGTGAACGTGCCTTCCAATTCTACTGTACTCTCCCAAGCACTTAGTACAGTGCTCTGCAAACAGTAAGCACTCAATAAATACCATTAATTGATTAATCGATGTAGAGCAGCTACACGCTAGGATGTTAGAAATCCTCCTGAATGAAGAAGGGCAAATTGCCCCATCAGAGAAACTCAGCAGTGAAATGCCTGGGGTGAACATGATGACTCCAAAGAGATGCACAGCACAACAGATGAAGGAAATGGTATAATGCCTCACTGATGACCTTCAAGCCAGGGGAAGCAAGAACAACAAATAGATCAACCCGACGTCCAAGAACCAACGAAGGGATAGGTCATCACAAACAGCAAGGGCAGCATGCAAGCTGACAGACCAAAAAAACCCACCAGCGCCATAGAGGAGTAGTTACAACTGCTCTGCTGTGGACAGGCTGTAGCTGTGACCAGTGTAGAAAGAGTATGTCCAGTGAAGAAAGGGCTGAAGCTACTCTGCTAGCACTTGAGAGCTGGGATTGTGTCTGCTTACTCTCCTGTAATCTCCCAAGCACTAGGTATGGAGTAAGACTCAGTAAATACCAATGATTGGGCTCAAAGTCCCATTTGTATACAATAATAATAATAATAATGTTGGTATTTATTAAGCGCTTACTATGTGCAAAGCACTGTTCTAAGCGCTGGGGGGGATACAAGGTGATCAGGTTGTCCCTCATGGGGCTCACAGTCTTCATCCCCATTTTACAGATGAGGTAACTGAGGCCCAGAGAAGTTAAGTGACTTGCCCAAAGTCACACAGCTGACAAGTGGTGGAGCCAGGATTAGAAACCACGACCTCTGACTCCCAAGCCCGGGCTCTTTCCACTGAGCCACGCTGCTTATTTCTCAAGAGCTTACTATGAGTCAAGCACTGCTCTAAGCAGGGCTATATACAAATTAATCATGTCATACATAGTCCCTGTCCCACGTGGAGCTCACAGTCCAAGCAGGAGGGAGAACAGGAATTTAATCCCCATTTTACAGGTGAGAAAACTGAGGCACAGAGAAGTTAAGTGACTTGCCCAAGGGCACACAGCAGGCAAGTGGCAGAGCCAGGATGGACAGTAACACAAATAAAATGTTAAAACCTCAGGATCATCTTTTACTCGCTCTCTTTCACCTCCACATTCAGTCTGTCTCTAACTCTGCCAGTTTTTTCTTCATATTTATAAGATTTGCTCCTTCCTCTTTACCCTTGCGGTAATACTCTGGTTCCAGCCCTTATCCCGTGCCAGTCTGCTTGCTGCATCAGCCCCTCGCAGCCAGTCACCCTGCCTCTAGTCACTTCCCTTTTCAGTTGATCCTAGATGCTAATGCCCAATTTATCTTCCTAAAATGCTGCTCAATTCCCTGCTCAAAAACCTTCACTAAACTACCCATTTCTCCCTGCATTATATAGAATTTTTTGACTTTTGGGTTCCAGGCTCTCCACCACCTATGCACTTACTGCTTTGCTAACGTCTCCCACTATGCCCCAGTTTACACTCTTCAATCCTTCCAAACTAAATATCTCTCTCTCTCTCTCTCTCCTCTCTCTCTCTCTTCCTTCCCCACATCTCCGGAACAACACACATGCCCTTTCCCTTGCACAGAACTCCCTGCCTTCTTCAAATCCCCCAAATTAAGTATTTCCCCAACTTACAAATCCTCCTTATAAACCACATCCTAGAAAAGACATTTCCTGGCTTATTTCTACCTCTCAAATCAAGTCATCTCATCAGTTACCCTTAGAGTATAAGTATATTATAAGCAATCTTCTATGTACAACTTTGGGTTCTGACTTTCCAAATCAACACCCTGCTTAGGCTTTACAACACTGGGCCCCACTTTACAATACTAGCATCCTTTGCAGCACTAGTTCCACTTATGGTCTTCAGTGGTTCACTGGCAGTGAAATGGACATTATAGTCTTCCCTGGTGACTCCACCTGGCAATCAGGAATATAACCTAGCCCCTCCTAATCCATCCCCTTTATATTTTCCACCCCTTTCCCTCCAACCACCAACTCCTGTGTCCACCAAATCTACTACCGACAATCACTCACTTTCTGTCTGAAGGGGTTTTTTTCCCCCTTTATTAACAAATTGGTACAAAGACAGGAGCGTGGCAGTCTCGGTTGGGGAAGCTGCAGCCAGGGACATAGTCAATCTTTTCAACAAAAACTGGGAAAGCGGAGCTGAATGGGGAAGGAAAGGGAACATCCTAGAAGGGCATGGAGGATTCAGAAGCACAAAGGGGTGGAGAGGGATTAATCAAAAGCCACAGGTGAGAAGGGAGAGAAAGTTTAAAGAGGAAACCTCACCTAGACTCACCCATGAGCCTGCCCATTTTTTGTTAAAAAACAGAAAAAGTAAAAAGATCGGCAGGGGTGGGAGGGTTTTTAAAATGGGTCTATGCTTTTAAATGATTCTGTGGGTAGGGATAAAGCACATTGTAAAGTACTACATTTCTTTTTGCAGTGCATTTTTTAATGTAGCTTTCATTCCAACATGAATTTTAGTTACAATTCATTAAATTAACAGTATTTTTCATCAACAGTTAAGTACATAATTTTGGATAATTGTACTAAAAATAGAGTATCAGGAAACAATAGCATTGTAGCTATAAGAATGTGGGTTCTAATTTACAACATTGGAACTTAAAGTCACAGTTTTCAGGAACCACTTGAGTTCTTAGTCTGAGGACTGCCTAAATTGATTTATTCTTTTTATTCATTCATTTTTTGCATGCAACCTACAGAAAATCACTTAACTTCTCTATGACTCTGTTTTCTAATCTATAAAATGGGGATTAAATACCTGTTCTCCCTCCCGCTTAGACTGTGAGCCCCATGTGAGACAGGGACTGTGCCCAAACTGATTATCTTGTAACAACTCCAGAGCTTAGTAGACTATGAGTTTGACTCACAGTAAGCACTTAACAAATTCCATTATTAATAATACCATGAGAGCAGAAGACCCCTTGGACCTGTATGACAAGAAGTAGTGTGGAAACTGGACTGATTCTCTCAAGTACTACAGAAATGTCTCAAAGTCGAATCATAATTCCCCAATTCAAAAATAAGAATAGTTCCTGTTTACGTCAATACAGATTGCATGAGGGAAACCAAGGACTGGCAACTATTCAAAGTCGATCACAGAGGCTGGTTGCCCCACAGGACTGTTATTGCTCCAGCAATTCAGGGGACAGGAGGGGACTATGGGGAAAACCCCAAGGCTCCCCTCCCCACTCCCCAACCCACAGCCAGCCATCTCCCTTGACTGTCTAAGCCTGAGGCTCCAGACTGTTGCACCCTCGATGTCGCTGCCTTCTGAAAACAGTTAACAATATCAGGACCCTGCTTTTTTTTCCCTTTTTTTTATGGTTCTTGTTAAGTGTTTACTAGGTGCCAGGCACTGTACTAAGTGCTGGGATAGATCCAAGCTGATCAGGTTGGACACAGTTCATATCCAACATAGGGCTCACAGTCTTAATTCCCATTTTACAGATGAGAGAACTGAAGCACAGAGAAGTGAAGTGACTTGGCCCAAGGTCACATAGCAGATGAGTGATGGTGCTGTGATGAGAACCCAGGTCCTCTGACACATAGGCCCAGGCTCTTTCCACTAGGCCATGCTCTTTCTTCAAGTGGAATTCTGAGAATCAGCATTACGTCAACAATTACTGAAGCCCGGCATGGGGTATGCCACTGTATTGAACTGGCCTTTTTTTTTTCCTATCTGTGAAACAAACAGGCTTAAATAGTTTTTACAAAAATAAAGCGTTCACATTATTTTTTTAAATGTTCGGTGAGTTTGTGCTGCTTACTGCTCTATTCATGTTCTTTCTCTGGCTTTCCCTACTTGTAAACAATGTAGGCTGTCTCTTCTCCCCAGTTAGACAGTATCCTCCTTGAGGATAGAGAACTTGAGTTTTGCTACCACTGTGCCTCAGAAGGGTGCCTAACACTCAGCAGGGCCTCAATAAATGTCAATCATCGACTGATCTAGTTATGAAAGCACAGTCATCAACCAACCTAAATTGGCAGGATTATGAATCGGACTGCATAACTATGCTCTAGGATCCTTAACAAATGAACTGCTCCTGTGGGAATTACATTAACCACTATACTCTTTAATCTAAATTGAATAGGGCTGATGGAGATGCTAATTCAGTCTCTCTCCAATGTCACAAACTGTTTCTGATTTCCTGTGAGGCTGAAACAGAGAGAATAACATTCTTCTGATCAAGCAAGAAATGAGTACCAAATAGCCTCTCTTTGCTATCTACAAATCCTCAGTTTTACTTCCTCTCTGAAAATATAGTGCATCAGATTAGGCATACCTACTAGACTCAATATAAAGTCAATAAATTGACTGTGTGAAACAGAAATATTCTCCTCAAGAACTTTCACTGGTTCCCAATCCCACTCTATATCAAACAGAAGCTCCTTACTATGGCTTTAAAGCACTCAATCAGCTCAACCCCTCTGACTTTACCTCCCTGATTTCCTACTACAACCCACTTGGCATGCATCACTCCTCTAGTGCCAACCTATTCAGTATACTTCAATCTCATCTATCTCACCACTGGAACCTTGCCCACATCCTCCCTCTGGCCTGGAACTCCCTCCCCCTTCATATACAACAGAGCACAACTTTAGCCACCCTCTAAGCCTTATTAAATTCACATCACCAAAAGGCCTTTTCCAAGCATTTCCTCAATCTTCCCTACTCCCTTTTCTTTCTGTGTCACCCCTGCACTAAATAATTTATTATTATTTATTTACCTCTTAAGTGCTTGATATTTACCTCACCCTCAGACCCACAGGACTTTTGTACATATCCATAATTTATTTTAATGTCTGTTTCCCTTCTAGACTGTAAGCTCCTTGTAGGCAGGGGATATGTCTACCAACTCTGATGTATTGTACTCTCCCAAGCATTTAGTAAATGTTCTGCAAACAATAAGCACTCAATAAATACCATTGATTGATAAAAATAAATTGTAAAGTGCTTACTATATACCAAGCAACATTTAGCACTGTGGTAGACACAAGGTAAATGAGTAAATGCTCAATAAATATGACTGACTGATACGGGGTTCATAGTCTAAGAGGGAGAAAGACCAGGTATTTAATTCTCATTGTACAGATGAGGAAACTGAGGTCCAGAGAAGTAACATGTTCCCTGACTTGCGGTCTATGGCTGAGGGGTGGGGATGAGAAATAGTAGCAGTATTTATTAAGTACTTACTATACGCAGAGCAATGTACTAAGCACTGGGAAAGAATATACATATGGGAATTAGTCATGGTCCCAATCCTTTTGGGGACTCGCAATCTAAAAATTATAAAAGGGAGAGAGGGGACTAATGACAAATATATAAGGAGAGATGAAACAATACGCTAAGAGAACATAAAGGCAAAAACAAAGATCAGTAAGGTACTCTGGCTAGAGGAGCAGACTTCCAGGCTCCTTGTAGCTGAGACCACAGACACAACTGCAGCCACAATGAGTTGGCAATAGACACATAAGGGAATTAATAAAATTGGAAAAATAACATGAAGGATTCAAGGATTCAATAGTATTTATTGAGCGCTTACTATGTGCAGAGCACTGGACTAAGTGCTTGGAATGAACAAGTCGGCAACAGATAGAGACAGTCCCTGCCCTTTGACAGGCTTACAGTCTAATCGGGGGAGACAGACAGACAAGAACAATGGCAATGAAAAGATGGTCTGTTTATTTCAGAAGCACTGAAAACCAAGGCAGCAAAAGTTACTTCATGGAAGATACTTCCCAGTTGTCCTCCATCTACAGAAAGACTCTGTGGAACTAGAAGCAGGACATTCGCTGGGGAAAGTCTTTGTTGCAAAACGAACCTCTATATGTAAGACTCAAGTTTTCCAGCCTTTAAATGCAATGGAAGATTCACCCATTCATTTGGCATTTGAGGATTTAGGAGCACTATTCTTCCCTTGGCACAAGAGAAGGGGCTGCTGGAGGCCATCACTACATGAGGCAGCTAATATTTGATGTAGGAGGAGGAAGATGCACCTTGCTTGTCCCTGATAATTCAGTGCCTTACATACAACTTCACTGCCAGAAGTCACTCTTCATGTAACCTCCAGATTGGACAAGGGAGGAGTGGAGCTTGGCCAGGGAGCCTGAAGCTGAAGTGTTTCCACCAGTCAGTCAGTCAGTCAATCATATTTATTGAGCATTTAGTGAGTGCACAGCACTGTACTAAGCACTTGGGAGAATACAATAGAACATTAAACGGTCACATTTCCTGCCCACTACGAGCTTAAAATAAAATAAATAAATTACAGATATGTACATAAGTGCTTTAGGGCTGGGAGGGGGGAAGAGCAAAGGGATCAAGTCAGGGCGTCACAGAAGGGAGTGGAAGAAGAGGAAAGGAGCTCTCAAGAAGAGGAAAAGAGCTCTCAATAAATACGACTGAATGAATGAAATGAGGGCTTAGGGAAGGCCTCTTGGAGATGAGCCTTCAATAGGACTTTGAAGGAGAAGAAGAGTAATTGCCTGTCAGATATGAGGAGGGAGAGTATTCCAGGCCAGAAGAGGTCCATGGTGAGACAGTTGAGCATACCTCCCTCTGCTTCTCCCCAACCCGCCACCAGCCACTCCCTTACCCCCACCCCGTGTACCTAGAGGAAAGGAGAAAGAGGAGAAAGGAAATATTTATGCAAAATTCAAGTGTACAAAATTCAACAGCACATTAAGTCTTTCTTCAATCCAAAGAAAGAACATGAAAGGGGAGAGTAGAGGTAGGATCTTTCCCATGATCATGCTAACAGGGCACATAGCTGGTGTACTCCCAGACTCTAAGGGTCCAATTCAGGCTTGTGTATCTTATGTACTTTCGCAAGCACTTTGTATATTTTCTTACATCCAGTTGACACTTCATAAAAATCGTTACTACTACTACTAATAATAATTATGGTACTTACTATGTGCCAAGCACTGTTTTATGCCCTGAGGGAGATACGAGTCAATCAGGTTGGACACAGTCCCTGTCCCACAAGGGGCTCATGCTCTATCCCCATTTTACAGGTAGGTAACTGAGGCCCAGAGAAGGTAAGTGGCTTGCCCAAGGTCACCCAGCAGTCATGTGGAGGAGCAGGAATTAGAACTCAGGTCCTTCTAACTCCCAGGCCTATACTCTATCCAGTAAGCCATACTGTTTCAAGGCAAGGCAAGGTTCAAGGCTAGTAAATAGGAGCAAACTTCTACTGTCTTTACTATTTAGATGATGAAGACCAAATAATGCTGGGGAGAAAAAAACAAGTTTTGAAAATAAATATTCTCCCAAATGTAGTTTTCTGGTTCGACTTTTCCTCTCCACCAAAACCCAAATTTCCACTGAAACCCAAATTCAGACTCATATTTACTATTCTCAGACATGATGTTCATTACTCTTAAGTTTCAGCATGTTTGAAACTCAGTACCAAAGCAGCCTGTTTATTTCTCTACTTTTCTAAATGAAAAAGACATTCATGAATAAGTAACAAATTGTTCTTCGTTCATACACTTAAATCCTTTTTAAGAATATCCCAGACAGAATTATAGGTACCCAGGAATTGTGTGGTGAGTTTAGTTCTCCATTTCATTTAAAATTTGGTTTTTTTTTAAATGAGTGCCAAAGTAGAACACTCATAAACACAATTTGTCCACATTAAAAAGGAACTTGTTCATAAGTATTCCTAAAAAATCTGTCTCCATTATTTTTTGAAACAATAGGCTAAGTGGATCTCTGCAAAATATATTCAACCCTAAAATGGGGAAAGTGGGGATGAGGGGAAGAGGAGGTTTTTGGAAAAAGGAATAGAAACAGATGAATTGGAAAAAGGAAGGAGAGGGGGTTAATTGGGGCCATTGCACTGGAAACCCACAGTGGTTTAAGTGGTCCATTTAACAGGCTCAAGCAGCCCACATACCAGCAAGAAAATGCTAGTTTCCAGCCAGTCTCCTTATCCTACAAACTCACATTGAGAAAACCCAAGGCAAATATGGAAAAGAGCCCTGGGGCAAGTAGTGAATGGCCAGTATATACATATATATAGTTGATGTTTATAACAGCAATACCTTGAAACTGTGGGGTACAAGTACACTGAAACAATCACACTTCTCCCCTACAAAGCCCTACTGAAGGAAACCTTCCTCCTGCAGGAAACCTTCCCAGAATAAGCTCCCCTTTTCCTCTGCTCCCCCTCACCTCTCCATCGCCCTGACTCACTCCCCTTGCTCCCCACCTCACAGCACTTACATATATATGTACATATTTATTATTCTTTTTATTTATATTAATGATGTGTATATATCTATAATTCTATTTATTCATATTAATGCTATTGATGCCCGTTTATTTGTTTTGATGCCTGTCTCCCCCCTTCTAAACTGTGAACCCATTGTGGGCATGGATTGTCTCTATCTGTTGCTGAACTGTACTTTCCAAGTGCTTAGTACAGGGCTCTGCATACAGTAAGCACTCAATGAATAAGACTGAATGAAATAGCTGGCTCTTTCTCTCTCTCTCTCTTCCTCTCCCTCTCCCCTCCTCGCATTTGTTAAGCACTTACTATGGGCCAGGAACTGTACTAAGCACTGAGGTAAATACAGGATCATCAGGTTGGAAAAAGTCCCTGTCCCACATAGGGTTTGCAGTCTTAATCCCCATTTTGCAGATGAGGTAATGGAGGCACAGAGAAATTAAGTAACTGTCCCAAAATCACACAGCATACAAATGGTGAAGCCAGAACTAGAACCCAGGTCGTCTGACTCCCAGGCCTGTGCTCTTCCCACTCGGCCACGCTGCTTCTCGCCATGGGTTTGAACTCCCAATAACCCTGGCATTCCCCATTTTATATCCAACCCAGATTTTTAAAGATTTTAAGTTAGCTGTAGGGAGGAATGTGATGAGAAAAAATAAATCCTCATGAAAGAGACCACTAGGGAAAAGGAATACCACCAGCTACCTGGAAGAACCTGGGTAAAGAGGAAGCTTTAGGGCAGTAGGGCAGAAGGTCCAAGCATTGAGGAGCCCCTTTCAGGAAGCCGAAGGCAAGGGAAGTGGAAAGCCCATGTTAGCCAGGTAGGCTGTAGCTCATCAGGGCGAACAAAAGGGAAGGACCTGCCGCTGATGTGCCCAAGAAGAAGTTACTAAGGGAAGTAGAACAGTGAGTCAGGAGGGTTGACCTGGGTTCTAATCCTGAGCCCAACACTTGCCTGCTGTGTGACCTTGGGCATGTCACTTAACTTCTCTGTGCCTCAGTTATATAACATGGGGATTAAGACTGTGAGCCCCATGTGGGACTGGACTGTGTTAGATCTGATTAGCTGATATCAGCTCAGCGCTTAGCGTCTGGCATGTGGCTCAGTGGAAAGAGCACGGGCTTTGGAGTCAGAGGTCATGAGTTCGAATCCCAGCTCTGCCACTTGTCAGCTGTCTGTGGGCAAGTCACTTAACTTCTCTGTGCCTCAGTTACCTCATCTGTAAAATGGGGATTAAGACTGTAAGCCCCACGTGGGACAACTTGATTCCCCTGTGTCTACCCCAGCGCTTAGAACAGTGCTCTGCACATAGTAAGCGCTTAACAAATACCAACATTATTAGTAAGTGCTTAACATACCTTTAAAAAAAAAACCTCTCTGGGAATACATTGTATCTGTGCTAGAACAGGGACAGACAACTCTTTCTGGATCTAATTTAGGATTCCATTCTACAATTACATTTGCAGCAGGTGATAGGATCCCTATTAAATCTGCCCAGCTAAAGAGGATTTTTTTAAAAACAAAACTCCCTCAATCTTCTTTTTGAACACTATGGCTGCTGAACTCTGAGCCATATGCTAATTCCTCTTGTACTTCTTTCAGTCTTTATCAAATAGATTTTTTTTGGTTTTTATTGTTTTGTTATCAGTGGTACTTATTAAGAGACTACTTTACTGAATGCTGGAGAGAGTATGACACAATCGAGTTGTAGACTTGATTCTTACGGTTTCATGGTAAAATAGGGACATCTATTATCCTGAATGGTATTGATTTAGTACTTATTGTGTTCAAAGCACTGTACTAAGTGCTGAGGAGAGTAAAACAGTACCGTCTAAAGTCTCTTTAGAGGCTTTTGTGTGGCCTCCAGAAGGATTGGATAAGGATCACTCTGCCAGTGGAGCCTTCAGAATCCACATTAACTACGCTTTTTCTACCCTGCTTAGCTTGAGCACTTAAAGCTGCTGGGGATGATTATAGACAGCCTGGCTTAAAAATACAGCTGGTTCTCTAATGTGACCCAATTCTATAATTCCTGCACCACAGCAAGGGCATCTTCGGACAATCTGGTTCTCTCTCCTGGCAGATGTTTTCATTTGGATGAGGGACAAGACATGAATGCTCAGCCTCTTCATTTAATTGTATTTATTGAGCATTTACTGTGTGCAAAGAGTCCTCCTCCCACATCTGCCCTGGCAAACAGCTGGAGCTCTAGGCCAGCCTAAGGGTCCGCAACCTCTTCTGAGCATGGCCTGAGGTGGCCATGGTCAGCTTTTGGGCTAGAGAGTCAGGTGAGGTAGCCACTTGTTATCTTTTGTTTTCACCCTCTGGGGTGAGATTTGATGAACTCAAAAATTTGAGGGGGACTCTAATAAAGATGAAAATAACCATGGGATTTGGGAAGATCAATTAGCAATTGCCAAAATGACTCAGAGATGAAGGGTGTTAAGTTCTAATTATTACTGTTAATTGCAGTGGATCTTCTATTTGGTGCTCTCTCATTACAGGTGCAACTTTTGAACAGTTCCTAAGGCCAATAGGAGTTCCCATATCAAGCAGAAAAATTAGTTTTCCTTCCATCAGTCAATCAATCAACCAATGGGATTTATTGAGGGCTTACTGTATGTACAGCACTTTACCAGTGCTTGGAAGAATACAATATAACAGAATTGGTAGACACATTCCCTGCCCACAGTGAGCTCACAAAGAAGGTTTTCAATCTGCCAGTTTTCCTACATATTCTTTAATTAATTCACACCCTTTAGTAAAACCAAATGCTTCAACTGAGGCAAATATGGCAGATAGATCATTTCAGTAAACTTGGGAAGGGGCACAAATGTCTGGGTTTCATAACAGATTTTCCCTTGGCAGTGGACCTACTTGAAGCTCCTGTATAATTCATATAGCTTTTATTAAGGGCTAGACACAGATATTTATAAATACAAACACACACATATATATACACACACACACACATATATATATATACAAGGTTATGAGATAGGGCACTGTCCCTATCCCATGCAAAGCTAACAATCTATTTTATTCCCATTTTACAGAAGCAAAAACTGTCCCTCTCCATTCCCTCCTTCCCCCACAAGACATTATGTTTCCTTCCTGGACCCATGTAAATTTGGGCACTGGCTGAGAGCCACAGGACTTGGGGGAAGGATGAGAAGCAGAGGAAGGTTGGGTGCCTAAAATAAAAATATCAGACCTGAACATTCGTGGTTCCAAACTACTCTGGGCCGGAAAGAGACCAACTGAAAACCAGACTGTCTGGTGTATGATCACAAAATGGTTAATCTAGTTGCAGCCCTGAAACATAATTTGCACCCATTTTGAACCACTCATCTAAGCCTTCCAAAGTCCCCTGGAGCAGTAAATAATCAAGCCTTTCAACTCCCTGAATTGCAGGTTTAAAGGTCCAGATAAGTAGAACACTGCGCCTGTGCCTAGGCAGCATGTCTACAATGAAGCTGAAAAACAGAACTGGCTTCTGTCTCGAAGGCTAGCCAGCAAACAAACTCCTTCCCAAATACAGTCAAATGTTACAGAAGATCAATTTTGGGGCCCCAAAGCCTTTGCCAACATGCCATCCATCCTACGATTACTGCACTAAGCTGTCAGTTCCCTAAACACAGGGCTGGGTGAGCTGCTATCTAGTTTCTGAAAAGCCACCAGGTGCAAACTCTCTTGCCTTTGCCAGAAATGCTGAAATGCTTCACTGTGTCAGGTCAGGCTCCGGGGTGGAAATGGCAGATGAATGGAAGTCTGATTAATCATGCAAGTGCGCAGAGATTTGCTGTTTCCATTCGGATTCACTACATGTGGCTCTGCTTTCTCTTTGACCACTAGTTCACATTTAGTCTTACCAGTCCAGAAAGAAAACTCATCCAAGTCACTTCAATCTCTGGAATGCATCCCATTGTCCTGGCAAATTTCCAATGCGTCCCCAGTTGGGATGCTTCTTCTCAGGCATAACCAGAAGCAAGAGAAGCAGCATGGTCTAGTGGATAGAGCACTGCTCTGCAAGTCACAAGGTCATGGGTTCTAATCCCGGCTCCACCACTTATCTGCTGTGTAACCTTGGGCACGTCACTTCACTTCTCTGTGAACCAGTTACCTCATTTGAAAAATGGGGATTAAAACAGTGAGCCCGATGTGGGACAGGGATTGTGTCCAACATGATTTGCTTCTATTCCCTCAAGCACTTAATACAGTGTGTGGCACATAGTAAGCACTTTAAAAACACCCTAATTAATTATTATTATTAAGCAAATGAGCTCTAGTATTTTTGGTGCCTTCACCTTCTGTCCTGGCCAATTTCTGACAATGGTGAAAAAAAATCTAGAATGCATTTTTGAGAAGTGGGATGTCTAGAGGCAGGGGCTAGAGCTGATGACTTCTCAAGCTCCCTTCCAGTCCTATACTTGGTTTACATAATATCATTCCCCAAGAGCTCAGTATGGCCAACACAGGTCAGTTGATTCATCTTTCAAGAGGAGGAAAGGGGTAGGCAGTCTTCTCTCACTTTTCCCAGATGGAGAAACTGAATTGAGAGATCAGGAATACAAGTCCCAATCCATATATCGTGATGGCCACCAGCAATACCTAGACCACAAGTTGAAAAGTCCTGGGCTAATGGAACAAGTCGAGCAGATCACACGGCATCTAGATTTCTAGATTTCTCAGTGACTCAGCCAAAACTGGAACCAGTTTACCTGATTAACTTGTGTTGTCTTCACTAGTCCAAGACTTCTAAATGTCTGGTGCAGTTAGTACTAATGATACTTCACAACATACTGGATGCTACTCCTTAACCCTAATACAAAGAGAGTACTAATGATATTTTACAACCTAAGTATCCTCACTCCTACGTGAGGAGCAACTCCTGAGTATTAGACTTGTTACACACTGGGAAACCAGTTGAGCACTGATTTAATACCCTCTTCACAATTAGGATTTTTTGGTCCTATCTTCTTCCAGAGGAAACTCCCTGTCTCCTTACATTCAAAGTTCACGCTGGGACCTTCCCTATTGGTGGCACTGTCAAAAATTGTACTCTGAATGTGCTAATTTCCAAAAGGCTTTAAAATATCTGCTCAGACCTCGGCGTCTATATCGCAGTGACCTGAAATGAGAAACTTGCTACGATAGTGTACAAGGGGGTGCATCACACTATACCTAAGTGGAGCTTAAGTAGTCACTCGAGGAATGACTCCAGAAATCACACAATGCCATCTTCTGGAGGCTTCTGCCGCCACTGAGCCAGCTGAGCCATAGTCCTGGGGCCTGGCCAGACTGGGCCAGGAAGCTACAGCCCTGTGGGAGGGGGGCAAATAGTGGGCCCACCATGCTGACTCCCCTTCCAAATTGGCTCCATGGGAAGGGTTGGGGCAGGTTAGCTACAGCTGTCCTTCCCACCAAACCCCTGAAGGATCAAACTTACTGGCTTTGGGCTCTCAATGCCAATCCCATGGAGTTAACGGCTACCCATGCCTCCACACAACTGATGCTCCTAAGGACTGAATATATTTGAAGTCAGAGAGGCATGTGCTACTGGGCTGAGGGAATTCATAT
Organism: Ornithorhynchus anatinus; assembly: GCF_004115215.2. Lineage (NCBI taxonomy): Eukaryota > Metazoa > Chordata > Mammalia > Monotremata > Ornithorhynchidae > Ornithorhynchus > Ornithorhynchus anatinus. The sequence goes on from NC_041741.1 coordinate 34,674,572, forward strand.
TTTATATTCCCCAATTCAAAGCAAACGGTGTGAATAGAGCCAATATTCACATGTAAATCTGTCCCCTAGACAAATCATTAATGGATTCTGCCAAGGCAAATGTTGGCAAAGTCTTGTTTACTTTGGACTGTACACTTATATCTCTTGAGGAATATGTATAATTACAAGATTTTAATATTACATGCCAGGAAAAACTTGAGTTAGCATATTATTATCATTATTATATTTGTTAAGCACTTAGTATGTGCCAAATACTATACTAAGTGCTGGGATAGATATAAGTTCATCAGGTTGGTCACAGTCCCTGTCCCACATGGGGATCACTGTCTAAGTAGGAGGGAGTAGGATTTAAACCCCATTATATAGATGAGGAAACTGAAGCACACAGAATTTAAGGTATTTGTCCAAGGTCACACAGCAAACAAGTGGCAGAACAGGAATTAGAAGCAGGTACTCTGATTACTAAATCTGTGCTCTTTCCATTAGGCCACGTTGCTCCCCATATCTAACAAAAGTGATTGTAAACAATCACTTACATATTACGTATTAGGCTTCAGAAATATTAGATATATATATATATATCTAATTCTTTACCTTTTCTCTAGTCCAAATCGCCAGGTCAAGGTGCTTGGGCTTTGTAAGGAGCTGTCATCTCAAATGCCCTCAGACTTGGCTGTGCTGGGTGGCTATGGCTTAAACTACAAATATCCTTCCTCCCAAAAATAAAAAGCAGAAGTATTGTTAAAAGTGTCCCATTTAAATACTCCCAGTATGAGTGTTTGCTCATTCTCTACTTCTGAGATAATGTGGTTTCATTTTTTTCATCTTTCACTCAGATGCCTCAAAGATATTCCCCACCCTTACAATTTAACTGTAAATAAGGCATCAGTCAATCATATTTATTGAATACTTACTGTGTGCAGAGTATTTTACTAAGCACTTAGGAGAATACAATATAACAATAAGCAGACCCATTCCCTGCCTACAACAAGCTTATTAATAATAATAATGATACTTGCTAAACTCTTACTATGTGCCAAGCACTCTTTTAAGCTCTGGGGAAGATACACGTTGATCAGGTTGGACACAGTCCCTGTCCCACATGAGGCTCACACTCTTATCCCCATTATACAGATGAGGTAAATGAGGCACAGAGAAGATAAGTGACTTACCCCAAGTCACGCAGCAGACAGGTGGCAGAGGTGGGATTAGAATTTAGGTCCTCTGACTCCTAGGCCTATGCTCTATCCACTAAGCCATGCTGCTTCTAGCTTACAGTCTAGGAGATTGTCTACAGTGTACATCAGCCACAGTTTACAAAGAGAGAAAGGGGCTCCCAAGGGTATATTTAGTTGCATGCTTAGTCCACATGCAGATTAATGATAGAGCAGAGAGAACCTGAGAGGGCCTTTTAAGTCAGGAAGGCAAAATGTATTTTTTAGCCTGAGCTTTATGATTCCTTCTTGGGATGTTATCTTTCCAATATCCCAACACAGCCCACAATAGGCAGAATTGCCCAGTGGAAAGAGCCCAGGGTATGGGAGTCAGAGGACATGGGTTCTAATCCTGACTCTGCCACCTCTTTGCTGTGTTTCTTTGGGCAACTCACTTCTCTGTACCTCAGTTACCTCATCTGTAAAATGGGGATTAAGACTGTGAGCCCCATGTGGGACAGGGGGTTAGACTGTCAGCTCACTGTGGGCAGGAACATTGTTATATTGTACTCCTCCAAATGCTCAGTACAGTGCTCTATACACAGTAAGTGCTCAATAAATACAACTGAATGAATGAACAGAGACTGTGTCCAATGTATCTTGTATTTACCACAGTGCTTAGAACAGTGCCTGGCACACAGTAAGCACTTAACACATACCATTCAAAAAAGTGGAGATTCTAGGGTCTCTTCCCATCTCTACTGGTAATCTGCATGCTTGAGAGTCTAGGTGTTTCCCCTGAAGAAAGGAAATGATGGAGGATGAAAAGTGGAGATGTAAATCATCACACTAGGGATTTTTTGAAGAGATGCATCCTGCAAAATAATAGCCCAGCTAAAATTAGATCCAGCAATGTCAGAGGACAGAAGTGAGAAGTTCAGTCCCCCAGGCTCAGGGGAACCACAAGCAGTGAGGAATGTTACAAAATTTCCTTTATGCTAATGTATCTCTGAGGAGCCCTACTCCGCATTCTCAGAACCTTATCTTACTACTGTATGGGGAAGTGTTTCCCCACTACCTCAATGACAAACAAACAACTTTGTGGGTTCTGGTCCCCCATTTGGTGGTAAACTCAAGCTCACTGTGGGCAGGGAGCATGTCTACTAACTCTGTTATACTGGACTCTACCAAGAGCTTAGTAGAGTGCTCTGCACACAGTAAGCGCTCAATAAATGCCATTGATTGATTGCTGCATTGGTGGTTTAGGGAGGCACATTAACTTTCAGGCTCTGTAGTAACTCCTGCATCATTTGGCCCAAAATGCTTTTTTTCTTCCTTCACACTTCTTCTATCCAGAAACATAAAGATAAAGCAAGGCTGGACTCCTGGCAGGAAGGAGGGAGGAGGTTGGCAAAAAAAAAAAAAGAGGAATGAAGAGAAACGTAGATCATTAAACAGAGGAATTGAATCTTTTGGCTTCAGCAGAAAGACTGATAAACTCCAGTATTTCTGGGGGTGTAGCCAAAAGGAAAATGGCCAAGATGCAATGACATCAATCTAGACAATCCGATTCTCAAGATCTCTCTTCTTCACTTAACAGAGGTCCAGAGCCCTGAGCAACCACCACCACCAGAGGGCAGTGGAAAGGCAAGACTGACTTCATCAAAAGAGAAATTCTATTTAATATTATCTTCTGAGGGGACTAGTGGGTTAATTCTTTTTTTTTTTCCCTGACCGGTTCAGAAATGCATTAATTCTCCAAGATGAATAAACAGGCATCTCTTGCATTTTTAATGGCATTTGTTAAGTGCTTAGTATGTGTCAAACACTGTTCTGTGCGTTGGTACAGATACAAGATAATTAGGTTGGACGCAGTCCCTGTCCTGCTCACAGTCTAAGTAGGAGGGAGAACAAAACTGAGGCACAGGGAAGTTAAATGACTTGCCCAAGTTTACGGAGCAAGCATTTAGCAAAGCCAGGATTTGATATTTGCTCCCTCTACAAACTTGCCTAATAGGTAGAATATTTACAACAGATCTGGCACCACACTTCATACATATTAATGCTTCTTTGTCCCTGATTGTGAATGATAGATACATTTTATTGTCCCTTCTCTCTAATTACCCACCTCCCCTCAGGTTGAAACTATACAGGGTGTGAGACAAGGTATTTGGGAGGGAGACAAATGGAAAACTGGAACAGAGTTCACTAAACAGTCAATCAGATTTATTGAGCACTTACTGTGTGCGGACCACTGTACTAAGGTTCGCACTGTATTAACCTTGGAGAGTACAATATAACAATTTAACAGATATTCCCAAGTCTGTTCTCAAAATTTTCAAAGCATAATCTGCTGTGGTGGGATCCAACGCCGGCAGGAAAAGACTAACTTTTTGAACATGACAGCATTTTTAAGATGTCCTCAGTTCCTTCCAGGGAGCCTGGTTTCAAGATTTAGCCCTTTAGAACATTTTTCCTTCCTCCATTCCCATATATAGCATTATAATTTTTACACTGTAATGCTATGTCTTTGGAACCAAAACATGACTAGTTCTTCTATGAAGTGGGGGTTACGTTCTTTAAGAACTAACTCACATTCTAACACTCATGCTTTGATTGACATCACATGAACATACACAACCATTTCTTGGGACATAACATCACATTCCGGTCAGGGAGGCTCACGCTGTCAGAAGAATGCTCTCCAAGTTCCCAAAACTGTTCTATCTAAAATGTGCAACTGAACACAAGTTATGAGAGATCAGCCCACAGAGCTATTTCACTTTTAATGAGTCTGGAATGGTGAACACCAGCTAAGCCCAGAGGGGCACTGATGGATCTGAATTTGTGTTTGGATTCTCTTGGAGAGAACCTTACCTTAAGTTCCTGCTTAGTGGTGTTTTTTGTTGTTGTTGCTTTTTTAAATGGTATTTGTTAAGCGCTTACTATGTGCCAGGCACTGTACTAAGCGCCAGGTCGGACATAGTCTATGTCTCACATGGGGCTCACAATCATAATCGCCATTTCACAGATGAGGTAACTAAGGGCAGAGAAGTTAGCGACTTGCCTAAGGTCACTCAGCAGACAGGGATCAGGATTAGAACCCAGGTCCTACTGACTCTCAGGCCCATGCTCTATTGACTAGGTCACACTGCATTTCTTCCTAGTGACCTCAAGCTCTCCAAATCTTTCTTTTGGGCAGTACTTTAAAAACCACAGGAAATCAGTCCCAAATAGATCAGTTCTGCCCTTAGGAGCCCAAACACTTCTTTCAGATGCTTTTATAATGGATACTTCCACAGAGCAATGTGAAACCTTCATCTTTAGCTGTTTTTCAATGTTTTTATATCTTCCCTCCTTTTCATCTTTTTTTTCTTGGAGCACACACACCTTTACATGCCTGTAGACTACCTCAATACTAAGGCTTAAAAAGCATAGATTCCTTCCCCCAAAAAACTGAATAAATCTGAATTTTAAAAAGAATCTCATTTAAGAGATGCTTGCTTTCTCCATTTCTTTAAATGATTACTTTTTCTCTCACCTCTCTGTCCTTTTTCTCCATTTCCCACCCCTGGTTTTTCATTTCTTCCATTTTCACTATTTCTCTTAAACTCATAATACTTTTAGACTTGTTTGCTTTAATTCTTTGGAAGCCTGGGTATATGCTTTCAAAAGAGATCCACTGTCCAAAAGTTCCAGGAGACTGAAGAAAAATGATTAGAGCAGGTGGGGAGTACATATGAATTTCATACTTCAAAGAAATAGAGTGAAGATCTGAGTGAATCACGATAGAGTTCAAGCCATCAGAAAGAAAAACAAACAAAAAACAGAATCTGGAACAATTAACTCAGCTCCAGTGACTACATTAGGACAAAAGACCATTCAGAGAATTTCAAGGTAAACGGCAGCGGGGCTTCAGATAGAAAGGTAGTTGAAACAATTGCCTCAAGGCACACTGTTTATCAGAGAAGGGACATAGCACTATCTCTTGAGAAGCAGCATAGCAGAGTGGGTAGGGAATGAGCCTGGGAGTCAGAAGGTCCTGGGTTCTCAACCCAGCTCCTTGGGCAAGTCATTTCACTTCCATGTGCCTCAGTTACCAGATCTGTAAAATGGGAGTTGAGACTGTGACCCCTATGTGGGACAGGCACCGTGTCCATCCCGATTTGCTTGTATACACCCCAGTGCTTAGAACAGTGCCTGGCACAGAGTAAGCACTTAACAAATACCATAATTCTCAATCATTGTTAGAGGGGATAAGGGGTGTCAGTGGCTAAAAATTAAAACCACCCCAAGGGAGAGCATTCAGGGCCCTGGGAAGGAAACACAGTGACTCTGGAGCAAAAAGGGGGAGGCTCAGGAGTATTCTCCCCCCCCCCCAAGAGAAATGCTTTGTTGGAACGGATGCCATTTGGAATGGCTGCATGTGAATACAGCATAACATAATGACATCCTATGAAACGGGAGAGGATGGCAAAGTTTTCCTGCATCAGGGAGACAGATGTCTGAAACTGGTCCGAGTAAAGGGGATAGCGTTATTGTTCATGCTGGCCCTTGAATTGGCGATGGAGGGGTCTGAGCACACGTGGGAGCAGCTTTTATTCCTGACCCTCACAGGGCATGCTGGAAGCAGGGTCCCTCATTGACGGGAGGGAAGGGGGTGGCAACCATGGTGCTTTTCTCAATGGTGATGGAGCAGTCCGAGAGAGTGTAAGAGCAGGGACTCTCAGTGACAAAAGGGAAGGAGGCAGTTATCACGATGCTTTTCCAAGTGGCGACATAGGAGTATGAGAGTACATGGGAGCTGTTCTTATCTCTGGCCTGAACACTGTACTGAGCACTGGGAAAGAGTACACAGGAAGGAATTAGACATGGATCCTGTCCCTCTAAGGGCTCAAATCAATGAATATGGATGAGTGGGGTGGGGAAGGACAACTGGAGAGGGACACATTGGGGACAATGAAGCAAGGACAAAGATGCAATAGACACAATGAAAGCCAAAGGTTTTTTCATATTTAAATGTTAAAGTACCATGAGGTGTTATGTGTAGGTCGATGTATGGATTGAAATGGATTTGGGAAACTGTAACTATACCCAGTTTTTCTATCATTCAGGGATTCCTCCACCTTTTTATGGTATTTATTAAGCACTTATAATGTGCCAGGCACTGTAATAAGCACTGGGATAGGTACAAGCTAATCAGGTTGGTCACGGTCCGTGTTCTACATGGGGCTCATAGTCTTAATCCCCAGTTTACAGATGGGGTAACTTAGGCACAGAGTAGTTAAGTGACTTGTCCAAGGTCCAACAGTAGACAGGTAGTGAATCCGGGATTAGAATCCAGGTCCTTCTGACTCCTAGGCCCTTGCTCTATCAACTAAGTCACACTGCTTTTCCAGTCAATCAGTCAGCCAATTTTATTTAATGAGTACTGTATATATTGCTGTACGTAGAGTACTGTACTAAGCACTTGAGGAGTACGATATCATAATTTAAGAGTTGGTAGATACATTTCCTGCCCACAAGTTTACATCATGCACAGAATTTCTAGAATCCACTCTTCCTCTCCAACCAAACTGCCACCAGGCTGATCCAGTTACTTGCCATATCCTGAGCTTGACTACTGCAATCAGTCTCTTGGCTGACCTCCCTGCCACCAAACTCATCCCACTCCAGTCCACCCTTCAGTCTCCTCCCCAGATCGTTTTTCTAAAGAATCATTCTGTGTACACCCCTCAAGTCCTCAAAAACCTCCAACAGTTGGTTGCTCATTCTCCTCCACATTAAGCAGAAAGTCCTAACCACTAGCTCACTTTTGGCTCTCTCCAGACCCTACTTAGCCTTACCTCTCTCCGAATACACCACATTCATGCTTTGTTCCTCTCAGGCCAACCTTCTCAATGTGCCTCATTCTCTTCTCTCCCATGCCAACCTTTTGCTCAAGGCCTCATTTCTGTTTAGAACTCCCTCCTCCTTTACATCTGGCAGACCACTGCTCGCCCTATCTTAAAAGGTCCCTGAAATCACATCTCTTCCAAGAAGGCTTCCCGGATTCATCCACCCTGATTCCTGTGATTTAGTTTAGTATTTTTTCTCCCCCAGTAGATTGCAAGCTTCTCGAGGGCAAGAATCATGTTAGCTACTTACAGTCTACTTTCCCAAGCGCTTAATACAGTAATCTGCATATAGTAAGCACTCAATAAATACAACTGATTAATTAAGTTACCTTCTTGGGAAACACTGTGTTAAAGAAAACTTGCTCTAGTATTCATCCATTTAGACACCAAGTGCATGCACACAAACCATTTGTTCTGACACTGTGGTGCATTATATCCAAATAGTCTCTTGTGGTAGGAAGAACATTCCCTAATTTCTTAACAAAGTTCTAGCTGAAACACTTTATGAAAATTAGTTATAGCAGAACTGAGTGCATGTGTTCTTGATGCTAACACTACACCTGTGTTTGTCTATCTTGTTTCTCTCTTTAGATTGCAAGCTCCTTGAAGATAAGGGCCTTCATTTTCTAATTTAGTGCCAGGCTTGCAGTGGGCATGCAAGAAATATTTGCTGCTGCTTTTCACAGTAACAAGGAGTAGGGATAAGTAGAGATCAGAAAAAAAGCTAGCTGAATGGATAACAATCATGACTGTTTCATGCTGATACAAAGGCGTTCAGCAGGACACTGAAAAATCACAGGCAAGAGCAAATGTTGCATATGGTTATGCCTTTCTGGCTGGAGGGACATCACCAAAGAGTTTATTGAAGCCTGCAAAGGTCAAGGAAAACACACACACACACAATGCCTTTGCCTCAATATTAATTCCTTTGTGCTATGACTTTTTCTCCTCTGGTGAAATATGGGAGATTCAGGATTTACAGCCACCTGAGGCAGCAGCAGCCATTAAGTTCTCAGGCCTCCCCACAAAGAGCAAGCTGCAAAATGGTTAGCGGAGTTCTCTCTCATTTGACACGCACCTTTTACTTCACAGGCTCTTGCTGTAAAATCTGGAAGACGGTTCTTTCATCAGCCATATTTTTCACTTTCATTTGGGCTTTAGACAAATTTAGTCACTTCCCCCAACCCCCCGCCCCAGTCTCAGATCTGATCTTCCTTAACCGAGTACAACAGGCCTGTGGGGGAGGGGGAAGGAAAGGAGAGGGAGCAAGGAGGGGAGGGAAGCCCAGGATATGCCCAGTCGGCTTCAAATTCCTTCTGTAACATCAGGAGGCAGGTGGGACATTTTCATCCGAGGCCTTCCTCGACTAAGCCCTCTTTATCCCAACTCCCTCTCCCTTTTGCATCACCTATTCACTTGGTTCTGTCCCCTTTAAGTGCTTGATAGTCACCCCACCTTCAACCCCACAGCACTTATGTAAGCCAGGTATGGGCAGGGATTGCCTCTCTTTATTGCTTAATTGAACTTTCCAAGCACTTAGTACAGCCTCTGCACACAGCAAGTGCTCAATAATAATAATAATAATAATGTTGGTATTTGTTAAGCGCTTACTATGTGCCGAGCACTGTTCTAAGCGCTGGGGTAGGCACAAGGGAATCAGGTTGTCCCACGTGGGGCTCACAGTCTTAATCCCCATTTTACAGATGAGGTAACTGAGGCACAGAGAAGCTAAGTGACTTGCCCACAGTCACACAGCTGACAAGTGGCGGAGCTGGGATTCGAACTCATGACCTCTGACTCCAAAGCCCGTGCTCTTTCCACTGAGCCATGACATGAATGAATGAATGTTCCTGTACTTTATACTGATGACTGTCTCGTGGATATATTAAAGCAATCAATAGCACTGTCCCAGGTGTTTGGAAGAGTACAACAGAGATATTGATGTGACTCCCTGCTCTAAAGGAGCTGTAATCTAATGGAAAGAAGAAAAGACTGTAGTGAGAATAGTTTCATTCGTTGAGCACCCCCTGAGCGAGGTGGACTGTATTAGGTGCTTGAGAAGTACAAAATAACCAAGTGGGACGTTTCCCACCTGACAAGGAAGCTGCACTCTACTGAGGAGACAAACATACAAATATTTATAACAACCCGGGGTGTCTATATGGAAAATAAGTGCTTATAATAAAGCAGTAATCTGTGGGGTGTTAAATCATCTTGCTTGGAGATAAACATACATCTCTTTGCCAGAGCACATCTTAACTGCAATCTTTCCAAATCAAAACTATCACTGACTCTTTAAAGCCAGTTTCTCTTCACTCAGTCCTTCTCCTTGCCAAGCATAAATAGGAATACCAAGCGAATTCTGTATTCAAACAGACTTGCCAATCATTACACATGATCATTAGGAAAGTAGGCAAGATCATTTGTCATTCAGTTATACAAAATTATAATATCCTCCAACCACTTCTTTGCTAACTTATAATCAACTATACTAATTGTAAAAAGATGATTGTTTCACCTGTTTGTGAAACATGATGTAATGTTTCTGGACAAATGACCACATTCTTTAATGATTTCACACCAGATCATAGAGTCTTCCAGAGAGATATATCACATGATGGCCTGAAGATTATTTTTTGTACCACACAATTGTAAGCAGTGATAGCATCTCACAACAGAGAAGCAAAAGGTGAGAATCAACAACACAAGTTGGGGGAGTTGATTCACACCTAGTGCCTTTGGCAGCAGGACCTAGGAGAGTGTTTAGCAAGAGACACTTTTCTCCTCTACCCTCTTACTTTCCTCGTCAATCAAACAGTCAAACGTAGTTCTTGAACACTTACCCATGTGCAAAGCATTACACTAAGCCCTAGGGAGAGTACAATACAACAAATTTGGTAGATCCGATCCCTGAACACAGTGAGTTTCTTCTTCCTTCCCCTTCCTTTCATCCTTTTAGTTTTTCTTCTCTTTTTGCTCTTTCTTCCCATATTGCTGGGAATACATACATATGCATATACATATATGCATATATAGAGAGAGAGATAGAGACAGAGAGGGGTGTAGACCTCCATTTATAGACAGATCTATAACCCTCCTGTCTGTGACTATAGAACTGTATGCTCCTGTTTGCCCTCTAAGTAGCAGACCTCAGATTTAATTATCATTTAACCTGCCCAAGAGCCATACCCCTGTTTCAATGCTATAAAAATCATGTCCCACAGTGAGGCAAACACACAAGTAAACTACTGTGTTTTGTTGCTGCTCAGACTAGAGTTTAGCTCATTTGCAGGTGGAAGCTTGGTTAGTAAAACCATAATTTCAATAATTGTCCTCAAATGTAAACCCGCTTCAAATGGGACACTATAACTCACTTTAACACTATTTACATTAAGAATTTTAGTTTTGCAGAGTCTCTTGGACCAGAGTGCCTTGCCATACTAGCAAAGTATGTGATTAATTTAGTCCCAAAGAGCCATTTCTGCGTCTGTTGACCAGAGTCCTTTAGTTTGATTTGGCCCAGTGTTGTACTAGTTAAGATCTACTAAACAAACCTGCATATTTTGCATGGTAGCACAGATTCATCTGTGACTGAATTTGTTCTGTGCTATATCCATTTTGAAATATTAAAATCAGTTTATGTTGGTATTGTATCTCTCAAACACTTACTACAGTGTTTTGCACAATGTAAGCGCTCAATAAATATGATAATGAATGAAGTACCACTGGAAATGAAGTTTGAGTTCAACGAGGATTTCTAAATAATGGTTTAGTTTCTGCTTTAGCTCAAGGAATATAAAACTGCCTTAACTAAAAGAGGATTTGGGTTTGGGTCAGAGGTACCTGTTGTGTTTACTTAGTTCCAATATATTTACTATTTTGTCAGATTCCCAGATTGTTCTAAAAACATTTGATTTGTTTAAAAAGGCAAAGAGCTTTTAAACTTCATGACTTTTGCTTTAAAACTTTTATCACAGTTAAAATAGAAAATAGAATAGCATATAAGTTCAGAAATATGAGGGGTGCGTGTGGATGTGAACATAAATCCTTATTCAGTGATGATCTTGCCCATATTACATTTTCTACTAATGATCGTTCACTTGTACAAAATAATATCCTCTCATGACTTCTTTGCTTAATTAAATATTTAGACATTGCCAAAAACTTGAAATTTAAAATGTCCTCATAATATCTGTGACATCCTCAAGAACATGGGAACAATTATAAGAACGTCCATTTTATGGATGAGAAAATTGAGAAGACCAAAGTTACAATATAAAGCAAATTGGCAGCAGAGCTAAGACGGAAGATGAATACTCTGATCAGATAAAATGGAAGCTGAACAAATTGCTCCTGAAATAAGAGGTCCTTACTGGGCTATTTTTGGTGTTTGAAATGATTCTTACTAGGTAAGTAGACAATCTTGGTTTCATCAGCACGATACAGGCTTCACCCACTCCTTTCCCATTTAAGTGCTAGAACTCATCTTCGGTCACTTCTTTGTCCCCTGCGGTGAAAAGTAAAGAGCTTTTCCAGCATTGCCAGGATTGACCTAACACTCAGCAGCATCCTCAAGTATCTACAAAGAAATTTGTGCTACACACTAGGTGCTTGCTGGGCCTTCAAGAACAGAAGAAAACTTGAAGAGTTCCTGGAAGTGGGGAGAGAAAAGGAAACCTACTTGGGTGTTTTTGAGCTCCTCAGTTCCTTGTTTCACCCTCTATTCAGGAAGTCACAGACCCTTCAACTCTGAGTCACTTCTGATTAGCGCATCCTGGGAAGGAAGGGATAAAAGAACTGGAGAGAATTCAATGAAGCAACCAAAATGATCGGGGAAATAGCGGAGTTTCAAAGTGATGAAAGACTGAAAAGATGAAGAGGGTAGATGGTTAGAGTTTACAAAATCGATAAGGGTATTGATGGGACAAGAAGAGAATTACTGTTCAACAAATCCCAAAGCAATAGAACTCAGAGGCACCCAATGAAACTTGAAAGGTGACAGAGTCAAAACAAACTAAATGAAATTTTTTTTTCTAACAATGCCTGGTTCTTATATGGCATTCTTGGTGACAAGAAGCAGTGCAGGGCAAAAACAACATTAGGTTTAAGAAGGAATTGGACAAATTCAGTGGCCATAGATCCATAACAGATTATTGCTATCTGTCACTGCAAGCTCGTTATAGGCAGGGAACATGTCTGCTAATTTTGTGGTTAGTACAGTGTTCTGCACAAAGTGATCGATAAACACAATTGATTATTGGAGGGAATGTTAGAACAGAATATTAGGGATATTAAAAGGCTCAAGAAGAGGTATATAAATACAGGGATTACAAATCCAGAGTGAATTATTAGAAGGGAAGAAATGTAAGAGAAATTAGACATGTTAGGAGCATACCCATAGCCTCAAGGAATGATGTTTCGGAGGGCAAATCACCATATTTTTTCTCCAATGATCTTTTTTTGCCACTATCAGAGACAGAATACTAAGGAGGATGGACCCAATATGACATTCTTTATGTTCATTCATTCATTCAATTGTATTTATTGAGATAATGAGGTACCCAATTGGCAGGGAATATCAGTGGCTAAAGGAATTCAGCAATTGGGTCACAAATTATATTTTCATTATTTATTATGATTTTTATTTGCTAAGGGCAATTCCTTTTGGCTTTAGTTCTGTGGGCGAGAGAAGCAGCTTGGCCTAGTGAATAGAGCAGGGGCCTGGGAGTCAGAAGGACCTGGGGTCTCAATTAGGCTCTGCCATTTGTCTGCTGCGTGACCTTGGGCAAGTTACTTAACTTCTCAATGCCTCAGTTACCTCATCTGTAAAATGGGAATTAAGACTGTGAGCCCCATGTGGGACATGGACTGGGTCCAACCTTGTATCTACCCAGAGTTCAGTACAGTATGATCACCAAATGGTTACCCTCGTGGCAGCCCTTAAACCATCATTTGCACGCATTTTGAACCATTCACCTAAGTCTTCCAAAGCTCTACAGAGCACTAAATCATCAAGCTTCTCAACCCACCAAGTTGCAGGTTTAAATGCCCAGATAAATACAGTGCCTGGAACACAGTAAGTACTAAACAAATACCATTAAAAAAAAGAGAAAAGAAAAGCTGCAGAGCCAGGATTAGATCCCAGATCCTCTGACTTCCAGGTCTGCGCTCTTTCCATTAGGCCACACTGCTTCTGATCTTAAGTCAGGCACACTGAGAAGGGCATCAAATCTTTCAGACTAGAAGTGTGTGTCATTTCAGACCATTAAGCATGCTGCAGTGACTCCATAAATGGGCAATGATGCATTAAATAGTCCTCTAGTCATCTGAAGGATTTCATGTCCCTTCCAAAGCCTAACTTATCACAGAGTAGTAAATTTAGGCCATAGGAGAATTAGGCTAATTAAAAAAAATTTATCTTCTTAGATCTTTCTCTCCCAGGCCCATTGTCCCAAATTCAATACTCAGAAGAGTATGGTATGGATAGGAAAGCAAGAGTGGGATGGCATAGGAGGAGAGGAGGGATCCGACATCTGCAATGTCTCTAGACTGTACGCTCGTTAAGGGCAGGGAGGGTGTCTTCTCATTCTGTTGCATTGTACTCACCCAAGCGCTTACTACAGTGCCCTGCACATAGTAAGTGCTCAATAATTCTGATTGATTGGTGGCCCTGGCCATGGGTGGAGAACCTAGAGTGCAACTGAGGATTGACTCTGACATAGTAGGAACAAACCAGGGAGAATATCACTGCTATTTCACAAATTATTATCACTATTCAGTTAGCTCAATTATAAAGAGGAGGCTTTATACAATAGTGGTATTAACAAACAACCAATTAACAATAGTGGTATTTGCTAAGTGCTTACTAAGTGCCAAGCACTGTACTAAGCACTGGGGTACACACAAGCTAATCAGGTTGGACGCAGTCAACCATAATCCCCATTTTACAGATGAGGGAACTGAGGCCCAAAGAGGTGAAGCAGGTCACACAGCAGACAAGTAGCAGTGTCAGAATTAGAACCCAGGTCTTTCTGAGTTCCGGGCCTTCGTTCTAACCACCAGGCCATGCACAGAGGAGCCGAACTCCATCTGGAATTTTCCACATGATTGGTGAAAGAATTTATCCTGTCAGGCCTATTACCTTGCTGCAAAGCAGAGTTCGGTAAAGATTCCTTATCAGCATCAAGAGATGGAACGAATATGCACTGGACTTCATCTAAGTGAATACTGCCAACTTTATGAGGGTCACAGACTCAATAGAGTTTCAGTCCCTTGTACTAGGTCTGTAAAGAGAGTTCACAAAAGATATGGTCCTCATTCAACTATGTTTATTAAGCACCTACTAAGGGCAGAGCACTGCATTAGGGGCTTGGGAGAGCGGGATAGAGGTAAAAGACATTGTCCCTGCCCTCAAGGAGTTTACAGTCTAATGAGGATTTTATCATCTAACCATTCCCCTGCTCTCCTCTGACATTCTCCCCTTCACTGGGCTCTCTAATCCCTGACAGCCTTCAAAGTTGCTGGCATGGGAACAGTGCTACACTGTTTGGAAGCAGCATAATGACCCTGCTAGGAGGGAGCACATTGGCAACCACTGAATGAGAAGCAGAAGCGTTGCTCATGCATGGTTGCCAGCCTATCCCCAGAATGCCCTGACCATGACCCCTCTGGGCTATGCCAGACTAGGGCAATGCACAGGTTTAATACAGCTGCGGGTAGCTACTCAATTACTGGATGGGGGCAGACAGGCTTTCTCTCGCTCATGGAAAGGAGCATTCCCCGCAACTTTCCAGCAGCCCAATCTCTCCCGTTTAATATAGAAAGAAGTCAAGTCAGACTAGGCATTTTTGTGGAGTGTGTGTGCGTATGTGTCAGCGTGTGTACATGTACATATACACACACTCCCCCCCCCCCCCACACACATATGAAAACTATTTATACACAATTAGCTTATGTGGGTCTGTTCCATAGGAGATGGTTGATTAGTCCAGAGAGAGTTCATTGACTGCTGGGTCATCCTTGGTCCTCATTCTGTCACTCTCATTTCACTCTCCACCACGCGTTAGTAATCATTGCCTCTGCCTTCCTCAAGCAAACCATTGTGAGAACAAATGAAATAACCAAGCATTGTGTCTTAAAAAAGAACAATACAAATCTGTGGTATTACTATTATCACCATCATCAATTTCATCATAAAACTATATAGGTCAGGGCACTCAATAAGTGCCTTTAATTAATCAATCGATCAATGATATTTATTGAGTGCTTATTATGCACAGAGCACCATACTAAGTGCTTGGGATTTACAATACAAAGGGCTAACAAACACGTTCCCTGCTCACAATGAGCTCACAGTCTAGAGTCTTTAATACCCACATTTGAGAGTTAAAGTTGTGTGGAGATAATAAGTCACTTTAATACCTATTTCTACCAATGACTACATCTCCGGGAAAGATCTCACTAGAACACTCAAAGGGCTATTATGGGATTGGAGTATGCTTTGAAGTTATTGATACAAGATCTAAGGGAGGGCAATTCATATTTGATTTCCCCTTTGTGAGCGCATTGTCATTTACCTACATGCATCACATCAAATATATTTACTCACATAATTACCCCACCTTTTTGTATAATTTTTGCCTCACCAAGACAGGGTTAGGGGTAATATAAGAATTAAATTCACCAATGAAGAGGAGGAGAAAAAAGGGGGAAAAAAAGGGAGAAGGAAGAGAAAGGTAAGGGAGCACTTGAGACTTGGTCTCTCCTATTGCATATGGTAGCAGTAATGGTTTCAATGGTAGTTGAAGGCATGGGTGAGAATGAGTTCTCCAAGGTAGTGGTTGTAGGTGGACAATAGATGGGAACCCAAAACTGAGCTCTGGGGGACTCTCACAGTTCATTCAATAGTATTAATTCATTCATTCAATAGTATTTATTGAGCGCTTACTATGTGCAGAGCACTGTACTAAGCGCTTGGGATGAACAAGTCGGCAACAGATAGAGACAGTCCCTGCCGTTTGACGGGCTTACAGTCTAATCGGGGGAGATGGACAGACAAGAACAATGGCAATAAATAGAGTCGAGGGGAAGAACATCTCGTAAAAACAATGGCAACTAAATAGAATCGAAGCGATGTACAATTCATTAACAAAATAAATAGGGTAATGGAAATATATACAGTTGAGCGGACGAGTACAGTGCTGTGGGGATGGGAAGGGAGAGGTGGAGGAGCAGAGGGAAAAGGGGAAAAAGAGGGTTTGGCTGCGGAGAGGTAAAGGGGGGGGTGGCAGAGGGAGTAGAGGGAGAAGAGGAGCTCAGTCTGGGAAGGCCTCTCGGAGGAGGTGAGTTTCAAGTAGGGTTTTGAAGAGGGGAAGAGAATCAGTTTGGCGGAGGTGAGGAGGGAGGGCGTTCCAGGACCGCGGGAGGACGTGGCCCAAGGGTCGACGGCGGGATAGGTGAGACAGAGGGACGGTGAGGAGGTGGGCGGCAGAGGAGCGGAGCGTGCGGGGTGGGTGGTAGAAAGAGAGAAGGGAGGAGAGGTAGGAAGGGGCAAGGTGATGTAGAGCCTTGAAGCCTAGAGTGAGGAGTTTTTGTTTGGAGCGGAGGTTGATAGGCAACCACTGGAGTTCTCCAAGGTAGTGGTTGTAGGTGGACAATAGATGGGAACCCAAAACTGAGCTCTGGGGGACTCTCACAGTTCGGGGGGGGAGAGGCAGAAGAAGAGCCTGTGAAAGAGACTGAACAGGAGCAGCCAGAGAGATAGGAAAAGAACCAAGAGAGGACAGTGTCAGTGAAGTCAAGGTTAGATAATATTTCAAGGAGGGGGGGTGGTCCACAGAGCCAAAGACAGCTGAGAAGTCGGGGAAGATTAGGATGGAGAAGAGGCCATTGGATTTGACATGAAGGAGGTCATTGGAAAGAGGCAGCACGGCTTAGTGGATAGAACACAGGGCTGGGAGTCAGAAGGTCATGGGTTCTAATCCTGGTTCTGCCACTTGTCTGCTGTGTGACCTCGCGCAAGTCACCTCACTTCTCTGTGCCTGAGTTGCCTCATTTGTAAAATGGGGATGGAGACTGTGAACACCATGTGGGACAGGGACTGCATCCAACCCAAATTGTTTGTATCTACCCCAGCGCTTAGTACAGTGCTTGGTACGTAGTAAGCGCTTAACAAAGACCTTTTTTTTTTTAAAGAGGATCGCAAGCAACAAAGCCCTGGAACAAAGTCAGGCCCCAAACATTGTATCTCTGCTCACTTCAGGTAGTTTTGCTTGGTGGGCCATGTGAGAAGACTGAATGACAACAGCACTCTCAAACAGCTGGAATAAGGTGAGCTGAATTTAGGAAACTGAAAGCATGGAGAAAAGAGGAAATATTTATGGGTGCTGTAAGACAAAGCCTGAGATCACTGTCACATACATATTCACGACAGACTTGGAGAAGCAGAAAAACCTGAGTCTTCACACAAGATGGTTAAACTTCAAATGATTTCATTTGACTGTGAAGCAGACACTCATTGTAATATTCAGAAATTCTTGGAAGCTTGCAAAAGTTATTAAAAGCCACCACTCATTGAAATCAATTTCTTCCTCTACCAATTTCTTTTGCCAAAAACAGTAGGATGGGGGAAGTAGGATGAGCTGCGGGAGTAAAGAGCAGTTGACAGAACTACGTCAAGGACTCAGTAATGGATCTACTAGAAAAATGTCTGACGCTGGCAGAACTCTTCTTCTACACCCTACAAAGAAGAGCAGCTCTCATATGTCTAATGCTGCAATTTCCAGGATCCTCTATAGTCGCTGTCATTATCAATTGAACTTTATTGACTGCATATGGCACTCCGATGAATCCTCCCTTAAACAAACTCTCCCTCCTTCCCCCCCCTCCCCCAGCCCCCCAATCAATATCTGGATATTGGGTTCCTGAGAAACAAAACCACCATGAATTCATAAGTATGCTTAGCAATGGAAAAGAAAATTAATTTTCTCCCCAGGGAGTCTTAAAGAAATCTGTCTGTTACAGGATCTGTGGTTCCATACTTGCCTGTGAGAACTCTGTGTGAACAATTATTATACCTCGAAAGTCTAGCTTAGACATCTTCAGAAAAGAATGCAGTATATACCAATAGATCAGTAACTTGTAATAGTGCACATGAGAGTGGGACTAATTCTCTCAGGCAAATTAAAGCTAGAACTACTTCCTAAAAATTGGCTCTCAATCAGTTCCATGTTCTGCGGGCTGAATATTAAATCAAAGCTGAAGTTAGGGTATTTGATGTCCTTTTCATAAGGAAACATTTATATTCAGTTCATGCATAGCAGTACAAATACCTAGGATGAGCACGATCCTCCCAAATTTTGGAATTAAATATCTTGTGGAGTTGCCTGAGCAGAAAATCTTTGGCAGGGAAGAGTCCATTAGTTGAATAAAGGAGCAGAATGAGATGGTGATTCCTAACTTTTTGAGAACTTCAGAGCACCCAATGCGGAGTAAGCAATCGTTGAATGCACCATGTCCTCAACGCCCACTTTCTCATCTTCCCTAAGTTTGAAGTGCAGGTTAGAGAGAGGGGACGGTATGTGGAGGCTGCTGATGGATCATGTCGTTAGGGTCTCCATTTTAGTTCCAGCTAGGAACGTCAGTCAGTCAACCGATGGTATTTATTCAGTGCTTACTGTGTGCAGAGCACTGTACTAAACACTCGGGAGAGTGCAATAACAATTTTATTGTGTTGGTGGAGCAGAGCACTAATACGTGTGGTAGCATGTCTGTGTAGTGAAATCGAAGACTTCAGCACAGGAAAGCTCATAGGGCACACAACCTCTGGAATAATGGGTGGGGATGTGTCTAGTGAAAAGAGCACAGGCCTGGGAGTTAGAAGGACCTGAGTCCTAATCCAGACTCCGCCAGTCGTCTGCTGTGTGACTTTGGGCAAGTCACTTAACTTCTCTGTGCCTCCATTACCTCATCTGTAAAATGGGGATTAAGACCGAGAGCTCCATGTGGGACATGGTCTATGTCCAATCTGATCAGTTTGTACCTACCCTAGCACTTAGTACAGTGCCTGGCACATAGAAAGCACTTAACAAATATTGTTTAAATAACAACAAAAAATCTGTTGTATTGTACTCTCCCAACCCCTTAGTACAGACTCTGACAAAGTAAGCACTGAATAAATACCAGTGATTGGTTGAATAGAAGCTTTCCATAGCACAACAGTTGTGATACACTTCACTAAACCATCATGAATGGATTGTATCTTATTTTATTCAGATCTAACTCTACCGCAATAAGCAGGCACTGTTCTCATTTTTCAGTCTCTCCAAAATGCAAAATGAAATGGGTAGATTGCTAAAAAGTGAAATGGCAAAGTTGGGGGAGCATTTACTTCTAGACAAGGCAGAAGGGAGCTCTATCAAGTTAAGACAGAGTTCTATTATTAACAGCCTAATTTCTGCCACGTCTAAAGACATTAGGAATTATAAATCACTTACCATTGTACAGCCAGACAGCTCATTCAATTGTCAGAACATTTCAAACCCCATAATTGTGGTATATAGGGTGAGGGCCTCATTTCTTTGAGCTTTTTGTAGACTGTAACATACTGCAGTTTGTGGAGGGGTTGGAAAGTGAATATTCTGAAATGGGAAATTATTGTTGTTAAATATGCTTAAAAAACTTTTTATTAAGAAACCATTAGTGGTTTAATGCTACTGTTCTAAGTTGGCATTGTGGTATAGGGCTTTATCACGAGAGCTGTTTGAATTGAACTTCATTTTGCTACATTTCAAGTAGCATGGCCTGGTGGAAAAAACAAGTGCCTGGGAGTCAGAGTCCTGGGTTCTAATTTTGGCTCCAACACTTGTCTGCTGCGTTATCTTGGGCAAAAAAGTCACTTAATCTTGCTGAGCTTCAATTCTCTCACCTGTAAAACGGGGACTAAATCCTCCTTCCTCCAATTTAGACTGAGCCCTGTTTGGGACAGGGACTGTGTTCAACCTGATTATCGTGTATCTACTCCAGTACTTAGTACAGTGCCTGGCACACAGAAAGTACTTGAACACCACAATTATTATTGTTCATAATAAACAGCATTACTTGCCCAAGTCCTCAGCTTTCTGATCCAGACTATTCCCCAAGAGGCAGTATGGCCTAGTGGAAAGAATACAGGGCTAGAACTCAGGAGACTCAGGTTTGAGTCTCAGTTCCACTGGTCTACTGTTTGACCTTGGGCAAATCTCTACAACTCTCTGAGTCTCAGTTTTCTTATCTGTAAAGTCAAAATAAGGCAGATTTGGGGCCTCACTTAGGACAGGGGCTTCATCCAGTCTTATAACATTGTGTTAATCCAGTGCTTTGCACATAGTAAGTGTTCAATAAATAAATGCTATGATAATTATCATAAAGTAGCACTGAAACTCCAAAACAATATGAAACAAAAGGTTAAATTCTGGGATTATTTTCCCTGGTAACTGTAACATGTATAGGTGGTAAATTTCTAGCGAGAACCTAGCCTGTAACAATGCAGTATCTATCCAATTTAAAAAAATTCAAATTCCACAAAGGGGATTTTTCATAACTCTTGAATAGTAGCTCACTTTAGTATTTTACCTTTGTAATGTTTACACTTCTCCATCTGTTGAGTATAAATGAATCTCTGACAAATTTTCCTTTGGTGACTGTGCATCATGGCAATTAACTCCATCATGTCTATTTCAAAATCAAATATGCTATCCAGTGGGTGTTCCTTGGCAGCATTTTAAGAGAGCTGCAAGCAAGAGGTCAGATTGGGTCTCCGCATTACCTCTTTAAGAGGAGGTGAGATTCAAAGAGCATTTTCATTTAAAAAAAACACCCAAAACCCCGAAAACTAAGTATCCCATAAAGGGAAGGGAGTTTTAAAGAAACCCGAATACAGATGATGGGATGTGGAAGAACACGTTTCACTGCAAGGAAGGAAAGACTTCCAAAACTCAACCACTGACTGACCATTGTTAAAGTTATTAGGGCTTCATTTAATTGCTATATAAATGAGACTTAATCCAGATGGTTATAGACTGTCCTGGTGAATATACCACGCATTATAAGGATGCTGAATTGTCCAATGTTGGATTTGCCATGATGCAAAAGAAGGCACAAGAACGACCTCATATTGCAACATAACACAGAAGGAAAATGTCGATCTTTTAACAAAGATGAACCACCAAGTTTTCAATTGAGCCTCTTCTTAGTTACATCTAAGCTGAAGCTGCGAAGGGCTGGCAAAATCTCGTTCAAGCAATGGTGATTGAGGCAAGCAAAGAAGGTGTGTTTCTCATCTAGGATTTTTAGTCTCTGTCCAAGGTATCAACTATTTAGGCTGATGGTCAGTGCCCAGCACAGCTTTTTTTTCTTTAACTGTACTTTTTAAGAGCTTATTATGTCTCAGTCCCACAGCTCTTATGTACATACCTATAATTTATTTCTTTATATTAATGTCTGTCTCCCCCTCTAGACTGTAAGCTCATTGTGGGCACGGAATGTGTCTGTTTATGGTTATACTGCACCCTCCCAAGCACCAGGAAGCACACAGATGCTGTAATACCGGGCTCGGCACACAGAAAGCGCTCAATAAATATGAAAAACTGTCTGACTGACTGACAGGCCTTGTACTAAATGCTGGGGTAAATACAAGCTAATCAGCTGGATACCGTTCATGATCTACATGGAGCTCACAGTCTTAATCTTTATTTTAAAGATGAGTTAACTGAGGCAGAGAGAAGTTAAGTGATTTGCCTGAGGTCACACAGCAAATAAGAGGTGGAGCCGGTATGAGAACTCAGGTCCTCTGACTCCCAGGTCCATATTCTATCCACCAGGCCATGCTGCTTTTCTTCAGACAGGATCTTAAACCCAAATCCTCACTTACGGGTGAAATGGTGCCTCTTTTAATAGTCAGAGAAAGAAGAGAGATGTGAAGAGACTAATGGACCACTCCCTTCTGTGCCACTCTTACTTGATCCTTCATTAATCCTCCCTCCCATCCCACAGCACATATGTATGCATTTGTCATTTATTTATCGATTTATTTATTTATATTAATTTCTGTCTCCCCCTCTAGACTGTTTACTCCTTGTGGGCAGGAATGTGTCCCTTAGTTGTTATACTGTACTCTCCCAAGCATTTAGTACAGTGTTTTGCACAGAATAAGGGCTCAATAAATACAATTGAATGAATGAATAATGAAGGGCAGCACAGAAAATAAGGACAGATTTAAAGATCCTGTCTACTGCCCATCCCCACAACACCGAGGGAGCCAAGAGGTGCCAGGGGAAGGATATCCAGTCCTTTCATTTTTCTTTTCAAATACAAACTCCGGTACAGACAGCTGGGAGAAGAAGGGAAATTACCCTTTCCTGACAGAAAGAAAGCAAATGTCAGGACTACACCAGCTTGTCCTATCTCCAGAACTCCAAACGTGGCCAATTCCCAGCACTTCAGAATAGACCTATTACAGCATCTCAGAGCAGACCTATTACCATCTGGAGGTCTTTATGGACACTCATGATGACTGATTTGAAACCATGGTTAGCACTAAAAGTATTCAGATCCTTCCAGAACTAGCTAGATCCAAATGTGGCCGGAGGAGTCAGAGAGCTAAAACAATAGACTGAAGGAATGGGAACATTTTCCATAACTGTTTCCCGACTGTGTTTCTGCCAAAAGGAATTTTAATACATTTCTGGAAGTGAAGTACTGCACATTGAGAAATCTAATTCTGTTGAGGAAAGAGTCAATATGGGATTTCAAAGAAGTTGAGCCACCTGATGAGCTTTAAAAAAAAAAAGAGAGAGGCAAAGCTGGGCAACAACATCACTGATGTTCTACTTGCACGAGGATATTCTACTTGCACGAGGATACTGTAGCTACAAAACATTTCTGCTTCTCCTCAACTCAATTATTGCTCTCGTTCTCTGTTTGCCAGTGCATACAGAACTTCTGCAGAATCTCTCATCCAAGAACATCAACTGGAATTAACAGCTCTTCATTATACTAAGCAGTAGCGAAACAGAACCCCAGATCATTTTCCAAATCTCTTCTAGAGCTGTGTAACAGTTAATAGGATTTATATGTACACGTGCCATGCTCTTAAATTCTCTGGATACCCAGACACTATATTTCCCAAATAAATAGATGAGGCTAGAAAAAATCAGACAAGCAAAACTCACCATTTCCAAGATGCCAATCTCTCCCTCCCCACCCACACCTAGCTAGTATTGGGTAGTTTCACCTCCGAGTAAGCTACAATTGAATATTAATATGTATTCACCTGAACTTTCCAAGAAGCATAAACAAATCAATCAATCAGTGGATTTTATTGAGTGCTTACTGTGTACAAAGCACTGTACTACACACTTGGGAGAATGCAATATAACAGAGTTGGTAGACACGTTCCCTGCCCATAAGGAGCTTAAAGTCTAGAAAGGGAGACAGACATTAAAATAAATTATGGACATGTACACAAGTGCTGTGGGGCTGAGGGTGGGGTGAATAATAAGTGCTTAGAGGGGACAGATCCAAGCCTATAGGTGGTGCATAAGGGAGACATGAGTAGGGGACATGAGTGCTTAGTTGGGGCAGGCTTCTTGGAGGAGATGGGATTTTAATAAGACTTTGAAGGTGGGGAGAGTGGAGGACTGTTTTATGTGAAGGGAGAGAGAGTTCCAGGCCAGAGAGAGGACATGAGCGAGGATTCGGCAGTGAGACAGACAAGACTGAGGTACAGTGAGAAGGTTGGTGTTAGAGGAGCAGAGTGTGTGGGCTGGGTTATAGTAGGAAATCAGTGAGGTAAGATTGGAGGGAGCAAGCTGATTAAGTGCTCGAAAGCTGACGGTAGGAGTTTGTTTGAGGCAGAGGCAGATGGTCAGCCACTGGAGGTTCTTGAGGAGTGGCGAATCATGGCCTGATCTTTTTGTAAAAAATAATCTGGGCAGCAGAGTGAAGTATGAATCGAAGTGGGGAGAGACAGGAGGCAGAGAGGTAAGAGAGGAGGCTGACACACTAGTCAAAACAGGATTTAGTGACGGAATGGATACGTGGGTTGAATGAAAGAGATGACTCGAGAATAATGCCAAAGTTAAGGGGGTGGGAAACAGGAAGGATAGTGGTGGTGCCTGCAGTGGTGGGAAAGACAAGGGGAGAAAGGGATTTGGGTAAAAAGGTGAGTTCTGTTTTGGACAAGTTTAGTTTGAAGTGTAGGTGAGAGATCCAAGTAGAGATGTCCTGAAGGCAGGGAGAAACATGAACCTGCAGAGAAGGAGAGATGTCAGGATTGGAGATGTAGATATGGGAATCATCCACATAGAGACGGTAGTTGAAGCCATGGGAGCAACTGAGTTCTCCAAGAAAGTGGGTGTAGAGTCTGGTCCATCTCAACTTTTCTCCATAACCCTAAGGCTTCAAGTGGATTCAAGATGATGCTTTTTTGTTTCATTTCAAAAGGACCCAAAGGAATGACAGTTGGGAAAGGAGGCTGGGAACTAAAGCCTCTTCTGTCAAAGAGTACTTTTTCTTATAGCCCAGCCCAGCTCTGAAGCTGTCTTTCTCTCCTAAAAGCTTTCCCAAACCTGGTTTGCTGGGTTTCATCAGGTAGATGTCACATTACTGTTCGATGTAGACAAATGGGTAACTACTCAAGGTTTTGAAATGAGGGGAGAGGCTTGTGCGCAACAGAATTTTAGAAAGATGAACCAAGTGGCAGATTGAAACAGTGTAAACTAATGAGGAGGCGTGACAGAGAAATCAAGCCTGGAGCAGGGTGGGGGGTCTGGAGGAAGGGAGAGGAAAGTATGGAGCCAGGAAAC
This sequence comes from Ornithorhynchus anatinus, assembly GCF_004115215.2. Taxonomy (NCBI): domain Eukaryota; kingdom Metazoa; phylum Chordata; class Mammalia; order Monotremata; family Ornithorhynchidae; genus Ornithorhynchus; species Ornithorhynchus anatinus. Next base: position 34,699,466 of record NC_041741.1, read on the forward strand.
ATGGACAGGATTTAGTGGCAGTGAACATGTATGTTGAAAGCAAACTAGAAGCCAAGGACAATGCCAAGGTTGTGGACTTTAGAGAAAGGGGAGGATGGCGGGATTGTCAACTGAAGGGAAAAATTCTAGACCCACTGACATGATGCCACATCGCTTATTTTCTTTTACGTCATCTTTAATAGCATCTTTCCTTATTCCAATATGACTTTCCTATCTTCCATCATAAGTGGTCTGGCTCTGTCAGTGTTTATCTTTATCTTGTAACAGCTATAATGAAATCAACAATAAAAAGCTTCTGCCTTGCCCCAGTCATCTGTTCATCAGCTCTCCCTTCCTGTCAGACGGGAGTACCATTTTCCCTCGGGTCCTCCTCTTTTGCCTAATTAGGAATGTTTTATCTTTCACATCTCCTGTTAGTCACATCTCCTGTTAGTCACATCTCTTTTTCTTTTCTAATCTTGCTCTTAAACATTTGCTTTAGTTCTTTACACCGTTTCTTAGCGATGTGGTTTACATTGCCCGTTTTTGTAATTCCTGGATTAAGACGGCGGAGTGCACGTGAATGATTCCTCCAGCCCTACTCCCCCAAAACTCTTTTAAAGGCCAGGGCAGAGGGAGGCACCCCCTACTCCCATTTGAAACTTCTAAAATGGGGGGAGGGAGCTCTATCCTGGGGGTCTTCATCCCAGGTTTTGCAAACCTCACCAGCTGTCCTCTGCACACGCTGGTGTCTGGAAAAAGGAAGGCAGGAAGGAAAGAAAGGAAGATCCAGGCTGCCTGTAGACCCAAGGGGCCGGCACCACCCAGGCTCTCATTCTTTCATTAATTAATTAGTATTTCTCAGACTAAGCCCCACTTTTCCACATCTCCCACTCCCTCCTGCCTCGCCTGACCTGCTCCCTTTGCTCTTTTCCCCTCTCCCTACCCCACAGCACTTATGTATGTATGTGAGAAGCAGTGGGGCTTAGTGGAAAGAGCACGGACTTGAGAAGTCAGAGGATATGGGTTCTAATACTGCCTCCGCAACTTGTCTGTTGTGTGACCTTGGGCAATCCATATGACTTCTCTGTGCCTCAGTTACCGCATCTGTAAAAGGGGGATTAAGACTGTGAGCCCCACGTGGGACCACTTGTCAGCTGTGTGTGACTTTGGGCAAGTCACTTAACTCCTCTGGGCCTCAGTTCCCTCACCTGTAAAATGGGGATTAAGACTGTGAACCCCATGTGGGACAACCTGATTACCCTGTATCCCCCCAGTGCTTAGAACAGTGCTTGGCACATAGTAAGAGTTTAACAAACGCTATTATTATTATTTTGTATCTACCCCAGCACTCAGAATAGTGCAAGGCATATAGTAACTTTAACAAATACCACCATTCTTATTATTACCGGTAATTTTATTTATTTAGATTGATGTCTGCTTATTTGTACTGATGTCTTTCTCCCCCGCCCCCCTCTAAACTGCGAGCTCGTTGTGGGCGGGGATTGTCACTCTATTGCTGCAGTGTACTTTCCCGAGCGTTTAGTAGAGTGCTGGGCACACAGTAAACGCTCAATAAATACGACTGAACGGATGGATCGCTCAACGAATTCATTCGTTCGTTCAATCGCCTTTATTGAGCACTTACTGTGTGCACTGTACTGAGCGTCCCTGGGGGGCCAGGGCTGAGCCTCTGGCGCCCCCTGGCGGGCCCCCGGTTACCCGCCAGGGCAAGGCTGCGGTCCCGGCGCCCCCTGGCGGTCCCCTTCCGCCCACGCGAGGCTGAAGAGGCGGTGCCCCCTGGCTGCCCCGCGGCTTCGGTGGCGCCCCCTGCCGGTCCCCGCAAGGCTGAAGAGGCGGCGCCTCTGGCTGCCCCGCGGCGTTCGGTGGCGCCCCCTGCCGGTCCCCTCCGTCCACGCAAGGCTTAAGAGGCGGCGCCCCCATCTTGCCCCGTGGCGTTCGGTGGCGCCCCCTGGCGGTCCCCCCCGGCCATGCAAGGCTGAAGAGGCGGCGCCCCCTGGCTGCCCCGTGCATTCGGTGGCGCCCCCTGCCGGTCGCCCCCGTCCACGCGAGGCTGAAGAGGCGGCGCCCCTGACTGCCCCACGGCGCTCGGTGGCGCCCCCTGCCGGTCCCCCCCGGCCATGCAAGGCTGAAGAGGCGGCGCCCCCTGACTGCCCCGTGCCTTCGGTGGCGCCCCCTGGCGGTCCCCCCCGGCCATGCAAGGCTGAAGAGGCGGCGCCCCCTGGCTGCCCCGTGCATTCGGTGGCGCCCCCTGCCGGTCGCCCCCGTCCACGCGAGGCTGAAGAGGCGGCGCCCCCTGACTGCCCCACGGCGCTCGGTGGCGCCCCCTGCCGGTCCCCCCCGTCCACGCAAGGCTGAAGAGGCGGCGCCCCCTGACTGCCCCGTGCCTTCGGTGGCGCCCCCTGGCGGCCCCGCCGACATCGTCGGGTCCCGCGCCCCGGCGTCCCGGCGGGGCGGGACAGGACTGGACTGTACTGGCCGCCCCTCCACCCCCCCGCGGGCACGGACAGGCGGGGCATCGCGGACGTTTTCCGGGCAGCGGGGGCTGAGGTCGAGGAAATTGTCTCTGAAGGCACAGAGTCCCCCGGGCCCCCCGCCCCCCGCCCCCCGCAGACAGATAGAGCAGGTGCCAAGGGGGGACCCCGGCCCTCCCGCACACCCCTGCCCCGCACCCCCATACACACACACACACACACTCCACACCACACACATCACCCACAGGCCGGGGGGTCGGGGCAGCCCCCCTCCCCGCTGCGCCCGGGCGGAGACACCTACCTTCCTCAGCATGTTGGAGGAGGAGGAGGGGGAGGAGGAGGAGGGGGAGGCGGCGGCCGGGTCGCTGCCCCCGGGGTGTCCGCGGTCCGTCTACCCGCGGCGCCGTGGAGCCCCGTGCGCGGTGCGGTGCGCGGTGCGCTGTGCTGTGCGCGGCGCCCCCTCCCCTCCCCTCTCCTCTCCTCCCCTCTCCTCCCGTGTCCGCACATGCGTGCGTGGCGGGCGGAGGGTCGCAGCCCCCTGCCCTGCCCTGCCCGCCCCCGGGGAGCCGGCTGGGCGAGACCCCCGGCCCCTCTCTTCTCTTCCCTCCCCTCCCCCTCTGCCCTGCCCGGCCCCCGGCTTCTCCCCTTCCCCTCCCCATCTCCCAGCCCCCTAGACTTGCCATTCCTCCCCTCAACTTCTCCCCCTTCCCTCCCCTCATACTTCCCATTTCTCCCCCCCCTCAGCCATCTCCCTTCCCTCCCCCCAGCCTTCCCTTTCCCTTCCCCCCAGCTCCCTCCCTTTCCCTCCTCCCATACTTCCCATTCCTCCCCCAGCCCCCCTTCCCTTTCCCTGGCCATCCCCCTTTCCTCTCCCCCAGGTATCCCCCTTCCCGCCCCCTCCCAGCCATCCCCCTTACCTCGCATCCCTCCCCCTTCCCTCCCCCATTCACTCCCCTTCCTTCCCCCCCAGCCATCCCCCTTCCCTCCTGCCCCCCAGCCATCCCCCTTCCCTCCTGCCCCCCAGCCATCCCTCTTCCCTCCCCCCCAGTCATCCCCCTTCCCTCCCCCCAGCCATCCCCCTTCCCTCCCCCCCAGCCATCCCCCTTCCCTCCCCCCATCCATCCCCCCCATCCATCCCCTTTCCCTCCCCCCTGCTTCTCCTCCTTCCTCCCCGCCAACCCCCAGTCTCTCCCACTTGCCTCCCCATCCTTCTCATCCCCCTGAAAAGAGAGATTTCTGCACCAACATCACCCGCTCCGACCCCTGCTTCCTCCCTACTTTCTCCTCCCTACTTTCCAGTCTCCCTCATCATCATTAATGGTATTTGCCGAGCGCTTACTATGTGCAGAGCACTGTACTACACACTTGGGGGAGTACAGTACAACAGAGTTGGCAGACACGTTCCCTTCCCACAACGAGCTTGCAGTCTAGCGACAAGCTTACGGGCCTGACCAGCCCCAATCTATCATATTTATTTAGTACTTACTTTAGTACTTAAAGTACTTTAGTACTTAGTGCACTATAGTAAGCGGTTGGGAGAGTACAATATAATAGAGTTGGTGGCCATGTTCCCTGACCATATCGAGTTTACAGTCTTTTTCCAATTCTCCTCTTACCTGGATCCCTCCCTTCCTCATGACTTCCCCCTTCTTCCCACTGCAGAGACACCGAGGCCATTTTCAAGGGGCGGGGGCACTCGGGGAAGGTCAGCCGGGCCTGCCCCCAGGCCCAGCACAGGGTGCAGGGAGTTGGGGAACACATCAGTCAGGTAGGAAGGAGGCTGGGGTCCCCGGCCACACAGAAGGGTCAGCGGCTCATCCTCCAGACCAGGGAGAGCCGTGGGAATACCAAGTTGCAGGAAAGTGACACTCACCAACTTGGGGGAAGAGAACCGCCTCCTCTCTCAAAGTAGTGCAACTTTGTGGGAAAGCATTTTGCCTCTTCTTCCTCATACTGTCTGGGCTCCCCAGTGGGCCATGTACCCTCTTTCACCATCTTGGAGTAAAGCTCCCTGATTATAAGTTACCAGCTCCAAATTCCAATATAACCCACTCTCCACCTCCCCTAGGACTTAGCCTCTTACATAAGCATCACTCATGTACAAATCCACCTTTCCTTCTTCCTCCCATCTGTAAATTAAGTACCTGACTTCGCTGGTAGATTGTAAGATACTTGGGGGCAGAGATCAGGTTTATTAATGCTATGCCCTTTCCTTACCACTCAATAGCTCTGCACGCAGTAAGTATTATGGAGATGCAGCGAGGCATAGCGGATAGAGCACGGGCCCGGGAGTCAGCAGGACCTAGGTTCTAATGCCGCCTCCACCTCGTACCTGCTGGGTGATCTTGGGTAAGTCACTTTTCTGTTCCTCAGTTTCTCCATCTGTAAAAAGGGGATTAAGACGTTGAGCTCCATGTGGGACATGGACTGTTTCCTACCTCGTTAGCATGTATCTACTCCCCTGCTCAGTACAGTGCTTGGCACATAAGTGCTTAACAAATACCATAAAGAAGTATGATTCATCAACTGCTTAAACAGGTATAACCAGGAGAGTGAGCGGATAACTTAACTTCACCTATCAACCAGAATAACCAATGCAGTAATGAAAATTTTGCAAAAGATATAAATACCATTGAGCACTAACTGGGCCCAGAGCACTGTATTAAGTGCATGGGAGAGTAGGACCCAACAGTAACAGGCATATTCCCTGCTGAGGACGAGCTTACAGTCTACAGTCCGCCAAGTAGCTCAATCTCCTTTAAATGGGGACTGATGTGCATTCTTCACAAAGACATTCAGAGTTCACTTTGGATGATAGGTTAGAAGAAAACAAATTGAAAGGCAAGAATGAGTGGTGTGTGTGTGTTCAAATGGCCCCTCAAATCCAACAGCAGCAAAGGGTGGTCTTCATTTTTCTAGAGTACCTAAGTAATTTGCGCTTTAGCTGAATACTTGATCATATGATGAGCACAATAGGCTACAGATAAGTTGGGCATGCTAGTGCTGTAGTCTTCGATATAGTTCCCCATTGATCATTTCGGTGAGCGGCAATAAATTGTCCCTTTGGCATCTGCTCAAGCATCTTGTTTTCCATTCAGCAAGATGGTGCTGAGTTGTTGGATTCTTAGAGCCACCATTTCAGAAAAACTATATCTCTGTCTAATCGAGAAAACTAGTGGTTGCAATTCACGCGTCCTTTGAGGCTATCCTCTTTAGATAAAATAAAATTTCTCCAGGTGGAAAAACTTTGATGGATTTTGTTTAACTATCAAGGTAAAGACTTTCTACCTGTTCATTTAAATTTTCTTTTATATGTTAAGCTTTACAATCACATTTGATTTCTCCTTCCTCCATGGTTCAAACCTACCAACCTCATTGTTTCTGAAAATCTATTTTTTTAATTCTGTGCCCTCTAGTTTTCTCCTTTTTGGGCCCTTCGCCATATTTCAATTACGTCTCAGTTTGCTCTGTCACGTTTCGCCCCCAGCTCAGTTGGTCGGAAGACAATCAATGTTATTTTTTGAGAGCTTACTGTGTGCAGAGCACTAAGCACTTGGGAGAGTGTAATACCCCAGAGTTGGTAGACAAGTTCCCTGCCTAAAACAAGCAAGATCTTTCTAATAACTAATAGCACTTGCAAACTAGAGAGATGCAAAGTCCTTAGAAGGAATGTGGAGACCTTATTTTTAGGGTCCCTTCAAGGAGATCTTCCACAAAATACTTTTTTCCCTCAGCTCCACCAGGTTTACAGAGATTTAGACAAATGAGCAAAAGACAAGTGGTGATCATTAACTCTTTCTGTTCAGAATCTCACCGTTCAATAACCGTAACAAACATGGAGCTGCTAATAGAACTCAGAGAAGAGTACACACCTTGTGAAATCCCCATACTTAAAACACTATCATTATCTCACTCTAAGAACTGTTTTAAGAACAAAATTAGAATGAGTCATACTCATTTTTTTTCCTTTTTTGCTGTATCTCATTCATACCCTGGAAGAACTGTCAGGGTGTTCATAGGAAGAATCAGAATCTTACAGATTTCAAATCATCCAACCTCCATTAGTCTTTTGAATCTAGCAGGGTAACAATTTAACTCCTTCAAAACAGTGACACTGGGGAACAAAATCCATTTTAATTAAACCACATCACAATCAGACTCTTGGAAGAGATTATTGCTTGCCTTTTCATGCTGTGTATTTCTGGTTTATTCCCTTTGCATAAGTGAAAGATACATGTGCATTGTGAAGCACATTGTGCTCCAGAGGGGGAGTCATTTTCCTTCTCTGCGGTTCACAGCAAAATGTAGTGGGGTATCTATCACACCACACAGGAGAGGGAGAGAGAACAGGCAGGCATTCTGGGGGGAGTTGGGGGAGAAGGGTGGACTGGGACTAAATTAGATAGTCTATTCAAAGGCGGCCATTGAATGACCACGTTAAAATTCACTGGAAAATGAGCAAACACCAATAAATAAACGCAAAGGAAATTACATGAACTCAACTGAGGAATGCCCACATACATTTTTTTTGCCCTTCCCTCAAGGAGATAGACTGATTAAAAAAAAGAATGAAATCAGCAATCCTTTCTAATTACCTGGCATAAATAGTTTACGCACACAAACCTGAGAAAATGTTCACAAAGATGAACAGATAGAGTTGAACCGTGTCACAGAATCATTTCCCTAGTTTCCCAGGGAAAAGTTAATGAAAATTAGAAGGGAAGAGAAAAATAAGGGTTGCTGCCAGGTTTAGAATTTTCATTTCAAGGCTCCCGCTTAAATAATCACTGCAGTAGCTCTCCCTACTTGCATCAACGATCCAGGCTATGCTCTAAAACAGAAAAAGGCAGCATTTTAGTCTACAAAGCAATAAAATGATTTATAACACATGCACTTGGGCCCAATTGGCCTGGAATTGCTTTTTTGAAGAGTACATTGGGAAGAAAGCCCAAAGCACATGTAGCCAACATTATGTTCACCTAAAGAACATGAACCATAATTTGACTCCTGAAGAATTTTCACAGCAAGGCAAAAGCTTCCATTCAGAAAATACGTGTTTTTGATGTTCCCCCAAACTGACTGCAAGATGTTTCTCCTCTGAAGACATCAGTGAAGCACATCAATAAAGATGTGTCCTATTAGAGAGGCAGTCATTTTCTCTCTATTTATCATTATGCTAGTAACCATAGCAAATCACAGTGGGCTAGCTGTCAGACCACACGGCTTGGTGTGAAAATCAATGGCAGTTGCCCATGCTGGGGTGGATTCCTAAAACTCTCAATCCAGGTTTGGAGCTAGCTGCGGTGCTCCAGAACCACCCCAGGTGCAGATTGGTTTGAGAAGGATCTGGGGGTCTTTTTCTGGGCTAGAACTATTCCAAATTTGGGCCAGCTCCAGATGAACTTCATTTCCCAGGACCCTTGCCTGAATCCAGAGAATTCTCTCTGACCCACTGCTTCTCTAGAACAAGTTAACTAGCAATTTGCCAGGATACCCCTGATGAACGCTGAAATGTAATAAACCTAGGGAACCAGAAGAGCGGTAATATAGTTTTGCTATATTAAGATGTTTTGTAGAAATGACGTAATTTATTTGTTTATACTAATGGCTGTTTTCCCCCCTCTAGGCCGTAAGATCGTTGTGGGCGGGGAATGTGTCTGTTGACTATTATTATTGTTGTACTCTCCCAAGGGCTTAGAGCAGTGCTCTGCGCACAGTAGCGCTCAATAAATACAACTGACTGCCTGACTTTAACTGAACAACTTTTCCATTTTCAGAGTGAGGAGAGTGGAAGGGCTGGGTTAGCACTTATGTGCACATCTTTCAATTTTGTTGTATCCCCGAACCTGTAATTTATTCTAGTGTTTGTCTCTTCCCACTAGATTGTAAACTCCTGGAGGGCAGGGACTGTGTCTACCAACTCTATTATACTCTCCCCGGCACTTAGTACAGTGTACTGCACAGAGTAACCATTTAATAAATACTATAGATTGGGTATTTATTGAGTGCTTACTGTGCAGAGCACTGTGTTAAGCCCTTGGGAAAGAACAGGACGTTAGAGTTGGTAGACATTGATCTCTGTCCACAAGGACTTTACAATCTAGAGGTCCACATTGATGTTGTCAATTTTAAACTGTTAACTCTTTCAGGATAGGAACTATCTGTAGTTCATTTGCTTTGTTTATTACCCATTTTGTGTATCGCAACACCATAGCCGAGATACCTTTGATAAATTCTATGTGATGATGATTATGACAGTCTTTAAATTTTGTTTTGTTGCAAAAGTGTGAGCAGTAACTTTGCTGGTATACTTTACTTTTACTTTACTTTTTCCTTTATAAACCTGAGCAGAAGTTCTTTTAAAAGGGAATTTTTCATCCATAGCAAAATCACTTTTTCCATCCTCTGCAAATCAGAATGGGATGGCATCAACATTGTCATTACAGCATCTAGTATTAAATGTGAGCAGAGTCCTGTAGTAGATGCATAGTGGACATACGCGAAAAGTATAAGGCTAGATCTTTGCCCTCAAAGAATTTACAGCCCAATGGATTTGAGCAGCTATAAACAGATGAAACAATAAGTTAGAATAGCTTGTGATAAGTGTTACGTAATTACCCCGGGGCATAAGTCAATAATACATTAGCATGCAGGTTAATAAAGAAAAATCAAATAGTCCACTCTATCTGGCCTTCTGTGTAAAAAGGAAGACTCTGATGTAGGTTTCCTATCACTTGGTATGAGAAATTCTGAGACTTTTCGAGTAGAAAGTTCTTTCCACTGGAAATTAAATTACAACAAATTATCCGGTCAGATGCACATGTCCATATTCATTGACCCAAAGCCAAAAGTTCCAAGAAAAGCAGGGAATTCCTTTTTTTCAATTTGCTAATCACATGGAGGAGTGAATTAAACTCAAAGAGCAGATTACTATCAGAAGCTAATGATGATAGCATTTTTTGAGTGCCCACTGTGTACAATACTGTACTAAAGTACTTGGGAAGTACAAAATAAGGAAGCAATACATTCCCTGCCCACAAAGAGCTTGCACTCTAACAGGAGTTATTCTCTAATGCAAATTTCATTAAGCCTCTCTGCAAGAAATCCTACGCCTGGTATTTGTTTTTCCTACCAAAAATGTTCCTATAACTGATGACTTCTTGGCCTTAGTCTGATCTTGAGACCAGGAAAGTTGTTGGGGAAGAGGAGTAAGTGGTTTCAGACAGGACCTTGGGCAGTATGATGGTAGCTGGCAGAATTTTTTCTGCTTTCCACACTTTCTCAGTACCTTTTTCTAGGTATTCTCAATCGCTCAGGCAGTCAGTGGTATTTATTAAGTGCATACTGTGTGCCAAGTACTGTACTAAGTACTTGGGAGAGTACAGAACAGTAGAGTTGGTAGACACGATCCCTGCCCACAAGGAACTTACAGTCCAAAAGGGGAGAAAGACATTAAATTACGGAGAGGGGAAATGGCAGAGTGTAAGAAATTATATATAGGGGCTGTTGGGCTCAGAGTGGGATGAATACCAAGTGTTTGAGAGGTACGGATCCAGATGCACAGGTGACACAGAAGGGAGGGTGAAGAGGGGATACAAAACCTTAAAAAAGCCTTTAAAAAAGTCCCTGTGCATATCAGATACAAACAAAAGTTTTCAAATGTCTAGTGCCACACCCAGGGGGTCTATGGAAAAAGGGCCAAAAATTTGTGAATTCTAAAATAGAGGGCTCGTGAAGTCTGAGATTATATTTCCCCCAAAGCAGCACTTATGTTCTTCAACACCTTTCCCTGGCCGCATTCCCAAACTGGATTTCAGGTTGGAGCAGCCAAAGGCCTGATGTTTGCTTTTTACTTTCTTGCTGGCCTCAGGGTGGCAACTTCAAGGCACTCAGCTACTGGCTGTTCTTGTGGTTTTGATTCCACAATTGAATATCTGCTTGGGAGGTTATGTATGTCATTCTGTGACTTCTATTCATTACTTCAATTTTAGATAGCAGTAGGATTGACTGACAGTGGTTGGATGCCATTAGTAATTTGTTCAAGGTATTTGGTCTTTTGCATTAAATCTACAAAAGTTAGCAGTGTAAGAAGGACTTGGGGTAACACTTTAATGCAATCTTCCTTCTGTGACTTTCCTGTTGGATAGCCAGGAAATTTTGCTTTGAAGGTCTTTTTAGGGCCTTAATTTGAACTGAAAAGCAATCACTCAACTGAATAAGCACTGAATTAAAAATAGCTCCCAGGTGTCAAATTGGGTATTTTTTTTTTTTGGAAATAAACCTTTAGAGAATCATATTGGCAAGTTAAGCCATCAGTCGGCATTGCCTCATGGTTGTTCAGGTGGCATGGATTAGAGTCACTCTTGGCCAGCATTGACAGAGCTAAACTTCAAGAAAAGAGTGGAGAAAGATTATCCCAAATGACTCAACTCATCCATGGCAGCAGATTAAAGTGGGTGAAGAGAAGGGGTGGATGTGAGTTTTCAAAATGAACAAATCCTATGAGAGAAAAACTACAATGTGAAGGAAAGGAGCTTGATAGGGAGAGAGAAAAGAGTCCTACCATCATGCCCTTTACCAAACCACAGGTCATGTGATCTTCCACTGCATGATTAGTAGAGATGGAGGTGGGAAACCTGACTCTCACCAGACTCTTAGGCCAGCTCTCCAAGATAAAATGGGAAGCTTCTTCTACTTCATTATCTCAATTGTCCAGGACTGCTAACATCAGCCCCATGAGGCCAGGCTGATGAGGGAGCTGAGGAGGATGGAGAGAGTATGCCAGAGAGTAGCTGGGCAAGAACGGTGATATAGAAGATGGAAGAGATGTTGGGTAGATTTGTAGCAGATCATGAGGTTTTTTCTTCTTGATGTTGAGGGAAATGGGAAGCCATTTGAGTGGTTTGAAGAAAGAAGTGTGAGATGAGCAATGTTTCAAGAAAAGTACTGCGCATATATATACACTGGAGAGAGGCGAGGGGAGAGGCAGGGAGACCAGCAAGGAGCCAACAGAGTCAGTAGTCCAGCCAGGCTATGACAGGACCTTGGAGCAACGTGTTAGCAGTCTGGGTGAAGATGAATGGCAGATGTGGGAAATACTGTATTGTAAAACAGGAGGGATTTAGCAGGAACTTGAAGGTGAGAGCTGAAAGATAGCCAAGAGTCAAGGACGACAGCAAGATTTGGGGCTTCTGGGACTGAGGGAATGGTGGGGTTATTGGCAGGGAGGTAGTACCTGAAGCTAGATGAACACAGAAGTTTCCCTGAGGAAGGATGTGGAAGGAGAAGAGAAGGAGACAGAAGAGAGCCAGATAATGAGATTTAGAAAGAATGGTCAGAGAACTAGGTAGAGAAGCAGCGTGGCCTACTGTTAAAGAGCATGGATCTGGGAGTCAGAGGTCCTAGCTTTTAATCCTAGCTCCTCCACTTGTCTGCTGTGTGATCTTGGGCAAGTCGTTTAACTTCTCTGTTCCTCAGTTACCTCATCTGTAAAACGGGGATTATGACTGTGTGCCTCATGTGGGACACGGACTGTGTCCAACCTGATTAGCTTGTATCTACCCCAACGCTTAGGACAGTGGCTGGCACATAGTAAACACTTAACAAATACCATTTAAAGAAATAAAGGTGTTAATACCATTTTGGTGAAACTAAGGTCTAATAGTGTGCCAAAGAGGAAGGAGCAGTCCATGGTGTCAAAGGTAGCTGAGAAGCTAATATTTGAATTAACAGGATCCACTGGGTTTGTCTCAAAAAAAGATCATTGGTGAGTTGATAGAGTGAAGTTTCAGAAGGGGTTAAAAACCTGATCAATGTAATTCAGTGGTATTCCGATAATGGAGTGTATTTATGCTATACCAAACATTCTGCAGCTCAGGTTCTTAACTCTATTCTGATTTTCTAAAATCCCATTTCCTTTACTCACATTTTCTGCCAAGTCAGTGAGAAATTCCATTTCTAGCTCTGGGAAATGTAAACTTTAAACGCTTGAGATGATAAGATTATCATCAAAGGCCTGTCTTGTATTTCAGAACGGTTTGCATTCCTTCGCTCATCTCCTCAGTTTTTTTCATACTGCACCCAAACTATAATCTGTTAAATTTAGATAATAGTAACAACTCTTATGAGAAAGATACAGGGTCAACAGTTCCTACAGACAGTCCCATAGATACAAACAGTAATTTTTCCAACCAAAGTGACCATAAGCTAAGGGACAGGGGAATGGCAGAAAAGGGAACTGAGCCAATCTGGGCTCTCTCCCTCAAAGGGATGGAGATGCTTCTCCTTTGTGCCCTTGACTACAGCAGGGAAAGAAGAGTCTTTCTTCATCTGTGATTGACAAAAAGTTGTGACTCTTTTTCTTGGATGCAAAACCTCCATATCTCCCTGAGTCCCTGTGATCTCCAGACTGGTTTAATGCATCACCCTTCTACTCTGTTTCTGTTTAGATTTGGGATTTGTTTGATTTTTAGACCTATTGGTAATAACAGGCCATTTCGGACTGAGAGAGTGCAACAAAGGCCAACTTGCTCAAGACTGTGGTGTTTATAGCTTATGTTTTTAGCCTCGAAGCGTTTTACTTTTGGGTGCTATGCCAGTTTGGGACAGTATAATTTAGTGGATTATTGCTGGATTATGGACTAGGACTTCCAAGGAGCAGTATGGCCTTGTGGAAAGAGCTCAGGCCTGGGAGTCATGGGACTTGGGTTCTAATCTCAGTTCTACCACTTACCTGTGGAATGATGTTGGGCAAGTCACTTAAATGCTCTAAACCTCAATTTCTCCATCTGTAAAATGGGTAATCAAAACCTGTTTTCCCTCCACTTTCATCTGTGAGCTCCGGGTAGGACAGGGACTTTGTCCAACCTGGATTATCTTGAATCTACCCCAGCTTTAGTATAGTGCATGGCACATATTAAGTGCTTAACAAATAACACAGTAATTATTGTTATGGATTCTAGGTCTGAGTGGTTGCCAGTTATGAAACTACCCCCTTGCATTCACCCTTCTTCACAGGGATATGGTGAGGGTGGGCAAATGAGATGAAAATAATAATCTGTATAACTTTTTTTGTCTTTCCACACACTTCACACCAGTTACCTTCATTCATTCATTCAGTCATACTTATTGAGAGCTTACTGTGTGCAGAGCACTGCACTAAGAGCTTGGGAGAGTACAACATAACAATAAACAGACACATTCCCCACCCACCATGATTTTACAATCTAGTATATAATGCTTATAAAGCAATCTAAGGTCCTTGAATGAAAAGTACATCACTATAATACATTATTATTCATTTTTAGATGGGTCATCAGCTGTTTCCAGAGAGAGTGTTTCTTTCCTCACAGATTTACATCTGCTGAAATGAACTAATGATGCTTGGATTTGTGTTTCCAAGGGCCGTTGGTTAGGCACTCTGTGTGTAGGATTCTTGATTTAAATTCCTTTCACTTCCTGAGGAAGCAAGGCCTCAAGGAAGAGGCAAGACTCATCTTTCCCACTGGGGTTTTGCTCAGCTGGTAGAAGAGGCAGGCAGAGCTGCCTAATTCCTCTTCTGGTTTTGATGTTCCAAATGTGCTTCAATTTCATAAAGCTCAAAAATGAATGAAAGGATCAAAATTTCATTTCTTATCAGAACTGCAGAAACAGAATGGCTCCATACTACTATACATGTCATGCAAATGCCTAATAAAATGTCTAGACATCCATACTGGTTATGCCCACTCTTTTATTTTCTTCTCCACCCCTGCAAAGAGATTGTGTTTACCCAAGCTGCAAGTACGAGGAGTCCATTTTACGTTTTCTAAGAAGCAGCCTTAGAAAGCCCAACTTTAATTACAACATCGATTCCCTTTTGGAAAGTTTAAAACATAGGCCGTTCTCCATTTCCCTGAGTGTGATAGCAGGTCATGGTAGTCATCTTCTCAACTACAGAAGGTATTCATCCCCTGGAACAAACAGATCTATTACAGGAACTCTTCTGCTGACCTAGTTGAAAAGTACCTGCCAAGCTATTGGTTACCTTGGCATCATGTCAATGTCTAGCCTGCCGCTCTCTTTCAGAGCCTTAGAATGAGTGGGTTATTTTTCACTAAATTAGGTGGGCTTTTTGATGCCTTAATTGGAAACAAACGAAACTGCAGTGCATTTTGTCAGCTAGTCTGCTGGTACTTCTGTTCTGAAAAGACCTATTTGGTAATGTTTTTAGCCTGAGTATTTTCAGTAAAGGTACTGAGGTAAGGAAAATTTCCAAAAAGCGTGGACCAGCCCAAAGGACATGGCTTCCACCAATACAAAAAGGGTCAGATGAGTTCAGAGTGAAATATTGTCTTTGTTCTACTTTTTCCAGCATATTCTTCAGCAGATACCAGCCATCCATCAGTGGTAAACTGCCAGCATTAAAAAAAATAGTTTAGTTCTTTAATTTTTATTCTTATTTATTTATGCAGGCATAATTATAACATATACTTTTCTACATTTGAGAAAAAAATAGTAACACGTATAGAATTATATCCATAATTTACGTATCCAAAATTTATTTATATAAATGTCTGTATCCGCCTCTAGACTGTAAGCTCATTGTGGGCAGGGAACATGTCCACCAACTCTTTTATACTGTACCTTCCCAAGCACTTAGTACATTAGTCTGCACAAAGTAAGCGCTCAATAAATATGACTGATACAGAAGTAAGCTATAGCACATTTTCATTATGTCATTTTGATTAGGAGAACATAATTACCATAATTAACTGTGATGGGACTCTGCCAGGAATGCTGTTTCAAACAAATGACAGAATCCTGTGGAAATGCTCTTATTCATCCTCTATTCTCAATGCAAAGGGAACAAATTGCAAGTATTTAACATTCACTGTTTACAAAAAACTGATTTTGGTTTTCCATGAGAGGCTAATGATCACTGATATGTGTCAGAGGAACATCAGAGAAACAAGAGAAGTACATCCTTTATGACACTTGTTCAGCTTCCATAACCTAGAATTTCATCTAATAGGACAGAAGCTATGTATTTATTTCAGAGGTGTTTAGCCCATCTATCCCCAAAACTTCTTATTTCACACTGAAACAATGGTTGACACAACACAAATATTGAGGTGATACGAGGGGTTTTACGAACACCTTTACCATGTTGTTGGCAAAATGCCTGTATCTTGACTTTACTAAGTGAAGCTTTTTTGGTTACACTTTTCTCATGTATTTTAACAATTACATATATATTGTTCAAATCTAAATTCCACCTATTTAATCACTGCTCTCTTGTACCTCTTTCTTCTGCCTCTCCTCTTTCTGTTATTCATCCATTCACTCATGTTTCAGTGCGACTCCCTTGCCTGAACTGGTGGATCCAGTTTTCCATTGAGAGCACAGAGGCCTCAGCGTAATGCAATTCTGTGCTACAGTACCCTAACCAAGGTGGTTGCTATGATAGCATCTACAGTCTTTGCAGCTATTTTTCAGGATTTCCACTGGACCTTGCCACCTTACGGCATGCCCTAGGTGGATCTTTGGCCAGAAACCTTCCACAATGACGGTATAGCCCCAGTAGGCAAAGCGCTTAGTACAGTGCTCTGCCAACAGTAAGAGCTCAATAAATACCACTGACTGATGAGACTGAGCCAGACCTAGAGTCCAGGTCACCTGATTAATAATTCATAATAATTATGGTATTTATTAAGCACTTACTATATGCCAGGCACGGTACTAAGCGCTTGGGTGGATACAAGCAACTCCAGTTGGGCACAGTTCATGTCCTAAATGGGGCTCAAATTCTTCATCCCCATTTTACAGATGAGGTAACTGAGGCACAGAGAAGTGAAGTAGCTCGCTCAAGGCCACAAAGCAACAAGTGGCAGAGATAGGATTAGAACTCATGACCTTCTGACTCCCAGGCCCATGCATTATCCTCTACACCATGTTGCTCCTGTTGAATTGGTGTTCTGCTGACTAAGGCAAGATGATTTTCATTCTAAGGGCCTGCATTCACCTACTCATATTGCTGAAAAACCCAGCTGAAGGTTCTGGAGAACTGTGCTTTGAATGTTCAGAACAAAAATAAAAGGGGAAAAAGGAGTATTATTTCTCAAAATTAAGAAGAGCTATTACAGAGGGCCAATGAGAGATATCACAGTCAGATGGAAATGGGATGAAAAAAAGAAACTTTTTGGGAAATCATTTTGGTTTTTATATGAGTGGTTCATACAATGTCATCTCCATTAGTAAATGACAAAAAGTGAAAATAAATGGAAATATGGGCATAAATAAGGTGGTTTTCTCCGGGTAGAAAGGAAGGATTCATTTTTGGCCTTGGGAATAGCAATTCTCTGCTTTCTTCTGATGAATAATAGAAAATATATCTCAATATTTTCAGGGTTCTTGGTCCTGGAATTCAACCTTGGTACTTTGCAAAGATTTTGCACATGGACATAATGTTCTGCTTTAAATCAGTCTCTCCTCTACTCACCCTTTGTAGTATTCCTTTTCATCATCATCATCACCTTCAATCCTATTTTTGGAGTGTACCAATCAAGGTACATAAAAAATACTAAGAGGTCCCTGCTTTGGGAGAGATTAAGAATTCTCAGATCTACTATTTTTTAATCTTCAATATCTTTCTCTTTGGGTGATTCTTGTCATCTGAAGCTGAAATAGATCTCACTAATATCAAGTCCAACTCTACTTTGGAACCTTTCAAAAAAAATAATCTATCTAGTCCAGATCCACTCAACTGCTCTATTCAATACCAGATACAGATAAATCCACACTATACCTCACTGGACACCCTCTTATAATTTTAAACACGTGCACACTGTTGAACAAGATGTGTAAAATCAATGCAAAATGACTGATTCAGACCAACCTTTGGCCAAGCTGAATGAAACCTAATAATGCAGAGGGAATCCTCAGGACAAGAATTGGCAAAATTCCAGGCAAAATCAAGTTGCCTGCAGATTCTAAACATTTTTCCTGGAGATCTTTGGTCTTACTTGAATTTAACTTAATACCATAAAGGGAAGAATCAAGATGCTTATTTTATATGTTGGGCTACAACAGGTGCACAGTCTAAGCAACAAGAATTTAAAAGCAAATCTTGTCCAGAATCTCACTCATCATGTTTCTAATGAACCAATGCAACTACACTTCTTTAGTCATCCAGTACAACATTCTTTCAGTTCCTTTTTAAAATTCTACCTCTGGAGTCTAATTCTAACCCAATCTGAAGATTACAAAGTGCAATTAGAATATAATGGTACAGCTGGGAGGATAATGAGATTACCTCCCCAGGCTGACCTTAGTTTAGCAAAGAACACCTAGCCTGTGGTCTCTGGGTGCTTTAATCCAGTTCAGTAAAAGTTCCCATCAAAAGCTAAATGGGGCTGAGGGGCAATTCATTCAATTATTTAGGACTTATTGTGGGTGGAGTCCACAGTACTGAGCCCCTGGTAGAGTACAGAGTAAAATACATGATTCCTGCCCTCAAAGAGTTTACAGTAGAGTGGTGGAGAAAGACCGTTTAATGACCTGAAACTACTTAATTTTTTTATTGTATTTGTTAAGTGCTAACTCTGTGCCGGGCACTCTACTAAGCACTGGGGTTGATATAGCTAGTCATGTTGGACCCAGGCCATGTCCCACCCAGGTACACAGTCTTAATCCCCATTTTACATGAAGTGACTGAGGCACAGAGAAATTAAGTGACTCATCCAAGGTCACACAGAAGAAAAGAGGCAGAGTTGGGATTAGAACCCAGATCCTTCTGACTCCCAGTCTTGTGCTTTACCTTCTAGACCATGCTGCTTCTGAACTAGTGGATAGAACTGTTAATGGGAAAAACTTTTCCTCAGTTGAGCCCGCTAGTTGAAATGTAATATTTTAACCTCAGTATGAGTTACTTAACAACAAAAAAACCCTACGGGATTCAGGTTAACACATGATTTGTTTATACTATGAGAGTCAATTAATCAGTCATATTTTTGAGCACCTACTGAGTGAAGTGCAATAGAAGTTAGGCACATACTCCCTCTCCTTAAGGAGTTTTCAATTTAATGAGGGAGTCAGGCAGACAAAAATTATTTACAAAGAGTGAGAGGAGGAGGAAGAATGTGGGCATATTAGGAAGTAGCACAAATATATCAAGATGAAGTGGTTGAATAAATAATTGAACATATAAGTAAAGCTGCACATGGGTACATAAGTGCTGAGGGGAGATTCCAGGCTGATGCAACAGGGGTGTTGAGAATCAATCAGGGAGGATTTCTTGGAGGAGATGAGCTTTTAGGAGGGCTTCAAAGTTGGGGAAAGCTGTGTATCATTGGCCAGATGTTCCTTACATTGGTTGTAACTTTCAAACCAAGTTTGGGGAGTCAGATGATCTGGGTTCTAATCCTGGGCTCTACCATTTGGCTGCTGTGTGACCCTGGGCAACCGCTTAACTTCTCTGAGCCTCAGTTATCTCATCTGTAAAATGGGGATTAAGACTGACAATCCCCTGTGGGACATGGACTGTATCCAACCCGATTAGCTTTTAACTATCCCAGTCTTAGTACAGTGCTTGGCACCTACTGCTTAACAAATACCATAAAATATATAATATAATAATCTATATAAAGCTGCAAAGGTGCAATGTTGTATGCATAATTGCCAATTCTTGTGCCTTCAGCTTCTTGAAATTAATTTTGCTATCAAACATTTAGCCCTAAAGATCATCTATATCTTTTAAACTCCCTGACAATAGTTGTATATAGAGAGACATTCTTTGAAAGATGAGAGATACTCACCTTCATTTCTTTATCATATTAGAAACCATGTGCTAGCTCCCTCAGAGACTCAGAGCACGCTTATTTGAGAGGGCCTGGCCTACTTGAATGACTATTTTTAAAGTAAGGACTTTCAGGTACACCACATAAGATGAGAGAGAGAGCAAGAACTCTCCCTCCTTTGTTCTGTCAGCTGGGATTTTTATTCTTTTTTGCTGTAGGAATAGAAGTTTCTATTAATAGAAACTTAATAGAATTTAATTTGTAGAAGTTTCTATTAATTATTACTTGTTCACCTCTTTTAATAGGGCATGAGAAAAAACACAGTAAGAGCTCAGTAAATCGCAATACTCATACCTGGAGAGCAAAGACTGGGAAATAAGAAGTAGCTTGGCCTAATGGAAAGAGCACAGGCCTGAGAGTCAGAGAACCTGGGTTCTAAATCCCAACTCTGCCACCTGTCTGCTGGATGCCCTGCATAAATGATGTATTCTCTGAGACTGAACTGCTAATTCTGGATGTGCTCTGTGGAGAGGAAGGTAAACACCTAAGCACCCTGGCCCAACCAGCAGCGTTGACTGGATTTTTATCATTAATTAAAATTTCAGCCTGGGCTGCCGGTGGTCATTGTTCATCTTTCTCCTCTGATCCTTTGCATTTACACTGTGTCTTGCAAGTCCCATTGCTTTAACTTCAGAAATAGTGCAGGCCTGGGTGATGTTTGACTAGATGCAAGCCAGTCACCAATAAAAGAGAAATGGAAAACAGGTTTCCCTCTGGCACACTGAGAACCGGCTCCCACCCAGCTGTAAGTTCACTGTGGGCAAGGAATAAGTCTGTTATATTATACTCTCCCAAGCGCTTAGTACAGTGCCTTGCACATAGTAAGTGCTCAATAAAAACGATTGACTGACTGACCAAACCCCTACTCTTGGGTGGGTAGCTCCTTTTGAGCCACTGTTATGGTCTCAAAAGCCAAAAGGGGCTGAAGAAGCAATGAAATGACTTTTTCCACAAAGAATCCCCATCTGCACTTACTCTGAGCGAACTTGGTAAGGTTCCAAACTTCAGTCTTTTCCCCTGGGTCTCTCAAAACCTCATCTTTTATGAGTTGTCTCTTGGTTTAGCTATTCTGCATGGATACATATTTATATGGAAAAAAATCAACGTAAGCATGGCAAGCTAGCATCGTAATCAATCAGTGGCATTTACTGAGCACTTTATGTGTGCACAAACAACAAAGTCCTGGAATGAGATCAGTTTAGTCAGAGTACTTTGGGCTGGGAACACACCTACTACTGAATCGTAGTCTCCCAAGAGCTTAATAGTATTCGGCACACAGTAAAGCACTTAGTAAATATGTCGGGTTAACTGATTTACATATTTTTTTCTCTATACTTGGAGATGATATCAATGATGGTGAACTTTACCTATGGGTTTGTGTGTAGCTGGAAAGGTCAATAGAGGCTCAACAGTCCCAATCAAACTGTGCACCATAAGGATTGTGTCTTTTGTTGTCTTGTGTTCATTATTTTGCAGCACCTGGAGTTGCTTTTGCTTTTGATTCCTTATCCCGTGATCCTCTCGCAGCTTCTGCTCAAAGAGCTTCTGCTCCTTTCTTGAGAAGCTGTGTGGCCTAGTGGAAAGAGCCCTGGCCTAGGAGTCAGAGGACCAGGCTGTCAGTGGAAATAAGGGGTTACTGGGGAAATACCTCAGGAGGATTTAAATACAAAGAATGATTAGATGTTAGTGATTTGCAAAGCACCACTCATTCTCTCACCCCTGCCAGTCAAGCTGTCCCTGGGACATTGACTACCAAAAGTTAGAAAGTGGACATGAGAAGCAAGAAGTACTCTCTAAATGGAACTATGGAATAAAGGTCTACTGAATAAAGACAACATAAAAACATAGCATTTTGCAAATTACAGTGAACTAATTTTTGCCCAGTGTGGAGTTTGGTAAAAGCCCAGAGGAACCCAGCATGATTAGGTTTGCATTAATCCACCGTACTTTGCATTTTTCTATATTTTTGAGATGGAACGATGCAGCTTCATTTAATAATAAAATAATATCTCAGGGAAAATGGACATCAAATACTCAATTTTCATTTAGTTATTGAAGTGACACATTTTGTTCTGAACACTTAGTAATTCTGGATGGTCCATATTACAAAAGAAAATTAAGACCTGATAAATATATTCAACAAATGATTTGATAATGAAAAAGTGCCAGTATGTGACTAGATGGGTGATGGGGAGGGAGGGTCCAGTGGTCTCATAATAGGTGAGTATGGGAAGAAGGTACAGTAATGTGTGCCCTGGGTGGTTTTGGAAGGGAAAGACAGGTTTTATTTTAGGGGTCTTAAAATCCTGGCTCAAATGAAGGAAAGTAATCAAATATAACATTATCAGTGTCTGAAACTGGTGCTTATTCAGAGGGCCAGAATGGTGTATGATTTGTACTAGCTTTGATTAATGTAGGGGTTGGGTCATTTGTGGAAAATGAGATTATCTGCATAGGCAGCTTATTCTGACCTTCAAGATGAAGGGTGTATTACCTCACAATAAACCAGCAAGACTCTTGCACTTCCTAAACGCCTTCTTTGGATGACTGGATTATATCGGCACTGCTGCTTGTTTTTTATTGCGTAGCCATGGTGGCAACTGATAACGTGAACAATGACCAAGGCCAGGCTTGGGTACTGCTGAGCTTGGACATAGCAGCCAGAAATTCTACTGGGCAAAATTCATGAAGAGATCATAGATTATTAGCCCAGTCAAAATAGTTAATTCCTACAGGTTGTGAAATTTTAAGTATTAAGTCATTTTGAAAAATGCTCGACAGCTGCTAATGTAAAGTATTGTTGAGTGCTTACTCTAAACAGAGCACTGTGCTATGTGCTTGGAGTTAGTCAGCATGATCCCTGCCCTCCGTGAGTTTAAAATCTAGTAGGAGAGACATATGCTAAAAAAATATATAAAGGTAAGAGCTCAAACAATGGGGAAGCCCAGTCAAATGTTTTTGCTAAGAATTGTTCATTCAGGCAATGGGAAGTGAAAGGTTAAAAGGGCCAAAGTGGAGACTTTGGGGAATTTAAAGTTTGTTTTTTTTTCCATCTAGAGTCCTTACCCTTTTTTTCACCCCCAAAAAAGTTATCATGTTCTCGAATTTCTTGCTAAATGTTCTTTACCAAAACAAAATAAGACTAGCTTAATCTCATTCAACAAATACAATCCTGAACGAGCCTTAATGTTTGTGTTGAGCTGAATTCTGATTTGCTTAGTGACTTGGGTCCATCTCAGACTCAATTTATTGTTAAAAACTTAAAAAGATGCTAAAATACTTGCTGTTCTACAATTGTTCAATACAATGAGCTGGTTTCAATGTTAGCTGAAAGATCAGAGGACTGTGTAAATGTAGCTTCTTTGGCCCTTGATCTTAAGGTCCCACTTTCACAACTCTCCAGCTCGAAACAAGCAAATGTTGCAGTTTTGAAATGTAATGCATTTCCTCAAAGAGAAAAAAAAAATCTCTTTTTGTGACAGCTTCTTGTTAGAAAATTAGGCTAGGCTACACTGCCCTCTTTGTCCTTTTCCACTTTCCGATATAAAGATACCATGTAAAAGCTGCATGTTACTCAGCAAGACTAGAAATGTAATATAATGGAATGGAAAAATATGACTTTGCTGCATCTTTATCTTTTTATGCCAAAGCTGTATTTTCCCCATCGCTTTGCTGAGGGATACAGGGGAAAGTATCACATACAATGAGCCAGTGGTGAGTCTTAGATTCATTTATTTACAGTGGGCAGCTATCAATGGAATTTATTGAGCACTATGTGCAGAACACTATACTAAGCACTTGGGAGAGTTACGATACAACAGAATTAGTGGACATGTTCTGGCAAGTATGCTAGGAGTCACTGATGGCAAATGATAATGTTGGGCTAACATGCCAATAGAAGCCAGGGTTTTTTTGTTTTAATCTGCCCTAGTCTCAGCTCTAACCCTAAGGAAGAATTAGAATTAGCAGGCTTGAAAAAGAAAGACTGCTCTGGGCTGGGAAAAGTGATAGGAGCAGGTCATTACTTATCTGACTAGCTGAGACTATAAGTGACACACCTGACTGGAATTCTCACATCATCATCACTTGGTAGTTACACAAAGGCTCTTTCCCCTGTTGGGATAACTCTTTGCTTGGCTCTGTGAAAACCCAGAAATGTTTAGGGAGTGTTTACTTTAGGCTTTAGGGAACGTTTACATTCTGCTCCAACCCCACCACTCCTGGGACTGAAGGGCCAGCTCAATCAATCAATCAATGGAATCTACTGTGTGCTCACTATGAACTGTTTGGGGGAGTCCAACAGAGTTGGACTTAGAGAAGCAGCGTGGCTCAGTGGAAAGAGCATGGGCTTTGGAGTCAGAGGTCATGAGTTTGAATCCCAGCTCTGCCACTTGTCAGCTGTGTGACTGTGGGCAAGTCACTTAACTTCTCTGTGCCTCAGTTACCTCATCTGTAAAATGGGGATTAAGACTGTGAGCCCCACGTGGGACATCCTGATTCCCCTGTGTCTACCCCAGCGCTTAGAACAGTGCTCGGCACATAGTAAGCGCTTAACAAATACCAACATTATTATTATTATTATTAGTTGATAGACACGTTTCCTGCCCATAATAATAATGTTGGTATTTGTTAAGTGCTTACTATGGGCACAGCACTGTTCTAAATGCTGGGGTAGATACAGGGTAATCAGGTTGTCCCACGTGGGGCTCAAAGTCTTAATCCCCATTTTACAGATGAGGTAACTGAGGCACAGAGAAGCTAAGTGACTTGCCCACAGTCACCCAGCTGACAGGTGGCAGAGCAGGGATTTGAACCCACGACCTCTGACTCCCAAGCCCATGCTCTTTCCACTGAGCCACCCTGCTTCTCTAACTCTCTATTATCTAGATGGGGGCAGTCATTAATCTAAATTTAAAATTTATACCATATTATTTCAAGATATGTACATAAATACACAGAAGAGAAGCAGCATGGCCTACTGGATAAAACCTAGGCCTGGGAATCATAAGGGCCTGGATTCTAATCCCGAGCCTCGCCATTTGTCTGCTGTGTGACCTTGGGCTAGTCACTTAACTTCTCTAGGCCTCAGTTACCTCATCTGTAAAATGGGAGTTAAGACTGTGGGCCCCACATGGGACATGGACTGTGCCCAACCTGATCAGCTTGTTTCTACCCCAGCACTTAGTACAGTAACTGACACATAGTAAGTACTTAAAAAATACCTTACAGAAAGAGCTGTTGGGTGTGCATAATTGCTGTAGGGTGAAAGTACTTTATGGAGTGAGGACATCTCTGGCCTCATTTCTACCATCTCTACTCTCTAGGTCCTTGATGTACAGAAGCCTCTAGAAGCCTCCAATGTTTCAGGAATCAGAGTGGTGGGGGAGTCCATGTCTGTTTCAGAGAGATGCCCCCCAGTGAGGGACAGGCTGAGACTGACTTGGGTGATGGGATGGCACCTGTTGGGACCATGAGAGTGAAAAAGGAGATGAGAAAGGAAGCAGATGCCAGAGGAATTGGGAAAATGAAGTTTCCTCTGAAGATTCTGCAATCTTACCTGATGCTCAGAACGGAGGCATCTGAACGACACTTTTTGATTTAGTTTCCTAAATATGTGTAACGTGAAATCCCACAATCTGTCATCCCCATTCCCTTTTAACTCCTCACGCCTGAGCCAATCAGTCCTTCAGAATTTTCAAAAGAAATCTGGCTCAGTAATTAATTAGAACTTTTCCCATTTCTTATCAAATCCTAGATTCATGGTGAGCATCAAGAAAAAATGAAGCCGTGCTATTAAATTTTTGGAATTTACATTACATAATAATTAGACAATGATGGTAGGGAATCTAAGGGCACTGCCCGGGAGATTGGCACTAATGTTTATCTATCTTTCTGAGATCAACTATTAGTCTCTATTATGTCTGCACAAATTCATTTTTTTTTGTCAACATCTGCTACAACAGAAAATAATTAGTTTATTTCACTTCTCTGTTTTTTTGTTTACTTTTTAAATGACTGGCTGCATCTTTGCCGGCTGTGTAACCTTGGGCTTTTCTCTGCCTCGTTTCCCTGCAGAATGGGGATTCAATACCTGTTCTCCCTCCTACTTGGATTGAGTCCCATGTAGGACCTGATTATCCTGTGACTACCCCAGTGCTTAATACAGTGTTTGGCACAGAGTAAGCACCTGACAAATACTACAATCATTATTCCCCTTACAATAGCATTATCTCTGCCTGCCTTCCCTCCATTAGAGTGTAAAGCTGGCAGGCAGGGACTGTATTTTTGCTGTATGTTATGAATGCTAGTACAGTGTTTTGCACAGAGTAGGCATTCAAATGGGTGCTTATCCTCCAGAGTACATTATTCAGTGCAATTTTGGGCCTTAGGATTATTGCAGTCACACATTTTGCTAAGTGATTGCAATTTTCAAGTAATGTGATCAGTTAAGCCTGTAGGACAATTTGCCTCAATATTTCTTTGCCATTTCTTTTGGATCGGGCAGCTATGGACTACTGATCCAAAACAATGTCAGCCCTAATGGCCTTCCCACCTGTGTGCTGTTTAGCTATCTGTGCACTATATGACACAAAGGAAACACCATCAAGAGAGTACATCAACTTCTATGTTGGCCATGACACAGTTCAGCTTTGTGAGGATAAATGAGTAAAAATTTACAGGACTTTGGCTTTGCAGAATAAATTAAATGAGTTGGAAAAAAAAACCCTTTGAAAGAGCATGAATTACAGTGTAACAGATGGGAGCCAGGGTCATCCTTACAGCTAAGAAATAAATACATTTTCTCAATATCTCTCCATTGGGCAGTGACACTCAATATTTTAGATTAAATCATAAAATGAAATTTAATGAAGTATAAATGAGCCCACATGGCACCAGAGTCTGGAGGAAAATTTGGTGCTCATCTATAATTTATGAAATATTTTCCCTTTGGTTTGATCACATGGGGTTGAAGAGACTGAAATTGTTGTATTCATGTCCATGCTTGAGACTGGACTTCTATCTGAAGCAAAGAGGGTTGAACTACATTTCTGGATCAGAGTCTGATCATTCCAGGTTCACTATATGATGCTGGCAGAGCAGAGCCATCCCCATCATTGGCAAATTGGCATGGGCTAGTGGATAGAGCTTGTCTTACGCTGTCGAGTCATGTCCAACCCATAGCGACTCCAAGGACACATCTCTCACAACGCCACCCCTCCATCTGTAATCGTTCTGGTAGTGCATCCAGAGTTTCTTGGTAAACATACGCAAGTAGTTTACCATTGCCTCCTTCCACACAGTAAACTTCAATCTCCACCCTCGACTCTCTCCCAGGCCGCAGTTGCCCAGCACAGATGAGTTTTGACTTGCAGCAGATTGCCTTTCATTCGCTAGCCACTGGCCAAGCTAGGAATGGAATGGTTAGGCCTCTGCGTGACTCTCCCTACTGTAGCCAAGACTGGTAGAGTACTGGAAACTCTTCCAGTGTGGTCTGAGAGAGGAGTGGAAGAGCACAGACCTGGAAATCAGAAGGACCTGGACTGTAATCCCGGCTCCACCACTTGTCTGCTCTGTGTCCTGGCAAGTCACTTGGCTTCTCTGGGCTTCAGTTACCTCATCTGTAAATCGGAGATTAAGACTGTGAGCCCCATGTGGGACAGGGACTAGGTCCAGTGTGATTGATCTCTATCCACCCCTGTGCTTAATACAGTGTCTGGCACATAGTAAACCCTTAAATACCATTAGAATAGAAATGATCCCAGCTGTTTTTTTGTGGCTTCACTCATCTGCTAATAATAATTGTGGTATTTAAGTGCTCTCTGTGTGCCAAGGACTGTACTAAGTCCCAGAAATAACAATAACAAAAGATAATCTGGTCAAAAACAGTCCCCATTCTACATGGGGCTCAGTGTCTACAGGAAAGAGTAGATATTTCATCCTCATTTTACAGATAAGGAAGCTGAGGCACAGGGATGTTAAATAACTTGCCCAGGCTCACAAAGTAGGCTAGTGGCAAAGCCGGCATTAGAACCCAGGTCTTTTGACTCCAGGGCCCATGTTTTTTCCAGCAGGCTACACTGCAGTTCCCATTTGTCATTTCATCCACTGACCTGGGCATGTGCAGTTCTGATTTGTGCCAGAGATCCATCACAGATATTTAAAATAAATTAGGACTTTCACTACATGAAGCATTATTGTTCTACTTACTGTGATTGAAAAAACTAATGTTGATTTGTAATATTTCTGGGTTTTCATATTCATTTTGGAAATGTATAGATCACCACCCATATGCTTTCAGTACTTATTTGCACAGCATATTTATGATACCGGTTCTCTCTGGAATCTGTTGGCTGTTTATTCTTTGAGGTATCGTATTATATAGTCATTTCTTCCCCACTGTTACTGTTCCCCAGCGGGCATTTTGCTTAGTGGTTATTTGCATTTATTGCTTAGCTATGCTTTCATTTACTGAAATAGTAATGTTTTGCAAACCTCCTCTAGTAACATTATTAAACCTTTTCATTACTGCACTACCCATTATTCATTGGGCATACTTTTAGCCATCTGGAAAAATTACACCTATATTTTAAGCTGCTATTGTGTTAATATGCTGAACAACCAATCGATGAGTGATGTTTACTGAATGCAGAACACTGTAGTAAGTGTTTGGGAAAATACAAGTGTTGTAGATGTGATCCCTGCCCACAAGCAGCTTACTTTCTAGAGGGGGCGACAAACATTAAAATAAATTACGGATATATACATCAGTGCTGTGAGGCTGAAGGTGAGGTGCATATCAAGTGCTTAAAGGGGATCCCTCCCGTCCCAGTCCAGCACACCCCCTTGCTGCCCTCTGCCCGTGGCAGAGGCCTGGAATCAAAGCCTGCCAGATCGACGCCCTGCTCTGGTTGCCCTCTTCGACAGGCTGCGCCCCTCTCGTCTCCCTTACCCTCCTTTGCAGGGAGCCCCCGGCCTCAGCCATGTATAACAAAATTAACAATTATGCAGATTTCTTAAACTTCTTTGCTTACCACCTTTTTTTAGCGTTTTCCACTGTGATTCATAAAATAAACACAACCTCTTGAAGTTTTCTGAAATGATTTTACTTTTAACCAAGTTAAATTTAAACGTGAAACATATACTTTCGAAAGCCCCCCAATTTGACAAGTTGAGACTTCACTTTCAGTTGCATTTACTTGTAAGGGGTTGAGGGTGGAACCCACTCTTGTATCTTCTTGCGAGTGGTAGAATACGGTACGTACTGTTCTGGAGTGGCGCTCACATTGAATTTATGGTTCTTCCAGATGAACTTACGAGGCGTCGGGGGCTTAGTTGTAGGCGGGTCATCGGTCATACAGTGAAGCCAACGGTGCCTGAAGGAAAAAGAGAGTTACGCCATTTATTAATGGACTGCTGCTGCTCCACGGTCCACGGGGACTGTTTTTGCTTGAGAGGTCTGGAGCTGGGTCAGTACCAGCCCCCGTTGGAGAACTACATGGCTAATTTTAGGTCCCGGAAGTCTCTGTGGACCACCTCCCACTTCTAGCTAGGCCCGGCGGCCAAGGGCTGTCTTGCCGCTACATAAAACCGTGGATCACCCGCCTCTCTAGGTCTGTGTGCGCTTCAGGTTGCTGCATCCTTAGAAGAAAGTGAGAAGGGGCAGAGAGAGAATTGGATGCTATAAACATGAAATACCCAAGAGTGTCATGAATTCCCCCACTGATGCTCACAAAAATGTTACTGATGGTAACGATGGGGAAAAAGAAAATCATATTAAGTAACCAGTAACTCAAGTTTTTAAAAATTCACTCTGAACCATAACATGAGTTTTTCTTACTGTTTTGGAAATACGAGACTTAGATCTTAGCCACTGAGTAGGGGAAAGATACATCAGAAAAGGCAGCAAAAGGGATTAAGGAAAGAGAGGGATGTATTTGTGAAGATTAAAGGAGCTACATATTTATAGTTTTGATCAGTTTCAGAAAGCTAGAATTTATTGTTATGCACCAATACCTGGAAGATTTAATCACAGTGGAGGAAAATGAATTTCTTGGCTTGGTCATTAAACAACGTCGGAGGTTTAGAAAAGTGAAATATTTCATAAATTGGGGAAATTTACAATCAAATAAAGGCCTCCTACCATAAATAAAAACAGGTAGACAAGTCAATGGCAGACGGAAAAGTACATAAGCGTACTGAGGTTACTGAGGTTTGGCATGATTGGATGTGGGAGGATTAATTTATAATTGCCAAACAATACTTCTCTACAGCCATGCCAACTAATAAAGATTCATTTTGAAAACAGAGTTAAAGAATCTAGTGGTATCCTTTTTTTTCCTGAAAAAAGGTAGATGACATTGTTAGTAAAACAGCTCCTTCATTTCCATGTAGGTCCTGAATGCTGAATGGGAAATCTCCCTGGAAGCACAGAAAGTCTATGAAAAAATCAAAAATTTTCCAAGAATTCTATAAAAGGATTGCAGAAAACTACTTACAAGTAACAAAGATTTTTGGGCCATAGAGTTCTCCAGACTGCCAAACTTCTTGAAATCAATCAATTGATCAGTTATTTATTGAGTGCTTAACTGCGTGCAGAGCACTGTACTAAAGACTTGGGAGAGTATGATATAACAGAGTGGGGAGACCTTCCCTGTCTACAACGAACTTACAGTCTAGAGGACATTTCAAAAGACATTTAGGGTAAAATGGGGTAATAGGTATACTGAAGTACTATGGAGGGGGTATTTCCACTGACAGCCTCAAGAACTTAGAGTGATCCTACTACATATATACTATGTATTATATGTTCTTCAATGAGCACAGTAGAAAGATGAGAAAAATGTATCTTTGGAGATAAAACAATGAGGTTTTTCACTGTGATACAGTTCACAATATTCTTATAATGGTCAGGACTTTAATAACTCCTTCAAGAAACAGTCACCACTGGTGAATATTTAATAAGTCTTCTCCTTTAAATAGTAATACTTCAATCAATGTACTGATTGTTTACTGAGTAGTACTGTACTAAACGTTTGGGAGAGTTCAACAGAGTTCATAGATACGTTCCCTGCCCACAACTAGCTTAGAGTCTAGATGGGGAGACTAGAGTAGATGGATTAATGTGAATTAAGAGAAACATCTATACAGGTGCTATTGAGTGAAACATTGAGACTGCAACACTGTGCTACCCAAAGACTCAGAATCCAGATGATTTCATAAAATCTTGCAAGAATCTTACTGTGAGGGATTTTTATTATAATAAATTGCCTGTCAGACCAAAGAGAGCACTGAACCACTCCCTAATATACAGTACCATATATTACCAGTATTTACGACCACACATTAAGTTTCTCTGAATGACGTTTCCTTTTCTCAAGTTTAAAACTACGCCTTGCATTTTAACTGGAGCAAACCACCCAGAATGATTATTTCTATTATTTCTGTATTATGACAGAAAGCATGGTTTTGTTTGAGTTTGACAGCTTATTAATAGGAATTGATTAGGAAGCTGAACTTCATCATATCATTTACAGTGCACTCAGAGAAGGGAAGGGAGACAGTGTGGCAGAAGACAATAGAAAAATGCTTTCTTTAGCTAGATTATATGCTTCCCTCTCCCCTTCTCCAATTTCTAAAACTTTTCACACTAATCAGATTATCAGATGGAATACAATCTTTAATATACTGAAAAATCAACTGCAGGACATTTTTAAATGCTGCCATCCGTCCCATTTATTTCTAATTTTACTAAATAGGCAAGAATTTTAATAGAGCATCCAAATGGCACTTGAGTTTCATTACTATTTTCTAATTGAGAAAGAAAACAATTTTAATAGTGAAGGAAGGCATCTGAACAGCCTGATGTTCATGTCCCGACCGGTTCCAGCCGGCAGGGCCGGCTCCAAACGTCTGACTGCCCTTAAACTGGGAAACGTTTGCCAGCCCCTCCCATTCTGTAAAACGTCATTAGGTTATGCCACATCCACGCTCGGCGTTCCGTGTGTCGTGCAGCCATCACACCCCTTGCCCAGGGAAACCCTAGAACCTGAGCCATCGCACTCCCCTCCCAGGTCCCCGTTCAAACAGGTGGCGCTTGATCTTGCCCCGGGGGGTGCTTCACTCGCCCACCGTCCCAAGCCAGCCTTGCCTGCCTGTGGCCTTACCAAGTGCAGGCTTCGAGAGAGGTTCTGTGACTGTGTGTCGATCCGTGTGGGAATGCGAATAAAGAGCGGGGATCCCAGAATCTGCAGGTGTCTGTCTTCTCCACATCAGTCCCTTCCTCTACCCCATTCTCTGGGTCCTCCCTGGTCTGGATGGCCCCGCCCTGACCCACTCCCCCAGCTTCCCTCCCTCCAGTAGGAGTGAGCCATCTGCCCTGTCCACACCCCAAATGCCTCTCCGCTCTCTGGGGAAACCCTATTCCCAACCACAATTCCCGACCTATTCCCTGCTCTAGCTGAGTTACCTGGAGGTGGCTCAAGCTCTCTCTACCCTGCCAAGCCCGTCAGTCAGCAGGGAGAAACTTCTCTTTCTCTTCCACTTAACCCTGGCCCGTTCTTCCACCCCCTTGACGTCCCCAAGACCTGGTTCTCTACTGATGACACTAAACTCTTTCAAGCACTTACTACATTGCTCGGCACCCAACAGGTGTCCAATGAATACCCAGTGATAGGCTGCTCTGCACACAGCAGACACGCAATCGATATTGCTGATTGAACCAGCTTTCCAGAGGGCTTGTTCCAAGCTGGTCCATGAGCTAGCCAGTGACAGGACCTGCAGACCGGGTCTTACCCATGCAAGCTCTACCATCCTGAGGTGAACCGGACCACCTCTGCCCACAAAGAAGTCCACTGCCTACTTAGACCGGAGAGAACTAAAGAGCTCAAGGCTCAACAGAAAGGATGGGCCTGAAGCCTGCTGGACACAGCACAGCTTGGCCAATCAATCAATCATATCTATTGAGCTCTTACTGACCAACATGATACATCTCAAATCAACTTTGGTGAGGCCTGGCACAACCCAAAATTAGCAGAACATGAAGCAGCCCAGGTGAAAAAAATAGCATGGTGTCAAAGAATATGAGGAGGAGGGGAGCTGAGAGTGAGAGGCAGATGGCAAAAGAATGACTCTGGGGGTGGGGGCGGGGGGTAGGAGAACAGGAGGGAAGAGAAGTTGATGTGAATGAGACAGAAACACTGAGGAGAGAAGGAAAGACACAGGGTGAGAGAAGGAGAGGATGAAGAGAGGAAGAAAAAAAGCACTCTGGTTAAAAAAAAAAAGTTTTACCAAAGAACAGGTTATTGTGAGGATGGCAATTAAGAGTGAATATATTAAAAAAAATTGAAAATTAAAGACCCTGAATGGTTTTCAGGATTGCATAATCTTTGTATTTTATGAGATGACTACTGTTTCCCCTATCGTAAGGGTATATATCTTACTTCTCTTCCTGATCCTAGGATTAGCAAAACAGAGCTTCTGGGTCTTAGCATTTCCACATAATTATGGCATTTGTTAAGCGCTTACTATGTGCCAAGTACTGTTCTAAGCACTGGGGTAGATATAAGGTAATCAGATTGTCCCACGTGGGGCTCACAGTCTTAATCCCCATTTCACAGATGAGGTAACTGAGGCACAGAAAAGTGAAGTGATATACCCAAGGTCACACAGCACACAAGTGGCAGAGCCGGGATTAGAAACTACGTCCCCTGAGTCCCAAGCCCATGCTCTTGCCACTACGCCATGCTGCTTCTCTATTTCAAGTCTGATATAGACATATTACCCAAATACCTATATTTCATAGATAAAAAATTTGGTGACTAAAAGCACAAACAAAATCTGCCCAAATGTTCACTTGACTCACCATTCCGGAGGCACCATGCTTCCATCCACATCCCAGAAGGTATTCTTTCCGTTCATTTCCGTGGTATAAATAACCCATCTGTGCCGACCTAAATGGAAACAAATGGCAATTCTGAGTGAAAACTTTAAAAACAAAGAGGATGCAAAAAAATCCTAAACCCCCGAACAATATAAAAGATGACAAAACATCCCTTTAAATAGCAGATGGAATTGCTGAGCCCTGGGTGGAAATGTTATTCAATGCACTTTGAGAGAGAATCTGCTTTTTAGGAAGAAAATCTAGCCGTTTCCATTATTCTTATTTTTACTGTTATCTGTAGCACTCGTTAAGCATTGCAAAGGGCCAAATACTTTAGAAGGCACTGGAGAAAAGTCCAAGAAGAATGCACCTGACAGGGACCCTGGCTCCTAGGAGTATTATGTTTGCTAACTCTCCTATGCTCTCTTAAGTCCTTAGCACTGGGCTCTGCTCACGGCAGGTGCTCCATAAATATGATGGATTGACTGATTAACAATATAACAAGAGCACAGCTGCATCCCACTGTTATAGTCTTGGACAGCAAAACAAATACAACCTTCCCACCATCTGTAGGCAGGAGAAACAGGAACCTGAGAGGCTCTCTTAGCAGGCCTGATATGGAAGCTCCTCCAAAAATCAGTCAGGGTAAGGGCCATCTTACCATTCATTACTTTGACAGTTTGATCAAAGGTCTGGTGCCCTTCCAAGGACCTTTAGAGCCTTGGAGCCAGGGTTAATTTTCACACAATAGGCCTTGGCGGCTGGACAAAAATAAGCGATCAGTTTTTAAACATTACATGCGACCCCCACGCCCTCCCCTCCAGAGTACATGTAAGATGCTTTCTGAAACAATTTGGGAGAGCCCCAGGTTTCTCAGAATAGCGTGCTCATTGTGAGCAGGAATGTGTCTGTCTGCTGTTATACTGTACTCTCCCAAAGACTCAGCATGGCATTCTGCACACAATAAGCAACCAAACAAAGACGACTAACTGAATGAACCAAGGCATGGCTTCATCTTAAAATTGCTCCAGCTTCACTGCCTCCCACCAACAGAAACAAGCAATCCTTGGCATCACCCTTTTCTTTCCAAAAGAGAAGTTTTTTTCCCCACTGAGCAACTACTATCACGTGAACCCTTCCTCCACTCTTAGTTTTGTCAGTGTTAGTGTAAGGCAACAGCACAATGACTTGCCACTTAAAAGGAGGTTACGCAGCTAAGTCTGAAGCTCACAGCTAGCACACCCATCTTTGTTAGCCTTAAATGCCTTCACGGTAAAACCCTCTAGCAAGTCCTTCCCTAGCACTGATGCAAAAGTCCTAACCTTAGCCAGAATGCTTAAAACATCGGGTAGGGATCTGACAATGAGTTTGCTCTTTGATCCAAATACAAAGTAATTTCCCAGATCAACCATTATCAGAGGCCTGATTCTACCTAATTTTGCTGTGGAATAGCAGTGTTCCCCAATTCCCTCATTTTATCTGCATTTTTAAGGAACTGCCAATGATCCAGAGCAAAAGCTTTTCATTTACCACTTCCAAGTCTTGATGCTTCAGCCCCTCTAATTTCAACTGCAAGACTTAAGCTCTCACAATGCCATTGCAACGGAGCTTTAACAACATCTTTTGAGTTTCTTTTGTATGTATTTGGTGGGTTACATCAATGCAAAGTGGCCATGTACTGGTGTGCAGTGTTGCAGGACAGTATTATCACATATGTGCCACATGCATATACATGTTTGTTGCTTAAAAAGCTGGTGATAGACAATCAGAGCACAATCACCATGTCAGAGAGCATTATAAGAAATCCTGTCACTAAAATTTGTGAGCGCCACATGGAGAGCAATATAGGAGCGTAACCTAATCGATAGAGCCTGGGCCAGGGAGTCAGAAGGACCCTGGGTTCTAATCCCGGCTCAACCACTTGTCTGCTGTGGAAATTAGGGCAAGTCACTTCACTTCTCTGTGCTTCAGTTCCCACATCTGTAAAATAGAGATGAAGAATATGAATCCCATGTGGGACATGGACAGTGCCCAACCTGATCAGCTTATACCTACCCCAGGGCTTAGTACAATGCCTGGCATATTGTAGGCACCTAACAAATACCCTAAAAAACAAAATAAATCAACAAATACCTAAAGAAAAAAATGTCCGCAAAAATGATCAGATTTCCAAGTATGGAAAGTAATCTTCAGATAGCTGTCATACTTAAAAAAAATACACAAGTTTTGGCATAGTCGATTTTTAAGGAACAACCACAAATTAGACAGATGTCAATTTTTGAAAAACTAGGGATGCATTTGTTATTGATAATAATAACAATAACAATGATGATAATAATGGTATTTGTTAAATGTTTACTTTGTAAAAAGACCTGAATTAAACACTTGGGAAGATGAAATGCAAAGAGACTGGACACAGTTCCTATCCCACATGAGGCTAACGGTCTAATTTAATTCCCATTTTGCAGATGAGGAAATTTAAGAACAGAGAAGTTAAGTGACTTGTCCACGGTCACCCAGCTGACAAGCGGCAGGGCCAGAACTAGAACCAAGGTCCTTTGACTCTCAGGCCCCTTTAAGAGTCAAAGGTCATACTCTTTAAGTGTCCATAATAAATATTTCACTTACCAAAAAACTGCTTGTTATCTTCATAGTACTTGTTTCCATATTTGTCTTCTCCCACTAATGTACCAGTCCTCACATCATTGACCCTGTAAATTCCCAAGAGAATGTAATTTTTTTAGAAAATATTCTATGTGAATTTTTTTGAAAATACTATTAAAATTAAACCTGTTGAATGCTATTTCACTATTTTGTCTAAACATCTCTTTAAGTGAATATTGATTTTAGTAAATAATGAGCAAAGCTTTTTCATGAAGAACTACTAGATTTTAAAAACCCGCATCGGCATACAAATTCTTACATAATTATGAATCACTTATTTACCAAACACAGCCAAATCTTGGCAAAATGAAGGTGCAACATCATCCCAATTATTTTTTTATTATGGCATTTTTTAAGGGCTTACTATGTACCACGCACCGTACTAAGTGCTGGAGTCAATACAAGATAATGAGGTTAGACCCAGTCCACAGGTGCACGAGGGCCTCACAGTCTTCATTCCCATTTTACAGGTGAGAACTGAGGCATAGAGAAGTGAAGTGACTTCCCCACAGTCACACAGAAGACAAGTGGCGTGGGCGGGATTAGAACCCACGTCCTCTGACTCCTAGGCCACAATGCTTCTCTAGTAAGCGCTTGGGTGGCTACAAGCAAATCGTGTTGGACAGAGTCCCCGTCCCACATTCATTCATTCGTTCAATGGTACTTATTGAGCGTTTACTGTGTGCAGAACACTGTACTAAGAAAGCAGTGTGGCTTAGTGGAAAGAGCATGGGCTTGGGAGTAAGAGGTCATGGGTTCTAATCCTGACTCCATTTGCTAGGTGTGTGACTTTGGACAAGTTACTTAGGTTCTCCGTGCCTCAGTTACCTCATCTGTAAAATGGGGATGAAGACTGTGAGCCCCGCGTGGGACAACCTGATGATCTTGTATTCCCCCCCGGCGCTTAGAACAGTGCTTTGCACACAGCAAGTGCTTAACAAACACCACAGTTATTATTATTATGGGTTCTAATCTTGACTCTGCCGCTTGTCAGCTGTGTGATCTTGGGCGAGTCACTTACCTTCTCTGGGCCTCAGTTCCCTCCTCTGTAAAATGGGGATGAAGACTGTGAGCCCCGCGTGGGACAACCTGATGACCCTGTATCTCCCCCAGCATTCAGAACAGTGCTTGGCACATAGCAGGCACTTAACAAATACCATCATTAAGATTATTATTACTAAGGGCTTGGGAGAGTCCAATTCAGCAACAGATGGAGACAATGCCTGCCCGGCGTTGGAGAAGCAGCGTGGCTCAGTGGAAAGAGCCCGGGCTTGGGAGTCAGAGGTCATGGGTTCGAATCCTGTCTCTGCCACTTGTCAGCTGTGTGACTGTGGGCAAGTCACTTCACTTCCTCTGGGCCTCAGTGACCTCATCTGCAAAATGGGGATGAAGACTGGGAGCCTCACGTGGGACCAGCTGATGACCCTGTATCCACCTCAGTGCTCAGAACAGTGCTCTGCACATCGAAAGCGCTTAACAAATACCAACATTATTATTAAGTCACTTCACTTCTCTGGGCCTCAGTGACCTCATCTGTAAAATTGGGATTTAGACTGGGACCGTCACGTGGGACCACAAGATGACCCTGTCTCTAGAACAGTGCCCTGCACATCATAAGCACTTAACAAATACCAACATTATCCGTTGCCGAACTGTCCCTTCCAAGTGCTTAGTCCAGTGCTCCGCACATACTAAGCGCTCCATAAATACGACTGAAGGAATGAACAGCGGGCTCGAAGGAGGGGAGGCAGGCCTAGCGTGGCTCAGTGGAAAGAGCCCAGGCTTGGGAGTCAGAGGTCATGAGTTCGAATCCCAGCTCTGCCACTTGACAGCTGTGTGCCTGTGGGCAAGTCCCTTCACTTCTCTGTGCCTCAGTGACCTCATCTGCAAAATGGGGATGAAGACTGGGGGCCTCACGTGGGACCACCTGATTACGCTGTATCTACCTCCGCGCTTAGAACAGTGCTCTGCACATCGTAAGCGCTTAGCAAATACCAACATTATTAAGTCACTTCACTTCTCTGGGCCTCAGTGACCTCATCTGTAAAATGGGGATGAAGACTGGGAGCCCCACGTGGCACCGCCTCATTCCCCTGTATCTACCCCAGCGCTTAGAACAGTGCTCTGCACCGAGCAAGCGCTTAACAAATACAAACAGGCCTCCCTCATCGATGTGAAGGCTCCCAGCCTTAACCCCCATGTGACCCATGCGGGGACCGAAGCCCCGAGAAGCGCCTCGCCCAAGGTCACCCAGCCGAGAAGCGGCGGGGGCGGGATTCGAACCGGTGACCTCCGGGCTCCCGGGCCCGCGCTCCCCTTCGCGGCCAGGCTGGGCTCAGGCTCCGCGCATGCGCGCCCCGCGTGCTCCGCGCACGCGCGCCCCGCGCTCCCCCGGGCCCCGCCCCCTCAAGGTGACCCTCGCTCGGCGGGCCTGCGCGGCCGGTCCGCTCCCCGCCACGCACCTGAGCAGCTGCCAGAGGTATCCGCGGAGCCCACCGTGGCCGCTGACCTGCTGCAGCCCCCGCCGCAACACCTGCACCAGCTCCATCCTCTCACCGCCGCCGCGGGCGACGTCCCGGCCGCAGACGGGGACCTTCCGGTGTGCGCCTGCGCGCCCGCGAGATGACTCCGGCCGGAACAAGCGACCCTCTGCACTACGGTTCCCGCGCACAAACGTTCCGGCCCGCGCCTGCGCACTTTCAAGCATTCCCCTGGCCCCTGTGCGTGGTCCTGTCCGCTGTGCGTGGTCCTGACCGGCCAGACTTTTTTTTTTAAATCAATAATAATAATAATAATGATGTTGGTACTTGTTAAGCGCTTACTATGTGCAGAGCACTCTTCTAAGCGCTGTGGCAGATGCAGGGTAATCAGGCTGTTCCATGGGAGGCTCACAGTCTTCATCCCCATTTTACAGATGTCACTGAGGCACAGAGAAGTTAAGTGACTTGCCCAGTCACACAGCTGCCAAGTGGGAGAGCCGGGATTCGAACCCATACCCTGATTCCCAAGCCCGGGCTCTTTCCACGGAGCCAATCTGCTTCTCATAATAATGACAGTATTTAAGCGCTTACTAGGTGCCGTGCTTTGGGGTATACAAGGTCATCAGTCTTCACTTAATAATGTTGGTATTTGTTAAGCGCTTACTATGTGCCGAGCACTGTTCTAAGCGCTGGGGTAGACATAGGGGAATCAGGTTGTCCCACATGGGGCTCACGGTCTTAATCCCCATTTTACAGATGAGGGAACTGAGGCACAGAGAAGTTAAGTGACTTGCCCACAGTCACACAGCCGACAAGTGGCAGAGCTGGAATTCGAACTCATGAGCCCTGACTCCAAAGCCCGTGCTCTTTCCACTGAGCCACGCTTTAATTCCACTGTGATAAACAGCTCAGCGGCAAGGATGGAGAATGAGAGTTTGATTTGCTTGGCGCCTTACACTACTATCTATTCCTCCAGCTGGCCAGGTTGGATAGTTGTGTAAATTTGTGATATTGACGTTGTGATGGGGAGGGAGGGGGTAAGAAGAGAATACTCTATATCTTTAGAATCTTCTAAGATTTCACCTAAAGTTGGCTCCCACCTAACATGTTTTCACGACCTCCCTTGTGTAGAACACTGTTTGGAATGTTCTTCCAAAAAAAAAAATCACACGCTGATCTAGTTAAAAAGTGATCTGACAGCAGAAGAAGTTGCTGTGCCCATGCAAACTATAATGCCAGTTTTCCTTAATGTGGATTTCTTCAAGATTGCAACCCTGTTACAGGAGAACTGCCTGTAATTTCTAAAAGAGATTGAAAACCCCTGCTCATAGTATGCATTTTCTTCCACTAGTAACTTAGATAACACTGAATGCCATTTTTAGAAGAGTGAAAATTTAAAACTGATATCTTTAAAACTCATTTTGAAACAATACCCTGTGAATCAACAAAAACTCCATTTTTAGTAGGACTAGAAACAGACAAAATTAAACAGTGCTTCAATTTATTTACACAATGATTTAAGTATTATTTTCCTACCAAATAGGATGAAGCAGCGTGGCTCAGTGGAAAGAGCACGGGCTTTGGAGTCAGGGCTCATGAGTTCGAATCCCAGCTCTGCCACTTGTCGGCTGTGTGACTGTGGGCAAGTCACTTAACTTCTCCGTGCCTCAGTTCCCTCATCTGTAAAATGGGGATTAAGACTGTGAGCCCCACGTGGGACAACCTGATTCCCCTATGTCTACCCCAGCGCTTAGAACAGTGCTCGGCACATAGTAAGCGCTTAACAAATACCAACATTATTATTATTATTACTTTCCTATGTCATGAAGTGTGATTCAGTATTCATCCAGATATTAATCCATATGAAATAAGAAACAAAAAGGTTGCAACAATTGTATTCTATAATAAAAAGTTACAATTTGTTTAAAAAATACAGCCAAAATAGAATTTACACTTTTAGTCAGATTCGAAGACATTTACAGCAGCTTTTATACAACAGCCAACACAACTTGGATGTACGGAGGGGTGAGGTCCATTCTACAGATGATATGCACACAGGGTTGTGATCAGTGTTTATTTCATTGCTTTTCAAAATTTGTGTGCTCCCGAGCCTTAAAAATGTGAAAAATACCCCTTTCCTAATTACTTCACTTTTCCCTACAGACTACTTAGTTTGGTGTGATCCAATCCTATCGGGAAGAAGGGTTGCAATTAAATACTCGCCGTTACATTGAAACCCAAGTTTCCTTTAAATTTAATAATTGCAAATTATATTTGCAAATGGGTGATAAAATTCCAAACATCCTCCTAATAAGGGATGGTGGTTAGTTCAATAACATCTGTTTCCAAACTACACAGATTACATCACATGATCAACAATACCTTGCTCCTTCACTAATGCAGAAGGTCCATGCTAACGTGAAAGTACAATTATAGTAGGAGGAAAATGGAATGAACAACAAAGAGCTTCCAGTGATATTGAAAAGACTAGAAAATGGTAATGCAGGTGATGCTTTAATACAATTCTTTTAAACACATCCAGATATATAAGTTTAACCAGGAAAAATACCTGAAAGACACATATACCCTAACCATAAGCCATATATACATTATTTGACTGGATAGTTTACTTAGCTCCTGCCTTTCTACACTGGATCCTTGAATTTGTAAAACTGCTGATTTTCTATAGTAAATACAGTCTTTCCTTCAGTTAAAACTTTCTCATCTTTCAACAAAGGTCCCATATATATAGATAGATATTGTCAAAAGTCCATTTTTAGTAGGCTGATAAAAATCTTGGGATGACTAATTGGTAAAGTGGTTGTAAACAAAGGAATTGGTGAAAACTAAAATTAAAAAAAAACAAATAGCTCCTCTTGTTGAAAAAGACTTGACAAAAATGCCCTTTTACCAACAAGCATATTTACAGACTTGGGACAAGACAGCATCTGGCAATTCATCATAAAAACAAAGAAACAGGATTGCTAAGTGATGAGTCATTGAAAACCAAATGCCTAGGAACAAGTCAGTTATCTAATTTTAGTCAATAGTCAAATCATCTAAAATGCCAATTACACGTATTTCTAATCTTAACCCTGGCTCCAATAAGGTATTTAAAAATAATTTAAGCAGCGGGTTGATTTGGATTTTTAAAAAGATGGACTAGTGTAACAATGACTAGGATTTCTAAGCATTTAGTTTAGGGCAATGCTACTTTCCTTGAAGTAGTCTCTCCAACTCAAAAAATTATGAGATGGCATTAATGCAAATTTTCATGGACAGTACTTTCAATACTGTCCAAAGTGAAGGCCACTAAATGTCCCTCTATTAACAAGATTGCTAAAGCAATAATGTTGTTTCAAAGTCCAAACTTGCCGATACAAATTTGTAGTTTAAAATCTGAGTACCCACAATGAAGATTTTAACAAGCCAAAAGCATCTGGCTAACTTCCAAGGAGAGGCCAAGATACTTAAACTGAATGAAAAAAAAAAGACAAGACACCTGGAAAACTGAAATGAAAATAACACTCAGAATAAAGTATTTTGGCAAATACTTTACTCTTGTACCAATTTTCTATTGCATAAATAAAAAGTGCTTACATCACCAGTATACAATACTAAAATACGTCAACTCTTGAGATCAGGAATGGCCTTTGTCCCATTGCCAGCAATGGGGAATAGGGATAGCAGGAAGAAAGGGAGGCACAGCCCATTAAGGGGTACACCATGGTATTTACAAAAGATTAATTAAAAAAAAAAAAAAAGGAAAAAGAAAAAAGTGAAAGCATATTTCTACTGTGACTTCCCTGCAATTTTAATGGTATGTTAGACCATTACACAAAACGAAGTTTCATCTCACTTATTAACTGGAACAAAATTGAATTCTGTTACAGAAATGTAAGATCCAAGAAAATCCCTAGAGGCCTCCTCAGAGTTTCAGACCATTAGATTTTCCTACCAGCTGGGGATCGATGATTATCACGCCATGAATAGAACATATTTCTGAAAGGAGGCTAATACACTTTTTTTTTTCTAAAACCAATCGGATTTTGACACCTTAGTTTAGCCACAGTCATGACACACACTCCTGATTACTTCTTTACCAAGGCTGGATTTCTGCTTTCGTTTTGTTTTTCACCAAAACAGGTATTCTTTGTCCATTTATATACAAAATCAGGATGGAAAATTCTTCCCAATTCTCATTAGAGTTAGAGTTGCTTTCCAAATTCTCAAAAAGCCAGGAGAAAAATCTAAGAAACTGAAAATGAATTTTCCAAAGGTTCTGGCTTCTTTTTAGCTTTTGGAGATAACAGTATAACCATTATAAACACTAGGGTTGCAGTCTTCAAATGCCATGTCCGATTATCTGAGAATTATAATCTGCAGTCTCCATTCTGAGAATATAAGGGATAATGCTGTCAATCTGCACATTACCGATGAGGCCAGCAAAAAACAACTCTTCTGTGATGGTAGCACTCATCAGCCTCAAGGCAGGCAGTCGGAGAAGCAGCCTAGATAACCTAGATGAGTAAACAAGTGTTAGGAATCAGAAAAAGGAAGATGAGGAAGAGAAAATTACACACCTAAAACAGAAATCCTTACTTTTAAATTCATTGTACTACTTGATCAGAAATTGGGCAGCAGAAGAAAATCTTCATTCTATACCAAAAAACAATCACAACTACTGCCTGGGGTCATTGTGGGATGTGCATAATCAAACAACCAATGGTATGCATTCATTGCTGCCCACAGGCTGAAGACCGGGAGTGTTCAAGACAAAGCAACACCGCCTTAATTTCTA
This sequence comes from Ornithorhynchus anatinus, assembly GCF_004115215.2. Lineage (NCBI taxonomy): Eukaryota > Metazoa > Chordata > Mammalia > Monotremata > Ornithorhynchidae > Ornithorhynchus > Ornithorhynchus anatinus. The sequence goes on from NC_041741.1 coordinate 34,742,599, forward strand.
AAAATACATTACCTCAAGAAGAACGATGGCCTGGTGCACTGCCCAACAACAACAGGGCTTTAATGGCTACATTATTCCTCAATAAATATTCCTTCACAACTGGAATAAGCTTACTGCAAAACCAGTTCCGGAACAGGCTCCAGGCTCCCAAATTTTAGGATTAGTTCTCCAGGTGACAAAAAGAGAAGCCTTGACCTTTTCCTCAAAAGCCCTGGGGTTTGCTGAATAACACACAAACAGGAACTTGACCTTAAAATCATTTGCTTCATCACCTATAAGTTCACTGTGGACAGGGAACGTGTCTCTTAACTCCATTATATTGTAGTCTCCCAAGTGCTTAGTACATAGTACATGGTAAATGCTCAATAAATACAATTGATTGATTGCCAATCACTTTGCTGGTTCATATCTTCCTTAGCATGAAAGGTTCTGGCTGGCATTTTCTTCTATAATAGTCCCGTTTGGTCCATGTGAAACACTTCTACCAAATAATCCAGACAATCTTGCAGGATAAATTCAGATACCTTCCATGGCTGTACTTGCGACCTCATCAGTAAATTTCAGGTAATGCCCACTTGCACTTCTCAAAGCTAGCAATCCAACCAAGACTTGCAGAAAAAAGTGGCTCAGGTGACCCTCCTTGCCCATTTGCTTTTTTCAAGTCATCATACAGATGCTTAGCCTTAGCTGAATAAAATGATGTCATTGGTGATTGTGTTTAAGTTCCACATACCTATAGGTGTCGTCTGGGTATGCTTTTGTTATGTAATCCTGAAATTCCATGTAAGCCTTTTCCTGAAATTTCTCAATTTGTCCCATGTTTTCTAAGCCTGGATGATCTGAAACAACAGTTACAGGTAATTAAGAAAGGGGGTTTGTAGGAGCATTATAAGGTGGTGAAGGTTGCAGTTTTGGTCAATCTGAGGAAGGCTGGGAATTCCATGCAAGGGATATGGTATGAGCCAAGGGGTTGGGGTGGGGGAGTCACTAGCAAGGTACAATTGTTTTATTTTTTTCCTAGGCTCTATGAACTTGGGCAAGCCACTCTAGGTTTCATATACTTCAGAAGCTTAAATATAAACCTGAGAAAAAATCGGAGTACAATAGAAAAAAAATCAGTTTGGGCATAATTTATAAAATGCTGACTTAGCTTCTGCTGCTTATTTTGATTTGCCTGACATTCTAAATATATATAAGCCTTTCAAAGCTCTACCCAAGGACAATACATATAGGGTAAAGGCCCAAGTAGCTTACTGAATAACATTTATTATTCCTTTTGTAGAAGCTAGTAAATAACAAAATATATATTTTGTCATCTGTGTAACTGTTTCTTTATAACAACCATACATTTTCCTCTAAGACCCAGTACAGAAATGAAAACTGACAGACTGGGGGTGATAAAGCCCCTGAGGTTAAAATTCTACAGGGAATCCTCCTGCCCGACCCATAGAAGCCATTCTGGCTGTTTCCAAGGCACTGCTGCTTTCTTTGAGCCTAGGCTCTATACGAACCAGCCTCTATGCTCTACTGACCTCACCTGAATCTAGCCTAGATGCAGAAATTGGGATATTTTCAAGGAACGAAGACCTCACAAGGCAACTGCTGCTTCCACAGGAAGCTTTGGGTTTTATCTCCTAAAGCGTAAGCTTGTTATGAGCAGGGAATGTGTCTACTAATTATGTTGTATTGTACTCGCCCAAGTGCTTAGAGTACAGTGTTCAGCACATATCAAGTGCTCAATATATACCAGTGATTCATTGACTGACCTCAGTCGCAAGCTAGAACTTTCTAATAAAGAAGGGAATCAGTCTAATGTTTACATACCTGGACTGAAGAGGACAATTGCTTTCAAGTAAGCATATTCATAGCCGTCAAGACAAAGTTTAACCATACTGTTACAGAATTCTTGTAGCTTGAAGATGTGCTCCATCACCAACTTCCCCCTTTCTGATGATAGTTTATCTACAATAATATCAAAGTGTTACCTTGCTTGCAAAATACATGCTATTTTTAGCTAAGCCATAGCTGTTTTCCTTTGAATTCTCAGTTCTAGACAACCTATTTATGGTCATTATTGATGGTTGAAAAACCTATAACACAGAACTATAAGTATGCAGTTCTTTATGCTCTTTAAAATGATTCTGTCAAATCCTGATTATCTCCTGGGAAATAATGTATCATCTACTCCAGTGATTCTAGAAAACTGAAAATTACCCAGCAAATTTTGAAAAAAAACAAAAAAAAAAGAAAAATTATTCAATATTTCCTCTTCCTAACATTAAATATTAAGATTATATTAACAATTGCGGTATTTGTTAAGCACATACAGTGTACTAAGCACTGGGTAGACACAAGATAAACAGGTCAGATATAGTAACTGTTCCACACAGGCTTGCCCAAGATTATACAGCAGGCAAGTGGCAGAGCAGATTTTAGAGGTTTAGCATCTTCTGACTCCCAGGTCCATGACCTTTCCGTTTTTCAAAGTCTCCTCTTGGTGGAGCCCGTGCAACTGAGGATGAGTGTGTTTCCAAACATTGTTGGGGCTCATTTATTGAAGAAAATCCAGTTTAAAAAAGTGCAGTCAGTTAGTTCAAAGTGGGAAGAAAATAAAAGCCAAACTTCTAATTTAAATGAACAAGTTTTTAATACTGCTGCTTCTTAACATGCATTCATTTTCTCCCTCAAATCAATGAATTATAGCAAACGTAGCACTCACAATCAAGTTTCTCACCCTGATACTACAGCTAAAAGAGCAGATCCTCGAAAATGACACGTGGAACAGTTGAACTGTGGTTCAACCAATATTTTCTATTGTACTCTCAAGTGTTTAGTCCAGTGCTCCACACATAGTAAAGATCCAACTGGAGAACAGAGAAGTTGAGAATAGACTAAGGAGAACTGCTGTATGTTCAAGAAGCTTGACTTGAACTCTCTAAAACGAAACCCGCCCAGGGTTTATTTTGCTAAAAGTAGTTCAGAAAACTGGGGGAGTAGGGGCTTCTATGTCACAATGTTTTGGGATAGTTCCCACCTTCCAAAAAGTCAGAAAATTATAAACTAAAGAATGCTCAAAAATCACAACTCAAGCTTGTTTAAGCAGAATATACTTTCAGATGAAGGAAACAGAAATTGAAATATGAATTCCAAGGATGAATCTACTGAAATTAATAACACAATAGTAATTACCATTAGATCAACATTTCATCTAAGACTGTCATGGGTCATTGCCATTTTAGAATACTCTTTAGACAAGCCTCATTAATTAACAGATTTTCATTAATATATTTCCTCATGGGGAGGGCACGGTAGAGATTTAATCTACAAATATTTTACTGCATGTCAAAATTGGCCTTTAAAGGCTACTGCTTTGAAGCTCAATGTGTAAACAGTAATCTTAGAAGGCATACCATTTGCTAAGAGTTTCTATTACAGTGACAAATGAATGGCTATTACAGTGACTCTGAAGCAAGCACATCTTTTGTCTTTGATGCTTTATAGGGAATTTTCACTTGTAAAATTTATCTAATGCCCCACCCCCCCACCCCACCAAATTGCAAGTATAAACATTCCCCACCCAAATAAATTTCACTAGAGGAAAGAGCACAAGCCTGGGAGTCAGAGGACCTGGGTTCTAATTCCGGCTCTGCCACTTGTCCTCTGTGTGACCTTGGGCAAGTCACTTAACTTCTCCGGGCCTCAGTTGCCTCATCTATAAAATGGGGGTTAAGACTGTGAGCCCCACGTGGGGAATGGACTGTGTCCAACCTGATTAACTTGCATCTATCCCAGTGTTTAGTACATTATGCCTGCCACAAAAAAAACCCCCATTTTACAAATGAGCTCCATCCTCTGTTCTGATAAAGGAAAGGTGTTTTGTTACCTTGCTGAAGGCTACTGTGAAGGTGGTTGACGAATGCAGTTAATATTGTTGCAACATTCATCACTTGGGAACACTGTGCAAGCCCAAGGGTGAACAGTTCATTCCAACAGGCTTTTACCAATGATATGCTGTTTTCCTGCCTGTTGGAACAACAAAAAAAAACAACTGTTCAGTTTAAGCCATTAGTAGCATTTTCTAAATATGATCCCGGTAAGACAGGACAGGACCTAGGCATAGTTAATGTGTTATCTCATTGATGCTCAAAGCATTTATTATAGTTGCTCAACATTTTGGACATTTATAGATCAAACGTCTTCAACAGCAACAGAATATCAGTTATCATGCATTTTAGCAATGTAAAGATGAGATATAAAAATTAAATTTAATTCAAAATTTCATCTAAAAATCAATAATGGACAATTGTAAGAAATAATGAAGTGATTCTAAAGAAACAAAACGCAACTTAAACATCCAATTGATAAGGCAAGCTATATATTTTTGCTTTCATGGGCCCATAATTTTTTCAGAGGAGACACCAAAAATAAACATATTACCTCAACTATATGGAGATTCAAAACCCCAGAGCAATGCGACTAAGAGTAAGATGACTGTGATGAAAAGAACCAGATGTAAGGAAGGGTACTGCTTATGGCCAATGCCCTACAAGGAGTCAAATATGTCAACAGCAATTTACAACACAATAAATAAAATAATAAAAGCTTCAAGGGAGCAGTATCAAAAGGGTTGGTGCTAATTTAGCTATTAAATATAAGCACAACCGATTAGAATACCATGCCTAGTTTTAGGGACGAGATATGGAGAAGTGACTAGAATCAAGGGAGGGAAATAAAAATATGAAAACGAAACAATAAGAGCAAGGGAGGTTAAATACCTACGAATTATTTATGTGGAAGAAGCAAAGCCTGAGGGATGGCTTATCAAATATAAGGAAGATGATGACGTTTTGGTACTCTATTCATGTTAAGACACTGGTAATGCTTCTCCTAGGGACATTTTGACTTCTGCCTTAAACTTCATGTGAGTTAAATACATTCTACTTTGATTTAATAAATATACACCATGGTATACTGCACAAACTACCTAGTGAAAATATTCACTTTCTGTTTATGAACTAACTGCTGCACAATAAAGTGGCCATGCAAACTTAAAATGTTACACTTTCCCAGTTTAACGTCTCACTGAAAATATATCTGCTTTAGGACAAACTCTCTATTCTCTAGGACTTTTTCTATGGTGCTTTACTGAGTGCTTACCATGTGCAAAACACTGTATTAAATGCTTGGGAGACTCCAATATGAGTTGGTAGACAGACACTAGTATGAATAAATAATAAATTACAATTTAAAGATATGTGCATAATTTAAAGACTTCAAAGACTTACCCTAAAGCCTGGAAAGAAGGAATGGAGCGTGCCCAGTGCATCGACAAAAACAGCAGGCGGGAGGCAGATTCACAGATATAGTGAACATTTAGGTATTCGGGCATGGGAGAAGGCATGGTGAGCTGGTATGAAATAAGGGACTGAGGTAAATTATCACATATAATCAAAATCATTAAACATCAGCTTATCTGGAATAACCTTAAAAGGAATATATCATAATACAAGTTTTGTTCGTCTGCAAACTTATTCCAAAATTCTGGAATAAGTCTAAATTTTAAATAAGTTTAAAGTCAACCGTGGCTTTTTACAGCCCATCACAGTGAGGCTATTATTCTAACTTCATCCCAAAACAACACTTACATATCTACACACAGTGGGCATTTGTAAATACTGGTGATGAATGAATGAATTTTATGTTGCACCACAAAGTCTATTCATGTGATACCTTTGTCTTTAGTCCCATTTGATCACATAATAGTTCACAAAAGGGTAGCCAACCAAATTAGTCCTACTGACTTTTAAATGTAACTACTGAAAAAATACAAGCATGGAATAGTATAACAACTGCCTTTGTTCAATATTAGCTACAATTCTTTTACTTAAACATTATAGAACACAAAAGAGTGGGGCAAACCTAATTTGAATTCCATTTATTCCGCAAGAACTTCCAGAAATCAATGTTTGGAAAATTTAGAGGTGAATCATCAAATTACAATACAAATAATTCTCTAATTATGGGTAAGCAAAATCTTAACACCTTAAATAGGATTATTTAGATTAAATTGCTTACATTAATTAAAACATATAACATTCAAGCGCTTAGTACAGTGCCTGGCACATAGTAAGTGCTTAACAAATACCATTATTATTATTATTATTATTAAATAGGGAAGCATCATACCTTTTCAGAGCTTGCCCCAGATGAGTGGAATAAATGGCCTGAAAAATTAGGGGAATGACCAAGATTACTAGTTTTAGGGGAAAAAGTACGATTATTTACAAAAATCCTCTGGTATGTAGTTTTAAATTATTTTCAAACAAATCCATAGTGTTTGCAATTGTCAAAATTATGCATGTAGATATTTGGCACGTGCACTTCTAGGGTGGTTACATTGAAGTAAAAATCAATTTAATATCCAATTGAGGGAATGCTATCTGCCTGGTTTAGCGGGCTCTGGGTTTATAAAAAGGAACTTCACCCTAATTTAGAAATTTGTTTTCAAAATGAAGATAGGAAACAAACAGGTTGGTATGATCGCCTACCTGCATTTAACTGTGGAGGTTACTGAAGGGGTTTACAAGCAGAGCAGCACAGCAGTACGGCCTCAATTCAAGAGAAACATCTATATTTAAGGTATTCAATGCATTGAAAGGGTTGCATTCTTAGAAATTCCATTTGAAAAACTAGCTTCTGCTGAATATATGACTCTCTCAAGTCTAAGGGATAGAAAAGGTCACGGGACCCTCTTTTATTCAGATAAAAGTCATTCCCTAGAAAGGTATCTTATCAAAAATTCTAGTGGTAGGAGTAGAGTAAATCCACAAATCTACCGATATAAGCAAACAGATTTCGCTCTAGTTTCCCGGGTCAAAACAAAAAATAAATGAGGCAGTGGTGGCTAGCACCCTATTAGCCCCAGGGCCCTCGCCACCATTTGAATCCCCTGCTGAAATTCCCTAGCTACCAGACATAGTTCAAGGAAGAGTCCGTCTGTTCTGGATAGGTGTTTCTTGCTTAGCCTAAAAGTGCATTTCCAGAGTAGAGAACTAGCAGTACTTGCACAAGAAATAAAAGCAGCAGTTTCATTACCAGCAACAGTTGTGAGGAGGGCAAAGGGGCAAACTGAGAATCTGGCAGAGGTTAGAGTCACCCATCAAAGAAAGAAGACAGAAGGAAAAGAAGAGGCTTAATGAATATGGGATAAGCCACACCTGCTGAATTGCTTCCTTACCAAGAAAACAGGGCAAAGGGGCTGTGGCTGGGGTGGACAGCCAATTAGGGAGGGAGTAGGGACCCCCTGCTAGCCCCAAGGGCTCCTGTGGTGGGAAGAAAGATCACAGGCTGGGATTCTGAGTGACCCTGCGATCATCTAGCTGGGAGATAACTGGGGTGATAAATCAAAGCTCTCAGAGCTAAAGGGAACTTTAGACCTATCTCAAGCTCTTTATTTCTTTCCTTCATATTGAAAAATTGCCCAGTGCTCCTAAATTCTGGAGGAATCTGCCAAAGCCCCTAAAATACGAAGAGGCTGGGGAACTGGCCTGCGACAAGGCAGATTACATAAATACAGAGAGATCACCACCACCATCAGTGGTATTTATTGGCGCTTACTGTGTGCAGAGCATTGCACTAAGTGCTTGGGTAAGTACAATACAAAAGAGGTGACAGAAACTCCCCATAGCTAATGAGCTTCAGGGTGGAAACTCCCTTCTCCATCGTCCCTGGAAAGTGGGGATAGATAATATGAACAGGACTTGGAACTGTGCAGGTTTTTAGGGAATGGAAATCCTGCTAGTCATGCCAATGGGTGAGTGCTGGGGAGAGTGTAATACCTTCCACCAGTTTGGGCTTAGAGTTTACCTAAATTCAATCACTGAAGACTTCCCAGCAAAGATTCCTGAGGGAGGAAAGAAGCCGTTCTGCCACCCTGGAACAGAGGAAGTAGAGAACTTAACTTCTCTCTGGTCTGGCTGCCTGCTCTCTAGAGAGGCAACCCTTTAAACTTTTCAAGGGCAAGCCTACAACATGTGGGAACAGTGATCATCACCATCGGTGGTATTTATTGAGTGCTGTGTGCAGAGCATTGTATTAGGTTCTTGGGCGAGTAAATTACAACAGAGTGTATAGACAAGTTCACTGCTCACATCAGAGCTTACCTGGCATGTCTCTTACCTCTGAAGAGATTTTATGACTAGGTAGAAAACAGATGAGTAGGCTGCTAGAGCAACAAGAAACCTCTTTAGTGTAACAGCACCTACAGTTAGTTGCATAGTTGTCACAACCACAAATAGGAAGTAGCAAATGCCATACTTTCCTTAATATATGGAGCACAAAATCAACCAATCTAAGAATGGCATCTACTGAATGTTTCCTGCATGGAGAGAACTGCTGAATAAACACCTTCTTCCCTGCTACCTTGGGAGGATACCTACTCAAGCTAGTGAGGTCAGATAACTACCATGTTTAGCACCCCTCCCTGAAACTTAAAATGCTTTAAAAAAAACTACCCAAGAGGGCCTGAGGGAGCAGAGGAAGAGCAAAAGTTTAAGTGCTTTGGACAGAAATTTTTATGGTCTGTCCTCTTAATAAATCGAGATGACTTTTTTCCTCCTTCAGAAGCTACATTCCTTTAATGGTACTGTCACATGTGTACTCCCCAACATTTCTGCTATAGGAAAAAGAGGAATTTTAATGAATTTTTTTTACAGTATTTGCTATGTACTTATTATGTGCCAGGCACTATACTAAGCACTGAGATAGACACAAACTAATCAGGTTGGACACTGTTCAATCTCAATCGCCAATTTACAGATGAGGTAACTGAGCCACAGAGAAGTTAAGTGACTTGCCCAAGGTCACCCAGCTAACAAGTGACGGAGCTGGGATTGGAACCCAGATCCTGCTGCCTTCCAAGCCCGTGTTCCATCCAATAGGCCACACTACTTCTCAATTTAGAATAGGGTGGGATAATAAGGGAGCTTGACCCGTTTCTACATTGAAAATGGCTAAAATAATGAAAGAAAACAAAATTTATAATGTAGATATTGGAAGAGAGCAGGATATGTAAGCAGCTAATAAAAGGAAGTCTAAAGTGCATTGAGGAAACTATTAAGATTATTTTAAAACACTATTTTAGCTCACAAAGACTGTCGGCAGATTATAAAATATAGCAGCAGTGGCTAGAATAACCTGGCATGTAGCAGAGAGCTACTGGCTAATTTTTAAGCAAAGATGAGGTACAGTACATCATCTCAGCAATAACAGCTACCACCACTAACAGAAGAGACAGAAGAGACATGAACTCAGCGTGGAAAAGCTTTTGAACATCCTTTTAGCAGTGCTATATCAAATATTTGAAAAAAGCAGGTGGTGGCTTGAAGTCAAGAGAAGAGAAAATGGCCTTTTGAAGGTAACAACTTGAGAGACTAGCATAGCTTATAAACTAGGACAAGTGACAAAAAAGCCTTGGCTATCAGATACAGTTTATAAACAGTACAAGTTAAGAGATGACAAGAGATGAAAAGAGATGAAAGGATAGATTAAGCACACACACAGAGACATGTATTGCAAGAAGACACAAGTGTCTTCAGGCTGAAGAGTTAGAAAGAGCAACTCATACAGTAAGAAGTTGAAACCAGAAAAAAATATTTCTGAGCAAGCACAACCCTCGTGGCCATTTTTAAAGCAGAGACTATTTTGTGTCCTGCTCTGCTCGGATAACACATTATCCCACATCCCTCCATGAGAGAAGTGGTAAGCAGATCATACCCTGCAGTGCCCCCTGGACTGAAAAATATTTTATCCTCAGCTAAAAAAAAAGGGATACAATCTGGTATTAAAAATGTTTGAATTTCACACCTCCATCATGCTGACATTTAGAGGACAGTTAACATTCAGGCCATGAGCACATAACGGTCCAACCTGACAACAGTAAGTACAAATGTCCAACAAGCAGTTATTTGCAAAGCAGCAATGGTGTGGCTAATAACAGCACTGCAACTTTCCTTTATCTGTTTATGTGACTACAAAAGGGAATGAATATGTACTAGGAGATTCTGTGAGTTCAGAACAAAAATTAAAGTCAGGGAATTTTTATGGGGGAAAATATGGGAGGGAAGTGGTAACTAAGTTTGATGAGTCTGGAATATTGGGATGGACAGAGTGCTTCAGTCATATTATGGGTCTCCCAATTTAACCTCCTCTAGAAAAATTTACTCCAAGGGAAACATTTTCTAATGTGTTCCTTCACTTTTAATGTTTCTTTTTAAACTCCTGAGTGAAAGATCCCATAAATAAATGCACATCTCCCATCCCCTCAAATAAACTCCTACATATTTAAACCCTGAAAAAGGTGAAAGGTTTCAATTTGGAGACATAGACAATTTCTTTTAACCCTAACTTTTTGAAATAGTCAACTAATTTCAAGTAAATACTGTTAAATTTATCTCCAAGAATTAAACTTATTAAGAATAAAGGTGTCATTTTACAGTGAGTGAATATGCTGCCAAAATATCCCTATCTTAGATGTTCCATTTTTCTGAACAGCCAGTAGCTAGTCATTGAACAAAAGCAGTGCATTCAACAGAACATGAATGCCAATACTGAAAACACAGTAAAAATATATTTTCAAATACATAACTAACTTTTGCCCACAAGCCCTATGAAGTGCTCAATTTAGAAACTGCACATATATAAATTAACTAAGGTGCTTTACTAGGGTCATGCTTGCATGGTCTGATATATTGTTTTTTAAAAGACAAATCAATTGCCATTTTAATAAATGGTATTAAAAGATTTACTTGACTTCAAAAGCAGAGGGAAACCACTTCTATGCTTTTGAAGTTGGATGAAGAGTAAAGAGACCCATAAAGTAGAAATTAAATTGGATGAATAACAACATGTGAAATAAAAATATGCAAAAAAATACAAGAAATACCCTGAAGGCTACATGAGCATCGCTGAGAAGTGGTCCTTCTATTTCAACAATATTCATGCTTGATTCTCCGGCAATGAGGTGTACACTGGCTTCCATGTTTTCTACTGAGTTCTGACATGCTGCACTTTCACCTGGATTTAATGCTTTTGCAAGGGTATCAAAAGCCCTATAAGAAAATACCAATGTTACGAGCTCAAACTACACAAAAAAGATAGCATACAAATAACAATATATAAATCTAGGAAATATCATTACCATGAAAAATAAACCTTTTAAAAAAATGGAGATTATATAATTTCTAAAAAGAATACTGAAAAACCCATGAAAATCTACCTATCATATAACAGGGAGCCTTTAAAATTTTTCCTAATGACCAAGGTAAACAATATACTTTAGCTTGCACAGAAAATCTCTCTCTCTTTTCTTAATGTTATCTGTTAAGCATTTATTATGTGCCAGGCAATGTACTAAATACTAAATTAAATACAAGCTGCTCAGGTTGAACACCGTTCATGTCCCACAACAGGTTTACAGTCTTAATCCCCATTTTACAGATGAGGTAACAAGCACAGAGAATTTAAGTGACTTAATAATAATAATAATTACGGTACTTGTTAAGTGTTTACTATGTATCAAGCACTGTTTTAAGCACTGGGGTAAATACAAGGCAATCGGGTTGAGCATAGTCCTCTCCCACATGGGGCTCGCAGTCTCAATCCCTATTTGACAGATCAGGTAATTGAGGCCCAGAGAAGTGAAGTGACTTGCCCAAGGTCACACAAGTGGCAGTCCTCGAATTAGAACCCACGACCTCTGTCTTCCATGAGACAATTTACCATATGATAGATATTGTGAGGGCTTATAAGAGAAAAGTATGTTTTTGATGACAAAATTTAGAGAAAAAATTTGAAAACTCTAGGTGAAAATCTTCTAGGAATTAGGAAATCATTCAGTTTCCCTTTAAAGTAATTTGAATTATGGCACTTTAAAGAAAAAAAACTTCATAATTTGTAACAGGATACAAACGTGGCAGCTAGAAAAATTCAAAATCTAATAGTCGCCCTTTATTATCCCAATGAAAACAAAATTAATCATCAAATCTGCATTTCAACTGGTTCCAAAATAAACACTGTTGATCATTGTTAAAAGGATAATAATTCCCAGGATATTTTCTTTATTCAGTAATACTTTATTTGTGATATTTTAATAATCTTCGGTGTTCCTGGCTTATGTGTCTAATCACAATATCAGTGTTTTTAATAATAATAATAATAATGATGTTGGTATTTGTTTGGAGAAGCAGCGTGGCTCAGTGGAAAGAGCACGGGCTTTGGAGTCAGGGCTCATGAGTTCGAATCCCAGCTCTGCCAGTTGTCGGCTGTGTGACTGTGGGCAAGTCACTTAACTTCTCTGGGCCTCAGTTCCCTCATCTGTAAAATGGGGATTAAGACTGTGAGCCCCATGTGGGACAACCTGATTCCCCTATGTCTACCCCAGCGCTTAGAACAGTGCTCGGCACATAGTAAGCGCTTAACAAATACCAACATTATTATTAAGCGCTTACTATGTGCCAAGCACTTTTCTAAGCGCTGGGGTAGACACAGGGAATCAGGTTGTCCCACGTGGGGCTCACAGTCTTAATCCCCATTTTACAGATGAGGTAACTGAGGCACCAAGAAGTGAAGTGACTTGCCCAAAGTCACACAGCTGACAAATGGCCGAGCCGGGATTTGAACCCATGACCTCTGACTCCAAAGCCCGTGCTCTTTCCACTGAGCCACGCTGCTCCCCCCTGCCGCCTGTTTTTTCAACCGCATTACTAGGTAAGATGGAAAAATTCACTTTTCTTAATAATTGTCATTATGGCATTTGTTAGTAATCTACTGCAGAGCAGTTTTCTAAACACTAGGGTAGATACAAGTTAAGTAGATGGACAGAGTCCTCATCCCAGATGAGGCTTCCAGGTAAGTAAACACACAAAATAGATTTTACCTTGTAACATCGCTGCTGGCTTGCTCCTCTGGTTGAATTTCAGACAGTGATGTATCTCCATTGCTTAAGCTTTCAATCATGGAGAGATCAGTACTACTACTTTGTGAAATATCTTTTGCTTTGCCAAGACTTGCTAGGGATGTAACCACGTTGGCTAATGTGCTCAAATCCCCCTGACATGCTTCAGCCTTAAAGGTAAAATTTCAAAATACAATTTTAGTCAAAAAGTTATTTTCATTCCAAAAAAAATTAGCAAATCTTCAAAAATTTGAGTATGCTAGAAATTCATATAATCTTATCTGAGACTGCGTACATAATTTCTCAAAATACCCTCCTTAGTAGCATACATAAAACTTTCTCTATGAAGCACTTTGCATCTTTGCCAGTCAGAAGAAATAACATTTATTTCTGAAAAGTTATTTATAAAATGGACAGTTTGGACCTACAAAATGGATACTCTAAAAAAGCAAAAGTCCACACTAGTATTTAATTCACAACATACCTTATCTTGTGCCATCAGCATAGCTGACTCACTTTTTACTCCAGATTGATGAATATTCACAAACATTCCTGAATCTAACAATCCAGTTGACCTTGTAATGAACAGACAGGCATTTTAGGTTTGCCATTTCTTTAGGGAAGAAAAAAAACCACAGCTATTTAATCAATTATTTTTACTTTACCTGGCTGTTTCACTATCTGTTACAAAAGTTGGAGTTGCAGCTAATGGACTGCGGAGGTCTTTTCGGATGTAGATCTTTTCTGTTGAAGCAGCACAATTGGAGGATTTTTCTCTTGAAACTTCAATAGGTTTCCTTTCACACTGAACAGCTACAAGGAATTGTGATACTGTTAGAATATTTTGATGTAACAATAAAACAAAGTACAGTATAGCCAAAACATCAAATCTCTTTTAAAAAAAAGTCCCCACATGCAATACTGATTGATTTTATTTCCTCTCACTCCCTTGCTAACTTTTAGTGAAGGTTCTGAGGAGAGAAATGAGAAGAGAGAAGTAGAGGAGGCCTGGATATTCAGCTCCTAATTTCAAACCTGGCTGTATCTTTATAATAAAATGGGGTTTGTCACTCAGTGAATCTCCTCTAGTACATACTGTTATCTATTTTGTTTTACTATTTATGTTCAAGAAGATTTATTTTCTCATGTTTCCTTGGTATATTCCCACTCTACACGCTAAGTCTGTAAACTCATAAACTTCTATAAATTTCCTAGAACTCCTAAATCCACTGTGGCAAAGAATGGGTGCTCAATTTATAGGGCTCGTTATGCTGAAAATGGATAAAAAATTTAAAATTAGTCTGAGATGAGCTTTGTCTCTGCCACTTGACTAGGGATATTATTACTACTAAGGCTGGATCGGACTGTTAAACTGCTTGCATTTTTCTATATTTCTAAAAGGAAGATAAGCTTTTGTTTATCTTGGCGATGTTTACAAAAAACTAGAAATGTCTGGTTCTTTAGATAAATGCTCTCAAGAGGCAAAACAGTAGATTTGGGAATGAACTGAAGAATATAACTATGAAAGCCAGATACCCAGTAATGTCACTTATCAGGATTTGCAGTCATTTAAAATAAAATAAAAAACTATAAATTGTTGATGATGATGGTATTTTTTGAAGTACTTACTATGGGCCAAGCACTGTTCTAAGCACTGGGGTAGATATAAAGTCATAAGGTTGGACACGGTCCCTGTCCCACATTGGGCTCACAGTTTTCTTCCCCATTTTACAGATGAGGGATCTGAGGCACAGGGAAATTAAGTGACTTGCCCAAGGTCACACAGCACATTTTTGAGACTAGTTTGTATCTTGACTTGTCAAAAAAACACTCCTAAATTTACTTTTTTCTTCTCATTTTACAGCTTAAGTTTATACTCACAGTCCTGTTTCATTCCAAATGCAATACATCTCTGAAGCCGGCAGTATTGACATCTGTTTCGGTGGTGTTTATTGATGATGCAGTCTTTTGATCCTCGACATGAGTATACTAAATTTTTTCTGATACTTCTTTTAAAGAAACCTTTGCATCCTTCACAAGTTACTGCTCCATAATGACGCCCTAGTTGCAGGTTTATAAAAATTGAAAGCATTTTATACCTCTTTCTTATGAGAAGTCAATAAATACAAAGGCTCACTTTATGCTCTAGATAAAAAAAATAGCACTAAAATTCAGGATATAGTTCCCAATTTAGTCACTTAGACAATATTAAAGTAGATCCAACGTCCCAACATTAATAGTGTGGGCATGGTTGAAAACAACGGACGATAGGCTTGAAAATTGAATTCCTAAATCAAAGAAACAATATCAGTATATAAGAGAGTCTCAAATCCCTGCATGAATGGAGGGGAACATTAGTATGGAAAATTTAAACAGGGCGTACATTCCCTAAGATACACCTACATTAATTTATTTTGGTCAAAACTGATCTACCTCAGCAGCACTGAGGTGAAGATGCAAAGGACCAGCCAGAGTCTAGGTCACTCCTATTTGGGTTTTACCTGAAAGGCCTAAGGTATTTTAGAAATGCCATTATTAGGACCAACACTCTCTTCAACCCAGTATTTAGTTTCTCTATGCAAGGGTGTATCCTGGCTTTCTTAACACACATCCTGGTTTTGGAAATATTATCAATCAATGGTATTTACTGAGCACTTATTCGGGACAGAACACTGTACTAAGCGCTTGGGAGATTACAGTACAACAGAGTTAGCTGACACATTCCCTGCACACAATGAGCTTAAAGTCTAGACGAGCTATATTGTCTAATATACCTAACTTTCCCTCTGGTAACTCATGGATCTCTCATCCTTGAATCTACTGATATTTCAATCTGTATAACTCTCTGTGGTAGAAAATTCCACTCCCTATGAACAAAGTGCTTCTCTCCCACTGCCTCCAAACTTTACTGGGTGCCCTTTCATTCTGGTGTTATCCGAATGGGCAAGCTACAGGTGCTCTCCATTACATCACTTGTGATTTTTTATAACGTGCAATTGTGACCTTTTAAGTCTAACCTTTGTATCCCCTGAGTGAAGTTGCTCATGGTATGGCTTATGGCTTATATGGTACCAAACACTTTTTTGCTTTATATGGCCTTCTTGGTTTGGAGTATGAAGGGGAGGAATAGAAAAAGAGAAAAAGAGAGAATGAGAAAAAGAGAGAAAGAGAGAGAGAGAGAGAGTGAAGTCCAACAAATTATTACCCTTCCCGGTGGTTCTGCTACTAAGTCAATAATTTGAGAAAAGTCAGTTGGAAAGGACAATCTCCAGGTCCCCTCTAGCCTTATAATTTTCAATTTCCCTTTTAAAATAATGAATTTGTTAAACATACTTTTCTATAATGAAAATTCTTTCCCAGTATTTTTGTTTACTTATTTTTTACAAATCCATTTGGCTATCTTATACTATCTCTAAATTAGATGTAACACAATCAGAATGGGAACATTTGAGTAAGCAGCTATGTAAAAATTCACCTGCCTTTTTCTTTTAAGTACTTTATTTCTAAATAAAAATCAGAATTAAAATTAGGCAGTCCTTTACCTAATAAAGAAGTAAGCATTTTACAAATGAAAAAGGTTTTTGCAAAGTTGTGATTTAAATACAACTCAGAACTGGATTTTTACAAAACAGTACTGCTACAGAAATTACCTGATGCCTTGTCCCCACATACAACACAAAGGTCAAATATTTTATTTGGCGTTTGATCTGTGGAAGAGTTATCTGTTAAGATCTGCAATAGAAGAAGATAATTACTTTTCACTTTTTGCCCCCCAAACAGCAATTCATCATTAGAGCAAATCTTCCCTTTTTTCTTCAAAATTCACTTTGCTTCAAAACAGACTGTTCATTCTATTTCTCAATAATACCACTTATTAAATATTCACTATTTTCCAAGCCCTGTGCTAAGTACTGGGGTAAACACAAGCCTAAATCAGACCAGAGGGGGAGAGAACAGGTACTTTACCACTATTTTACAGATGAAGAAATAGAGATTCAGAAAAGGTAAAGGACTTGCCCATGGTCACATAGGAGGCAAGTTGTGAAGCAGGGACTAGAATCTGTTCTCCCTGCTGCCTGTTCTGTGCTCTTCCACTAAGACAAGCTTTTTTCACAAAATCAAAATATTCCTAATAATTTCCTTCAAGCAAGAAATAAACGAATGTATAATTTCAATCTTACAAAATACAGACAAAAAGTTCCCTAAGAAATACCTTCTCAACCACAACAATTATTCTAGAATAAGAAAACGAAAAAAAATTCCTAAATTCCCATATTCTACAATGTTGTTGGGTCTAGCCTTATGAAACACTATTTAATTTTTTAGGCTTTGGAGCAAACACAGAAATACAATGAATCTATTGCAATAAGTGGATCACATAAATGATTCCTAACATTTATCAACTGAACACTGAAAGTCCTTAATAAATACCACTGATTAACACTTCATTGTCAGGAACTATTGTAATTTTTTGCAGCCCACACTGTTCATAAATTGTGTCTGGATATGAGGTAAATAGCCACTGTGATTCTCTTTACATATGCAAATTTTGGGCATGCTACCTTTTTGAACAGTTTCTGAAGTCTTACCTGAATGTGCTGTGCAGACAGATCAGGAGTTGCAAAAAACAACTGATTGACACCTGACGCATCTGGTGTTGCAAGAAAAACCTTTCCTGGGGTGGATTCTTGCCTTGCAAGTATAACTTTGCTTGGGTTTGCGCTGTCATGATTTGTTAAGATGAACTGCTTGCTTGATGTGCTCTGATCAAGTGCTGTCACAATTTGAATTTTCTGGCCAGTTTGCTGATCTGTAACAATCTAACAAAACATTTGCCTCCGTTTATTATCCTATTTTACTTTTCCTTTTTTTTCTCAGAGACACTCTCTACACTGAATGGCTGTAAGAGCCAAACATTAGATGGAGAATTGATGCAATGTAAGTCATTTTTTAGTCCCCGAACAGCTAGTAAAACACCCAAGCACGAATCACATGTATACATTATCTAGAACATTGGACAGCAACATATTGACATTGGGATGCATTTGGTTCCAAGTCCAAACTTCTGTTTGGAATTCAAATTCAGTGAGGAAGTCATTCTCTGACATAGCACTTACTCGGTTATTCTGGGAGTGGTGCAATCCTGGAACTGGAAAAGAACCTAGGCACTTTCAAGATGAGCTTGAGTTGCAAATACTAGGAAATATCTTGCAATCTTGCACATGCCCCTTCAAGAAGGGGTAATGCAGCAAAATATCAATTTTTTTCTGGGTTCAGCCTTATTATGAACAAATGGATTTGGGCTTGAATTAAAAAAGCTCTAAACCACAGTCAAGAATGACACTATGGAATAATCTATAAACCTCTTCTGGACTTTCTTATCCCCATAGTACTTACCTGATGACCTCTCTCTCTCACCGCTTGAGTACATACTTAAAATCGATGGTGGTGGAAATCAAACCCATTTAATGCAAGTGTCCTTCCCCACCAAAAATCAATTTTCACAAAAACAGAAAATAAAACACAACCAAACATCACAAAACAGATATCTTCACATGGAGGTAAGTGTAAAAGGGGACTATATTGGCTTTAAGATGTTAAGTGTATGTCCATTTATACAAACATTTGATAACTGTTTCAAATGAAATCATTTCTGACGGGCTTGCAAAAGGAAAGGAGTTTATATTAGTAGCATTATCTCCCCTATGTAGGTTAGATAGAATGATCTGTAGCAATACTATCATATGCCCACTGCATACCTCTCCTTCTCCCTATTCAACCAATAGTTTTTGAATATGTATGCAATTTCAGAGAACTAACCACGTATACCAGTTTAATTAGTAAAGGACCTCATTCACAATAAGCAAATTGCAGCTCCTTGTGGGCTGGGAACATGTCTACTAACTCTGTTATAGTGAACTTTCCCAAGTGCTTAGTACAGTGCTCTGCACACCCTAAGTGCTCATAAAATACTGTAGATTGATATAAAAATGAAAACTCCATGGTGATGCTATACAGTTAATTTTAGCTCTACACATCTCTTAATAGTTATTTTCGCAAACGTTTTAAAGATAGAAAAGGATTTGTCATAAGAATTTTAAAAGGTTATCTTTTTGAAAGGTCTGCAATATGTCCATATTTTGAGAACTGAACACTCTGTTCGAAGTTCCTTCAGTTACACCCAACACAGCAGACTGTAGGGTTGATAATTATAATGATAACAATAATAACGGTACTTATTAAGCACTTACTATGTGCCAAGGACTGTTAATATACAGGTTAATCAGGTTGGACATAGTCTCTGTCCCACATGAAGCTCTCAGTCTCCATCCCCATTTGACAGATGAGGTAACTGAAGCCCAGAAGTGAAATGACTTGCCCAAGGTCAGGCAGCAGACACGTAGAGGAGCAGATATTCAAACTCAGGTCCTTCTGACTCCCAGGCCCATGCTCTACCCACTAAGCCATGCTGCTTCTACAGATGATGGACAGAATAATCATTTGGTAGTCTATAACACCCCTGAAGAGTTTCCCCGGGCTTGGAGAACTTGTCTCTAGGCTACATTTTAGAAACCACACAACAGGACTTTTCCCACTGATGGATTACATCTTGGAGCCAAAATGTCATAAGTATTCTTATATGGACATTGCAAAACTCCAAATATGGGCTTAGATAGGTTGGCTATAGGGTTCTTAAGTTTCTGAGCTAAACTGCACAGCATCCAATAATCTGGGAAGTATGGCAAAATTCAATAAATACACAAGAGGTCCACTGTGACTAGACTGAAAAGGACAGAGGGTCCCAGGGCTTATAAATGCTCTGGTCAGCCCTATGATTAAGAAATCTTCTGTTCAAACCCCTTTCGGGAAATCCTGCTCTGACTATAATTACCTTCGGCCCACCAATATGCAACCAAACTACCATAGCTCCAAAACTTAGCTCTAAAGGAAAGAAAAACTAGAAGGGGTAGCACTATTTGGTATGGATTTCTTCCCTATTATGGATTTTACCTGCTGGGCTCTTCTTTTGCTCTGAATTTTTGAAGGTTGCTGATCCATCTTTACCCTGTAATCTCTCAGGAATAAAAACTCTTTTGTCTTGGGCTGAAAATACAGTTAAGATTTATGATCCCTGTTAGAAGTGAATGGAACTGTTTCACCCCATTCACCAGGCTAGAACTGGAAGGTATTTGGGCTAAATACTATCTGTCAAAAAGACTATCTTCTGCAGAAGCTCCTCTTGATTCTTTGAAGCCCTGAAATTTATAAAAATGCACTGTAACTGACAGGGAAATAACTGTGGATAAAATGAACTGGGTGTGAGAAGGCAGAGATAACAGAGCCATTGCACTGAGCCCTCTGAGGGAGAGTTTCATTCCTCCCTGACTCTGTCCCAGTAGGATGGGTTTGAGTAGATGGATGTCAGGTAGACCCTACATTTAACAGCTCCAGCCTCTTTAGAGGGAGCACAAAATGAGTAGTTTCCAAGTTTTGGTTTTTTCCCCAAACATCTCAGAATAAATATACCTGTATGCGCTGTGGTAAAGCAAGACCTGAATCTGCTGGGACAATCTGTATTCTTTGGGCAGTCCCATCCATTACTGCACCTTGAGACTGTGCAATCTAAAAGTAAAGAAACATGTAATTGGGGTAATAGTTACTTAAGGATAATGCTCTGTAACATTGACTCTTCAGACGAATCAGCACGAAAATATAAATATAGCTAGCTGAGTGCTACTTTGTGGCAAGCTGAATCAGATATCTTTCAACACAATTTTCCTGAGGGGGAGACTAATAGAGCAGTGGTTCTCAAGTGTGATCACCCAAGAATTAGCTGTGACGGCCAATAAGTAGTCAAATAATTAAAATAGTTATTTTTGAAAATTTTGCTTTTTGGCTACTTTCAGTTCTTATATGCCCAGGTACCTTCCATTTAAAGCTACGTATATCATTGTTAGTTGTAATTTTTAAAAGACGCATGAACAAAAATGTCATGGCGGCCCCAGCAGAGGTCATAGCAAAAATATTCGAGAACCATTACCATAGATTCATATTGCTTGCGACACTCTTTCTCTTGTCACGATTCTCTTAATTCTTTGGCTAGGAAGAGTTCAGAACACCTTCAGGGTATCAGACTATAAGAAAGGAGTGGAGGGAAAGGCTGCCTGTGAGTTACACAGTTGCATCAGGTCTGCAAACTAATTATTGTTCCTCTAAATACTTTGTGGGATACAGTTTGAATGGCAAATGATGATAACAGTAAAAAAAAAATCTCACTTAACATGACTTCAGAAGACAGCATCAACTTCAGGAGATTTGCCTCATAGGAGGTTCAAATTCTCCAGCAGAATTTAAGTTAAATGTAGCAAAAGATTAATTTGGGGGAAAACAGAGAACCAGCCCCCTTTTTCACAAGTGCTTTAAAGCTTTAATGTGAGATAGTTCTTGCAACAGTCAGGTCGACTCTGGCTCTGCTGAGTAAAGCATCGAATGATGAGAACAATGAAATCTGAAAAAGAAGTGGGTGAGGGGGAAGGAAAATTATTTACATTCAAGAGGAATGCTAAAGAGCAATCTGAATGCTAATTCACCCAGCTGTTGTGCTCCTGAAGATACTTCCTGGGCTCCTGCTGACTTGAGCTAATTCCCCTGGCCCCAAGATGATTGGGAGCTAAGTTAGGGACACCTGGCTGCTCTTCTCTGGAGTTAAGAGACAAGTGGGACCTGTGCATTTCCAAGGTAGTTTAGCCTCCAGATCTCTTCGCAGTCAGACCCACAGCACACTGTGGTGGAGGGGAGCAGAAATGAAGAGCCACATAGAAGTGGCAGAAAGGGAGAGGGGACAATGAAAGGGAGGGGGAAGAAACGGGAGGTGGGCTGGGGAGAGAAATAGAAAGGGAGGGGAAGGGAGTGGAGGAAAGGGGATAAGGAGAGGAGGAAGGTAAGAGGAAGGCGATGAAGGGGATGAAGGGAGGAAGAGATGAAGAGGGGCAGGAAGAGTGGAGAAGGGGATTAAAGACAGGAGCGGAGGGAAGGGAAGGAGGGATATGAGAGGGAAGGGAGAGTGGGATGGGCAACAAGAAACATCCAGAAATAAGGGTGTTTCAATATGGAAAGTCTAAGATCATAAGAGGATCATTAAAATTAACAAAATCATAACTAATTTGATCCACAACAGAGGACTTTTTCCACCAATTCCAGACTGCAGGATAACTTTTGAAAAACGATGGTGATAGGTTCAAAAGAGAGGATATAAAGTTTCTCAAGAGAGGAGATTCTTTATAGTTTCATAAACAAAAACAAGGGATGAGGTTTCTGGTCCTGAACCCTTCAAGAGGTGACAGAGAGGTCACCCATCGTTTATGATGGGAGACTCTATCATTATCGTCATCAGCCCCCAAGGCCATCTTAGAACAGAATTCCCAAAAGGTGCTGAAAGGGCTCAGGACAACTCCAGTGACATCCTCCTCCTCCTCCTCCTCATAATAATAAGAACTGGGGTATTGCTAAGTATTTACTCTATGCCAAGCATTTTTCTAAGAAGTGGGGAAGACAAGATAATCAGGTTGGGCACAGCCCGTCTCATCTGGGACTTACAGTCTATGGGAAAGGGAGATCAGGTACTTAATTCTTATTTTGCAGAGAGGAAACAGGCACAGAGATGTTAAGTAAATTGCCCAAGGTCACACAGCAGGCTAGTAGGGGAGCCGAGAGTAAAAGAAACCAGGTCCTCCTGACTCCGAGGGGCTGTAGCTCCTTCTGCTACAGCTTCTGCAGCTTCTCGTTAAATTCCCAACCACGTTTTCTCTCACAGGAATCACTTAGTGTACATGAAGGCTTGACAAAAAAAATAATTATAATTTACAAAGAATCTGCCATCTTGAGGAACATATTGCCACCAAGTTTCAATAATTACCCTTTAGTCTGGAAAGAATTCTCTAGACTGTAGGCTCGCTGTAGGCAGGGAGTGTTTCTATCAACTGTGTTATACTTTTCTCTCCCAAGGGCTTAGTACAGTGCTCTGCATACAGTAAGGGCTCCAAATACCATTGATTGATTGACTGGAATTAATGAAGAACAATTCTGTGTTCCCCTGGTTCACACTATTTATGATTTTGCAAATTTTAATGATCCTTTCCTGGTTTTGTCTTTCCAGCTACAAGACTCCTAATCGTCTCAGTCTCTTCCCTTTGGAAAGCAACTCCACCTTCCCGATCATCTTGGTGGTGTCTCTGATTCATTTACGGCTTTTCTAGATCCTTTCCAAAATATTGCAAATAGAACTCCAGGTAGCACACCCAGTTTCTCTACAATATAGGGCTGCATTCTTGGAAAAAACATGCTAAGGAAAACTTGTGTAATATTTGCTTTTGTCCAAAGCTGCATGCATGTGCATGACTGATTCTTCCAATGCCACAGTGAGCTGTATTCAAAACAGAAGTGTGTTGTCAGAAGAATGGCCCCCTATTCCCTAACAGTGTTTTTACTAAAACAGGTACTGAAGGTACATTTTATGGGAGAGCTGAGTGTACTGCAGATATGGATGAATCATGATTTTAGAGAATAGTAAAACTACGCTTTTGTTTTGTTTTCTGCCTTCCTGATTCCCGGATTGATGCCCAGATGACCTTATTGGGAGCAACAGTCAACAGATAGCTTTTGTACTGGTAACCAAATTGTGAGATAATTTCTAAACTGAAAGTGTAATACCATAGCACCTTTGTTCTTACTCTCAATGAAACAGCTCCTATTCTTCCCAGATAATTAGAATATGGTGGAGGAAAAAGCCCTACTGGAGGCTCACCTCTCCAAGAGGCCTTTCCAAGCTAAGCCCCCCTTTTCCTCAGCTCCCCCTCCCTCCCGTGTCACGACTGGCTCCTTTTGCCCTTTCCCTGCTCTCTCCGCTTCACAGCACTTATGTATATATAGCTATAATTCTATTTATTTATATTGATGCCTGTACACTCATTTTGATGTCTGTCTGCCCCCTTCTAGACTGTATGCCCGGGGAGGGCATGGATTGTTTTTCTTTACTGCTAAATTGTACTTTCCAAGCACTCAAGTACAGGGCTCTGCACACAGTAAGCACTCAATAAATACGACTGAATGAATGATACAGTTTTGTGAGTGGCTTATGTTTGATCTGACAGAATTTATACTTGCTGTTGAAAATGCAGACGTGTTAGTGTTGCATACTGCCACTACTTTGGGGTTTTGACACTATCTCCTGATATTACTATCCCATGACGGTAGAATCAAAAAGCTTCATGATGTCTGAAGGTCGATTTGAAAACTAGAGAAGTCATGGCTATATTTTTCATAATCTGAAGCCAAAACTTCAATAGATATTAGGAAATTTATTTAACCTGAATCAATACTTAATCTTAAAATATTTTCTAACCACCAGTTCAGAATAAAAGATTTAGCTAAATATAGAAACCCCATGGTACATAATGATCCCGATACTTTAGTTTTACTTTTACACCATTGGCATGGTATGATCACTTGGAAGAAATGTATTCCTTTCAATTATGATTTCATTTTTCAGAGAAAAGTGCATTTTAAGCCTGATCCAAGAAATATTTGAGTCATAGAAGCATTTGAAACTGTCACAGAACCAAGAAATCCACTGCTGTGACTTGGTATGAGTCTACTCTTCAGACATTTGGAGTACTTCTGAAAGTACTGCAGATTCCCACAAAGAGTCAACTCCCTCAGAAACTGAATTTCCCTTGAAGGCATAAAAAGTCCCTCACTAACAGGAATGTAATTGGCCTTGGTTGCCATCCTACAGGCATGAAGCAAAGCATGATGTAGGACATGTTGATCTTTTTAAACCAGAAAACACTCATTTACCTTCAAAATGTACTAAAATATTGTTTTTGTCTTTGAATGACACCTGGTGTTGCTGGTTCACAGTTTCAATTTTGAACTATTTTCTGCTAATAAAACAAAGGAAATGTATCACTCAGAGCCTAGAATCTGTCAGAAGTATTGAGGTACTAATGTTAATCGATTTTCCTATAATAGATAACAGAAAGACTTGTGAATCAGCAGATAAAACACACTATTTATCACCACCTATATTTCTCAAACAACAGTGCTGATCAATAGAAGCCCACCTGCCTAGGGTTTAAAAGATGAGAAATAGTGGCCAAATTGAAATAAGCTTCATCTTATCTATTTGTTATACTTCCTCTTTCTCAAAGCCTGACCCCAGACTTCCCCATGGAGAGTACCTTTTGGGGAGCTCTGCAATCAGTGGTGAGGGTTTCTGCTTGAAGGACCACCTAAGGCATCTCACACGCATAGTGGGCAGACTAAGAAGTGTTTAAATGACATTTATTGAGCACCTCCAGAATGCAACACAACGTGCTAGGTGCAACAGAAACAAAAGTCACAAATACATGTATAGTTATAATATATGTACATACATGATGAGGATGGGCATAAATATGTCAGAGTAAGAGGCAGCTGAAAGGTTGGTAAGACTTTGGGTAGTGATAATTAGATGGGAAAAGCTTATATGCGGAGGTTAGGCTTTAGGAGGGCTTTGAAGGTTCAGGGAGTTGAGGTCTGGTTGATTTGAGGAAGGGGAAGTATAAGGTCCTTTTATTCACTCAATCGTATTTATTAAGCACTTACTGTGTGCGGAGCACTGTACTAAGCGCTTGGGAAAGTACAAAATAACAAGAAAGGCTAACACGAGCAGGGACTGGAGGTCTGCAAGCCAAGAGTGAGGCAGGGCCAGGTGGTGGGCTTCGGAGGAGCATAAGACTACAGGCGGGGGGTGGAGGGAAAGCTGAAATTAAAGCTGTCATGTGAAAAGTGATGGACTGAAGTGATTACCAAAGTAGCTACCTTGGCATCCACTACTGGTTTATGGTACCATGCCAAGCATCGGCAGTATGCCAAGGTCATCTTGGTCATAAGTGGGTCTGACCATAAAGTTCTTGGGGACTTTATAATGTGCTGCTGCACTCTTGCCAGACTTAGTGAGCCCACAGTCCCAGTCGGAACTAAGAGGGACGACAGAGTGGTTCTGCATGAATCGCTACAACTAAAATCAATTCCCCTAAGCCAAGGTCTCCACGAGTGGGCCGAGGGTCATCCGCCATTTAAGATGGGAGGCTCCATCACCACTGTAGTTTCACAGCGAAAGTGTTTTGGATGAGCTGATATAATTGACTGGTGAAGTACAGGAATGAACAGAGAAAGCAAGATCCCAGGCCTTGGAGGACACCCACCCAATCCACTTGAGATAGACCAAGAAAAGACAGGTTCCTCTGACAATAATGTCATTCCCCACCCCATCCCCTCATCCCAGTCCAAGTCCCCAGAGGTGAAGCCGGGTTGTCCTGGGGGGAGTAGCTAAGAAGGACTTAGTTTAGTTTTGGTCCGTCTGCAGGGTAGTGCCGGCCTACTCCTCTGAGAGCACATCAGAAGACATCTTCATGTGGCAAAATATGTCTCTTGACCTAAGCTCTAGTTAAACTCTCCAGCAAGGCAATTTGATCATTATCTTAATCTGGGAGTTATTTTAGACTACATTCTATTTCCAAGTCTCTTTCCCAAGCAAAGGTCTCGGGCAGTCAGCTGCCGGGTCAAAGCACAAGGTGTAAAGATTTCTGGTCGCCAGATCACCCACTTGACCCTGACGGTCTTGGAGCTCAGTGGCTTTAAATAATTCCTTGTAGACCTTGATTTTAGTATTGGCTGTTGTGGGCCTTTCCAATTTGCATTATTAATTAAATTCCAACTTTGATCTTGTCTTGACTGGGAATCTTTCTCTGCCATGGACACTGGAGCCTATACGGATCTAGCAATTGGGTTGTGGGTGCAGTTCCTAATTTCTTATCTCCCTTAAGTAGCCCTAAACAGATGATGGCTAATTTCAGACCTAATCTGAGGACACCCAGCTAAATGTCCCCAATGTGGGCATCTCCCAAGCAAAAACCCCTAGTTAGATTAGTCACACCTTTTAACCCAGGGATATGAGGCACTGTGCAGAGGATATAACAAAGAATTAGAAAGCGGAGCAATTTATCACTAGGGTAGTTTGATCTGTCTTTATCTTTTAAAACTGTCCATGTTTCATTTAACTGCTTTCTTCATTTAAGAAAACTCTTCATAAAGACTCATTCTCTTTTTTTTCCTTTTTAAATTGGTGAGATTCCATTTTACTTCAAATCCAGTCACAATTTTACAAGCTAAACTAACTGGCCAAGTGGTATGATAGGTAGACCACTGTGTTCCAACCCCACAGTTGGGCATTACATGAAGTCTAACATTTTGGCCTGGGCAGCCCTTGGAAATCTTCCACTGGCCCCAGCCACTGCATGTCTATGAAACCGTCACTGCCTTGATACCTATCCAACCTTCTGTTGGCGGCATTTTCTCTAAGATGTGGCACTGGGCAACCTAGCCCCCCACCTCTTTCTCCATCATGTCCCTGTCATGCCCCCTGCCTTCTTGATATGCGGTCAAATATCTGTTATCATACCACTGTCCAATTATTCTGTGGGAGGAGGAACAGCATCTCTCCCTCTTCTCTTCCCATTCCTGTTCCCACTACACTGCAGGCACAAATACTTTGGATGGGTGCAGGGTTAGGGTCCTGATTAGGGTCCTCTGTGCTCAACAGTTGGAAGATCATGATGTTTGCCTGCTCTACTGCACTACTGCCAATCCATCTTTGGTTGGGGCTGTATTGTATTTTAAAACATCCAAATGGACCTCCTGTTGGTGAGGGGCAAAGGAATCTCAGAGAAGGAAAGAAAATACTATATTTCCCTACAGGCAAAAAGGCTGATGCACCACATTTCCCAGTAAGCATGGGGATTATTCTGGAGAGAATTAAGCTCTCAGAATCCTCTGGGAAAGGCTTCCTAAGAGTCTCCCTCTCTTTTCCTGGGAGCCCCGCTGCAGCTAGGGCCCAAGTTTTGGCCTGAGGACATACAGTGAATCATATTTGACCAATCCTTAAGGGAAAAATTAGTAGTGAAGAAAGGGGGATGGTTTTCTGTTTGTGAATTAAATCTTAACTTTTCGTTTCACGTTCCTTCTTTGGGTAAATCTTATTATTATTAGTATTATTTGCTGGTAACTCCTGTGTTTGGAAATTCTCTCAGACATGTACAGCAAAGGCCTAAAGAATTTTAAAAGGCTAATGCTGGGCTCCCATTGGCATCCTGGCCAGATTCCTTTATCTCCCGTATTTACTATGAATGCCTTAGATGGAGGACAGCTTTTATTGCTCCTCATTCACGATTCTTTCACAAGACGCTCTGTGTCCCACAGCAGGCCATTAAAACAGCAATCTGGAAAGGCTAATAACTAGAGATAGGACAATACAAGTCCATTCGGGTCTACTGAAAATGAAAACATGTGTTGCTATGTTCTAAGCTCATCCTGAAGATTTCTATTACCCACAATGAATATGCATAGAATTCACTTCTCTGGGGTGTAAATGCCAAAAATAAAATTAGAAATTAGAGAGACTTTAGTGATTGAGAGTAACATATGAATTCCCCCTTTAAATTCCGCATAAAAATTCAAATACATACCAAATATTTTCCTTACTAAGCAGCTGTTTTTTTACCAATACTAAATGTATAATGGATTTGGGGCATGTTTCAGTTATTAGACCATTAAACATCTATTTGAATGCAGATATTTTGCTGTAAAATACAATTCACTATTACAGTAAGGATGTAGTTTCAATAGTAAAAAAGAGTCAGTCAATATAAGAAATACCTGTAACAAAGCCCTTAGGAGAAAAGATTTGGTCTTGCTTCACTCAAGCTCCCTCTATATTTTACCATGATAAAAGTTTTGGGGTTGCTGGGTGACCTCGTAACCATACTCGTATAGCAAACTCAGAACTTCATTACATATTTTAAAGACTTTTAAGTAAGTTTATTTACACTTGGAATTTTTTCTTTCCTTTCATTAAATGTTTCTCAATAGCCATCAAACATGCCTTATCCTAAATAACTTACATAAACCTTAAAAAAATATGGAAAACAGAAAATATAAATACCTCTCCCATTTGCTGTTCAATAATTTGATGAGCTAACTCTTCTATGGTTGCCATGATCTTTACAACTCCAAAATGTCCTGCCAATGAGAAAAAGTTCTTAAAAGACATGGTTGTAGCATAACAATACTATCCACACCCAAAATTCACGAGCTAGCTCGATGACTTTTACTTTCCAGAAAATTCAAACATTTAGAGGGAAAATATCTATTCAAGCTCTACTTGAAGTAATCGAATCTGACAATAGTATTTACTGAGTGCCTGAGTGTAGAGCACTGTACTATGCATTTGAGAGAAAGTACAACAGACATTATTCCTGCCCTTGAGGAGTTTACAATCTAATCGGATTACCTCCAAGTAACATCAAGACAACCAAATGAAGCATGCATGGATCAACTGTCAGAAAGATAACTATGTTCTGGTCACTAATCCACATTAAATGAAATACCTTCCCAATTGTGTTCATAATACCAATTTAATTTCCCTGAACTCTACTCACTCATTTCCAATCCAATCCAGCTTTACTTTAGCCATGGGAGCGAAGGCTCCCTCAACTGTATGAGCTGGTCGTTCAGCCTCCTCCAGCCCAAGTCAGGGGCAAGACCTGAAAGTTTCCAAAGTGCAGATTTTCTGAGCTGTTAATGTTTCCAGGTTTGTCCCCTTCCAAACTTCACCTCCCTTCAAATCCTTACCCTCGCCTTACCCCTACACTCAAAATGGGAAGTTGGCACCTAAAATCTTAGTCCATACTCAAGGACTAAAACAGCTTGCTTGGCGTGGAAAGGAAGGGAGGTGGTCTCACAGGAGCAGGACCAGACAATCTCACAGAACTATTGGTATTCCTCAGTCAGACTGAGTTCAGAAACTCCAGATGCCTAAGGCAGAGAGGCTTATTATCTGCGCCTACAGGTGAAGTCCTACCCAGAGTCCTCTGAATCAAAAATAACGCCTGCCTTAAATCAAACGTATTCAGCCATTTGAGGCATAAGCTTCCAGTTATAAGTTGGCGTCCTTTCTCCATTCCCATTCCTCTACTTTGCCTTTACTCCCCCCAGCAATTTCCTACAAGGAATTAGGAGAAGATAATTGAGACAGTCATT
The DNA here is from genome assembly GCF_004115215.2 of Ornithorhynchus anatinus. Taxonomy (NCBI): domain Eukaryota; kingdom Metazoa; phylum Chordata; class Mammalia; order Monotremata; family Ornithorhynchidae; genus Ornithorhynchus; species Ornithorhynchus anatinus. The sequence continues at coordinate 34,772,690 of NC_041741.1, forward strand.
GAGTTACTGAAACTATAATAAGCTAAATCTTTCAACACTACACTTTTGAATGGCAATTAAGAGGAAGTTGCTGGAAATTTCTGATGCAAGAACTGATTAAAAATTGTGGTGGGTATAAAGCATTTTTTACCAGCTGAGTGGTGCATGCAGTCAAACCACAGGCAGTGATGAGAACGAAACATATAATTAGTTTCTGTGGAATTATCTGTACAGGATAAAGATTAAATACTGAATTTTTGGCACAAATAAATTGAAGGTGCTACCCCTATGCATTAAGTCTGAAGAGCTTTCAATTGGAAGATAAAATAGTTCAGAATAATCTGCAAATCATTATCAATTATGACACAATGCTATTATTTTGCTTTCAATGGGCAGGATCCTTCTGAAGTAAAACAAAAAGAGGAAAGTAATAACATGAGAAAACATGAGAACGAATAGGAAAATATATGACATTTCAGCTTCCTTGAAAAGAACAGTAAAGACAGTTATAGTGTTAGTTAGGTCTACAGGTTTTATAATAAGCATGAACAGCCAGTTTGTGATTACGCTTTAAAATTTCAAATCTGAAAAATGGGAAAGGTCAGTAGAGATCATGCAACCGAGTAACTGAACTGCTATACTTTCCAAAATTTATATTTAATAAATCTCACATACATGGGTAGTAAATATACACTCTAAAGCCTACTTTTATTTCCTCATAATTGCAAGGAAACTGGGTAGAGTTAAAACTCAAGAACCTAATCTTGTACCAAAGGCAAAAAGTCAACCATTCTTATTTAGTAATTACCCTTCTGGGTGGGTTTTATGGCACTGATTTACTTTCAGGGATCAATCTGAACTGCATCACTGGCCTACCCACCTACTGCCTCTCCCCACTCCAGTCCATATTCGACTCGGCTGCCTGGGTCATTTTTCTTAAAAAAAAAAAATCAAACCCATTCAGCCCACATCTCCCCACTCTTTAAAAACCTCCAGGAATTGCCCAACCACCTCTGCATCAAACAGAAACTCCTTTTAAAGCACTCGATCAGCTTGCCCGCTTCTACTTTGGCTGATTTCCTATTACAATCCAGTCCACACACTTCACTCTAATGCCAACTTACTCACTGTACCTCTACCTCAGTTATTTCACAACCGCCCCCTTCCCCGCATCCTCTCTCTGCCTCCCCCTCTATATTTGACTGACCACTGCTTTTATCCACCTTCAAAATCTTATTAAAAATCACATCTCCTTCCAGAGGCTCTCCTCCCCATCCCCTCACTAAGTCCTCTTTCCTCCTACTCCTTCCTTCTCTATCACCTATGCATTTGAATCCGCACCCTATAAACACTCGATATTCACCCTACTCTCAGCCCCACAGCACTTATGCACCTCTCTGTAATTTATTTATATTGTCTGTCCCCCTCTAAACTGTAAGATCCTTTTGAGCATGGAACATGTCTACCAACTCTATTGTATTGACTCCACCGAGGACTTAGTACATAGCTAAGCATAATGCTAAGCGCGTAAGTGCTCAATAAAAACCATTGATTGGTTGATTGATTGTTACTATTTTTGAGAAACATCACAGACAAAACCAATCCAGTTTATCTGGCAGTGAGAAGAAATAATTCTCTTTTAATTCCTATACACATGATGACCAAATATAAATTTATCAGATGCATCCATGGTGTCAGCAACCTGAATTTTTACATGAAATGTGTTCACTTGATTTTTAAAGGAAGTAGATATTTTCCCCAGCAATTTTTCACCTTAATCATTTTACAAGGTTGCAGTCAGCAGGTACTGAACTTGAGATGCCAGGGAAATCTCCAATTTGTGCTAGTGTCATTCATTTCTCTCATAAATATACAATCAGCTCTCCTATAACACACGGTTTAACTATGAGGGTTGGATAGAACTCTTGGAGAATTATGGAACATTTTCCTGGAGAATATGTCTCTCTCTCTAGATGGAGTACGATGCAGGAGAAATGACTGCTGTAGCAATCACTGCATGGGTCTCACAACAGGAGCCTTCCTTAAGGTGGGATTCCTCAAGACAATGATCACGTTATAGAATACAACTATAGGGACAAATTCAAAGAATTAACGTGAAATCTAAAAGCACAAAATCCTAAAGTGGGGCCCTCCTAAGACCAGGAATGACCTAACACAGGTGGAATATATGGGCCAGGAATATATAAATAAATCTAAGATTTAAAACTGAAGTGAGGTCCCCTTAAAGCCAACAAATAGGAAACATAATTACCATCAGCTCCACATATTGATTGCCTATTACATGCAGAGCTCCAACTAGCTTGCTATTTAGGCATATGCAAAAAAATTGACACTCTCTCTCTTCCTGGAGTTTATAACCTAAAGGGGAGAAGAGAGAGAAAGGGTAAAACGGTAACCTACATTGCCAAATATGCCCAAAGTAAAAAAGTATGAGCTAGGTGCAAATGATACATGCAAAAGGAAAAAGGAAAACCAAGGCAAAAGGCCTGATAACTGGTCCTTCATACCTCAAGAACTGGATAAATACAAAGAGTAAAATCAAGGAAAATATCCACAAGCTCTCCTAATTGTCAAAGCGCTCCTAAAAATCCCACTCCTTCAAGAAGAACTTCCCCACCAAGTTCTCAACCCTCAAGTTGTGTGAAGCCAGCAGCCTCTTTTATTCCTAGCTTTAGCACTTACGCACGTGTTTATTTTTATTTGGGTTTTCGTGTGTCTAGTCAATTCCTTCTATGGCTATTTCATCCAGATATAGTTGAACTACTTCTTGTTCTCCCTTCCACTCACACTATTTGTAAATCGTATTTGGTCCACTCCTCCCTCATTAGATTCTAAGATCCTGAGGGCAGGGAATGAAGAGTTTTCTGGCTTCGGCCACACATAGTGCAAGCCCCCTGGCGAGGTGCTTAACACTTGATAGATGCCTGATACCACTGACTGACAGACTGCTAACAAGCATGGAAGAGTTAACCAACTGGGAGCCCTGCCAAACTCCAGTGGGATGGATCCCAAACACCTTTGGAGAGACAAACCAATCTGTGGGCTGGAAACAAGCTGCCCCCAAGCCTAGCACTCATTCCTAGGATAGTGGCCAGGGGTTGATGGTGCAGAATGGGTAGGTGGGATGCATCCTTTAGGAATACAGTTTGCTGACTGTAAACTCGTTGTGAGCAGGAGAGGTTCCTGTCATATTCTACTCTCCCAGGTGCTTACAACACTGCCCTGCACACTGTAAGCACTCAAACATGATTGACTGACCGACGGAAACTGGAGTTGGGGTCTTGGGGTGCCTCCTTTTGAGGAGCTCACTTACATCGTTAATATCTCTCTCTACAACAGTAAACGCTACAGTTGAGGGTGAAGAGTCAATAGCCAAGAGGCACAATTCTTCCTTTAGTTCAGCCTTTACTAAGAAAGATGTTAGAGCATTTTTCACAGCCGAATTGATTTTCGTAGCAGATAAGTCAGAGGAACTGGTAAACCACACAGGATGTTTTATATCAAATTGATAACAGAGATGTAAACAAATCATCGGACCAGATGGCATCCACCCAAGGGCTCTGGAGGAACTCAAAGGGGAAGTTGCAGAACTCTTGCTACATTAAAAACAAAACGGCCACTGAACGGAAGATGGGGAGACAGCTAACGTCAACTCGGAAGTGAATTTTAGACCACCTCACTACGTCAGTTCAACTGAGTGGTAATCAATAGCATTTATGAAGCTCTTGGATGCAGAGCACCGTACTAAACCCTTGGGAGACTGCACTATAGCTAATAAACATGATCTCTGCCCTCAAGGAGTTTACAATCTACATGGGGAGACAGACACTGAAATAATGTAGCAGGAGAAGGGGAAGCAGACAGGTATAAGAGCTAGTGCTTAAATATGAAATGTGCTAATGTAGACAAAAGTGCTCTGGGTTGAACATGAGTACACAGGGGCATAGTTGGTGCAGAAGTGGGGGAAGAGAAATTTCTCGGGGAAGGCTTTCGGGTGGGTGAGATTTCAGAAAGGTCTTGAATATAAGGAGCGCTTTGGTCTGGAGGATTTGAAGAAGGAAAGAGTTCCAGGCTGGGGGGAGGGCATAGAATTAATGAGCACTCAGGGTCCAGCACAACAGTGTAGCCTAGTAGAAAAAGCATGGTTCTGAGGGTCAGGAGACATCATCATAATTATTACGGCACGTTTGATGCAACACTGTAATCAATCATATTTACTGAGCGTCTATTGTGTGCAGAGCACTTTACTAAGCAGTTGGGAGAGTATAATATAAAGAAGTTGGTAGACACGTTCCCTGCACACAAGGAGCTCACAGTCTACAGCGGGGACTTTATACTAAGCACTGGGACAGACACCATTCATTCATTCAGTGTAAAGAGCCCGGGCTTGGAAGTCAGAGGTCATGGGTTCGATTTCCAGCTCTGCCACTTGTCAGCTGTGTGACTGTGGGCAAGTCGCTTAACTTCTCTGTGCCTCAGTTACCTCATCTGTAAAATGGGGATTGAGACTCTGAGCCTCACGAGGGACGACCTGATTACCGTATCTACCCCAGCGATTAGAAGAGTGCTCTGCACATAGTTAGCACCTAACAAATACCAACATTATTATTTATTCAATCGTATTTACTGAGCACTTACTGTGTGCAGAGCACTGTACTAAGCGCTTGGGAAGTACAATTCAGTAACAAGTACAGGCAATCCTGGCGCAATAATGGGCTCCTGCTGACTGGATCTAGGTCAGACCCCAAAATCTAGGCATAATACTGAAATTCCCATGGTTTTTACTTCTAAGCAAGGCAATAAGTAGATTGGGGATATCAAATGTGATAACTTAGGTATAAAGTGATCCACAAAGCTTAACACAATTGATAGCTCCTTGAGGGCACGATCACGTCTACTAATTCTACTATACTGTTCCAAGCGCTTAGTACAGTGCTCAGCACACAATGAGCACCTATGAATACTAGTGATTGACTGCACTGCACTGAATTTGGGCACAACACCGAAATTAAAACAAATATGATTTTCATTTAAGCCTGCACTCTCCTTCGGTCAGGACAAGCCTGTTCACCTTTTAGAATGAGGGGGGCAGGAATGAAGCCCTGGAGCACATGGGCTCAAGCTCTCATGCCACCAAAGCTCTAAGGTCTGTGGGATTAGGGGGAAGGGGGAAAAGGGTTGTAGGAAGATTCCAAGCCTTCTTTCTCGAATTTTTGTTAGAAGACTATTCAAAAAAAAATTAAAATTAAAAGTTCTGGATAATACCAGTTTTAAAATTTAAGACACTGAATAGTTTCACAGGAAAAAAGCTCCCAATACTTAAGAAAACATGCAATTTACAATTTAGCCCTGTAACAGTTCACCTCTCTACACCATCTGAAGTTGAATGTCCTGAAGAATCCTAAACTGCACTGCTCTGGGTAATGTTTTGGTAATGCTTCCCTAGGGAAAAGGAGTTGGTCATATAATTACAATAATTCTGCTACTGAGATATTTTTTAAGCCAAATGCCATGCACTGCACTAAACCCAGGGCAGCGCTTAGAACAGAGCTTGGCACATAGTAAACACTTAAATACCACTATTATTATTATATAAGATGAATAGATTGGACACAGTCCCTCACTCCCACACAGGGTTCAAAGTCTAAGTAATAATAATGTTGGTATTTATTAAGCACTTATTATGTGCGGCGCACTGTTCTAAGCACTGGGGTAGATACTGGGTTATCAGGTTGTCCCACGTGAGGATCACAGTTAATCCCCAGTTTACAGATGAGGGAACTGAGGCCCAGAGAAGCGAAGTGACTTGCCCACAGTCACACAGCTGACAAGTGGCAGAGCCAGGTTTCGAACCCATGACCTCTGACTCCCAAGTCCGTGCTTCCCTAAGTGGGAGGAATACAGGTACTAACCCTACTTTTTACTCTAAGGAGTATCTGAGGCACAGAAAAGTTGCCCAAGAGATCTCAGAGCAGGCAAGTGGCAGAGACAAAATCAGAATCCAGGTCCTCTGACTCCAGAGCTGTGCTCTTTTCACTAAGCCACACTGCTTCTGCTGTTAACTGACAAATTGTTAGGTGTAGAAATAATTTCACAGCTCTGTTAGTTTGGGCCAGGCACTTGCAATAACTGCAGAGCTGATCTGGCTCAGGAGAATGCATACTATTTAGGGTGCAAAAAATGCCTAAGGCCTTTAAATATAAAGTATTTTCTGTTTAACCAGGCTAATGTCAGATTTGCATCTATATTCAATTATAGTAATTATTTCCTACTTCAGTAGTACATTAAAATTCCAAAGTGGCTCTTTCCTGTTGACTATTCAACACCGTGTGAAATGGATGCAATTTAGTGGGCATCCACATAATGGCTATCCTTTCAACACAGATGGCAAACAAGATGAATCGACTTTCAACCCCCAGAGGCCACCCCTCCATCGGAAAAAACAAAAACACCTTAAATCTAATGGCAATACAGGAACCTAAGCCTCCGAGGATGCAACCTGTTTTGCAAGAAACAATAGATTCCTCCCTTCGGGCACTATTCATCTGGTGCAAAGTAACAATAATAATAGCCATTGTTAATATTCCCTCTGTCAGGGCACGTGCTGTTAGAAAAACCTCTAGATTTCTATTCAGGGAACACCCTGACAGAACAAGGAGACTCTTTATTGTAGGTTTTCTGATCAGTTACCTGCTGCTTTGGCTCGAACAATGGTATTTATTGAGGGCTGATTGTGTGCAGAGCATTGTACAAAATGCTTGGGAGAGTGCCACACAACAGAGGTCATTCATTTATTCAATCGTATTAACTGAACGCTTACTGTGTGCAGAGCAATGTACTAAAAGCTTGGAAAGTACAATATGGCAATAAAGAGAGATGATTGCCGCCCACAACGGGCTTGCTGATAGACACGTTCCCTGTCCACAAGGATCTGACAGTTGTGTTTAACTGTATTTATTGGGCACTTACTGTGTGCAGAGCACTGTACTAAGCGCTTGGAAAGCACAATACAGCAGTAAAGGGAGGGGATTCCTGCTCACAACGGGCTCGTTGCCCCCAAGGAGCTGTAAGTTTTGGGGGTTTTTTGAGGGGGGTGGGGACACTTGGCTTCTTTTGTGACTCAAACCCAGATCAAGTGTGTACTGGGGGGCGCCTGGGGAGGGGGGAGGAGGAGGAACCCACCCATCCATCCATCCCAACAAAATGGGGCACCATCCTGCCCTTGGGGGGCCCAGGGCGGTGGGCAATGAGTCCTTTCCTCTGAGCCCTCCCCTGCCCTTCTGCAGCCCAAAGCTTGGGGAGAGGGAGAAAGGGAAAAGATTCACTCATTCAATTCATTCAATCACATTTATTGAGTGCTTACTGTGTCCAGAGCTTTGTACTGAGCACTTGGAAAGTACAATACAGCAACAATCATAATATTAATAAGCGTGGCACTTGTTAAGCACTTACTATGCGCCAGGCACTGTACTAAGCGCTGGGATGGATACAAACAAATCAGGTTGGACACAGTCCCTGTCCCATGTGGGGCTCACGGTCTCAGTCCCTTTACCCCTTTACAGATGAGAGAACTAAGGCCCGGGGAAGTGAAATGACCTGTCCAAGGTCACCCAGCAGACAAGTGGGGGAGTCGAAATTAGAACCCATGACCATCTGACTCCCAGGCCCAGGCTCTATCCACTATACCATGCCACTCAATAAATAGAAGCAGCGTGGCTTAGTGATGATAATGATGTTGGTATTTGTTAAGCACTTACTATGTGCAGAGCACTGTTCTAAGCACTGGGGTAGATACAGGGTAATCAGGTTGTCCCACGTGAGGCTCACAGTTAATCCCCATTTTACAGATGAGGTAACTGAGGCACAGAGAAGTGAAGTGACTTGCCCACAGTCACACAGCTGACAAGGGGCAGAGCCGGGAGTCAAACCCATGACCTCTGACTCCGAAGCCCAGGCTCTTTCCACTGAGCCACGCTGCTTCTCTGGAAGAACACGGACTTGGGAGTCAGAGGTTGTAGGTTCTAATCCTGACTCTGCCACCTGTCTGCAGTGTGACCTTGGGCAAGCCATTTGACTTCTCTGGGCCTCAGTTCCCTCATCTGTAAAATGGGGATTAAGGCTGTGAGCCCCACGTGGGACAACCTGATGACCTTGTATCTACCCCAGTGCTTAGAACAGTGCTTAGCACATAGTAAGCACTTAACAAATACCAACAATATTAATAGAGACAATCCCTTCCCACAACGGGCTCACCGCCTGGGGAGGGGGAAGACAGACATCAAAGCAAGTAAAGAGGCGTTGGTATAAATAGAATTATAGATATGTACGTTAATCCCAACACTGTGGCTTAGTGGAAAGAGCCCGGGCTTGGGAGTCATGGGTTCTAATCCCGCCTCCGCCACTTGTCAGCTGTGTGACTTAGGGCAAGACACTTAACTTCTCTGTGCCTCGGTGACCTCATCTGTAAAACGTGGCTCGGTGGAAAGAGCCCAGACTTGGGAGTCAGAGGTTACGGGTTCTAATCCCAGCGGCTACTTTTCAGGCGTGTGACTTCGGGCAAGTCACTTCATTCAACAGTATTTCATTCAATAGTATTTACTGAGGGCTTACTATGTGCACAGCACTGTATTAAGCACTTGGAGTGTACGATTCGGCAACAGATAGAGACAATCCCTGCCCAGCAACGGGCTCATAGTCTGCTGCGTGACCTTCGGCAGGTCACTTCACTTCTCTGGACCTCAGTTCCCTCATCTGTAAAACGGGGATTCATCCATTCAATAGTATTTATTGAGCGCTATGTGCAGAGCACTGTACTAAGCACTTGGAATGTACAAGTGGATGAATGTACAAGTGGATGACTTGGATGAAGTCTGTGAGCCCCACAGGGGACAATCTGATGAGCTTGTATCTACCCCAGAGCTTAGATTAGTGCTTGGCACATAGTAAGCGCTTAACAAATAACATTATTATTATTATATTTACCCCAGCGCTTGGAACTGTGCTCGACACATAGTAACAGATACCAAGATTATTCTTATTTCTGTATTTACCCCAGCGCTTAGAACAGTGCTTGGCACACAGTAACAAATACCACCATCATCATCATTATTCTATCTACCCCAGTGCTTAGAACAGTGCTCGGCACATAGTAACAAATCCCATCATCATTATTATTCTACCTACCCCAGTGCTTAGAACAGTGCTTGGCACATAGTAACAAATACCACCATCATCATTATTATTATTCTATCTACCCGGGCGCTTAGAACAGTGCTCGGCACATAGTAACAAATCCCATCATCATCTAATTTACTGCATCTCTCCCAGCGCTTAGAACAGTGCTCGGCACATAGGCGCTTTACAAACCCCATCATCATCATTATATCTACCCCAGAGCTTAGAACAGTGCTCAGCACACAGTAACAACTCCCATCATCATCATCATCATCATCATCATTGCATCTCCCCCAGCGCTTAGAACAGTGCTCAGCACATAGTAACAAACCCCATCATCATCATTATATCTACCCCAGTGCCTAGAACAGTGCTCAGCACACAGTAACAAATCCCATCATCATCATTATTGCATCTCCCCCAGTGCTTAGAACAGTGCTCGCCATATAGTAGGCGCTTTACAAATCCCATCATCATCATTTTTATTATATCTACCCCAGTGCTTAGAACAGTGCTCGGCATATAGTAAGCGCTGCACAAATCCCATCAACATCATTATTGCATCTCCCCCAGCGCTTAGAACAGTGCTCAGCACATAGTAACAAATCCCATCATCATCATCAGTATTATTGCATCTCCCCCAGCGCTTAGAACAGTGCTCGGCACACAGCAGGCGCTTCACAAATCCCATCATCATCATAGAGAAGCAGCGTGGCTCAGTGGCAAGAGCCCGGGCTTGGGGGTCAGAGGTCGTGGGTTCGAATCCTGGCTCCGCCGCTTGCCAGCTGTGTGACTTGGGGCAAGTCACTTCTCTGGGCCTCAGTTCCCTCATCTGTAAAATGGGGATGAAGCCTGTGAGCCCCACGCGGGACGACCTGATGACCCTGTCTCTCCCCCAGCGCTTAGAACAGTGCTCTGCACATAGTAAGCGCTTAACAAATACCAACTTTATCTCCGCCAGCTCTTAGAACAGTGCTCGGCACATAGTAGGCGCTTCACAAATCCCATCATCATTATCATTATTGCATCTCCCCCAGCGCTTAGAACAGTGCTCAGCACATAGTACCAAATCCCCTCATCATCATTATCACTGCACCTCCCCCAGCGCTTAGAACAGTGCTCAGCACATAATAACAAATCCCCTCATCATCATTATTGCATAGAGAAGCATCGTGGCTCAGTGGCAAGAGCCCGGGGTTGGGAGTCAGAGGTCATGGGTTCGAATTCCGGCTCCGCCGTTTGCCAGCTGTGTGACTTGGGGGGGCAGGTCACTTCTCTGGGCCTCAGTTCCCTCGTCTGTAAAATGGGGACGAAGCCTGTGAGCCCCACGTGGGACGACCTGATGACCCTGTCTCTCCCCCAGCGCTCAGAACAGTGCTCAGCACATAGTAACAAATCCCCTCATCATTATTATTGCATCTGCCCCAGCGCTTAGAACAGTGCTCAGCACATAGTAACAAATCCCCTCATCATCATTATCACTGCATCTCCCCCAGCGCTTCGAACAGTGCTCAGCACACAGTCGGCGCTTAACAACTACCACCGTTCTTCTTCTTTGAAGCGGGGGAGGGGAGGCCTCAGCCTGGGAGAGACAGAGACGTGCAGAGACAGCGAGAGACAGAGAGAGAGACGGGGGGGGGCGGGGGGAAGAGGGAGGGAGTGGGGCTCGGCCGGCCCAGGCCGGATCGAAGCGGAACAGACCGGTCGGGACCGGTTTGGACCGGCCGGGGGGGGCCCTGCTCCTCCTCTCCCCCCCCCCCCCCCGGTCAAAATGGCGCCGGCCGCCCCCGCGCGCACGCGCGCGCGCTCTCCCCTGCGCGCGCTGCCCCCCGCCACCCCCCCGGCCGGCCCCAGCCGGTTCGATCCGGTGGGGGGGGGGGGGGGGGGGGACGACGCTGGGCGCGCGCTCCCTGAGGCGCGGGCGGGGCCGGGGAAGGGGAAGCCTTTCCTGTAGGTGAAAGGTCAGAGGAGCAGCAGGAGGAGGAGAGGAGGCCGAAGAGCCCCGGCCGCCCTCCGGGGCGCCCGGCCCCGCCGCCCCCTTCCCTCCCTCCCACCCCGGAAGCGTCTCCTGCCGGGGGGCCGCTCCCCGCCGCTTCAGCCCCGACCGGCCGCTTACCTGCCGCCGCCGCGCTCCTCCCCGTCTCACGCCCTCTCCGTCCCCGGAGGCTGCTCCGGGGGCTCCCGGCGGGGAAGGGGGGGGGCCCCGGGGAGGGAGCGGCGAGGGCTAGGGGTCAGAGTTCGTGACCCCTCCCTGAGCTCCGCCGGGCACGTTCCCGGCCCCGCTTGCCCCGCGTGCGCCTGCGCGCTGGAAGCCCGGCGAGGGAGGCGGAAAAGAGCCGCTGACGTGACGGGAGGGAAGGGCGGGGGGAGGCCCGGGGCCCGCGCGCAGCGGCCGGCGCCCCCTGCCGGCGCGGAGGGGGACTGCCTCTGCCGGCCACGCGGGGGGCGGGGGCGGGGGGGGGGGGCGGGCGCGGCGGGGGAAGGTCTCTGTGAGTCTGTTTGGATCTGTATGTTTGCATGGATCTGGATGGATGGATGGATGTGTATGTTTGCATGGATGTGTATGGATCTGCATGTTTGCATGGATGTGTATGGATCTGCAGGAATGTATTTGGAGCTGTTATGTATGCATAGATGTGTATGGATGTGTATGTTTGCATGGATGTGTATGTATACATGGATGTGTATGGATGTGTATGGATGCAAGGATGTGTATGGATGTGTATATGTTTGCATGGATGTGTATGTATACATGGATGTGTATGGATGTGTATGGATGCAAGGATGTGTATGGATGTGTATATGTTTGCATGGATGTGTATGGATGCATGGATGTGTATGGATCTGCAGGGATGTATATGGATCTGTATGGATGCATGGATGTGTATGGATCTGTATATATGCATGGATGTGTATGGATCTGTATGGTTGCATGGATCTATATGGATCTATATGGATGCATGGATGTGTATATGTTTGCATGGATGTGTATGGATCTGCATGGATGTATATGGATCTGTATACATTCATGGATGTGTATGGATGTGTATATGTTTGCATGGATGGGTATGGATCTGCATGGATGTGTATGGATGTGTATGTATGCATGGATGTGTATGTATGCCTGGATGTGTATGCATGTGCATATGTTTGCATGGATGTGTATGTATGCATGGGTGTATGGATGTGCATATGTTTGCATGGATGTGTATGGATCTGTATGTATGCATGGATGTGTATGGATGTGTATATGTTTGCATGGATGTGTATGGATCTGCATGGATGTATATGGATCTGTATGCATGCATGGATGTGTATGGATGTATATGTTTGCATAGATGTGTATGGATCTGTATGTATGCGTGGATGTATATGGATCTGTATGTATGCATGGATGTGTATGGGTGCATGTGGATGTGGATGTTTGCATGGATGTGTATGTTTACGTGGATGTGTATGTATGCATGGATGTGGATGGATCTGTATGTATACATGGATGTGGATGGATGTGTGTATGTAATAATAATAATGGCATTTGTTAAGCGCTTACTATGTGCCAAGCACTGTTCTAAGCCCTGGGGAGGATACAAGGTGATCAGGTTGTCCCACGTGGGGCTCGCAGTCTTCAGCCCCATTTTACAGATGAGGGGACTGAGGCCCAGAGAAGTGAAGTGACTTGCCCAAAGTCACCCAGCTGACAAGCAGCAAATCTGGGATTTGAACCCATGACCTCTGACTCCCAAACCCGTGCTTTTTCCACTGAGCCACGCTGCTTCTCTGTGTGAATAGATGTGTATGTATGCTGGATTTGTATGTATGCATGGAAGTGTGTGGATATGTGTGTGTTTGTATGCATGGATGTGTTTGGATGTGTATGGATGTGTGTATGTAAGAGCTCACCTCCTCCAGGAGGCCTTCCCAGACTGAGCCCCCCTTTCCCCCTGTTCCCCCTTCCCCTCAGCACTGTGCTCATTTGTATATATTATTTATTATCTTATTTATTTTGTTAATGAAGTGTATATCCCCTTGATTCTATTATCTTGATGATGTTGTCTTGTTTCCTTTTGCTTTGCGGTCTGTCTCCCCCATTTAGACTGTGAGCTCGTCATTGGGCAGGGATGGTCGCTATCAGTTGCCGAATTGTACTTTCCAAGCGCTTAGTAAAGTGCTCTGCACAGAGTAAGTGCTCAATAGATACTATTGGATGGATGGATGGGGCGGGGGGAGGGAACGCAAACCACTCACTCTGACCCTCCAGGAGGCCTTCCCAGACTGAGCCCTCCCTTTCCCTCTGCTCTCCCTCCCCTCCCCCTTCCCCCCCTCTGCTTTTCCCCCAGTACTGTGCTCATTTGTATATATTATGACCCTATTTATTTTGTTAATGAGGTGTATATCTCCTTGATTCTATTATCTTGATGATGTTGTCTTTGGTTTTGTTCAGTTTTGCTCTGCCCTCTGCCTCCCCCGTTTAGACTGAGCCCGTCATTGGGCAGGGATGGTCTCTATCTGTTGCCCAATTGTACATTCCAAGCGCTTAGTATACTGCTCTGCACCTAGTAAGTGCTCAATAAATACTATTGAATGAATGGATGGATGTGTGGGGCAGGGGGAGGGAGCACAAACCACTCACTCTGACCCTCCAGGAGGCCTTCCTAGACTGAGCCCTCCCTTTTCCTCTGCTCCTCCTCCCCACTTCCCCCTACCCCCTCCCTCTGCTCTTCCTCCTTCTCTTCCCCACAGCACTTGTGCCTATTTGTATGTATTATTTATTCCTCTATTTATTTTGTTAATGATGTGTAGATATCTAGGATTCCATTGATCTTGATGGCATTGACGCCAGACTACTTGTTTTGCTTTGTTGTCTGTCTCCCCCATTTAGACTATGAGCCCATCTTTGGGTAGGGATGGTCTCTAACGATTGCCGAATTGTACATTCTGAGCACTTAGTACAGTGTTCTTCACCTAGTAAGCGCTCAAATACGGTTGAATGAGTGAGGTGACTTGCCCAAAGTCACACAGTTGACAAGTGGCAGAGCTGGGATTAATAATAATTATGGCATTTATGTGTTTACTATGTGCAGAGCACTTTTCTAAGCACTGGGGTAGATACAGGGTAATCAGATTGCCCCATGTGGGGCTCACATTTTTTAATCCCCATTTTTACAGATGAGGTAACTGAGGCACAGAGAAGTTAAGTGACTTGCCCAAGGTCACAGCAGACAAGTGGCAGAGCCGGGATTAGAACCCATGACCTTTGACTCCCAAGCCTGGGCTTTTGCCACTAAACCACGTTGCTTCCTTTCTTAAATAATATAAAAAAGCCTTTCTTAAAGGCTTTGAGAAGCAGTGTGGCCTAGTGGAAAGAACACAGGCTTGGGAGTCAGGGTATCTGCATTTTAATCCCAGCTCCACCACTTGTCTGCTGTTTGAACTTGGGCAAGTCTAATCTCTGTGCCTCAGTTACTTCATTTGTAAAGTGGGGATTAAGAATTTGAGCCTTACATGGGCCAGAGACCATGCCACGCCCGATTACCTTGCATCTACCCCAGCGCTTAATACAATGCCTGACACACTTTAAGTGCTTAACAAATACCTTAAAAAAAAAAAAAGGCGCCAAGTGCCAGAAATTGGAAGCTCTGAAAATTTTTTTTTAAAGAATCTGAAAATCTACAGCAATCTCCACATTACATGGAGATTCAGTGTAGCTGAAATATGAAAATTAGGGAGACAGGGTAGCCTAATAGATTCAAAATTCCAGGTTCTAGTTCTACTTCTGCCACAAACTCTGAAATTCTGGGCAGTGCAATCTCTCTATACTTGAAATTTCCTATTCAAAATAGGGGAATCATCACTGCCCCTCATGAAAAATATAAGGTCTATTTTAAATTTTAAAATAAAAATCTATGACACCATGAAATAATGTGAAATCCCTCTCAATGAAGTGCCTTCATTTCAAATGCAAAAGACTTAATCTGGTTCTGAGTAAAAGTATACCATAGAAGCTGGGTGTATGAAATAGAGGAATCGCTAATTATGAGGCAGGAGAACAAAGTGAGTTGCTGAGGAGTGAACCACGGTGGGTTTTGGCAGGTTCCCTCAATGGTTGGAAGTAAACTCAAGTCATCTGGAGATCTGGCTAGTTTTTGATGTTTTTCAGAGCAAATGAGATGCAAACAATACCAGTTGGAAATTTATTTTATACAAATATAGTACATATCAACATTATTTACAATCACTTTTAGTTATTTCCTTTTAACAGGTCTATGTTTCCATTTGGACAATACAGTTTAACCAATGACCACACCATATAAGTGTAACCAGAAAGCCAATATTATAAAAAAGACTTTAAGAATTAATCACAGACAAGAGAAAAAGAATTTACGGTATTTCCCTCAACCCCCAGGATACAGTATCTCAAAAAGGGTGTTTTATGAAAAATTCCTTTCATGCCCAATAACACCCTAATCCTAGTCTCCAGAAAATACCACGTATATCACAGTGCATTTGGTCTAGTGACTTAGAGGAAAATATTTCATCTGACTTTTTGGGGGCAAATTCTAGATGTTGGTATTTTAGTTCACTTAAGCAGATTCCCAGTGAGAGGAAGTGACTACCCTGAGATCACAGATCCAGTGCTCTGCACATAGTAAGTGCTCAATAAATACCATTGATAATCTGTAGGGTTCCCTAGGAACCAATGGGATAGTCACAGCAGATTAGTGCTTCTTGGACCTGACCAAAGGCTAAGTATTGAACCTCCCTCCCGACTGAAAAATTGGGCATGGAAGGTGACTATTCCAACACCATCCCCACCCCCCCCATCTCTTGCACTGATATTCTTTTGTCTGAAAAGGTCATTCTGTACTATTTCAATTCAGCTACTTTTCTTTTCCTTCTAAAAACTTGCCCAGAAAGCAAATCTTATTTCAAAATAAAATTTTACCACATAATTTAAATATAGACTCTTAGGTAGTCCAGCATCTAAGACAAAATAAATAAATATTTTTACCACTATTCCACATTTAAAAATATGGGCCCTGAGAGCTAAGAATAATAATTGTTGGGGGGAAGAATATAAATGAAATATGCAGCACTGCATTACAATCTCCTAGTAAGACTTTAGGATCAATTGATAATTCTCACCTAGCTTCTTGTACATCTCAAAACTCTTACATTATGTTAAACCCAGAGACGGGGGGAACAAAAAGGATAGCTTATCCATGTTGGACTAGAGTTTTATAGTCAAATGATTCAAGACTATTATTTTTTTAGAAAAAAATATTTATTTGGCTTGGGACCCATCCAGCTGCATGAGGAAAAACTTGGCCTGGCTGCCCCTGAATGAAGATTTTGCATTTTTATTTCAAATTGATCCATGATATGTAGAACGTCCAAAAAGTTTAAAGATTATGGGGTGCATGGAAGAAGAAAAAAGCAATGTTTCCTTGCCAAGTACAAAACCCGTTGAATCACAACTGGCTTCCTGACTAGGATGGAACAAGTGACGCAAAATATTTTCAGCCGTATGAAAGCTATAGGCTTCCAACACAATCTTCCTGCAGGTGAGCCTATAAAAGGCTGGAAATACATCCGTCAGAATTGTAAGCAGAAACCTTTCCCAATGAGGTGCGATGACAACTGCATGCACAGAGGGGAAGAAAGTGTTTTAAAGCATCCAATTGAACATATTCAAAGAGTGTAAAAGTAGCCATGGAAAATGAAAGCTCGACAAGTGAAATACTTTCTGGATAAGAATTTGTATCTCTGTATTCCAGTCGTTTTTAATGAAGAATATAAAACATTCAGTTCAACTACAAATGCTGCAAATTTGGTCAAATGACAATCTTGCAAAACCATGAATCCATGCAAAATGTTTTGCTAATATTTTGATTTTCTCCAGAAGGAAGCCATTCTTCATAAGTTGTTCTTTTAATGATTGTTTATTTTTAAAAAGAACAACACTTTCTACTGGTGATATTTCAGAAAAAAAGGAAGCCTTTTTTTTACATATAGTTCACACAATTGGCCACTTTTTATTTCTTTAATAGGAGATAATCTAGTGCATAAAGAATCAAAAATTATCATTCTTATGCAGTCAATAATATTCTTCTTTTATCTTGTAGCCACATTTCTTGATTGTTTTCTGTTCTCCTTGAACAGAAAAGGTAAGGATACATCGAAAAATAGAACTTTCTTTTCTAGGTGTTAGTGAAGAAAAAGCTGGCTATGTGAGTTTCCATTACTATAAAATGCAGAGAAGCATTGTGGACTCTTTCACCAAGAAGAGAACTGTCTCACCAATAGTTACCAAGTAGTGACTATTTCCAATTTAAGCACTTAATAAAAAATTAATGTAACCATGTGCTTTTTCACTGTAGTATTGGCAACTTAAGAATGCTGCTCCTTTGTGGATGTAAAATGTGTGATGCCTGTGTTCAAACGGATAAAGCACTTTTGATGAAGCTTTATGTTCTCAAGATGTGGGCACTTTGTAATTCAGTGTGAGCCTCAGAAATGATTCTGACCATTGATATGAACAACAAAATTTAATAAATAAGATTTTCCACAGAAAAAGTACACAGCTGCTTAAAATATTTACTTCCTGACTAAAATAGACATCAATTTCTAATCCTGCTGAACATAAGATTCAGTTTAATTCATTTTAGCAGTGTCCTATCATTTTTCAAGCTCTCTTCTGGACTTTAGTGTCTCCTTTCGATGATTTTTTTCCCTTGTGAATTATAAAGAGAGGTTTACAAATGTCACTACAATATTGTGCCTTCTTGAAATGCTTCTATCCACCTAAAGACAAGAGAAAGACATTAGATTTTGTTTCTGAACTGCAGGATACAGCTACCTACAACTTTTTTTTCTCTAAAGGCCAGATTTTTTAATGGAATTTTGCATGGCTGCTGCAATAGATATATTCTTCAGGCTTCTCTCTTGCTCCATGATATAGTCAATGACATAATACTACTGCATTCAAGAGCTTACCTCTTATTTGGTTAGTGGAAGATCTGGTTACTGATTATCACGAGATGGTGTTTGGCACATTCGCTAAATGAAATGGATCACTGCCGTTTGCCATCCAATGCAGCCAGATACCTTTCCCTCCACATTCACAATTATTTTTGATATATGAATTTGATAAACATAGACTGCAACCCTGGATCATTTAGAACCCCAAATCTTGTGAGCACTTAAGGCAGATGGCTTCTGCTTGTTCCAAGAGTGATATGAATAATACTGAGCAAGCATAACCACAGGGAAGGCACAAGTAAGTAGACAGAACCATCAGCTACTTTTAAAAGAGGCCGTTTCAGTGCACAACGAAAATGGTGTTCACTTTCTCCCACGAGATCAGGATAATGGCTTGTGCTTTCTTCCAGGGACAATTTTCTTGCCAAAACAAGTTAACAGGCCGCTGTGTAAACTGCATAGTTCTCTGGCATATGAAGTCCCCAAATGGTCAATATCAAGGAATGTTTTATAGGAAGAATACTGCACTCTTTAGAAGAAAGGTCAAAAAATGCTTCAGCTTCTCTTCTCAGCATGAAATTCAACATGTTGCATTGTTTGGGTTTCAGCATGGGCAAGAGACTTTTGGGGGGGGGGGAGCCTCATTCCATTTTCAAACTTCTAGCTTTTTTGGAAAGCCCCCATGAATCCCTCACCTCCCCACTAAACGCTGTCAATGACAATAGCTGTCCATTCATTTTCAGATGTGTTTACCCTAAGAAGTAAATGTCTGAGGAACTCTGTCAGAATAGTACCCTTAAATGAATTCTTGCTCAAAGGACATTAAAAATAGCACTTCGTAAATTCATTAAAAATAGGAATCTTAAGGCGACTTACTTTTGAGCTGAATGAGGATCATCTGCTTTAAATACGTAAAATAATATGTTTTTATGCAATAAATGGAACACCTTAGATTCTGAATTCTCATCCTTCACTTCAGTGACAGTGAATCCTAATAAAGGCTGACTTTCCAGTGCGGCTATATCCTAGGATTAAAAAATAGAACAAAATAAAAAAACCCCAAAATAACAGTGCTGTTGGAAGAGCATTAAAATTGGTGGTCTTAGAAGTTCTGATTGATGGCACTAGCACAGTTCACTCTTAAATTTTCCAAAAGACTCTCACTTGAAAAATACAAAAGGAAGATTCTGAGGACAACTTCCAGTCAATCATCTAGTTCTTTTTCCTGGGCATTATTTCTCTCTGCTCTTTCCACCATCTCTTTTTCCTAACAATGACTTCGTTGCTGATCTCTGTTTCATAATTTGTTGGTACAGATATGAAGTCTTCTTGGTGTTCATGTTTGAAAGAACCTCCCATAGTACTGCACCTCATTTTTAAAGATCAGTGAATGATTTATTTTCTCTTGCTTCTTTCTCAAAAAAAAAGTGCCAGGATTTAAATGCTATTTAAAACTGAGCAAGATAAAAAAAAATCCGGTATTTAAAGAATCCCATTGCCTTACTCGGGGACAGAGAAATCCTTAATTTCCTTAGTC
Organism: Ornithorhynchus anatinus; assembly: GCF_004115215.2. Lineage (NCBI taxonomy): Eukaryota > Metazoa > Chordata > Mammalia > Monotremata > Ornithorhynchidae > Ornithorhynchus > Ornithorhynchus anatinus. The sequence continues at coordinate 34,792,380 of NC_041741.1, forward strand.
AGTTGTATTTATTGAGCACTTACTCTGTGCCTTATACTATTTTAAGCACTTGGGACAGTGCAATATAACAGGGTTGGTAGATACATTCCCTGCCCAAAACAAACTTGTCTACTAATATACTATATTGATAGTACAATTCAGCACCAAGATCTTAATAGGAAAATACACCTATGCTGATATTACTCCTTAAATCCTCTCAAATGAAAACAGGAACATAGCACAGAAGCATTTTTTAAAGGCACTGTATTGCTGCAGGCAACATAGTATATGTTGCATTAAGAATTTGTCCAAGAACTAAGTCCAAGGGGTGAGTAGATGACCCATATTGGGCGGATGGGCAGACAAGAATACCCAAAAGACTCAAGACAGTATCCATTTAGGCCCCTGCTTTTGCCTGAGGTAAAGAGAAAGAACTATCTCCACAACCAAGGTGGTATTTGCTGGGCCGTGGGGAGTACTGGGCGGGGGGTGGGGAGGACATCCAATCTTCCCCTTTTTTCAGCAACTATATGATCTGTAGCCTTCCAGTAGTTGATGGAAGGTCTCTAACCCACATGAGGCTCAGTGACAGTCTTATCCCCATTTTACAGATAAGAAAACAGGCACAAAGAAGTAACTGCCCAAGGTCACAGCAGACAAGGGGTGGAGGCAGAATTAGAACTCAGGTCCTCTGACTTCCAGGCCTGTGCTCTTTCCATTATGCCACAAATTTTGGGATCATAAGGTGGTAACAGCCCCAGCTGCCCATCAACAGTCACTGCCAATTGGTGGCAGTGGATTCCACCTGGGCCCCAGGGAACAGACTGTTACTTGTTTCTCTCCCCAGAGAGAAAGGACCAGCTGACAGTAGCTGTCCTGGTGATGGAGAACTATGGTGTACACATTGGCAGCCAAGGAAAACCATGACAGAAAAAGGTGGCTTGATGAGTACAGGGTCCCCGGTCTTCTTGGCCTCCTCTCTTTTTCCCCTCCTTCTCCTTCCACCAGACTTGCCCTCTACTCACAATCCCACCATTCTCATTTCAAGTCACTTCTCACTGGACACTACACCCCTACCCTATCATGGGATCCAAAGAATCTGCTCTCAGTCCATCTTTTTAAAAGAGCTGACTACTTATTACAATCAGTTTAGTATTGGCTAGTTTTCCATTGTAAATGCCACAGAACATTGTTGAAGAATTAGGGAACTTCTTTTCACAGTGCACATCTGTCTGATTACAACATAATTTAGTCTCAGGAAAAATGGTTGTGTTAATCACGTGATGTCAGTCACTACAAGTACAATAATATAATTTCCTCTTAAAGTGAGGGGGATAACACAATCTACGCCTTATAGGAGAACAGACTGAATTTCTCTACATTAACTAATGATCACAGAAACCCCCAAATTAGAAGGATTGACCTTGAGCCCCAAACCTGTAAATGTGGCAAATGAAAATATTAAAAAAAAAGATGGATGTTAAAGCTATGGGTTGTAGAAATTTTAATTTTCATCTCTTACCTCACTTGCAGCGTATGTATATAGCACCTTATTTTTTATGACAAACCATAGGTGTTTCCATGGCTTCTTACTTCCCTTTGACCTATATAAGTAGCCGCTCATAGAAGAATCTTCTGTGTTTGCTGAGACCTGAAGGGGAAAAAAGCATCATAAAATGGCTGTTACTCCCTAGGTTTTCAGAGATTAATCCTTTGGTCATTCCCCTAGGAATGTTTCAGTTTTCATCCATGTACACTTAAACAGAGCTAAAATACAAAATGGAGACTAACAAAATGGTACTCATACGAGAGTTTTCAGGTCAGGCCAAGGGCTATGTCTGGTAGAATCGTGTATGCACGGAAGACCCTGTAACCTCACAGGAAAACTCAGCCCGCTTCTATTAGACTCTACTCAATCAATCAATCAAACAATGGTATTTGAGTGCTTACAGTATGCAGAGCTTGGGAGAGTACAATAGAGTTGGTAGACACATTCCCTGCCCACAAGGAGTTCACACTCCATCTGGGCCCGATCATTAATGACCACTGACAGAGTCTGCTCACAGGAGAGCCAAAGGATCATAGCTATCACCCCACCCCCAGACCCACAGCACTTATGTATGAATCTCCTTTTTCCTCTATCTGTAATTTACTTTAACATCCACCTGTCCTGTACACTGTAAACTCCTTGTGGGAAGGGGCAGTGTCTACCAACTCTGTTGAACTCTACTTCCCCAAGTGCTTAGTACAGTGCTCTGCATACAATAAACACTCAGTAAGTACCACTGACTGACTGACACTCCATCACCACCATCCATGCCATTCTCTGTCTGATATACCTCACAGCTGGTATTTCTCAGAGCTGAATGCAAAGATACCTCTGAAGTTACCCCGTAAATTAAAAAAAACACCTTTGTATTGTCACTATTTTACAAAAACATCCTTCATCTTCATTTTAAGTGATTAACAGCCGCAAACTTTACGATTTCATGAAAATACTTACTTCTTTCAGAGCTGCTGGAATCTTTTTCTGTTTCCTTCCTGATGGAATACTCTGCAAGACTGAAGAGAGAGCACTGGAAGTCGATTTGTGATTAGCTGGGGACCCAGGTTTAGGTGAATGCTGATGGTCTAAAACAAATCACATGATTTCATGTAACTGAATGTGAGCATTACAGTATACTTTTTAGATAAAAAGTCACTAATGTCAACTAAAGAAGTTTCATTTTATAACTGCCCGTTTCTGAAAATGGTGGAAAAATATACTGAACCAGTTGCTTTATATCCTATCCATTCCCAACCGGCCTCGATGGGTTGCTTCCCTTAACGTGAAATTTACCCCTTTTATACTCAAGTTTTTAAAGTTTGCAGGGAAAGTATCCCAATCCATTTTCACAGTCCAGTCAGCACTTCAAACTTTGTTTTTTCTCTTAATCCAATGCTGACATTATCAATCCCATTTTGCTGATGTGTCAGGTAAGGCAAAAGAGATAAGGAATTCGTCTAAACAATCACAACCATAAGCTTGAGAACCCCAGGTATTCAACTCATTTTTCAAGTTTTAATGTTCAATTATCAAAAGAGAAGCAAAGCTCCCTTTTTTTCCATGCCCAACTGAATTACCATATTTGTAATTATTCAAATTTAAGGAAAATTACAGCAAATAGAATATCCGAAGCAGAAAACTGTTCTTTCACAGAACTTTACAAGGACACACACTCTGATTTGTGACAATCACATGTCTTTCAGAGACTGACACTGGTTGGCTTCCAAAGGCTCTAGGGACAAGAGGTGCAGTGCCAAGAACATTCAAGGGTCTCAAGTCTGTCTGACAGAGGGATCCCCCAATTTGGTCCCAACTGCTCCTATGCCTTTATGAAATTCAAGTGTTCAGTTCCTTGCCTTCTCTCCCTTCCCATCAACCAGAGGTTGGTGATCACCAGCAGCTGGGCAAAAGAGGTCTTTTTGATACGTTTTCTGGGGCTATGTTTCTTGCTACTATTGATGCCAGAGCCATCTACCGTAAATGACAAAGACAAGCTGATTATGGAAAAAATTAGAAAAAGCTCTGGGGACTGGGATTTTTCTTTACCTTGTTTCTGCAGTTGTTCAAAGCAACGTTCACATACTCTGGCTGGCTGGTTTTTCAGGTAATCCAAGCCATAATTATTCGATGAACAAGCCTGACAGACTATCTGAAAACACATTAAATACATTTACAAAAAAGCATCACTGTGCAAAATTGAAAATTAATAACTGGAAGCAGGAAGATCATCAAAATAGCAACTGTGGCTAAGGCTGTATGGTGAAGTAGACTGGGGTGAGCAAGCCTAGGGGTCATTAAACAGGATTCTACAACTGACTGTGCTATCTTGGAAAGTCTCTTGGTCTCCATGTGCTTCATTTTCTCTATAAATAATGCCCAATGCCCAACTCTCCCTCAACTCATTCTCTCTTCCACCTCAAAGAGATGCTGTGATAAGACATAATGTATACATATAAACACCCACACATTATACATTGAATGTATGTATGGGAATATATATGTAGTCTGTAGTATACCCTGATTTCACCCTCATTTTCCCCACTTCCTCTCCTTTCTGTGTCATCTGTGCATAAGGACCTGTCCCCTTTAAGCCCTTGGTATTTACCTGCCACACAACATTCATTCATTCATTGGTATTTATTGAGCACTTACTGTGTGCATAGCACTGTAGTAAATGCTTGGGAGAGTACAATACAACAATAAACAGCCACATTCCCTGCCCACAATGAGTTTATAGTCTACAGCACTTATGTACATATCTTTAACTTATTTTAATGTCTGTCTTCCCCTCTAGACTGCAAGCTCCCTTGGGGCCAAAGAAGATGCCCACCAATTCTGTTATACTGCACTCTCCCAAGCTCTTGTAAAGTACTCTGCATATAGTAAGCCCTCCATACATGCCAATGATTGATAAAAGCTAAGACAGTCCTTCAATTAAAAAAAGATGCTAATGAAAATAATGATAATTTAAAAATATATGTTGGGTATTTGTTTCCTCCAAGAAATTTCTCTTTTTGAAGATCCCCTCTAGACTGTAAGCTTGTTGTGGATAGGGAACATGTCTAGCAACTCTGTTACACTGAACTTTCCCAAGTGCAAACTACAGTGCTGTTCACAAAGTAAGCGCTCAATAAATAGGATTGATTCCTTCAAGTCTGAGAATATATTGCTGTGTGGCAACCATCAAAATAAGGGTTTTTAAATTCAAATTCTATATCACTGAAATGGTATGTATCTTTGTTGCAGTTTGATGTGGACCCAAGTATTAAAAAAATTACGTGACCAGAGTTGATATTCTTAAAGCAAAAAATCACTGAGTGACACCTTCTAAATTCCTTTTAATTTTATTTGTGTGCTTCTGATATTCATGAGAATAAAAAACTTTACACAGATACTTTGTCTGGAAAAAAAACAGTAAACTGAGAAGCTGTTTGGTTTAATAGAAAGAACATGTGTTTGGCAGTCAGAGGATCTGGGTTTTAATCCTGGCTCCATTGACTGCCTGCTGTGTGACTTCTCTGTGCCTCATTTTCCTCCTCTGTAAAATGAGGATTAAATTCTACTCCTTCCTACTTAGACTGTGAGCTCCACGTGGGACACGAATTGTATCTTGCTTAGAGTGCTTGGCATATGGTAAGTGCTCACTATCACAGGCATTATTATTACACTGTTTAAAGCCCTAGAAAGTTTAAAGATTATTAAAAAAACCCACAACCCTCTCCCCTCCTAAACAATGTGAACACAAATCTCTGTTCTAGTTTCTCTCATCCAAGGTATTATTCAAGAGTTTTCTATAAATATCATCTTCTCAGTTCAATTATGCTTCAAAGCCTAGTAGTGAAGCAATAATTTAAAGCCCTTGCATTTAACCCCCAAGGAGGCCAAAACTTTGGATATGAAATCACTGCTTTTTATGAAATGGTTCAAATGGAGGAAGTGATCATTTTTTCCTAACCTTTCCACATGCCCGGCAGTGGTGCCTTCTCCAGGTCAAAGTGAATTCACTTGTGCAGAGCATACACATGGTAACCCGGGTGTCGGGGATCCAGATGGGAGCCTTTGATCCTAAAGGACTAACTTCCTCCTCTTTCTCTGTGTCTGTCTACAAAAGGAGAAATAAAGCTCATTAAGTACCATGACACACAAACCAAAACTAAGTTATATTACGCTTCATGGACATTTTTTCATCTATGTTAAGCACTTGATATTCACCACCCCCCTCCCCCAGTCCCACATAACTTATGTCCATGTCTTTACAATTTGTCCCTTGCACTATCTGTGATTTATTTTAATGTCTGCCTCCCCGTCTAGATAGTGAGCTCCTTCTGGGCAGGAAACAACTCTACGATCTCTACTGTACTGCACTTTCCCAAGCAGTGTGTACACTGCTCTGCACACAGCAAGCACTCAATAAATACCATTTATTTATTTTAAAGTCTGTCTCCCCCTCTTGACTGTGAACTTCTTGAGGGCAGAAACGTGCCGACCAGCTCTATTGTATACTACTCTCCTGCGTGTTTAGTACAGTGCCCTGACCAAAACAAGGGCTCAAAAAATACCACTGATTGATTGATTGATCGAACCCTCAACCTCAAAATCATCTTTCAAGTTACACTGGCTGAATTTTATATTTTCTAATCTCAGTAAATCCTTAGGAAAAGGTGAAAAACCTATTCAACCTTCATTTCCTTTTAGTCTTTGGAAATCTAAGCATTTTTAAAATGCCTCTATACTATGGAGATAATAAATCAATTGAATAAGGATAAAATAGAAAACCCAGACCTTTACGTCTACAAGGTGACACACATCACCCCTAAAGCAATGCTTACGTGTGCCTATGATGAGCAGAGCCAGGACCACAACTAGAACAACAAGACCAGGGTGTCAAAAGCCACGGAAGTGGAAAAGTTATGCCATGAACCTTCATGCTCAGTAAAATTACTAAAAAATAACAGTAGGGTGTTCACTTTCTCTTTCTTGCTCTGGGTACTTATATACTTTGGGCAGGGATTGGGTTAACTGTTTCTCTTGCACTCTCCAAAGTGCTCAGTACACTGCAAAGAGTAAACTCTCAATAAATACTACTATTCAAAATGCTTAGTAAACAGTGGTGCATTAAATATTTGGGTATCAAAGAAGTATATACCCCAGTGAGAATTCTGCCCTAAAGAAGTTTACAATCTAAAGGGGAAGATTAGCAGACGCAGACAATATCCAGTGTTTAAAAGAGCTTGCCAAGAGAACCCAAGTGGATATATATATGGAAACAGTGCTCTAAAGCCTATAATTCATAGAAAATTGTGTTTTTTAAGCTCTGGGAGGATAATGGGAAATCTTCCATCATCCTCCCAATTTTACAATGCATACACATATATATATATATATATATATATATATATATATATATATATATATATATATACACACACACACACAAAATAAAAGAAATAAACATTTAAAAACCATAAGATTATTGAGGGGATATCATGACCAGGAAAGCAGAGAGGAGGGTAAGGCACAGACTGATGACCTTCGATAACAGGAGTTAAGTTTCCTTTCTAAATTCTGAAAACATTCTTGTCCTTTAAAAGAAAACTATTCCAGACACATAAAAAACTGAGCAGAATCAATACCTCATCAATACTTTTACTGGGATAGAATGTGATTCTCTTCTTAGTATAGTCTTCTATTGACCTGGAGATAGCTTCTAACCATTCATCCCTTTCCATTGCAGAACTGTTGGGGTGGAGACACAAAGATTCCATCAGCTGGAAATCAGATATTTAACCATTTATTTTCCATTATTTCCTTTTCTTTGCCATTTCAAAATAAAAAATTTCCACTTGTCATTTTAATTCTTAAACATCTTGTTCTGGGTTAAAATGATTGTTGAGGTTTACTTTAATGACAAAAGTATTATACTGGGAAAGGTTAAATAAATGCAATAGCAAATAATTATTACATTAATTTTGTATCCAGAATGTGTTAAGAAGTCAGGACATAGGAATGCTAAATATTTTACAATTATTTAAACACGACGGGCAAGGGTTTCAGTGTATATAGTGTGAAATACTATATCTCCCTACTTCACAGGACCCAGAATTTTTGAGCCTGAATGCAGTAACAGGATTGTTTTTTTGAAGACATTCTACATGATTTAAAACTGATTTATATAATGCTTCTTCGCCATCTTTCAACAGATAAGGACATATGTGAAAAGTGCTCCTGGGCTAAATTGAAATAGTTCTCTAAAGCCTATAATTCATAGAAAATTGTGTTTTTTAAGCTCTGGAAAGATAATGGGAAATCCTCCATCATACTCCCAATTTTACAAGTGGCGGGTTTGTTCACCTCATCCATCCAGCAGCCACACAGAAAGGGAAGGTTTATTGCTACTTCCTACTGTACAAGAGCTTCGTAGAAACACCAGAGAAAGAGAAAAAAAAAACCTATATACAAAATAAAGGGTAGGATTTCAATTTATGGCCATGCTCATTTTAAATTCTTTATTATGAAAAAAAGCCCCAGCTACAAGTGCTATTTCTTTACTGTGCTGACAAGGAAGACGTAAAGAAGAATGATATATTCCTTATTCCCTATTCACATAACCATATCTCAACAAATTTGCATTGGAGAAAAGGAGGAAATGGAAGTCAATGAGATTAAAATAGTGCACGAAGGGGCATTTTCCACAAAATGGAACAAAAATTAAATATTCTTTCTGAGTTTGTGATCGGAATAAATATCTTGGAGTCAGTCACAATCAATACCTTGGCATGTCCTGAGCTCAACACTGAAAAGAAAAGACCATTTATTTCCAAAAGATCACATCAGTCTGTATCAAAGATGATACATTCAAACCAGATACTAATAACTTTAAGAAAAAAGCTGGGAGTGGTTTTCCTCTAGCACAAGTGCTTAAAGGAAGAATGGACCATTATTCAGTAAATAATAATAATCCCATTATCCAGGTTTCCCGAGGCCAAGATTTTACTTGAGAAGTTTCTTGTGGAACGGGAAAAAATATATATATAATTGCCTATTTATGGGAGGGGTAACCTCAGAATCATGTCACAGGATTAAGACTGCTTGAAGAGAAGCATATTTGTGGGATCATGGGATCAAAATGAGCCTTGGGGGCTGAGAACCTAAGAAGAGGTTGTTCATGAAAAGAGGAAGTTCAGCAGCACACAGTATAGATCGGAGCAGGGAGAGGCGATGTGTGACTAATTAAAGCTTCGGGAATCACTGGGGCACTTGGACTGGAATCTGTAATGCTGACAGTGTTCATCAGCAATATTTTACCTGGCTGACAGAATGAAAGACCGCTCAACACTTTCAATCTTTAGTTCATTCTGATAGGCTTCCTGAGTCGGTTTTCTGACCTACAACAACAAAAGTTTTCAAGTTACGAAATTATATATTTTTAAAGCATATCTAACCCACAGGAATGGGATGGATCTGACAAAACGAGAGGGCCTCAGAGAGGCCTTCTCCATCCCAGCCCGCACACTCCGCTCCTTTGGTGCTAACCTTCTCACTGTCTCGTTCTCGCCTGTCCCTCCGTCAACACCGGCCCACGTCCTACCTCCGGCCTGGATGCCCTCCCTCCTCACATCTGCCAAACTAGTACACTTCCCCCCTTCAAAGCCCTACTGAGCCCCCCTTTTTCTGTGCTCCTCCTCCCCTCCCCATTGCCCGACTTCCTCCCTCTGCTCTACTCCCCCTCCCCATAGCACTTATGTATATATGTACATATTTATTATTCTATTTTATTATGTGTATATGTAATTCTATTTATATTGTTGCTATTGATGACTGTTTACTTGCTTTGTTTTGTTGTCTGTCTCCCCCCTTCTAGACTGTGAGCCCACTGCTGGGTAAGTATTGTCTCTGTTGCTGAATTGTACTTTCTAAGCGCTTAGTACAGTGCTCTGCACACAGTAAGCGCTCAGTAAAGATGAATGAATGAATGAATGAATGAATGAATGAATGAATGAATGAATGAATGAATGAATGAATGAATGAAGAGGGGCACAGAACAGTCAGCTTGAAATCAGCTCTGAAAAGGAGGAAGTGGTGAAGTGAGGGGTGAGCAATTTCCACTGTGGGGAAGGGGACCAACCAGTCAAAACAACAGAATCCTATGCTGGAAAAAGAGAACAGAACACAGCTCAAGAGCAAAGTGACCAAGCAATTATTCAGCTTCGTTCATTCCCATCACTAGAAAATGGCCGTAAACACAAATGAATCACAAATAATCACTTTTAAAAGGATAACTTTACTCCTAATGGTAATCAAGATGAACCCTGATTTTCTAATTAACACATACAATTTTTAGGTCCTATCAGTAATCCATCATTTCCTATTTCCCCCCATAAGAAATTTTTCACAAATGGTCCTTTGACAAATATTTTGAGAGGTCTATTATAAATATTTTGAATGAAACCTTACCAGGAGCCTACTGACTCACCTTCATCCCAGCCAATGAAAGCATGTTATTGAGTTTATACATTCCAGACTGCACTGGGGTTGTATATAACAGGGCATCATTAAACTGCAAAAATAAACACATTTCCATAGCTAAATTTATTTACTTTTTTAAACAAGGGAGAGAAAGTACACACAAAGATAAAGGAAGATTTTAGTTGAGTTACTTCCCTTCAAAAAATCTACATGAGATGTGAAATACATTTGGGAACTTAAATAAAATCACTATTCAAGCACACTAACTAAAAGGGAAGGACCTACTATAGATATTACAATTAGACCCTAGGCAGTGTAATCATTAGTATCTGCTGAGTGCTTAGTATGTTCAGACCACTGTACTAAATGCTTGGGAGAATATAATACTACAGAGTTGGTAGACACGTTCCCTGGCCACAGCAAGTTTGGAGTGTAGTGAAATCAGCATTTCCTACAGGTTCTCCCCAAACTCACTTTGTTAGCCATTCCAAGGTATAACAACTTTCTTAAGAATTTTTTACATTTGCCTAACCTAGAACTTTGGCTCTTGACCACCTCCTACATTAAACAACAACTTCTTACTTTGGGCGTCAAGATTCACCCTTGGATCTCTCCATTTTACATAGTGATTCTCTTCACCCAGTCCTCCAAAGTTCACCTTTGACCCTGTGACCCTCTTGTCACACTGTTCTTCCAACCTGGAACTCCCTTCCGATCCAAACCTGCCAGACTCCAGCCCTCCCTACCTTCAAAGCTTTCCTAAACTCCACCTCCTCTAATAAGCCTTTCCCAATTAATCTCCAACATCCTAAACAGTGCACAGCACTTAGAGAAGTGCTTGGCACGCATTAGGCGCTTAACAACTACCATTATTGTCATTAATGTTCTGTTAAACTTTCTCAAGTACTTAATACAGAATTTAGAGTGAGTGCTTAGTAAATACCATTACTAGTAGTAACAGTATTTCTTGAGCACACAGTCAGTGTACAAAGTGTTTGGGAAGTGCAATACAAACAACATATTCCCTTTGCAAAACCAGCTCAAACTCTAAAAGGGGAAATAGACCTAAAAATCGTTTACAAATACAGTAGTCAACATAAATAATCAAATATTTAATTGGCTATGCAAAGATGCACAAGTGATGATGATGAGTATAAATAAGTACATAAGCACCAGAGATGGTTAATAGGTTAGGACAATTTAGAGTGCTCGCTCTAGGCTTCAAGGCTCTCCATCACCTTGCCCCTTCCTACCTCTCCTCCCTTCTCTCTTTCTACCGCCCACCCCGCACGCTCCGCTCCTCTGCCGCCCACCTCCTCGCCGTCCCTCGGTCTCGCCTATCCCGCCGTCGACCCCTGGGTCACGTCCTCCCACGGTCCTGGAACGCCCTCCCTCCTCACCTCCGCCAAACTGATTCTCTTTCCCTCTTCAAAACCTTACTTAAAAATCACCTCCTCCAAGAGGCCTTCCCAGACTGAGCTTCTCTTCCCCCTCTACTCCCTCTGCCATCCCCCCTTTACCTCTCCGCAGCTAAAGCCTCATTTTCCCCTTTTCCCTCTGCTCCTCCACCTCTCCCTTCCCATCCCCACAGCACTGTACTCATCCGCTCAACTGTATATATTTTCGTTACCCTATTTATTTTGTTAATGAATTGTACATCGCCTTGATTCTATTTAGTTGCCATTGTTTTTACGAGATGTTCTTCCCCTTGACGCTGTTTAGTGCCATTGTTCTTGTCTGTCCGTCTCCCCCGATTAGACTGTAAGCCCGTCAAACGGCAGGGACTGTCTCTATCTGTTGCCGACTTGTTCATCCCAAGCGCTTAGTACAGTGCTCTGCACATAGTAAGCGCTCAATAAATACTATTGAATGAATGAATGAATGAATGAATGAATGAATGAATGAATGATAGAGGCATAGTTTCTGGAAGACTTGGGAGGGCTTTGAATGTGGGAAGAGTGGTGGTCTGAGAAGTAGTGGACAGAGCACGGGGCTGGGAGTCAGAAGGACCTGAGTTCTAATTCTGACTCCATCACTTTCTGCTGTGTGACTCGGGGCAAGTCAGTTCACTTCTCTGTGCCTCAGTTGCCTTATATATAAAATGAAGATTGAGTCCGTGAGCACCACATGGAACAGGGACTGTGTCCAACCCAATTTGCTTATATCCATCCCAGGGCTTAGTACCGTGCCTGGCAGATAGTAAGCGCTTAAATGCCACAGTCATTACTGTTAATATTATTATTGTCTATGTCCGATTTTGGGAAAGAGGGAGTTTCAAGCCAAGGGAATAGGATGAGCAATGGATGGAGGCAGCTAGGGCTGAGCAATGCTTCTAAATGATCCGGGCAGCAGCATGGAGTACAGTATGGAGTGGGAAGAGGCTGGAGGGAGGGAAGTGAGTGAGGAGGCTGATGCAATAATCTAGTCGTAATATGACCACAGCGTTTAATCAACCAATCATTCAGTGGTATTTATTGAGCACTTATTGTGTGCAGAGCACTGAACTAAGTACTTTAGTGCTTGGGAGAGCACAACAGAGTTGGAGAACGTGTCCCTGCCCACAAGAAGTATACAATTTAGGAGGAGAGACAGACACTAATATAAATTACAGATATCATCAATGGCATCTAAGATACATACGTAAGCACTATGGGGTTGAAAGTGGGGTGAACATGAAATGCTAAAAGGATATAAATCCAAATGCAGAGGTGACACAGAAGGAAGAGGAAAAAGAGGGCAAGAGAGGGTTCAATCGGGGATGGCCTCCTGGAGATGTGACTTTAATAAGGTTTGGAAGGTGGGGAGAGTGGTGGTCTGTCATATCCGGAGGGGGAGGGAGTTCCAGGTCAGATGAAGGATCTGGGCAAGTGGACAGTGGGGAGATAGATATGACTGGGGTTCAGTGAGTAACTGGCTTTGGAGGAACAAAGAGGACAAGCTAGGTACAAGGAAATTAGAGAGGAATGGTAAGTGGGGGCAAACTGATTGAGTGCTTTAAAGCCAATGGTAAGGAGTTTCTGTTTGACACAGAGGTTGACGGACAATCACTGGAGGTTCTTGTGGAGTGGGAAAATATAGACTGAGTATTTTTTTCTAAAGTGATTGGGGCAGCAGAGTGAAACACTGACTGGAGTGGGGAGACACAGGAGGCAGGGAGGACAGCAAGGAGGCTGATGCAGTTAGCAGTCAAGGCAGGTTACAGTTAAGTGATTGGATCAGCAGAGTAGCAGTTTGAATGGAGTTGAAAGGGTGGATTTTAGTAATGTTGTGAAGGTAGAACTGAAAGGATTTGGTGATGGATGTGGGTTGAATGGGTTGTACCAAGGTGATATGGGTGGAGAGAAAGGGATGGATCTGGGAGATTTTGTATATCTCTCCCAGCTCCAGTCTGTATCTGCTTCCTTGATTTCCCTCTTGACTGGAGAAGGGTGACATCTAGTTCCATTAGGGTCAGGGTAAGTTGAAAAGGCATTTTTTCTGTTCCATCATCCAGGTATTGGACACAAATATTTAAAACTCCTAGGTCTATGACTGAACTCAGAGCACTACTAGCTAAGGTTCCGTCGGCTCCTTGGTAATAATGCTGAGCCACATGTACCCAAGTCTTGGAAAAGAATTAAAAAATTCCAGAAAAATCTTCCTGTGTTTTGTACAGTAAAATCTTTAACTTGAGAATTCTAAAACTTCACTGAAATAGGCACTAAAATAATAGCTGGGGATATGGATAGATGATATTAAATTGGTTCACATAAAAGCAGATTGAAATAAGTCACATATTTGAATTTGTGGAAAATTATAGATTTAAAAAAAATTAACTACTAATGAGAAAATCAACAGCATCAATTTCCCTACATTTGAAAAGTAAATGAGTAGTACAGCAAAGAAGTCACTTATAAATCCTTTAACAGAAAGAGTCAGCTGAAGATGCCAAGTTTTCATATTCTCTTTGTGCAAGTATTCCACCCAATAAAACAACTCTCATTACAGGCTTATTGGAAATGAGTATGGCACTTTACCAGGAAAAACATTCGTGGCTGCATGACCTTCCGGGACAGCTTCATCAGTGTTCCTTCTTTCAGAAAGACCTGAAAGGGAAAAACAATAACAATGTTGAAGAGACTCTTTTAACAAGTCACTGTACTTAACACAAGCCAGTATTTTGTACAGGCCCCCAATAAATACTGTTAATGATTACTGCTTACAAACACAGATTAATTTGGGCACCCATCCGGCATGATAAATTCAGGTGTCTCTCCGTAGTCTGACGGTTGCAATCTGAGCCACAAAACCCAGCAGAACAGTCTAGTGGACAGAGCTCAGGCGTGGGAGTCAGAAGGACTTGGGTTCTAATTCTGGCCCATCACGCATTTGCTGTGACCTTGGGCAAGTCACTTCACTTGGCTGTGCCTCAGTTAACTCGTGCAAAATGTGGATTAAGATTGTGAGCCCTATGTGGGACAGTGACTGTGTCCAACCTGATTAGCTTGTATCTACTCCAGTGCCTAAACAGTGTTTGGCATATAGTAAGCGCTTCACAAATACCATTAAAATTTTTAAAAAGCCCACCTCAGTGAGAGCTCTTTACCCACTATGTAGCGCTAACATGTTAATTCTTCCTTTTGGCATGTGTGAAGAGAAGGAGCTGGGAAATTCATGGAGAGAGAGCAGGGCTATGAAACAAACTGGCAGTCACTTATTTTCACAGTTGCCTTAAGAAATGACCCCAAGGATCCCACAGAAACAGAATACATTTCTCAATTCCATCTGTGATAACTCACCCTTCCAGGTTGAACTATCTCGTGATGTCCATTTAGGCTATACTGAATCTGCATAAGTTTCTGAAAGTTGTCCTACACAAGGAAACAGAAAACATTAGTCACCAGTTGATACCTTAAATTAGTTAGGCTCTAGCTCCAAAACCAAAATACTCACTCCCTGTTTCATGATATCATTGGCATGGTTGGCTACTTCAATGACAACAGCAAGGGCATCTAAAGGTACAAGAAGAAAAGGTTACAGCGTTGCTAGAGAAGACATTAATTCATTACAAACAACTTTTTGGTGTGGGTTCTAAATAAATGGGAAATATACATACAGTTAAGTAATACTTTTGCATGAGGCAGGGCAAGTCTGAAGGTAACTCTTTGAAAGAAAAGTCTGTCTTGGGCTTTAACTTTCAATGGCTCAGTATGTCAACTACTAGTTCATACCTCTTGAGCTATGTGTTAAGTACTTTTCTAAGTGCTGGGGTAGATATAAGGTAATGATGCTCCTTGTCCCTTACTGGGCTCACGGTCTTAATCCCCAATTAATAAATGAGGTAACTGAGGCACAGAGAAGTTAAGTGACCTAGGGCAAGGTCACACCACAGACAACACACAGAGCTGGGATTACAACCCAGGTCCTTCTGACTCCCAGGACCGTGCTCTATCTACTAGGCCATGCTTCTTCTTAACTGCATTAAGAAATTGCAGTTAAGTCACCAGACTGGAGAAAGAGGAACATGATTTTTAAAAGTTTTAACAAATAATCGTTTTTAAAGTAAGACAACTCTGACATTGCCTACTGACCATAAGAGTAGAAATTCCTGACTATGGCATTTCTATCACTATACTTCTCATAATTGCCATTCACCTCCAGTAAAATCCCTTTGAAAACAAACACACACACACACACACACAGCCCCCACACCCACAACCATAAATGTTTGATCCCTAAGCCTAAAGGATTTCAAAATCACTTTTTTAAAAAATAAAAAATGAAACATATTACTTCAGTGATATTTCACCCAGTAGGAGATGAGAAATGATTAAGCCTTTTTTTGCAGGTTACAGATGCTAATAATTTGTTTCATTATAGTTCAATATCACTTTTTTCCCCAGCTACTGTAACACAGAAATTCTGTAACATTAGGCTCTTGATAATACTGGCAACATACCTGGAATATTGTTAACACTAACATCGAAGCCTGTGGGAAGCCTAAGCTACAGTTTAGGGAGGCACTGGGGAAAAAAGAAAGGCTGGAAAGTTTTTTGGGTTTTCTTTAATAATAAATCCTTTCCAGGTGACAAAGAGCTGTCTCTCACTTGGGCAGTGTGACACAGTGGTTGGCAAATCTATGTTCTGTTATGTCAGAAAGATAAACATTTGGATTATTATATATATGTATATATACATATACACACACACATACACAAATCAAAAAATGACTAACCTTGAGTGTCTCTATAGTCTGCAGATTCTTCTATCAAATTCTTCAAATAATCTAAGGAAAATAAGAATGATTGACATTACTTAATTAGGGACCATAAATTTTAAAAACTAAGTTCCTTCAAGACCTACTGCTTCCATATAATAAGCTCTCTCTATATTAATATAGATCAATATCTATGCTGAGGACTCAGAAAATTAATCAATGAAAACTAAAGATTGACAAGCCAAGTAATCTTAAATGGATTTAGCATATACAGTACTAGAAAGAAGACAGATATTAAGAAATGACATCAAATTGAATCAGAGATTAGATGGCACATGCTGGCAGAGGCCAAGAGCAACTTGCTACTGATATATTTATTTCATAAAGGAACCAAGCCAACATTTATTCAAGGCTGGTTTTGCAAATGTAAGTTATTCCTGTTCATTTGGTTTTTTTACATAACTATTGAAGAATATATTTGTATGATTCAAAGTGAAGCCAGATTCAGTAGTATATGTTTTGAAGTTGTCGGCATGCCAGTAGTGGTTCAGTTACAACGCACCAGCTGCCACCAAGTTGTTGGTTGAAGCAGGGAGCATGGCTCTAACTCAGTTCAAGGTCTTGTCACTCCCCCCTGCACCGCCCAGGCCCATCAGACATCTTTCCCCATGGCTGGTGGAGCAGAGCTGTAGGGAATAATTAAACATTGAGCATTTTTCTATTACTAGAATATGGAAGGGCAAAGGAGTCAGAGGGCTTGAGTTCAAATCCTGAGTCTGCCACTTGCCTGCTGTGTGATCCTGGGCAAGTCACTTAAACTTCTCTGTGCCTCATTTTCTTTATCTGTAAAATGGAGATTAAATCCCTGCTCTTCCACCCCCTTAGACTGTGAGCTCCATGTGGGACACAGACAGTGTCTGAGCAGATTATTTTATACCTGTGCTGGTGTTTAGGACAGTGCTTGGCCAAAGCAAGCACTTCATAAATGCCACAATGATGATGATTAGTAATTTTTCTACTTCTGCACTCCTCACTTTTTTCTAATCCCCTATATTGTCATGTCCTTGTGGGCAGTGACTCTTTAAATTATATCTTTTATATATATTCCCAAGTATTTAGTACAATGCTACACACAGAGTTGGTACTTGACAAATGCCCTGACGAAAGGCAACCAGTAGATATGGCTATATATTTCATTCTGTAGAGACCTTTCATCTTCAGTTTCAGCTCCAATCCTGTAGTCACTTGCCCTCAAAGCTCCTTAACTTGCCACTATTATTAGTACACACATCCTTGGATCTATACCCTTAAAGCACTGGATATTCACCTCACCCTCAGCCCCACAGCACTTAGGTACATATCTGTGATTTTATTTTAATGTCTCTCTGCCCCGTTAGTCTCTAAGCTCCTTGTGGGGAGGGAACAGGTCTCTTAACTCTGTTTTACTGTACTCTTCCAAGCACTTATTACAGTAAGCACTCCAAATATACCATTAACTGAGTGATTGATTGGAGAAACAACTCAGCTGTCTCAGCATCCGGCAAATTAATCATCATTTAGGACTCTCACCACACAGGCCTGGTGAGAGTGAAAATGGCACTACCTTATCATGGGCAGAGAGAGAATGACTGTAGAAGAGATCATGCACTATTTGCAGGACCTGAACGGCACTGGACTTTCAGTGGTCACATTCCGTTCAATTGTATTACTTTTTTTAATGGTATTTGCTAAAGGCTTACTAAGTGCCAGGCACTGTATTAAGTGCTGGGTTAAATACAAGATGGGCACTCAGTTTTCATCCCCATTTTGCAGATGAGGTGTCACTGAGGCACAGAGAAGTGAAATGACTTGCCCAAGGCCACACAGCAGACAAGTGGCAGAGCCAGATTAGAACACAGGTCCTTCTGACTCCTGGGCCTATGCTCTATCCACTAGGCGATAGTGTTTCTCATTGAGCTCTTACTGTGTGCAAAGCATGGTCATATATCAACTTCAACTAGGGAAACAGTCAGCAAAACTATATCTCTCCCAATCTTCAAAACCCCCCTGAAAGCTACCTCCTCCTGGAGGCATTCCCAACTAATCCCTTCCTCCCCTGGATATATCTGCCCATCAGCCATTCAGATTACTCGGGGGCATATCAGTATGAATATGTAACTGTAGTTATGTTTCTATTCTTGCTCCCATTGTATGCATAGATTCTGGGTATTGCCTCCCCCATTTTTCCCACATTCAAATGTAAGCTCATTAAAGCAAGAACCATACAATTAAAGGACTCCTTGAGAATGTGGAATGATTGCTCAGTTGGAGTCATGATTTCATGGCCAATTCAGTTTCTTTACATTTGAATGCTGAGGTTTTGAAGGGACAATTAGAAAGAGTCCAGTACACAGCTGTGCACCAGAAGGCACTCATATATTACCAAATTAGTGAAATATTATGACTGAGGGTGAGTCCAAAGAAATATCCTGGCATCTTTTATTTTCAATCTACCCAGAAAATAGAAATTGACAAGACTTTCTGGCACCACCACCCCCAAAAAAAATCTAATCTACAGCCACCAGATGGAACTCTTGGCCAGGCATAATTATCCTTTAAAACTCTTTCCCTTTATATAGTCTCTTTAGAACACCAAGTTGCACTTCAGATGAAACCTTTGCGGGGAAAGGCATAGAAAATGCAGTATGTAGTACCCCGTGAATTTAGAGGGAAAGCACTGGAAGGTCATGATGAAAAAAGTATGATTTTGGAGCATCTAATCATGTTACTCTTCTTCCCACATTGTCCCACTGCCAAAAGTTAACATGATCAGAAAAATCATAGGGTGGAAAACACCAACAGAAATGGCATGCTCTTGCTGCAATGGTTTACCTTGTAATCACCAACATTCACTCAGGTTCAGAAAGGAAAATAAGTAATTGGTGAAAAGGAATATTTGTATGTTTGGAGAGGATGCTAAAAACATCACCAAGAAGAAATAGCAGAATAGGAAAACTGTGTGCTCAGGAAAGGACCCCTATTTTACATTACTCTCCCTCTCCACCTGGAATGCCTCACCCCAACCTATGGATGTCCTCTACAGGGGAAGAGTAGAAGGACGAAAAGGAAAGGTAGAGTTAAGGCCTAACTTACTGTAGCTTCTGTTCTGGCCACCACCACATTCTTACTTCTATTTCTCTCCCCACATGAACAGAGAGAAGAGCAGGGACAGCTTTTCTGCCTCCAGCCAACTCAGCGCTGGGGACAGGTCCCCCTGATCTACTTAGGGATGCTGTGGCTGGCCCAGTCTTGATCTCACCAAGGCTAAGTTTCCTTGTAGTTACAGGGGCTGGGGAAGCTGATAACTGCATCTCCTCCAAGAGGCCTTCCCCGACTAAGCCCTCATTTCCTCTTCTTCCATTCCTATGTTGCCCTTGCACTTGAATTTGCATCCTCAGTCCCATAATTATTCACCTAACTGAAACTTAATTTATATATGTTAATGTCTGTCTCCCCCTCTAGTCTCTAAGTGCAGTGTAGGTAGGGAATGCATCTACCAACTCTGATATATTATCTTCTCCCAAGTGCTTAGTACAGTGCTTACTGCACACAGTAAGTGCTCAACAAATACCACTGATTGACTGACTAATCGACAGAGTTGGGACTGGGCCTGGGCCAGTTGTCCTTAGGCTACCATTAGGCCAGGGCCTTTCCTATCCATCCTTTCTGATTTTGCTCTTCTCCTTCTGAGGAAAGAATGTGGAAGTGGGCCAGTCATGGGCCTGGAAGGAGGGGTCACTCTGGTTCTGAATTGAGGCTATCACTTTTCGAGCCAGACCTCCATAGGCCAACTTGGGAGCAGGCAAAAACAGGAAACTGAGGAAGAGCTCAAAAACCAGACTATAAGAATGGCAGTCATGCAGTCAAATTAAATTATTAAAAATACTGTACCTAGCACACAATAATCTGACCCAAGTTGCTGAAGGAACAGTGTCTAGAATTGATAGGCCTCTCGGTAAATATGATTTTCATAATTCTCTTCATAGGCTACCAAAGAATGTCTATGGGATGCACAGACAAATATAAACTTCAAAATGATCTTAAACATAGAAGAATTTCACAACACAACAGACATACCATCATAGACTGGAACACTTCCTGGTGACTATACATGATTTATGACAAAGACTATATGGGGAAAATCTTTAGCAATAGATTATTCTTGTAACTGCCTAGACAAGTCTCAACAATAAAGACAAAATCGCAGACACATTTCTGGCCTGAAAGAGGTAAGAAGAGGGACTCTATAGAAGAAAAACAGATGTACTCATGCCTCTACAGGTACAGAATATAAAAGGTACAGTTTGTTTTACATGCTGAATCCTAACACTTCACCAACAGTACACTACTTAATGGGAATGATTTATGCCGAGAGTTATCTATTAACTAAATCAATGTATAAAAGGAATCGAGTCTGAACTATAGAAGAGGGAACTATTTTAAGAACAAGTTTTTTTATGGTATTTGTTAAGTGCTTACTGTGTGCCAAGCATGTACTAATCACTGGGGTAGATATAGGCTAATCGGGTTGACCACACTCCATGTCCCACATGGGGCTCATACCTTTCTCACTTTACAGATGAGGTAACTGAGGCACAGATTAGTGAAGTGACTTGCCCAAGGTCACAAAGCAGACAGGTGGGGGCGCGGGGATGAGAACCCAGGTCCTCTGACTCCCAGGCCCGTGCTCTTTCCACTAGGCAACGCTTCTTCACAGAGTGTCATTTCTCTAGGCAGTGGATTCATTTAACAACCCTAAACGCTGAAATAACCTTTGGGTAATTTCCATAGCTAAAACCTGTAGCTTCAAGGAGAATTTTTAAACAGATGATTGTAATAGCTGACTTTTCATACACACTCATTGCAAATTCTGGACTTCAAAAGCCTTATTAGATTAATGCCATACCTAGAGGCAAAGAAGGACTACAGAAAAAGGTGACTATCTATGGTTTAAACAGTTTATTTTAAATTATAGGTTGCTTTAACAAGCATCAAACCACTTGATCTACACAATCAAAATTACAAAGCTTTAAAACATGTCAATCTCAGATGAGAAAATTCTTCGGATATATAGACTATAATTAAGAGTGTTTTGCTTTACTAAATACCAAGATCGAAACTATTCTCTACCCTATCAAAGAGAAAGAATTTCACGTAAATCACTTTATACAAGGTGGTACAAATGCTTTGGTAGAGATTTAAAAAATCATATGAAAAATCCCAAAGTAACAGCTAGAATAATTTTATTTTTGAATAAAAATTTTATTGAACTTTTGCTTTGAAGATTTTTCAATGTAGGCTTCTGAAAAATAAGGTATTATACTGGAGAAGGGCATTTTCAAATGCCACAATTGCCTGATATATTTTTGCATAAATTTTGTTTGAATGCCCAGTTCTCAAGATTTTTGCTTTAATCACAGCTATGCCAATGTTGGACTGGGTGAACTTGGGCAAGTCACTCACCCTCTCTGTGTCACTGTGACTCATATCTGCTCTGTCTCCTAGGTTATGAATCTCTTGTGGGGAAGGGACTGTGTCTGATCTGATTATTTTATGTCTACCTTAGTACTTCACTCAGTGTTTGGTAGCATAGGCACTTAATATAATAATAATAGTTATAACTTAATATAATAATAATAATAGTTATAACAATAATATAACAATATCTGTTAAAGTTAAGAAATTGTAGAAAATCATCTTTTTCAAAGTGGATCACAGAGTATTTACTTTTGCCCAGCTAAATTCTAGTATGAGAGTTTTAGCCTTTATAATAAAGGTTGCCTTCTCTACTCATTCTATCCCTAGCTCATACAGCTTAATCATATGACACATTTATACACAC
The DNA here is from genome assembly GCF_004115215.2 of Ornithorhynchus anatinus. NCBI lineage: Eukaryota > Metazoa > Chordata > Mammalia > Monotremata > Ornithorhynchidae > Ornithorhynchus > Ornithorhynchus anatinus. The sequence continues at coordinate 34,814,448 of NC_041741.1, forward strand.
AAAGGGGTATTTCTATTGCATTTTCCATATAATATCACTCACCAGCTTCTTATTTAAATTTTGCATTTTAAAAGTCTCAGAAGTAACAACAGTCTTCTGAGTCAGAAATCTTGACACCTGGCTGACATCAAAGATCTCCAAGCAGTTTTCACCAAAAGTCCAACACCTTGTGATACCTCAGACTTCCCCAACTGAAATGTGGGTAGAACGTCTAATGAGGATGGTGTGACTACAGAAATGCCAGGTCTGCAGAGGAAAGGTGTTCCATTCCTTCAACCTATATTTACTGACCAGTAGAAATGTGTGTGAAGATACAAAAAAGAGGGCATAGCACCCAAATTGCAGAAATTTCTCTGGCCTTGGTTTCTCTCCCCACACCACTGACAACAATGAACCCTAGGGTCCTGGTTTCACACATTCCCTTCTCCACCATGGAGTGCCCTCTTTTGATCATTAGACTGTCAAACCACGAATGCAATGTGTTGGCGCTGAAAATCGCTGGAAAGCTATCTCAGATGGATACATGCAGAGTGTTTCCTACTCCCTGTCCCCCAATCTTTCCTTGAACATTTCCATCGAAGATTTTTAAAAGGTTTCTTGGAACAGATTTGAATGGAATGCAGTCTTATTATTAAGAATTTGTAGAAATCAATGCATGTTCAGAAAATCTTTAGCACATGGGAAATGTCCCTCACACACATCCTCAGATGACGAATAAGAATAATAGGATGACTGCATAAATAACAGAAACAGAATGCTTCAATTTACAAATTCTGTTTCATCCCACCCTTTAAGGATGGTTTAAGGAACCGCACCCACTCTCTCAGAACTGACAAGAATTGTTATCTTGGTATTTTGTAAGTCTCCCAAAGTACAGGGGAAATTTGGCTCAGAGTCCATCACAGCATCAGTCAGTGGAATCCTGTGTGATCTATGCCTGGAAGCTCCAGATAATCCCCAGCTGCTCAGGATTCCTTCAGATAAAACACTCCTTGTCTTCCTTTCTTTCTCCAGTGGCCATTAATGGCATTATATTTTCAACCTTTTGCTCTCTGGCTCTATTCCCTGTAGCTATGTGCAGAGATATTCTTTTTAGGTACTAATCACCTTACAATTATTATAACACCAAACCCCTCGTCCTACCTGATATGGTTTTTAAAACACAAGTCTCAGCATGTTTTTTGAGTGGGTGCATTGATTTTCCAGTTCCACATTTCACCACATACTTTGGAAGCTTATAAGAACATGCCAGTTGTTGCTTCACTCTGGAGTTTGAATGATACGGAAATTTTTTAAAAACACATTTTTATAATACTTTTGATTTCCATTACAGATAATTCATCAATTTTAGTCACAGATATTCACATGAGCTGGGGGTTCAGCCCAATAGACAATAGGCTGGAAAGGGGCTCCTTGGTGGTGCTGAAATCAACACAGGGCTAACTCTCAAGTCTTGAGCTTGTGATAATCTGGATACCTAAACTGGGTCACCACGGAACTGATAATATTTATCAAGGAGGATGGGAAAATTGCTTATCGATACCCACAGTGAAATAATGCTTAATCACAGGCCAACCAGATCTTAAAGTTTTCTACTTACTACATATGCACTACTGTTTGTCCTTAAAACTGTGTTGAGTTTTTGAATATAGGGACTGTGACTAGTGCCTGGCACATAGTATGCGCTTAACAAAAACTATCATTTTTACTGATGATAAACTGTCCTTAAACCATGCAGCAGTATTTTAGACAGAGTCGAACAGAGAGCTAGGTGGCGACTTAGATCTCTAATAATAATAATGTTGGTATTTGTTAAGTGCTTACTCTGTGCTGAGCATTGTTCTAAGCACTGGGGTAGATACAAGGCAATCAGGTTGTCCCACATAGGGCTCACAGACTTCATCCCCATTTTACAGATGAGGGACCTGAGGCACAGAGAAATTAAGTGACTTGCCCAAAGTCACACAGCTGACAAGACCCATGACCTCTGACTCCCAAGCCCGGGCTCTTTCCACTGAGCCACACTGCTTCTATGTGACCTCAATTCCACCATTCTGTATTGTACCATGCGCTTGATGCCCTGGGATGCTCAAGTTGGTAAAAATGGCTGTTCTGTGACACAACACCAGAAATAACCTGTGAGTTAACTGCAGAGGGATCCATGGATTAATTGCACTTCCTAAGAACAAAATAGACCCAGTTCTCCTGACAAACCCTGCGTTTGTGTTGTACCAGAAGTTGTTTGACCGACATTGCACACACACGTACAGCCATTCTTTTGACAGTGCACTGCCTTCCAATTACTCAGTATTGTTGGATGAATACTCCCTAATTCTCTAACAGTGTTTTATCCAAAATACAAAGTGAAAATATGCATTAAAGAAGAAATTAATGTATTATTAAATGACTTTCAAAGAACAAAAATCAATCTAAATAAGTACTTGCTTTCTCATCCTACAAATAAAACTAAGTCAACTATAATTGTGTTATGAAATGACTAATTTAGCAAGAATCCTGAACTCTATGACTTATTGCTTCAATCAATCTGATTAAAAGAAAAGTATTTTTATACTATGTTTTTAGAATTATCCATCTCCCTGGACATTTGAAACCAAAGCACCACCCTGCCATTAATAACAACTGAACCAAACTGTGGAAACAATCTAATCCACCACTAAGTTTTAGATTAGATGGCTGAATGTATCTATCAAAGACAATAGTTCTGGAGTACATATTTCAATTACTGCTAAAAGAAATGAAAAGAGGATAATGGAGCATGAGACATTTCTAAGTTACACTGTATGTGTTTATAGGTGACCAGAATTTGAGGATCACCAAGCAGGAAAAGGGGAAGGTAGGGGAAGGTAAGAGAAAATCAAGGAAGAAAAAGGGAGACAGAGAGCGGGGTGAAATATGAGGAGAGGAGGAGACTAAGATACCTGAGGGGAGGGATCTCATATTCTCCCCCCCTTCTAGACTGTGGAAAGACTGACATATTACCTCAAGTCTCCCCCCTTCTAGACTGTGAGCCCGTTGTTGGGTAGGGATTGTGTCTATTTGTGGCCGAATTGTACTTTCGGCTTAGTACAGTGCTCTGTACACAGTAAGAGCTCAATAAATATGACTGAAGGAATGAATATTCTAATTCTACTGTAGTCTCCCAAGCACTTACAACCATTCTCTACACAGAGCAGGCACGCAAAAACTATTAAGTGAGACTGACCTCCTCCACTTTTTCCCATTGTCCTCTTACTCTGCCCAAGTTTAGCCGCTGTAGGCAGCAGAAAGCAGGGTAGGAGGAGGGGGTACAGGAGAGTGGCAAGTGGCCATAACAGCTTGGCTGCTACAAAACTGGCGAAGAATCAGAATTCCCGGAACAGCTACGTCTAATTTCTGGGTGGGTCAGAAACTCCCAGCTGTAGCCCAGATGAAGCAGTTTAGCCACAGTGGCAATGGATAGTGCTGAAGAGTTTTTCTCCGCCTTTTCTCCAGCAGTGACTGAAGTAGCCACAGTGGCCTAATGGAAAGAAAAAGGGAATGAGGAGACCCGGATTCTAATCCTGGGTCTGCCACTTGCCTTTACAGTGACCAAGTCAGTTTCTCTGGGCCTGAGCTTTCTCATCTGTAAAGTGTGCATTAAATACCTATCGCCCCTCTTTCTTAGACTGTGAGCACCATGTAGGACAAGGAGGGTGTCCAACTTAACCTTACATCTACCCAGTGCTCAGTACAGTACAGTACAGCTTGGCACATAGCAAGAGCTTAACAAATACCACATTATTACGATTATTATTACCACAGTTGCCCCTGTGCCAGAAGGATTGTGCACCACAATCTTTTCTAAATGGATGCTTATCTTTATGCATCCTCCTCTACGCGGGTCAAACAGCATCTCCTTTCTTCTGGCTCACTGAAGTCTATTCAATAACCTTTGAGCCAGGGGGTCAACTTTATTTAAAAGAAATATGTATGTAGTCATATGTCACACTCGATCAAGGGAGCATAGGTAATTTGGTCCATGGGCCACTTTGCCTTGCTCTAAGGGTCCACAGGCCAACCGTGAAGAGGGGTGTGGGAAAGTTTAAAGTAACAAGTAATGCTAGTAGATATATTACTTAAGCACCTACTGCACTAGGGTCCATGTCCCATGTGGGGCTCACGGTCTCAATATCCATTTTACAGATAAGGTAACAGACATAGTGAAGTCAAGTGACTTGCCTGTGGTCACACAACAGACAAGTATCAGAGTCAGGATTAGAAGCCGGATACTTCTGAGTCCTGGCCTGTGCACTCTTCACTAGGCCAGGCTGCTCCTCATATTTATATAAATGCAACCATTTGCTTGGTGTGCTTAAATATAAAGAGGTGGCACTAGATGGACCCTAGGTCCTGAAGAAGAAGAAAGAGTGACATTTTCTAAGAGTCAGGCAATGGTGCCTTGTTAGTTTGCAAACAGCATGAAAATTGGACTGTACCTGTTAACAGTAGTCTGTACTGGGGAATCCTCTGAACTGGTTTGAGCAGATAGTGCTTGAGTGCCAGGCTTGCACAACGAGGGCTCATCTGGAAAACAACCATCCAAAATAAACACCGACACTTGCTAATGGAAAAAAAAAAAACTGGATGGCTGTGCCGAAAAGACCTGCACCTAAACACCTATTGGCTTTGTAGATAGGATTACACATTTGGATACCTGCCTTTTCCTTAAAGTGCACTGAGTCAAAAATTTAGGTTTGGATGTACTACCATGTGTAATAGGTTACCTAATTCTTTGGGCAGAAGAAGAAAACATGTAGGACTTCATATAAAATATTACGGTATTTTACCCTTAGTTAAAAAAATAATGAGCTAGGCATTCATGTATACATTTTATTTTCATTTTACAAGTTGAAATTGCAAGGTGAATACTATAAAACTTTCCAGAAAACCACAGGCTTTCTAAAATTGTAGAGAGGAAGGCTTAAAATTAAGCTTTCCTAGAATAAAATTTCACTGCAACCAACTTATACTGAAACTTCCCCAAATCCCAATATATGGTCTCATTAGTCAGATCTGGTTCACAAACCTAGGGTGAGCAATGGTTAGAATGGGAGGAGCAGTTATAAAGGCAGAAGACAAAAGTGGATTTTGTGTTCTGTGTTGTACATGTCACTAATTTTTACAAAGCTTGACATAACCTCACTGTGGGCATGGAACGAGCGTAACTAAACCTGTTGTATTATACTCAAGTGCTTAGTACAGCACTCTGCACACAGTAAGCACTCACTAAATACAATGAATACTCTCCCAAGCACTCAGGACAGTACTCTATAAGTAGTCAATAAATATCACTGATTGAAAACCAAGATTTTCATGCCTCATCCTTAGTTTGGTGGGCATGGAAAAAATGCTTCACTCAATTCGTTTTTCCCATACTTCCCATAGGATATAGAAAGAAGGGAAAATGGGGGTTGGGGGGAGGAAGAGAGGGATTACCTCAAAATCTTTAACCACAGCAGCAAAACCAGGGTTCTTTTTGCACTGTTCATCCAGCAGAGCCACATTCTTCTCAAATTCTTTGATGTAGGTAGAATACATTTTTAGGTATGGTCCCTTCTTCACAAATATATCAGCAATTCTCTGTTGTTCCATCCTACATGCAGGGAAGAGACACAAATAAATACATGTGTGAATATTAATATTCACTTGGGTCCATATCCTTTAAGCACTTTGATACTCACCCCACTCCCACCACACGTCTGTACATATAGTTATACTCTGCTGCTTCCCCTATCTTAAGTTATTTTCATGTTTGTCTCTTGATTCCACTAGAATACAAGCTCTTTGAGGTCAGGGATCATGTCTGTTATCTTTTCCCAAATAGTAGAGTGCTCTGCACACAGTAAGCACTCAAATACCACTGATTTACTGACCAAGAAGGGTACATTCTAGCAAAAACCCACATTAAGGAAAACTCATGCTGTGGTCTTGCTGAGTCTGACACTGCGGGTATGCAGGCATTTCTTCCAACATCATTGGATGATTTTCTACCAAATCCTCTAGTAATATCCTGCCTCCCTTAATTGCTGTTTCTTTCAGGCCTGTCATTTTACTGGATTATTTTCAACCTACATAGCCTAGTGGATAGAGCATGAGCCTGGGAGTCTGCAGGACCTGGGTTCCAATCTCACTCTACCACTTATCCGACCCTGGGCAAGTCACTGAACTTCTCAGTACCTCATATGTAAAATGGGGATTAAGATTGTGAGCCCCATATGGGACAAGTACCGTGTCCAACCTGATTAGGTTGTATCTACCCCAGCTTGTTTTCGCTTGGCTCATAAGTAAGTGCTTAACACCATTAAAACAACAAAACAGACTGTAAACTCCTATGTGCAGGGAATGTGTCTATCAATTTTTGCACTGCACTCTTCCAAGCACTTAGTACAGTGCTTGGCAAATACCATAATAATTATTAGTAATAGTAAGTGCTCAATAAGTACCACTGATGGATTATTACACAGGTTCTCTCCATTTAAATGAGTTCCCACTTACTCTGATACTCTGGTATTTGGGAAGCAATAATTCTGAGTTTGCCCAGCCAAAACCCTTCATGATTTGGTTAACTTCAATTATGTCTTATCTCAGCCTTTGTCTTTCCAGCCACAAAATCTTAATCCTTTTAGTTCAACCTGATACAGGAAGCTCTTTTATCTCCAAAATGATCTTGGTTGCCCTTCTCCATACCTTCTTCAGCTCCATTTTGTCCTTCCTAAAATGTGGTGACCAGGACTGCCCACGGTATCTGAGTGTTTAATTGTGCAATACCCATTTCTTGTTTTATTATTTATGTTGCTCCCAAAGATGACCATTATATCATTGGCCTTCTTTTGGCGGCCACATACTGATCCAGTGATTTGAAGGGACAGCTGACAATGATTTCCAACACTTTTCTGAGTTGTGACTGGATAGTTCAGAGCCCAGTATTTGTGCATCTAAAATTAGCTGAGTGTGTACGTAAGAGATCCCGACTTTTTAAGACAACCGTCTTAGATAGTTTAGAGGTGAAAAGTACATAGAGGGTGCCCAGTGGCTTCATTCCACGTGCTTTAAATCGCACTCTGGGATTTAAGTTAGAATCTGTGAATTGATTTTTGTGAATTTTGTTCATTTTTACCAGTTCAACATCCTCTCCTCCAATTCTTTGAGAAGATCCCTATTGAGTTCATAAAGTTGGGGCAAATAATACAGGATCTGATTCAGGAATCTGTCTTCAATCACTGGCTTGCCAAGCTGCCTGGAAGCATGGGCCACTGCATCCCGGAAATCCTGTCATAGAACAAGGGGAAATAAACAACATACACTCGACTGAAACATTTTTTTCCCCCTCCAACAATGCAACGCTGTCTTTCCCATGGAGACTTGCAGAACTGAAATTGTACACTTGTACAAGTGTACATTTCCTCCATTACCAGTTTCATTATTCAGAACAGAAGGCAACACAATACTTTAAAACCTAGATGTGATATTCCTAAAGCCTTCTGGGGTAATACCAAAACCCTACACATCTCCTTAAATCCCATATGCAATGTATAAATACAGCTAACCTAACCGAGAGAGATGAAAATAACTCTAATGCCACTGTATAAATGAAATGAATGGAAAAGTACCTTAACATCTGAAAAGTCTTGAGACTTTTACCAGGCTCAAACCTGCTTCTTTTCCCATTTTGAAAATTGGCTGTAAATCAGCTGAACCAAATTAAAGTTCCTAGTTTGGTCGATAATCCAATTTCATTTAGACATTTCTAACCATCTTATTCATATTTGGGGATACTTCCCCATCAGGTTAATTGTAGGAGTTCTGCGTGTGCTTTTAAAAAATACTAAGATAATTTGTCTCCATGCCAGATAAAGACATTCTGCTTTATTTCTTATAGTGCTCAAAAATGCTCTAGTATTTTCAAGTGAGTTATACCTTTAATTTATAAAGTTCTTTCAGATTAATTATCTAATTTTACCCTCACTCTAACACTGTGAAGGCAAAGAGAGAGGCATATAATATCTTCATTGTAAAGATGAGGAAACTGAAGCACAAGGCACACTTTAGGCAAATGATTGAACTGGATCTAGAATTCAGATTCCCATACCAGACTTTTTTCACACTAGATCATGCCTCTCAAATGGAGATCCCATGGGATTCTATAGTGGGATCTTCCAATTAGACTTGAGGAGAGGAACGTGTCGACCAACTGAATTATACATTCTACTAAAGAGCTTTGTACAGTGTTCTGTACAAAGTAAATAAATAATAATAATTGTGGCATTTGTTAAGTGCTTACTATGTGCCAGGAACTGTACTAAGCGCTGGGATAGATACAAGCTAATTGGGTTGAACATAGTCCCTGTCCCACATGGGGCTCACAGTCTCAGTCCCCATTTTATAGATGAGGTAACTGAGGCCCAGAGAAGTAAAGTGACTTTCCCAAGGTCACAGAGCAGACAAGTGGGCTGGGATTAGAACCTACAACTTTCTGACTCCCAGGCCGGTGCTCTATCTACTATACCACACTGGCATTAGATTAATAAAATGCCTTCATTAACACATTTTTTGGATGTGAAAATTAAATATTCACGGATGTACAAATAAAATAAAATTCAGAATCTTTCTTATTTGTATATATTTACTTTGCTATTCAGTCAAGTAGTTATATTTATTATGCACTTAAATTACTTTTCTGTCATTCTGGAGTTCAAGATTCACAAAAAGACTTGCTCTCCCATATTTCTAATATTATAATGGTGACATAAGGATGTTACTATAATAAAATGTCTTTTTCCATCAAGGAGTCACTTCTAAATTTTTGTCATCCACTCTGCTGCAATCATATATATAGCTAGGGATCCATATCAAAACTACTTGGAAGTTATTAATTAGGATATTAGAAAAATGCATCTTTTTATGGCATTTGTTAAGCGCTTACTATGTGCCAAGCACTGTCAGTCCAGATAGCAGACCAGCTTCTCGCACTGCTTATGAATGCAAAAGGGTAAGGCCTCATTAAGTCAACAGCAATTTATTCCCCTTGCAGATCATTCAGAGCAACTATTTTCTAGCTCACTAAATGCCCTATTTTGAAGAATCCTACTCAATCCAACTAAAATTCATTTTTTCTGTCCTCTTGCAACTAGAATTAATGCTCTCACAAAATGTGAAAATGATCAAAGATAGTGTCTGATCAAAGGTTTTGAGGACTAAATAGAGAAAAGGTGTCACTGATTTCGTGAAATTTAAGCTTCTTGTTCCATTACACATAAATACAAAGTATCAAAGTAAGGCATGCCAAGAAATCTTCAGAGGGATATTGTAAAGCTACAAATTTATTTTACCTCCGGATTCAGTCAATTAATTGAGCACTTGTCCTCTCCTACGTCACCTCACTGCTTTCCTACTATAACCCGGCCCACATGCTTCGCTCCTCTCTAATGCCAACCTTCTCACTGTAACCTGATCCTGTCTATCTCACCTTTTGAAGGGTTTTTAATAAGACTTTGATGGTGGGGAGAGTGACCGTCTGTCAGATATGAAGAGGGAGGAAGCTCCAGGCCAGAGGCAGCACATGGGCGTAGGGTCAGTGATGAGATAGATGAAATCAAAGTACAATGAGTAGGTTGGCATTAGAGGATCAGAGTCAAAGTCAAATAAAAATTACCACTGCAAAATAATCACTCAACTGCTGCTTATATTCTTGGGGGTCTCACGAGGTACTGCCTTGAAACCCACTTCCTGAACATAAACACTCTTGGTTAAATTTCCAATTTACAGTTTACGAAACTTCATTACCTGGAGAACTGGAGGTGTTTACCAGCTTCCAAGTTGCTTGCTTTTCTCGGATTCCGGCAATATATTCTATAAAGCCAGCCCAGACCCATGATGTAGCCTTTCTTACAACGAAGTGACGGGTAATGCTTTAGACAACATAGAATGAACACTACATGACAGGTCTAAGCTTCTTGAAAAGTCTTTTGAGCTTGGAAAATGTTTCTGGCCTAAACACTGTGAATAGCCCCCCGAATTCAGCATTCAGCATAACAATAATAATAATGTTGGTATTTGTTAAGCGCTTACTATGTGCAGAGCACTGTCCTAAGCGCTGGGGAAGATACAGGGAAATCAGATTGTCCCACGTGAGGCTCACAGTCTTCATCCCCATTTTACAGATGAGGTAACTGAGGCACCGAGAAGTTTCTAATGCTTTGATTACTTCAAAGGCAGTGGAAAGGCTATTGTGCACAGAAACCCGATCATTATTTTTTCTGCCAGATTTCCTGTTGGAGAGTCATTAGTGAACTGTTCTATTTCTCCAGCAGAATGACGGAATAAAGGGAAAAAAAAACCTGGACTAATCTTTTCAGAACTGTATTCTAATCTTGGCTCTGTCACTTTCCTCTCGTGTAACCTTGAGTAATTCATTTCTCTGTTCCTCAATTTCCTCATCTGTAAAATGAGGAACAGATACCTGTTATTCCTTCCCCTTAAACATCGAGTCCTGTGTGGGGGCAGGGATCCTGTCAAATCTGATTATCTGGTATCAGCCTCAGGGTTTAGCATCAAGAGCTTAACAGTTACTGATATTATTATTATTCTGTAGTGATTGATGTTTTTCACTGAGAAGGCATACTATAGAACTCGTATTAACAAAATTAAAAAGTTAGGAAGAAAAACGACATATAGCCATTTAGAGAAGAACACCCCAAAATCAGAACTCTTCAGAGGAAGATTAAAACAGATTAATATAGAAGTATCAAATAATCATTAGGTTGATCCAGATATAATGGGGCAATTAACAGAGAAGTAGCTTTTCTTCATGGGCTTTGATTTACTGTGGGATATCAAATTGCCAGTATTATTCTCATTTAGGAATGAATGACAGGGTGACTTTCAAACTAACCCAAATTACATAAAGATGAATATTAGAAAGTAGAAGTAGCACTGCTCTTTGGTTTGAAGTCAATGCTCCTAATGGCAAGACTGTATCCATGATTATGAGTACGATTAAGAAAGGATCTTTTGGACTTGAACAGAAAAGAAAAAGTAGTGCACCATTTCAGGTTCCTAGATATTCAGGGTGAACACTGCTCAGACATCAGTGGCTAAGAGGGGAAAGGTATGGGGTGTGTCCTACTATCAGCATGATACACACTTGTGTTTACCCATATCAGAAAGTACAATGTTAAGCATAAGACAATTTATTGATGGATTCTTATAAACACTGGCCCACAAGTTTAAATATTAAGCCTGAAGGTGACATTTTAGGACACTAAGTAGGCTTTCTAATTTTGAAAAAGCAATTATACAAAAATGTGTTTCTAAACTCTAATTACTACACCTTTCAACAAGGGAACCAAACCCATCAGGAATTCCTTCCTTGCTACTCACAAAAAGCGTTCTCTCCCACATTTAAAAACACAGCCCACCATACTGTTACACACGATGAATGGAGCCTTCCTCTACTCTGTTTAGAAAGGGATGGAAAATTATGTATTCATTTTTCACTATCTAGGCTTCATTCACATTCTGGATTCAATAGGTGTAGCCTCTTCAAAATCATTGTGGTTTTTGAGGACTATCTAATAAGTCAATACCCTCTATTAAGAGGCCTCGAGACTCAAAACACCTCTGGACTGTAAGCTTCTTGTAGGTAGGGAACATGTCTCCCGACTGTTGTACTGCACTCTTCCAAATGCTTAGTACAGTGCTCTGCCCACAGTAAGCACTCAATAAATACCAATGGTTGATTGACTGGAATGCACTATACTGGATTGCTTGGTAGAGTACAAAAGAAGAGACACAATTCCTGCCCTCTATGAATTCTAACAGGGAAAGTGCACAATAGAATTTAGGGATGGGAGGAAAAAGAGAATGGAAGGCTAGACAGTGCTCACATAGCTGTGTACATAAATCAATACGTACACAGTGCTACAGGTTGCTGTGAATACATAACTGATGAGACAGTAACTGGGAGCAAATGATCTGGGGAGAGAAAATGAGTTAGGGAAAGCTTCTGGAGGAGGTGGTGGGTTTTCAGGAGGGGTTTGAAGGTGGAAAAAGCTATGATCTGATGGATCTGCAAGAGAAAGGAGTTCCAGGAAAGAAGGGTTTGAGCAAAATTGTGGAAGAAGAAGAGTCGGGAACAAGGTGTATGTAGTGAGGTTAAAAGTGCACACTGAGGTGTATTGGTGGAAGAGAATTCATAAGAAAGAGTTGATGGAGTGTCTTAGGAGCTCCGGCTTGATATGGACAACCAATTGAGGTATCTATGACCTCAGCAGAAAATTTCTAATCAACATCAGGTTCAACTACTTCAGAAAGCCAAAGATCATTCAAAAAATCCAGACTGTACATTCCTGCATTATCCACAATCCACCCCTGCCTGAAAACATGTCTGAGAAGGTGAAATGGTGGCCTTTTAATAAGAAAATACTCTTCGGTAATTTCCTTCTTAATCCCTTACACTTGTTTAGGTCATGAATCTTTCCTGCTATTGGTTTTCGCTTGAGCTCTTTGCTCCCAGTACAGGAATGTCTAGAATTTGGATTCCAAACCTATTTGCTCTGTAGCACCAAGAGCACTGCCCTTTCTTCTGACCCAGGGAGTGATGAATGCACTTTCCCTTCTGGCAGCAAGGTAACATTTCTTTCCGACTAGAAAATATTTCCTCGGCTGTGACACTGGGTAGCAGACCTCAGCAGCTAAATCACTTATTCTCCCCATTCAGCACAATGCCTGCCAATCTGCTCATCATGCAAGGAAACCTGTTTAGCCATAGAAGAAAATTCAATCCCAGAGAGGCCAAAGGCAACCAAAACAGATTCACCAGCACAAAGACCAGTCTCTAAAGGCTTCAGGGCATGACAACAGATGATTTAGATTCCCCTTATCTACTGGTCCCAGCAAGTCACATGATGCTTGGATAGACTGGTGCCTTGAATATATTTTAGATGGGATTTGAGTCTGTGATCTCCCAACCTGTCATTAAAAACAGAAATATAAAGATATTGGGCATGGTAATATGGGCTATTGGAAAGAGAATGGGACTGGAAATCAGAAGACCCGAGTTTTATTCCCAGTTTTTTCCACTGGCACAATGAATGACCTTTGGCAATTCAACCCTTCTGTGCCTCAGGGCAACTCAACCCTCCTGTGCCTCAGTTTTCTCACCTGTAAAATGAGGTAAAGAAACTGCTCACCTTAACTCTTAGTTTTATAAGCTCCATTGAGGGTAGGGACTAGGTATGATTTATTATCTGTGTCCACCACAGAGCTCAGCCACATAATGAGTGAATGACTATTGTTTTTGAAAAATGTCAGTACATGGGTTTTATTCATTGTCCAGCTAGGGCATAAAAGTGGCAGTTGAAAATTTATATTTAAAGCAAGTATTGTTTCATTTTTTCACTTCTAGGTTTGAAATAAGTTTGATCACCCTCCAAAACCTTTTCCATTTTAAGAGGAAGGTGTTTTGACCACAGTAGAACTTGGTCTCAAGACTTAATTAATCGAGATACATGAAGACAAGAATTTTCGCTAGATCTCAGTACTGATCATTTGGGGTGATGATTTTTTTAATGGTACTTGTTAAGCACTTTGTATATGCCTAGCACTATACTAAGCGATAGGGTAGGTATAAGATTATCAGGTCAGACAGAGTCCCTGTCCTACATGGCTCTCACAGTTTAAGTACGAGGGAGATCAGGTATTGCCAATTAAGTGGCAAAGATGACCTTGCCATCAGCAAAATCCTTTCTGCTCTCTCTTTGTTTATCACTTGAGGGCAGCTAAAGGGAGGAGGGACTAGATAAAGGGAGCCAGAGTGGGATACTACAAGGCTCTGGTCTCATAAGTATGCCACTCCCTTCCTAATGCACCAAGAACGAGTGACTAATAAATGGTATATAGAACATTGGATTGTGCCCTAAAAGCAGAAATTCCCAATCATAATGCTGATTGGCCTTTCCCTTTTTGTGGGATAAGAGAATACATTAGCTACAATAAGTAGGCTGTGCAAGGACTGTCCTTTCTCTTCTCCTTGTAATTGGAAGACAAATGTCCTTTTATGAAAGACTGTATGAAAGATTGTCTCCTGTGGTGATATACTGAGCTTCCTTCAGGCATCCTTCTACTGTTTTTCTCTTCTCCTGGTAACCAGATGTCAAGTGTCAAGATAAAGCAGTAGCAGGATGATTGAAGGAGTTAGTACATCACCACAAAAGGCAATCCATCAAGTAAAAGGAAGAAGTTTCAGGTATCATTCATGACCATTCATTAAGCATCACTGCTTAGGAATGTGTGATCATGGGAAAGTCTTTTAACAAGAACATGACCTTTGGAAGACTAATGAATTATAAGCACAAACTCATAACATGAGTGTACATCAGAATAACCAAAGAGAAAACACACACACACCCCCTTAATTTTATAATGTAAAATGAATCCAATAGGAACAATGAGATTCATTCAGTGAGAGAATGTGGCCCATGAGGGTGAAACAGTTTAGTGTCTGGGAACCATGAAAATTGAGGCTGAATGAAATTATTTAAAATTTGAGAGATAAGCTCTTTATCTTTGAGAGTTTACTGACCTTAGAAAGAAGATATTCTAAGAGGCACTGGATGAATGGAAAAGAAGAGACAAGCTAAGGTCATTAAGGCACAACCACGAACCCTAGCCTAGGGCTCATAAAACCTAAAGCTTAGACTTTGTAGCATTTTATGTTACAAGAGTCAAATTTTTAGTTAACTAGTGACAGATGTGCATAATCTACCTTTGTACTCTTGCAAAATGCTACATTTGATGTCATTTGGTAAATATTCCTAAGAGAGAATCTTTGTATGACTAAATTGACAAATCTAGGCTCTCATAATAGTAAATGGATGGCATACAAAGCAGTTTTATAATTAAAAGTGTGACCTTGGGCAAGTCACATCATTTCTCTGTCCCTCAGTTACCTCACTTATAAAATGGGGATTAAGACTGTGAGCCCCATGTGGGACATGGACCATGTCCGATCCGATTACCTTGTATCTACCTCGGCACTCAGGATAGTGCCTGGCACACAATAAGCACTTAAACACCATAAAAAAAAATTCATCAGTACTATAAAATAGTCCAATTTGTCTTTGAATTCAATATTATTCATTTTGTAACACCTCATCGTGGATGTATTTGTAAACTACATGAAATGTTAAAGGATGCTTGATGTTATTTTTTAAAAAATACACAGAATCCTCAATTCCTGGATTAACTCAGGGCAAAGCTGTTTCCAAAAAGGAGTAGGACTAAAAATGGGGAAAATTAAGGGTCTTTCACAAACAAAATAATGACCCACAACATCTGATCACATGGCCACAAAGAAAGCTGCCTGAAGAAATATTTTCCTTCTTTGCACTCTTTAAGTTGAGTATTCTCATCCTTAGGTCACCATAGTTCAGGTCCTAGCATTTTCCAAGAAAGACACATCTTTAGAATTTCCTTCCTCTGTGGATTCAACAATCAATCAGTCGTATTTACTGAACACTTACTGTGTGCAGAGCACTGTATTAAGCGCTTAGGAGAGTACAATAGAACAGAGTTGGTAGACACATTCCCTGCCCTCAACGAGCTCTAGAGTCTTCTATCAATGGCATTCTGGAGCATGAGGGGGCAAACACAGGAGCTGACTCTTCATTATGAATGAGGGACTGAACTTGGGGCAGAGCTTCCAAGGGACTGAAAAGTCTTCCACCCACAGCCAGAGACCCAGCCAGTAAAAACAGAGATGCCCCCAAAAGATGATAACATGCCCTGGTTCAATAGTTCTCCATGAGCTGAAGCTGAATTAAGAACCCAAGCCCTGAGACCAGTCTCAAAGTGTGCCCCAGTCACCCAAAGGGCCATGGCTGCCCTCACTACCCAAAACACTGAAGCTAGTCAATTTACCTACGTAGTTCCGATTCTGAGCGTTTGGGGACAACAACCTACATGACTCTGTCCTCCCCTGGGAGTTGGCACCTGAGTGTGAAAGAGCAACGTGGCCTACTAGACAGAGCACAGGCCTGGGAGTCAGAAGGACCTGAGTTCTAATCCCAGCTCTGCCACTCGTCTGCTGGGTGACCTAGGGCAAGTCACTTCACTTCTCTGGCCCTCAGTTACCCGATCTGTAAAATGGGGATGGGGATTGAGACTGAGCCTCATGTGGGACAGGGACTGTGGCAATTAGTAAGCACTATGATATCACAATTATTATTATTTACTGGAAAATTCATTGTCAGTCACCTTCACAGTCACATTCAAAATAGTATACTGTCTTCAATAAAAATAATTTTCCTAATTTTACATCTTCCCTTGCATTCTTAAATACAGGATAGTATAATTTTGGACCTAATTTGGAGTTATATATAACTAAAGCAATCCCAATTTAGAGCTCTCAGGGAAAATGCCTCACTGGACTCTAATACCATCATGTTAACTCAAAGGGTATGTGGGAGATTCTGGGACTTTTTCCATCTGAATAGAATTATAATTTCTCATATTCCAATGGGACTTTTATCATTTCCCTGTCCTGGAGACTTCTCAGACACAGAATGTGTGTGCCTCATTCCCAACTGGGGAAAATAAAACAAGAAGCTCATAAGGTAAATATGAATCATCCTCCTATTCAAAAAATGAGGAAGGTTATAAGAAACCTCACAAAAGAGTTCAGAAGATTTACAGGTACATTTTGTCGGTTTACTAAATGATATTATTTTAAAATGTGCAACTTGACTTAAATATCCATTCAAAATCATTGAGGCGAAGCACCAGAACCTCAGGGCAGTCATATAAATCTTATTTAATTCTCCAGCCGTCCTCTCATATCAACACTTAATTTAAATCGCATCTATGTAGGTTCCCAGATTACAAATTGCAAGCATCAAGATACCACAAAACAACTACACCTTGCCAATTACAAGACAATAGCACACTCTAATTACAAGAACCAAGTAAGTACTTGTAAGAACTTGCAGAACAGGATAAAGGTGAGAATGCCTTCATGGATCATGGGAAAATATTTAGATATCAGTACTTTTTTTCTAGAAGTATCTTCCAACACGTATATTCATACTGGTTACCACAACAATAACATCTTTTTTGTAGAAACTTTAAAACAGATCAATTTTTCTGTATTCTTTGTTGATGAGGCAGATAAAAATTACCGGAGTACTTTCCTTTTTCAGTGTTTGTGAAAACTTCATAATTAATTATATGTGCGTTGTGCAAAAAAAATTAATGACAAGCATTTTTTATACTGCCTATGAGAAGCAACAAGACCTTGGAATGCTGACACTAAAGTATCTTTTAAGATGATTACATATTATATATCAGAAAATACATGCACCCTAACAAGTAGCAGATTCATTATGTTAAGCAGATATCGCAATAGGGGTAAGGAAGAACAACACTGGGCTTTAAGAACTGAAGCAAATTCGGGGGAGATACTTACAATATGTAGAAGTTTCAACACATCCACAAACCTGTAGAATGACACAAAGAGATATGTAGTTACTAAAATTGCATGACTGACACCACAGATGAGATAAACTCGTAGTGAGCAGGAAATGTATCTATCAACGTTGTTATATTCTACTCTCCCAAGCGGTCAGTACAGTGCTCTGCACACAGTAAGTGCTCAATAAACACGATTGACTGATTGACTGATTCAAAGGCTTATTAAGGCTTATTAATTTCAACATAAATACCTACACTTTCTCCGAGCTCATAATCTCCTTGGCAATATGATGAGCTTTGTTCTTCTTTCCAGCCCCTTTACCCTGAAAATGAAAATACAATTTAGGAAGGCATGTATCCAAGAAACAACTGCTAAGCTTATTTCTGAGCCAGGCAGACCCAACCTCTAGCAGTTCATGCTACGCCAGAGTCTTGATGGAATGAAGTCAAAAATACAGTCAGTTTTAACTAGAGTAAAATGAACTACAGTATTTCCGTAAGTCCACAACAAATATTTCTCCCCCTCCTACCTAACCTCATTCCTCTCTCACTACAACCCAGTCCACATACTTTGACCCTCTAACAACATATTCACTGTGCCTTGCTCTTGCCTCTCACCATTAACCTCTTCCTCATGCCCTCCCTCCCCTCTGGAGCTCCCTCCTCTTTTACATCTGACAGACCATCACTCTCCCATCTTCAAAGTCTACTGTCAATCAATCGTGTTCATTGAAAACTTACTATGTGCAGAGCACCATACTGAGCTCTTGGGAACATACAACAGAATCCGCAAACACGTTCCCTGCCCATACGAGTTTACAGTCCAGAGGACTAAAATCTCATCTCTTCCAGGAAGTCTTCCCTGACTAACTGATCATCTCTCCAGCCTACTGCATTATCTATAAACTCCCTATGCACTTAGGTACTTATCACCCTCCCCATCCCCTCCAACAGCACTGAATAATAATGGTAGTATTTAAGCCTTTATTGTTTGCTAAGCACTGGGGTAAATATAAGATAATCAAGTTGGAAACAGTCCCTGTCCCTCAGCAGGTTCATAGTCTAAGTAAGAGGGAGACCAGATATTAAACTCCCAATTTTCAGATGAGGAAACTGAGGCACCGAAAAAGTTGTGACACGGCAGGCAAGTGACACGGCCGGAAAGAGAACTCAGGTCCTCTGACTCCCAAGCCATGCTCTTTTCACCATGACACACTGCTTTACTTATGTACATAACTTTATACTCCACTGCTTCCTCTACCTGTCACTTATTTTTTAGTGTATCTCCTCTGCCTCTATGAAAAGCTCCCTGAGAGAAGCAGGGCTTAGTACAGTGCTCTGCACAGTGTAAGTGCTCAATAAATATGATTATTACTACTACCTTCACTATTAAAATAAAAGAGTAGAAAAAACGGTCTTTGGGTAAACAATGCTTCTTCACTGTAGATTGCTCTAAAACTGGCTGTCAGCAGGTGCAAAATTAGGACGAGGTATACACAGAGTAAATCTGTCACGCTAGTGATACCTACTAGCATTTGTGATAAAAACGAGTTAGAGATTAGTAAAATACCTTTTAGGGTTGAGGCAAATCGCCTTTTAAATAAAATTATTCAAGCCAGCTTGAATATTGCAATTGTGATTCCAAGAACCAATTAATACCAGAATGTTTATTAGGGGAAGCAACAATACTTAAGGATTTAGTAAGCACTAGATACAATTTATTTTTAAAAGCCAGAACATAGCAAAGCAACTAACTAAGAATATGCTTTAGAAATTTCTTTTATTGACACTCATTTGACTTAAGAACTAAATGCATTTCCTTTTTATATCAACTTCTTTTACTGCAATTATTGCTATTGCTATTAACAGTAAAATTTGTCCACTTGGAAAGAGAGAAAGATGATTGTTTCTAGAGAGAGGCCCCTTTACATACCGAGAGGAAGCACATTTTTATTGATAAAATTTGCCATGATCTCAGTAAATACACTGGAGGAGTTTCTCATCCTCATTTCTATTCTAGGACAAGGCATTATGATCTATGGTGAGAACAACTGATGACGTTAGAATGGAAAAAGTGATTTCAGAGACTTCAACATAATTTTCCTTTATGTTAAAAGTACAGTACTTCAGTACAAAATTTCCGTTAGAGAAAAAGCAGATTGGATTTTTACCATCAACATTATCAGTGGTATTTGTTAAGCACTCAATATGTACAGAGCACTGTACTATGACCTTTGGAGAGTACAACAGAGTTGGTAGAACATTCCTTTACATTTTGGGGGGCTATGGCACCAAGAATATTAAAAGCATCTGGACAGGCTCCGTGTGGAGAACAGCCAGGCACATACCAAAGATGACCTCAATAAATGTAAGAATATCAAGCCATCTGAAAGCTCACCCCTTAAAAGAGTGTAAGTGCATTTGAGATTCTGAAATTTGGTCCTCCTGTTGAGGAAATACAGATAGGTCCAGGATCCTGTCACAGTTTGATACCAATAGCTCTGTTGCCTTTTTAGCAGTAAATTGCTTTGATTTGAAAAATTGTAGTCTTTCAGACTTGGTTTCTTGAGTCTTAACCTTTGGTCCTGGTATCAGCTTAAACCTAAGGTCTGCAAAGGTGAACACAGTTACATGTTGATAGGTGATCTGGGGATGATGCTCTTCCAATAAAGCTCTGTGGATTTTATCTTGCAATGAAGAGTCCTAGCAGAGTGCATTTTACCAAGAAATACCCTTTATTCACCAAGGAAAGGAGAGATGTGCCATCTAATCGTCAAAAACATTTCAAAGTTTGAGAACACTTTATTTTAATTTTTACAGCACCTATCTTTCCGTATTCAGGTCTGAGTAGGCAAAATACAACCTGAGGGCCAGTTTTGGCCCCTCAGTGGATTCTACCCAGCCCACTATGTCCAGAAAAAAGGGCACTCAATACAGTGCTCTGCACCCTGAAAGCACTCAATAAAAACTGAATGAATGAAAAAATGATCACTGTACATGTGAATACCTGTTTCGCAGCATATTTATAAGTGTGCAAATTTGCGTGGAAATTATATCATGAATTTGTTATACAATAAATGCCACAATTCTATTGTGAAAACCAAATACTTTACGCACAACCCTCAACAACTTATTAATTCCCATTAAGTGGCCCTCTTGCCCAAATCATCACCCACCCCGATTTAGGTGATCAGACATCACAGATCTGGTAGAAGGTGGAAATTAATATCCTTCTTCTTAACCTAAATCCCACCGGACTTCAGGAACTTAAACGGAAAGCAGGAAATTGTGTAAATATGTAATCTTGCTGGAACTCACTATATACAGTTCCCTAAAATGACTGTTTCCTGATAGCAAAGCATATCGAGATACAGTGGGTGAATTGTTTGTGTCAGTCTTCTCAGTCTCTTTCTTTATACAGATATTTTTATATAGATCTCAATCACTAAGCAGCAGTAAACAAGATCCCTATTGGTAATGGAAACTGATTCAAAAATCCAAATAATCCCCAAATACGGAAAATCTAGTTTCCAATTTTTCATCATGGTCAGTAAAGCAAAACATGGCTCTTAATTGGCAAAACTGAGTGTTAACCAAAAATTCTGCCACATAAATCAAGAGCAAAGGCAAGGGTGGGGAGAGAGGATAGAAACTGTCATCTTCATTACACCAAAAAATGAACACCAAAGTTTTGAAAATAATTTGTTTTTAACTCAAATTTTTCATTTCAAAATCTTCCTGCATTTCATCAAACATCTTGAGGCTGATGAGGTGTAAGCATTGGGGCTCCAAAGGCATGAACCCACAATCTATACTCTGTAACCCCCAGTCTAGGAGGACCCAAGATATAAGGATCAATATCTGGAGCTTTGAAGCACCTCAAATGATTTTCTAGCTACGGGCTAGTCTGTAATAGCTACTAGTTCATTGTGCACAAAAGGCAACAGCATTTTCAAAGTATTTTCAGTAAGTCTGGCAACTCAGTTTAATCAATTTGAACCAAATGGATAGCCACCCTTGCCAACACCAGTGGAGAGTTTCCCACTGTTAATAGTACTACTTTTAAAACTACAATTAAGACCCCTTCTCCATTTCATTGCTTCTCTCCGAGACAGGTTTCCAGTTAACTAGGCAAACGGCTCTGTTAACTTTTTGTTCAGCTGAAGAAGATGGGGGTCCAAGCCACAAAACCCCATTCTCCTGCCTTTGGAATTCCATAACTGACATACCTCAGGGACCTGCCCTAAGTGTAGCCTGTCATCTTAGAGATGAAATATCTATCCGTTCCAAATAATTGATAGTTGCCAAAAACTAATTTCCTATTGTGAAACTGTTATTTTAAAAACATCGCTGCAGAGCAAGCCTGCGCTTTTCAAATCCACTAGAAGGCTTCTTTGTGCAGTTGATTTCAAGAGGGTTTAGTGTTAGTAGCTGTTTTTAAAACAAGAATATTCAGCAGAAATGTAGCTAAAAAAGTTAAACCACTAAATTGCCTAAAAACTCTGATTTTGCATTTTCTTATTCCTCAAACAAAAACACGGGGTTTTGAGGTCGGGAGGATCTTCTCAGCAGATGTTTTCAAAATATCTAGGATGTACGCTGATGAGCTCTCAAAGCATTAGTTAAGCTTGGACCTCTCCTTGTTGATGGAGCAATTAAAACAAGTTGGTTAAATTCCAATCCCTTTTCTGCTGTTGTAAAAACGGTGGCAGTTACCACTGACAAAGGAGCAGATGCAACCCTCAAGTTCACTTTTGGTTGTCAAATTACAAGTTCTTATTGCCATGGTCCAAGAGAATAGCTGAAAGCTGCATGATGTAATTGCCTCTGTCCCAGTTTTTGGTGGGTTTCATCTTGCTAAGTTAGCCAGGGGACCCATCCCCATTCGTTAAAGGTGCCACATACTCACTCAGCTAGAGAAAGTCTCCACGTGCCCATAAAATACATCGCATGCATTAATAAGGTAATGGGACACTGCTTCAAATTAGCCCTGAGCTGTTTTATTTTCTGTTTTTAGGTTCTAGGTATCATAAAACTTTGAAGTGCTTATATGAAGCTACTGTTCTCTGGATAATTATGTATCACTTCGGTGGTAGTTTTTAGATAGTAATGCTGTTACCAAATTAACTATCGTTTGGGTTTGGTTAACTACACAGAGTTTCTCTAGACTGTGAGCTTCTTGTGGGCAGGGAACGTGTCTACAGACTCTGCTCTCTTGTACTCTATCACACGCCAAGTACAGGGCTCGGCACACAGAAGGCACTCAATAAATACCACGGATTGATTACTTTAATTCCATGAATACCTTAAAAAGACATGAGACACCTCAAAATGTTTATGAGATTGACCTGGTGATACAAAACTTCACCTGTGACCAAAATTCAAGCTCTTCCTAGATGGAGACAGCAACACTCTAAGAGGCCATAGCAACTTATATGTGGTACAAAGACTGTTGGTACTGATAGTCTAATGAACTTAGTGTGTTACCAAGTAATGTGCATTAGATGCTCTAAGACCTTACATATTTAATAAAAGATACCATCCCTTCAAGGGCCCTTTAATAGGAAGACAAGTAGACAAATGCAAATGGATATATAAAACCACAACAAAGGAACAAGATAATTACATATCAGAACTGAATGGTTGAACAGATTGCATAATTAGTATTGTGTGGGTTATAGGGAAGTGTTTCATAGAGAAATGGATTTTTAGACAAAAACCATGAATTTTCTTTTCTGTTTAACCACTTACCTGCTATGTGACCTTCGGCAAATTACTTAATCTCTCACTGACCCCAACAGGGATAATAGCTGCCATTATACAGGAAAAATACTCATAATTGTCATAGATGTCTATAGGTGTCCAAACACCCTGCATCTATCATATCTAGATGCTATTAATAACTATGCAGGTGGAATATGCTCATGGTCATAAGACTCACTCCCCTGTGCCAAAGGAGTTTATAATATTAAATAAAAAAGCTCAGGAACTTTGCAATCCTCTGGCGATTTTCTGCTAGCTTATGAGGTTATCTCATAGGGTGTCTATGTATCTCGAGGGTATCTCGAGAAGCAGCGTGGCTCAGTGGAAAGAACCCGGACTTGGGAGTCAGAGGTCATGGGTTCTAATCCCAGTTCTGCCACTTGCCAGCTGTGTGACTTTGGGCAGGTCACTTAACTTCTCTGTGCCTCAGTTACCTCATCTGTAAAATGGGGATTAAAACTGAGCCCCACTTGGGACATCCTGATCAGCTTGTAACCCTCCAGCGCTTAGAACAGTGCTTTGCACATAGTAAGCACATAAATACCACCATTATAATTATTATCTTCAAAGTCACTGTAAGCAATGCGGAATCATGACAGGGAATAGGATTCAGGTTTTGTATCACATCATGAAATTAATTTAGGATAATGTACTAGTAAGACATTTTACCCCGACAGAGTCCTCAAGAAAGGCCACATTGGCTTTTGTATAAGAAATTAACTTGACCAGAAATACTATGAGAGATGCTTTAAAAACGTAATGAAAACTAAAATACACCTGCTTATCATCTAGAAGATCAACTTCCCCTTTGCTGGAATCAGAGCTGGCATCGTCTTCATCAGAACTATCGATGATCTCCTCATCATCGGAGGGAAAGTCACTCGACACCACACCCAGGCTATCGTGATCTTCATGAGGGGCTCTAGAATCATAACAACAGAAAGAGAAACATTAACCACCCAGCAAGTAGGCTCAGGCAGAGCACCAGCATTACACACTCTTGTCTACACACACCTGTTCTTGTGCACGGCCCTAGGAGTTCAAAAACGACTGTCTGCTGGGTAAGTCACTTCACTTTTCTGGGCCTCAGTTAACTCATCTGTAAAATGGGGATTAAGACTGTGAGCCCCATGTGGGACATGGACTGTGTCTAACCCAATTAGCTTCTATCTACCCCAGTGTTTAGTACAGTGCCTGGAACGTAATAAGCCCTTAACAAATACCATAAAAAAAGTTACATAAGAGACATGGTTGGACCTGTCCACTAAGATGCTGGGAGACAGCTTCTTAGTCTCTAAAAGGAAATGGTGGCCCAGTTGGCCCTAACTAGTGGTGTTAGAATGTGGGGAAGGGGTCATCCTTTTGTCTGCTGTGCCCTTGGGCAAGTCACTTCACTTCTCCATGCTTCAGTTACCTCATCTGTAAAATGGGGATTAAGACTGTGAGCCCCACGTGGGACAGGGACTCTGTCCAACCTGATCTGTTTATATCCACCCCAGAACTTAGTACTGTGTCTGGCACATAGTAAACATTTAACAAATGCCACTGTTATTATTATTATTATCCACTTCCTCATAGAATTCATTCTCAACCCTGTCTGCTACCTACCCCAAAAAGAAAGCACGGCCGAGCACACTCCATCATTTTCCCACTCACCTGCTCCACAGACAACTGCTTAGCCTGCTTCAAGGTTATAGCCCAACCCAGCATTTAATTTCTGTTTACATATAAAAGACTTTAATGCAATGCTATTTATGAGGGAAATTCCAGAAGAATGTTCCCCAGGAAGAAAAGATGAAAAGAACTATTTCTAGCTTTGGTTGTAAAAGGTTCAGGAAGAAACTGCCTGTAGAGACTAGTTTCCTGGCTTCTGTCTGTGTCACGTAACAATGTCACCGGAATAGAAAGGGTAAGGTCAGGGACCAATCAGGCAGCAGAGCACAAGGCTCGGTACCCCAGCAAGATAAAATGATTAATCGATTTTGTTCTAGTAATCGGAACTACCAGGGTAGGTCAAAGAATGGTCACTGAAATTCTAGAACTTCTTTAGGAAATGAAGTCATTCTGGGAAAAAATACACTGATGCCGATTTTAAAAGGTGCAAGATTACAGAACTAATCAATCAATAGTATGGTATACGATGCTCTCCCAAGATCTTAGTACAGTGCTTTGCACACGGTAGGCACTCAAGTACAGGTGAAATATGAAATTGACAATACTGAGTGCTTACCTAAATCACTTACTGAAAAAGAAAAACGGAAAACTGTGAACACGACTGGGTATGTTCGGATTTTATTTCTAAGTTCTTTTGTTGGCAGGTAGGGACCAAAAAGGTCACATTCGAATTTTGCGAACAGGATATTTTTACTTTAAGACTGGATCCTGATTGGATCCTTCTAACCTGCCTGACTGGCCAGCTGCTGGCAGCTCTACCCTCCTCCACTTGTTTTGAATTCTATGTGGCCTGAATGCTACCTAAAGAAGCAGTGAGTTGAGAGAAGAAAGTGGAGAGGACAGGTATGGAGGCTGGAAAAACCTGAAATGTTGTCCATCAGGAGCACATTCTCAAGTCTATTGGAGACAGCACAGGGTTAGGAGTCAGAAGGCCTGGGTTCTAATCTCGGCTCCGTCACTTGCCGGCTGTGTCACCTTGGGCAAGTCACTTAACTAATCTCTGCCTCAGTTTCCTCATCTGTAAAATGTGGATTCAATACCTGTTCTCCTTCCTACTTGCATTGTTAGTCCCATGTGGGACAGGGTTTGTTCCCAGTCTGATTATCTTGTACCTACTCCAACACTTAGTATGATGCTTGGGCATACTGTAAGCACTTAAATATCACAATCATTACCATCATCATCGTTATTATTCTAAAAAACATTGCTCTTAGACCAAGTGTTCTTTTTTATTTTTTTAAAAAAGACTGCTCTTACCTGTATGTTGCAATCCTCAACAATGTTGGCTCGGCCCTCAACATAAGGTTTGTATGAATAAATCTGGGTCACAACCTGATTTTCTTACCCTCAAACTTTATAACTCTTAGCTTGCTCTGTGTAAATACAGCCAATGAGAGGGTTTCAGACCTACAGTAGTATCAGAAAATGACTAGCAGTGATTTTTGGCTCCATATATACCCACTAAGCAAGTTCATATACCACATTGTCTGAAGGGTCCCTTCTTTTTGTTTAACTGACTTTAGTTCTCTCTTTTCACTGGCTGTCTAACATCCTAACATTAAACCTATTATTGAGGTACCAGGGTCAAGAGCACAGGACATGATGTTTCTTCCAGATCCTCCTGCTTGGATATTTCACGATTACACTGGCAAAGGAGGAAAATGAAGATACACCTGTAAGCAAAGAGCTTGAGGAACCAAAGTCAACAGGATATTTCATTTTTGTCTCCAACTTACCCGGGTTTCATTTAACCTAGAAAGCTACAAATTTTTTTTTTTTTTGAGACAATAGGATCTTGCTTTACAGTTTCTAACACTGCTTCTGGGAAAAAAAAGAATTTCAAAATTCTGAAGATTCCAGTGGTGCAGCACTAACAAGAGGCCCCTTTAAATTGCAGGTCCTACACTGAAGTCATCATTTAGCACTAATTTCCCACCCAAAGCAAAGACACTGCATCTCTCCACCCTACTTCTCCAAGCAACACTGGTTGGTTGCCTGAAAAATAGGGGCCCACAGCAGTTCAACTTTTACAATCCACAGGCCACTTTGGCAAGGTAAAGGACCCCGATGTCCCCATATCCACTTGCTATTTCACTTCCCTCTTAAACCCTCATGGGCTGACCACACCATCCTTTTGCCTCTGCTCATCAAGAATAAACCCTGTGGTTCTATGGCAGTTCAATTTTTTTCAGTCCACAGGACACTTTGGCAAGGTAAAGAACCCCGATGACCCCCTATCCACTTGCTATTTCACTTCCCTCTTAAACTCGCATGGGCTGACCACACCATCCTTTTGCCTCTGCTCATCAAGAATAAACTCTGCGGTTCTCACCATTATAAAACACAAACAATGACTCGCACTGTCATGTTCGTCTCTGCCCCATTTATGAGTTCCACCCTGGCTTGCACAATTCTATCTTTCTTCATTCCATTCTGATGTATTGTAAATGATATCTGCTCACCCTAAGGAGATTGCAATAATTCATTTTTGGGTCCTCTTTCAATCTGTCCGTAAGACTTTGTGTTTCCTCTGGCAACTTTCTCTCTTCTTTTTAATCGTATTTGTTAAGTACTTACACTATAAGTACTTAGTAAACACTAGGGTAGATACAAGCTAATGAGGTTGGACACAGTCCCCCTACATGGGACACACAGTCTTAATCACCATTTTATAGATGAGGCAACTGAGGCACAGAGAAGTGAAGTGACTTGACCAAAGTCACAAAGCAGACAAAGTTTCTGGAAAAATGATCACAGAAAGAGTGACACAACCAAAACTAAGTATCACGAAGTAAACTCAATTAAAAAGCAGTTTCTCTTCTCATCGGTGTGGTATCAGTTCCTCTTTTCTCAATTTAACGGAACACCAAGAGTACAGAAGAATGCTGCCTAACCAAGCTCTGGGCACCCACACCACCAATTAGCTTTTGGACCACAATGGTAGCTATAAGAGGAGCAATTCAAACACATTCTCTCCAGAAAACTGGCAGGACCAGAGACCTCTTTCTTTTCACTCAAACCCGACACTCATGCAACAAACAAGGCCGGTCAGGATGAAAACAAACTGCCCTGCTAATAGATTTGACAAGCCCAGTCAATCAATTGTATTTATTCAGTCAGTCAGTCAATCGTATTAAGCACTTGGAAGAGCATAATATAACCATCAACAGACATATTCCCTGCCCACAATGAGCATACAGTCAAAAAGAACTCTGCTTACTGTTTACAGAGCACTGTACTGAGCATTAAGTACAATATAACAGAGTTGATAGACACATTCCCTGCCCACAGTGAGCTTACAGTCTAGAAGGGAAGACAGAAATTAATATAAATTATGGATATGTACCTAAGTAATGTGAGGCTGAGGGAGGGGTGAAGAAAGTGTGCAATTCCAAGTGCAAGGGCAATGCAGAAGAGAATGGGAGATGAAGAAATGAGGGTTTACTCAGGAAAGGCCTCTTGGAGGAGGCCTATCCATTATCATCAGAGATTCCTATTACAGTAATAATGGTATCTATTAAACACTTTGTGTGGAGCAGTGAACTATGTTCTGGAAAAAATATATAGGTGAAAATCAAACACAATCCTTGGCCCTCCGGTTGCTCAAAACCTAAGAATAAGGGAGGGAGAGGGGCTGGGAGGCAAACAAGTAAGGAAGGATGAAACAATGCAAACATAAAAACAACATAAAGAGAAGGACACCGAGAAGGATAGGGCACAGTAACTAGAGGAGTGGAGTTTGGGGCTTCCCCAAGTTCAGAGTCTAACAGTCAGTCTTCCCAGCATTCTGGAAGTTGGGAGGGTCTCAAGCTGTTGCCGTCTCCTTGCCCCTGCTGGGAAGGAGTGAATGATCAGAATCCTGGTGGGGCCGAGGAGGGGGAAGAAAAGGAATGGAGGCATCTTCTACAGCATCTCCAGCGGCCTGGAATATGGGGGTACCGTCACTGTCTCCTCACTCTCCTGACTGGAAAAGAATTTCAGTCTCCTAATATTTTCTTGGCCCTATTTTCTAACCCACTGGAAATAGTTCCCAAGCATTACAGAAAATGCATGCAAGCCCTAATTCCTCTTGTAGATCTTCACATATTATTTGCTAGACTGCTAAAGTTGTATCCTTTGTTTAAAAGAAACAGAATGAGAAAGAGGTGACTGTAAATTCCTTATGGGCAGGTAATGTGTCTATCAACCTATTATTTTGGACTCTCTCAAGAGCTTAGTACATGTTCTGTACATAGTAAGTGCTCAATAAATACCATTGATTGATTATTCTCCTCAGTGGGACAGCAGTGTAGCTTAATGGAAAGAGCAGAGGATGGGGAGTTAAGAGACTTGAGTACTGGTCACTTAAAATCTCTGTGTCACAGTTTCCTCATCTGTAAAAAAAACAGGGGTGAAAGATCTGTTCTCCCTCCCTGCTATATAGTCTGATGAGAGCTAAGCACTATGCCTGAAAGATTATCTTGCATCTACCCCTGTGCTTAGCACAGTGCTTGGCAAATAGTAAGTGTTTGACAAAACCATCATTATTAGTTTTCTTCAGAGAAGTGGAACCAGGGAATTTATAGTAGAGTGCCATGTCTGTAGAACTCCCTACCTCAACCTGGCCCAAGAGTACTTGGAATTTTAAAATGTCTTATCCAGACAATAATCCAGAGAGAGAAGCAGTGTGGCTCAGTGGAAAGAGCACAGGCTTGGGAGACAGAGGTCATGGTTCTAATTCCGGCTCCGCCACTTCTCAGCTGTGTGACTTTGGGCAAGTCACTTAACTTCTCTGTGTCTCAGTTACCTCATCTGTAAAATGGGGATTAAGACTGTGAGCCTCACGTGGGACAACCTGATCACCTTGTTTTCCCCCCCCAATGCTTAGAAGAGTGCTTTGCACGTAGTAAGCACTTAATACCATGATTATTACCTATTAATAATAATGATAATAATATAATTGTGGTATTTGTTAAGTGCTTACTATGTGACTTGTCTTATGCCATAGAGTCGTTTCCGACCCACAGACACACCACAGACACATCCCTCCTAGAATGCCCCACTCTCCATCTGCAATCAGTCCATAGAGTGCATATCCATAGTGTAGCCACAGACTTTTCTTGGTTAAAATCTGGCAGTGGTTTATCATTGCCGCCTTCCCCGCAGTAAACTCGAGTCTCCACCCTCTACTCTCTCCTATGCCGCTGCTGCCCATGGTGGGCAAGTTTTGACTTGTAGCAGATTACCTTCCTCTCACTAGCCACTGCCCAAGCAAGGAACGTAATGGGTATGCCTCTGCTTGACTCTCCCTCCCACAGCAGAGACTGGTGGAGTATTGGAAACTCTCAAGGTGCGAACCTGAGAGGGAACTATGTGACTAGCACTGTACTAAGCACTGGGGTAGACGAAAGATAATCAGTTTGGACATAGTCCCACAAGAGACTCCCAGTCTAAGGTAGAACAAGCAAGAGGAAACACTGAGCCCTGATCCTGTACTCAGGATGGAACTTCAGTGAGTGCATTTGGGCCTCAGAATTTTCTTAACTACCATCTCAGCCTCTCCAAGTAGTAGTCCTCATACTTCGAATACTAACCCTGCCTGTGTCTCAAGACCTTCAACCAGAGAACACAATTCCACAGAGCAAGGAGGAGGAAGAAAGTTTATGACATCCACAGTCTGACATCTACACTCCCAAAGGTGGAGATTCCAGATGATTAGAGCAGCCCCATTAGCATAGTTTCAGTTATGGGTGGAGAGAGAAAAACAATGGAAAATCTTGGCCTGCTAAAGGTGAGTGAGACACAGAGAAAAGTGAGAGAGAAGCAGGAGAAAGATTTCTACTATTTCAAAATTTCATTTATTTTTAAATATTTTACTATGCCCTGAATATATTGGTATTTTTAAAAAATCTAGCTTCTGCAAACTAAATCACGGGAAACATCTCTTCACCAACTTAACCACAATATCCTTTTGAGTAATGCCTCATGAATTATACTCATGTGAGCCAGTGAGATATATTTATATCTCAAGCTGCAAACCCACATCTAAGCTTACTTAGTTAACGCTACAAAAAAAAATAAACTTTTTGATGAACTGATTTCACTGGACACTTTTTAATAGTTCCCTTTCCTTCCTTCAAAAACAAAATACATACAGTACTAATTATGAGCATAATATTGCATGTCCTATCTTTAAAAGAATTTAGTTTACAAACCAAAGCAGTAGTAATCAGTGATTTAGACCTTTGAGGAAGTGTGCCAAAAAGCAGACTTTCTCAAGCACCAATGAGCTCCAGTGCTGGAGACAGGCTGGACCACTGATCTGATCCAGAATGGCATTAGGTATGTCCTTAGACCTCTGATAGGGCTTAAAAATTCAAGTCAAAATGCCAAACCACTGTAAAATAATGATTTTTAAAACAGCTTTTTCAGGTGATTATTTAAAAATCATGTGTAGTTTTGCACATTATTACAATTCAATTCATCCAACTAGGAAAAAAATTAGGACAGCAAAATATGAAAAATTCCTCCCAAGCTGGTAGGCCAAATTGCTTTGAGGCAGCAGTTTCTGTTGCCACTGTGTTCCCAGACTTTGTTTGTTTTCTGGGTAGATGGAAGGTGGCAGACACTGTGGAGGCTGCAAACTGCCACGGGCTCAAAGCTGACCAAATTCCCCACATGTTGGGCAACTGAGGGGAGAGAGATTCAGCAGAAGGCAATGGACTTAAGATGGCAATCCTACTAAACACAAGGGTGAAAGTAAAAAAAAACACGGCTTCCTTATGGTATTTGTTGATTACTTTACGGTGTGTCGAGCACTGTTCTAAGCACTAGGGTGGATACAAGTTGAGAAGCAGCGTGGCCCAGTGGAAAGAGTATGGACCTTTGGGTCAGAGGACCTAGGTTGGAAACCCAGCTCTGCCATCTCCTTTGTCCTGGAAGCAGCACTCGCATCAGGGTCGGGGTGGGCGACAGAGACGGGCAATGAGCTCGGTACCTGAAAAGGCAGGATACATGATGAAGCAGTAGCCAAGAGGCTGGAGCCAACCAGATCACAGTGGGGGTGCCGGTCGGCACAGCCCTGCACTCTGAAAAGCACTATTTCCAGCCAGTCCCCTGGCAGTGCTCACTTCCCCAAGACCCTCTGGCCCTGCACACCACTCCCGCCCAGAGTCCTGTTTGGTTTACTGAAGGAGCAGAGGGTGCTACATACAGTGCTCTGCACATAGTAAGCACTCAATAAATATGATTGATTGAATGAATGAATGCTACAGTGCACCTGGAGCTGCTTCCCTGCTCTATCCTCCTCTGCAGCCCTGCACTTCTACTTCAGGTGCAACCAACCAAGGCTCCACACTTCTCAAAAATTCACACCATTCGCTCACTCTGCCTCATTTTTTTTTTGTTTACTGCAATCTTGATTTTACTTCCAACACTAAGTAAGTGGAATTGCCCTTTAAAAAATACTGTGCATTTCACTAACAAAATGAAGCACATTAACTCAGTTACCACATAACAGATGTTCATTTTTACACATACTCCATTTTTGGAAAACTGACAGCTTTTTTTTGGTATTGGTTAAGCGCTTCCTATGTGCCAGGCAATGTACTAAGCACTGAGGTAGATAGAAGCTAATCAGGTTGGACATAGTCCATGTCCCACATGGAGCTCAGAGTCCCAAATCCCCATTTTACAGATGAGGTAACTGGCACAGAAAAGTGAAATGACTCACCCAAGGTGACACAGCAGACAAGTGGCGGAGCCAGGATTAGAACCCAGGTCCTTCTAACTCCCAGGCCTATGCTCTATCTACTAGACCACACTGCTTCTGACCTAAGAGGTTTCTGACAGTGGCAACACCTGAACTGCTGCTGACTTTGGCAGTATAAAAGAGGCTCTGACTAGAGCTCTGGCAGAGGAATTGTCAAGGTACTGAGTGAATTACCCATTCTTCCATGTAGTTAGGGACAAAGAGAGAGCCAGTGAAAGCAAAGGTGATCAGGTAGCCTCTATTGGGATGGTGTTTTTTGGTTTCATCCTGACAACCTCACAAAATAAACTCCCTGCAGGATGTATTAAGCTCCCGTTTTTGGCCAACGTGCCAAGAGGGAGTTGTACATCATGGCAATGATACATCAACCACAGGGAGTTAGAGGAGAAACTTCTCAGCCTCCTCCTGTTCTTTCCCCTTCTCCTCCTCACAAAAGCCTGTTTCCCCAGCTGAAATGGACACTTCCTAGGTCATTTCCTGGAAGTTCCTGATGCAATAACTGACGTGTTTTTTTGCTACTCCAGAAACCTTCCGCCCACGTGGGGTTATGGGGCAGTGAGGCCACCTGCATGAGAGCACAGGGTGGGGGTGAGCTTATTAACTGCTTATCTCTAATACCATCTGAACAGTTCAAAAAACTGATAATAATAATGATGGTATTTGTTAAGCACTTACTATGTGCCAAGCACTGTTCTGCGCTGTAGTGGATACAAGCTAATCAGGCTGGACACAGTCCACGTCCCACATGGTGCTCTCGTTCTCAACCCCCATTTTACAGATGAGGTAACTGAGGCTAGAGAAGTTAAGTGACTTGCCCAAGGTCACACAGCAGACATGTGGCAGAGCCAGAAATAGAACCAGGGTCCTTTTGACTCCCAGGCCCATGCTTCATCCACTAAGCCATGCTGCTTCTCTGTAGAATAGTCTCTGTAGAAGAACCATTTTTTTTCTAGGGACGTATTTGGAAGATGCAATAAGAGACTTGGATACAGGTGTTATACCAAGGGTATGAAATACCCTTTCATTTCTCTGGAAAACTTTCCATTCAAAAGACTGAACATCATAAATCCTATAGACAGAGACAATCAAGAATTGCTGTATGCATTCATTCATTCATCCATCATTCGATCGTATTTACTTAGCGCTTACTGTGTGCAGAGCACTATACTAAGTGCTTGACAATTGCTCCCTAGAGATACCCATTCAAGATGACTCCCTGTGAATTGTTTCATCCTTTAACTCATAATTGTAATCATGGTATTTGTTAAGAATTTACTATGTTTCAAGAGCAGTTCTAATTGCTGGAGCAGACACAAGTTAATGAGGCGTAATATGGGGCTCACGGGCTAAGTAGGAGGGGACAAAGGTACTGAATCCCAATTTTACAGTTTAGGAAACTGAGGAACAGAGAATTATGTGACTTGCTCAAGGCTACACTTCAGGCAAATGGCAGAGCCAGGATTAGAACCAAGGACTCTGACTCTTTCCGCTATCTTTAAAAAAAGAATTTCTCCTCTCAGTGTTGAAATTTGAAGAATCGATTTCAACCTCTAATTAGAACTCGTGACTATGAGTATTTATTGATCGTCCACTTGGTACAATGCACTACACTATGTGGCATTGTGTTTTTCAACTCTATTGTATTGTGCCAAGAATTTAGTACAGCATTCTACATTAAAATAGGAGCTCAATAAACTGAAGTGTTTGGGAAATACATAAAAAGTGACATTTTCTACCCACAAATAGCTTACTTTCTAAATCCTGCAATCTACTCTCAATCCATATCACTTATGTACATATCTATGCATTATATATTACAAATTATTTATTTAATCTGTCTCCCCCTCTAGACTGTAATCTTGTTGTATGCAGGGATCTTGTCTACTCATTCTGTTGAACTGTAGTCTCCCACTCGCTTAGTACAGGGCTCTGCATACAGCAAGCACTCAATAAATACGACTGATTGATCTGAAAACTGCGCCCACAAGAAGAAAATCTGCACAAACGGTCATGCAACCCAAGCAATCAAGCTTTATCCATTCATTCATATTTTTTGAGTGCTTACTGTTTGCAGAGCACTGTACTGAACGCTTGGAGAGTACAATTCGGTTCTCTACCCTTTGGTAACTTGACTAGTAGCCATGTTTAATCTGAATTTATTTTAGTTATGTCATAATAAGGAAACACTGCAGGACTGTGTCTAATAAAGAAATGTCTGTAAGCTCCTTGTGGGCAGAGCTCATGTCTATCAACTATCATACTCTCCCAAGTGCATAGTACAGTGCTCTTTACACAGTAAGCATTCAATAAATACCACTCATTGCTTGATTTGGGGGAGGGGGATCTTTAAACTTATTTTCTCTATTCTAAGTGGCTTGTATTGTTAGCAAATAGAAACTAGACTACTATCCAGATCTGTCATTCCACTATCCAAAGTTTACAGATGTTTCCTGTTAGACTGCAAAGCCTGGACAGTGGGACGCTGGTTGAACTCCAAATGTAGCTGGATTCTGACCCTACACAGCAATGACAATATTTAACTCTGCAACTATTTGGCCAGGCAATAGCACTGCTTTCGACAGTGCTAACTAACAGTTGCTGAAAAGTTTGGCTTCAGGGAAAGCCCCAGTTGTTTCAGTGGTTTTTCTATCAAAGCCTGTCCTTTCCTCTGAAAGTTTTCTAACTCCTTCCTAATATTGCCATGGATGAATAATAAAAGATCCCTTAGGAAAAAAATCACATCCTCTTGGAGCTAAACTACAAAAACTGCTATAAGGCTAATGAGAATTTGTTCTTATTTGTACTTTAAAAATTGCTTCTTGGTTTTTCAGTATTATCTCAACAGATTTAGCACTACTGATCATCGTCAGTAGCACAGACCTTCGTAAAAAGTCCGTTTCACATGACATTTAAATTCTTAAAATATAAAATTAGTAAACACCATATCATCAGCTATTTTAAAAGATGCATTTTCCATTTCTAAGTTATCTAGGTCGGTTTATGTTTTAATTCTGAGCTCCTGGCCTTTTTGTTCCTATTTCTCCTCATTAACACTTCCACTAAAGTGTGAACTCCATTCTACCTTTTGCAAACAGCAAAGGTAAAAGATTAGGCATAAGTGATGGTTGAAATTTTCAGCAAAAATAAATTCATATTACCTATGGATTTCAATTATTCATAATATCACCAAGACTCATTAATAAAGCTAATGTCCTTAGGGGCAGGGGCCTTTTTTTTTTCCACTTCTTTCAAAAGTTTCCAAGAACTTAGTACAGTGCTCTGGCTCACTCAAAAATGTTACTGATAACAGAACTTTTCCAATCAATTTTTGTCAAAGTCAAATTATCTTAAGGTAAAATGATTGGACCATAGTATTTTCAGTATCTCTAAGGTTAAAGGTCAGTCATTCCAGTGATTAGATAATCTTAAACTGGTTAGCCATTAGGAAAGGGTATTTGGGTGTGATCATTTGTTTTTTGGTATGAGGCTGAGGAGATGGAGAAATTTCTTTAAAAATCTAATTTGAAACTTAGATTAATGGGGCTGTCCTATATTAAGTGCTCATGTATATTCCCCGGCCATGACTTCCTTCCTGATTATATAGCTTCTGAGTCATTTTTGTTTTCGGGGTCTATCCTAACATATTGTTATGGCAAAAAATCACGAAGGTCCCAAGAGTATACACAGTGGAAACACTGCAAACCAAAATAACAGTACTCTATATTGTAGAACTGATTCATAACCCCTAGCGCAAAATTAGGAACTAGATTAACAAAACACCCCCACAAACTATTTGACTTAAACCATTTATGAGCATGCCAGTTATACAAGTATTTTCATGATGGTTCAACAGCTAAATAAATTTTATTCCCCAAATTCTGAACAAACCCCAATTCCTCCTAAATGCCAGTGTTCCATTTCCGGGTTTCTTCTATTTTACACATCACCTCAAAACGGATGAATGAGCATGGAAGTTTTTTGTACATGGAAATTTGATTTCACTGGGCCCCTCACCATATGGTTTAATTCTGACAGGTGCAAGAACTAGTCTAGTAAAGAATAAATGAGTATCAGAGAGCTTCACAAGATAGTTCCTTTAAACCTAAGCAAACTAAGTCAATTATCCACTCCTAAAAACAGCCCTGCTTGTTCAAGTCTGTCAGGTGATGGCCCAGACCACTTGGTTCAGATCTGACTAGTATAGTCAAATATTCCTTATAAAGGGGGAACTGGGGGCTACACCACAGGTGTATAGATGGAACTTCTGTCTCCCACACTTTACTCAGACTGCAAAGGCAACTATATTGTGAAGCATACTTTCTAACTAGGATAACTTTTACAATTTTTAATTATTGTAAGTTTATAAAAACCAAAACTATCATTCCTATATACCTGGTCCTAGAAAGACATATAGTAAACTCCTTTTGGGAAGGGAACGTTTCTACCATGTCTGCGACACTGTCCTCTCCCAGACGCTCAGTACATAGCTCTGCACACTGTAATACAGTAACCGCTCAATACCACTGATTGATAAGTGAATGCCTACATGCACACCCATTTGACTTTTAGTCTTTTTTAATTTAAGCTTAATTTTCCCATCATTTGAGGATGTGATAATCTAGTACTTTGTAAATTGAATGGGGAAAAAGCTTTATTCACACACAGAAATTATTAAATGTTCTATATTACAATTATATTCACATCTCCAAATATCTAAACTTACATTAATCAGGGATATTTATTGAGTACTTACTTTGTGCAGAACATTTTACTAAGCATCTGGGAGAGTACTATACAGTGGGTAGACATGATCCTGCCCTCAGGAGCCTACAGTTTAGCAAGGGAGACAGCCATTAAAGCAGAATTTCAGGTAAGGGAAGCAACTGAATATAAGGACATGTACATAAGTGATTGGGAATGGGGTGAGCACCTATGAGCTTTTCTGGCAGGGGCAGGCGGGAGGGGCAGGGTGGAATAAGTGAAGGGGTGAGGCAGCAGGGAAGAAAATAGTGATGGGAAATAGTGATGACAGGTAAGTCAAGGAAGCCTTCCTTGAGGAGATAGGGTTTCGGTAAGGCTCTGAAGATGGGGAAAGTGCTGGTCTGTCACGGTTGTAGGGAGAAGAAATTCCAGAAAGGAGGGAGGGCATGAGCAAAAAATCAGCAGTGGATGAGTCAAAAGCGAGATTAGTATTAGAGGAGCAAGT
The DNA here is from genome assembly GCF_004115215.2 of Ornithorhynchus anatinus. Classification (NCBI taxonomy): domain Eukaryota; kingdom Metazoa; phylum Chordata; class Mammalia; order Monotremata; family Ornithorhynchidae; genus Ornithorhynchus; species Ornithorhynchus anatinus. Next base: position 34,852,346 of record NC_041741.1, read on the forward strand.
AGTAGGCTGGGTTGTCCTAGGTGAGGAGCAAGGAGAAGAAAGGGGCAGAGAGCTGCCTTGAATCTGATGCTGAGGAGTTTTTGCTTCATGTGAAGACATGCTGTTTATCTCCTGGAAAGAGAGGTGGGAACTGGCCAAGCTGGATTCAAGTTCCAGCTCTGCTTGCTTTAGTTATATCATTGGAGGCGAAGGTTTCTGACCAAAGAACCACCTAGAGTGTTCGGTAAGGTGGTCCACCCTAGCCAAAATCCTAAAAATCACCTGGCTAACAAGGGGACAGAACACTACAGTGCCACATTGGTGCAGTCACTTTGGCCATCCATGGATCCTGCACATAAAAATCAGATTTTTAAAAAAAAAATCCTTTATGTTCACCTCACAATGTACCGCACCCCATCTTCCTACCTGCTCCATGCCCCAGTGGGAACACAATTGGCATGGACCAGAGAGCATAAGGGAAGCTGAGCAAGCCACTAGTACTTGAGTCATCTCTTTCACCCAGTGTTGGAAGCCTACAAATGTTCATCCTTCATTCTTGACCCCCTCATCATCGGTATCAAACTGACACGGATATGGAAAAGAATGATGTCTGCTAATTCTGTTGCACTGTACTCTCCCAAGTGCTTAACACAGTACTTTGCATAAAGAAAGCACTCAATAAATACCTTTGATTGATTCTGAAATACAAGAAAATAGGCTTGCATGCACTCTATCCTTAGCTTCCAGTATCCAAATCTGGAAAAAAAAATATACAATTGACCAGATTTTCAGCATTTACAAATCTCATGTTGAAATAGCAATAAAGAGGAGGGGGTTAGATGTACAGTTCTATTGTTAGAAATCCAAAATAGGACTCTCTACATAGCACTGGATCCTTGGAAATTCCATCTGCCTGCGAAAGTGAAATAAGTTTAGAACTACTACGAATTTATTGTAGCAATATAGCTTTACTTAACTGCTGCACTTTTAATTGCTCTTACATATAAGTAAAACTCATAACTTTTAAAACTAATAAAACAGGATTTGGACTTTCAAATTCAATTTTCATATATTTTATAAGTATCATGACAATTACCCACACAAAAACTGAAATGCTTAGACATGGTTCTGATAAGGAATGCTATACAGTCAGTGTTACTGTCTACGAAGGTTTATAAAGCACATAAACAAATAACTTTAATTTCTAGCCCAAAATTTAATGGATCTCAAACAATAGCTACCCACTCAGGACTTTACTAAGCTTCATAGTGTCCTTGTTTAAGATTCCCTGAATCGCAAGTGTACCTGTCTGTAAGTGTCTTTTAAAGCAGTGTTCTAGGAGATATACAAATTCCACCCATTTACTCAGGCTACAACTATGGTTTGTAGCAACACAGCTGCACCCAATACTGTAACCTAACATTTCCTAATATATTAAAATGTTAACACATCTGTGCCAAGAAGTCAACCCGACTACTAACTTGTGTTTCAATTTTGCTAAGGATGTAAACACAAAGATTAGCCAAAACTGTGTGGTTAAGATTCCAATGTGAAAAACGCAAAGGAGCCTAACAAATTGTCATATTTCCTGAGCTGATGCCAAAAATAACTCACAGGAAAAGGCTGCTGTTGAGATAGATGAATGAATGTTTTATCCATTCTCACTGTATATCTGACTTTCTGTAGCACATTTAGGCCATTGCTCAGCCATGAAATAATTTGGAATAACTTGTTGGGGTCATTTTTGAATCCACTTTGGTTACAAAGTCAAAACCATGTTAGGTAGCATATTCTAACACTGGAGCTAAAAAATGGGAGTGAAAATTTGGCTACATTTTTTTTCCTCAGTGTTCACTAGGACTTACTGATAGATTACCTACTATGAAGTAAGTCTCAAAGGCCTGACTGAAGCCTCTCCACACCACATTTCTGTTAAAAGCAAAGTCTGGAGGAATGGACTGAAGAGTTGGAACAGATCAAAGAAATTTGAGGTGATTTCAAGAAAAGCCAGACACTATTAAACGCAATTGTTTCTGCTAAATTCAAGTACAAAGAGCCCAGTTTAGACAACATTGCAATGAAGCATTTCAATGAAAAAACAGTAGTTATAATTACCACTCCCTAATAATGAAGTTAATCTTTTCGGCTAGTCAAGAAAATTGATTAGGGGGTTCTTGGGTGGAGGTACTACAAAGAAAAGTAGACATACAGAAAGCATGACTGATCATAAAGGGAGCCAAGAATTGTGCCCAGTTGTTTTTACAACAGATCCTCCTCCAAAGCCTTTTCCACTTTCACAGCGATAATGAATCTAAGTTAGTAGTCATGCAGGAGGCCCATAAGGATGCAACATTTTATTCCTGCCTCTATCAAGACAGTATATGGATCATTTTGGGATACAGGAAAGAAAAAAAAAGTCAGTGTGTGCCTGGAAAGATGAGTCCAACTAAGAAAGACCACAAATGAGCAGCACTGATTACTACAACTTGAAAAAATTAATACTGATAATCACTGCACCCGATATATACACCTGGTAGCTCTCTGTCTCTCTCATTCTAATCGCTTAATTTTTGGATTTACATAACTTAGCAAGGTCTTCCCAGATATGCTCCAAAGCTGTTCACCAAGCCATTGTATTACTGAGTGAGCTGAAGTGCACTTTCTAAGCCTTTGAACAAAAGCCCACATTACATTCCCGAGGCATTGAAAAACTGTCATACCTTATCCTCCGATCCATAAACCATTCAGGTAAAAAAAAAAGTACATTTATTTTTTGGAGGGCTTTCCCCACTTTTTCTCTTGACTTTTTCAGACCTCAACTCTATCAGATTTGGAGTTAAATAATTTGAGAAAGACAAGAGTCTACATTTGGAGGAATATCAGTTCTTCTCACCAGCATCCTAGGTCAAAAATGATCATCTTTTACCTCGTTTTAGAGTTTCCAGGGACTCTCTTCATGAGGGCTTCCGTTTTCCCTTCCTGGCGTGCTTAAAAAGGCACTTTCTGCCTCACACTTTTATGAGTCACAAGGTATGCCTGAAGGCTCCTGACTGAACTGACATTTTTAAGTCCCAAGCAAATTCAGTGGTCCGGCTCCCTTAATCCATCAGAAGGACTCTGTGAAAATCCAAACATCAAGGCACAACTTTGCTCTTAACGGTTCTATCAAGTCACTCTACTCGGTGGCTTCAGCAACCTCACCAACACTTCCCTCTGTTTCCGGTGGCCTCACCAACTAGCCTCTGATTACAAAAGCCTCCCAGCTGCACTGTCGTCTGATTTCTTTAACCCCTTCAAACCTGGCCTCATCTCCTTGAATTTCACCATTAGGCTACTGGAGTGCTAAAGTTCCTTCCCCCTCCCCTGCCCTTTCCGGGCCCCATCTTGGCAGCAGCAGCTGGGGGGTGGTGGTAGGGGGGCAGGGGTCCAGCCAGGGTAGTGCTTCACATTTCAAAAGGCTTTGGTAAACTTCATTCTATCTACAAGATCAAGTATTGGTCAGTATACCAAACGAGTCCCACCTTGGAAGATTGCTGGGTGTATTTCACCACTTGCTTAATGAATTGATCGAAAGGCATCGATCCTACAATCACCATGGCCTTGAACAATATATGCCAATCTACCCACTCCAACCACCTTTAGAACAACCCTCTGAGGAGGCATAGCTATTGGAAGGATTCAATTTGTGGACTGAAAACTAAAATGGTGAAAACGTTTTTACCTGGAAAAGGATTAGACTAGTCTTCTAGACTGTAAGCTCATTATAGGCAGGAAACACGTGTACTAATTCTGCTGCATTGTACTCTCCCAAACGCTTAGTACAGTGACCTCCGCACAGTAAGCACTAAATAAATACCACTAATTGAACGACTAAATCATCAGAGAGGAGGAAAAGGTTCTAAAGAAACTGTTGAGTAGAACACCAAAATCTTCTCAGCAATGAGAAGAGTGGCTCAAACTAGAGCTCGAATGGCAGGGCGGGGTAACAAGGAAAAAGAGAGAGAGCGGAGGAAGGAGAAATCTGCAAAATTTGGTAAGACCATGAACTAGAACCTCAGAATATAAATGATCATCACCATCTCTCACTCTTATCATTAGGAAATTTGACTAAAAAAGACCAAATGGAAATTTATATTGTTAAAACAGCAAGCAAATGTAAAGAAGAAAAATACAAATAACTGAGAGCTTTTGTAATTTTTCACACTGGACTGTGTGCCATGAACAATTAAGAGCCTCAGGACAGGCCCAGTGAAGTTCTGGTACATTTCTTGCTTTTAAAATTCTTCAATTGTTCTATTTTATCTGTTTTCTCCATTCTAGACTTTCAATTGTTGACTTTCCCTGTGTGTCTTTCCTTCCTCTCCCCCTTTTGATTGTGAGGGCCTTGGGGTCAGGGGCCAGGTCTGAGTTAATCTTCAGGGCATCTTCTCAGGTTTAGTACAGTGCTTTGCATAGTGTTAATGCTTAATAAATACTATTGCCCATCTTAACTGAGAAGAAGCCCCTGCTGAAAGAGCAGGCACCAAAAGTAAACAGAAAATCTTGCAATGAAGTGGACACTATTAGTGTTCCAATTGACCTATAAACAGTGTTCCTCTGTCCATCTCTAACTGCATTCCAGTACAGGTGATCCAAGGGCTATAATATTTTTCCTATATTTGCCTCAACAGTCAGGGAGTAAATAGCAGTAGTACTATTTATTATTATTAATAATAATAATAATAATATTTATTAAGCACTTACTATGTGCCAGGCACTGTACTGAGTGCTACAGTGGGTACAAGCAAATCGGGTTGGACACAGTCCCTGTTCCACATGGGGCTCAGAGTCTCAGTCCCCATTTTACAGATGAGGTACCTGAGGCACAGAGAAATTAAGTGACTCACCCAAGATCACACTGCAGACAAGTGGCAGAGTCGAAATTAGAACACATGACCTTCTGACTCCCAGGTCGGGGCTTTATCCACTACACCATGCTGCCTTTCAGAGTTTACTGAGTTCCCACCAAGTGCAAGTGCAGTGGTTACTTGGGAAATCCAAAATAAGCAAAGGATTTCTTCACATTTCAATCATACCATTTAGAGTAACCAACTCTGGCCATTCCAAGTGGAAGAGGTCTTTCTATTCAAACTAGTGTGTATGACTGTCCTTTCCTCCCTGCCCCACTTCCTTTACTCTTCTTTGGCTCCTCCTTTTAGCTTTCCCATCCTGCCTCTCACTTCACACTCCATGTTATCAGAAAGTAAACAAAACAAACCCCAATCAACCAAGAAACAATTTATGACTGCAGAGGCTCAGGAGCATTCTTCCTTAAACAAATCAGACATTATCTGCTCCCCTGACAGCACCCATAGCACTAAAGGGCCACAGATGGTTGATACTGGTGAAAAGCACCCTCACTTACGGTGATCACACTACCTCCTGCTGACGATGGTCAAGTCTGAGAACCGGAAATTACATCAAAGAATGGAAGGAACACTTCAGAATTGTTGACACAAGGTTTCTATGATTAGCATCAATTTAGAAGCACACTTTCTATTCCATGATGAAGCTTGATACTTTAAGAATCAACAATGTTTTTAAAATGAGGATAGGTTTAATGAAACAGGGCAAATGGCATTATCAGAAAGTACTTGCTGAACGACTATAGGTGCATGTAACTTATAATACAGGGTCTGTCCCCTTGCCCACTTTGAGTTCTCTGAGAAACATTTAAAAGTTATAATAGTAATAGCTATCATATTTGTTAAGTGCTTACTATGTGCCAGGCACTGTTCTAAGTGCTGGGGTGGATACTAACAAATCGGGTACGACGCAGTCCCTGTCCCACATAGGGCTCACAGTTTCAATCCCCATTTTACAGATGAGGTAACTGAGGCCCAGAGAAGTGAAGTGACTTGCCTAAGGTCACACAGCACACAAGTGGCAGAACCAGAGTTAGAACCCATGAGCTTCTTCTGACTCCCATGCCTGTGCTCTGTCCACTACACTATATTGCTTTGGGGGAAGAATAGGTAGGCAGACTAAGGGGGGGAACCCTTATCCACTACGCCCAGGAATTCCAGGTCTGGGGCTCAGAGAGTTATGGCCAACCTGAGCCCCAGGCCTGCAGGTCAGAGCCTCGATTCTAAACAGGGATCTAAGCTGGGGTAGCTGCAAGCTGTCTTACAAGCACTTGGCAAGTGTTCCCAACTGTACTGAGCCTGGACTACCACTATCTCGCCTGAGCAGAAATGGCAAGAGCTCCACATCACATTACCACTTCAACCCCGAGAGCCTGTGGAGGTGTGGCTTAGGTCAGTGGTCCAGTTCACAGAAGGTGAGTGCTGTCACAACCTAGCCAGAGGCAGCAACACTGGCCCCAAGAAAACTGGTCTGACACCACTGGGTCTCCAAAGGGTTGAACCTATGGCAGTGGAAGAGGCAAGAGAGGACTTCCTCTTACAGCCCAGCCCACACACTCCACTCCTCTGGCACCAACTTACTCAATGTGTCTTGATCTTGTCTATGTGGCCAGCAGCTCCTTTTCTACACCCTCCCCCTAGTCTGGAACTCCCTCCCCCTCCACACAGGCCAGACCACCACTCTCCCCACCTTGAAAACATTATTAAGCCCCCATCTCCTCCAAGATGCCTTGTCCGATTAAGCCCTCCTTTCTCCGGCTCGCTCTCCCTTCTGTCGTCCACACACTTGGATCCGTGACCTTTGGGCATTTGATATCCTCCCCACCCTCAACCTCACAGCACTTATGCACATATCTTTAAATTATCTATTATAAATCACTTATTTATATTGTCTTTTTCTCTCTCCAGACTGTAAGCTAATTATGGACACGGAATGTGTCTGCTAATTCTGTGGTACTGTACTTTCCCAAGCATTCAAAATTGTGCTCTGCACATCATAAGTGCTCAATAAATATCATTGATTGACTGATCTTACCTCCTACTTGCAACCCCTTCTGGCCCCATCCATCTAAAGTGATCATGTGCTATAATTTAAATCAATCAATCAATAGTATATACTATGTAGAGCACTCTACTAGGCACTTGGGAGGGTAAAAAGATAATGGACCTGATCCCTGACCTCAAGGAGTACAGATGTTTTCATTCACCAACCACTTATCATAGAGAAGCAGCGTGGCTCAGTGGAAAGAACCCGGGCTTAGGAGTCAGAGATCGTGGGTTCTAATCCCAGTTCCGCCGCTTGCCTGCTGTGTGACTTTGGGCACATCACTTAACTTCTCTGTGCCTCAGTTACCTCATCTGTAAAATGGGGATTAAAACTGTGAGCCCCACGTGAGACAACCTGATCACCTTGTATCCCCCCAGCGCTTAGAACAGTGCTTTGCACATAGTAAGCGCTTAATAAATACCGCCATTATTATTATATATTATCCCTGCTTATCTACTTTTGTTTGATGTCTGTTTTTTAATCCTTCTCTGACAATCTTCTTTTTTTAGGGTATTTATTAAATGTTCCTATGTAGCAGGTACTGTACTATGAGCTGGAGTAAAAACAAGATGATTGGGTTGGACATAATCCCTGTGCCACAAAGGGTTCACAGTCTTAATCCTCATTTTGCAGATGAGGTAACTGAGGCACAGAGAAGTTATGTGACTTGGCCAAGGTCACACAGCAGACAAGTGGTGGAGCCAGAATTAGAACCCAGATCCTCAGAGTCCCTCGCCAGGGTTCTTTCCACTAGGCCATGCTGCTTCACCAGTCAAATCAATCTTTGTCATTCTTTACTAATTCTTTATTTATTGAATCCTCTCTCTGAGCCGATCGGCCAGGATCCTGCTCTCGAAGAGTTTATACTCTAAAGTAGAGAATCAAATGAGGACTACGTGAATTCAATATTAGTAATTAAATGTAAAACTTCCAATAAAATATTTTTGATCAGGTCACTCAGACCATGTCCCTCCTTCTGTATTCTTTACCTTATTAAATCCCTCTTCCCTTTCCAAGTTTTATTAAAAAAAAAGGCACCTAAACCCTTAAAGAAATTACAAACTAATGAAGTTGGTGGATTATTGTGGGACAAGAAACAGAGTGGAGGAGAAGAGCTGGGGAAGGGTAAGAGGGGGCTAAGAAATTTGGGAATCTCATGAAACTCCTTCAGAGCCTATGGAGCACTGACCTTCCCTAAGCAGTAAGAAACACACTTACTTGTAGTGTGTAAAGGGAGAAGAATTGAGTCCAATCTTTTTCCTAACTTTCACCCAGGAAAAGCAGAGAATGTGTTTTGCTAGATCTATTTAACTTTGCAGCCATCTAAAATCCCCAAAGAACTGTACCATTACTATAGCTCAAAAAGTTGCATTTTAAGGCTTCTGCAGTTCCTAATGGGCTCTAAGTTATTAGTATGTTATCAACTGCTGCAGACAAGATCTGGAGTTTATTTTTTTTAAGTCAATCACACACTTCCAACCAGGCCAAAATGGCTAAGTACATCAGAGAAGCAAATGGGCCTTACAACAAGATTTTTGTCCTCGTCAATTATTAGCCAGAAAATAAAGTCTTTTTACTTCAATAGACTGACTTGACCTATTCTATCCCACCTAATACCCTCCCCCGTGTTACCTGAAAGACAGATGATGGAGTCCATGATTCAGCTGGCTGTCCGAGTCTTCATATAGTTCTTCTAGCACACAGACAGTTGTGTCAGAGTTTTCCACGCTGCTGGAATTCTGCCATTCAAAACTCAGAGCTTTACCAGTAGTTTCAATAAAAGGCAAATTCTCATATTCTGGTATTTCCTCATAGTGGCGCACATTTTCATACTCTGGAGCACAGCTGTCCTTCAAAGAACTGAGAGGAAGCTGAGACGAGGTCTCCCTGGAGAGCATTTGATCATCTAAGGATTCCGCTCTTTGACTGTCTGGTACTTCAAGTGGTCTCTGAGACTTCATCTTCAAGGCTGGGCAGTCAGCAGAATATGCCTTAAGAGATTTAATTTTCTTTTCATTTACTAAAGTTGGCCCATGCTGGTCATTATGAATCCTCTTTCCTTCTCCACACAAGAGGTCGCCTGGGACACTGTCCACAGATTGGCTGCCCTTAGACAATAATTTCTGCAAGTCACTCTTCATGATGCAGAGGGACAATTTCATGTTGAGTAATCTCTTCAGAGTGCTTTTCTTTTGAGAGTTTTTACAGGGTTTCTCAGTTCTTTCTATATCCACAGAGGACATTGATTTTGCTCTAGGTTTGGACAGAGAAGTTAAGGGCAGATTGGCTAAAGGCATCCTGACAGACTTTAGGGACTCTGGACTCCCTGAAAATGGCAGAATTGGATGAGGTAATTTCCACACAGGTTTCTCTGAAGCCCGTTTTGGCATATCTTTGGTAGACAGATGCCTTAGACAAGTTTCCTCCAAAATCCCTCCTGAATTTCTTTCCTCATTAGAGGGATAAGAACTTTTCTCCATAAGCTCCTCTGATGCAGCTTTTTTAAGGAGGCCGGCTGCAGGCAAGCTATGTCGTTGAGGCTTTTTAGGAGCAATCTTTGGGGAACTTTCCACTCTAACATGAATCTCCTTGTCCGTCTTTTGCGCAGGGACATCGGAGCTGCTGGCGGGAAGTACATGTTGGTTGTTGGTTGGTAGGAGCCGCTTATGCAAACTCAAAGAAAGAGTGTCCACGTCAGGTAACATACTGGAACCATCTAAGGTTTTATTCTCAAGTCTCGGATTACAATCTGTCACTACAGAAAACTCCATTTTTTCGACAGGGTAAGGGGGTTTGGGGCACTTCTGGGGGGTGAAATAATGTTTCTCAAGAGATGCTTGGCTCTGACTTCCTTCATCACCAGAATGATGATTAGCTTGGTTTCCTTTTTCTCCGTGTGGACTGTGATATAAAATGTTCTGACCAGGAATATTAGACTCATTTGTTTTTTTCATACAGTGTTCAGCAAAGCTAAAGGAGTCACTGGCTGAATTATCTGGTTCCCCGGGGTCTGGGTCATCTACACCCCCTTGCCGTACAAGACAAGCAGGCCGGGGCTTTCTGGGTTTAGGGACTGGAAATTTTTTGGCACACCGTAAGGAAGGCGTTACTAAGAGGCTAACATCATTGTCTTCTGCTTTCCCTCTAATTCTACCTTGAAATTTGAGACTGTTCATTTTGCCATTTTCCTTCGCTCCTTGGTCCAATGAGCAAAAACAATGCCTGCCATCACGAGTCCAATCTTGACAAGTTTCAAGTCCTTGACCCTCATCTCTAACAAGCTTGGAATAATGGTTTGGTTTATCAGAATCTTCATCAAAATTTAGTGGAGACGTAACAAGATCATAAAAGTCAATTCTAACCTGCTTATTAGGATTTAAGTTATCATCCTCCTCAGTGCTGTCTCCAGCTCCCTGGTTCAAATGGCAACCAATGGGGGCTCCGTGTGTTGAAACATCTTTGGGCTTCCCTTCCAAAAGGCTCGCCTTTACAAACACATGACTCGAAGTCACTTTTTCCCGATTAAGATCGAGTTTTCTTCTAGTCCTCAGAGTTTTTGTGGCCTGCTCATCAATTTCGATATTTTCTAAGCTTTCAAGTTTTTCAAGGTGCTCTAAAACTACCTGTGCTTTACATACATTTTCTCCAGTCCCAGTCTTGTGGGTGCACTCAGAAGTACAAGAGCAGAAAATATAAGTTTCATTCACATCTTCTCCAGGGATTCCATTTTTGCAATTTAGGTTCTCCAAGTTTTCAAATAACTCCTTGCTACGTTCTGGAAAATTTACAGTGCTTTTTCTTGCTGGTGTCAGTTTAATGTCAGAGGTAGGTGAGTCCTTGAAGACTTTTGGCTTGGGGGCAATTGCTGGTTTTGTTTTCTTTGTTGACTGTACACCACTGGAAATCATTACATCAGGTTTCGGTGCAATAGGAGGGGGTGTTGGTTTATGTGCTACCACGAATTTGGGTTTAGGGGCCACCGGTGGCTTCTTAATTTCTAGGAAGGGAAGAATGGAAACATCAGTCACCACGTCCAAGCATTCAAATTTAATTTGATAGCATTTTGGTTGTTACAATCTACTTACTTCCCATACAAGCATTCTACAGTACAACAGGGCAGAGAGCTTAGTACAGTGCTAAGCGCTCAGTACAGTGCCCTGCACACAATAAGCACTCAATAAATACGGCTGAATGAAATGAATTAAAAAATCTCTTCAGCCTGCCTTCTCCTCTCAGAGTGTTCCTTGATGCTTTCATTTACAGTTGTATTTTACCAAAACCTTTCTGAAGTACTTCAAAATGGGGGATTGTTCCAAATTAGTATTACTGAACAGAATTTCAAACAACAGATTGGAATTTCTAATTTATAGCAGTTCTTAGTGGTCTACAAAATAAATTAAAAAACTGCTAAAAAACCTGCTTTGGGAGTTCACAAACGTTGCTGAGCTTTCAAATAATGGTGAAAAACACTGACTTCCCAAAATCAAAGACTGGTTATTATTGTCTGAAAAAAAGTTCATGATTTATTTAATCCAAATTATTTTTCTTGCAATGTTGTTGTTTTTTTTAAGTCTGCTTTGATAGGAAGTTGTTGGTTTATTTAGTTTTCAGGAGCTCATTTGTTGGGTTTAGGTTTTCATGGATTTTTTTTTTAAACTACCTTTAACATCCTTCATGGAATTACTTGGAGCCAGGTCTAAAGGAAAAAAAATAATGCAGGGGTGCGGAGGAGTTGATGCAGATTTGAACAGGGAGAGGAAAGAGAAAAAATAATCCTTCCCCTAATGGCAAAGAGTTTTCCAAACCTTTGCCCCTAAGACAGTGAAAAAAGATACCAAATACCGGCTTCTGCCTCATCCGTGCCTTATTTGTGTCTTAAACAAAAGCAAAAAATTATGAATATTTTCTAAACAATACAAATTTACCAAAGAATACATTTTAAGTAAGATGCTCGTAATCATGTTCACCTTCAATAATTAAAATAGGAAGATGAAAAAATAACCCCTCCTATGGTGCTAAAATTTGGAACTTGACAAGACATTATAAATGCCACTGGGAGGGATGGAATTAGATATTTTACTTTGTTTATGGTCAAAAATAGTTAGTAAAAGCAAACCAGTTGGGCAACTGAGTACTGGGTCCCCATCATGTTCTCTAGACTACTGGCCCATGGGCATTGCAGAAGTTACATCATGGGCCTCTTTCTTCTACGTTGAATTAATTACGTATCAATTTTTAAACGTCCTTCTACTCTGAAAGTTTAATGAAATTTAAAAAGAAACATCAAACCAATTCTCAGTAGTCATATTTCATCCTCCCGAGACATACAATTGCTTTTAAAACTCATTTTATAGAACAAGACTATTTCAACTTAAGCAATTGTAGTAAATACATTTTTGTAAAGAAGTTGTCATCAAGGAGAGCCACAAAAAAATAAAGAATTGGTATGTCAATATTAAAACTAATCTACTTATGAGGTGAAGAGTCGTTTGGGAGGAGGGAGAGGTGAGCCATTATTCTGGAGATAATCTCTGATAGCAGGGATTGGGGAGATCCCCTAAACATGCAAACTAGGACCTGGGCTTAATGTGCCTTCATCCTTGGACTTTAAAGTAATACGTCATGAAACACTCACCAAAATGAGCATGTGCAATCTTGCTTAAGGCTAACGAAAGAAATCAAGGGCAAAGATTCTTGCTACACATTCCTGAATTCCACTGATGGTGGATTTAAAAAGCAATTTTTTAAACTTAATATATTATTGTCCTTTGTTTCCAAAATGATGCCACTGATGGTGAAATGTCATGCTACAGTTAATTATCTTAGAAAAAAATGATCAAAGGCAAATGTTCATGATCTTGAATCATACAATCACTGCATTAGATGGGTCCCAAATGTAGAGTAGTGCAAACAAGACAAAAGATGGAAAATCTATATGGTTAATTCCATTAGGATAACTTCCTTTTCTCAAAAACTGTATTAGAGGCCCAAGGAATTTGATGATGTCTTCTTAGTTAAATTAAAAAAAAGTTCACATATCAACTTTTCCTCAGGTAACATTTCTAGCAAAGACAAAAACAATGTGCTCACAATGTCAGAAAGTCGATTTGGAAGGCAGGAAAACTGGGAGCAGATTAAAAAGTCAACTTACAAGATGAACACTTTCAACATTTTAATCTTTGACTAAATAATAATATAAGTATTGAGAAGCAGCATGTCCCGGAAGTCTGAGACCTCTACCAGCTTTGTCATTTGCCTGCTGTGGGACAATAGGCAAGTCACTTAACCTGTCTGGACCTCTGTTTCCTCATGTTTGCCTCCCCTTACACTGTGAGCCCCATGTATCTTGTATCCACTCCAGAGCTTACTACAGTGGTTGGCACATAGTAAGCGCTTAAAAAGTGACACAAGTACTATTTTTATTACAAAATTACCAGCAGGTTTTTACTTTTCTAAGCGACTCAAAAGAGAACACAATTTTGGATAGCTCAAAGAGTTACATATTTAATGTAATTAAAATATAGTGAAACATGTTTTATCCTCATTTTAGCAATCAACTATTTTAAATATTACGTTTTAAATGTAGTCACTTGACAATTTGGTGCAGATAGCAATATTTTATTATTCTTATATTTATTATTCTTAATAATTAAGATCAGGTTTTTTAACCTCAAAGAGTCACTTAAGTAGCAGAATTTTAAATTCTTCACCCCTAAATTTGTTGTGTTCCTACACAACTAGAAGTACCAATCAAAGGAAACAAACCATTATGGCATAGTATGTGCCAGAGTCAAAAATAGTTGAAAAAAAAAAGTTTGTCAATGCTTGGAAATGATCCAGTGGTCAGAATCTTAAAAGTGTATCAAATTATACACCGACACTGAAACTCCACTTTCAAGGCAAACGCTGAAAATCTATTGTTTACACAGCTGTTCAATTCCAAGAAAAATAAAGAAGTTAAAGAACTAAAAATATATTACTAAGAGTGACAAGTGCACTTGGGCTGAGTCCCATGCGGGACAGGGACTGTGTCCAATTTGATTAACTTTTATCTACCCTAGCGCTTAGAACATAGCACCTAACAGATATAATAATAATAAGCACACAGCTCATATTTATATAGAGAATATGGTACATTTGAATGCTCTCCATTAGTGAACCAGCTGCAGATTTAAGAAGTACTTTGTAAAGCAGACAACTTGAAGACTTTATGGTTCGGGTACAAATGAGAACAGATTTAGAATGAAAAGCTCTTCATTTTAAAATAAAACAAACTGCTTAATTTAGTCTCCCTGGTAGATATCCTTAAAAAAAAATGCTCCCTCATGAATAGATAAATGTGGTTGCAAACTTTTATTCAAAACAAATCCAAACACTTCCATAAAAATCTCACATTAGGTACAGAATAACCACTTCTTTAATACAAGAAACATTTCAAGAGTCTAAATGGATTCGATTACTATGCTGAAAACACTATGTATTTAAATATGTGTATGCCACACACAAACACAAATAGAAAATAGTTCTCTTCCATGCTTCAAATGGAAAAATAGTTCTCTTCCATGTTTCCCATACAAACACATAAAGGAAGCCTAGGAAGCTAAAAAGTTGAGTCTATTTTAAAAGAGTATTCTCAATACATCGCAGTAAACAAAAAAGAAAAAAACACAACCTTGAAATCGATAGTTTCCCGTCTCTTCATTAGCATTAAGTAAAATTACTCTTTAATCAATTAAAAAAAAACAAACAACCTATGCAGGTCTTTGAGTAGTGCTAGATGTTGGATTAAGTAAAAATGAAAGCTGAAACATTCACTGTGGGTTAAAAGAAGCATACTTCAAATTTATTTGAAATAAAATAGAATGAACTGGAAACTGGTTGAAGGGTTCTTTCCAGTCCTTTTATTACTCACCTATAATAGCCTGAAGTTAACTAGTTGGGTAACAGTTTTGACAAAAAGCACATAAACACGCATGGCATGAAAAGAAGTCAGGACTCAGGAAAGCAGGATGTCATTTTCACGGAACTTTACTAATAACCTGGCTGAGGTATTTATAGCCATCAAGTCCCCCACACATTATCTTTCTGAGATACCTTTTGGAGGAATAATCACACAACGAGCAATGCTCATTGACATTTTCATTAGAGCAATGCTCATTCACATTCTCATTAGAGCAATGCTCATTCACATTCTCATTAGAGCAATGCTCATTCACATTCTCATTAGAGCAATGCTCATTCACATTCTCATCAGAGCAATGCTCATTTACATTTTCATTAAAATGCAATCAGACACTCAGGCGGTCCCTTTTATTTTCAAAATCCTGCTAAATTGATATTACCAATCTAATTACACCTGCCACTAATCTACTGACCGTATTGAAACCTTATACTTTTATAAATAGGTCAGTTTTGATTAGCACATGATTCGGGAGTGTTCAACTTGCACTCTCAACACTTAAAGCATCGAAGGAGGAGGAAGAGGATCTTTTCCCAGTAAACTTCTCATAGGAAAGAGGCGGAAAACCTAAGGATAACTGGCCAGAATTGGGATGAAAATTAACTTTCCTCTGCAGACGTCCGAACAGGGAGGCCAACACCTTGATAATAACAGCAAGTGCATTTGTGGAAATCGATCGTATTTATTGAACGCTTACGGGGGGGCGGGGAAGTGGGGCAGAGCACTGTACTAAGCGCTGGGGAGGGTACACTGGAATGAGTTTTTTAGCAGTATGGGCTAAAACGCTTCAATGAAGGGGGGGAGACAGCAGGGATTTTTTTGTTGACATAGGTGGGGTAGAAGTGGGAAAACAGAAAGAAGGTTCCCCTGGCAGCCCAGACAAGCTTTCAGCGCTTAGTACAGTGCTCTGCACACAGTAAGCGCTCAATAAATACGACTGAATGAAAACCCGGTGGAGGAACAGGTCTGGCTGCCCTGCCTGAGCCTTCTCCCTCATCTAACAACCCAAAAAAGAGGGATTTTTTTTGGTCGACATCCCAAGGCTCCACTTGGACATTCTCCACCCGGTCCATTCATTCAGTCGTACTTACTGAGCGCTTACTGTGTGCAAGGCACCGTACTAAGCGCTTGGAAAGCAAAACTCAGCAACAGAGAGAGACCATCATTGAGTTATTCATTCAGTCGTACTTACTGAGCGCTTACGGTGTGCAGAGCACTGTAGTAAGCGCTTGGAAAGCACAACTCGGCAACAGAGAGACCATCATTCAGTCATTCATTCAATCCTATTTATTGAGCGCTTACGGTGTGCAGAGCACTGTACTAAGCGCTTGGAAAGTACAATTCGGCAACAGAGACCATCATTCATTCATTCAATCCAATTTATTGAGCGCTTACTGTGTGCAGAGCATCCAACTAAGCGCTTGGAAAGGATAACGGCAACAGAGACCATCTTTCATTCATACATATTTATTGAGCGCTTGCTGTGTGCAGAGCACTGCACTAAGCGCTTGGAAAGTGCAACTGGACAACAGAGAACATCATTCATTCATTCAATCCCATTTACTGAGCGCTTATGGTGTGCAGAGCACTGTACTAAGCGCTTGGAAAGTGCAACTGGGCACCAGAGAGGAACCATCATTCCTTCAATCCCATTTATTGAGCGCTTAGGGTGTGCAGAGCACTGTACTAAGCGCTTGGAAAGTGCAACTGGGCACCAGCTAGGGACCATCATTCATTCAATCCCATTTCTTGAGTACTTACGGTGTGCAGAGCACTGTACTAAGCGCTTGGAAAGTGCAACTGGGCACCAGAGAGGGACCAGCATTCATTCCTACAGATGTATTGAGCGCTTAAGGTGTGCAGAGCACTGTACTAAGCGCTTGGAAAGTGCAACTGGGCACCAGCTAGGGACCATCATTCATTCAATCTCATTTATTGAGAGCTTAGGGTGTGCAGAGCACTGTACTAAGCGCTTGGAAAGTGCAACTGGGCACCAGAGAGGGACCATCATTCATTCCTACAGATGTATTGAGCGCTTAGGGTGTGCAGAGCACTGTACTAAGCGCTTGGAAAGTGCAACTGGGCACCAGAGAGGGACCATCATTCATTCCTACAGATGTATTGAGCGCTTAGGGTGTGCAGAGCACTGTACTAAGCGCTTGGAAAGTGCAACTGGGCACCAGCTAGGGACCAACATTCATTCCTACAGATGTATTGAGCGCTTAGGGTGTGCAGAGCACTATACTAAGCGCTTGGAAAGTGCAACTGGGCACCGGATAGGGACCATCATTCATTCGTACATATTTCTTGGGAGGGGATGGAGACGGAGGGACCCCCTCCCCCCCCTCCCCCCCCTCCCCCCCCTCCCCCCCTCCCCGGTGCCTTGGGCGGATCCTCCCTCGTCCAACTCACTGCCTTTGCACGTGCGGCAGGACCGGCCTTCCCTCCCTCGCGCCTTCAGGTAGCTCCTTCGGGAGCAACTCCCACCTGAAACTCTCCTCGGCCCCCGGCCACTTACCGGCAGGAGAATTCATGATTCCTGGCCTCCCCTGCGCCTTTTTCCCCGCGCCGTCGCCGCGCTTTAATCCATATTTTCTTTAAAAAGCCGCTTCCTACGGGTGCGGAGTGGCGGCCGGAGCCCCGCGCTGCCCCATGCCGCCGCGGCCGCCTCCGGGAGCTCCTCCGCCCGGACGCTCACGGCCATCACCGCGCCCCCTGCCGGCCGCGCGGCCGCGCCACACGCGCGCTCCCGAGCCCCGCGGGGCCGCGCCGGCCCCACGTGCCGCCGCCCTCCAATGGGAGCGCCGGCCCCTGGGCCGGGCGGAAGGGCGGGCGAGGCGGCGGCGTCGGCGTCGGCGTCGGCGGCGGGGCAGGCCGGGAGTTGTAGTCCCCTTCCGGCCGGCGGCGGCCGGACTGCATTTCCCATGGTGCCGGGCGGGGTGGCATGGCGGAGAAGGATGACACCGGAGTTTGACGAAGAAGTGGTTTTGGAGGTGGGGGATGAGAGCGCCGAGGAGAAGGCCGGGATCTTCGGGGGCGTTTGGTCTTTTGTTTCGAGCGGGGAGGGAGGGGGGGGGGGAGGGCCACGCGCCTTCCTTTCTGCCCGCTCTCAGCTGCGGGGCTGCCTGGCAGGTGGGAGTGGGAGGCGCCGGGCTTTACGTCCTCTTTCCCTCCTTCCTTCCCACCCTCCTTTCCTCCTTCCCTCCTTCCCACCCTCCTCCCTCCCTTTTTCCTTCTTTCCCACCCTCCCACCCTCCCTTCTTCCTTCCCATCCTCCCTTCTTCCTTCCCACCCACCCTCCTACCCACCCACCCTCCTACCCACCTTCCTTCCTTCCTTCCTTCCTTCCTTCCTTCCTTCCTTCCTTCCTTCCTTCCTTCCTTCCTTCCTTCCTTCCTTCCCTCCCTCCCTCCCTCCCTCCCTCCCTCCTTCCTTCCCAACCCTCCTACCCACCCACCCTCCTTCCTTCCCACCCTCCCTTCTTCCCACCCTCCCACCCTCCCTTCTTCCTTCCCACCCTCCCTTCTTCCTTCCTTCCTAACCTCCCACCCTCCTTCCCATCCTCCCTCCCTCCCTCCTTCCTCCCTCCTTCCCTTCCTCCCTTCCTTCTTCCCTCCCTCCCTTCCTCCTTCCCTCCCTCCCTTCTTCCTTTCTTCCCTCTCTTCCCTCCCACCCTCTTTCCTTCCTTCCCTCCCACCCTCTTTCCTTCCTACCCTCCTTCCCTCCCACCCTCCCTCCCACCCTTTCTCCTTCCTCCCTCCCTCCCACCCTTTCTCCTTCCTCCCTCCCTCCCACTCTTTCTCCTTCCCCCCTCCCTCCCACTCTTTCTCCTTCCCTCCTCCCTCCTCCCTCCCCTCCGTTCCCTGCCTCCCTCCCTTCCTCCCCCGGCCCGGGACTGTCGCCTCTCCCGTTTCTGGGCCTCTTCGAAGCGGCAGAGGCTGGAGCCTGCAGGCCCCGGCCCCGGCCCCGGCGGGCCTAAGGGGTCTGCCCCTCCTGGGCGGGGGGCCTGGGCTGTCCTCTGGCCCCTGACCCCTGACCCCTGGAGTCCTCCTCCCCCGCCGGCTGTCGGGGGGATGGGGGGAGGTCGAGACTTGGGCCCTGAGCCCCTCTTCGGGGTCCCAGGGGCGGGGGCGAGCCTGGGCTGCGAAGGCGCACTCTCCCAAGTGCTTAGCGCAGTGCTCCGCACTTAGGAAGCGCTCAGTACCCTCTTTGCCAGATTGTGTGTATGTTGCCAGTTCAGTCAGTAGGGGCCAAAAGCCTCCGCAGGTGTGGATTTTGAACCATATCAAGGCTACCCCTAGATGATGGAATTTACATTGATTAGTGAATCTAGTTCATATCTCTCAACATTTTGATGGGAATAGGATATTCTGCAGACCGTAGAGAACCAGCGTGGCCTAGGGGGGAAAGAGCACAGGCTGGGGATTAGGGATTAGGGAAGCAGCGTGGTTCAGTGGAAAGAGCCCGGGCTTGGGAGTCAGCAGTCATGGGTTCGAATTCCGGCTCTGCCACTTCTCAGCTGGGTGACTGTGGGCAGGTCACTTCACTTCTCTGTGCCTCAGTTACCTCATCTGTAAAATGGGTCTGTAATCTGACAACCTGATGACCCTGTATCTACCCCAGCGCTTAGAACAGTGCTCTGCACATAGTAAGCGCTTAACAAATACCAACATTATTAGGACCTGGGTTCTAATCCCAGCTCTGCCACTTGTCGGCTCTGTGACCTTGGGCGTGTCACTTCCCTATGCCTCTGGTGCCTTGACTCTAAAACGGGAGCCCCATATGTGAAGGGGACTGCGTCCAACCTGATTAGCTTCTATCTACCCCCAGGATTTAAAACAGGGCTTGGCACATAGTAAGCACTTAAAATGAAAAAATATTTTAAAACTGCATACGAGTTAAACATACTCATGTGTTTATTTTGTATTCGTAATGTCTATTTCTATTGACATTTGCCTATTAAACTTTCCTAAATGTATTTAGTATATTTCTCATTAATAAAATTAGCAAAAATAAGATTCCACCTTTTTCCAATTTGACGCGTTCTCATCAGAGGTTACATTTCAACTTGTACTCAAATGAATAAATTAAAGCAATTAGTTTAAAGTGACCTAATGAATATCAATAGATGGCATTTATTGAGTGCTTACTATCTGCAGAGCAGTGTGCTCTTGCTGGAGGGTGAACAAGGTGAAAGAGTTTGTAGACATCCTTATCCATGATTAGATAGCATGTAGAACACCAAAATCCCAATTCAGTCAAGCAGTGGTATTTTATTGAGCATTTACCGTGTTCGGAACACTGTACTACGTGCTTGGGAGCGTACAGAGTTGGTAGACCTGCTCCCTGCGCACCAGGTGCCTACAATCTGCAGGGGGAGATGAACATTAATATAAAATGTGGGTAGGTAAATAAGTGCTGTGGGAATGAGGATGGAGGGACTATCACATCCTTAAGGGGGACAAATCTAAGTGCATAGGTGACACAGAAAGGAGTGGGAGTAAGGGAAATGAGGGCTTAGTCAGGGGAGGCTTCTTGGAGGAGATGTGACCTTAATAAGGCTTTGAAGGTGCGGGGAGAGGTGGACTGTTGGACATGAAGGGCGAGGAGATTCCAAGCTAGAGGCATGAAGTGGGCGAGAGGTCGGTAGGGAGATAGACAAGAACGAGGAATAGCGAGTAGGTTGGCATCTGAGGAGCAAAGTGAGCGAACTAGTTTGTAGTAAAAAGTCAGTGAAGTAAGATAGGAGAGGGCAAGGTAATTGAAAACCGCTGGTATAAAGAGTTTCTGTTTGATGTGGAGGTGGGTGGGGATCCCTTGGAGTTCTTGAGGAGTGGGAATTATGGACTGAACCTATTTTAGAAAAATGACCTGAGTAGCAGGGTGAAGTGTGGACTGGAGTGGGGAGAGACAGGAGACAGTGCGGTTAGCAAGGAGGCTGTTGCAGTAGTCGGAGTGGGTTAGGGTAAGTGCTTGGCTCAATGTGATAGCAGTTGGGGGAGGAAAGAGCAGATTTTAGTGATATTGTGAAGGTAGAACTGACAGGATTTGGTGACGTTGAACGTGTAGCTTGAATGAGAGTGATGAGTCGAGAGTAGTGAGACAGGGAGGAAAGCGGTGCTGTCCACAGTGTTGGGGGAAAGTCAGGAGGAGGACAGGGTTTGGGTGGAAAATGAGGAAAAACAGGAAATGAGTTTCTTGTGCCCATTAGGAAGACTAGAGAAATCTCATAATAGTGAGATTTGGAAGGTAGGTTATGGAATCTCTTAATCTGGGGTCTTTGAAAATAGGGTTGGTTGACTGATAATCGATGATTAATTAACTGCTAGCTAAAAACAATCTTCATGGAAAGAGGATTGACCAGAATTTCTTCTAGAGCCCTTCTGTTTGATTCGATAGTTATTTCAATAAGGGGAGGTATTCGAAGAAAATCAGTTTACATTCTTTAAAAGGAAGTGTACTCTAGTCTTCTTAAATAACCATTAATGCAGAATAGAGGGATTTTTTTCAAGAGCTCTAAAATTTAACCATTCTTTGGGGAAAAAATGTATCTTGCTTTATTTTAGTGAAGTTTAATGAAGTTGTAACCTTTTTGTTTAAATCAAAACTGTTAATCTGTCATTGATGAAAAGTACTGTGATTATATTGGTGTTGTAGCTGTATCGATCCAGTGGAAAGAATGCTAGCTCTGGGAATTGCCAGACCTGGGTTCTAGTCCCAATTCTACCTCTGGGGCTCTGCCATCAGCAGAGAAGATTTTGGACCCAAGGATTATATAGTGCATTGATTCTTAATAAATTTTTGCCAAGAGTAGACATATGGCTTCATGCAGAACTCAGTCCTTGCTTAGTGGGCATAAAATCTTGCTACTATATACTGACCTACTTTTTCATTCATATAAATACCTTAGGGTAATGGTATTTGAACATGTTTTACATTTCACTTGTACTTTGCCCACCTGTCTGTTAGGAAAGTCTGACCTAATTTGAAACATTCATCAGTTAAATTTAGGAAGTCAGTGAATATTTGTAAACATAAATATATGGTAAGGGGTAAAATTATCGAGAAAAGAGAGTACTAATGGCCAAAAGCAATTCATTGTGGAGAATTAGTAGCCTCAACCTCTAAATACTTTTCCACAAATTTAAATAAATTTTGACTAGCTTTTATGTTTTACCCCCCCAAAAAATTTCAAAGCTAAAGTAAAATTCCATGTTCCAAAAGTTGGAACAGTGGCCATCTTTTCTGAACTATCCTATTTCATAGCAAATGATTTAATAATATGAATGAACATCATTTTTTCTGGCAGTTTCTTTAGGCTACTATTGAACTGAAAGAAATAAGGCTTAGGAGGTTTTCACCATTGCAGGAAATAGTAGATCAACGAACTAACGGGAGCCATCGACCCAACAAATATTGGGAGTGAGAAAGGCATTATCTTCACCCTACAGCTTTTAAGGCTCCTCACCACATACTTCACTGTAGGAAGGGAGCTGGCAAAGGCTGGAGCTGAGACAAGTCGTCTCAGTTGCAGTGCTCTCCCATCCTCAGACTCGGTCTGAGAATGGGTGTGCTGATCCCTGGCCAGTCCTGGCCTCAGCAGGGAACAGGTGGTCCAGCCCCGAACTGGGAATGTCTTCTTCTGGCCTAGTCTAGCCTGAGCCTCAGTGGGAAAGCAGCAGAGTTTCAAGATGTGTACCTAAGTGCTATAAGGGAGATTAATGGTATTAATGTGTACTTATACTGAACATTTTTCAGCTTGGGCATCTCTCTGAAACTGATTTCTTAAAAGCTTAGGTTTTACTCTGCATGAAAGCTCCTTGAAGTCAAGAAATGCTGTTATTTTCTGTGCAGTGCCTAAATACCATCATGCACATATAGATGCTCATATCTAGTGGTAATTTTTACAACTTGGAACCCTGAACGCTGATGATATTTTATATCTTCATAAGTCAGGGAATCAAAAGCTATAATATTATGGTAGACTATTTTAAACTCTTTAGAGCAAACAGGTAAGAAAATGTATGAGGTCCAGATGCAAAATGAATTATTTGAGCAGTGGTCTTTCCTTTGCTTCCATCGTGCCTATAAAAACAGAAAAAAAACCACCTGTTCTGCAAAAAAGAATGAACTTCTTTGTCTTGAAGTTATTTTTACAGAAAGAACTGTAATAAATAAATAGCCTACCAGACTGTTTAAACTTTGGGATTTTGCTTTTGATCATCAGGAACGATTGATTTCCTGGTAATTTTAGAACTTTAATTCTCACTTTAGTCATCTCCAGAAGGTTGGTTGGTTTTTCAACATTACCCTTTTCTGGTGACTGGCTCTCCTAAATGAATTATTGCTTCAGTGCCCTGAATAATGCTCTAGTGCTAGCATGGAATTCCAGTTGGAGCAGGCACTATGATTGTCAGGGAGGACTTTTGGGTGGAAAAATATGGCAGTGGGCCGAGTCTACCCTTTCCTTGAGACAGATTGCCCCAGGTGTGGTAATTCCAGAGTTGCCAGCAGTAGTTTCTGTGCCAGAGGTAGAAACTTTTGAAAGACTGAGTGCCCAAGGGCAGGAGATGGAAATGACTCCTCACTTCCCTCAACTCCTCCAAAAATCCCTCATGGAAGAGGTAGCATAGAAGACGGACAGGGAGGAAGCCACATCCTACCTCAACACTCTAGTGTTCTACTAGTATAATGTTGACCAAAGAAAATGAATCTTCTATTGTACAGTGTGGCTCTTCCATATGAAATTCTTCAGGTTTTTTGGGATATTGATGTTGCCTTCAGCCTCTCTGACTTTGCATGTCCCTCTTCCATATGCCCTCTGTCAGCCTATGATGTTTCTCTTCACCCTGGGGGATGTTTGCCGCAGATTTTTACATAGTTTCCTTTCTTTCATTTTCAAATTCGTCTTTCTGTCTCTACCTGTCACTCTTATATTTTCTTCTCTTTTGCACCATCTCTGCCCACTTTTTCTCTCTTAAAAACCCATAAAGGAAAACGAACTGAAGCTTATGGAGAGCAGTAGGTTTTCATTGGAGGTTTTCAAGGATGGAACTGATGGTTAGAGTTATAGCCTGCCAGATATGAAGCTGGGGAGAGATCCAGGCAAAGGGAGAGATGAGAACAAGGCATAGTAACTAGGTAAGCTTGAGGGGAACAAAGAGCATGAACTGGAGAGAGTACGTATAGGGGATAGCAAGCTTATCGGGTGTCCCCTAAGCCAGTTGTTGGAAAATTCTGCTTGATGCCAGGTGGAATGGGTTACCATCGGAGATTTTTTTGAGCTTCAGAGAGAAGTGTAGAGAAGGCAGTGAGCCAGGCAGAGTGAAGTATTGATAGGTGAGGAGAAAACCAGGAGTCAGGAAAATGAGCAAGGAGGCTGTTGCTGTCGTTAAGGCAAGACATAAGTGCTTGGATCAGCCAGGTGGCTTTTTGGATGGAAAAAAAAGGGGCAGATTCTGGAAATGTTGAGGAGGGTATTTGGCAACACATTGGATGTCAAGTTGAAAGAGAAGGAACAGAAAAGGATGATACCAAGATTACAGGCCCAAGAGATGTGGAAGAGATGGAAGGGTTATTGACTGAATGGGAAAGTTAGAGGAAAGAGAGCATTTGGGAGAGAAGATGAGTTCAGTTTTGAACATAGTGAGTTTGAAGTGTCATTCATTCAGTCATATTTATTGAGTGTTTACTGTGTGCAGAGCACTGTACTAAGCACTTGGCAGAGTACAATTTAACAATAAGCAGACACAATCCCTGCTCACAGTGAGCTTATAGTGCCAGTGGGACGTTCATGTAACAATGTCCTAGAGGCAGGAAGAGATGCAAAATCAAACAAGTTTATGCGGTCCTCATTAATTCAGGCCATAGAACAAGAATGAAAAGATAAATGGGCAACATATTTGAGATTTGGGAGAATAGCAGGATATTATTAGATTACTAGGAGGAGACCAAAAAAAGTGACTTTTGTTTGTGATACCTTTCTTCACTTATCTTATTAGTGTATATAATAGTAACAATCACAAGAGCCAGAATTGGAACCCAGGTCCTTCTGACTCCCAGGCCTGTGATCTATCCACTGTGCCATGCTGCTCTCCCTACCTGCTCTAATCCCAGTTCTGCCACTTGACTGCTGTGTGGCCTTGATCAAGTCACTTCACTTCTCTGTGCCTCAGTTACCTCATCTGTAAAATGGGGATTGAGACTATGAGCCCCAAGCGGGTCAGGGACTATGTCCAACCTGATTTGCTTGTATCCACCCCAGCATTTAGTACAGTGCCTGGCACATAGTAAGCACTTAACATATATCACAGTTATTATAATTATTATTATTGAGTTAGTGCTGAGCATACTTGGCCTGGTTGAACAGTGATGTTACTTAAAGAAAAAAAGGCAATTGGAAGCTGTATATATTGGACTCTTCTACAAGCATAGTTGGGTTAACCCTGATCAAATAAATAATTTGCCCTTTTTACCCTTTAATACTTTGTTGATTTATTTCTGGGGATTTTCGAGAAAGATTTTCTTAAAGACCTCACTAAAATTTCAAGTCTTTTTTTTTTAATTGATAGCCATCATTCATGAAAGCAAGATAATTAAGAAACTTAGCGGGACATTATCCACATGGTTTCTTCTGATAGAAAAACCCACTTCTAATCAAGAATTTATTAGACTCCTACTTTAATGAAATAGCTTCCTTTAGTACAAGGGAAATGAGCAGTCTTACCAGAAAACAGGATATCCACTCTCCTGTGCCAGCATAAAACTTTAATGAGACCCTTCTTACAGTTAAAGAAGGATGTTCCAAATGTTCCATGAGTAATTATAGTGCAGAATGGACTCCCCAAATTGAGTCACTGGCTTAATCCAGAGTTTCTGTAGATGACTTAGTTGTCTACTCAAAGATTTCAGATGAAATTACCTTGAAATTGGCATTTCTCCTGAATTACTTAAGAAACCTGGTGGTGGTTTCAGGTAGTGAATAATGGAAGAGTTGGCATAATGAGGGAATTCCAGCTTATGCTTCAGATTTATTTGGAACCTGGCCATTTTAATGAGTTCATTGGACAGCTCATTGCTAAATTTAAGGTGGTGAATGACAAAGTCATTACTGGAGAGAATGTTTCTGATTTGGTTGTAGACCAAGTACTTAGAGACAAGAATGATACTTCACAGAACTAATGAAAGCCTCTGTGGCACTTTGGACCCACTTTGGTATGGGAGAGCACAAACATTTTGAAAGCCCCAGTTAGGGTTGTCCCTAGAGTAGAGTCAGTTAAGACAGTCTTCTCGGGTTCCATGTCTGTGTCCTCTAAAGAGCTGCTGCTCCATGGGATTGTGGGGGCCACGGAGGGTGGGAGGAGAGAAACCATTGTGCACCTGTGTCACCCTCACCCTCCCTGCTCTGCCTGAGGTCCTGCAGGGGGGATTTGTGGGAGGATGTTGCCTAGGGTGGGCAAAACTCTCTGTGGTCAGCCCAGAGCACGATTTTAAGGACAGAACTGGTGCTATGTAAATAACCCCTCCACTGCAAGATGCTCTATGAAGTTTGTTGACTCAGATGTGTTGCCTACACTCCACTTTGGGTGCCCCTGACTACAGCTAATCTGTAAACTTCATTTTGGGAATAATGATAATGTGCCTCATTTTACAACTGAGGGAACTGAGGCAAGGATAAATTAAGTGACTTGCCCAAGGTCACACAGCAGGCAAATGGTGGAGCTGGGATTACAGCCCAGGTCATTTTGACTGCCAGGCCCATGGTCTATCCACCAAGCCAAGCTGCTTCTCAATTTTAAACTCTATTAGACTGATTTTGTGAGATAAGGTGCCACTTTGGTAATTTCTAGAAAGGGAAGCTAAAGGGAGCTCTTTGCCAATCCAGGCATTCAAAAACAATAAAGGTGATGTGAAATCTGGCCAGAATCCAAAAGGGAACTCAACTGGAGTCCTTTGAGGAATTATAAAACTCTGATTAAACCTATCCGCTAACAATAATATTTTAATTGGCAATACAATAGAAAAGTTCAAAAAAAGAAATTCAAGTGGAACATTAACTTTGTAAATGAAGATTTAAACCAGTAAGTCCTAAAATACATTGCCGACGCCCACTTCATCATCCCTCTTTCCTCACCTACTGCCATTTCAACATTTCCACACCATCAGAGCACTTGGATACTCACTCTCTGCCCTTGGTATTCATGTACATGTCTTTAAATTTGTTTAAACAACAAATTTAAATTTGCTCAGAGTAAATACTAACGATTGAGCGGTTGGTTGACTGAGGAGAGAAGAGAAATATTTTGTGTCCACCCCACCTTTCTTAGAGAACTCTGGGGACGTGAGTCGGTCCCTTTGCTTCCTGGAAGTGTGGTTAGTAACTTCCCTTCTCTGCAGTTCTGACTTTCCAGAAGATTGGATGTTTTGGGAGCACAGAGCTCTCTCCAAAAACAGAGAATTTTGCAGTGCAGTCTAACAAATTCTAAGAATGGGGACAGCCAGGCATTTTATTTTATTATTTCTCTCTCTCCTCTCTCCCTACTTCTCCCCCTTCTACTTCTTTGCCATCCCTTCATAGCATTTGGGAAGTACTTGGTGACCTACGGTTGTGGACAGCGACTGTGTCTATCAACTCTGTTGGATTGTACTCAGGGGCTTAGAGCACTGCTTTGTATACAGTAAGTGCTCAATAAATACCATCGATTCATTAATTAATTCTGTTTTGGAGCAGAAATGAATAATAAAGACCCATTCCAGATCATCCTGCCAAAGAACTGGTCCAGCCTCTTTGAAATCTGGATGTTCCATGGCCATTAGTGGAGCTTGGTCCTTATGTCCACCTGCAGGCTTGAAGCAAACCCAAATGAACTGGCCTTTGAGCCCCTGATATGGCAGCTCTGCTAACATAGTGGAAAAACATTTCTGACACTGCTTAGACTTCTTTTTGGCCGGAGCTGGAGAAGTACAGTAGACTGCGGTAGCGGGCTGGTGAGGTGGTGAAATGTCGCTACTGCGCTTGGTTGAACATGTTCACATGTTTGACAGATGACTCTCTTGGGGTTTGTAGAAGTCAAACATAATGGCCTATTCTGATGTCAGCCTATAAATTTAAAATTAATTTAGGAGCTTGAAAATGGGTTGACAGATATTGCCTTACTGTAGAAGGAAACTTAAACTGAAATCCTAATATCAAATTCCTCTTTTGGCTCTTCTTATTCACATGTGTAATAGGCAAAATACCTAATGTTAGTTTGTCATTCAGAAGAATACCCTTTGAATAGGAATCATATACGATTAAGTAGAATTGATATGAAAGAGATGATGTCAAATTTTATAAGATTTAAGACTTAACTATACCTATATTTACACTCCCTTGTTCCTGTGGTTAGGGAATAATGGATAAATTGAAATGGTTTATCAGTAAGTCAGATTTGAGCACTTACTATGTGCTGAGTACTGTACTAAGTGCTTGGGAGAGTACAGTGTAACAGAATTGGTAGACACACTTCCTTACCACAGTGAGCTTGTAGGCTTTTTCAGTGACTGAGAGTGAGAGAGGAAAACAAAGAACTTTCTTCTCTCCTTGGGGATTGGTTTGCTGCTAGTTTGTCAAGAATGGTGGTATAATTCTGCAGTTGCTTTTATCCAGTAACTATCCTGTTCAGAAATTGCATTTTTTGTTTGTATCATTTTTCTTCAATCTGCTGTATTTTTTGCTGACTTTATTAAATATTATATAAACTTTTACCAAGCTGCTTTGTACAGCAGGCACAGAGAAGTTAAGTGACTTGCCCAAGGTCACCCAGTAGACAAGTGGCAGATCCAGGATTAGAATCCAGATCCTCAGATTCACAGGCCTGTGCTCTTCTAAGTAGGCCGTACTGCGGCTCTGGAAAATATGTAGAAAATATTAGAGAAGCTTATCAAGTTTTCCTCCCACTTTTTGATCTCTTTCAGAATTCCCCACTTTATCAGTACTTGCAGGATTTGGGTCATTCTGATTTTGAAATATGCTCTTCTTTGTCACGGAAAGCAGAACGATGCTCATCACAAGAAGAGCAACAAGAGCAGGATGCCCAGAAGTCATCAAACGTGAGTCTTTTTTATCATCGATTTTGTCTTCATACCATCACTGATGGCCTTCTTGGTACCAAGAACTCAGAGTAGGCACAAAGGGAATTTTACAAAAGAAAAAACGATATATTTGGGCTTATATCTTAATGAGAGACAGAAGCTAGCATAAAAACATAGGTATAAATAAGAGAGTATACAAAGAAGGCTATAGAATTCATGTAAAATCACTGTGTAACTTAATGGTGTGACCAGGGCAGCCATGGGGTTAATCCAGAAATGCTTCAGTCAGGAGACGAGATTTTGTTAGGGACCAGAAAAAATGTAGAATTCTTCTCAAATTGCATGTTCTCATACTAAACATCTTACACTGTTTAGAAGGGTTGTAAAAATGAAGTAGTTGTTTTCAGGGCAGCTGAGCCTTACCTTTGACAAGAGGTCAGTTCTCTTGTCATGTGAGGATTGCGTTCTTGAAGAACATATATGGTAGTAGTCACCTCCTGTCCACCACCTGTGTGCCATAAAGTTGCCTACTAATACCATATTAAATTAAATCCAGACAGAAGAGCGTTGTGGGAAGAACATGCCCAGCACCATGTTGGCTTATCTTTTCCTCTTAATCCTTCTTACTCATCATTCCCTTCCTGAAACCGAAGAGTCAAAACTCGTATCTCTTCCACTCTTCAGTGTTTCCTTGCCTTCCCTCCAGTTTCCACCTTTGCTTCTCTTGCTTCTCCTCCTTCTCTCCTCTTTCTCCCTGAATACTTCTTAGCAATTCTCCCCACAGTTTCCTCATTTGTACCCTGCATTCCCACAACCTTGTCTTACACTTCCAGCACAATCCCAGTGCCTGTACTGTTGGAGAGTAGAGACTTGCTTCCTCCCAACCCCAACAGTCACTCCTTCAAGCACAAGGAGTGGAGAGAGGTGGGGGAGATGGGGTGGGGGGAGTGGAGAGAGAGAAAAGAGAAGAATATGAATGAGTGAACATGATGGTGGGGGCGGGGGGAAGAGAGAGAGAGAGAGCAAACACAAACGCACATTATTATTACATATAGATCCCTTTGGTGGACAGGAGTCAGGCTTGCAGGACCATTCTCCACAAACTACAAAACAAAAAGCCTCTTTCACTAGTTCTCAGCTCCAGTGCTTTTCATCCTATTGGCCAAAAGCCAATCCCTCTAAGAATATTCCAAATGACCCTAAATGATTGGTGGGGGGCAGGGAAGGGAGGAAGGGAAAGTCTGATCCGAACCAAATTATGACGTGGCCAGCAACTATGCAGTTAAGTCATAGCAAATATTGCTGTTTTTATCCATTCTGTTATGGAGGTCCATATGCCACCTCAGTAGTACCCCCAAAAAGAAGTTGAAAATCACTGCCCTACGTTGTTAGCTCCCTGAGGGACAGGGACTCTTCTAATTCCCACCTGTTTGTCTTTACCTGTGCTAAGCACAGTGCTCTGCACACTGTAAGCAATCAATAAACACTTTTGCTTCTACTGCTAGGCAGAAAATATCCCAAGTAGGAACATAGTTGCTCTGTCTGCTAGGTCTTGCATGATAAAGCAACCATTGAAATCGAAGCACCCCATTTTATGAGATTGTTGTTGATGATATTAGTAATAATTATAACTATTCATGGATCACCAACAGAGTTCTAGATATCATAGCATGCCATGTCCTCATCTATGTATTCCTTTGTGGGCACCAAAGAATACATGACAAAATGTTGAATTTTGTGAGGGGCTGTTAATATCGTTTAAAAATGAAGTGTCTTTCCTTACAGCAAAGCAGCCTCTTAAAAGTGGCTGAAATTGCCAAAAATTGGATCTCCCTTTCACCATTCAATAAGAAAGATGATTTACTGCACAAGCTGGTAAGTTTTCTTGGTTTGTATCCTTTATTTTTTGACATATGCTCACCTTGCTGTCTTTTCCAAGACTTCCATCTCATCAGAAAAAGTTCGTGGTCTTTTTAATTCCTTCTAATTCAAGATAATTGATCGACAGTTAATAGTTTGACATCCTAGTGAGAAATTCTAGTGAACTCTGCAACTAAGTTAATTACTTGTAATTGTACACATAACTGAGACATTACAATCCTTCAGTACAGGTTTTCAACTCTGAGAATTAAAATAATTTTTTTCAGATACTGGAGAACAAAATAATATTGTCATCTCCACACAGAACCTACTCTCTAAGACTTCCACTAACACCTAAGTCCCAAGTTGTTCACAGAGCAATTGTAAGGAGTCAGGATTGGTTTTAAGGACTGATAGAATTTATAGTTTTAATAGCTCTTTGGTGCTTGTTTAGCATTCTTGAAAACTGATTAAGCAATCCAAGGGGTGATCTAGTCGACTAAAGTGTTTTATCAAATGATCTCCTAAGCGGACAAGTCCCAAGAGTGGCTTTGGAGGCGGGAGTAACCCCAGATGGCAGAAGTTGTGCTTTCTCTGGCCATGGGCCACCAGAACACTGGGACACGGCCAAGGCAGGAATGCTAGTGAAAAAAATAGGATGACAGTGGGAGCAGCTGAGCCAGCCTGACTTTAGATGTTCGAGAGATCTAACTAAATCTCCGACAAGATTCAAACTGGCTAGTGACAAGCAGCGTGGCTCAGTGGGAAGAGACTGGGCTTGGGAGTCAAAAGCCATGGGTTCAAATCCCGGCTCTGCCACTTGGCAGCTGTGTGACTGTGGGCAAGTCACTTAACTTTTCTGTGCCTCAGTTACCTCATCTGTAAAATGGGGATAAAGACTGTGAGCCTCACGTGGGACAATCTAATTACCCTGTATCTACCCCAGTGTTTAGAACAGTGCTCTGCACATAGTAAGCGCTTAAGAAATACCAACATTGTTATTATTTATCTTCCCAGAATCTAGCAGTACTTATTAAGCATAGTTCTCCCTCCCCTTTTCCTCTTCCCTCACCTCACTCCCCATTTTTCTCCTCTTGCACCCTTCACCCCCCTCTTCCTTCTGTTACCTCCCACATTGTTATAATAATAATGTTGGCATTTGTTAAGTGCTTACTATGTGCAGAGCACTGTTCTAAGCGCTGGGGTAGATACAGGGTAATCAGGTTGTCCCACGTGAGGCTCACAGTCTTAATCCCCATTTTACAGATGAGGTAACTGAGACACAGAGAAGTTAAGTGACTTGCCCACAGTCACTCAGCTGACAAGTGGCGGAGCCTGAATTTGAACCCATGACCTCTGACTCCCAAGCCCGTGCTCTTTCCACTGAGCCACGCGGCTTCTCTGTTATCCAGCTTGTCCTCCTTGCCCCTTCTTGGAAACAAGCAGGGGAACATAGATATAATGCTATAATATAATCACAAAACTAAGTGAAAAATTGTGAAAAAACTTCTCCGCCCAAGTTGTCCTCATGCTAAAAATGAAATCAGTTTCAGTGGATAATAGGTCACCTTAACAAAATTTGGTTTTGTTTGCATTTTCTTATTTTGATCATTGCTTCAAGAGTCATTTGCTTCCAGATTTAGTGTAGAATTTGAGAGTTTATTCCTTCATATAATATGGGTTTTCTTATAGATGCATTAAGGTTGCAAAGTACAATGTTACTGAAACAGGCCAATATCCCATCCAGTCCAACTATGGCAACTGGATGCTCAAAGGAGCTTTATTATTAGTTCTCTTTGCCATTCCAACTAATGGTTAGGGAGGGATGTACTATCTAAGATCCCTAATCTTCCTAACCCACTTTGGACCATTTTTCCATGATTCTAACCCAATCCATTGTAAACTTTTGATATTTTCAGCCTGATGGGAAAGTGTGCCAAGAAATGTTTCCTTTTGTTTTTTCTGAACCTCCCTTTCAAGTTACAATAGGTGGTGCCCCTCTGCCCACACACCATGTTGTGGGATTTGCTGATCAAGTTTGGGTTCATCCTGTCCCCACCTTGTGTGGTTTTGTAGACTTCAATCATGTCCCCTCTCAGCCTTCATTTTTCTAAACTGAAGAGTCCTAATTTAGGGGGTATATTTCGTTTTTTCCATCCTGCTCAGCAGCACTTGTGGAGTACCCACTGTGTGCAGAGTCATGTACTAGGTGCCTGGAAACATGAAGCAGAAGTTAAAGACATTAATGGCCCCTACCCACAATGAAATACTCTCTTCCTTATCATCATGGTGGCCCTTCTCTGAATCTTCTCCAGCTCTGTTATATTCTTCTGTAGATGTGGCCACCAGAACTGCCTGCAGTAGTTCAACTGTGGGTACACCATCCTTTTTTGTAATGGTCAAGTTATGCCTTTTGTTTTCTATCCCTTCCTGTTGATGCCCAGCAATTGGTTGGCCTTTGGGCTATCACCACACATTTGGCTGATGATTAAAAAGAACAGTCTTCAGTGACTTTAGAGTGTCTTTTCTGAATCCCAGATCTATATCTCGGAGTTCATCATTAAGTAGAATTATTTGGGTTATTTTCCCCCAGTGCATTGCCTTTCACTTGCTCACATTGAAGCTCACCTGCCATTTTTCAGTCCACTCATTGAGCTTTGAGGTGTTGTGGGTTTTTATCACCACCTGCATGCCATTTTCACCAGTTGAAATAAAAATGATTGAATGAATGCAACAAGTCAAAATTCACCTGTGCTGGGCAGCAGCAGCATGGGAGAGAGTGGAGGGCGGACACTCAAGTTTACTGCGTGGAAGGAGGCAGTGGTAAACCACTTCTGTATTTTTACCAAGAAAACTATGGACACACTAAGTGCTTAGTGACATCTTCAAATGGGAGATTTCACTGCAGATCTTCCACATCAATCACATTTATTGAGCCCTTGCTGTATGCAGAACTTTGTACTTAGCACTTGAGAGAGTACAACAAAGCAATATAACAGACACATTCCCTACCCATAACAAGCTTACAGTCCAGAGGGAGGAGACAGACATTAATATAAAGTTCGGGTATGTATATAAGTGCTCTGAAGCTTGGGGGTGGGTGGTGAGTAAAGGGAGCAGGTCAGTGTGACGCAGAAGAGAGTGGGTAAAGAAATGAGAGCTTAGTTAGGGAAGGCCTCTTGGAGGAGATGTGCCTCTAATAAGGCATTGAAGGTGGAGAAAGTTGTCAGATATGAAAAGGGAAGGCATTCCAGACCAGAGAGGTACAGTGAGAAGGTTGGCATTAGAGGAATGAGGTGTTCAGGCTGCGTTGTAGTAAGAGAGTAAGCAAGGTCTGTAATTCATTCCAAAACTCCTCAATTTTAAAGATAAGTAAATGCAGAGTTTGTGTTACCTAATTCTGAATGTACCTTAAAATCTCTAATATTACCACTCAAAAAAAATACTTAAAATTTGTTGCTCTAGGCATTTCTTACTACTGAAACCAAACAAATGAAATAGTAAATTTTCAGGTAGAATTGTGATTGGGGTGCCACATTAGCAAAACCTGCAGCATTAAACAGACCACTGATTTGTGCTTGTAACCATTTTCCCAAGATCCTGGTGCAGCTTTTGAATTGAGCTTGTTGGTAATTATGCTATTATAAGTAGTGTCTCCCAGTCAGAAAATGTAGTGAGTATCATTTATTTGTATTTACATTTAGTTTGCCTTTTATGAAACTTAAGGTTCCCCTAGAAATGTAGGATACTAATATGAATATACCAGGTTTATCAGCATGCAGTTAGTAACAGTAGTATTAATGGGATTTATTAAGTGCTTAGTGCATGCAAAGCACTGTGGTAAACACTAGAATAAATTCAAGATTACTAAATTAGCCATGGTTGCTGCCCCATTCCTGGCTCAGTAATGTAAGTGGAGGAAGGCAGATGCATAGAACAGTGGGATTGAAATTAAGAATATGAAATAAATTACAAATTAAATAAACCAAGGTAATAGCATTAGAATAAACAGACCAGCAATTGTGACAGAAATAGACATTCATAGAGGGACGCTTGGTCTTCACTACATCAGGCAAGACTCCTCAGATACAATTGCCGCGGCCTCCCCCAGGATTCTAAAAGATCTAAAGGCAGTATCCTGTTGTAGTGAGGAACAGAGTTCAATTCAGTTAATTTCTAAGTTAATTAGAATCTTCCTAATATCCTTAGCTCCCTCTCAGGGTCACATCTGGAGAGTTTCCAGTATTCTACCAGTCTCGATTAAAGGAGGGAGAGTCAAGCAGAGGAATATCCATTCCATTCCTAGCTTGGGCAGTGACTAGCGACTGAAAAGTGTTCCTCTGCTTTACCCCCTTCCCCACCCCACAGCACTTGTGTATATTTGTACATATTTATTATATTTATTTTATTAATGATGTGTATATATCTATAACTCTGATTTGATGCTATTGATACCTGTCTACTTGTTTTGTTTTGTTGTCCGTCTCTCCCCTTCTAGAATGTGAGCCCGGTGTTGGGTAGGAATTGTCTCTATCTGTTGACGAATTGTACTTTCCAAACACTTAGTACAGTGCTCTGCACACAGTAAGCGCTCAATAAAAATGATTGAATACAACAAGTCAAAATTCACCTGTGCTGGGCAGCAGCAGCATGGGAGAGAGTGGAGGGCGGACACTCAAGTTTACTGTGCGGAAGGAGGCAGTGGTAAACCACTTCTGTATTTTTACCAAGAAAACTATGGACACACTACCAGAACGATTGCAGATGGAGAGCAGGGCGTTCTGGGAGAGATGTGTCCATGGCGTCACTATGGATTGGCGATGACAGCATAAAACAAGGCAAGAATAAGAATATCCTTAGCATCTATTCAGTTCAATGTAGTTTTTGCTTATGATCAAAAGAGCTACTATCAGTGGTATTTCTCTGATGTTGGTGTTTGGGACAAAAATAAATATCAGAGATTTTCTGTGACTATTCTTTTATAAAATGAGGGAATAACCTTTTAGAACAAAATACTGTAGGTATGAACAC
The DNA here is from genome assembly GCF_004115215.2 of Ornithorhynchus anatinus. Lineage (NCBI taxonomy): Eukaryota > Metazoa > Chordata > Mammalia > Monotremata > Ornithorhynchidae > Ornithorhynchus > Ornithorhynchus anatinus. The sequence goes on from NC_041741.1 coordinate 34,888,200, forward strand.
TGAATTATGCCCTGCTTCTTGATTCCCTAAATATCAAGGGTGTTGGATTCTGACTTGATTCACTTAGTACCATCCTGCAACAGGAAGTTTTGCTTCAGGAGGATGTGGAGCTGATACAACTGTATGACTGCTGTATTTATATTCTGCTTCTTGATTCCCTCCATATCAAGGATGTTGGATTCCGACTTGATTCACTTCGTACCATCCTGCAACAGGAAGTTTTGCTACAGGAGGATGTGGAGCTGATAGAACTACTTGACCCCAGTATCCTGACTGCAGGGCAGCCTCAGGAACCAGAAAATGGACACCTTCCAACATTACGTTCCCTAGCAACTCCTACTATTTGGTAATAATAATAACAGTGATATTAAGGGCTTAGTGTGTGCCAAAAACTGAACTAAGCGCTGGGGTCGATACAAAATAATCCAGTTGGACATAGTCCCTGCCATAGGAGGCTCACAGTCTAAGTAGGATGGCGTAGGATTGAATTCCTATATTATAGATGAGGGACCTGAGGCACAGAGAAGTCAAGTGACTTGCCCAAGGTCACACAGCAGACATGTGGTGGATCTGGGATTAGAACCCAGGTCCTCTGACTCCCCAGCCTGTGCTCATTCTATCAGGCCATACTGGTAATGTACAGAAAGCACTTTCCTATGACTATTTATGGGTGTGGTAATAAGAAAACTATCACTCTATTCTTTGTAAGAGGCATTGCCTCAAAAATGACTGTCTCCTGTAGTTCGCTGATTAACTTTAAAATAATGAAGAGTCATGAATACCTTTGGAAAGCGAATAGAAAGTGGAAATGTACACACCCTTATAAAACTATGTATAAAGAGTGGAAATATCTGTATCATCACCAGGCTCTGATTGGTTCGGTGATGATCTTAAACTTGTTATGGGCAAGGACCGTGTCTGCTAATTCTGTTGTACTCTCCCAATCACTTAGTACAATGTTTCGCACATAGTAAGCACTCAGTAAATACCATTGATTGATTGATTGATTGCTTTGAGAGTAACCACTGCAAGAGTGGTAAGAGCAGGAGCAAGAGGGAAAGGAAAGGGGGAGGAGGAGGAATGCTGGAAAAGGTCAGGCCTGAAAGCGTATTGGCAGCCAGAAGAGAGAAGAGCAGCCAAGTTCCACCTATGGAGATAAGAATCCCAGTGCTACGAGAGCAGGAGGAGCAGCGATTGCTGCCGGAGCTTATTTACAAATTCAGTTAAACATAAAAGGTGATAATCATTTGCTCTCACTTCAGAATCCCCATTTTCTTGTTATTTTATCAACTGGAAGAAGTTACAGAGCAGAAGGTTGGATTACAGGATACCTTTGATTTAATGTAACAGAATAAAGAGATGCAGGAGGCAGTCTGACGGACAGTAGCAGGCAGAGGGACTAGGAGAGGAGAGGGTATTTACATTCCCAGATCCCTGCCCCTATGACACGAATGAAGCAATTATTCAGAATTTATCTGTTACTCTAGACTATTTTATGAATGGTATTTTAACACCGAAAACAAAGCATAACATTTTGAAATGCATCTCCGTGTTCAAATTATCTCTCCTGGGTGATGGTTATCTTTCATGGAAGACTGAAGTAAAGACTAAACTCTCAAGGAGTATATGAACACTTCTTAAATACAAGCCAAATTATCTTTATCCAAAGATAGGACTTAGAAACTTATGTGTGATTTTTGTAGTTATTTCTCCTGCTACCAGTCTAACCATAATGGTGAAAGAAATGGAGGAAAGAGGTTGATTATGAAATAGTGTGGGAGAACCTTGGCAAATATTTTACATCGGAGAAGAATTTTCATACCTTCTGCCATTAAGAATCTGTCTCTGCCCCTTTTTTGAAGTTTTCATTGGTTTTTTTAAGTTCTTACTTTTACTTATGAATTTCATTAGTTTCCTGTAGCTGGACTTTACAATGAATTATATATGGAAGCAATCTGACTTTATTTTTCCACACCACATTCCTCTGGGCAGAACGATAAGCAGCGTGGCTCAGTGGAAAGAGCATGGGCTTTGGAGTCAGGGCTCATGAGTTCGAATCCCAGCTCTGCCACTTATCGGCTGTGTGACTGTGGGCAAGTCACTTAACTTCTCTGTGCCTCAGTTCCCTCATCTGTAAAATGGGGATTAAGACTGTGAGCCCCACGTGGGACAACCTGATTCCCCTATGTCTACCCCAGCACTTAGAACAGTGCTCGGCACATAGTAAGCGCTTAACAAATACCAACATTATTATTATTATAATTCCTATAAACCTATGATTGATGGGATATGAAATAGATTGTACGGAGTACTGAAGTACTGAATATGAACATTTTGTTTCTTTGCATTTCAAGAGTATGTCAAGGCCAATGTTTTTGTTCTCCAGTTGGAAAAACTAATTTTCTGATGAAAAACTTTCTAAGAAAATACAGAAATGCTTATACAAAAACTGTTCTTTAGGGAACATCTGAAATCTAAATTTAGGAAAAGGAACTTAACCTTCATCCAGAAACCACATCTTTGAGTTTTAAAATCTGGACTTGGATTCACTCATTCATTCAGTTATATTTATTGAGTGCTTTCAATGTGCAAAGCACTGTACATAACCCTTCGGAGAATACAGAATAATAATAGACACTTTCCTTGTCCACAAGAGTGCTTTGTAGACTGTTTTTCAAGATGGAATCAAGATATTTTTTAAAATGCACTCAGAAGAGGCTTTTACCTACAGTTCTCAGGCAGAACTTTAATATTGACATTACGGTACCCACCCACTTCAGTTTAAACCTGATATTTAAAATGCATCCAGTTTGATGAGATGAACTATTTGAGTCAGCACCTTAGATTTTGTGCTAAAGTAGAGACATTTAATTAGTACACTAGCTATTTTTTAGGTGATTAAATCATTCTAATTAGTAAAAATTAATTTTTGTGTATGATTTTCCAAAATTAACTAAAATTGTTATTCAGTGCTTTACCATATTTGTTGTTCCTATGAACCTACAATAGAAGTCACTTGACTTGATTTCTCTTTTCCTAGGGATGTTTCACTGCTGCTTGCCTTTGTTAGCAGTTCCGTTATGTTTCCTTCTTGGTGGAGTGTATTTTCCTGGTTGATGTGGGGACTGGTCCTGATTGTTTACATGGTCATTCGAGCTTTGAGCTTTTGGAGGACAGCCAAATTGCAAATAACACTGCGAAAACACAATGTCCAGCTGGAAGAAGCAGCAGCAAATAGCCGAGCTTTCACAAATCTTGTGAGAAAAGCTTTGAGACTCATTCAAGAGACTGAAGTTATTTCCAGAGGATTTACCCTGTGAGTTCATTTTATAGTTTATTTTATAAATGGGGACCGCACACCTCAGATTCCTACTCATCACAACATGCATTATGAAATCTCTTTATTCTGCTACCTTAAATCAAAGCTATCCCATAATCCAACCATTTGCTCTGTAATTTCTGCCAATTGATAAAATAACAAGAAAATGGGGATTCTGAAGTAAGAGCAAATGACATCATCTTTTATTTTGAATTGAATTTGTAAATAAGTAGTTGAATTCCAGTGAATGGTTGTTCTGGTTGTAATTTGAAATTTCTTCCTTCTTACTGGTGGTACACTCCAAACCATATTCCTGTACTCCTGAGACAATATTTGTCAGGTTTTTTTCAGTTTGCCCTTTTAAAATAGAACGATTTTTTCTTTTACCACAACTTCCCAACACATGATTTTTGTTCATTCAAATAGAGGACCTTAGAGAAATGGAAACATTTAAAGGCACTTGGACTTCTGGGAAAAGGATTGCCATCAGTCTAAGGCCATAAGAAATGTCAGGTTGAGTCAGAACAGTTAGTTCATCCATAGCAGTATTTTGTCTCTGGGGCTGTTAAGAGGCGTGGCAGTACCGTATGATCATTGCCCTCCTTGACATTCCTACTTTTCCTACTAACACCTTCTGAATTTATCCAAAGTCCATTTGAACCTGTTTATATTATCTGCCTGAACAACATTCTGTGGTAATGAATTCTGCCTGCTAACTATATGAAGATATGGTTCCTTTTATTCCTTTTGGACCTACCACTGTCCTGCTTCAGAAAGATGTCCTCCTTGTCTGGTGTTTTGGGTTTTGATGAGGAACAAGTCTCTCTTTGCCCTGTTCAGTGAGCTTTAACTATGTTCTTCTTCAACCTGCATCTTTCCAGGTTGAAGAGTTCTCTTTCAGCCTGTCTTTCTATGGAAGCTTCTCCATAATCCTGATTATCTTGGTGACTGACCATTTTTAGGAGTTTTTCCAGCACTCTCATGCCCTTCCTGAGACAGAGAGTCAAAACTGCACTCGGTATTCCAGGAGTTGGTTTACTGTATTTTAATGTAGTGGTAAAATTCTGGCTTTTGGGTTTTTTGTTCTGTTTTGTTTCTTCTGTCTCCTTCCTGATGCCCAAAATCTAGTTGGATTTTTAAGATGCTTCTTCCCATTGGACCAGTGGTTTAAAATAATCACTCAGCCAATCAGTGATATTTATTAAGTACTTCTGTGTGTAGAGTACTGTATTGTGCTTGGGAGACTACATTAGATGGAGACATGATCTCTACCCATGAGGAACTTACCATTTAGCAGACAGTTGACAAAATCTCCAAGATCTCTTTCCTGGGTCATGACTAATGGTACCCCTGATCACATAGTTGATGTTGAAATTATTCTACCATAAATGCATTATCACCCAATGGGTGATATCGTAGTGGGAAGGTACCAGCTTGTCATTTTGAGAGTGGGAGCAAAAAGAGGGCAGAGATTTTATAGGGGCTGAGGACTGGGAGGGGATAAGTTTTAAAAACCCAAAGGCTGGAAAGCCAACATTTTGGGTCTTTTTCAGCCCTGATGGGAAACTCTCAGGTCTTGCCAGAGACTTTGAGTGAGTGAAGATGGGACTTCAGGTTAAACAGCTGTGTAATGAACCCTCCCTATGGAGAGACCCATCCTACTTCTGAACCCCTTTTGTGTGCAGAGTACATTACTAAGTACTTGAGAGAATACACCAGAAACCGAAGGCCTGGTGGAAGAACAAACATATAAAGTGTAGTAGCATGACTATGATTGGATGAAATTCCCAAATAATTATGTGAGTCTACAACTGATTGCATCTTGTCGAATGTTTCCAAACCCAGGCCCTAGAACAGTGCTTGACATATAGTAAGTGCTTAACAAATGCCATTTTAAAATGCTTTGTGAGCCTCTGACTACTTTTGTTCTATACATTTTGCTGTACTATCAAATTCCATACAATTTTCACCTCTCTACAAAGAATTTGTTTCAGATCAACCACTTTTCACCTTCAGTGGTTGCTCCCTCCTCTTGATGAAGTGCAGTGGAGGGGAAAACAATTGCATGTTTGCTTTGCACATGACCTTGATCATTTTGTAATCTTTGATTCCCTATCATCGCAACCTTTACTTTTCCAGACTGCAGAACGCTACTCTTTCTCAGTCTGTCCTTGTTCAGAAGCTGCTTTATTCCCCTGATCGTTTGGGTTTTTCTTCTCTGCCTTCTCCAGCTCTGGTGCATCCTTCCTAAAATATGGTGATCAAATCTGCACAAAGCCTTCCGTTTATTGGTTGCTTACCAGAAAACCCCATTGTTATAGCTGCAGTTTAGGATACATCTGTCACCATACGCAGTTCCCCACCAACTCTTATCCCTTGCTGGGGATATTAGACTGGTGGATCCTTAAAGCAAGTAACCGTTCACCTTATACTGGAAACATAAGACCTGAAATTGTAGTTATTAAAAAATATTTCTTCTGAAGCTGGTTTAATGAGGGAAAAAAAGCATGATGGATATTTGGGAATAGGTGTCAAGGCCTTTCAACCTCCCTAGCTTTGCCACTATCCATAATTTTTAGTAAATTGCTTAACCCAACGGTCTTCAGTTCCTCTCTCTTAAAATGGTCATTCTATTAATTTCCTTAGGGAGCCCCATTGGGACTTTTGATGGAGAGGTCAACATAAACCCGAGTGTAAGTCATGCTATAAAATTGAATTAGGGATGTATCACTAATATGCCGTAGGACTCTAGCTATTAGGCTCTGGGAACATTTAATCAAAGTTAAATTCAGCTTCGAGACTTGATTTAAGGGTTTTTAAGTTTGTCATATACATGGTCCTTTCCCTTTTCCCTCATTTTCCTCTTCCTCCCAGGGCTTTCAGTTTGGGGACAGAGGGGTGTGAAGAGGGTAGTGCAAATCTGTTCAGTATGTTTGGAAACAAGAGTTCCATTGGCAAGTCCCTAACAATATATGTGGGAGGTGAAGTTGTGGATTAATTGGAAAATGCATAAATACCTTAATAGTAATCTGGAGAGTACACATCCCTTTGGTTCTTAAAACCTAAAATTTGTAAAGTCAGGCTCAGTGGATCTACAGTGGTATAGACTGGATGAAAGGGAGCGTTTCATTATGGTGGGGTTTTAAATTTTCTGGTATCTCATACATGGATTCAGCTATGCCAATGAACTGAAAGGTTAGCATAGGAAAGGTTTTTTTATTACGTCTTTACAAGTCAGATAAATACAGTTTTTAGTCTTAAAATCAGAATTGGTAAAGAATGTTTGATTTTTTAAAAAATCTTTAGGACATCTGTACAGTTGTATTACATTTTACTTTTCAAGTTTGCTTGACAGGGTCAGTGCCGCTTGCCCATTTAATAAAGCCGGACAGCATCCTAGTCAGCATCTCATCGGCCTCCGGAAAGCCGTTTACAGGTCTGTCAGAGCCAACTTCCGAGCCGCAAGATTAGCTACCTTGTACATGCTGAAAAAATATCCTTTCCGGGAAGATCGAGAAATGGAAATGAGCCATATAGAGAAACCTGTCTAAAGACTGTAAAACAGATTTTCTTAATTGCAGTGTGGCTGCAATAGTCACAACCATTTTAGAATACCTGGGGGGAATTTTTAGACAATTTTATGTTTTTAACTATATTTCGGCCAATGCTTACTTGCAATTTTAATTTTTCTGTTTGAGCCAAGTTCAGATACATTTAGGGTTCTACAATTGGCAAAATTCAAAATGCGAATGAACCAAACCTTTGCTGTGGATTTGCAAGGCCTTCATTTATGCTCTTTTATTTTCCTTCCTTTTCTATTACCTTTGCTCTTCTCGTCTCTCAAATACCATTATTACCATAAATCACCTGAACTCTGATTTTGCAAAATTATGCAAATTTTTCATGGTTTCACATATTTTGACGTAATTTTTGTAACCATCTCAGATTACAAGGTAACGTGTAGAGATCTGACTCTCCCACTCCCTTCTCTGTCGCCCTGATTTGCTCCCTTTATTCACCCCTCACTCAGCCCCACACACATATCCATAATTTATTTTTATTAATGTCTGTCTTCCCCTCTAGACTGTAAGCTCGTTGTGAGCAGCTCATCTTATGTTGTTGTATTGTACTTTCCTAAGCACATAGTACAGTGCTCTGCCCACATTATGCACTCAGTAAATACGAAATGATTGATTCAACCCCTATTTTGCAGTAGCTCAGCAATCTAGAATTCCTGCTTCTCTTATAGTCACCCATCCACCTCCCCTATGAATGTAACAGACTATTCATTGGTTCTATTTATGCTGTTATCTTGCCCTGCAAGAACAATACTTAATTTGATGTTTTGTACTGCATGATACACCTGTTATTGGTAACGTGGATTGATTACTTTTATTATGAATAATACCCTAAAGTGGAACTTTAGTACAGTACCAGTTGATTTTTCCTTATTCAGAAGATGAAATAGTGTAGTTGTCTGGGAATTTATCTTTAAAACAATATTTGAAATAATCAGTTAAGAGTTTAAGTGAAATTACATCTTTTTTCCTTGAAATATAAGTGCAGTGGAATATGTGATGCAGAAATACTGTATTTTGGGAACACAAGGAATCTTAACATTTGTAAGAATTCTTTTATTGACTGTTTATGCCTTATTGGAGCACGTGATAAAACTTTCAAAATACAGTGCTATTTTGAAGCTTCAAAACATTATTAAATCCCAAATAAAATAATGGTCACCTGCTAATTCTATTAGAAAATTGGTTGATCATAAAACATATGTTCTGGCAAATAGTAAAAATAGTCTTTTTGATAATTCATAATAAGTTACCAAAGAACTAATTTTAAAGCAGTAGAGCACCTTATCTCTCCTCTCCCAGGTTTGTTCAACTAAATGAATCCGCAGTGTATTTTCAGTGGTTCTCTGTACATAAATTCATGAATCATTCTTTACTTTTTTCTCCAACTATTAGGGAAATGTACACTGTAGAAACCTAAGCAGAGAATTAAATGGGAAAAGGAGAAGAAATTGTGGAGGCACATGATAGTTATGGAAGTTAAAGAAGAACTGGGAAAGGATAAAGATCCTTTCCATCCCACTGCTACTAGTGGGGGAAGATAGTTTATAGATTGGAAGCAAGATAGTTTATAGATTGGAAGCAAGAACCCTGTAACAAAGGGTTTGAGGAGCCTGGGCAAGGAAAGATGGTTGCTTTGAGGTCTGTGAAAGAGTTGATTATCATTATCTTGGGAACTCAGTAAGGTGAGAGGTCATGTGTTTCTGACTGGGAACTTTTATAGCATCATGTTTAAAAATGAATAAAGTTCAATTAAAATCAGACCAAGACAGTCTGCCTTGAAAAAAAGCATTTTTCCAAAATATAGGGTCTTATTTTAGTTTCAGTGGGTTTTTGAGTTTGGAAGGAGGGTTTTGTTTGTTTCTTTTAGTCTTTTGGGTTGTGTGGGGGGGTGTTCTTTCTGGGTTTTTTTAATTTAATCAAAAGCTTTTTGTTGGCTGACTTAATTCCTACTAAACCTATCCTCTGAACTCGGAGAGTGATAATGTGACCAACTACATCTGTGTAGTCCCCTTTAAGGAGCTGGGACTAGGATTAAGTGAAGAGCAGGTGTCAGAAGAGGAGGCCCATAATCTCACAGATGGCTTCAGCCTTCCTGCATTAAAGGTAATACACTGTGGAAGAGAGAGAATGAACATGTGGATTTACATATGTGCAACTATGGCAATACCCTTGGGGGTGAGGACAAGGGGGGAGGGAGTCTTGCCCTTTGCATCTGTTCCCTTTGAGGGTTTAATATCTAGGTACTACTACCATAAAGAGAATCCTGCATGTGATATAAATGAATTGTCTTCATAAATAAAGCTTAGCACTTTGAATTGGGTTTGCAAAACTTTAAATTGTTTTATTTATTTTGGGACATTTCTAATGGTGTTTATTAAGTCCTTACTATGTGCCAGGCATTGTACTAAGTACTTGGGTAGGTATAAGCTAATCAGGGTGAACACAGTTCCTGTCCCACATAGGGCTCAAGCCCCTTAGCCTGTCTGCCCCAGTTTCCTTTCTCCACTTCCGTCCACTGCCTTCACCAGCAGTTTCCTGCCACACTCCTCTTCCCACCCAGCCCACCTTTAATCTATGCCCTGCTCTTTCCATTTTCCATCCACAGTCTAGTATTCCACTCAGCCCTTTGAGCACACGGGCCTGCAAGGGAGCCGGAGTGAGGCTGTGTATCTGTCTTCTTAAGCACAGAGGAATTAAGAGAGCAAGCTAAGCTGGAATTTTGCCAGAGTAAAAGATAAGGAAAGAAGTTCTCAATTTGATGATGGCCAGAATGTGTAAAGAGTTTACCTCCATTTCTTATTTTTCAGGTTCTCTTCCAACTCTGGGTAGGACAGAGCTCAGAATTCTTCAGACGGCTAGCACTGCTCCTCTCTACCGCAAATGCACCCCCGGCCCCCTTGCTCACTCTCGCACTTTTGCCCCATCGTATTTTGCGCGATGTGACTCAAGGTCTACCTCACGCTCACGCTGCCTGCTTAGAAGAACTTAAACGCAGCTATGAGTTCTATCGGTACTTTGAAACTCAGCACCAGTCAGGGTCACAGCATTTATCCAAGACAAAGCCCAAGTCAAGAGAGCTGAACAACCTTCATGCGGCAGTGCGCAGCTTGCAGCTCCATCTGAAAGCTTTACTCAATGAGTAAGTTCAGAAACTATAATAATTATAATAATGGTATTCAGTAAGCACTTACTATGTGCCAGGCCCTGTACTGGCTATAACTATCTGAAAAATTGTGGTAATGTTGGGATCTCATTCTTCTGCCCCTTTGCCCCTTTGCTTATATCAGCCGGGGCTAGGCTAATGGAGCTCATGAATTCTATTTCTAGTCTTCCAACTGAAGTTTGAAATATTCGACTCTCCTTTCCCTGATATTTACCCAGGGTAATAATTCTTGAAGATGAGCTTGAAAAGTTTGTTGGTTCTAAGGAAACCCACGAACTAGGATCAGAAGCCTACCACATCCTAGAGCAAAAGCTAAAGTTGATCCAGCCTCATGTGCAAGCAAGCAACAGCTGTTGGGAAGAAGCCATTTCTCAGGTGGACAGATTGGTACGGAGAAATACAGGTAAGAATAGTATAAGAAAAGTATACCGTAGGACTTCCTGGGGCAAAGAGTTAAAAATGCTCTTTTTAGAGTTTGTCGTTTCCAGTGGTGTGAGTGGGCCTGGGTCTTGAATCCCCATCTTCTGTGATTTCCAAAGAGCTGAGCGAATTCAACTTTTCCAGTCACTGATAGGGCTTATTTAGTTTTGACAGAAATTTTGGCAGATTATGTAAACCTAGTTCAAATGTACCCTCCAGTTCCAAAAGTCCAAAATGCAAAAAAATCTGGAGCCTTATCATGCTCTAATTTCTGATGTAGCCCAGTATCCCTAAGATCCACCTGATGTTATATCCACTCTCTAGAGGGAAGATTGGCCTCTCCTCACTCCTTTCCCCCACCCCCAGCCTCCACATCACTCTACTTCAGCGGGGAGCTCAGGAGGGACTCAGCACATATTGGGATGGGAATGAAAGGGAAGATGGAGTTCTCTCCCACCCAGATTCTGATCTGCCTTCAGCCAGAGTGAGAGAAACTCAGTAGCTGCTTCCTTCCAAACACCTTCCTTCTCCCACCTCCCCAACTTCCCATTCATTCATTGCAGCCTTCCCTCCCACTCCAAAATTCTGGGCTGCATGTCATGGGATGAGGGAGTGGCAGCTCGGTATGGGAATTGCTCATGCAGTTGCTCTTTTTTGTCACAGCTTTCTCTCAGTTCTTAAACAGCTGAAAATGGCCTGGCACTGACACTCACAGGGAGCAGATGGAAGCGACAGAGGGGGATTCATTCATTCAATAATATTTCTTGAGCACTTACTATGTGCAGAGCACTATACTAAGCACTTGGAATGTACAAATCGGTAACAAATAGAGACAGTCCCTGTCCTTTGACGGGGTTACAGTCTAATCAGGGGAGACGGACAGACAAGAACAATAACAATAAATAGAATCAAGGTTATAGGGAGGAAATTGGAATCAAGCCAACAGATAATGTGGCTGTATTAGACTGAGCTGGCGCCTCATTCTTTGAGGCAAGGGGGTGGGGCGAGCCCTCAGATATCTGGACTGGGGCAGGGCAGGGTGGATTTCCTGCTTGGGACTTTCTAACATTTTCCTACCCCTCTTCTGCTGAAAATGGTGTTGGCAGCACTTGGCTTGAGCAGAAGCCAAGTGACTCACTGGCATATATATATATGGTAGGTTGGGAGGAGGTTGAGAGAGTAGGGAGATAGGTGAAAGGGACCCTGTTTGGTGTACCCAGGGATGGATGGGGAGGGACAAGGAGAGTGGGTGCAGGGAAGAGTCTATAACCTACTTTATATCTCGATCATTCTTTTGGGAGTAGGAAACTAACAAATTACATTTCAATCTATGAAAAACATATCCTACCATTCAGCGCACCCACTTTTTCAAAGACCAGATTGCCTACATTTCCTGGAGTATGCCTGTACTATTTACTGAATAGTAATTGTGCCCCACAGTGTCTCTGGAACTGACAGTGAAACCCAACTTCCATAGGTGTAGTGTCTGCTTTCCACAAGTAACGGTACTGAAAAGACAAGGCAACAAGTACATACAGTCATTTATTCCATTATGTGATTTGGATAGAATGTGGTGGATTAATAGGGGAATGTAATGACCGTAATATAGCCGGGATTTTGGCTGTGAATTTTACTACATATTGGGACTCTTCCAGGTATGTTGTTTCAGGAATACCTGTTACCCATCCTTCATTAACATTTTGAAGGAAGCCAATTGCAGATATTTAAAATTCATTGTCTTTAAGAAACTGATTAAGCAGTGCATTTTGATTCTTTTCTCCACCCTACTTAGAATTATGTTGCAGAGGCTGCCATATCCACCCCCCTGTTTGTGCAGCTCTTGGAGAGAACTTCTGTAGATCATGAGGCCATGTGTAGATTATGAATGCAAGGGCAACTTAAGGTGGAGTTTCAAGATGGTTATGTGCGGGGGTGGTTTCTAGGGAAAGAAATTCCTCCTCTCCCCCTACCCCACCACTCCTCCCCAGTGACCTTCAGGAACAGAGAATCCCCAGTTGCCCTGGAACCTGGTGGAGGAGAAATAAGCCCCAGGAATCTGATAAGAATACAAAAAGATGCCAACCTGTGCCCACTTTCACTATTCATTCATTGTCATATTTATTAAGCACTTACTGTGTGCAGAACACTGTACTAAGTGCTTGGGAGCATACCATATAACAATAAATGACCTCATTCCTTGCCCACAATGAGCTTACAGTCTACAGGGAGTTCGAAAAGCCCCTTGTGGAAAAAGGAGTCCGTGGGGTCTGGTGGAGACAGGAAAATACCTCAGCTCGCCTCAGATACCCTGATGGACCCCTGGGGGCAGGCTCAGGGGAGAATCCTGCCCTCAGTCCCAGTAAGAGCAAAAACAGGCTTCCTGGTGGTCTGCAGATGGGAGGGAAGGACCTCTGGGTTGTGGGTGAGAGCAGTCCAGGATCCTAGCAGGGTCAAGAGAGAGCGCGGACCAAAGAAATGTGATTTGCCAAAAAGGGAAAATAAGCGGAACTTCTGTCTTCCGCTTCCAGTTGAAAAAGTGAGGTGGCACGGAAGGTGATTTCTCCCTCATTGTGGGGAGGGAATTAACTGGAAGTACTAGGTCCCTTTGCCCCCGTCAATCAATCAATGGTATTTTTTGAGCACTTACTGTATGCAGAGCACTGAACTAGGCACTTGGGAAAGACCGATACAATCAGAGATGCAATTTCTGCCCTCAAAGATGGAGGGAGACACTGGGGTTAGAGTAGGGATGGATGGGTGGTCACTGAAATAATTTAGAGTTATGCGGTGGATGGAAAATAGGATATGTAGAGTGCTTAAGTAATAGGGTGTCTGTTGATAGGTACTGAGGTTTGACAGGTGGTAGTGAGTACCCAGGTGAAAGGAAAATTGGATATGTAGAATACTTAAAAAATAGAGCATCAGTCAATAGGTACTGAGGTTTGACAGGTTCTAGTGAGTACCCAGGTGTGTGGGTGGCACAGATAAACTGAGGCATTAGAGATTTATAATCTGGGAAGAAAAGAAATTAATTGGGGAGGGCATCCTGGAAGTGATTTCAGAAGGGCTTTGGAGATGAGAAACAGTGTGGTCTGGTGGATTGAAAGGGGAGGGAGTTCCAGGCAGGAGGAAGAGGGTGAGCAGTCTGTCAGAGGCAGGAAAGACAAGTGTGAGGCTTGGTGATTTATTCAGTTTGAGGAGGCAAGTATGTGAATTGGGGTGTAGTGGGAAGAGTGGCTAAAGAGAGAAAGAGAGAAAGTTGATTGCCTGAAAGCCAAGGGTCATGAATTCCTGCATGATGTGGACAGGAATGGGGAACCATCAGATAATTTTTTTGAGGAATGAGGAGTTGTATGCCAAATGATGTTTGTTTTTGATAAATGATCTAGGCAGCAGAGTGGCAAATGGACTGGAGAAGGGAGAGGCTGGAGACAGGCAGATCGATGAGGAGACCATAGACGTGGTAGTCAAGCTGGAATACCCTAAGTACCAGGACCAGCATGGAGTCCATTTTGATAGCCTCCCTACAGAGGGTTACAGGCCCTAGTCCCCTCCCCACCCCTCAAAATGTGGGGTAATAGGATTTGATCTTGACCTGAGATTTATAAAAATTGCCAAAATATCATGCAAACTTTTCCCCAGTGTGACCTTTAGTATCTCTTTGCTTTCTCACCATGATATCAGGAAATAATTATTTTGACAGGGGTTGACCGGGACAAGCTGAGCACAGATGGAGACTTAAAACAGTTTAAATCCTATCAGCCCCCTAGGCCTTCTGTGGTTTGGGCTAATTGTAAAGTGTCATGTTCTGAAATTGCTAAGTCATTTAAACTTAATATTTTTCTTACAGGGGACTGAACATTAGCTGAGTAGATAACAGTGAATTCCTCACTTTAGTAAATTAATTTTCCCTTTCCATTTATTTCCTTTACCTTTTCAGCATGTTCTTTTTTTTAATATGTTTTGGGTATTTTTTTTTAATCTTAGGAATGCTTTAATGAACATTACATTATTTTTGGTGGCAACTTATACTTTGTTTAGCATTCTGTTTTCCAGGAGCCAGTTAAGAACATTAACTGAAGTACAGCAGTGTAGCATTTAATTTAGGTTTGAGGTCTTCTGAAAATACCTTAATTTAGGTTTTTAGTCTCATGACAAGTTAGAAAAGAGAACAAGTCAAAAAAAAAAAACTGATGATAGATTCTAAGTTCCTTGAGGACAGAGATCTTGTGTACTAATTTGATTGTACCCTCCTAAGCAGTCAGTACAGTGGACTACACATAGTAGGCCCTTAATAAATGGTTTTGAGAGATTGAAGACCTTGATTTCATATCTAGCATTTGAGATCAGAATAGAGCAAATGCCTAGTGGCTAACCCTCAAGATTTTACCTTAGATCTATAAAAGGGTTACTCCAAACAGTTGTCCTATTAAATAAATAAATAAAGCATCGGAGTGAGGGATACAACCTTTAATTCTTAAATACCCACATTTCCTCATTTTTTTCCCCTCTCCCTCTTTTGAAGGCAAACCTGATGGGGCTTGCGAAAACCCACTTTGTGCCGTGGTACCTCCACTAAAGCCTGCTCTACGTATAGAAGACAAGGATCCAATTCCTGAAGAGCAGGTAAGAAAACACTGTATTTTAAAAATAAAGTTGGTTTTTCTTGGGTTCCTTCCAGTGGCTTAACATTATTTGTACCAGGAAGTGGCTTGCCAGACTTTCCACCTGACTTGCCAGCCCTGGCCTAAGTAGTCATAGTCATTGTAGTAATAATAGCACTTACTGAGCATCCACTATGTGCAGAGCACTGCACTAAGCACTTGGGAAGAATAAAACAAACAAGTGTCCTATTCCCTGGCCACAAGGATTTTATTCTTTAATGGGGGAGACAGATATAAAATAAATAATTAATGTATAATTGAATAAATGAATGCACATAAGTGCTGAGGATTGGCATAGTTACACCTTCAAAATGTATATCATTGTGGCGAGGTTTCTGTTATTTTTGATATTGTTGATTTGATGCAACAGAGCAGGGGAACCTTTTTAATTGTAATATTTGGGTAGCCTGGTTGTCATATATGTTGTTAAACACATAGTTGGATCCTAGACGAACTTTGGGATTCAGTTTATGAATAATCTGTTTTAAAATTGCATAATTTGTTTTATTACATAAACCAATCATTTATTGATTTACAGATCAATCATTAATTGATTTACAGAGAAGCAGCGTGGCTCAGTGCAAGGAGCCCAGGCTTGAGAGTCAGAGGTCATGGGTTCTAATCCTGGCTCCACTGCCTGTCAGCTGTGTGACTTTGGGCAAGCTACCTAACTTCTCTGGGCCTCAGTTACCTCAACTGTAAAATGGGATGACGACTGTGAGCCCCACGTGGGACAACCTGAACACCTTGTATGCCCCCAGCGCTTAGAACAGTGCTTTGCATATAGTAAGCGCTTAAAACCAACATTATTATTATTATTGTTATTTATTGAGCACTTATTGTGTGCAGAGCACTGTAGGTCCTGTACTTCTCTCTCTCTCTCCCCCCATCTCTCCATGTCTCCTTTCCATCTTCCACTCCCCCGGTACATTAAATAGTATTTAATAGGGTATTTATTAAACACTATGTGTAAAAGCACTGTTGTAGATACAAGAAAATCATATAAGCCTTACCTAACAGGGGTTCACGATTAAAGAAGTGGCGACAGTGGGTATCATCCCCATTTTATAGACGAGAAACTGAGTCCTGGAGAGGTTAAAGGATTTGCCCATTGCTACACAATCGGCCAGTGGTAGGGCTGGGACTAGAGCCTGTGTCTCCTGGCACCCAGATTCATTCTCTTTCCACTGGCCATGCCGCCTTTCTCATAAATAGAGTACTTCTCTGCTCCTGTATTCAATTTTGCTAGACAAAATAAAGACATACGGTTTTCCTATTTCTGTTGGAAACTGCTAGCCTTTTAAAAGTAAAGGTGATTTTCTCCCCTTGCTGTGAGTATTTTATCCATTGTTGTTTCAGTGTTGAAATGTATTGTAACATATCACCCATCATTTTATGACTGTAATAGACTTATAGGTAAAAAAAAGTTATCCCTTTTTCTCTAGGAATTAGAAGCATATGTGGACAATTCAGAATTCGACTGTGAGTTGAGGACAGAAGATTTTTATTACTTGTCTCAAGAAGATAGAGACAGACAGAAGCGGGAACGTGAAGAATCCAAAAGAGTCCTTCAGGAATTAAAATCAGTCCTGGGATTTAAAGCTTCAGAGACAGAGAGGCAGAAATGGAAGCAGCTTCTATTTAGTGATCACGGTAAGCATTTAGGTGACTAAGGGAAGTTGTGAGAATTCATATCTTAGTTTTTTCTCAAACCATTCTTTATATGTACCATTTTTGGCCCCAATTTTAGTGATCCGTCAGAGAATACAGCATTTTATCCTTCCTATTTTGGAAGCAGTGTTGTACTGACCAGTAAGACACTAACTCACAGGTGAAAATTATGGTCCTGGCCTTCACTTATTAGTGACTTTGTAAATGTTAGGATAAGAGGAAGTTATAGGTGGGGTGAATTTGAAGTTCTAAACTTTGTGTGTAGCCTGTGAGTGTGTTTCCGATGGTGTTTGCCCAGAAGGGCTCCGTATTGGGCTCCCTAAGGAGGTGAGTTTTCCCAAAGGAGAGGCCCTTGTTTTCCCTCCTGCCCACCAAAGTCTCTTTCCCTTCATCCCCCAAGTGTCAGGATTTCCCCCACACGCTGAGGCCTTGTTTGGGGTGGATGAAGGTGGATCGCCTGTAGTTCTTTGCTTTAGATTGGGCGTTAGAAACTTCCTGTTGTGCAGGAGATGACTTGGTGACAAGTTCACCTTTTCCTTTTAGTTGTTAGCTTAATGGAGTACCAAAATGGTGCACAACCAAAGTGCTAATGAAGTTGCAGCCTAAAGATTTGGAGACTGAAAATGGGGCAGTGTTCGTCTTTCCTCCCTGCAGGTGTTCTGTTTTCATATTTCTTTTTAACTGCTCTTCGTTTACAAGGTGAATGCCACTCCTTTAATGAACTGGAATAAGATATGGCAGTTAATTATTTTTGTTTTCCTGTCCATGCTGTTGTTGGGGATGTATTGATATTTATTTGCATTTGAATATTTGATGTCACTCCTAAATTTAGCTAGGGGGAAGATACAATTCAGGGGAGAAATTGCAAATGCCATAAATGATTTTCCCTTGAAAAATTTCCATACATCGCCCAGAGTTCTTTCCATCTCTGCTTACAGGGGTAAAGTCCGAATGGAATTAGAAAGGGAAATTCTTCACGAGAGCCTGCGGTTACCAGTTTTTCTGTGTTGTTGCTGCCTCTCTAGTGGAGCTACTGCAGCTTAGGGAACTTTTCTTGGAAATGGACACTGTCGTTTTGCAAAACTAATTTTTAAAAAATAGACTCCAGTTCTTCAAGAAGCAGTTTCTTTTTCTTCAGTCATGCTTCATAGTATCGTGTTGTTCTAACCCCCTCCTGCTGGGAGGAGAGACTGCCCAGCAAGCTCCCTGTTGCTGGCAATGGGACTCACTCTGCCTACTAACATCAAGAGGGGCTAGATAAAACCGCATTTCCCTTGCAAGGACAACTTCTTCTACCGTATGGATATTTGTTTATTCATTGTGCTTTGTGTGGTGGTTGATCTTGAATGCAGATTTAATTTCATTAGTGTGTATGTCTTCCCTCAATGTTGCAAAATGTATAGACTGGGTAAATATAGAGAGAGAGAGAGAGAAAGAGAGAGAGATATGCTCTCCTCTTTCCAGGGAATTATTAAAAGGCTTTAAGGTGGCTTTGAAGTCAGTGGCATTATTGTTGTATGTTACCCCACTCTGCTTTACTAAACAAAAGAACGTAAATTTGAGATGTGAATGTTGGCTGGGTTGGGGTCTGGCTTTTTTTTTTCTGATGCATAATCAAGTGAAATTATATCGTTGACTTTGAAAGACAGTACAGACGAACAAAAGAATTTTGTGTCTTGGGGTTTCAGCAGCTTTACATCAGTAATTACTGTATAATTCATTCACTCTCCCCCTTGTCTTATCTCATTTCCTGCACCTCTCATGTGTCAGTTGTATAGGTTTCTGGCTCTGGCAGTATCATTCAGGAAATGCCAATTTTGCAGTTAGAATTTTTTGAGTAGAAGAGAAGTTTGCTTCTAAAAACTGAGATTTAAATCTCATATTTTAGTTAGATGCTAAATTACTAGCAGATTGCTTTAGTTATCTTTTTTCTTTTTTTTTTTCTTTTAAGCTGTGATGACACCCTTATCTCCTGTAGACCCAGTGGAACCTATAAGTACTTCAGAGTCACCTGTAAATTCAGATACAGGGAGGGACTGTCATAAAACTGAAGATGACCCTGAAAAGGAAAAGACTGAACTCGGTGTCACTCAGAATGAGAGCGCCGTAAGTCGGACTGAATATTTATTGGAGGGTCCCCCTGCGGGCGAGAGCAAGGGCAATCCAGATCCCCCGGATGAAGGGTTCTGCCCCAAGGCCGAAGAAAAAACATGTTACCGGTCTGAAAGCGGAGGAGAGTCTGAGCATCCAGGGATGGGGGACGTAGAGGATTTCCTGCCGATGCTCAATGACTCATTGAAACCCTCCATCAAGCAGCGGTTGGCAAGGCTCCGTGCGTCACCAGATTTCACCTTCGCTTCTGGCCTCGCAGCCCAGGTGGCTGCTAGGTCGCTCACCTTTACTACTATGCAGGAGCAGACTTTTGGGGATGAGGAGGAGGACGAGAAAGAGCGGGAGGAGGAGTGGGTGGAGGACAAGAAGGAGTGGGTGGATCAAAGAGAGGAAGTGGTCAAAGAAGAGCAGCATACGAGTTGGAGAAATGAAAACGGGATGGAAGAAATTAAAAATCAAAATCCGAGGGCAAAAGATGAATGACTATGTCTAATGAGGATTTAGAACATGTTATGTTAGCATTTTGATGAGATCAAGAGAGTAAGTGTTCCGTAAAAGGAAGATGGACCTGAGATATGGATTGGAAGAGAAAATCACGGTCGGGAAACCCATCTACGTTTAATGCATTTTGCTACTTGGAAGTGGACTCCTACCATTCCTTTGGGCATGAAGAAAAATGGAAGTGGTAAGAGCTGACCTCAAAACAAAACACAAAAAACCCAAACTAGTGGATATTGGAGAGTCTTTCAAAACTTTGTTAATTTATCACTTTTAATGAGAAATGCATTTTTCTCTTCTTACCTGAACTCTCTACCCTGAATAGCCATGTCAGTCTTAAAGGCAGAATGATTCTCTTTAAAAGAATGTAAGCCTCAAGGGTGGCGCCTTTTTACTACCTTTATTTTGTGGCTAGTAACTGCCCCCTAAAGTCAATGACTACTTATCCTGAATTGGTTCATTGCCCACCTAAAATGAAGGTGTAGGTTTTAAATAAAAATATTCAGCAATCCATGTGGTTGGTGTGTTTTGGGGTTAAAAATTAGTTCCAAGTTCATGGGGCTGTGATGCAATATTCATTTTGTACATGTGTGTTTTTTATAGTAAATGTGAAGTTGGAGTTCGTTTTCATTTTAAAAAACTACCGTTTTGTTTACATCTCGTAAAAGCATCGTTACTTGACAGGCCGGGGTGGGGGGGCAGGAGATATTGCTTTGTCCAAAAATCCAAGTTACCTAAGAGTGGGAACTGCCTGGGGGAACCACTCCAGCCTGGAGGCTTTGATGGGTTATACAGAGGGCTAGCCGGAGGTATAAGATAAAGTCCTCCAGGAGCCTGTTAGTTGAAGGGAGGAAAAACCCAGAGGAGCAGACTTGGGAGGGAAGAAGGTGTTCACAGATTAGTTAAACCCTAAGGGCTTAAATTCAGGTATCTGGCAGGGAAATCCTCTCTGCACCAGTTGTTAAAGGCTACTGCTATTTGCTTATCAGATTAGCAAAACACTTTCCGCTTGCCTAGCTTAAATTGCCCAAGAAAGCCGGGTCCAGTGGGAGATGGGAGAATGTAGGTTGAAAGCTCCGGGGGACCTGCATATAATTTAATTTTTATCAGTCTCCCCCTACTTAAAATTGCCTTCAAATATTAATCCTCACAAGGGAGTAGTGGGCTGAAGTGATTAGAAATGTCCATTACTAGTGCTTTCTGGCTGGTAGAGTGCCAGATAACCAAACTTTTACTTTCTGTTTACCTCAATATTATATCCTTTCTCCGCTCATTTCAGTACTCGCTGAAATGCAAAATGCTAATCCAAAGAGCAACTGAATCAACAGGCATCCCCTTTGTGGCGCTAATCCTGAGAAGGCAGAGGTAGCAGCAGGATCTTGCAGCATAGATAGGAGGTTTACACACTTTGTCTCCCAGAAACACATATTAAGATTGTCACAGCTTAGGCCTCTATCTGGACAAAATGGACAAACTGGCTCTATAACTGTGTTCTAAGGGGAATTTTTAAAACACTCTGCAAAATTGGATTCAGATATGTTCTACATGGATATAGATGCTTTGTATTTTTCTCTGAACAGATTACTTGGTTCCTAGCTCATCTGTTTTATCAGTGATTTCAAACTGTCCCATTCTTAGGATGTTACCTCTTGCTACTCCCCGAGTATGGAGATCTTGGAATCCCACTGGCTTTATTGATTCTGAGATGTTACTTGTCTCTGAGTCCAGTTTCTAAGTAGAGACATTGAGTATAAGAATCAGTGATATAAATTGAATGTCGTTTATAGAGCATGGTACTAAATACTTGGGAGAGTGCAGTACAACAGATTGGTAGACACCTTCCCTGCCCATAAAGAGCTACTGTCAAGAGGGAGAAGGAATGGAAGTGAGGCTCACAAAAAGTATACTCATTTTATATTGCATCAGGTTCTGAGAATGCTCTATGACCTCATTTCTCCCCAAACTAATTAATTCAGTCCCTCCATGTACTTCTTCCTTAAAAACAAGTATTGGCAAACAAAAATAGCCATGCTGACCTCTGGAAAAGCCTGAGGAAAAGAAGCAGGCAAGTGCTAGGCTCCCAGAGGACTACAGCTGCCTTATTCTTCATTCCCAGGTTCAGGTTGCTGTTCCTGAGACACAAGCCCCGGGGCAGAACAAAAACACAGAGGTAGCACTTGACAGACACAAGGAAGGGAAAAACTTGCTCTTTTGCCCCCTTATGTCTGAAAAGATACATCCTTTGTTGTTAATTGTGTATTTGTAAAGCACTTACGTGCCATATACGTAATAGTAAATACACGTAATGACACAGTAGATACACGTTAATCAGGTCGTACATATCCACGGCCCCACCTGGGGCTCACCGTTCAAAGGAGGGAGAAAAGGTACTGAATCTCTATTATACAGATGATGAAATCAAGGCACAGAGATGTTGTGATCTGTCGAAGGTCACCCAGCAAGCAGGTGGCAGAGGCAAGATTAGAATCTAGATTCCTTGATGCCCAGGCTTATGTGTGCCTTTTCCACTAGGCCTTGCTGGGGTTTTTTTGTTAAGATTCCTCACCCTGCAGCTTGCGTATTCAGGCAGTATTTCCTAATCTAAAAATAAATATCTTTGGCATCAGTGGCAAAGTTAGCTTTCAATACCTAAACAAAAAAGAAATGAACAAATATTTACATTACAGAGTACAACTGAACAAAAAGACAATTCGTTCAATTCAGAGGTGTTTATTGAGCACTTTCAGAGCACTGTACTAAATCCTTGGGAGAGTACAGTAAAGGGAAAATCACATGGTCCCCACCCTTGAGAAGCTTACAATCTAAGTCTTATTAATAAGGATGCTAAATGGGTGACAGTTAATTGTATTACGTAATCATTTATGGAGTCTCAGCTATGCATGTTTTTTTTTCTTTTTTGCATGCAACTCCTAAACACCTTAAAGTCAGACCATTATAAATGCAGACCTCAAATGAAGGAGACTTCATAAACAGAGGAGAAGACTGTGATTGTACTCCTTTCAAAATACTTGGTTTTCTTTACTATGTTCCCTATATTTATGTGCTATATACTGTACCATTTCTGCATTTAAGAGAGTGGGTACATATATGGAATTGAATGTATATAGTATATACACACACTATATATCAACTATGGATAAGATCAAAAAATTTATCTGCCCTAAAATTTTAACCAGCCTTCCCACACTGAGCAGTGTCAAAACAATGATGCTATTGATGGTAAGTGAGCATCAGTAAATTTGTACCAGTTGGGTCTTCATTTTTATTAACATTTTTACCAGTCATATGATTAAAGTCAGAATAATTTTAGCAAAAAATTGAATGTTTGACTTACTGAATTTTATTTTGCAACAACCAAGTAACAGAAAACATGTATTTCAATCAATTTAATAAATTGATGGAGGTTTTTTCCCCTTATGCCTTGATTCTTAAAAATAACCCTAAAGCTATTTCCAAATACCTTACTTAAGAATAATTTTAGAGGGAAACTTTTTCAGATTAAGATAGTAGAGGTTATCATGATTTCTGGCCTCTTCGAAACTCAGTTACTTAAAAGAACAGCAGGAGACTCTTGAGGCCATAAACAGAAATCTGGAATAAATACGTGTTGTTGAAGAAGGTCAAGTGTATTACACCTAGTTTATTTAGTAACAAAAATCAAGTTTCAGTGTCAAACTGGATGACCTAAATTTTAGGCCAGTCACAGCACTGGAGGATTGTGAAAATTGCTTCTACAATCATTCTGCCACTGATCAACAAGAAAAGATGAAATGTTAAAGCCTTATTTTGTACTTTAAAAATAAAAGAAACATATTTCTGATAGCTTATTAATTTATCTCCACATGAAAAAACTTGCAAACATTAAATATGTTCTTTGAGTAACCAATTTTGCACTATTTTAGTGAATAGTCATTAAATCCCATAAACTTTTTATATTAAATAGCAAAAGCAAAAAATTGGTTTAAAAGGTTTTAAATTGACAGGTCATTTTTTTTTTCAGTCTTGTGGCATGAGCTATATAGGCAATTGGGGAAGAATGTTTAGGAATATTTAATTTTTTCCAGTTACAGCCTGTTTCATAAATGTTCCTATTGTTCACAACAGTGATGTGACAAATTTAGGTGGCTATTTTAGATATTTAAAACAAAGACACACATGGTGTGTCTCTGAAATATTAGATAATCTTGCCCATATTTGTTAGAAAAAATCTTCAATTTGAACTCTACTTCTGTAAGTGTGTGAATCTAAGGCTTTGTATTCTCTCACTTTTTAAAAGCATGAGTGCAGGTTAACTCATGATTCTTTTTGTTTGCCAGTCATTTTAGTTGGACAGTTGATTTTATTTAATTAAAAAAATTTCTAAAATTTCTAATGCGACCAATAAAATTTACTTCAATTCTCCAGCTGTGCTGAATCCAGAACACCAGTTTCAGGTGTTTGACAATTTAAAGCCTAGAGCTTTAGATTCAAGAACACCTGCATAGTGCCAAGTTATTGCTGTCTGTTTCTAACCTTTCCTTGCAACTGGAGGCCCTGCCAGGATCAAAATTTGTCCTTCCAAAGGAGCTGAAGGAAAGCCTGGATTCAGAAGAATCGATTTTATGGAAGGCTGAATTGGAATTTCTCTTGAGCAAGTGATTTTATCTGAAATACTTGCAGTTCAAAAAAAGAAGGAAACACTCGATATAAATTACAGGGTGCTTTTCAAGAGCTGGATGCCCTGGGTGGCAGTGTCTTTCATAGGGCGGTAGGTAGACATATTGAGTTTAAATAAGTAACTCTGATTTCGGGGTGATCAATGACTAAACTCACAGAAAATCTGCATACCTGCCCAGTTGTTCTATAATGTGGAGATTGCATTAAAGGAAACTTACAGTATAATACTCACCCCACGTCCTTTTGTAACTTGTTTGCTAAAAGTTACTGAAATGTAATTGCTCTCTTTCCTTTGTCCCAGCAGGAGCTTGCACTGTGAGCTTTAATGCTCTCTTCCTTCCTTAGTATAATCATATGTTCTTAAACTCCAGTTGCAGATTTTTTTCTTATTCGTGTTCACAGTTGGCTAAATCTTTTAGAATATACTACAGTAGCAAAAGAAAAATGGAGATTTTTTCCAAAAGATGACGGCAGGTTGCCAAGAAGAGAAGTTGTAATCTGTCAGTTGACTGACCACCAACTTTATGTTCTGAATGAAGAATCTGCAGCTTGAAGATACTTTGTGTTCATTTGTTATTGTCTTCCTCTGTTCTTCCTGGACTTGTCTTCACAATCTGGCATAAAGTATTTGTCACATGATCTTGTTTAACTGGAAGCCAGTGTCAAGTCATCTACATGACTGCTAATGAGAAAAGAAATAAAAGGCCCAGTTAGCCATTAATTATAGTAATCGAATATAGTATGGTAATAAGGGAACACCTCCTATGGTCCAACTTGGATTTCAGTAGACCATGATAGTTCTAAGAATACGGAACTATTTGTTTCACTAAAGTTTTTTTTATTAAGCTTGCCCCGGGGCTAAAAACAATAGGAATTAGCTGATTGTCCTACCAGCCTCCTTTCCCCCCCACCCCCGTGTTTTGCTCTGAGCAATTTAACCCTGATCAGTTCTTCTCTACCATTTTCTGTATATTAAATTCTTCTTACATAAGACTCCTTACACCTTCTTCATCTTCCTTTATTTTCCCCATTTTTTAAAACATGAATCAAAACTGGGGATTGTTTTCCTAAATTCCATTACCTGATATTCCTTTTTAAAGTGTGGTTTCACTGCCTATGGTGGGGTGGTGACATTTACCTATGTAAAAAAGCTTTCTCCTATGTGTCATCAGTAAACAGGAGACATCCAGGTGAAAACTTGGTCTCTTGACATTTTATCAAATAAGGAAAGACTAACTTCTCCCCACACCTTGTCATCCCACCCCCTCCAAGTCCATTAAGATGTTTAAGATCATGTTGCCAGTTGGGCTTCTCCCATTTCCCTCATTCTGAGGATCACTGAGGAGTTTTTTGTGGACAAAGGTGTGTCCTTTTTGGTAATGGGTATTCCTGTTTGGATTTTGAACCCAGGAACCCAAATTCCTTATTTGAAATCTATCTTCCTATTGCCCTATGAATTCATTTTTAAAATATCTTTTTTGCTACTTTTTATATGGCTATCCTCTAGTTCAAAGGAATTGATGATGGAACCAGCAATCAGTTATTCCTGCATTGGGAATGGAAAAAGCAAATGTTTACCTGCCAGTGAGATGTCTGATTTGACTTTCTCACATACAAACATTTTAGATAAGCTTTAATCTTTCAAAATATCTGTGATACCAGAATGGAGTGGTCAAATAACACTAATTCATAAATCCTTGCACCCTTCCCTTATTTCTGCAGGGACTGGAAGTTCCTCAAGTCCATTTAGTCTCCCTAATATAAATGGCCACTTGTTGGCTCTTGGCATATGTTTTCATATTCTTTGGCCCTAAGTACCAAAAGTACAGAAATTCTTACTGTTCTAATGAGTTGAAACTTATTTTCTACCGATTTTATACAAAGATAGGATGGGTGCTGAGTAGTTGGAATGGTCATTACAGGTATTACTTGTGACTATTTCTGAAGGGAATTACACCAGTTGGATCTACCCTGTGTTTTATATGTTTCTTAACCCGGTTGAAAATATGTATCTCTGAAGACTTGATTGTAACTGGTTATTTTTTGTTGTTGTTTTTACCACAGTAGTTTCTTAAACCATCTTTGTCAACTTGGGTTGTGGGGGTTTCGTTCACTGTTTTATGGATAATTTTCCATTACTAAGCATTTGTGGCTTCGAGGCAATATTTTAATCGGTGGAATTTCCGATTCTCATTTCTTGTATTAAAGCCTGTTCTTCTTTATTCTCTTTCTTTGTCTTGCTTTTTTAAATCCTAAAAAGCTAAATGGGCATCATTCAAATATTTAATTTGGGGGCCTAGAAGGGCTTAGTGGGAGAAAGAGTAACGGTAGTAATCAATCAGTGGTATTTACTGAGCACTTTCTACATGCCGTGCACTATACTAAGTGCTTGGGAGAGTATGGTATTACAGAGTTGGTAGAAATGTTCCCTGCCCACATGGAGCTTACAGCCTAGATGGGTGGTATTAAAGTAATGGCAGTAGCAGTGGTAATGGTATTTATTTGGTATCCCTTAAATGCAATGCACTGAACTGAGCGTTTACAATAGTACAACAGGAGACTGAGACACATTCCCAGCCCACAGGGTGCTTGCACTAAGTGGAGGGTGGAAATTGTGATGAGGGTAGTAGGTAGGGGTCAGTCAATTGTATATATTGAGCGCTTACTGTGTGCAGAGCACTGTACTAAGCACTTGGGAGACTATAATATGACAATGGACAGACACATTCCCTGCCCACAACGTGCTTACAGTTGGCGGGGGAGCAGTAAGAGAGAGCCAGCTCAGGAAATCATAGGGGAGGAGAGGCAGGAGGAGCAGAGAGGGCCAGGCATGAAGAGCTCTATCGCTCTCTCCCCAGTCCCCTGCCTAGCCAGTGGTCCACCCAACTGTGAGATTCTAGGCTCCTGTGGCCTTTGATGCTAGTGCTGGAGTTTGGTCATTATTCATTTGCTTATCAATACAGTTGATGAGAGATGAAATGAAGCCAATGAAGCGTAGCTCCATGTTTCTCTTCCACATTCTTTCTTTCTGGGATTGGCTTTCATTCCACTCCCGACTGCCTATTCCCCTGCTACCCACTGAGGGAATGGACATATGTGCCCCACGTTAATTATAGATCACTTTTACAAGTCAAAACTCACTAGTAAAGTCAAAGAGAATATTAACTATTCTTACTTTAAATAATCCATATTATATTCCCCGTGAAATTTTGTCTCTGTATATATCTGTGACTGTTGGAAGGTAGCAAGGTCACATGAACAGGGCAAATAAAATCCAAATGTGTGATTAATTCTTAGCTCTTAAACCCCCAACCTTGCAATTCAATAAGACACCCTGGAATTAATTTCCTTCTTCATCATTTACGACTATTGGTTCATTTCCCCCTTCTCTGCAAAATCATTTCTCAATGTCAGAGATGTGGAATTAGAAGGAGTTTGGGAAAATATTCATCTAGATTCTGTTTCCCCTAGAATGCAAGAAAATGTTCCCATTAAAATTAAAATAGTTTGTTTTGGTTTGGGCAGTAATCTGTTCCTGATAATTCAATTTGAATTTAAAGCTACTTTAATTTTTCTTTAAAGATTTAAAGCTACTTTAAGTTTTCTTTAAAAGAGTTTGTCCGCCATATAAAGTCTTCCATGATTTTCCCCAAGGGAGAAAATGAATAGAAAATGTAATAAAGTCCAGGATTTGTGAAAGATTGAAATACCTATCATTCCTCTAGTATTTTTGTGATTTCTGGGTAATAGCATGCCAAAATTTTGATTTAGTGACATAAGTTTAAGTGATGTTTTCAAGCATACAATGAAGTACTTCTGTCTTTCTCCCACCT
Source organism: Ornithorhynchus anatinus (assembly GCF_004115215.2). Taxonomy (NCBI): domain Eukaryota; kingdom Metazoa; phylum Chordata; class Mammalia; order Monotremata; family Ornithorhynchidae; genus Ornithorhynchus; species Ornithorhynchus anatinus. The sequence continues at coordinate 34,916,138 of NC_041741.1, forward strand.
CCACTCAGTTCTGCCAAACCACATTTTCACCATGTGTTCTAACTGGAATGTTGTTCAGGAATTAGAGAGCATTCATTCAATCACACAAACCTGTTTGAATCCAGTGAAACAATTTTTGCACACGTATGTGGCATCTGACACGGTGAATACTACATCATAACTTTTTTTTTACGTGGGATTTGCAAGAACGCACCACCCGTGTTCCAGGAGTACCAAGTGAACATGCACACACAGAAACCTGTAACTTTGATCCAAAAGTTCCATTTTCACTCCCTTCAGGAACCACCAGTTAGCAAAAGCATCCTAATCAATTTCCTTACCAGATCTGACAACAATTATGTTCAGGACTGAAAGTGAAGATAATACTGCAGACAAGGGAGATGAATTCAGCTTGCCTATCTATAGAAATGGTTTTTGCTTTCAGTCTGGTTACAGAAATGAACCAAAGAGGACATCTGGTTCTTTGAATTGCCCAGACATTCCCCGAATTTGTCAAAGGTGTCCAAATGTGCACTTTGAAGAGAGTCCTCTGATGGATTACTGGTAGAGTTAGGACTAAATTTTGGGGGGCCAATCTATCTTTTTCTCCCCCTCATCTCTTTTTTTTTTCTAATTCAAATGACTCCAACTTCCAAAATAAGGTTAGATGCAATTGACAAAAAATAGTGTTACCTGAATCTGAAATCATCAGGCAGGCAGAAACCCATTTTATAATCACTTCTTGACTTCACAATTTGTTTTTGAAGGTCTTTAGCTGATGTACTATAACCATTGAAGATATAATTAGCAAATAACAGTCTTCCCTGAATGTACATCTGAAAAAATAAAAATTCAATAGTCTTCAGGGCTTTTGAGAAGTAAACTGCTACAATTTTTAAAAATAACATTTTGGTAAGTGAGTTAAAGTGAATATGAACTATTTAGGTCATTGGGTAGAATTCTGACTTTAAGCTTCAATCTGACCACCAGAACTTGTTTGTTTACACATCTTGTCATGATCCAGGTGTAGGTGGACTTATCCTGTATTGACTAGACAATGTCCTGTGCAGGCCAATAGATGGTCACTGGAGTATGAGAACACCTGGTTGTGGAAATGTGTCGTCTCTTACTGAAGGCTGAAATCTAAGTCAAAGGAGATCAAATGCCACTGTGTCCTCCTTTGTGGTAGGGGAACCACATCTCCCAGAATCCTCTGGGAATGAGACCCATCCAGCAAGCAAGACACAGATTTTCAATTCAAGAGGAGAGAGGCCTCAGACTCTGTTCCTTATTCTTCCTCCTAGTGAATTATGCTCTGACAGTCTTGGCAGATGGCCTGTTGCGTGTGGTGAATTGTAAGTAGACATGCCTAAGCCCCAGAAAGCTCGTGTGCCTACAGAAGGTTGTGGACTTATGGAAATGTGTAGGTGTGGTTATCGTGGCCTGTGTATGGATACTGAAGAAGCCCATAATGGAGTGTGAGCATCTGAACCTGCTTTTATTTTCCCCTCTTTCTTTCTCTGGTAGATTAAAGAAAACTGAGTTTGGGGGTTTTTATGGTATTTGTTAAGAGCTTACTATGTTCCAAGCATTGGCTAGGGAAGACAAAGGATAATCAGGTTGGAAACAGTCCCTGACCCATAAGGGGCTCTAAATGGGAGGGAGAATAGTTTTCCAATTGCCTCTAAGAAGGACTGAAAAGGATACAGATGAAGGAAGCTTTCTGGCCTCAGTTTGTAGCCGTGAAGGATATTAGAGAGCCAGCATGACCTAGTGGAAGGAACACAGGACCGATAATCAGGAGAACCAGTTCTAATAATAATAATAATGTTGGTATTTGTTAAGCGCTTACTATGTGCCGAGCACTGTTCTAAGCGCTGGGGTAGATGCAGGGTAATCAGGTTGTCCCACGTGAGGCTCACAGTTAATCCCCATTTTGCAGATGAGGTAACTGAGGCACAGAGAAGTCAAGTGACTTGCCCACAGTCACACAGCTGACAAGTGGCAGAGGCGGGATTCAAACTCATGACTTCTGACTCCCAAGCCCGTCCTCTTTCCACTGAGCCACGCTGCTTCTCTAATATTATAATATACTACTAGTATACTACTATACTAATATACTAGTTCTAGTACCACCTTACCACTGGCCTGCTGAATGGCTTTGGGCAAATTACTTAACCTTTCCATGCCTTAGTTTCCTCCTCTGTAAAATGAGGATTAAATAACTGTTTTCTCCCCTCTGTAGACCGTGAGCCTCACATGGGGCAGGAATTGTGTAGCAAATACTGTGTCTACCCCAAGGCTTGGCAAAAAATACCCTAATTATTGTTGTTGTTATTCCTGAGGTTGGATAACTGGGCCAGGCAGAGATCCTGGTTTTACTACATTGCACTTTATGTCTACAACATCATTTGCACATTGTCTGATCTGTAGTTCTGTAGAACAGACTCAGTAATTGCTTTGGCGGAACTCAGCCTGAATTTTGCAGTTGGGATGTTAAATGTAGTATATTATCAGGAAGTGTGTTTACGGCCCATTTTTTGTTATAGCCCTTGAACAGCTGCAGTTACTCAGCTGGTAGAGTGCCTTTTTGCTTATCTATCTGCTTAAGTAAAGCTGACGAGCTTAGAGTCTTTTCCCTGTAAGTGCTCAGAACAGCACAGTGCTTTTTCAAAGGAAGTTCAGTAATACTGAACTAGTTATTCACGTACAAAGACTAATGAGAAGTCAGAAGCAGTTAAATGGCCTTGCACGGGTTTTTTTTTTAAACGCAGGTTTAACCTCTAGCTGGTAGTGAGTTAGCAGCGATCCAGTAATTGTCTGCAGGATCCACTGTCGCTAGGGGAAGACCAGGGCACTGGGAAATTGTGGTAAACACTGTTGAAATTCAGTATCTTCTAGAGAGATTTAAGTCATCTAGTTTTGAGGGACAGTGGATGAAGGCTAATAGGCACATTCAAATATTTAGGAGAGTGATGGTCTCAGCAAAATCTCCTTGGTCAAACAGCATCCATCACATTTCCATGGTACCTATAGGCACCTGGTTCTCTCTAAGGTGCCTCTGGAAACCATGGCAACCAGAGCACACAATTCTTCTACAGTGCAAAGAGTGTGTTGTTGCAAAACTCTGGTTTAAGGAGAAAGCTCCGAAGACCCGTGCACATGATACCGCTCCTTCAGACACTGAGACTCGTTGTGGACAGAGATCATAACCTCTATTACTTTCTGCTCCCAAGTGCTTAGTAAAGTGCTCAGCACACAGTAAACGCACAATGAAAACCACTGATGGATTGCAACCTGCCATCTCTAGATAGGCTCACGTTATCAGACGAGGGACCCCTAGTTCCCCAACAACCAGCTAGTCAAAATCCAGAGTGAAAATATGGGTGTCGGTGGAACTGAGTAAATTGTAAGCTAGCCCTTCATGGTCTCCAGTAGTCTTATAAAATGGTTCACATACCTGTCTGTCTAATGAATTTTCTTTCCTAGCCACACAACAGTAAGTCATTACATTGAATTTCGGTCTTCAAAGAACATCAGACAAAAAGGCTATCCTGACAATGTTAAAGCTAGCAAATAAAGTGTTTTTTTGTTTTCTTTTAGGATGAATATTACACGGGCCTAGACTAAAATTTGGTCCCATCTCCCTGGCACCTCTGAGCAGAAGATTTGAATTACATCTAGGAAAGAAGGCATGGGGGTGGGGAAGGGGTTGAACTCATCCAGATAGCGGGAAACAAATTCTACCATCAGGCACAAGCAGCTGCTACATGGAGCCAACTCCCACCCACATTGTGCTGCTACTGAAATACACAGTTTGGTCAGAGACATTTAGAATATTGTTTATAAAGGCTGTGTAAACATAGCTTTACTACTACAAAGAAGTTTAGTGGCTTTGATTAATGGTAATTGTTTAATTACATTTTTCCAACAATTTTCTTTGTCAGGAACTAAATCACAGCTTAGTTTAACTAGAGATTAAACAGTGGTCACTAAAATAGGAAATGTGATGAAGTGTACTGGCCTTTGGGCAGAGTAATGGTGGCCTTTTTGATTTGGAGTCAAATACAACAAACAATTCTGTCCGTTAAGCTTTGTGTTTTTTATAGAATGGAAATTTCGGGAAGAAGAGCAATCGGGTAGCCTAATTTTCCTTCATGCAAAGAAACACTTTTTTTTTTAAAGGGCAATTGATTCTGTTTATGTACTTGTGAATATTTTCTTTTGTTCCATTTTTCCACCTTCTTTTCTACTTAAAAAAGATTCCAGCTTTTGATTCTGCAAGTCTAGGCTTTTAACTGAGGAAACTCTGGGATCCAGGACTGAAAAGAAGAAATGTCCAGGAAAGGCAGTACTGAAGAGGAGGGAAGAATATCTGAGCATCTGGTTTAGGTCTACTGGAACCTTTAGGTCACCCAGGGAAAATTAAGAAAAACAAACTTGACATTTGCCCAAACAACAACTAACAACTTTACCTATCCCTAAAGTATCCCAACATTTCAGAATTGGCACTGTTTTTGGTTTGTTTTTTTTGGAGGGGGGCTGATTTTTTGGAGATGAGGGGAGGGGAAAGAAAAGAGTCGTAAAAAAAGTTGGGGTCTTAAATATTCCTTCCAGCTTTCTTATTTGATGAAAATTCCCTCAGTGGGTTGGGGGGAAGAGTAGATCTATAATCATTCATTCATGTATTTATATGGTATTATGGTATAAATATAGTGGAATAATAATAATAATTGTGGTATTTAAGTGCTTACTATGTGCCAAGCACTGTACTAAGTACTGGGGTAGGTACAGGTTGGATACAGTCCCTGTCCCACATAGGATGCAAGTCTTAATCCCCATTTTACAGATGAGGTAACTGAGGCTCAGAGAAGTTAAGCGACTTGCCCAAGATCACACAGGAGATGGATGGTGAAGCCAGGTTTAGAACCCAGGTTCTTCTGACTCCCACGCCCTCATTCTATCCACTAAGCCAAACTGCTTCCCGATTTGTACACCTCTACAAATTATATTTTAAATGACTTAGTTACATTAATGTATATCTTATCATCAGGCTGTAAACTCATTGTAGGCAGGTAAGGTATCTACAAACTCTGTTGAATTGGACACTTGCAAGCACTTAGTACAGTGCTCTGCACACAGTAAGAGTTCAATAAATATTATTGATGATTGTTGATAATGATGATCCAAGCTCTTTTTACAATTTGCTTAACACTCCTTCCTTCATTCATTCATTCAATAGTATTTATTGAGTGCTTACTAGGTGCAGAGCACTGGACTAAGCGCTTGGAATGAACAAGTCGGCAACAGATAGAGACAGTCCCTGCCCTTTGACGGGCTTACAGTCTAATCGGGGGAGACGGACGGACAAGAACGATGGCAATAAATAGAGTCAAGGGGAAGAACATCTCGTAAAAACAAGGGCAACTAAATAGAATCAAGGCGATGTACATTTCATTAACAAAATAAATAGGGTAATGAAAATATATACAGTTGAGCAGACGAGTACAGTGCTGAGGGCATGGGAAGGGAGAGGGGGAGGAGCAGAGGGAAATGGGGGGAAAAGAGGGTTAAGCTGCGGAGAGGTGAAGGGGGGGCGGTAGAGGGAGTAGAGGGAGAAGGGGAGCTCAGTCTGGGAAGGCCTCTTGGAGGAGGTGAGTTTTAAGTAGGGTTTTGAAGAGGGGAAGAGAATCAGTTTGGCGGAGGTGAGGAGGGAGGGCGTGCCGGGACCGCGGGAGGACGAGGCCCGGGGGTAGACGGCGGGATAGGCGAGACCGAGGGACGGTGAGGAGGTGGGCGGCAGAGGAGCGGAGCGTGCGGGGTGGGCGGTAGAAAGAGAGAAGGGAGGAGAGGTAGGAAGGGGCAAGGTGATGGAGAGCCTTGAAGCCTAGAGTGAGGAGTTTTTGGTTTGGAGCGGGGTGTTAGGCAACCACTGGAGGTGTTTAAGAAGGGGAGTGACATGCCCAGATCGTTTCTGCAGGAAGATGAGCCGGGCAGCGGAGTGAAGAATAGACTGGAGCGGGGCGAGAGAGGAGGAAGGGAGATCAGAGAGAAGGCTGACACAGTAGTCTAGCCGGGATATAACGAGAGCCCGTAGCAGTAAGGTAGCCGTCTGGGTGGAGAGGAAAGGACGGATCTTGGAGATAGTGTAAAGGTGAAACCGGCAGGTCTCGGTAACGGATAGGATGTGTGGGGTGAACGAGAGAGACGAGTCAAGGATGACACCGAGATCGCGGGCCCGAGAGACGGGAAGGATGGTCGTGCCATCCACGGTGATAGGGAAGTCCGGGAGAGGACCGTGCTTGGGAGGGAAGATGAGGAGCTCAGTCTTGCTCATGTTGAGTTTTAGGTGGCGGGCCGACATCCAAGTGGAGACATCCTGGAGGCAGGAGAAGATGCGAGCCTGAAGGGAGGGGGAGAGGACGGGACGGAGATGTAGATCTGTGAGTCATCTGCGTAGAGATGGTAGTCAAAGCCGTGAGAGCGAATGAGTTCACCGAGGGAGTGAGTGTAAATGGAGAACAGAAGAGGGCCAAGAACTGACCCTTGAGGAACTCCAACAGTTAAAGGATGGGAGGGGGAGGAGGCGCCTGCGAAGGAGACCGAGAATGACCGGCCAGAGATAAGAGGAGAACCTGACAGTGTTCTCTCCTGGCTAAGTGGTCAGGCCCAAGGCTGGAGTGGGGCAGGGGAGAGGAAGGAGGAGGTGTGAACAGTTGCCCTGGGACCTCTGAGTACAGCAGATTGTGTTCAGCTGGCTGGGGAGGTGAGGGGGAGAGTGGCCACCCATTTGCCAGTCCTGCAGGTAGAGAGGACCAGTAATGCAGTTCTTGGTCCCTTTAAGCTGATTCCCCCCTGTCCCCCAATTCCAAATCCAAAACAAGGTGTGTTTCTTATTTTGGAGGGTACTACACTCAGATAGAATGTCACAGTTTATTCAGAGGGTTTAATGGGGCAATGCAATATCACCTAGGCTGCACTGCAATATTTCTGGCCTAGATTTTCTGAAAGGACTCGGAGAAGAAAGTTTACTCAAGAGATTGAGTCATTTGAAGACTAAAAGCTTGCAAGTAAATTTTAATGAAGCCCAAAGGCCTTTCATCAAGGATCCACTACACTAATTACCAATGCAGATTATCCTCACCCAGTTCCATATGGTATCCTAATATATACCACTGATGTATATTGAGATTAATTTGCTAATGAATGTTTGAAAATGTGGCTGTTTTGTAAAAAAAAAAAAAATCAAACTCACCTTTGGCTAAAAGAACCAGATTTTCCTGAGATCTAGAGAAACAAGGTGGCCTAGTGGATAGAACAAGAGCCTGGCTGTATCTGTACACCCCACAGTGAAAGCACCACGTGTGTGAGGCAAAATTAGAAGTGAGGCCAGAGCTGGTCAGGTTGCTACTGCCTTAGGTCTTTGTTTGCTTTGTCTGGCAGACAGAGTCTCAGTGGATAGAGATGACTTTGTCCTCCAAAGAGGCTGCCCGGGAGTGAGATTTCCCTTGCCTGGCAGGTCAAAGACTGCCTACAGAGCCATTTGGAACGCCTCCCTGATTCTTCTTACCTTTTAGGGTCACATTTTCTGTTCTGTGAGTTGGAGCCTTATTCATTTCGCGTGGATCAACAGTGTCACCTAGTGGATACACAACCATGTCCATTTAAAGGCCATTTGGGGTTGGGAATCACAGGTGCTGGTCCTCGTGGAAATGGAGGAGGCACTCGCCCCCCACCCAAAATTAGCAGTACAGTTTGGGGGGGAAGGCTTTACCTTTGTCCCTACAGCTTTTGGGCAAGGCAGGTACTTGTTCTTCCCCAGTCATTCCTGTGGAATGCATGGGGGCTGACCAGAAGTGAAGTTGCCACTTCTGCCTTCATGGGCAGGAAACACATTGGTTGATTCTGATGTATTGTACTCTCCCAAGCGCTTAGTAAGTGCTCTGCCCATAGTAAGCGCTCAAGAAATATCGTTGCTCGATTGGTCCCTTCCCTCTGGTCCCCACCTAGCAGCTGCAGATCCAGACCGGGCTGGGGCTTCCTCTATCCCTTCTGATGATCTGACAATCAACCTGTCCTCGTGGATAGAACATGGGCCTGGAAGTCAGAAGGACCTGGATTCTAATGCCGGCTCTGCCACCTGTTTGCTGTGTGATTTTCAGCAAGTCACTTACCTCAGTTCCCTCATCTGTAAAATCTGTAAACTTGAGAGGAAACTGAGGCTTTGAATAAGAGCTGGCAACAAAAAAAAGTTTTCAGGCAGCAAATACAATTTGAGGTCACAAAGACACTGCTTCTGATGAGAGAAGTAGTTTCTGGGTAAACCTATAGGATGCACTCCCATTACCAACAGATATATTTTGGGCCTTAAAAATTAGTATGTGTCTTTTAAATGGAAATTGGATTTCATTTTTTTTGATGGAACTCTGATAAAGTGATTCACTCTACTGCAGCGAGATTGATCTACCTTTATGTGTGTTACGAGGTGGTACATGACCCCTTTCTGCTGTCGAAAAAGCTTCTTTCATACTCCCAACAGACTGTACTTCTTTCCTTTAGAGAGGGGGAGGCCCATTTGCAAAATAAAACCTTGAGCATGGGCCTGGGAGTCAGAGGATCAGGATTCTAATCCTGGCTCCACCACTTGTCTCCTGCATGACCTTGAGCAAATTGCTTAACTTCTTGGTGCCTCAGTTTCTTCATCTGTAAAATGGGGATTCAGCATCTGTTAGACTGTGAGCCTGGGACAGACAGGCAATACATCTGTGCACTGTATCTATCCCAGTGCTTAGAGAAGCAGCGTGGCTCAGTGGAAAGAGCACGGGCTTTGGAGTCAGAGTTCATGGGTTCGAATCCTGGCTCGGCCACTTGTCAGCTGTGTGACCTTTGGCAAGTCACTTAACTTCTCTGCGCCTCAGTTACCTCATCTGTAAAATGGGGATTAAGACTGTGAGCCCCACGTGGGACAACCTGATTCCCCTGTGTCTACCCCAGCGCTTAGAACAGTGCTCGGCACAGTAAGCGCTTAACAAATACCAACATTATTATTATTAGTAGTAGTACAGGGCTTGGAACATGGTAAGTGCTTAACAAATACCATATTTATTATTATTGTTATTATTAAGGTTCCTGACTCTTTAATGTTTGTAATTGAGTTGTAAACCAATCTTATGGCATCATTTTGTGTTTATTATATGGTCAAAAGGTACAAGTTGCCTTAAAAGCAATCCACAGGGAAACCTCCGGCCTGTGGAGAGTATAGCCTACAGAATCCCATTACCCCCTGTAACCAAGCAGGTTATGCTCTCCGTTGATAGGCTATTACTTTTCTTACTTGTGCTTATTACACTTATACTTCTTACACTTATTACTATCGAGGGGAAGAGCAAATCCTAATCACTTGGAACACTTGCTTTTCACCCCTCTAACACAGCAGGTTGGATGTTAATTGAGAAAAGGAGTCTTCTGAATATTTGTTCCCTTTGTAGAGAGAGCCAAGCCTTGGGCTAAGTATCTGGAACAGTGATTTGCATACAGTAGGCACTGAATAAATGCTATTGATGATGATGATGATGTGGGAAACCTTAATGAGGAAAAACCCCATCTGTTGGGTGATTAGAATTGGACATAATCACAGTAAGCTCTCAGTAAATGTGACTGAATGCATGAATGAATAATCAAATAGCCTACAACTCTTTTTCTCTGGAGACACAGTGAGTGGCCTGCCACAAGTTGTCCAGAGATATTAAAAATAATATTGAATTCTTAAAGCAAAATGTAGTGGGTTATAGCTATTGAGCATACATACCAAAAACATGCCTGGAGCAGCATTGTGTCTCTGGACCAGGAGTGAGCCTTTCTGACCTCTGAATTCATCTGCAGGATAGATGATATATTTGAGCAAACGAAAAGAATCCAGGCGACTCTGCAGAAATGCAAGAATAATGATGATTTTCAGAAGCAATAAAACATGTCTGACTTACACATATAACATTTAAATCTCATAATTCTGTTGTATTATACTCTCTCAAGTGCTACTATAATGCTGTGCACATACTAAGCACTCAAATACCACTGATTGACTGACTGACCTCAATGAGTGAATTTTCCCTTCACTTGGCCTGCCATTTCCAACATGGTGTCTTATTTCCCACAGAACTCATTTATTCATTCCTAAGTGGCTATAGCTTCTTGGATCTATAGGGGGGTGGGTGTGATGAAAAATTGCAATTTCTACTCAAATCCCACCTATTCCAAGGCAGTATCCCTAATTCACTCCAAGATTTGATCACTAATTATTCTAGTAACCTTCCCAGCTTCTGAATATTCCTGAAAATAATATCTGTGTTGGTCATTTTTTTTCTGCTACTTCATTCTTCTTAGTTTTTCTTATTTGCATTATATGCTTATTTGTCTTCAGATATCATCTGAATTCTTTTAGATTGTAAAGTCATCAAGGACAATAAATTCCACCCATTGACTGATGAACACTTGGACCAGGTTTAACTCATAACCTTTTTCACCGTGCTAAATTTCTCTTTGAATCATAGGGACATAATAAAACTCCCTATTCTACTGGTCCCTGAACTGACAATTTTACAGCTTGACTGAACCTTTTGGAAATTAACATTGTCTCTTGCATGTCCTCTTCACTGTGGAAGGGAGAACGGGTGGGAGTTACAATTACAGATGATGCCTCAAAACAAGAAAATACTAGAGGAATCACAGTTGAAATCAAATTTCTCAAGGAATTGCCCTTGAAGAATAAAAAGAATTTTTCAATTTACTTTTTTGCCATCAACTATAGTTTGCAACATGAGCCAACACCACCAAGGAAAAGAAGATGACTGAAAACCAAAAAGCAAACAAACAGTGCACATGCAAAATTTCACTTTGAGAAGGCTTCCCAAACAAAAAGTAAAGTTAAGGAAGTTGAATATGGCATCTGCTTCTATATGAGCAAAACTAAGCAGACCTCACAGCCCATAGGTGGGTTGTCAGATTTCTCATTTGGAAAGCCAAGAAATAGAAAATGGCTTATGTCAGTCTGAGATCATGTTGGGCAGATCCAATGACAATACTTTATAACATAAATGTAGCATCTCAGAATGGAATGGAAGATAACTGGCTTGCCTTTGTATATAAAGAAAATAGAATTGAAATTCAAAGGTAATCCCCAAATCCCATTTTCACCACTTATTTGAATTTACTTCATCCAACCCACAGGAAATGCCAAAAGTGATTGGTTTGAATATCATCACTCTCCAAGCCTCTTCCCACCTTCACTGCTAATAGGGAAATACATAACCTAGGGAGGAGAGCAAAGAGGGGCTTGCAAATTCCACAACTGGATAGTTGATCCCAGAATCATTGGGAATTAAATGTAAACAAGCCAAACTGTTCATTATTAAATAATATGTTCCTGTAGGCTAAGAGGTAGCAAACTTTGTTTTTAATATGTTCCTATGGGTGAAAAGGGGGTTGAGTTTAAAGTCACAGTGTGCGACCACCTTCAACTCCTGGGCCCCAAACCCCTGACACTGGTTGGTAAATTACTGGTATACTCTAATTGTCAACTGAGTTGGCCACAGCTGTGGTTAAAATGCTCTTCATTTCAAAAGGCTCTCAGATCAGCCCCAAATTCATGTTTTCCTAATGCCTTTTGGTTAGAACCCAGTATGGGCATATTCATCTAGCAACATGTTTGGTTACAGCACAACACAGGGTTGGAAGAAACTGTGTGTGTATGTGTATGTTTGCATGTGCACACATGCAGTGCATGCATGCACATGTGTTCAGTGGTGGACAACCTGAGTTTTCCAAAATACAAGGTTTTGCAAGAATGCAACCCCTGCAATACTGTGATCAAATCAATCAGTTGCATTCATCGATCATTTACTGTGTGCACAGCACTGAACTAATGTTGGTATTTGTTAAGCACTTACTATGTGCAGAGCACTGTTCTAAGTGCTGGGGTAGATACAGGGTAATCAGGTTGTCCCACGTGAGGCTCACAGTTAATCCCCATTTTACAGATGAGGGAACTGAGGCCCAGAGAAGTGAAGTGACTCGCCCACAGTCACACAGCTGACAAGTGGCCGAGCCGGGATTCGAACCCATGAACTCTGACTCCCAAGCCCGGACTCTTTCCACTGAGCTACGCTGCTTCTCAGGCACTTGGGAGAGTACGATATAACAGAGTTGGTAGATAACGTTCCCTGCCCACAACCAGTTAATGTATTACTTGATTTCCAAAATGTGAAGTCAATAAAACTTGCTAAGAAGGAATACCTGGAATTTCAAGATGCCAAGATTATTGATAAGACATTTTCTGCTAAGTAAATGTTCAGAGGTATTTGTGGAAGAGCTCAGTCTAAACTCTGAATGGAAAAAGGATGAAAGAGTTATAAAAATCACCCACCTGCATGCAGGGCATGTTTCTGGTTTTGTTCTTCCGCCTATATAGCTCTTCTACCTCATCTTCCATTACATCTTTTTCTGTTTGAAAAGTGGCCAGTACACAGATGACAGTGATCTGTTCCGGGGAGGACATCTGGTTATTAATAATGTGATCATATTCCAGGTCTGTCACATATGGAATCTGCTGATTGCTGCATTTGCACACCTTCCCTGCCTCTCCTCTTAATGTTCTGCGGAGTACCACTGGGCAGGTCAGGTGAGAGGTGAACCAAAACTTCTCATTGTCATAGGAAAGAGGAAGCCTAGGAAGAGGAAATAGAGAATGGGTTAAACTGTGCGTTCTTAAAAAAAAATGGGGGGGGTGGGGAAACTCCTTTGGATGTTAAGCACTACTTCTTACTACTAGGAGAGAAATGGACACCCTGTTAAAAAACAAAAAAACTTCATGAAGATACAAATTTTAAATAATTCAATCATTTCAACGGTTGAGACCAAGGTTTGGGTTTCCCACTGGCCCTTGGAATTTCTCCACAGCTCCTATAGTAATAATAATAACAATGACATTTGTTAAGCACTTACTATGTGCGAAACACTGTTCTAAGCGCTGGGGAGGATACAAGGTGATCAGGTTGTCCCACGTGGGGCTCACAGTCTTGACCCTATTTTACAGATGAGGTAAATACCATCAATAACGATGACTGTTGAAGAAAAGGAAACAGACATAGATAGATTCAGCACAGCGCGCCAAGCAGAAGCACAGGACGATAGTAAGAAACAGCAGCTTCCAAATGACGTTATTAAAGGCTCACTGAAATGACCACCAAGACTGTCAGGTGCAAAATGAATGGACCAAACTATATTGAATTCAGCTGGGGTTGGAATCAGCTCTGAAAGAGCCAGCAGTTGGGTTCCCTTCACTCATCTGTTGCTCCTAATTTACTACCACCTTAAACTCAACTATACCTAAAACTGAACACTTTACCTTCATTCATAAACCATTTCTTCTACCTAACTTTTCCATCACTGGCAAAATCATCACCTCTTTGACCCCTTTCTCTCATTTACCGTCCACATTCAATCGGTGGTCTAAGATCTGCTGGGTTTTCCTCTATTTCACATATTCACCCCTTAACCTCTACCCTCACAACCACCCATAGTGCACATTGTTCACCTCCTGGACTCCTCTATCTAACCTTTCACCTTCATGGAACTGCAGGCATCGTCTTTTTAAAACAGTGAATGGAGGCACATCACTCCCCTCCTCAAACATCTCCATTAGTGTCTGGTTCTTCAGAAAGTAAAATAAAGCACACTGTAGACTTCAAGGCTCTTTCTCCACCTGTTAACTCTCTCTTGCCCACCTGTTCCTTTTCTCCTGCTACATACCACTTTGTGCTCTTTCCTCCTTCCAAGTTAATCTTTTAACTGGGCCTTGCTCACAACTGTCCTGAATCTGATCAATTGCTCATGCCCAGAATGCCCGACCCATTCTGTTTCATTAAACCACTGCCCTTTATTGTTTCAAAGTTCTCCAGGAAGTCAACTCCTCCAGAGGCATTTCTTGACTGATCTCCTTCCTGGTAGGTCATGCCATCCCAACAGCCACCTTGGAACTTGGGAATGTATTTGTTTAGTTTTTATTTAGTCACTTGTTACTTTTCCTTTTTTCTTTTACCTACTGTACATTTTATGTTCAGTAACTTGTGTCCACATGATTTCCCATTAGATTGTCAACCACTTAAAAGTAGGACTTATCATATTTCACTTTGGAGAAACACCTAGTTCAGTGCTCTCCCCATATGAGGGTAAACAGGGATGATTAATGTGTTTGTGTGTAATTTGTACCTGTACTTTTTCCCAGTGGTTACTACAGTGTGCTGCACCCAGAAACAAGTACTATTAAAGTGCTTAATACTACTATTACTAGTAAAACATTTACTTTTGGCTTTTGTTTTCTTACCCTGAAATCCAAGAGCTCTGGAATTGAGATGTGTACATAGTTAGAGTTGTCTGAGGCACAGTTAAGTGATCTGGCTTGATACTGCTCTTTGTGAGAGAGGAAACTCTACAAAAAAAAAAAAACCCAAAAACCTAACAGTTATTAATTCACCTGATTGGGATCCAAAATCAATGCCCACAAATAACCCACCACATTTCAGTACAATATTTTGATTCTCATGAGTAAGAAAGGATATGCCATTCTTTTCCAATCATATTTATAGCACACTGTTCTAAGCATTTGGGAGAGTACACTATAACAAATTTGGTAGACATGTTCCCTGCCCACAAGGAGTTTATAGTCTAGTTTCCAGTGTAGGAGGACTATTTGATTTGGATAGGAAAACTGGATGTGGATACTTAGCTGAATGTCCTAGGACAGTTATATCTTCAGGGGTATTTCCAATGATCCCCAAAGTCAGGAGTCCATGCCCAGTGACCTCCCCTTGGGTAAGTGCACAGCAGTGACAGGAGTGGAAGGGGATAGAAACAGACAGGAAGTCAAAGGAAATGGAAAAACTTTGGCCCCCTCATCAATCCATCAATCAATCAATGGTACCTATTGAATACTTATTCTGGGCAGAGTACTGTACTAAGCACTTGGGAGAGTAGAATAACAACCACCAGATAGACAGACCTCAGGATCAAGGTGAGATCAGGATTCCTGCTGCTCTTTTTGGTTCAAAAAGTGAACACTGATATCCCATTCAAAACAGTGGGCTGAAAATAATGCAGACTCATTCTGAATTTATGGAAGTTGAAGAATGTATTTCTTACCTGAGGGAATGAGATCTGATGCTGGTCTCCGTTGGCATATTCCGAGCAGAGGCTGGTTGGAAGCAGTCCATCGGTTGTCGGAGGGAGTTCCCTGCTTCAGGAACCTCAGTGTCTCCAACTTTTTCTTCTTCATTTTGTACCATAGGTGCAACTGGTAGTGCCCTTACTGGTTGGACTTTGCATTTTCTAAGAATTCCTTGTGGGACATCGGTAATTCGGGAAATCTGAGGGGATCCTATGCCTGAGATGTAGTCAAAACACACCACTGAAACACCCAGTGATAACCACTTTGGCTCCACACTTCCTGCAAGCCTTCCAAAATACATACTGACCTGTCTATTCATGAACACCAACATTATGTCCTTTCTTCAGATTTGGGCCGTTAAAGGGGAGTTAGGTGTGGGCATAAACATTAATGGTATTTATTGAGTGCTTATTATGTGCACAGCACTGTATGAAGGGCTTGGGAGAATACAACAGAGTTGGCAGACACAGTCCTTGCCCACAGCAAACTTACAGTCTAGATGGGGGAGACAGACATTCTATGACTTATATAACCTATGATCAGGGCTTATGAGGGCCAACATTTTAATTTACTGACATTAGGTAACAAAGAGTAATTCCATAACAGTAGTGGTAGTTTGTATTAAGCACTTACTATGTACCAAGCACTTTACTAAGCCTGGGAAAAAATTTGTGGGTGAGAATTAGTGATGATCCCTGCTCCCTAGAGGCTTGCAATCTAAGAAGAATGGGAGAGGGTTACGAGTGACATATAAGAAAAGATGAAGCAATAAAAACACAAAAATAGCATAAAGGACAAGGAAAATGCTAAGTACAACTGCAATAGTCTTCTGTGGTTATAGGAGCAGACTCCCTGACTCCATGAGATGGACAATAACATTTCTTTTTCTCTGAGTAAACAAGGGAAATGAAGTGTCTCCATTTCCCATATTCCCCATCAGACAGTTATTTGAGGCAGGAACTCTACTCTGGGAACTTTGGCAGGGACAATAAGAATGTTATCTCCTGTACCAAGTGAGCCAAAGGAGATTTCTTTAAAATGACTGACACATAAATAAATGCACTTTAGGAAGTGGTTGGGCAGGTCCTGTACACATAAATATTGCAAAGTAGAGTGGGTGACTGACCAAATGCCAGGCGATAGTGTTTAATCCAGTCGTCGACAATGCTCCTGATTTTTTTTTGTAACTTTCTTAATTCTCTTATGGCACTGCAGTCATTTACAAGGCTTCCATCCACTTCTGGTCTCTCTAATGTCTTCACTGGTTCTGAATGGTCAGATGACTTTAAGAGAGAAAATTAGGATGAATACATTTTGTCTCCTATAGTATTGCTGCATCAAACAAAAACTTCTTCCCATCGGCTTTAAAGCAGTCAGTCATCTTGCGTCCTCCTACCTTACCTCAGTGATCTTCTATTACAGCCCAGACCACACATTCGCTCCTCTAGCACCAGCTTCTGGAACTAATTCCCCTTCCATGAATGCCATACCACCACTCTCTCCCCAACTTTAAAGCTTCATTGAAATCACATCTCTTCCAGGAGGCCTTCCCAAATAAGCACTCCTTTTTTCAACTCCCTCTCCCTTCTGCATCACCTATGCACTTGGATCTGTATCCTTTATGCCACCTGATATTCACCCCATCTCAGCCCCATATTACTTATATAAATATCTGTATTTTTTAAAATTTAAATGTCTGTCTCCCCTTCTAGACTGTAAACTCCTTGTGAACAGGGAATGTGACTACCAACTCTATTGTATTGTTCTCTCCCAAGCACTTAGTTCAGTGCTCTACCCATAGTAGCGCTCAATAAATATTCTTGATTGATTTATTGCTTGCCAAAATACCTATGACAAAATTTTAAATACATCACTGACTTTGAAAGCCTCCTTTCAAATCAGTTAAGGGCTGCAATTTGAGAAATCATCTTATGAAGGTGAAGTCTTCCAGTGTCATGAATACGAGTAAGTGATGATGCCCTTTATATCTGATTAACTACAGTATTTGCCATTCTCCCCTCCAAATCCACCAAACAACTCCTCTTCCTATTTTACCAATCCTCCTAAAAATCTTTTTCCATCAGGTGCTTTCTCTGATTTCTCCCTATGTGCTTGGTCGTGTCATCTCATCAACCTATGGTGAAGCAATGTGGCTTAGTGGAAAGAGCACGGGCTTGGGAGTCAGAAGATATGGGCTTTAATCCTAGCTCCGCCACTTCTCTGCCGTGTGACCTTGGGCAAGCCGCTTCACTCTGTGCCTCATTTACCTCATCTGTAAAATGGGGATTAAGACAGTAAAACAGATTAATATAACCTGATTAGCTTGTATCTACCCCAGCGCTCAGAACAGTGCTTGGCACAGAGTAAATGCTTAAATACCATAATTAATTAACCTCCTTAGCCCCCTTGTTTGATTATTCTTCCTTGTTAATAGGCATATCTATGCTCTTACTCTTTTACCTAGTCTATGTTCATAATTTGTGCTCATCTGTCTTTCCCATTAGATTGTAAACACTCCCAAGGGCTGGGGGATATTTTTTCTACTGTGTACTCCCACTACCAAGTAATCCTCTGCCCAAAACAGATGCTCAATCAATGCTGCTGCTAAAATGATCATATAGAGCAGCACTAATAATTTAGGCCCATGAGCCAGTATGTCTATTCTAAAACACTGCAGTTCAAAGACAAAGTGGGAATCCACAGGGAATCCAAGGGGAAACCATCGGGAGTAAAAGGGGAATGTCACTGAGGGCGGGGATGGCAGTTTGCAGGCTGCCTGGAGATCCTCCTCAGACCAGTTTGAGATGCAAAAACACAGGCAACTTTAAGTCTTTCATCTAGTTTGTAATCACAGTTTACCAGAGTCCCATTAATTAAATCAATCAATGGCATTTATTGAGTGCCTACTATAGGCAGAACACTGTCCTAAGCGCTAGGGAGAGTACAATGCAACAGAATTAGCAGACACATTCCCTGCCCATAACATTAAAGCTTCCTTTCTAATAAAGTGTTTATTGATTTAATGTTAATAACTTTCATTTCTGTAGGATTTCTAATTGACTCATTGTGACATTTGTCTTTTATCTGTGAATGCCAATTGACATTACTCCATTCTGGTTATATCCTTTTGTGGAATTAAATTAAATATTTTTAAAGCAATAATTCTCAAAAGACCTGTAATCTCAAACATTTAAGTTGTTTCTGAATGGCTAGCATGGAAAACTAGGAATTTTCCATTTTCTAGACTCTAACCTCATCATGGGCAGGGAATGTGGCTGCCAACTCTGCTATAGTGTACTCTCCCAAGTGCTTGGTGCTCTGCACACAATAAACACTGAGTAAATGCAACTGATTAATTGATTGATCAATAGGGTCACACACCAGGCAAATGGCAGACCTGGGATTAGAACCTAGGTATCCTGACTCCGCAGACCCATGCTCTTTTCACTTGGCCATGCTGTTTCCCATCTTCCCTCCCAAACTCTGGGATTGAGAATCTGCACAATAAATGCCTGCATTTGCAAAGAGAGAACTGGGTACTAAATGATGCTTTATTTGGACCATTATGACAGGCTTAGTTCTTAAGCACTTGTTCAAAATACTAATAATAATGGCATTTATTAAGCATTTTCTATGTGCCAAGCACTGTTCTAAGCACTCCCCTTCTTCTCTAGCAGATGAAATAGCAAAGGAGGATAAAAAAAATTGCTGTGATTGTAAACTGGCTGAGCTACAGAAATGCTTTGGTAAATTCAGCATAAATTCAAATTAATATAATAACATGGGGAAATTACTGTCAATGTTTCTGCCTACTAGTCCTTCTCTTGTTTCAGCTTACTAGCATTCCCTCTTTGTTTAGGCCTACAAAATTGGAATAGTTGATGTCAAACAGATTTCCGAGAAACTGACAAACTGGAAATAAATGAAAGAAGGAAACTTTAGATAAATATAAAATTTTAAATGTGGCTTTGTGCAAACATCAAGTTTCCATTTATTTAACACTTACCTCTTGGTTAGGCTTCTTTGCTTCTTTTTCTCTTAATTTCTTTCTGTTTAGTTTGTGTACTTCCTTAAGTGATTTAGGTATAAATTTAACACTGGTGACTACCTGGTCCTGAAAAAATAAAAATCTGTTTTAGACTGAATGTTTCATAGTTACTTAAAAACCTTTTAGTTTTTAGAGGGGATGATATCTTTACCCAGCACAAAATACACAGATACAACATAACTGGGAGATAATCGTTGCCATGGTTCTCATCAATAGTCTTTGATGAATAATATAGTCTTTCCCAATCTTTTCACATGGCTTAATATTATAATAATGCCTTTGTTCTCACTCAGTATTCGGCACTCGCATACCTTGATAAAATCTCATGGCCAGAGGCGTCACGTCAAACCTGAAATACATACACACACACACACACAAACACACGCGCACACACACACATTTGCATATATCAAGGTACCTGAACTTATTTTTAGTGACTACTTATAATCCACTTATCCATACCAATTCAGAAAAAAAGTTCTCTGAAATTTAAATAATGGTTTTAATCAACTGTAAAATGTCTATAAGGTAGACCTTTAAAAGTATTGGAGAGACTTTTGACATCCTCTTTTTAAGTGTTTGCAGAGGTGTCAGAAATCCAGGTCATATTGTATGACTTCTTACAGACCTGAAAAGAAGTTTTCGCAACGTACCACTTCAAAGCATGGAGCACCTGAATCTTGAGCTGTTGCCACAGACAACTTTAAGCTTTCACCCTGCCACTTGTAGAACAAATCAACAGCAAATCGCCCAGCAATCTTCACTGTGATATATTTATTAACCTGGGATCAAATAAAATAACTTATAGGTACAGTAGACCTTATTCTTAAAATACAGGCGGAAATAGAAATCCAAAATCTGGTGGTCTGCAGTGGGATTTCTAATTAGACATCTTACAGAATCCATCTTGCTAACACTCTCCTGGACCGCCTGAGCATTTCATCAAGCAGTGAGCTTTTAAGACAATAGTTAGCACTCAATCAATTAGTCAATACCAGTATTGTGGACTTACTGCGTGAAGACCACTGTACTAAATTGTACAATACAATGGAATTGGTAAAAATGATTCCTGCTCTCAAGGATTTTGTTATAATCTCCAACTATTCTTCCCACTTTGCTTAAATCATCACCTAAAAACTAAGGGGAAAGGTATTTCCTGAAACCCTTAGAGGTAGTTTTCGAGGCAACTTGTTTTTCTGGTTCTAAGAATGAATTGTGATCGAATACCAAAAAAAATGTTAAAACAGAAATCCATAATCCTACATTTTGCAATTTTATCAGTAATAAGAAGTAAAGTCTGACAGTTCTTACATTCCAAGAGCATGGGTTGAGCTACTCTAATCCAGCCTGGCTTGCGCTATAGTTCCAAGGTGTGCTGTGTTAAAATAGTTTACTGAAACATCTGAAAGAGAAAGGTGTCTCTATTGCCACCATCTGGTAGGTCATACCCTAGTAATAATAATGATGGTATTTTTAAGCACTTACTATGTCTAAGCACTGTTCTATGCTATCTGCCTTGCACACCTCAACTACACATAGGTTCTAAAATCCCAGGAAGGGAAATTTACAAATGTCATCCTCTTGAACATTCCTTCTAAATCTTCTGCTTCTATTGTTAAATTGCAGCCATATTTTATACTGTACAAACATTAGCGCTGCTGTGATTACTGATAGAGAAAAAAATGAAAAAAATCTTCTTTATGGAGAGGATAAAAAGAAAGCAATTTATGCATTAATTTAGTAACAACTGACAAACTAAACCAAAACTTTTAGGATGAGAAAATGACAGGAATTCCAACTCTGGAATGCCCTGGGAAAATTCAGTGCCTATTCCTTCGATCAGCATCCCCTGCAAAATAGGGGATTCCCAATTCAAAGAAGTGTTGGAAAAATTAATTAATGACTGTCAAATGCTCTGAAGTTTAACACCTTCATGGGAAAACTGTTACCTTAAATTGATTAAAGTTGAATCAGCTTTGAAAAAGAAAAGTATGATCATGAGAGCAAATGCAATGTTTTAAATCTTTTCTGAACATCTGCAAGTTTATAACACATTAAAAAGCTCCATGTAGAAAAATAACTCTAATTAAAAAACAACTACTGTAGGCAATGAAGGACAGCTTTGTTGTCGACTTCACCCATACACTTCCCTAAAGTTGCCAGTTGAGGTAATCTGAACTGAAGACATAATCTTCTTTGTGGCAATTGGCTCTTTTTCTGTGTCAGTGCTCATACCCACTCTGTTGCTAAAGGAACTAAACTACCCACGACCGATCTTATTCAGGTAACAAGTTACACAAAAGCGTGCCTGATTTGAAAATGGTTCACACAAACAATTTACTTTCTTAATCTAAACTGTTAAATGACATTTTTAAAAGCAATTGTTTAGGGTATTCATTTAAAAGCAAAATTCCCTTAGAAAGGGAAAAGTAGGCAAAGGGCAATAGAGATTTAATCTTTGCATACTGCTAAACTAATACTGCCCCACTAAAAAGTGACTTTGTTCTCCCTAGCAGTTTTTCTGGATCTTGAAAGGAAAAATGGTAGGTAGGAAAAGGGGAGAAAAAATCAAGAAAATGAGAAACTGTAAAATACTTTTATACCTGAATGAAAACCGGATCATCAAGCTTTCCCACTCGAGGCCATTTCCATTCTCTCACGGTTTCTCCTCTTCTACTAGTTAAAACACCTCCCCTCCGATTAAACATCATTGCTATTATTTGACTGCAAAAAAATGAGAAAAATGGGCTGTTGAGTGCATCTTAATACAGTCAAGAAAAATAAAGAACTTTACACTGGTCATAGTGATAAAAATACAATAGGAAAGTGTATGGTCAAAATGGGGTTATTGATTATATTCTTAGCACTCATACAGAGATAACAAAAGTATTTAAGTGCCAGTGGGGGTTTATGTCCTTTGTGCCTCTGTGTCTTCACTACAGATTCACTACAGACTACTGTGTCGGGACAGCTGGCAATCTGTTTGTATAGTTGAGCCAGAGTTTTGCAATAATCCCAATAAAGAAGGCCATAACAGATGGACTATTTGCTCAGGGCCAGGATGGGTTTTATCTAGGCACCATGATTATTCAATACCAGCTCCCACATAGATAAATCAGTAAGGATTAAATGAAAACCCTGAATTGAGAACTGCCGTCTCATCTCTTCTTACAGATTCTATCCCCATAAGAAAATCCCTCAGTCTAACAGATAACTAAACCAAAACAGTAAGAAGAAAGTCAAGGAGATTAGCGATCCAGTTCAGACCTAACCCAGAGTTTCAGAGGGGCACTTAGTTGGTATATATTTGGGGAATTTGTTTTTTTAAAGGTGCTATTTAAATTCAAGGCTTATTACATTGCTGCTGTTGGAGCCATTATATCCCTCAGTGGTTTTAAAATGTCCTCTTCCCTAAATGTCTTACATTGTCCATTTCACTGTAGCATCTCAGTGAGGGAATAGGTGAAAATCTTCATTTTTCCTCAGGTAATAGACAAGAAAGGTGTAAAGACCTGGCCAGGTCACTTAAAGAATCAGAAATCAGAGTCTAGATTCCTGGTACTCAATCCTTGTTCTATCTCATAAACAACCTACCTCTTCCCTGAACCTTGCAAAACTATACTGCCCACTGTTTTTGTTTATATGAGAGAAAGTGAGGGGGAATAATAATGATGGTGATTATAATATTGGCATTTGTCAAGTGTTTACTATGTGTTAAGCAATGTATTCAGCATTGGACTGATGTACTAACCTTGGGACTGTAAACTCATAGTCTGGGAATATATCTATCAACTCCATTGTATTATACTCTCTCAAGTGCTTAGTACAGTGCTCTGCAGATGGTATGCACTCAATAAATACATTTGAGGATGAAGATGATGGGATAGATACAAATTTTAATCCCATATGGGGCTCACTATCAAAGCAGGAGGGAGAACAGGTATGAATCCCCATGCTTTACAAAAATAAGCACTCACTAAATACTATTGATTGATACAGAGGAGGAAACTGAGGCACAGAGCAGTTAGGTGACCACCCCAAGATCACATATTAAACAAATGTCAGAGCCCAGATTAGAATCCAGGTCCTCTGACTCCTAGTTTCATGCTCTTTTCACTGTCATACTGCCTTTGAGCATCTAGCCAGCTGTTTAGTCAATAATAAAGCAGTCAATAGAATTTATTTAACATCATGTGCAGAGCACTGTAATAAGCATTTGGGAGAGTACAGTAGGTGCAGGAGACATGATTCCTGCCTATGAAAAATTTACAATCTAATAGGGACATAGATATACTAATTTACACTTAGAAGGAAAAAGTGTTTTTATAAGCTCTTTGTGGTCAGGGAACATGTCTACCAACTCTGTTATATTGTTCTCTCCCAAGCACTTAATATAGTCCTCTGCACACAGTAAGTGCTCAATAACTGTGATTGATTGATTAATAGCAAAGTAGGTAAAATGTTAGATCCTTAAGATTCTAATTAACTTATACCCTTAATTTTGTAATAAATATGATCAGTTGATTGATTAATAGTAAAGTAGATAAAATGGTACCCTTAGATTCTAACTAATTAACTTGTACTCTTAATTTTGTATAAGCTTGAAATGAGTAATTTTCACATTCGGAACATTTTTTTGGCAAGTTTATGGCCTTACCTGAATTCCAACAAAAGGTTTATTTCAACACCAGTGATGTTTATTTCAACACCAACACCAACACCAGAGATACACCTCACCTATTATTTCTTTATTAAGTAAGTCTAGGTTATAATTGTTTCTCTCAAAGTATATGCAAGTGGTTAAATTAATTTTTCTTCCCAATTTAACATAGTGGCATAATATTTACCACTTGTTTAATCTGACTTTTAAAGGGTTTTGTTTGAAACCATTAAGTACTACTTTTCAATTCCCTAGAAAGGGGAGTAGAAGTTATTAGCCACATTTTACAGATGGAGAAACTGAGGAATAATGAAAGGAATAAAAGGCTTGGCCAAGCTCTTCCAGAGAGTCAGGGACAGAACTATTACTCCGTAGCTTCTTCCCCATACAAATGGAGAGGCCAAGCTTCTGGTAACAAATGTTGTCATTTTATAAAGCTACTGGGAGGTTTTTTAATGGTATTTGTAAAGCACTTTCTGTGTGTCAAGCACTGTTCTAAATGCTGGGGTACCTACAAGACAATCAGGCTGGACACACCCTCATGACCCACGTAGGACTCACAGTCTTAATCTCCATTTTACAGATGAGAATTAGAACCTGATCCTCTGACTCACGGGCCCATGTTCTCCCCACTAGGTCTGCTCCTCAGAGTTACAGCAGCTCAGATCAAAATTAAAGTGAAACAGCAACCAACTCCTGATTGATCAACTACTCTAAAAATTTTAATATGTCATAGGCTTAACTCTACCAGTCATAATATCTTAATGTTCCAAAATTTCTTATGAGTTTGAGTGGGTGGGTGGGTTGGTAAGAAAGTGGGTTTGTGTTTTTTTGCTTGTTTAATGAGACATGATATGGGAGTCTATAAAGCCTTTAAAAATGAGTGCTTTCCTAATCCTTCAAATGCTACCGCCTTGTCAGAAGAATACAAGTTCTGGTTGTTCTTTGATGAGTAATCTCGCATCAAAGCAAGCAGGGAATTTCCTCATCTTAACAGCTCTGTACATGCTCCACATGCATGCCTTATAGTCTACCCATAAATCAGGTTACTTGGCTGTATTATGCAATGGATAGCGTCAATGACTATCCATTTATTTTTTATTTTTGACTGAACTGTAGCTTCATAGGTATCAAGCTTAACACAAATTCCACTTCCTTCTACAAAGGCTAGGAATGGGAAATAATCAAAGCTTAGTCTGCTGAAATGTATGTTCAGCACATACAAAATGCTGAAGCTAGCAGAGATATAGAGAGTCCTATTAATGAGGGTAATAAAAAGCTCCTTGCATCATAGATGACCTAATTCTTCTTGCCTTTCATAATCCCAAAATGCTCTCAGAGAAGGTAAGCTGACTATAGACATAAGGAAGAGAATGAGAATTTGGTCCACTGCATTTACTGCTCACAGTGGCATGTTTGACATAAGAGAAGCAGCATGGTCTATGGAAAGAGCACGGGCCTGGTAGTCAGAGGACCTGGGTTCTAATTCCGACTCTGCCAAATGCTTGCTGTGTGACCTTGGGCAAGTCACTTAATATCTCCATGCCTCAGTTCTCCTGTTCTCTCTCTTATTTAAACTGAGCCCCGTGAGAGACAGGGACTGTGTCCAACCTAATTCACTTGTATCTACCCCAGCACTTAGAACAGTATTTGACACATAGTAAGTAATCCACCAAATACCAATAAAATAAAAAAGTTGCTGCCTTATCAAGTTCAAAATAAACATGCAGAGGGTTTCAAAAAAAATCCATACGCCTGCAAAAGTTTTTTACAATGCTCGTCATTTGTACATGTGGTTCCCTACCTGATTTTGGGAAATGTATATCATGCATTTTCTCTTACAAGCTTAAGAGATTGCTGCAATAATTTTGACGTGATCACCCCCTCTAGACAGTAACCTTCTTGTGGATAGGGGTTGCGTTTATCAACTCTATTGTACTGTACTTTCCCAAGCACTAAATACAATGCTCTGCATACAGTAAACACTAGATATATTCCATTGACTGACTGATTGATTGATTGTTGTGCAGCCTCTATCTGGGGCAGCACTTTCAAATATTCACCAAGCTTGTTTTGTGACTCCCACCCCCACTCAGCATTCCATCTAGGAATTTGGGGGTTGGCAGTTTCCTGCCCACACTGAGAGATTATCAGTGTCAAGACAATGGTTACCCTAATGGTGGTGAAATGACACTTTGGGGAACTTTTTAAAATTCCTCCTCCCTCTTCTGTTGACATTATGTTGTTTAGTGCTATTTGACAATTTTAGATTTCTGCCTGAGTTTCTGCACACCTCAGTCTTGATCAATGATGGTCAATTCCAAGCCAAATGCAGCTAAAAACCTTTCTTGAACTGTTGATCCCAGCACACATTTACTTCATAAATTCTCTGCATGGCCTAGGTGATAGACCTTGAGCCTAGGAGTCAGAAGAACCTGGGTTCTAATCCCAGCTCTTCCACTTGTCTGCTGTGTGACCTTAGGCAAATTACTTAACTTCTCTATGTCTCAGTTCCCTCATCTGTAAAATGGGGAATAAGACTGTGAACCCCATGCAGACAGGGTCCGTGTCCAACTTGATTAGCTTGGAACAGTGCTTGACAGATAGTAAACACTTAACAAATATTATTATTATTGTTATTATCA
Source organism: Ornithorhynchus anatinus (assembly GCF_004115215.2). Taxonomy (NCBI): domain Eukaryota; kingdom Metazoa; phylum Chordata; class Mammalia; order Monotremata; family Ornithorhynchidae; genus Ornithorhynchus; species Ornithorhynchus anatinus. The sequence goes on from NC_041741.1 coordinate 34,942,690, forward strand.
ACCCCATCACTCCTAGGTCAGTGCTATGCAGGCTGAGGGCTTTCAGTAAACACTCATAGACAGACTACATGCCCCATTCTTTCCTAGATCACACGTACCTGTGAGGAAAGGAGACACTGCCATAACCAAAAGGAGTAAAGGTCCCAAGCACATCGTGATCCAGTGAATCACTGAATACATTGGTGTACACACCGCCGGCAGGGAGGTTAGAATAGCTCTGGCAGATAGCTAGCTGGCCTGAGGGATAGCTAAAGTCAAAGTCAAGGAGTTAACTTCATGCTTTTAGCTTTCAACTCTTCAAACAAACAGTGAGTGGTCACATTACTCCAAGTTCCCTATTTTAATAGTAACAAAGCCAAAAAACTTGGAGTAGGGAAAGGAGTCGATAATATTTTATTGAAATTGTGAGTTCTAATTCAGCAGGAGAAAGATTGGGAATGAGAAGAACTTAAATATTTTAGTACATAGCTAAAACAATGACAAAGACTATATAAGTTGATGTGACTTTTCAGTGCAGCTACAAATATTTTTTCCAACTGATGATTGATTATAGTTTCTCAGAGTTCTTTTAATAACTAGGCTACAACCCAAGTACAAGGGTGTGATAGGCAAAATGGCAGCTTGGAATTTCTTGGAAGTTGCAGCAAAGGACATCCGGTTCTAACCTGGATCTTGACTTCATGTAGTTTATCTTTGGATATTTATGAATTTAGAATAAAAGCACTTCCTTCATCTATATTGCACTGCTACTGCTAGATCTCTGAGTCTTTCTTTAAAGAGGATCATGAAACAATACAGGGAAAAATACAAACATCTTCAGCGAAATGTGCAAGATTTGCGCAAAGTGGTAAACTATGCTCTTTTACTACTACATAGGCTTTCCAGCTTGAATAAGAACAACTTTCAATGTCTGTATTTCGTCAGCCCTCCCTCTCCCTTCTGAGATTTGTCTGCCAATCTCAACAGTACACTCCATCATCCCTTGGTTATAAACTGAAAGGATATTATGTTGAGGAAGAGCCGTCAACCAAAGCATAGTGGAGTTTATTCAGTGTCGGGTCGGGCTGTTTAATCACTGGTATTTGAGTTTTGTTCTTCAGAAGCTCAATCCAGAAACACTGGGGCCTCTGGAATTTCTTGACAGAGATTTCTTTCTTTGAGTCATCATAGTGGCGAAGAATAACTGGTTTGCTGAATCCCATTTTTCTTAGTTTGTCTTTCTCCCTGTTTCTAACCAAGAGGAGAAAAAATCAGGACTTCTATAAACTGTCAGGATTACATACATTTAGACACACTAGTGACTTCCAACATGGGTCTCTCTCTCTCTAAAAGGGAAATGATCTGTAAGAGTTAAAAGCGCTAGCAGCTGTCAGTTCTTCTGGCCTTCAGGGCAATTCAAGCTGGAAGTTCAAGAGTGGGTAACTGAGAAACAAAGTCAACTTTGTTGGAAAAGGAGAGAAAAGGGGAACAAAAATGCTTCAGGTCCCATCACTGTAGGCAATGCCACGATCCTCCCTACCTCAAAAGCCCATTACTTTGGCACTATCCTTGACTCATTTCTCTCATTCAACCCACATATTCAATCTGTTACCAAATCCTGTTGGTTCTACTTTCACAACATTGCTAAAATTTGTCCTTTCCTCTCCGTCGAAACTGCTACTGCACTGGTCCAAGTACCTATCATATCCCACTTTGACTACTGCAACAGCCTCCTCACTCATTTCCCTGCCTCCTGTCTTTCCCCACTCCAATCCGGACTTCACTCCGCTGCCTGGATCATTTTTCTGAAACACCATTTGGTCCAAGTCTCCCCCCTCCTCAAGAACCTCCAGTGGTTGCTCATCCACCCCCAGATCAAACAGAAACTTCTTACCATCGGTTTTCAAGCCCTCAGTTCATTCATTCATTCAATCATATTTATTGAGAGCTTACTGTGTGCAGAGTACTGTACTAAGCGCTTGAGAAAGTAAAATGCAGTAATATACAGGCACATTCCCTGCCCACAAAGAGCCCTCAATCAGCTTGCCCCTTCCTACCTTACCTCCATTATCTCCTACTACAACCTGGTAGGTTAATTTCACTCAACTAACGCCAGCCTACTAACTGTACCCCAATCTTATCTGCTTTGCCTCCAACTCCTTGCCTGCATCCTCCCTCTGGTCTATGACTCCCTCCCCCTTCATATGCAACACTCTCACCACCTTCAAAGCCTTATTAAATATCAATCTCTAGGAGGCCTTCCCTGATTAAGCCCTCTTTTCCCCAACTCCCTCTGGTCACTGTATCCTCTCAGCACTTGATGTTCACTTCACCCTCAGCCCCACAGCACTTACATGCATATCCATAATTTATTTTAATGTCTGTCTCCTCTAGACTGTAAATCTTTGGGGGCAGGGAATTTGTCCACCAATTTTGTTCTATTGTACTTTCTCAAGCACTTAGTACAGTGTTCTATACAGTAAGTGTTCAATAAATACCATTGATTGGTTAATTGATAGTTTCACCACATAAATAAATTCTGGCTGAGAGCAGAACAGATTTCCATAATACACCGTTTTAAGGGGCAGAGCAATCAGAATTTGGGTTCAGCATCATATGTCTGTAATCCCTGCCCAAACCACAGCCATTCATTGACTATGATCTTTTAATTCAGACTCTTAAACAGTTTAGCTATCTTTTTTCATGCTCCGTTCTTGACATTTGAGGGCCAGGAGGGAGCAGCCTTAGTTTCTCAGAATCATTTTACCAAGAAACGGAATTGATTATTTAATAAAACAGGGTTTCCTGATGATTTCTTAATTCATTGGGTCATCATGTTAGAAAGTTCTAATCAGTACCATCCAGTCTTGATTTTTCAGGAGCTGAAACTCCAATTTGAAGATTATCCAGGCCTCTTGCTGCTTTGCCATCTCCTTCTGACCTGCCCTGTAGTCACATCTCTGCTCCACTTGAAATTGGGCATGAGAAACAGAAGAGGTTACTTTTCAACCTAGTCAATTTTGCTAATGGACCCACCAGTCTAACTGGGTGTTCAAGGACTTTAGAGGGTTCGGATAAATTCAGGGACAAAAGATCCAAACTGGGTTACTGGAGAAGAAAAATGAAAAATATTGAAAGGTAATTCCTTAATGGTGTCATTTGTTGTCAAGGAAGACAACTCTCCCACTGTTCCTTCAAGCAGTCCTTGTTGCTACTCTTGAAGGCAGTACTAGGCTAGATGGACCACTGGTCTGATGCAGCAGAGCATTTTTCTGGTGACCTTTGGCTCAGGCTCCCCAGCTCTAGACTGTAAGCAAGTTGTGGGCAGGTAATATGTCTTTTTATTGTTGTACTATACTCTCCTGAGTGCTTAGTACAGTGCCCTGCACACAGTAAGTACTCATTAAATATGATTGATTGATTGAATGAATGAAGGACAACTCCGAGAGATCATTTCTACTTTGGAGAAATCCTGGGAGGCAGGGATTCTTTCTGAGGTACGGATGTGCTCTATTGTGGGCCTAGAAGATCAGGTTGGTTTAGCTGCATCCAGTTTGAAATAAAGTGGATACAAACCCATAGGGTAACCTGAAAACTGCCTGGCTTTTGTAAGTCCTTCAGACAAGGGAAGCAGGAGGAAAGAGAAGACCAATAAATATTCTCACTTCACTGTGGGCAGGAGACATGCCTACCAACTCTGTTATACTGTACTCTCCCAAGAGCTTAGTACAGTGCTCTGCACACAGTAAGCACTCAATATATACCATTGATTGATTGAATGATTGATATTTCACTATAATTTTATCTAGGTCAATCACTAGGGTGTCAGGAATAAACCCCCTTGTTGTGGGCAGAGAATGTGTCTGCTTATTGTTATATCGTACTATTCCAAGTTTTTAGTACAGAGCTTTGCAAACAGTAAGCGCTCAATAAATACGACTGAATGAATGAATGAAGAGAAATACCCCAAGGGAATATGTGACCCCAAGGACTCAGAAAGATTTCCTACATTTGTATCTGGGCTTGTTGTAGTCTCTCTACCGCACAGACAAGGAGTGCCTTCAATTCCATAGCTTCAGCATCAGAGTTGCTATGCTGAAAGATCCAACCTTAAAAAAGCAAACAAATGAACAATTTGGAGTTATTTTTGCAAAGCCCCTTTAGGAAAGGATATGCACCTTAAATTAACTACTGTACTAAGTGCCCCTTAAATGAACCATTGTGCTGAATTAAATACCAGATTATGATTTGTATGTGACATTAGGGAAACAAATTTGAAACAATATCCCCCTTCTTCTTCACCAATTTGGGAGACACTGCCATGTATACAAGAATATAGTAAGCCATTTTATTGAGAGAATATGAAAATTTCTATAAATACAATTACAGTGAAATTAAACAACGAAAATGAGATGAGAATTGCTTAGAGTGGCACTTCCTAACAGATAAGAATATATGCCCTCTCCCAAAATGGTCTTTCAAAAATCAAAACCACTGGAGCAAACTAAATAAACAAAAACTCTTTAGTCCCTTTCCAAGTATACTTCAGTGTTCTTCCTATTTGAAGATAATGCCACTGACCCTGAGGTTTATCTGTGGGTATGAGGATGGCTGAAAAGACAGAGGGAGATCAGGCAGTCCCTATTACACCACACATATAACAGATTGTTTTCTATTCTGAGATGTGTTTGCTGACTGCAAGGCCTGGCACTGTTGTTATTTTTTTCTTTTAGTCACAGGTAATATTGCCAATTTACTTAAAGATTGATTGTTTTATTTATTTATGTACTTTACAAACAGCATTTGTTAAACTACATGGAGTTAAGAAGGGAACAGGCTAGAAGAAAAATAACACCCAACCTTCCCTTAGGAAGGTTATTTATAATGATTCCCACCTCAGCCCCCATTGGGTAAATTTTAATGATGAAGCGGTCTGAGTTCTCCTTTTAAGGCTCTAGAGGGTTCTGGGATTTGAAGTCTGCAGGCAGATTGTTTCCTATAACTAAAGGGTATTGTATGGAGGAAAACTATGAGGTACATAGCGTACATCTGTAGAATTTAAAGATTCAACCTTGAAGGTTAGGGAGTATTGTCTGCTTCTCTTTGACAGTCACCTCTCATAATGGGACTTTTGAATGTAAATAATCAGAGAAGTAATTGAGGTATCTGTTAAGTACTTTGGACCAAGTGCTGGGGTGTATACAAGATAATCAGATTGGACACAATCCCTGTTCCACACCTGGGCCTCACAGTCTAAGAAGAGGAAAGAACAGGTATTGTATCCCCATTTTACAAAAGAGAGAACTGAAGCAGTAAGAAATTAACTGATTTGCCCTTGGTCCCACAGCAGGTAAAAACCAGGATTAAAACCTAAATCTCCTGACTTCCAGTGCTGCCCTCTTTCCAATAGGCCATGCTGTTGGGAACAATGGTAGGGTTGTTGGTAATTTGAAGCAATCCTGTTTATGGAAGCAAAGATTCTTACCTTTTTCTTCACAGTATTTTGATGACATTGAGAAACGTATTTTAACTGGAAAGTTGGTAGACTGAGGAACAGGACCTTAACAGGAAGAAAGAAGTGTTTTATCACATTGAGGATTGAAAATATTTTATTCTTTTAAAGAGGGCAGATTGAGAAGCAGCATGGTATAGTGGATAGAGCAAGGGCCTGGGAGTCAGAAGGTCATGGGTTCTAATCCCAGCTCCACCACTTGTCTGCTGTGTGACCTTAGGCAAGTCACTTCACTTCTCTGGGCCTGAGTTACCTCATCTGTAAAATGGGGATTGAGACTGTGAGGCTTTGTCCTACCTGATTTGCTAGTATCCGCTCCAGCGCTTAGAACAGTGCCTGGCACATAGTAAGAACTTAACAAATACCATTATTTTATTATTGTTCTCATTATTATTGCTGATGTTTTTCATAAAAGTTATCAGGACTTCATAAAATATGGATTCTTTTCTGATAGGAATCAGCTTCTCTAATCAAAATCTGTTATTTCCTTTGGTTTATGATTTGAAAGATTGCTTAGTTTCATTTATTTTGATCTGCCCCTTGTCTTAGGAAGATTATTTGTACAAGAACATTCTAAAACCCATTTGCAATGCCTCTTCCAACAACAGTACTGTAGGAAGATAAGATTTCCCTTCTTTACAGCAGCAGAAACTACTTATAAAAAGGCCTATCAGAATATTAGCTCGTTTCTGCTGACTCTAGGTTTGTGCTAAACTGCTAATCTAAAAAAGAAACATGTTAATTCATGAAGTGAAATATTTTCCTCACACTGATTGAGAGAGTTGCTTAAAATACTGACTGCATAGGAGACAGAAAAACCTAAAAACAATTTGTGTTTTGTTAAATATACAATGCAAATTAGCAGGCAAGTGAGAATTTTGATAAAGCCAAAAGTTTCATAGTTCTGAATCTCACTGCCCTCTCCACAGGTAAGGGTGGTTTGCACTGGGGAAAAAATTGGGGCAGACAGATTTTTTTTCAACCCGCTGCAAAACTTAATGTCCTTATAAAATTTCTTCCATGTTTGCTGTTTTTAAAAATACAGTTTATTTTTCAATGGTGTGTTGTTATTATGGTATTTATTATTAAGGCATTTGTTACGCACTTCCTATGTGTCAAGCACAGATCTATGCATTAAGGTAGATTCAAGTTAATCATGCTGGATGCAATTCCTGTCTCACATGGGGTTCCCAGTCCAAGTAGGAAGGAGAACAAGTATTGATTCCTATTTTACAGATACAGAAACTGAGGCACAGAGAAGCCAAGTGATGTGCCCAAGGTCACACAGCAGGGTAGTGGCAGACCCGGAAGTAGAACCCAAGTCCTCTGATTTCCAGGCCCATGTCCATTAGGACAAACTGCTCTTCTCCAGCATTTTTATTCCAAAATGACATGAGAAATCAACAGATCATTCGATCCTAAATTTGATAATTTACAAAGCTCTGCAAGCTTACAGTTCTTGAGTCAGCAGCTTTTGTTTCTCTAGGTTCATTCATCTTTGCACCCTAAGAAGACTTTCACAACACAGAGAGCGTGACACCACACTAACCAAAATAACCCACTTTCATGCGTGATTGTTGGGAGGATCAATCAATCAGTGATAGATATTGAGAACTTACTGGATGCAGAGCACTGTATTAAATCCTTGGGAAAATACATTAAAAAGTGGTTAGATGTGATCCCTGCCCAAAAGGAGCTTACAGTCTAACGAACTCTCTGAAAACTGAAAACTCACCATACGGAATATACCGAGCTTGTATCTTTTTTGTTTAAGACCCTTTCTTGGTTGCCTTTTTTCACAAAAATTTTAAAATAAAGTCTAAACCCAAAATTCAAAACCTTCATTTTGCAGATTGTGGCTGTTGATAAATATCTTTCACATAAACAAAGCTATGCTGGGAAAAGTAAATTCCTCTAGATTCTCATATTCTGTGGCATATTAAAAGTGATCTCCTTATTTTTTTGAGTCCATACCTTCCTAGTAAAACATTTCAGGTGACCATATCTCCCACACTAGGCAGGGCAGTCAACTTATTTTTGCGTTCTGCCCCACCAGCTGGCAGATCCAAGGCAGTCATAAAGGGAGCAGCTTTTGGCAGGAGAGAAGCCCCTCAGCCAGAATGGAAATGGCAGCAGCAGCAGCAGTAACACCAGCTGTTTACTGCCACTCTTGAAGAACAAAAGACACTGAACTGACAATACCGCACATTCAAAATCTGTGGATAAATTGTGGCATCTGCATCTTTTCCTAACTGCCACATTAATTTCCCTTTTATAACATGGAGAAACACCTCTAGAGCTGATGGGTAAATTCTACTTACCTTTATTTGCTAGGATTTTTTTTGAGGCATTGTCATGATTACTTTTGTCCTTTTCTCCTCCAATAAAAAGATATTTCTTGACCTGACCTCTTGCATTTTCAGTGACTTCAGGTCTTAGATGTTCAGTTCCCAGGGGCACCTTATCTCCAGTTACTGAACCTCTGCCTTTCAAGGATCTTTCCTTTTTGTCTGCTAAAGTCTCATGCTGTGTTGATCTATAAACAGCTCCTTCAGTAAGTTCTTTCCAGCTATAGTTCACTAAATTTGCAATTCCCTGGGGGAAAGTAATGTGACGGTCAGCAAAAAAATGCAACATCTGTCCAAGTTCCTTCAATATAGCAGAAGAAGCAAATCTGTATTCATCAAATAGGCTCATCGGCAAGTCTGCATCTTCTGTTGTGACTGGAGGAATTTGGGAAGGCTTTGAATCTTCTTCATTGGTTTCTAAAGTAGAAGATGGAATGAGATGTTTTTTCTTCCTGGGAGTTTCCTGCTGAAATAAAACCCCTTCCTTTTGTTCTTCAGACTTCATAAATTTGCTTGGCCTAAAAAAAGAGATCTTGCCCATTTTAAATAGTTTCAATTTAGTCCATTAAGAGTTCTAGCTCTAATGCAACACAACTTGTCTTTTTAATTTTTTTCAAGTTTGTTTAGGTTCAATATCAATTATGATATGGGAAAAATGTAAGCAGCAGCACCAAGGCCTTCATATAATTTTCACAGATTTTAATCAAGTATGTGACATTAGTAAAACATCTGAGAACTATGTCAACTGTTCAGTAAATTTGGCTGCCCTGAGAAGTTCATTAAGATTAGAGAAGAAGTGTGGTCTAGTGGAAAGAGCACAGGCCTGGGAATCCTAGGACCTAGTTCTAATCCTGGCTCTGCCATTTGTCTGCTGTGAGACCTTGGGCAAGTCACTTAACATCTCTGTGCTTCAGTTCTCTCATCTGTCTAATGGAGATTCAATACCTGTTATCTAGACTGAGAGCCCATTATGGGGCCTGATTATCTTGTATCTATACAGGTGTTTAGTACAGTCCTTCAGGATTGTCAAGCACTTAAAACCACCCCACAATTATTATTATTAATTATCATTATTAATATTTTTATTTCTGACCCCAGACAAGGCACTAAACCCCCCTCTAGACTGTAAGCTCATTGCGGGCAGGGAATGTATCTGTTTATTGTTGAACTGTACTCTCCCAAGCACTTAATAAATTCAACTGAATGAATAAACCTCTCTAAATTTCATTTTCTTCATAAGTACAATGAAGAAAATAACATTTGTCTTTCCTGTTTCACAGAGTGGTTGTGAGGATAAATGAGATAAACACACTGGAAAAAAAACATACAAAATCAAAATATCAATACCTTTCTGAAGGAAGATACACAAAAGTAACTAGCTAGAAAGAATAGGATCCATTTTCTCCTAGTAGAGAATTGTCTTAAGTGAAATCTCCTGCCAAAGCTCAAGATCTTGTTGCTTTGTAACCTCTTTCTTGGGAAACTCTCACTTTTAGCCTCATGTTTCTTCATGCTGCCAAAAATATACAGCTAACATGGTGATGTAATCGCTTCACTCTTCCTCACAGTCCTTAGTCTGCTCCTAAGTGCCCTCTAAATCAAGTGCAAATGCACTATTTATGCTCTTAAATGAACTCCACCACCTGGTCCAACCTGACATTCCCAACCACCCTAATTATTCATTTCACCTTTATCCACGCTCTTCGCTCCTTTCAAGCAAAATTTTTATTCATTCATTCATTCATTCAATAGTATTTATTGAGCGCTTACTATGTGCAGAGCACTGTACTAAGCGCTTGGGATGAACAAGTCGGCAACAGATAGAGACAGTCCCTGCCGTTTGACGGGCTTACAGTCTAATCGATTCCAGAGTATAAAATCATAGACTCCAGAGAGCCAAAAGCTCCTTGAGGGATCATATGTCCATCCTTCTGCCTCCCAAGAGGTGAATGGCTAGGCCATCTAGGACACCGATTATTCTTTTCTTAAAGCTCTCTGAGGTGGTGATTCCGCATTTCTCTTGATAGCCCATTCCAGCGTCTTATCACTCTGATAGACAAGCAAATTTTCCTAATGCCTACCCCAAATTTCTCCTGTCTTAATTTAAGCCCACTTTTTTTTTTAATGATATCTGTATCAAGCACTGTTCTAAGCACAAGTGTAGATACCACATAATTATGTTGGACACAGTCCATGTCCCCAAAGTGACTCTTCGTTTTAATTCCCATTTTACAGATGAGGTAACTGAGGTGCAGAGAGGTTAAGTGAGTTGCCCAAGGTGACTCAGCAGACAAGTGGTGAAACCAGCATTAGAACCCTGAGGCTTCTGACTTCCAGGCCCATGCTCTCTGCGCTGGGCCACTCTGCTTCTCCATAAAACTGTTTTTTAGATCATAAGTTTTGTGAATGCAGGGCTAGCTAACTGATTGAGCACCTATTTCCTTGAGCACCTATTTCCTTACATGGAAAATCAATCAACTAATCAATCATATTTACTGAGAGTTTACTGTGTGCAGAGCAGTAACCTAAGCACTTGGGAAACTACGGTATAACAGGGTTGGTGACGTTGCCTGCCTACAAGAAGTTTACAGTCTAGAGGTGGAGACAGACATCAAAACAATTTACTGAAAAGAACAATAATGACAGTCCTAAAATAATCAAAATTCCTTTACCTTTCTATTGTGGCTGCAAAATGAGGACCTGGAATCAGATATTTAAAAGCAATACACAGCTCTTTAGGTATTTTCTTGGATTTTTCTTGTGCTTTAGTTTGCAGCTAAAATGAAAGTGACATTCTGATTGATCAAATAAAAGCACAGAAAAAGTAAAGATCAAAAATCTGCTGAAGCAGAGAGATCTTACCTGATCAAAGAAATACAAGGGACCAATCTCCAAAGCCGACCCCATGGGCTTTCTTTCCATTCTTTCCATTTTTCCTTGTGCCCTGATAAGACAGTGGAAGCAAATTTTATAGATTATGGTTTAATTATATCTGAAGCCAACTAAATATGCCTAATAGCACCTCTGGAATGGGAAAGGTTTCATTTTCTCTCTCAAGATAATTTTGTGCACGTCTCCTCTATCTAAAAAGACCTTCTCTGACCCCACTGTACCATCCAGCTATTGCTCCATCTCCTTCTTCCAATTCTTGTCCAAACTCCTTGACTACATACCTTTGTATTCCATATTCTCTAATTCCCTTTTTAACCCTCCAATAATCCAGTTCTTCCCCCTTCACTCCACCGAGACTGCTCTCTCCATAATCACAATGACACCTTTGCCAAATCTCTCTGATTCTACCCCATCCTAGCCTCCTTGTCCTCTTGGTTGTCTTCAACACTGAGGACTACTACCTTCTCCTGGAAACTTATCTATCCTTGGTTTTCTGAACTCTCCAGGTTCTCCTCATCTCACTGGTTGTTTGTTCTTAGTTTCTGTCTCCGACTCTTCCTGAACCGTCCATTTACTAACTATAGGTGTCCTATGGGAAGCCACATGGCATGGTGGTTACAGCACGGGCCTGGGAGTCAGAAGGTCATGGGTTCTAATCCCAGCTCCACCACTCGTCTGCTGTGTGACCTTGAGCAAGTCACTTCACTTCTCTGGGCCTCAGTTACCTCATCTGTAAAATGGGGATTGAGACTCTGAGCCCCACTGGAGAAGCAGCATGGCTCAGTGGAAAGAGCATGGGCTTGGGAGTCAGAGGTCATGAGTTAGAATTCCTGCTCTGCCACTTGTCAGCTGTGTGACTGTGGGTAAATCACTTAACTTCTCTGTGCCTCAGTTACTTCATCTGTAAAATGGGGATTAAGACTGTGAACCTCACTTAGGACAACCTGATTACTCTGTATCTACCCCAGCGCTTAGAACAGTGGTCTGCACATAGTAAGTGCTTAACAAATCCCAATATTATTATTATTATTATTTGGGCAGGGACTGTGTCCAACCTGATTTGCTTGTATCCACCCCAGTGCTTAGTACAGTGCCTGGCACATAGTAAGCACTTAACAAATTCCTTGATGATGATTATTATTATTTAAGGTACTATTCTGGGTTCTCTTCCATTAGTAATAGTAACGGTATTTATTAAGTACTGTGTGGAGGACACTGCACTAAAGCTCTGAGAAAGATTACCCAGGTGGAAATTAGACATGTTCTCTGACCCTCAGGTGACTCAATCTAAAAATAAGGAAGAATCACTAGATTGCAAGCTCCTTGAGGTCAAGGATCATGTCTACCAACTCTATTGTATTGTGTTCTCTTAAGTGCTTAGTACACAGCTCAATAAATACCATTGATTGATTGACTGGGAATAGATATACAAGGAGAAATGAAACAAAACACTCAGGCAGCATAAAGACAAAAACAAAGATCTCTAGGGTGTTGTGGCTAGAGGAGTAGAATTTCAGGCTCCTCCATGGCTCAGAGTCCACAGTCATAACGACGGCCACAGTGAATGGAACAGCAGCAAGTCACCACAGTCTTCCCAAGGTTTTGTGGTGGCAGCCCTATTGTGGAGATTTGTCAGAATGTACCCCTGAATTTCCATCACTGTAGACAGCTCCACCAGAACCTTGGCATTATCCTTAACTCATCTTTCTCATTCAACCCACATATGTAATGTTCCCAATCCTGCTTACTTCACTGCACCGCTAAAATTCACCCTTTCATCTCCATCCAAACTATTATGCTAATCCAAGCACTCATCCTAGCCCACCTTGACTACTGCATCAGTCTCCTCATTGACCTCCCTGCCTTCTGTCTCTCCCCACTCTAGTCCATACTTCACTCTGCTGTCCAGATCATTTTTCTAAAAAACCATTCAGTTCATATCTCTCCACTCCTCAAGAACGTCCAGTGGTTGCCCATTTACCACCACATCAAACAGATACTCCTTACCACGGCCTTAAAACACTCAGTCAGCTCAACCCCTCCTATCTTACCTTGATAATTTTCTTGTACAACGCAGCACACTCACTTTGCCTAATGCCAACTTCTTACTGTATCTCGATCTTGTCTACCGCCCCACCAACCCCTCATTCGTGTCCTGTCTCTGGCCTGGAATGCCCTCCCCGCTTCGTATCTGAGAGACCATCACTCCACCTTCAAAGTCTTATTGCAGTCACATCTCCTCCAAGAGGCCTTTCCCAACTGAGTCCTCGTTTCCCCCACTCCCTTTCCCTTCTGCATTACCTTCGGACTTGGATTCATATCTTTTATTCATCCCATTCTTATCTGCACAGCACTTAGGTACATGTGTGTAATTTATTTTACAGACTGTAAGCTTTTTGTGGGCAGAGCACGTGTTCATCGACTCTGTTATATTATACTCTGCCAAGTGCATAGTACAGTGAATGCTCTGCACACAATAAGTGCTCATTAAGCATGACTGAGAGGAAAACTGGATGTTTATATCACTGGCAAATACAATAAACCTACACTACTCATGTATTCATTTTCAGACTGGAAACCCCATGAGGAACAGGGATTTTGCCCAATCTGTTTCTAGTGTATCTACCAAAGGTGCTTATCACATAGTAAGTGCTTAATATCATAATGATAACAATTATCATTATTATTATTGCCTATTCTTTTGTCCTATTCTTGCTAAGTCTTATTTTTCCTCTTTCAACTAATTATGAATAATTTATGTGGACTTGTCTTCCCCATTAGACTGTATATTACTTGGGAGGAGGGACTGTGTCTTTAGCTTCTCTTGCATTCTTCCAAGGGTTTAGGACAGTCCCCTACACAAAATAGTTTTAATATATGCATGCACACACAAGCATAAACACAATCGATTGACAAGATTCTTGGGGGAGAAAAAATACTTTAAAGAGCTTTCAAACTAACATATAAACTTTCAAAATAAAACATTTTAGGAGACTTGGCTCAACATTTCCTTTGGAAGAATATTTTAACATAAAGACTACAGCTTTTTGAATCCTCATGCTTTTGAAGAGGAAAAGAAACTAAGGCGTGGTAGAAGAATCAATCCGAGAATGCTGAACCAACCTCCCTTATGGGAAAAATCTTCTTGAGCTGCAGTAAACCCTAATACTTTTAGATGGACTTTATCAGTCATATACAAACACATACATAATCCATATGGAAATGGATGACAAAATCCTCACATTAAGAATTGCTGTTGTTACTGATGCTTCTATTACTTTGTTAAAATAAGAATCACTTTCCTGTTATAGATTATTCTCTTTGACTTTAATGGAGATCACTCTCTTTTAGCACTTTACCCCACTAAAATATTCCCTTCCAATCAAATGAACTCTGCAAATATAAATGATTGAAATAAAAGTATATAACATACCTCGGCAGAAGCTGATCCCTAAAAACAGAACATCTTTAGATGCAAATATAACGTCGCTTCTTAGAAAGAGGGAGAGAGAAAGGAAGCATGTCTCTGGAGACTGTTCCTCAACACAGAGTTTAAAAGGTCTTGTTGCTTAGTAACCTCACCCTTTGAACCTGAGTGGAGTAATCTTTTGCCAACTTTTCCCAAGCTGTTTGCTTTAGCTAGAGTTTCTTTCCTCATAGAAGAGAGATGCTGAAGTGTACATATCTTCCAATAGCCCCTCAAAATAGACTTCCTTGATTATTTTCAACATAGCAAGTACAATTCCTTATGAGAAATAAAATAAGATGCCTATATTTTGTTTACAGCCATAATGGTCTTATAATTTCAAACAGTTTTAGAAGTAAATAGTAGATTCTGCACACTGTCTACTATCTAAGGAAAGTTACACAGATAGACTGTAAGCTTCTTGAGGGCAGGGATTGTGTCTACCAACTTAATTGAATTATCCAGTCCAAGCACTTAGTACAGTGACCTGCACACAGTAAATCCTCAGTAAATATATGAGGTGTATTCCGTTTGGTGGAGGCAAAATGAGTGAGCCTGCCAAACACCACCCCACACTCTGATCTTTAGAAACTGCATCTCGGCATTGCAGTTCAATTGAAGGGGACCTAGGGATAAAGTAGAATTAAAACATTCACGCTCTGTTAAAGCTAATGATTACTTTTCAAGGTGAGGTTTGTCTAGCTCTTAAAGAACGATTCTGGAGACAGTTTATAAACCAGAGTGAGATCAGGTCAGTGAAGTGTAAAGGATATTAGAATGCTGTTTCAAGAAGTAAGATGGTGAAGATTTTTGTTCTCACTAGGAGAAGCTGTGGGAAGGGCAGATAGAGTCTGACACCAGAGAAGAACTAAAGGAGCATAAAGAATCGCTAAAGCTGTAGAGAGACTGAGATAAAGAGAGAATTTGGGAATCAAAGGAGAGCAGTTTTGAACTGTAGACTCCAACAAATTGGGAGGCAATGACACATACCATGTTATGTATGATGGGGTCATTTAACCCTTCAAGAGAGGAGAGGTTTCATTTTTATACAGGACATACAGGAATTTCCCCCTCTCGGGAGTGTCCGATCTGCTTACGTCATATTAACCCCAATTCTTAAGTATAGTGTCTGGCATATAGTAAGCGCTTAGTAAACACCACAATTATCACAGCGAGGCTTCACGGAAAGAGCACGGGCCTAGGAACAGAAGGGCCCAGGTCTGTCACTCGTCTGCTGCGTGACTCAGGGCATGTTACTTAACTTCTTTTTGCCGCAGTTACCTCGTCTGTAAAATGGGGGTTGATTGTGAGGCCCATGTGAGACATGGATTGGGTCCAACCTGATTAGCTTGTATCTGCTTCAGTGCTTAGCACAGTGCCTGCCACCTATAAGCGCTTAACTACTATCATTGAAAAAATGTTACCATTAATATTAATAACAATAGTAAACCTTCCGAGAAGTCTTGACATTACTCTGCCTGCTGTCTCAACTGCCAGCCCTTCCACTCCTCTAGTCCCAAGAGAACACCCTGAGATCTAAAAGAACTGGAAGACCTTATTTCCATCTAGCCAGGGTTATTCTTGACTCTTCGGTGCTATTGCAGGGTAGCAGGCAGCTAAAAAAGTGAGGCAGTTCAAAAACAACAACAAGGTGTCTACGTCTGGATCTTGAAGAGGTCTAATTAAATGAGTAATGAATAGCCAGGGATTTTGGAGGAACATTAGGAGAAGCTTCATTTATAATGGATGGTATATTTAAGGGTGCTACATAAACATATAGAGCTATACTTAAGAGATTCTGAATGAAGGAGTAACAAATTGAATAGTCATGCTGTTGTACGCTATAAGGCAGACTCTTTGTCCTAGTTAGGGTCTTTTAAACTCTGGATTTTAGATTACCTAAATAATGATCTTTACCCAGATTGCATCCTGCTCAGTGATCACGACCCTTTTTGGTGTTGGATTTATTGAGCTGTAATGACAAGTGAATAAATGCAACTAGATCTGTTGATGTCTAAAAATGTGAAATTCATATGGAATGTATCTTTCTCTGGGAGCGAGAAAGGGGATCAGTCAGTGTGTGTGAATAATAAGAATAATAATAAATAAATAATAATGGTATTTATTAAGTGCTTACTTTGTGCCAAGTACGAGGGTAGATACAAAGCAATGTTGGTCCCACATGGGGCTCCCAGTCTTAATCCCCATTGTACAGATGAGGGAACTGAGGGCCAGAGAAGTGAAGTGAGTTGCCCAAAGTCACAGGGCTGAGATGTGGCGAAGGCGGGATTAGAAGCCATGACCTGTGACTCCCAAGCCCGGGCTCTTGCCACCAGGCCACACTCCTTCTCTTATTAATAACGTTGGAATCTGTTAAGCGCTTACTATGTGCAGAGCACTGTTCCAAGCGCTGGGGTAGATACAAGGTCATCAGGTTGTCCCACATGAAGCTCATGGTCTTCATCCCCATTTTGCCGATGAGGTCACTGAGGCCCAGAGAAGTGAAGTGATTGCCCAAAGTCACAGGGCTGAGAAGTGGCAGAGGCAGGATCAGAAGCCACGACCTGTGACTCC
This sequence comes from Ornithorhynchus anatinus, assembly GCF_004115215.2. Taxonomy (NCBI): domain Eukaryota; kingdom Metazoa; phylum Chordata; class Mammalia; order Monotremata; family Ornithorhynchidae; genus Ornithorhynchus; species Ornithorhynchus anatinus. The sequence goes on from NC_041741.1 coordinate 34,959,461, forward strand.
CAAGCCAGGGCTCTTGCCAGTAGGCCACGCTGCTTCTCTTATAAAAATAAAGATGGTATTTGTTAAGCGCTTACTATGTGCCAAGCACTGATCTAAACACTGGGGTAGATACAAGGTCATCAGGTTGTCCCACGTGAGGTTCCCTGTCTTCATTCCCATTGTACAGATGAGGGAACTGAGGCCCAGAGAAGTGAGTGATTGCCCAAAGTCACAGGGCAAGAAGTGTCGGAGGCAGGATCAGAAGCCACGACCTGTGACTCCCAACTGGGCTCTTGCCACCAGGCCATGCTCCTTCTCTCATTAATAACGTTGGTATCTGTTAAGCGCTTACTATGTGCAGAGCACTATTCTAAGCGCTGGGGTAAACACAAGGTCATCAGACTGTCCCACGTGGGCCTCCCAGTCTTCATCCCCATTGTACAGATGAGGTCACTGAGGCCCAGAGACCCACCAAAGTCACGGGGCTGAGAAGTGGCGGAGGCAAGATGAGAAGCCACGACCTGTGCCTCCCAACTGGGCTCTTGCCACCAGGCCATGCTCCTTCTCTCATTAATAACGTTGGTATCTGTTAAGCGCTTACTATGTGCAGAGCACTGTTCTAAGCGCTGGGGTGGATACAAGGTCACCAGATTGTCCCATGTGAGGCTCCCAGGTTTCATCCCCATTGTACAGATGAGGTCACTGAGGCCCAGAGACCCACCAAAGTCACGGGGCTGAGAAGTGGCGGAGGCAAGATGAGAAGCCACGACCTGTACCTCCCAACCGGGCTCTTGCCACCAGGCCAAGCCCCTTCCTTGGTTAGAAGCCACGTGCTTTGGGCTCTTGCCCTGCTTTTGGCTTCCATCTTTGGCTTCCCCTCAGGCCCTCAGCCCCCCCCCCCCCTCCTGCCCCCTCCCCCTCGGGCGCGCGCCAGCACGAGGCCCGAGCGCGCGAGCCGCCCCGCGCGGCCTTGTCCTCCAGCTTCCCAGCGTGCCCCGCGCCGCCAGGCTGGCTCGCGCCGCCGCGAGCCTCCTTCTTTCCCTCGCCGGCAACATGGCGGCCGTGGAGCGGGACCGGCCCGTGGCCGCCGCCGCCGCCCCCCGCGGACACCTCAACGGCGAGCTGGAGCCCGACGACAAGGAGGAGGCGGCCGCCGCCACGGCGGAGGAGACCGCCAAGAAGAAGAAGCGGAAGAAGAAGAAGAGCAAAGGCGCCGCGGCGGGTGAGAGCGGGGATCCCGGGCCCGACGACGGGGACGCGGCCTCTTGCGGACCCTCCAGTGGAGGGGGCCAAAACGGGGCTCCCCCAAATCCGTAGTTTTTACTTCTCTCAACGGCTCAGCCCTTGGAGATTGGAAGCTCAGCAGAGCCGTCGTCACCGTAGTATTCATTCATTCGGTCAGGCGTGTCCCTCGAGCGCTTACGGTGGGCTGAGCACTGTTGTGCTCAGCGCTTGGGAAAGTGCAGTTCGGCCTCGGGGAGAGCCAGTCCTTGCCCACAGCGGGCTCACAGTCTTGACCCAGTCTAGAAGACGGCTGAACAAGTAAACAGGCGGGCATTCAGTATTCGGCCCTGACCATGTGGCAGGCACGGGTCTAAGCGCCGGGATGGACGCAGGAAAATCATAATTTGGGTAGTTGATAAGCGCTTACTATGTGGCGGGCACAGTTCAGAGCGCCGGCATGGACGCAGGCAAACAGTAATTTTGGTATGTTTTAAGCGCTTACTGTGTGCCAAGCACTGATCTAAACGCTGGGTAGATAGAGGGTAATTAGGTTGCCCCACGTGGGGCTCACAGTCTTCATCCCCATTGTACAGATGGGGAACTGAGGCCCGGAGAAGTTAACAATTTTGGTAGTTGTTAAGCGCTTACTATGTGGCAGGCACAGTTCAGAGCGCCGGGATGAAGGCAGGCAAATAGTAATAATTTTGGTAGTTGTTGAGAGCTTACTATGTGGCAGGCACAGTTCAGAGCGCCGGGATGGACGCAGGCAAATAGTAATTTTGGTATGTGTTAAGCGCTTACTGTGTGCCAAGCACTGATCTAAACGCTGGGTAGATAGAGGGTAATTAGGTTGCCCCACGTGGGGCTCAGAGTCTTCATCCCCATTGTGCAGATGGGGAACTGAGGCCCAGAGAAGTTAACAATTTTGGTGGTAGTTAAGCGCTTACTATGTGGCAGGCACAGTTCTAAGCGCCGGGATGGACGCAGGCAAATAACAGTAATTTTGGTATGTGTTAAGCGCTTACTATGTGCCAAGCACTGATCTAAACGCTGGGTAGATACAGGGTAATTAGGTTGTCCCACGTGGAGCTGCTCTCAGTCTTCATCCCCATTTTACAGATGGGGAACTGAGGCCCAGAGAAGTTAACAATTTTGATAGTTGTTAAGCGCTTACTATGTGGCAGGCAGTTCTAAGCGCCGGGATGGACTCAGGTAAATAATTTTGGTAGTTGTAAAGCGCTTACTATGTGGCAGGCACAGTTCAGAGTGTCGGGATGGACGCAGGCAAATAGTAATTTTGGTATGTGTTAAGTGCTTACTATGTGGCAGGCACAGATCTAAACTCTGGGTAGATACAGGGTAATTAGGTTGTCCCACGTGGGGCTCACAGTCTTCATCCCCATATTCCAAATGAGGTAACTGAGGCACAGAGACGTTAATAATAATTTCGGGTTTTGTTAAGCGCTTACTATGTCCCGAGGACTGTTCTAAGCGCTTGGGTAGATACAGGGAAATCAGGTTGTCCCACGTGAGGCTCACAGTCTTAATCCCCATTTTAAAGATAAGGTAACTGAGGCACCGAGAAGTTATGTGACTTGCCCAAAGTCACACAGCTGAGAAGTGGCGGAGCTGGGATTAGAACCCACAACCTCTGACCCACAACCCTGGGTTCTTTCCACTGAGCCACACTGCTTCTCGATTGGAAATCAGATTGGACACAGTCCCTGTCCCAAATGGCTCTCCCTACCTCAATTCCTATTTTATCAGATGCACTGAGGCACAGAGAAGAGAAGTGACCGGCCCAAGGCCACACAGCAGACAAGTGGCGGAGCAGGGATTAGAACCCAGGTCTCTCCGATTCTCAGGCGCGTCCTCTAGCCTTATGCCATGCTGCTTGGGCAGAGAATATCTCTACCAACTCTGTTATATTGTGCTCTCCCAAGCGCCAAGTGCAGTGCTGTGCATGCAGTGGGACCTCAATAAATAACTATTGAGGGAAGTTCGGGGCCCTGGCCAGGTGGCAACTCTGCATTGTACAGCAGCGTATTAATAATAATGAAAATTATGGTATTTGTTAAGAACTTAATATGTGCCAAATACTGTACTAAGCGCTGGGGTGGATACAAGCAAATCAGGTTGGACAGTCCCTGCCCCATAAGGGACACACAGTCTCCATCTTCATTTTGCAACTGAGGGAACTGAGACCCAGAGAAGTGGAGTGGCTTGCCCAAAGTCCCATTGCTGACAAGTGGCAGTGCTGGTATTGGAACCCATGACCTTCTGACTCCCAGGCCTGTGCTCTATCCACTATGTCATGTTGCTTCTCGGTTGTTGTTGGCAGTCTCTTCTGAGTTGGTTGCATTTTGGTGTGAGGGGTAGAGTCTGCCCAGAATCAATCAGTTGTATTTATTGAGTGCTTACGGTGTATAAAGCATCGTCCTAAGTGCTTGGGAGAGTACCAGACAACAGAGTTGGTAGACTCAGTCCCTCATCACAAGGATCTGTGATGATGGTACAAAGTTTCACGTGTACTTAAAGTGTTTCTTGACCCACAGCCTTCGGGAAGAGTGCCACCAAGTCCGTGGTGAAGGGCAGTTATCAATCAATAGTATTAATTGAGCGCTTAGTATGTGTAGAGCTTGGGAGATTACCCTACAACAGAATCAGCACATATGTTCCCTGTCCATGAGTCAGATCAAGTGCCAACGATAATTTTCCTCGTGGCTATATATTGGATCTGGAGCTAAAGCCTCTTAAAGCTACCCACTAAAATGGCTACTTAGCATTTATCAGAGGAACACTTTTAAAATGACTGTTTGGGCCGAGGATTTCAAGAGTCGTTCCCTGACTAAGCCCTCATTTTACCTACTCTCTTCCTTCCCCATTGCCTTTACACTTGGTTTCGTACCCTTTATTCTCCCCACCCTCAGCCCCACAGAGTTAGTGAACATATCTAATTAATGTTAGTGTGTATCTCCCCCGCTAAACTGTAAGCTTCTGGGGGCAGGGATCTTGTCTACCACTCTGTTGTTTTGTACTCTCCCAACCGCTTAGTAGAGTGCTCTGCACACAGTAAGTGCTCAGTACATACGGTTGATTGGTTCTACAAAGTTTAACTTTTAAAGTTCCAGGTTTGCTCGCCACTTGGCATAATATCCCATATATTGATTTTCATCCATAACTAATCAGCAAAATCTGGTTACCGACTATAGTTTTCATAGAAAATGTTGACAAGGTATCTGGAAAACCTTGGGTGAGTCATTCCCAAGTTCTTAAATATTACTGACACTTTATAGCTACCATTTGACTTCATCCCTTTTGATGTCCAACTTCAGTCTTTCATGTGATCAATAGCATTTGAGAGCGTCTGTAAAAAGCACTGAATTACACACCTGACACCCAATAAAAAGTCACAGATGCATCTTATAATCTAAAGCAAGAGCTTTCCTAATTTTTCATTTTGCTCAGAGTAGCTCAGTTTTGGTGCTCAGATGTGTCAGCTGGTGTTTAGTGAGGACCTGTTGTGTGTAGAAAGAATATTGTACTAAATTCTTGGGGGAATTTAGTAGGTATCTCTGCCCTCAAATAATACAAAATCTACTGGGAAGGGTTGGGCAGTAAAATATATGTCAGGTAGGCAGAAGCAGTAGAGTATGAATAAACAGTTCTACTGGAGGCATGAGGACCTAGAGGATTAGGTGATTGGGAAGTATTTTTATTCTCAACAAGATTTTAACAGTATTATTTGAATGGCAGGGCAACAGGAAGCTGAGAAAGAATCAGGAACTTCTGCTGATGAGGTAGCAAAACAGCTGGAAAAACAAGTGCTGGAGGAAAAAGAAAAAGATGATGAAGAAGAGGGTAAGTAAGTCTGGTGCCTAAACTTAAAAACAACGAAGTTATTGAAGTGTGCACATTTCTTTGCTCTCTCACCTTCTGCTTTTAAAGTTTTGTACTATTGAAGAGAAACTTATTTTTATAGTCAGTGTTGTATGATTTGTGGATAGACTGCTATAAATTTGAAAGTTAAAGTTGATGCAACCTTATAATAATGATTAATATGGAATTTAAGCACTTTGTGCCAGGCACTTTACAAAGCTCTGGGGTGGATACAGGCAAATTGGGTCCCACTTAGGGCTCACAGTCTTGATCCCCATTTTACAGATGTGGGAACTGAGGTACAGAGAAGTGAAGTGACACACCCAGGGTCACACAGCAGACAAGAGGCGGGACTGGGGTTAGAACCCAGGTCCGACTGACTCCCAGACTATTCACTGGTCCACCCTTCGTATGGAATTTATCTGAAGCATTAGGCAAATCAAGTGAAAAAGGACAGTAATAATAATTGATAGTTTACTGTGTACCAAGAGCTGAGGTAGAAACAAGTTAGAAACAAGGTCAAGTCAAATATATACATATTTATAATAATTCATATTAGCATCTCCCCCAGTAGACTGTAAACTCACTTTGGGTAGGGAATGTGTCTGTTGTTGTTATATTGTGAATTATTGTTGTTATATTGTGTGTTATATTGTCTCTTGTTATATTGTGTGTTATAATGTGAATGTTGTTATATTGTACTCTCCCAAGGGTTTAGTACAGTGCTTTGCCCACAGTAAGCCCTCAATAAATACGATTGAACTAATGAATGAAAGTCAGACATAGTCCCTGCCCTACATGAGCCTCACAAATTGTCAGAGGGAGAACAGGTATTGAATCCCCACTTTACAGATGAGATAGCTGAGGCACAGAGAAGTTAAGTGACTTGCCTAAAGTTACACAGCAGATAGGTGGCAAAGCTGGGGTTAGAATCCAGGTGGTCTGACTCCCAGGCCGGTGCTCTTCCCACTGTACCATAGTGCTCATAAGAATGGATTTCCGAGCTCCAGAGATTATTTGTGCAGTCACATGGGATGGCAGTGCTCATTTTCTTTCTCATGACTACTTCCCACTCACTGTTTATTTATTTCTTTCATCTTTGGCAAGAGAATAATAAGCTCTTAACAGTAGAGATAATTTGAATTTTTTGTGAAGAGGAGATGAACAGGGATGTTCTGAAGGCCTTGAAAGGTATAGGATGAACATTTAAAAATAAGTAACTTGAACTAGAAAATTGGAAGTTTTATCGTTTTCTCCAAGCCTTGTGTTATGTCAGTGATTTAATTGAAGTTGTGCAAAGTGCGGTTTTAAAGTGCACTTTTTTATGGTCATGTAGGTATTTACCTAAAGTATGTAGTCTCTTAATTATTTCAGTCTTCTGATTTCAATGTTTGTGAATTTTTCAATATCTGTTTCCCCTATTAAAATGTAAACTTCTTGTGAGCAGAGGTCATGCCCTCTGCATCTTTGATACTTCCCAAGTGCTTAGTACATTTAGTATGTGGTCAAAAAATGCTGTCGCTAATAGTACTACTAAGTGGTGGTACAGATTGGCAGTGGCAGAGTGCTTTTGCTAATTAAATTAAGATCCGGAGGCTGGAAGGGGATTTTGAGCATGGCAATGGGTAGATTAGATTTAGATATAGACGTGTGGAAATCTGGTGGGAAACCCTGGGAAACTTTAAATGGGCTACTTGCTCTGGCATCTTTTAAAGGTTTTAATGCAGTTTTAATGTAACATTTTGACCTAAACCACCACATTAGCTGCTAATTGTACATGAACACTGTTGCATAAAAGATAGATGCAAGTGGGGATAATTTAACTGGTTTGAAAACTATAATGGAGTAGTATGCCTATGTAATTTTCCAGCAATTTCATGGGACAAGGAAACTTCTTTGAGTCACTTATTTGTAAGATCCTAGATGGCTGTTGTGTGTGTGTGTTTTTATTTTTGTTCCCTCCTCTGCCTCCCTCCTTGTGGATACAGTGTTATAGTCAAACTGAAAGAAAACTATTACCTGTGATCTCTATGAGTGACTGATACCACTGAAGCCTGTAATATATTTCTTGGTCATAGTAGGCAATTAAATAGTAGGTAGACTAAATTAATCATCCATTTTTGTAATGTCTGTTTTTCACCACTGCTGATAATAAACAGCTTTTGGCTCTGTAGTGAATAGTCAACTCGAAGGTCCAGAATTATTTTTATGTAATCAGTCCTATTCTTGGCACTAAAGTTACTTTTTAAAATTTGCCGCCTCTTCTATGGAAAGCGCGTTTTATCTGAGTTATTTCTTTTTGCTGACATTTATATAAATTGGTTATTAGATGGAGATGGTGATGGAGATGGAGCTGCAGGAAAGAAGAAGAAGAAGAAGAAAAAGAAGAAAGGACGTAAGCGTTGTCTAGTTTTATTCAGTTAGCTGAGGGCATAAGGAGTTTAGACTTGCAGAATATGTGTATGGCTTCATAATTCATCTAATGTACTGAAAAATTAAGATTCCCCAGAAATTCTGAATGGTGTAACCCATTTTAAATCAATCCATGGTATTTATTGAACTCTTACTGTGTACAGAGCATCTTACTCAGCACTAGGGAGAGTAGAACAGAGTTGGTAGACATATTACCTGCCTACAGGGAGCTTAAATACTAATGTTTATCTCCCAGTGCTACTCTAGTGTAGCCAAATAAGTAAATTTAGGAGACTTTGTTAGTAGAAATAGAGGTTGTTATTACTGTGTACCTGTGCTAAATGCTATCCACAGTATATTAATGTAGTCTTTAAAAATCTCACTATTTCAGGTAGACTTTATAATGCAATACCCCAGGTAACTGTATAGGGAATTTCACTTTCACTTATCCCTATTATCCTCATAAGATTTTAAACTCCTTAAAGGCAAGACCCAGTCTTTTACTGTATACTTCCAAGCACCTAAAGAAATGCTCCACACAGTAAGTCCTCAAATACTATTAAATTGAAATTAAATTTAGGTGAGTCTATCTGCTAAACTTAACTAGAATTTATGAAAGTGTATAAGTGTTTGTAGCTTGGTTGTATTTATAGGTCAGGTCCATTATAAGAAGTATGGTGATATCCAGATTCTTTCACTGTATTAGAAGTTTATATAACACTCTCATTCCTGTCCTCTCCCCAGATTCAGGCCCTATCCAGATGAGATTCTCTGAACTCTATAGCTCTGAACCTTTTAGGGGCAGAACACTGGGTCAAGAAGAAATTCTACAATTTAGAGTTGCAGGGTCCCACTTTTATGAGATAATGTGAAAAGTCGTCACATAGGTAGGCAAATAATGATGATAACTGTAGTATCTGTAAAGCACTTACTGTGTGCCAAGCACTGTACTAAGCTTTGGGGTAGTTATCAGAGAATTAGGTTGGACACCGTCCCCAATCCACAAGGAGGCTCCCAGTCTCTGTGGGAGGAAGAACAGGTGTTGAATAACCATTCTGCAGAGGAGGGAACTGAGGTGCAGAGAAGTTAAAGGATGTGCCCAAGGTCACACAGGAGGCAAGGGGAGGAGCCTGGATTAGAACCAGGCCTTCAGACTCCTAGGTGCTCTTGCCGCTGGGCCATGCTGCTTCCTTATTTATAGTTCTCAAGTCAGTTCTAACACCAGAATGCCTCTCTACATCCTTTTCTCATCACACTTTTCAGCACTGAGTCAACATCCCTTTTCTCCCCACTGGCTGCAGTTAAACGTACTGTTTTCCTAGTGCCTTAAAATTGACCGTCAAGCCTGAAGTCTGGGAAATCACTGGTATTTTAACAATGCTTTTTTATTTGTTCCGCTCCTAAAAATATGTCTCTTCTCTTACCCCTGTTCCTTTAAGCCATGAGCATTTAAAAAACTGATATCTCGTTACTCCTTTCTGTCTTCATGCACGTGCGGCACTGCTCTAGTCTTTCTTGTGTCCTGGCCCACCTTGCTCTCCTGTTCTCACTTGACCCTGACTAGTTAAAGATGCCCCTGTGAGAGGGGTAACGAAGAGTAGTAGATAGGACTGCTCTGCACACAGAAGGCACTCAGAAAATGCTACTAGTGGACCTTGTGGTCTGTAGCAGGGTGACCCAGTAAAAAAGCGGAAAGTGGACGCTTTTCCTTCTCCATTGGTAGACCAAAATGGAAGGATCCGAAAAGCACATCCATAGTCAAAAGATTATCAAAGCATTCATTAAACTGGGTTACTCCTGTCTGTACATACAGTCAGTTCTCTGATAATGTGACAGTTATCTTCTTGAAGAACCCCTGCCTTAAGGATGACTCACTGTTGTACTCTGCTTGCTGGCAGAAGAATGATCTCTAATGTCTCAATAGTGTGCTCCTCCAAAACCTGTAATGATTTTAATGAGACTCCCCAGCCAACACACTTTTTTGGATCTTTCCTGGATTATGGAAATACCTGTTGTAAGGACTATTTCTATTGTAAAAGTATTTCTTGAACTGAAACTTAAGCCTTATAATTTACCACAGGGGAGAGACTTTATGGGTCTAAAGTCTACCCATAAAGTAGGAAGCAGCATGGCATAGTAGATAGAACAGTCAGTATAAACCGTGAAGCCTGAATTCTAGAGGTGTTTTTAAGTCTAGTTTTATCACTCTGTGTCGACTACTTAAGTATGGGTCGTACCTAGAGAAGCAGCGTGGCCTAGTGGAAAGAGCATGGGCCTGGGAGTAAGAGGACTTGGTTTCTACTCCTGCTCTGCTGCTTGCCTGCTGTAGCATTGGGCAAGTTGCTTGACTTCCTTGTGCCTCATCTCTCAAATGTAGATTAAAAACCCTGTTCTCCCTCACTTTTACCTTGGGGACAAGCACTGTTTCCATCTTGATTTCCTTGTATCCAGCCTGGCACATAATAAGTGCTTAAAAATATCACAGTCATTGTTTTCATCACATACTACTTGAAATTTACGTTCAAAATAGATTAGCATTTGGTAGACACCCTCATTTTCATTGAGATTGGAATCTAGTAAATTTCACTTTATTAGTACATCATAGAAAATGATAAAACTAAAGCCGTTGATCTATTGTCAACTGCTTTGATTGTGCCCTGACCTCCATTAATGTAGAGTTGTGGAATATGTGCTTTGTAGTTTAAGCTTGAAAGAATGAAGAATTGAGTTTTAAGGAGTTATTGAACAAGAAAAACTTGTGCAGCTCTTAGAGGGGTGTAGATCTTAGTTGGGGTAAGGAGGAATAATATTTGTTTGAAGGCAGGTTACCTGAGAGAATACTTTGTAAAAGCTGGTTTGGAGAAGCAAACTTAGAGCATTGCTTAAAGATAAAACTCTTTCTGCCCCCTATTCTTGCTTCTTTTTATCTTCTTCCCTATTTGAATTGGGAGAAGTTGTAGGAGAGATGCCTGCAGCACCAGGGTGGGCAGCCATGTTGTGCATGGAGATGGTCACATAATGGTAAAAGTGGCTAATTACAATCAGTTTGTGTTGGTTGTACCTCGAAGGGCAGCTAGCGGAGTCCCCAGAGATAAATCTTGACCCTGATCTTAGTGGACATTTCCCAAAAAAGTTTGGAAAACTAAATATGCAGAGAAATCTCCAAGTTTGTGGATGATCTGGAGGGGAAAAGGTTATGCAAGGGGGAGAGACTGCAGAAAGGCTCTATAAAACTGAGTGGACTAAAAGGTAGCAAGTAAGCTTGACTGTGAGTAATTCAAGGAAATGAACCTAGGGGAAAGTTACCCTGACTACATTTTTTTGGTGATGGGCTCTGAGCTCTGTTATGATTCAAGGAAAAGATGGCAACTTCTACTCACATCATTGGTCCCCTTTGCCGTGGGCATCATCGGCCCTGCCACTATGGAACTGGTATGTCCACAGCTGAATATGTCCATATCTGGATATTTTATGTAGCAGCATAGTCGCTGCTTTTTAGGAAGGACATTATATTGTTGAAGAAAGTCCAGAGAAAGCAGTAAAAATGGTTGGTGGGAGGGGAGAGGTGGAGAGCAAAGCATCTCCTCTTTGAGGATTAAATGACAAGATTTAGAATCCCGATTAGAAGGGGAAAGTCCTAGGAAGTAGGTAGTATCTCAAAAGTCATGATGGCTGTGGTCAGAGATGCAGAGTTGTTCACCAAGTCTTATACCGGAATAAAAAGCACCCGTTATTCATTCAGCCGTATTTATAGAGCGCTTACTGTGTGCAAAGCACTGGACTAAGCACCTGGGAGAGTATAATGCAACAACAAAAAGACACATTCCCTGCCCACAACGAGCTCATTAGAGCTTGAAGTTTCATGTGGGAAGCAGAACAAGCTTAAAATACTCATGGACTTGAAAAAAAAGCATGAATGAGGTCCTTAAATAATAGGCCTACATCTTAGATTGTGAGCTCCTTGTGGGACAAGGAATAAATCCAATCTGATTGTATCTACTCCAGTGCATGGGAGAGCAGAAATTAATTAGAAACAGCTTTTAAGGTTGGGAAAACTGTAATCTTGCGGGTATGAAGAGAGAGGGATTTCCAAATGAGAGTAGAGCAGGAAAAGCAAGAATGAGGTAATGAGTAGGTTAGCTTGAGAGGGACAAAGTGTGAGCTGGATTCTAGTGGTTAAAGAGTGGATAAGTAGGAGGAAGAGAGCTGATTGAGTACCTCAACGCCACTGGTGAGAAGTTTCTGCCTGATGCAGAGAAACATGGATAACTATTGAAGGCATTTGAGCAATGTGGAAATGTGGGCAGAATGAGATTGAGGGAATAGTCCGAATTGGAGGAGAGAGACCTGTGAAAAGGCTGAATGCAGTTAAATTGAACCGTGATACATGTGTCCAGTCCATCTTGGTCATCACTGTTGCAGCTTGGATGGAGAGGAGGGGGAGGTATTGGGGAGGAAAAGCCATCAGGGTTAAAATTCAGAAAGAGTTGACAGGAAGAACACAAGGATATTGCCAAAGTTGGGGATTCAGAGATGGGAAAGATGACGGTGGTTTCATCTGGTGGGAAAGATAGGTGGAGGAGAGGATTGGGTGGGGAAGATGAGTTGGGTTTTGTAACTTATTGAGCTTAGCAAGGCAAGTGTTAGAATGTTCACGAGAGGTGCCCTAGTGGTTAAGTTGTAGTGGAGTTGAGATGTCAGGGCTCTCAAGGTAGACTTGGAAGTCAGCTGCACAGAGGTGGCAGTTAAAAGCTGTAGGAGTGATGAGCTAGTTGCCCAGTAGAGTGGGTATCGATTGAGGCAAGAAGGGGACCCCTAATGAAGCTTTGGGGGCCACCTACAGTTTGGGGGTGAGAAATTGAAAAGCCAGTAAAAGAGATTGGAGGCACTGCCGTAGAGGTAAATGGAAAATTCCATAGAGAACTGTGGCAGTTAAGCCAAGATTGAGTAATGTTTCCAGGAGAAAGGAGTGGTTCGTGGTGTCATGGCAGCCAAGAGGTTTAGGAGGATTAGGTTACATTAGACAGTACAGCCTTAGTCCTCCGAGTATTCTTTGGTGCTGTTGGAGAGAGAATACTGGGCTGAATGGAGCATTCATTTGACCCAGCAACACTCCTGCTCTTCCCCCCACCCCCATGAATTTGGTAATTTTTTTTAAATCTATTCCACAGCAAAGGTTCAGACGGATCCACCTTCCCTTCCAATCTGTGACCTGTATCCTGGTGGTGTATTTCCAAAAGGACAAGAATGCGAGTACCCACCAACTCAAGATGGGTAAGGTGGACTTTTATCTAATATTTGACAGTTACAAAAACCGTCCCTTGAGAATCCTAACAGACTTGATTTGGAGTGCAAGATGGAGATTTAAAATAACAATTTTTTATAAGATAGTTATTTACATAGTCCTTGAGTCCTGTGAACTTGAAACCAAATGACTGTTTTATCTCATTAACCCAATAGAGATCAATTGAACCTTGAGGAAAACACAAGTGGTGCAAGTATTATTTTGCCAGTTTTATAGTGTGAGCTCTAGGTACTGCTTATGGCAAAGTCAGATTAATGAAGTGTGTCGCAGGATTTAATTTACTTTGGACTTGAATTTTTTAAAGAAAGAAACTTGCCTGGTAATTCCATTTGTGACAATATTTAATATGACGGTATAAGAAACTTAATTTTCTTGTAGAGGTGCTACTTTTCTAGATAAGGCTGGTTGAATACTTATGGCTTTCTTTAGTTACTACCACAGTGGAAATCAGAGAAACATTTCTTCTCAATTCTTTTGGCCCATATTAAAACAGCTCTTTTTGGGAAAAGTTTTACCAGGGGATTTGAGAGAAAAGCCTCAAAAAACAGCTTTGGTTTTCTAAAAAATGTCTTACCCAAATTTCCCACAATTTTTGCCTCTACTTTTAATGAAAAAGTTAAAAAAAACAACTAAGGTGTGTTTCTGTAGACATTAAAATAATTAAAACCTAAAAGTTCAGTTAGTGGAAGTTTAATACTGTAGATTACATGGAGAACAGTAGACATGGCAAGTCCCCATTGATTATTTGCATAAGTCAAACCAACAGCAGACTGAATTAATTTTTATAATCTTGAAAATAAGTTACCACTTGGGATTTATAAGTCTTTAATTTCACTCCTAAAAATGGGCTGCAATATTGCAGAAGAAGTGTTTTAGGAATGATTGCATTTTCATACATGCTCTCTAACTGGTAGAAGTCCATGTGATAATGTAGGCAGCTCTGCATCTCTTCTACTGCCCTATGGCCCATCATCCTTCTCCTCCCCACCCTCCCAAATCCTTCCTAGACTCAGAACAAAAACCTCTGGTCCTTCAGGGTTTCTGTGGCTAAAAAAGGGTGAAATGCTATATATCTGTCTGGCGGATTTGCTGACTTCAGGATTTCCAAAGCTGTTTTCAGGAGGAACTAGTGGTAAATGGCTCTAAAAGTCAGTCTTGCCTACACTGTACAATCAGCCAGCATCAGCTTGTTGCTTAATTTACGCTTGCACTGTATAGACTTAGTTCAAAAATGACCCCTGTATGAAGCACCAAGCAAGCATGACTGTGTATGTCTTGTATAAATATGTAATATAAAAGACTGCCTTTCATGTTGTGCTCTACTATGTATACATTACTGGCAATCCCTTTAATTCTTCATGTGCCCATAGTAATCATAATAGTAATTATAGTATTTGTTAACCGCTTTCTGTGTGTGTATCCCAGCGCTGGGATAGGTACGAGTCAATCAGGTCCAACACAGTCTGTGTCCCACATGAGGCTCACAGTCTTAAGTAGGAAGGAGTACAGTTAAGTTAATCAGGGCTGCCTAAGCTAGGACTCTTGGGGTAGTATTTCAGATGACTGGTGAAAACAAAATATTAAGAATAAACTATTAACGGAACAGCCTCTTCACCTAAAGGATGGCAGAAAGTAGTCATCAATGGGAAGAAAGATTTTTACCGATTACTTAAATCTTGACTATATGTAGATTCAGTTATTGGATGAAGGATGCAACCCTTAGAAATTGAGTCCACTACCAGTTGCTGAAATTTAGATTAAGGACTATGTTACCCATTAGATGAAGAGAATTTAGCACTGCTAGCCTAATCTGGATTGCCCAATTTACTTCTGCTGAAAGACTGCTTAGGGAGAGCTGTCTGCAGTTCAGGGTAGGAGTGTATCCTGATTATTGAAAAGACCTGCTGTATTTAGGAATTATCCATAAGAGACCAATTTTACTACAAGTCCAAATTCACTAGAAAAGCCAATATTTGGCATTTTTCAAGCAGAAGGCCCTATTAACTACCATTTCTGATATCCTTCACTACCAGAAAATTTTGGTTGGCTGATTACTGAATTTAAGGAGGTCAGACAAAGTAAAGTGGCTGCAAATGCTTTCATGTTTTAAGTCTAGTTGAGTTAAAGTAGGCCTGGAAGACAATGTTAATCTACTAGTTATTACACTCATCCCGGCATCTATTTCCATTTTTTTGGAAATGACAGGTTTAGCAGTAGGCAAATTCCCAAAATTAAAGATGGGATTTTGAGAGGGGAGTGGTTTCTGTAGAGTCAGTGACCAAGCAGCCTAAACCCCCAAAAAGAAGATCTAAATTCTGCCCACAATCTGAGAAGATAAAAAGAAAGTACTTACTGTCAGTTTATCCTGATTTAAAATAGTCCCCGAGCCCACTTTCTCTCCAGGTTGTGTTACAGTGGAAAAGGGCTAGGCTAACATTACCTGAATCATTACTTGGTTATTTTTAATAGCTAAGTTCCTTCTTCACTTTCTCTGCTGAGTTGGTTGGCTCCATAGGAGCTCTCTAAGCAGTTATCATTTGTTAAGGGATTTAACCAACAATCAAGATACCAGTTCTAGGAACTTCTGACAGCAAGGCAAGTATTTATTTTTATATTAAAACTTGCACACTTAAATCAGAAAATTGCTGGCCACTCTGTTTCTAACAGTTGACAAAATAAGTTGCCGAATTTAAGACTTCAAAAAACAACTCCTTCTAACCTCTTCTTCAGTGAATTAGGGATATGAGAAGCACTGTGGTTTAGTGGATTGAGCACTGGCCTGGGAATCAGAAGGACCAGGGCTCTAATCCCAGCTCTGCTGTCTGTCAGCTGTTTGTGTGACCCTGGGCAAATCACTTAACTTCTGTGCCTCAGTTACCTCATCAGTAAAGTGGGGATTAAGACTGTGAATCCTGTGCGGGACAGGGACTGTGTCCAATGTGATTGTCTTGTATCTATGTCAGCACTTAGTACAGTGTTTACATAAAATGCCATATAAAGATGATATAGATAATCTTACAGAACTTTTCAGAGTCTAGCTATTCCTACATTAAAATGTCATTTTATTTCTTGCTCTAGGTCTAGTATTTTTTCCTCTTCATACCTTGGTGGGTTTGTATGCTTTGTTGTTTTAGTATGGACTACTAAAAATAAGAAAATGAAAAAATTAAATGAAACAGCCCTGAAATGTATCTTAAAGCTTTCAACTGGACCTAGACTTTTTCCAGTCTTTCTGTTTTTGCTGACATATACCATGGTTACTTTAAAGGAGAACTGCTGCCTGGAGAACTACCAGTGATGAAAAGAAAGCATTAGATCAAGCCAGTGAAGAGATATGGAATGATTTTCGGGAAGCTGCTGAAGCACACAGACAAGTGAGAAAATATGTCATGAGCTGGATTAAGCCCGGAATGACAATGATAGAAATCTGGTAAGAATGTGTTAAACCCCTGGGGGAGGAGGGATGGAGAGAAGATTAAAACTAAACTTTTGAAAACCCAGGCAAAAGACATGCAAAATCAGAGGCAATGAATCAACACTTCTGGTAGAAACCATAGGTCAACTTTATCTATGTCTATTTCTTGCTGTGAGCAAAAGAATGAGATTAGTTTCCAGAAAGACTTTTTTTCCCTTTGGATTTCGGAGACCCCTTTGAAATTGTTTGATTAAGATACCAAATTTTAGAAATTTTGTCCAAACCTCTTTTTGTAATAAGACAAGGAATCTTAACTGAGAGAAAGGAATATATGATTACAAAGCACAATGACAGTGGTATGTTCATATGTGGTCAAAAAATCCAGAAATCAGATTCTCCAATGGAATAATTTTTCTCTCACAAATTACTCCATTTACCCTACTGAAGAGATTGGGATTATATGCCTTCTTGAAATTAGGTTGCCAATTCACTGAAGTCCTGTTTTAAAAATGAGAAATGATTTGCTTTGGGGAAGTTAATGGCCTATTTTCGGTAAATCTGTATTTGAGGGGCAGACGGGAAGTGAGCAGGTTACACCTAAGGAGTAGAGCTCAGTGTCCATAAAACTGAAAAATAACCCATTTGTCTTCGTTTCTGTTCTAGTGAAAAGCTGGAAGATTGCTCCCGCAAACTCATAAAAGAGAATGGTTTAAATGCAGGCCTTGCATTCCCTACTGGATGTTCTTTGAATAATTGTGCAGCCCACTACACTCCCAATGCTGGTGACCCAACAGTATTGCAGTATGACGATATCTGTAAAATTGATTTTGGCACACACATTAGTGGTGAGTACTTAATCAAAAAATGGCAAAGATAATTTTTGATTCTCCACTGCAATAGGGCATCTTGATGCGAGACAGTGTGTAGACAACCCAGCATCGGTTCTCCCAGAGCTCCTTCTAAATAACAAAATAGAGTGTTTTGTGTATTTTACCTGCTCTCCTCTGGGAGGAAGATAAGCAGCAGAATCAGACTTGGACAGTGAGCCTCATGTGGGAGGGGACTGTGTCTGACCTGATTAACTTGTATCTCAAGTAGTACTTTACATATAGTAAGTGCTTAGCAAATTCCATAGTAAAAATAATAATAATAATAAATGGGATAAGCCCCGCAGATACCTGAGAATTAATTATGTAATGCTGAAGGTTTGCTAGATTTAGAAAACTAATTAAAACTCTTTTCCCCCCCAGGCCGGATCATTGACTGTGCTTTTACTGTCACTTTCAATCCCAAATATGACACACTATTAAAAGCTGTAAAAGATGCCACTAACACTGGAATAAAAGTAGGTAAACTATTGGCACTTTTAACTGTACTCTGAATGTAGTGCGGAGTAAAATCCATGTACATTTTTGATGAACAAAAAATAAAGCCACACTTTTTGTTTCTAGTGTGCTGGGATCGATGTCCGTCTTTGTGATGTTGGAGAAGCCATCCAAGAAGTTATGGAATCTTATGAGGTTGAAATTGATGGCAAAACATATCAAGGTATCTTGCTTTGTTCTCCAGTGGATTTCAGTTTTAATTTTGCATATGGAAGTGTTGGTTGGCAAGCTACGTACTGTTCCAAACAGAACAATCTTAGCCATAAGACAAACCCCTAAAAATGGATGCTTCAGAATGACTGTGTACCTATTTTTCCCAACACCTCTCTGTCCTTTTCTCTGAAAATCACTTCACTTAGTGACTTAGGCAGATTTGCCTGGTTGCTAAGATTATGGGGTAATGCTGTTTACATTGTATGACTCACTAGCCTTTCTTTTGTCCTAGGCATTTGTGACAGCAGAATCAGGGCTATCCTTCAGAAAGGTTCTGGAACCATTCTTTTTCTGATCTGACTTCCCTTACTATGAGACAGGAGGAATTAAGTTCAGCAAGATCCCATTTGGGATATACTGCAGAAGTCTTACTGTCAGTCCAGCCCAGCAAGTCAGGAGATAGTTGGGGAAAGGAGAAACAGAAGGGAGAGAAGTGGCAGGGAGGTGAAGAGAAGGGGAAAAAAGGAGACCAGAAAGTAGATGCACACTGTCTCTCCCTCCTAAGATAGCTGTGATGGAAGTAAACTGGAGAAGACAGGCTGGGAAGTACAAGCCGAGTTGCCCCTAAGTTTAAAGGCAGCTGCTGAAAATATAGCAATACACTTTTTCCTGACATTTGGGATGAGCATTGCTCAAGCACAAATGATTGAGAGGAGAGGAATGACCCCCTGCCGGCAGGACATGCGTGGATTTATAGTCATGGTGCTGCTTTGTGCTTTGCCATTCCCACTTTTACCTGACCCCTTCCTTTTCTCTCCTCCCACCCCTCTTAGAGCTACTGTCTAAAAGCCATTTCTGGATCCAAGGAAGCTCCAACTATTCAACAATATGCTAAAATTGTAGAATACATATAGTCCAAAATAGCTTTAATGATAATTTCACAGAAAATGTCATTTAAATTCCTCAAGTTATATAAGTCAGAAATAATTGTTAATAATGTTTTGACGGGAAGCTTTTTAATCCCGCAAAGGCTTGACCTGACTGTCCAAGCATCTGGGAAGGTCGTGATCAGGGAGATGGACATTAAAGTAAATTATAGATGAATATGTGAGTGCTGTGGAGCTGGGAAAGGGGTAAATTTCCAAGTGCTTAAGGAATATTCAAGGACTAGGTGAAGCAGAAGGGAGGGCTTAGGGAAATGAGGACTTCCTTAGGGAAAATGGGACTGATTACTTGGTGGGGAACCCCATGACTGTAGGGGAAAATGGGGACAAGAGCAGGGCCTGGAAGACCGTTTTCAGACAGTCACAGGAATGTTAATTAATCAGTGTTTCTCTCCTGCTAAAGGATTCTCGCCTGCAGAAGTTGAGAAAACAAATATTTGCTTTAAATGCACCAAACCTAATACTGTTAAGCTCTATGTACTCAGTTCTGCCATAACACATTTTCAGGTCATGTTTTGAGTGGATTGTTGTTAGAGAGAATAGGGAACATTAAGATGTGAGTCTGTTTTGGTATATTGCATCGTAGTTTCAGAAAGATCAGGCAAGGTGAGTATTCTCTAGCCTGGGTTTTCCTTAATTTGAGGTTCTGCAAGTATGCAGTCACATTGTGTCAAGGGAGACATAGGTGTATTGGAAACCACTCCCTTGGCATTGTGCATGTTGTAGGCACAGTCAGTTACCATATCTTCTGCTCATTACAGTGAGGCACAGTAGGATAGTGATTGAACAACAGCTGAGTTTAGCTAATTGCATTTACAAATGACTCGAGATTATATGGTCTTGGGTTGCTGCCTCTTTTTGGCTCTTATTTGTGCCTGTTGGCCCTAAGATTGAAGGTGGAGAGCACATACCGTGGAAAACCCAGGCAGCCCTGCCGAGATGAAGCAGGGTAGCCAGAGCAGCAAGCAGTTCACATGGCAAATATGAGCTCATTTAGCACAAACCTCAGAGTGTTTGGCTGTAAGGATCTGCCAGTTGCCCCTCTCCTGCTTTGGGGTACTGTTTTTGAAGCTTTGCATTCTTGCCCCAAAGACCTAGCTGAACTTCTCTTAGCCACATTTTTTCTTCTCTTGCCTTCATTCTTTCTCATGCCTCTTGTTCTCTGCCCCTTTTGTCTGCCTCTTTCATAGAAATACAAAACAAATCGAGACTTTTTTTAGTGGGCAGGGAATGTGTCTGTTTATTATTGTGTTGTACTCTCCCAAGTGCTTAGTACAGTGCCTTGCACACACTAAGCGCCCAATAAATACGATTGAATGAATGAATGAACTGCAGTATTGACAGTCTCTCCAGTAGTGCTTACATTTGAATAGGTTGCATCTTAAATCTTAATCTTAAATTAAAGATTATGTAGCTACATAATCCTTACAACTCGACAGCTATGTTTCTTGCCTTGGTGAGATCCTTGCTACGTTTGGACTAAAACAAAATTTTGCTACCTCCATTTAAACTAATTCTAAATATTCATTTTATCTGTTTTGATGTATATGTGTTCATTCAGTTGCCTTATATGGGAATCCTTGTTTGGGAATTGACATTGAATAATGTATAATAGAGACTATTTATCTGTGATGTTTAACATGAGATTTACTGAGTCATTGGTAAATTTTGGTCTTTTCCTCCAGACTTTCCCACAACCGTAGACAACACTTGTCCTCCGTGTTTCACAAGCCTGCAGCCTTGGCATTATCCTTGACTCATCTTTCATCCATCTTGCATATTCAATCTCTTCAAATCCTATCAGTTCTGTCTTCACATCGTCTCTATAATGCCCCTTCCCCTACCCAAACTGTTAGCATGCTAATCAGAGCACTTAGCATCTCCCGTTGTGATTACTGCCACCTATCCATTGCCCACCTCCACCTTTGAGTCTGTAACTTTTCCCCTCCCACACACACACACCCTACAGACCACCACTTTTCCATCTTCAGAGTCTTACTAGAATCATATCTCTATCTCACCCAAGAGATTTCCCCGAGTAAGTCCTCACTCCCCTGTCTAAGCCTTCCCTTCACCTAGCATTTGAGTCTGTACCTCTTAAACACTTTGATATATATCCCTCTCCCAGCTCCACAGCACTTACGTATTCCACCTGTAATTTACTTAAATGTCTGTCTCTCTAGTTTGTAAGCTCATATATACGTACCTACTCTTTTGTATTGCACTTTCTCAATCACTTCATACAGTCCTGTACACAGAGAGCACTCAAATACTATTGTTTGATTCTTCTAAAGTACTCTCTGGGCCTTCAGTATTGATGTTTTTAGTAGCCACAATTTCAAGATCATAAGCCCCAAGATAGTAGTGATAGTGACATTTATTGATCACTCACTAAGCATTTGGGAAAGTCCCACAGAAGCATGAGACACAGACCAAGCCCACAGGGAGTTGAAGTGCTAATGAAGAAGTTGTGACTCTTGCCTGTGTTTTCTTCCTTTCATTTACAATAGTGAAACCAATTCGTAATCTGAATGGACATTCAATTGGACAATATAGAATACATGCTGGCAAAACTGTGCCCATTGTGAAAGGAGGAGAAGCGACTAGAATGGAGGTGAGCTATACATATCTGTTTTCCGTCATATTTAAACTATCACCCAAAGTTCTATTCAGTGAGGTAAAGGTTTCTAGAACTGTGTGTCTCTAGGCCAGTCTGGGTTGGGTGAAATGGATAAAGGAAGCTTGCCCTTTAAATATATTAAAATATGTAGGTTGCTTGGGATAATAATAATAATGGTATTTGTATTTGCTTCTGATATGCCAAACACTGTTCTGAGCGCTGGGGTAGATAAAAGGTAATCAGGTTGTCCCACGTGGGGCTCTCAGTCTTAATTTCCATTTTACAGATGAGGTAACTGAGGCAGAGTTAAGTGACTTGCTCAAAGTCACACAACTGACAAGTGGCGGAGCTGGGATTAGAGCCCACAACCCCTGACTCCCAAGTCCATGCTCTTTCCACTAAACCACGCTGGGATGCATTTGATCTGCTACAGTTGATGTTAAATTGGACAACTAGTTCCACTTTCCATCTCTAGATTCACTATATGCATCTAACAATTTTGTGACCTGGTCTGACGAACCATGGGAGTAGGTATAATCCCATTTTGCATAGTGCCTCTGTTCTCTGAGGATGCTATTTACAAGAATCAAAGAATGGTGCTGGGCTTGTGCATTCAGCTATTTCAGATTCAGTGGATGCCTATAATTCAACTTGACTACTTATAACCTCATCAGTCCTTTTTGGTCTTTCCTGGCTTTTCCCCAGTACTCTCACATTTTGAGGGAGGATTGGGAGAAGGTTCAGGACTTATAAAACATAAAAAGCCAAAATTTTGGTAGCAAGATAGATTTGACTTCAGAGAATTATTAACTAGAGTTGGAATCCGTAGCTGCAGGCTTTTCTTTCACTGTCTTTAGGCAGGTCATTTAAACCCTCATTTAAGTTTTCATTTCTGTAAACTAGGGCTAATGCTCAAAGAGGGTTAATGTTGCCATTGCTCTTGGTTAATTAAAAATCTGGTTGACATGTGTTTTTGTGCAGTGAATTGGTAGGTCAGGAACCTAGGACAATTAATTAGCTGTCAATTGACAGACTCCATCATGACATATTTTCTATGATCTACAGGAAAAATGGGAAACCTTAAAAAAAACTTCAAGAATTAAATGGTCAATGAAATAGCCTTTCATCTTTAGCTCTAAAAGGCACCAAGTTTTTTGCTCAGGGTCATGAGTTTTTTGTTTTTCTTTTATTTTTAAGCAAATACCTACTTCACTCTGATATCAGAATAACCAGAAACCCTCTGCTTTGGATCCCCACATAGACTGAAATCCCAGAGCCTAGACTGATCCCCAGCCCCAAAACTATGGGGTGGGAGAGGGAGAAGCAGTGCAATGCCAAGTGAGAACTTTATATGGTTGCCTCCTCGGTTCTCTCCTACAGTCGAGGTGTTGGTGGTTAATGAATGTTTGGCAGATCTGTGCTTAGTACAGTGCCTGGCACATAATAACCACGTAAATACCATTATTATTAATTGTTGTTATTACCAAAATCTCCTACCCCTGCCTCAGCTGGACGTGGCCTGAATCGAGGCTCCATTGAGTCCCAGGAATGTTTCTAGGTTTTTTCCTTATAGCATACAGTGCCTAAAATTAAAAAAAAAATAAGTTTACGTGTTAGGGTATTAGTCATGCAGACACTACTCAATTTTTTTAATCTTGCCTGCCCAACTGGCACTGAAGAACCACCAACAAGAATTGGGTACAGTACAATGTGTGATCTTTAGGAGAAGCTGTGTGCACCAGAGCTCTCTTGACAGCTCAAATCTTTACCTTGCACCTCTGGACCCTGCTGGAAAAAGATAACTTTTTTTTTCCGTAGACACTCTTTGACCGACTACAGCATATCGAAGTTTACAACTGAATGCTCTCATTTAATTTTTATTTATTTATTTTAAAGGAAGGAGAAGTATATGCCATAGAAACTTTTGGTAGCACAGGAAAAGGTGTGGTTCATGATGACATGGAATGTTCACATTATATGAAGAATTTTGATGTTGGACATGTGCCAATAAGGTGAGAATACTGCTTTGATTGATTATCTTTAAGCCTATATAAGATGACCTTGTTGCTGCCTCGTCATATAAAGATTTTTGCAGAGAGCTAAGCTCTCAAAAGATATGAAGAGAAAATGGCTGGGTCTGCTCATTTCAAGTGAAATGAGAGACTGAGCAATTATCCAGTTGTTTTTCTCTTTTTAGGCAGCCCAAATGAACCATTCAGGCTCAAAAAATCCACTTTGGTGCCTAAATGATTCCTTAGGTAGCCTTCATGGAGGAAATCAAGTGGATAAATTGTCAATTTTACTTCACTTGAGTAGTGCAAAACCAGTGCGTGAGCACCAAAATGTGACGGAAGACTTTATTTACACTGTCGACTCCTTAAACAGCATCTTTAAGAATAAAACAACCCAGAAACTTAATTTCATTACCAGCTTTTTCCAGGACTGTGAATGTGTTGGCCTAGTAAATATGCACCCAGGTGCATCACCTTGAGATAGACAATTTGATGACTATTGTCTTATTGAATATTTAATATATAGTTCAACAGAACTTTGGAAAACAGAAATTCCACCAGTGCCATGATTTTCAAGTTTATTTTAGTCTTTCCAGAGCTCATTTAAATACACAGACAATGACAAGAAGACAATGTAATTAAAGCTCCGTTATCCATCATGTTGAGGGCGTGGGAGGTGTCAGGTAATCCAAAATTCCTGTAAACTGAATCAGATATTTTGGGGAACCTTTCCTAGGAAGAGGCATAGAATTCATGATAGCCATAGGGAGTGAAGTCCAGTCTTAAATTAGTTGAAATCCAGAGATGCCTGAATTTGGATTTTTGTTGGCGATGCAGTTCCTTAGAATCTGGTCCCACCCTTTAGCTTCTGAAGCCCTTAGAAAACATCTGGCCTAGAGAAGGAAGATTTTAAATGTATTCTGATCATTGTTAACTCTTCTGGGATAGAGGGTTCCTGAAAGAGTTAACAGTGGTTTAAACCTTAAGAGATGTTTCCAAATGAATTTTCTTTCACCTACCGATCCCCTGGGTTTTTTATTTTTCTCTTTCAGACTTCCAAGAGCAAAACACTTGTTAAATGTTATCAACGAAAACTTTGGCACCCTCGCCTTCTGCCGCAGGTGGCTAGATCGGTTGGGAGAAAGTAAATACTTAATGGCTCTGAAGAACCTGTGTGATTTGGGTATAGTGGATCCATACCCACCCCTATGCGACATTAAAGGCTCATACACAGCACAGTTTGAGCATACCATACTCTTGCGCCCAACATGTAAAGAAGTTGTCAGTAGAGGAGATGACTATTAAACTTAATCAAAGGCTACTTCAACATCTTTATATTCTATGCTTTGTTGGAACGCATTATGCCAGAATAATTTGCAACATATTGTCTGTTTTAACAGTGGACCTATGTAACACTCTCCCACGTTTGAGAAGGAAGGAATTCAATCAAAGGCAAGTCTTCTAATGTACCTTCAACCAAGGAAAAAGCTTTCAGGCCTTTAGAAATATTTCAGAGTTTTTCTGTTCAGGGAAATGTGCTATAAAGCTCAATTTTTAGTTTGGAATGAATTTTTGTTTAAGAGATGCTTTTCAGATATTTATATTACCATATTCCTACTTAAATGCTTTGAATGACAACATCTGATTCTGCTCTTAGATCCTCTGGTTATTGCCTTTTAAACTTCCTGGAATCCATTTTGTAAAAAATAAAGACAAATTTTCAGATCTAAGAGATATATTTCAATGTTTGTTTATAATTATGGGCAGAAAACTTGCCATATTCCATGCTGAGAGATCAGAGTCCAGTATCACTTGTATTAGCTGGAATCTAGGCTTCTACCCACTAGATTGTACGCTCCTTGAGTGTAGGAATTGTGGCTATTAACTCTATTGTGTTTTTCTTTTATGGTATTTAAGTGCTTACAGGTACTGTATTAGGTGCTGGAGTAGGTACAAGCTAATCAGGTTGGGCACAGTTCATGTCCCACCTGGGGTTCACAATCTCTCTCCATTTTACAGATGAGGTAACTGAGGCACAGAGAAGTTAAGTGACTTGCCCGAAATCACACAGCAGATAAGTGGCAGAGCTGGGATTAGAACCCAGGTCCTTCTGCCTCTCAGGTCTGCGCTCTATCCACTAGGTTATGGTACTTGTATTGAATTCTCTCAAGCGCTTAGTACAATACTCTGAGGGGTAAGCAGTCAATAAATACCACTGATTAATTGATTAAGTTTCTTGCTGAAGCAGTGGGGAATAAAACAAGTCCTGCTATGTATGAGTCAAGCAGGAAGATCATCTCTTCATCACCATGGACACAGCAGCAGTTTGCCTTCACATTCTCATTTGGATTTTCTTAATAAGACCTTTTTCGTTCTTGGCTTTCAACGAGTTCCAGTCCATGGGAAGATGCATTAACTTTATGGTGGTGTGCTCTTGCTACTAATCTGTAATCCAGGCCTAAGGAAGCACTTTTTAATTGCTCATCATTAATAATAAGCACTGAGAAATCTCTTCAACTTCTCTAGCGAAGGACCAACAAGCAATGGAAGGTTGAATGACTTTGAAAAGCAGGAAAGCTTTTAAATCCGATCCTGCTTAAATTCCTGCAGTTACACTGGAAAAGATTTTGCCAACTGAGAACGCATCAGGTTAGTGACAGCCGAAACTGCATTTCAGGCCAAATTAATGTCTGATCATTCTGGTTGTGTTTGGAAAGATGAAATGAAACACCACCAGACATTACAATTTTTAAAATACTGACAAATTCAATGTGGTGAATTAATTTTATTTGAGTGTGGTAGAATTCCACAACATGAATCCATGATGCTTTGGGTTTTTTCTTTATCTCATCTGGAAATGCTGTTTTAGGAGTACCTTAAGTTGCTCATTGTAACTACAGTTTTCCAAAGCTTATGTAGAAACCCCATTTGGTTATTCCAGTAATTTTCCAGTTGTCTTTGGGATCATCTCCAAAATGTAAAAGTGAGCTAGCCAATGTACAGTGCCTGACCTAAAGGGGAAAGGTTTGATGCCTTACTGAAATGCCAGTGAAGAAATCCCTCTTGTCCAGAGTCCAGCAGAGCTGAAGCCATGGCATGCTTTAAAAAAAACCCAGGAGAACTGTGGTTACAATAAGTGTCTCTAGTTTCTCCACAGATGAGCATGTTTCCTGGTTGATGAAAATGGGATAAATTTGCTGAAATAAAATTGTAAATCTGTGTACAAAATCTGGCCTGACAGGTGCATCCAAGCAATAATTGTGTGAGATAAATGAGTTGTATCACTACCAACAGTATTTATTGAGCACCCACTGCACAGCACTTACATAGAGGCTTGGGGAACATACCAGAGACATAAAAGATCCAATCTTTGCCCCCGAAAGCCAAATAGCCATGAGACTTTCATGGTTGAGAAATTTTTAGATACAAATACTAAAAAACATAGGTACCCAGAGATGGCTTTTTCCAAATAAGAAAGGTGAGAGGAAGTCAAACCCTTACATATAGTAACCTACTTGATTCTAATTGACTTTCTTTGTAAAAATTGCCCTGATGAGTAGAGAGTAATCTATATTTCTTAAAGTTGATTAGGATAAAGATCACAGTAGGAAGGACCATAGTATGGGTCCATCTGAGGAGCCTACTGAAGTGGGAATTGATAGATGAAGTTTGCAATTTGCTCCTTGGTTCTATTACCAAGTGAATTACATTTGTGAAAAAACCAAAGGTGAGGTTGAATGTGCTGCATAGGAAGGGCATGGATCAGTAGCTTGAGTTGAAACAGAACTTCCATTGCACCCCTGATTCCATCTTATTGCGTTACCTTCAGCACATGGAGACATTAAGACCTCAAGGTCCTTGCCCTTAACTTGTATGTTCCCAAGCACCTGGTATAGTGTTCTCTACACAAATGCTAAATAAATACTGAGGTAAGCAGGTCTGTCAGATCT
This sequence comes from Ornithorhynchus anatinus, assembly GCF_004115215.2. NCBI lineage: Eukaryota > Metazoa > Chordata > Mammalia > Monotremata > Ornithorhynchidae > Ornithorhynchus > Ornithorhynchus anatinus. The sequence goes on from NC_041741.1 coordinate 34,986,739, forward strand.
CTAAGCTCCCAGGAGCCAGGCTGATAGTGTGTGTTTATTGGTAGGGAGAAGGATATGACCCATGTCCTGCATTATAGGTGAAGATGATCTCCCAGCTGCCTTAATAGTCCTCTTATTGTTTGGCTACTAATTGTTCTGGCAATTTCTTGTTTTGATCAAAGTGGAACCAGCAAAGCCATCTTCTGTCCATGGTCTGTCTCCAGAACACTAGTAATGGAAACATGGAAAAATGCATGAGAAAAGGTTTGACTCAAATCCATTGATTTTTAACCCTTCTGCACAGAGTGCCCCCAATGGGTCTCCCAGCTTGTGACTTACCAGTGAGAAAAAGCATCTATTTTTGGAGTTTCCACACACCTTGACTAGCATGAGAATTCTGGGTTCGAGACCGATATGCTTAAGTCTGTAGTCCTGCACGTCATCTTGTCTCACGTTCTCCCATCCTTCAGATCTTGACAGTCAACTGATCTGTTCAAGTAGAATAACGTTCCAGTAGATTGAGCACTGCTCTGGGAATCAGGAAAGCTGGGTTTTAGTCCCAATTCTAAGAGAGTTTGCATTGTGTGGCAGGCCAGCCTATTCGCTACTGCCCTCTGCCCCAGTGGGAAGACAACTGGTAGGGACAAGAGACTAAGTCAGGCTGTGCAAGCCACTATTACCACAGAGATTTTTCTTTGCACAAGTTCTTGGTCCTAAGGCTCAAAATAGTCTTCCCTGGGAAGACTCCATCATCACTGTCGGAATACTGCTTAAAATCCATCTCGAGAATGGATTTCTTACTAGAAAATAGGTTTGGAAGACTACTTGCATGTGGTGGAGCTTTCCAAATAGACCAGGTTTCTTAGTTTCTCCCATGTGAATCCTGACTTCTCAGGAATGTACTTGTTGACGAATGCCTGATGAGGTGATACAGTAAATCGTCTCTGCACCAGATTTTTTTCTGTGGATCACTGTTTGCTCACCAAATTTAGGATGCCACCTCCTCTTCATGCGAGTCAACTGCAGCTAATAGAGCTAAGTAAAAACAGGTCCATCCAACCACCCTGCAGTGCACCCCAGAAAATGTAAGAATCCTTGGTTCCTGGTGGTAAGAAAACTTTTACTGCCTCTGTTTTTAGGATGGTTTTGTTTGAAGCTCATCAGTTATGCAGGATTCGGGCTGGTGCTGGTCTTCCGTCTGAAGCCCAGGTGTTCCCAGAAGCTCATTCTCAGATTATTTCAAGCTGATGGGTTGACTTTCCTTCAACCGATCATTCGAAGTACGAAGGTATACAAACGTCCTATTTCCTTAGCCACTAGAGGGATAATTAAGCGTCTATCGAGTCTCCAGCAATCCGTCTCTATCAACTTTGAGCTGAAATCCATTTGAACTACCTACCTAGACGGTTAATGCTTAATATAAACCATAAGAGGGCAGCAGAGAGCAAGCCCAAAGCTTTCTTATTTAAACTAGGTAAATTTTAAGTTAATGTGGCTATGCCCTCCTTCACAGTGTTCTTGTGTGTGTTTGAGATGATTTTTGTCTGTCCTCACTGGCTCCTTTTTCCTCACGATAGGGAGAAACCTACAACCACCTAAAATCTGTTGATAAAAGTGGTTTCTTTGGCATACCTGCCAGCTGAAATAATTACGCAAAATTGGAGAAAGAGGTAGGGTACCTGTAACTTTTCCCTTCCTGGGTATAGTGCCCAAATGGTTATCAGTATTGTGTGCTGAAGTGCTTTGGACCAGGGGAGGTAGGAGTGAGGCCTCCTTAAATTGGCTCAGAAACATTTGTTGTTACCTGAAAACTGACTAAAGGCTCTTAGCGTAGTCACTTGTGTCACTTGCTGGTTCTAAAGTGATGATCCAGAGCTGTATTATTAACTTTGTACTGAACCCTTTAAGGGTTTGATGTCTGTGATTTTATAAGTTTACAACTACCTATTAATGTTTCACTTGACTGCTGTCACGTTTAGAGTAATGACGTACCCAAATCGGTAACACATAGTGCCTTTAGACATTGCTGAACAATCTATACCGATTGAGCTTTTGTTAGACTGAGCGATCAAGATGAGATGTTTGAGTACTTTTTTGAAATGATTAAACCGTGACTCGTGAGATTTTTCAATCCCATGGTTAGAGCAGGACCCTGGGTATTAAGTTCTCCTTCAAATTAGGATTTAAAAAAAAAAATTAGATCACAAGTATTAAACGAAGAACTGACTTTAGGCTGCTTTTACTGGTGTTGCAAAACTGAAAAAATTGGCTGTAGAAGTGAATAAACTCCATCATGCAATTGCTATGTCTTTACGTTGCCCTGACATTCTGGATGGGGTGGGGCAGTGGGAAGGGAGAAGAACAAGCAAAGCGAAACTGTAGGGTTGCTGGTGCATTAGCAGGAAGATCCATCTGGTGAGGGGCTAAGTGAATATACTTCTTGCACAGTGTTGCTCTATTCATTCTCATTTTAATGTGAACAGCATACCTTCTCTCCCACTGAGTAATACTTGGTGTTTAAAATTCAGCATGAACCAGCTTCAAGGTAAGATTCCCACGCTGTCACGGTAGGACTAGGAAGGTTTCTTTTATGCAAGTCCCCTGAACAACCAATATTACTCTTTATACTGTATTATTAAATGAAGACAATTTGACATTAAAAATTAAGAAAGCAGGAAAAGTGTTGGCCACATGAAGTTTTATTGAGGTATAGTGATCTAACTTGAGGTAATGACTTGCATAGTATATGAAATGCACAATTTCACATCCTAGTATTAAACTAATGCAAGTTTTTTTTGGCACAAACTATTCCGGGAAAAATGTGTGGTAAATTCTCATTGCACATCAAGGCCTCTTTCACCCTTGTACAATAGATTTGGTGGAGAAAGGCTGCCTCAAAATCCACTCTCGCTCCCATTTTTATGATACACTTTTTGATTCCTGCTGGAAGTGTGGTGCTAAATTAAACTGTTTAATGCTAGGCTGTCACCCAAAATCATCCTTCCACTCCTCTGAGACAATCCAACAGCTACTGAAGGTAAAGAGGGATCACTGTCCATAAACTAAAGACAATGTAGCTAGCCCAGCAGTAATTAGTGGTTTGCTCCCCTTCTCAGCTTTGAATTTTATTGACATTCCACCTGAACTGGACTTCCAAAAAGGGAAGAAGATTGATACTTGTCTGTGCTTATCCCTGAGGACTTTGTCTCTTAAAGGAAATGCTACCATTCTAAAAAAAAATTGGGGAGTAGTAATTGACCTAAAGTTAGAGGGAAGCTTTGAATGTTAGAGCCCCTTCAATCAAAAGAATAATTCACTGTAGTCTTCCGGAAAAACAGAGGTGTGCTTAGACCTTTGGCTGCTCAAGCACACATTCAAATTAAGACTGATTTTATTCATTTAAAACAGCACATACGAAGTGCTAACTTTACCAATTAAGTGCACACCAGTATGAACTTGTGCTTCAACCTCTTACCCTGCATGCTGTATTTCAGTTCATACTTCTGGTAAAGGACTATGCTGCTGGAACTTGGAAAAACTAATTTTTTAAACTGCAGCAATTCAGCTGTACAAATTAGAATCTAACTTATTTTATGCTGTTAAAAAACAACAGTTTAAAGATCCTACCGCTCAGTTGCCAACAGGCCTACTCCCTTAACCATGAACTAAATTCACTTAAATATACAAGCCCATTAATAGGCTGCCACATGGCCTCATAAATCATTATTTCCAACAACTAAGACCTTTTTTTTATGGCCTAGCTTTTGCAGCCAAATAACATCTCAAGATGAGTTGGTCTGTACTATGTAAGTGAACTGTGAAGAGCATGACCTAAACAGGCCAGACAGTTGGGATCAGTTTGCTTCAACATTACCAATCCTGGGGGAAAATGTTTTTGGTGAACTACCTAGTCAATCCAGAAAATAGCTAATTTCCAGAGCTAGTAGAAATTAGTCGATACAGTAGGAAAGATCTGCTAAAAAGCTATTTCTTACACGTGATAAAACCAGCATTACAAAAAATCACCACCCGATAAAAAAACACAATCTCAAAAAACCAATTAAGGACTATCAAAATAGAAAAAGCAGAAACTCCTGAGGTAAGGTAAAATTTAGATACTTTTCTTTAAAAAAATAGCTGTATAAGAAATTCAGGTGCTTTTAAAAAAATTCCTTCTGACAATATATATGTTAAATTATACCACTTGTTTCAACTGGCTAAATGTATAAACAACAGTGTACACTGATTCACCAAAATGAAAATTTAAAAAAGTACAAAAACCAATCAGTTCATATATGTACAAGTTACCAAAACCATTCATTGTCTGTGGATCAGCTCCTGCTTTCGCAAGAATTCTCAATTTCTTCAGTGTACTGTTGGCAACTAGGCAATGCCTCAGTTGAGAACTGACAGTGTTCACTTCCCCAAGTAACACGCTGGGTATAAAACAAAATATAAGCTTGTGCCTTGCATACTTCTTCCATAGTGCACAGACTGAGCTTGGAATCATTGCAGTGTACCCAGAATCCTACAATAAGACAAAATTGTGCAAATCATTTAAATTGCTATTTTTTTAATAAACATAACTTTCAATAAAACTTACATAATCAGGTATATCATCCTGATTACATAAGCAGGTATATCATATCAGTGCTGACTGAACATATGAAGTCGGATGATATACCTGATTATGTGAAAAAGTTATTACTCTTTTCAGATAAATCCTAAATCGGAAGAAACTGTTTCATTAATCTGACTTAATCCTACTCTAAAATTGTCATTAAATGACCTTGATGGAGACTGAAAATAGAGCAGTTTCTTGCCATTTGTGGAGTGTCACCGCTCAGTGACTGGCTAATCCTGTGTGGATACACCTCAACTATTGGGTGTAAAAGGGTCTTCCCAGAGTTTCTCTCTGACCATGCACCACGAATACTGAATCACAAAAACAAAATTGGGCTGGACTATAGCAAAACTATTCATATAATGAATCCTCAAAAGCTTTGTTGGATCAATCTTTTGCAGAAAAGGAGTTTGCAGCACTCAGGGCCTCTCCCGTAGATGCTCTCCTGACTGCAGAGTCAAAATCGTGAGCAAATCCTGGATTTGTAAGACTCATCAGTCACAGAGTTCTCCGGGGGACTGGTAAACCCCCTATCACATAACCTTACTCTTAATGACAGGCCTTTTTGGTTCACTGGCACCTACCACTGCGAGCTTTTATTGTATACCAGTTTTTCTATGATGCTGGGGTTATATTCATGTAGCATCCCATGCTAGAAAGTGGATGTTGTAGTGCTCTCCCTCTGACCACTGCTGCACACCCGGGCACAATGGCTTCTTCTGAACCCAAGCTGCACAGTAACCAGACAGGGATATTATGGAAGCACGTTCCCTAACTCTGCCCTCCGGCCGTGAACACATCGATTGGAGGAACTGACTGTGCTCATTTGAAATGGTCTGGCCTATCTATGCTAATATCACTGCTAGGACAGTGGGAGGAACATCATCGTAGCCCAAGCTTTTCCCTTTAAGGACACAGGTCTTGCTGAGCCTATTTAGCTGGTAAGTGCTAGACCTGGAAAGAATTAAGTTCCTAGCTCAAGATTCCATTTATTATTTGCATAGTCCTCCTCAGAGCTGGGATTAGGTAGGATTCTTCTTCATCCTTACCTCCTTCAGAGTTGTAGCAGTATGCGGTGTAGTGTCCTGAGCCAAATCCTTTTCCGTGATGCATCACCACAGCAGACAAGTCATATATAAAACAATCTGGTGTGAGGGATTTGACGGATTCCCTGCAGCAATAGGGCTCCATGTTGAGAATTTCTTCAAAGCTCACGTGCACTCCTATTTTCTCTCGATGATTACGTCCCGACCATCTACAAAACCAAATTTTAAAAAGTTAAGGCACTCTGGTGGTTCTAACAGGAAAATCATCTTTTTCAATGATGCTCACAATTTCCTGACCATATGAAAGTGACGCTACACATCTATTTCCCCATTTTAGCTGCATATACTCTTTTCAGATGGGGTCTGGATAATGCCCTGGACAAGAAGCCCATTATGGATTATTGAAGGGTAAATTAAGGATGTTCAATAAGGCATCCATAACCATTCGGACTGATGTTGTAGAGAGTAGCCAGCATGTGATTCTTCCAAGTATCTTCTTGCACACTACAGGGTTGTGTGGACCGCTGGACTAACCCAGTAATGGCACTGTCCAGGTTCTTAGTAGCTTAAAGAAGGGGGGGGGGGGGGAGGCGGTAAGTCCATTCCCCCTTCCTCTGTAATTTTTTTTTCCTTCAGTTCTCTGGGCACACAAACAAAGCTAGTCAATATCTAAAACTCGAGGACACAAAATACATCCTTGGGAGAAAATTTCTGGTGAACTCTTACATAGCAAATACGGATCAAATTTAGTATTCTATAGGGATGGTCGCAGAGTTTTGTGAATCCATGGAGTATGGAGATGAGGCCGTCTCAAATCAGGGTTTGTCTTTCATGGATAATGGATCATAAGAATGGGGATTGGCAATGAGGGCCATAATGTGGAATGGGGATATCAATTAATCTGGACAGCAGGTGAAGTCTGGACTAAAGTGAGGAGAGACAGGAGGCAGGGAGGTTAGCAAGGTTGTCCACAGTGATGGGAAAGTCAGAGGAAGGATAAGGTTTGGGTGGAAAGATGAGGAGTTCTCTTTCGGACATGTTAAGTTTGAGGTATTGGTGGGATATCCAAGTAGAGATGTCCTGAAAGCGGAAAGAAATATGAGATTCCAGACGAGTGGGCAGGGAAGGTGTCTGTCCGTCACTGTATTGTACTCTCCCATGCACTCTGCACACAGTAAGCACTCAATAAATATGAATGAAAGAGTGCTCAGGACTAGAGTTGGAGGTTTGGTAATTATTTGCAGAGAGAGGCACTTGAAGCCATGAGAGTGAATGAGTCCTCCAAAGGAGTGGGTTCAGATGGAAAATACAAGGGGCTCCAGAACTGAGTCTCAAGGTACTCCCACTGTCAGTGGGTGAGAGGCAGAGGAGCCCACAAAAAAAAGACAGAGCAGCCAGAGAGCTACGAGGAGAAGAACCAGGAGAGGATAGTGTCAACGAAGCCAAGTTTGGATAATATACCCAGAAGGGGGTGGTCCAAGGGTCAAAGGCAGCCAAGAGGTTGAGAAAGACTAGAGTGGAGTAGATAGAAGTCATTGCATTTGGTTACTACCACTGAGAGGATAAAGTGGGAGAATCAAGACTGGGAGGAAGCCTGTTCCAAGGGAAGGACTATCTCGGGTGTAGAATCTTGTAATGGGTCCGACAAAACAATTGCAGGGCTGGGTTTGTAATTCAGGTTGCTATATTAGGTCTTTTCTGACTGGGGAATGGCGGGGAGGAGGAGGAGGTTAGACAGGACCAAGAATAGTGGTAGTGATTCCCAGCAACTGCACACAAGGTCCACAATGAGAAAATGGTAAAATAGGGATAAAATACCTAATTCTTCACCTCTTCAATTGTGAGGGTCATGGGACAAGGGCCATGTTTGATCTGATTATCTTAAATTTAGCACAGTACTTGGCATGTAGTAAGCACTTGATTATGTCTATCATTAGTACTAATTGCCAGCTAAAATATTTTAGAGATATTCTGGGGAATAGTAAAGTAATTGTATTAAATAGCTTTAACTGCCAATGTCAGCTTAAAGCCAGCATGTGCTCCTCAACTGATCAAAGGTATCTGAATGCTTACTGTGTGCAGAGAGCATGGTAATAAGCACTTGAAGTTATTAAAATATTAAATTTATGAAGTAGCTATGACTACCAACTTTGAGCCAATCATTTGTACAAAACCTTGTGAAATGACGACAATACTAACCTGAATCGTTTGAGGTGTAGTCTCAGAACTTGAGGTAGTCGACAGACCATCAGCTGTTTCTGTGCTTCTGTAAGTATAACTGGCTTTGAGGAAAACTTCCTACGTTTTGCTGTAACGGAGCAAACAGAAGGATAATATGCTTAGATTTCAAGTGGGCATTTTCAGGGTACAACTAAAAATGGAACTGGTAGAAAATATTACCATTCTTCATTTTGAATGCCAGTACTAATTCAGCAAAAAGTGAACTCCACAACACTGATACATATGGCCTAGATTTCTTTAATACCCATTTGTGATTTAACTACATGTTGTGCAGTTCTGAAAATCTTTGTTGGGCTAATGCTGTGTATTAGTAAGACAAATTTCAGTTTTCCTTTCTCTAGAAACTTTTTTGAAAGAATCACAAAATATCTCCAATTCTAAAAGCCTACCTGTTCAGTGTTTAATCAGAACCTCCCCTTTGCAGTTACTCACTAAAAACAAAATCAAACCAATAGTAAGCATTTAGACCAGTGTTTCTCAAATAGGACAAACAGAAGGTTTCTGTGCAGCCACAGTGACACAGAAAAACTGAGTAAGGCACTCTTAATACTGTGTTTTACTGGTTTAATGACTTTTCATTATCAGCATAATTTTTGCAGCTACAAATGGCCAAAGAAAAGTGTTCTTCTTTGAGAACCCCATTTAGATTCTATGAATCGCAAATTTTTAAAGAGCATAAGGGTGATCCCTAAAGGAAATTTTTCCTCTCCTGCCAGGTGGACTAACCACTCTCTGCTGATAGAAACAGATGGCAGAATCCTTCACACTATTTACTCTTCCCCTTCCAAGCTGTTTTCAACCCTGAAGGGTGCCATGCTGACAAACAGCATGGCATAGTGGAGAGAGCACCGACCTGGGAGTCAGAAGGACCTGGGTTCTCATCCTGGCTCCGACACTTGTCTGCTGTGTGACCTTGGGCAAGTCACTTCACTTCTCTGTGCCTCAGTTCCCTCATCTGTCAAATGGGGATTGAGACTGTGAGCATCACATGGGACAAGGACAACCCGATTATCTTCTATCCACCCCAGCGCTTTGTACAATGCCTGGCACCCAGTAAGCACCTAACAAATAATAATAATGATGATAATGATATCTGTTAAGCGCTTAACTATACATTATTATAATTATCTACCATTATTACCTTTGCATCCCAAATCAGATGTAGACAAATATGCTGTCATCAAACAACTATTTCAGCAAACAGTTAGGCACTTCAGTCAGTGGTATTTACTGAGCACTCACTATGTGCAGAGCCTGGGAGAGTACACTACAATAGAGTTGACAGATACAATTCCTGCCCACAAGGAGTTTACAGTCTGGTCAGGAGACAGACATTAAAATAAACAGATCCATAAGGCTAACTGCTTAAGGGGTACAGACCCACAGCAATGCAGAAGGGAGGAGGAATAAGATGGGGAGTACGAGGGATTCGTCAGAGTAGGCCTCTTAGAGGAGATGTGGTTTTAATAGATTTTTCCTACAAAAGCGTAATAACAAAAATAATAATCGTGGCATTTAAGTGCTTACTCTGTGCCAAGACTGGGGTAGATAAAAGATAATCAGGTCCCACACGGGGCTCACGGTCGGAGGAAGAACAGATACTGAATCCCCACTGTGCAGATGACAGAACTGAGGCACAGAGAAGTGACTTGTCCAAGGATACACAGCAGACTAAAGCTGGGCAGACCTAGGACTAGAATCCAGGTGGTCCTCTGATTCCCGGGCCCCAGGCTCTTTCCATGCTGCTGCTGCTTTCAAGATGGCTGTAGAAGGCAAACCCTAAAACTCCACTTGTTTCTCTGACACTAATTAGCACTTATGAGCCTTGGAGGGGACTCCATTTGCCACTGCTTAAAGTCTATTTGTACTAAACTAATTTTTTGTAGGTGTCAATACTAATGAATTAACTTCTGGAGGAGCTGCTTTCTGTTAAAGCCAATGGTAACTCTGTTCCCTTGTTCTTTGTATTTCTATTAAAATCAAGCTCTAAACAGTCACATTTTGGCAGGAATGCCTGAACTTTGAAGATGGATAGTATGTAAAAATCAAGGTAATAGTTTTTTCACAGAAAGTTGATCAGTTAATATTTTAAGCACAGAACACATACTCACTGTTACACTGGTCACACGCATAAATTCTCCCCTCTAAAGCTTCGGTTTCTGTGAATTTGGCCAACATTTCCGTAACCAAACATGGATATTGGGAGACCATTTCTTTTCCATTGCAGTGGTATCTTTCTGGAAATTCCAATGAAAGGTCCCAGAAAGGTTCTACTGTATTTGACTTGTTATCACATGCAAGACATGTAACCTGTCAATAAAAATACTAGATTGGTATCATGTAAAACACTTATCCCCCAACCACCATCTTTCACCATGCCCTGGACTCAATATAAAAGAAACACAAGAAAATATTTTATACTCTTTTTCCCTCCCAGACAAGCAGCTTGCTAAATACTAAGTTGTGCCTAATGATCTTCACAATCCTCCCTACACTGACTACTGGCTGCTGACTACTACAGCACATAAACCCCACCAAATTACTACTGCTTATGTGCCTGTACACAGATAGGAGGGCCAGTCCACCCTTGCATGAGTGCATAGGGTTGCCAGAACACACTTTGAACATTAAGGCCTTTTGAGAAATTTCTCCCCCACCACCTTTTTGCTCAAAGCGGTGAGGTGCCCAAAAATCAGCTTGGATAAATTTCTACTGTAGCTACTTATGACTTGCTCGATATTAAATGTATTCTCCTTGTTGTCGTAGTCACATTGCTCTGTGATTCAGGCCTCCCCAGGATTGAGCCTGGAACCAAGTCTTAAATGAATCTCTTGTAAATCCCCATTTGTATTCATTAAAACATTTCCAGGAATACCTTCAACACACAGTATTTTGCAAAGCCTATGTGAAGCATTGTACAAGTATTACTAATAATCCCCAGAACTCGAGGCTATCACCTCCAGATTCAACAAGATACATACATCAGAAATGATAAAAATTTCATTTTCTATTTCAAGGATGCATAATTCTGGGAACCAGACATATCGTAGGAAGATCCAGTGCAATTCTAAATAGTGAGTTTCCTTTTAAAAAGGGTTCTTTTTAGTAATTAACAGGAACCATTTTTTTTGTTTTGTCCCTTTTTCTAAACGATGATAAGAAAGGTTAAATCTATTGGTAGAGTATGGTCATGGCTCCAAAACTATTCTATTAAAACTTATTTTCAGACTGCCCAAATTGGCTCTTAATAATAGAGTAGGCATTTTTCATTTCCATGTAAAAAGAGGATGAACACTTCAGAAATAACTCATTCCATTAAACAGGGAGTTATAGCAACTGATAATTTTGCTTCTTGTAAACTTTCTACAACTACTCATTTCACAGGACGTAAAAAATATATGAGATCCCTGTATGGTAGACAAACAGTACTTTAGCTATACTGGTAAGACTCAAAAAAAAAAGTTGGTATTTGTTAAACGCTTACTATGTGCAGAGCCCTGTTCTAAGCACTGGGGTAGATACAGGGTAATTGGGTTGTCCCACGAGAGGCTCACATTTAATCCCCATTTTACAGATGAGGGAACTGAGGCACAGAGAAGTTAAGTGACTTGCCCACAGTCACAGCTGACAAGTGGCAGAGCTGGGATTTGAATCAATGACCTTGACTCCCAAGCCCGGGCTCTTGCCACTGAGCCACGCTGCTTGAAAAAAGACAAATTATCACTGGTACTCCTAATAACAACCATTTCATCAACACTTGCAGACTGAGGGTGTTTGTTTTATTTCTATTACCCGTACCATCAGCTCGCCTAGAACATGGAGGTTCTTGCAGAATCCCTCATTAAGGAAAACTCACATTGTTAGTACCCACCCCTTCTCAACTCCAGTCACATCGCTGTTGCTGCAAATTCTGTGTCATGTTATAACTAGGCAGATACACACTGTCAGAAAAATGTTTCCTAATTCAGCTGCCGCTGTCAATCCAAACCTTGTTCTGGCAGAGGTCATAGATTAATTTCTCCTTTTGCCCATAACCCACATCATCATATACTAGAAATCTAAGAGTTTAAACACCACCCTTGTCCTTAAAAGTTAAAGGCATTTCTGAATATAAACACTAAATCCACCTTGATGTACTGAAGTGGATCTTAAATCTCACAGTGGTCCTGCTGCTAAAAAAGTGAGTTCTTGTCACGAGGAAATAAGATGACATTTAGCTACTAAAAGTGAATTTATACATTTCTACCAGATAATTCTTACCCATTACATTTCATATCCACCACAATTTGAAATATTTTGGAAGCCAAAACCCATATTCAGCCCATCACCAATCCTATCACTTCTTCCTCCACAACATTTCCAGAATTCACACCTTTCTCTCGAGGTACATGTCATATCTCTACTTCGTTACTGTATTGGCCTTCTTGATGACCTCCCAGTCCCTAATCTTCTCCCCTGCTGAGTTCATACTTTCGCTCTGCTGCCCTGACCATTTTTCTTTGCACCATTTCCCATTTTCTCAAATACTTCTAATGGTTGCCTACATCAAGCAGGAACTCAAGATCACTCACTGGCTTTAAGGCACACTTCCCCACTAGTTATCAATTAATGGCATTTATTGATCACAATGTATGCTAAGCACTGGTCTGCATGCTTGGGAGAGTACAAGCATGACCTGGGGCAAGTCACTTCATTTCTCTATGCCTCAGTTACCTCATCTGTAAAATGGGGGTTGAGACTGTGAACCCCACATGGGTCAGGGATTGTGTACACTCGATTTGCTTGTATCCACCCGGGTGCTTAGAACAGTGCTTGGCACATAGTAAGCGCTTAACAAATATCATTATTACTATTACAATAGAACAGAATTGGTAGATATTTCTGCCCACAAGGACCTTAAAAATCTAGTTGGGAAGACAGACATTAAAATGAGTTACAGATAGTGAAAGGGGCAGAGTACAGCAATGTTTACATTAATAGCTGTGGCGCTGGGATGAGTATCAAAGTAATTAACGAGTACACACCATGTGCATAGGCAATGAAGTTGGGAGGGCAATTAAGCTGTGGAAAAGAGAAGTTTAAGGGAAGGAAGGAATCTTAGAGAAGACATGATTTTAAAAGGGTTTTGAAGATGGGCAGTGTGGTTAGTCAGACATGAAATGGGAAGGAGATCCAGGCCCAGGGAGGCTGTGAGCAAGGGGTTGGTGGTAAGAGACAGATGGAGGTACAGCAAAATGGTTGGTGCTAGCAGTACTTATTTTCACTTCATCACAGCTCTCACTTTTCATCTCCCTGAAAATAACCTGCGCTTCTTTCTTTCATCTTCCATCACATATTTTGTATCATATCTTTCATCACTTATACTTGCATCTTATATCTTCCACCACTTATACTTGTGTCCTATCTTCCATCACATATTTGTTTCTTATATCTTCCATCACACATCTTGTATCTACTATCTTCCCTCACACTTCCTTCAGGCCTTCCCAGTTCATGCCCCCTCCGCCATTAGCACTTAAGCACTGACATTTTATAATCTACTACTTCCTCCTAGCTGTAATTTACATCATAGTATCTGTTCCCCTCACTAGACTTTTAGCTCTGTGAGGGCAGGGATTGTGTCTGCTCTTTCTACAAATTCCACTGAACTCTCCTAAGTGCTTAGGACAGTTCTCTACACACAATAGTTGCTCAACAAACATTACTGATTGAGTGACTGACAACATACACAAGGATGAAAAGGGGCAAATACACTATATTTGTTTAAGGAACAGATCTAATTCTGTTGTACTCTCCCAAGGACTAAGTACAGTGCTCTGTACATAGTAAGCACTCAAATACCATGGATTGATTGATCTGATTTGGGCCCACATTCTCAAACTTCTACGAAGCCTGTTTCTGTAAGTAAACTTCCATCTTCATTTTAATGTGAGAAACTCACTTGATGTTTGGGACACACTGTTTGTTTTAGCCTAAAAGTTCACTATACTGAAACAAATTGACTTGAAGATAAATACTGCTCAATAGGAAGACCTTTTGTGGTATGTGTTCAAATAGGTTCACTGTATACAACTTAGCCCATTAAAACCAGAACCATGTACGCTGAATCTGATGCTATTAGTTGAGTATTTTCAGTCCTTAAAACTTAAAAGAATTTTGCTTCCTTTCAATCTGATATGGGGTTAGGCAAGTCACAAGATTAAGAATGATTTCTACAGTTAAGATTCTGCTACCAGCAGTACCATGACTACTTCTAAGAAAGAAACACATAAGATAAGAAATATGATTCCTGGCCTCAAGGCGTTCAGAATCTAAGAGTGGGTGGCTGGAGAGGGGGAGGGAGGGGAAGTATTAGCAACAAACACCTAAGGAAAGGCAAACCAAAATACCACAAAGACAGAAACCAACAAACATGAAAGGAGCAGCAGGATTTTAGGCTCATGACCAAGTGGAACGAGCAAAGGCCTAGGAGTGAGAGGACCTTTATTTATTATTTGTATATATTATTTATTACTCTAGTTTATTAATGATGTGTAGATATCTACAATTCTACTTATCTTGATATACTGAAGCCTGACTACTTGTTTTGTTCTGTTGCCTGTTCTACCCCTTTTAGACTGTGAGCCCATTGTTGGGCAGGGATTGTTTCTATCTGTTGCCGAATTGTACATTTCAAGCGCTTAGTACAGTGCTCTGCACACCGTAAGCGCTCAATAAATATGACTGAATGAATGAACCTGGGTTCTAATCCCAGCTCCACTGCTTCCCTGCTGTGTGACCTTGGGTAAGTCATTTCACTGTGCCTCAGTTACCTCATCTGTAAAATGGGGGCTAAGACTGTGAGACCCACTTGGGACATGGACTTTGTTTAACCTGATTATCTTGTATCTACCCCAGCACTTAGTACAGTGCTTGGCATATTGTAAGTGCTTCAAAAATACCATAACAACACATAGCTCAGCCTCATCTCAGAAGTCAGACGGGTAGCCTGGCTGGTGACCTCCTCAACATGCTACGAGTTTGGAAGGTCTGCTGCAGATGGTTGAATTCTTCTGGGGCTGAAGCACGGAACCATGAGAACTCCAGGGTCCCAAGATGTGAGCAACATCTTTCAGGCCTACAAACTCACATTTTCACTATGCCTTATCTGTCCTTCAGCCTTACAAGCAGCCAACATTTCCTTAAGGGTCTTGTAAGAACTGAGACCTAGGCTTCTCAGCCTTAGGGGGCTTTGTTTGCTCCTGGTTTATGGCCTCATGTCTACCTGGTCTATTGAATTATTATTATTATGGCATTTATTAAGCGCTTACTATTTGCCAAGAACTGTTCTAAGCACTGGGGTAGATACAAGCTAATCAGGTTGTCCCACTTTGGGCTCAGAGGCTTAATTCGTGATCCGTGCAGCAGAGGAAAGTATGGACTGGGGTGGGGAGAGGCAAGAATCCAGGAAGTCAGGAGGCTGATTCAGGAGTCGAAGTGGTATAGGGTTAAATGCGGTAGCAATTTGGATGGAGAGGAAAGGGCAGATTATAGCAATGTTGTGAAGGTAGAAGTGACAGGATTTGGTGACAGAGTGAATATGTGGGTGGATGAGATATGAGTCGAGGTTATGGGCTTGTGAGATAGGGAGGACAACGTTATTGTCTATGGCGATGGCAAAGACGGGGCGGACGGGGTCTGGGTGGGAAGACAAGGGGTTCAGTTTGAGATGTCCTGGGACAACTAGGTATAGATGTCCTGTAGGCAGGAGGAAATGCAAGACTGCAGAAAAGGTGAGTGGTCTGGACTGGAGATGTAGATTTGGAAGTCATCTTCATAGAGATGAAGCCATGGAGGCCAATGAGTTCCAAAGAGTGAATATAGATAGAGAAAAGGAGATCCATTACTAAACCTTGAGGGATCCCCCACTGCCAGAGGGTGGGAGGCAGAGCAGGAGCCACAAAAAAAACTGAGGCATGTCTAAGTCAGGTGATATGGCACCTTAAAATTAAATCTCTAAAAATTAACTGGCATTTTTTCAACAAAGAAACAGACCAGACATTTCCAGACTCTCCCTGCAAAGGAGTTAAGATGACCTCAGCACACCCTCGCTTCCTTTCTCCCATAGCCCATACCAACAGGTCAAAAACAATAAAAATATTCATTCATTCATTCCTGAGCGTCCACAGGATGCCTACCCCTGCACTAGGATCTAAAATGCCTCTGTGCTGACATGTGGTAGGAAGCTTAAGCTTTCAATACCTGTCTGGAACTAAGCCAGCAAGGGAGTGCAGCTCCAAACTGCAAATGAGGCGATAGGAGAGCTTCTAGTCCAAGCTGAAAGATTAAGGTCACGGTGTTTTAATGACCATATCAGCACAGAAAATGCTGCTACAGTCTGAATCTTTGCTCGGTTAATGTTTTACAGCTCATCTTTACGGGTCCTAAACTCTTGCAGAATGTACTTTAACTTAAAATCCCAGATGCAAAGAGGGTAGGTACCCCAGTCCCTCTTTCAAGACTGGCTTACAACACACTGAATCAAGGCATTCCCCTAAAAAGCAAAAGACTCAAAACCAAAAGAATTCATACCTGACTGAGAAGCTGTCCGTGAAAAATGGTATTGACCACATTCAGAACTCGTTTTATAAGTTTCCTTTGAGAACTTGGAATAAGAGCAGGGTACCTGGTACCAGTTGCTTCCAATTCATGCTGTACTTTATCTAAAAGTTCACAAAGGAATTCCTGAGCGTCCTGTTGGGCGTAGCCGCGAAAGGCTGGTATCAGTCTCCACACCGAGTGGAGCATAGCAAAAGGAGACACCAGTGCCCACTTTCCGGACCACATAACTTGGAAGAGAGTATGCAGTTCATGACAAAGTGAAATGTACTTCGAACTGGGCTCCCTGGGCTGAATAAGTTCCATGTTTCTACTTTTTGATGCCCCGCCACTCAAGCCCGAAGATAAACTTGGACGCCTGGAGAGCGGGGAGCCTGTCACTTTCTCTGGGTTCTCCTGCATTGGAATCACTGAATCTGAGACGGACGGGTGTTTACAAGAGGATCTCGTTTTCCCACTAGCAGCTGTAGCCAGCAACTCTTGGGTCTGGTTCAGATCGAGCTTTAGAAAGCACTGCCGAAAAATCAGCAAGTGACTCAAAACTTGCAGAACGGAATTCATGTAGCAGGTATTGCCCAAGTTTCTCAATCCGGTTACACCGGGAGTCACCGTCGGCCTTCGTTTAATTGGCGACTCGCCTATCTTTTTGGGCCTTATTTCATCTGAGGTAGATAGTTCATTTTGTTTTGCCGGTGAGGCTGGGGCGTGAGGTGACGCTGCATTCTCGAAGGCTGATGTGGCTTGGCACTGCAAACGAGAGCTCTTCCTCGGAGGCAATCGCTCCATTTCTGCTTTCAACTGCCGCTTCAGCTCCTGCCGTCTTTTTCTAACTTCCTCCCTTTTGGCTTCTGCTTCTTCCTGCAGCCTTTCTTCTTCCAGTATCTTTCTCCCAATGGGAGTTTGTTCAAACCAAAATCGAAACACTTTGCCCATTAAAGTACGCCTCCTATGCCACAGAGCAGTAAACATTTGATCTTCGTTGCGAAGCAGAGCTTGGGCACCGCCATGGGAAAGGTAAGAGTCATCGCTTGCCCCCATAGACCGCAAAATCCTTCCACTGCGAGTGGTGCAGTCATAATTTTGACTCTTGATTGCACTCAGCGTACTTCGCAACAATTTCAGGTCTCCGGTTGCATTATCATTCAGAACATAGTCGTCGCAGAGGTAACAGAACACGTACAGCTCGTTCACCTCCAATGCAACGGGATGACTGCTCTCCTGAAAGTGCTTCAGTGCATGCTCTTCGATGTACCTTCCACAAGCCACGTGGGAACAGCTGAGGCAGGCCCATACCGACTCTGTAGTATTACAGTCCACACAATGCCACTTTTGAGGGTTGAGTATGGAATGGTCCTGGGCAAGCCGCAGTCGCCCAACATGTTTGCACTTATCCATTGTTAATATTTATGCAGTCCAGCTGAGAAACATAATCCAAGTGAGTTTCCCCTCCATAACGCTCGGCTCTGAAAACACAAATGAAAGAGGTGAATACATAAGCTTTCATCTGTACGACGATTGGTTGTTTTTCGAGTTTAAAAGTGCAATTCTACAAACTGCTTTTTTCCTCTCTAATGCACACCTGTTTTTTAATGCAACAGCCAGTGAGTAGCAGAAGATTACAAAATTTCTTGATCATCTCATGGTATTAACTAATTATATATTTTTCAACTGCTTCCATCTGCCCCATTTGGGGCTAATCTTAACCTGCAGAATGCTTAGTGAGCAGGTGACCGCCCATCTGCTCTGACTTAGCCAAATAATTTTTTAAAAAAGTTATATTACTGTTGTGAAGTAGCTTCCAAGTATAATTACAAGAAGTAACTAAACTCCAAAACGGGGGTGGCCAAGCCTCACGAAGTGAAGAGCATCCAACCAAAAACATGTCCCAGAGTTGCAGCTGGAATAACCCCGACATAAAAATTTTGTGTTTCTTGTGTTTATTTTTCATTCTTTGAGAGCCTGGGGCTGAAAATAAAAAAAAAAATCCCTTTAAAGGGAGCAGGGGGGTAAGGGGGATGGTGATGGGGACTGTGAACAAGACAGGTCAGGGCTGGAGCAGTGGCACACAGCAGGCCAATGTGGCAAAATGATTTCCTGGCTGGAATGGCTATTCTGGCAATTTTGCTTTACCAGAACTGAATTCCACTCTGTTCCTGTTCACTTACACTCTTGATCACGCTACAGAGCACTTCAGAAGCTTTAAGCAAAATTGCTTTCTTCTCAGAATTAGGAATAATCCACAGAATAATTCAAGACTGGGGGCAAAATTTACAACATACCCTGGGGTAGTGACGTTTCAATATGATGCCTCTCCCTTCTCCATTTTCCCCTGGATCTGAAAAAAGTAGGCTACCCAGAGGTGACGGAGATAGGAAAGGCAGAAGCAGCAGGAGCCCTGCACTTCTGTAACCTTTAAGGTTATTTAAATTTATTTATTCATACTAATGTCTGTCTCCCCCTCTAGACTGTAGACTTATTATGGGCATGGAATGTCTCTGCTAATTCTATTATACTGCATTCTCCCAAGGATTTAGTACAGTGCTCTGCACAGTCAGTGCCCAATAAATACGACTGATTGAGCAATTTTTCTTCCCAGCCAAGGCCAGAGCGCTAAGCGCTCCTGTAACCAATCAGCGCAGCATTTTAGGAGGCCTAGCCCTCTTCTACTTTGATGGGGTACAAAGATGCACGAAGGTGCGGTAGGAGGTAGAGGTTGGCCATCATGAATCAGGAATGGACCATGAAGCTCCAGCAAGCAAAGAGGAAAATGATCCAGATACTAGGCCTGTAGTCCAGCTCATCTTTCTTCCATACATAGTGTAGGATGGAATAAAGGTGCACAAATTTGTCTTTTCATAATCACCCACTCTCATAATAATAATAATAATAATGGTGGTATTTGTTAAGCGCTTACTATGTGCAAAGCGCTGTTCTAAGCCCTGGGAGGATACAAGGTGATCAGGCTGTCCCATGGGGACTCACAGTTTTAATCCCCATTTTACAGATGAGGTAACTGAGGCATAGAGAAGTTAAGTGACTTGCCCAAAGGACTTAACCGGAGAAGCAGCGTGGCTCAGTGGAAAGAGCGCGGGCTTTGGAGTCAGGGTTCATGAGTTCGAATCCCAGCTCTGCCACTTGTCAGCTGTGTGACTGTGGGCAAGTCACTTAACTTCTCTGTGCCTCAGTTCCCTCATCTGTAAAATGGAGATTAAGACTGTGAGCCCCACGTGGGACAACCTGATTCCCCTATGTCTACCCCAGCGCTTAGAACAGTGCTCGGCACATAGTAAGCGCTTAACAAATACCAACATTATTATTATTATTAAAAATGTGTCATCTTCATATAAGTGCAATAATAATACAGAGAGAGAAAGAGAAGGAGGGAGAGGGAGAGAGAAATGAAAACTGCTTAGGAATAAAGCGAGCTCCAAAGTCATCAAATGATGTCACTCATGGAATCCAGTGGAGACTATTCCCAACACTGACATAAAACTGAGAAGGAAAGCATTACAACCGTTGGACTAAAGACAGAGGGTAAAAGGCACTCATTCCTAGCTGCACCTAAAGAGCAACAGCTGTTGATTTAGGAGCAAGGTCTGCAACAAGGAATAAAAACACTCTTGGTTCCCATAAAGTTGTTTTCGAAGTTTCCAAAAGCCAGACCTAACCTACCAGCACCACCTCACAGCCACCTTTAGTGAGTTTGAGGCATAGCTTTCATCAAGGTTTCTACTAAGAACAGATGAAGTTTTCTTTATTTTTATGAAATGTTTTGACCATTTTTCATAAAAACAATTATATTAAAGCATAATACAAATGTGCCTGTGCCTTATTTCTGATTATTTCTCTGATAGTTCCCCTTTCCCAACTTTATACTCTTCATCTGCTCTACCAACAATTTCTGAGAGCACATTAAATGTCATACCATAGCCAGCTGCATGAGATTAACATGCAAATTTCTCGTCAGGTTGTCTGTTCCCAGTTCATAACAGTTCATCTGTTCTACTCAATAGGACTCTGTTGGGAAGCACTAGGAATACTCTCACCACCTCCCCGCCCATGACACTCTTGTTCATATCTTCATAATCTATTGCTACCTTTTACCTTTAGGATATCTTAGTGTGTCTTCTCTGTAAACTCTTTGAGGGCAGGGATCATGTCTATGAATTCTATTGTACTCTCCCCAGCACTTAGCATAGTCCTCTGTGCACAGAAAACACTCAAATACAATTGTTATGAAAACCTTTAATAACATAGAAACTTTTATTTGTCAGGGGGAGAGGCAGAAAGAGACTTCAGGGGGACAGGGTAGGAAGCTACAATCAAAAGTCAAAGATGAAAGAGCAGGCTAGGGAGAACCAGATCTACAGGAAAAAAAGACAAATACTTTGTCACACAGAGGGGTAGAAATGAAATTTGTTATTAAGGGAAGTTTGTGCAAACTGAAAATACTAGCAAATTTGATTTTATATCAATGAGTACTGCATTATGGAGGGGAAGTTAGGATTACAGAGAAAAAGAATTAAAGATTTTAGATACTACCTCCTAAAAATTAAGATGGCTGGCAACAAAGGTAACCATCACAAAGTCTTCCCCCATT
The DNA here is from genome assembly GCF_004115215.2 of Ornithorhynchus anatinus. Lineage (NCBI taxonomy): Eukaryota > Metazoa > Chordata > Mammalia > Monotremata > Ornithorhynchidae > Ornithorhynchus > Ornithorhynchus anatinus. Next base: position 35,007,827 of record NC_041741.1, read on the forward strand.
AGACTGTAATAATGAATGCCACCTTGAATTATACATAGTGCTTTTATTTTCCAAAGAACTTTCACATCTCATTTTTGACTTCAAAGCGGCCCTGTGAGATAGGGAAAGGCAGGTATACAAACTTTACTTATGAAGAAGCAGAGGCTCATGGAGACCGTGTCTTGACCATGGCACAGTTGGGACTAGAACCCAAGTCTTCTGATTGGCAGACCCATGCTCTTTTCACTTCACCACACAGCCTCTTTGTTGTGGTTTTTGTTAAGCACTTACTATGTTTCAAGCACTGTCCTAAGTGCTGGGATAGATACAAGATAATAAGGTTCCAGATGGGGCTCAGAGTCTAAGTAGGAGGGAGATGAACATTTTGCAGATGAGGGAATTGAGGCACAAAGAAAATGACTTGTCCAAGGTCACACAGCAGGCAAGTGGCTTAGCAGGGATTAGAACCCAGGTCCTCTGACTTCCACTAGGCCACACTACTCCTTGTGTATAGGGCTCACGGGCTTTGCCAAGCACTTAAGTTTCTAGGCTTTGCACTCAGTAAATACCATTGACTGATCGAAGTACTGAGGAAAAAATAATAGTTGAACAGTGAAAAAGGAAACATTTTCCAAACTCTAACAAAACTGTAAAGTCAGGACAAGCTTGTGATCATCTTAAAACTACTAAACCTTTAAGCACTATAATAATGTTGGTATTTGTTAAGCGCTTACTATGTGCAGAGCACTGTTCTAAGCGCTGGGGTAGACACAGGGGAATCAGGTCGTCCCACGTGGGGCTCACAGTCTTAATCCCCATTTTACAGATGAGGTAACTGAGGCACAGAGAAGTTAAGTGACTTGCCCACAGTCACACAGCTGAGAAGTGGCAGAGCTGGGATTCAAACTCATGACCTCTGACTCCAAAGCCCGTGCTCTTTCCACTGAGCCACGCTGCTTGCTCTTGTTCTAGTGCTCTTGCACTAGTTCAGTACTATTCCATAGAGAACTGCATATAAATCCTGTCCAGTGTAGGGGTAGCCAGTATTCACAACCAAATAACTCCCACCATTTTTAGTACTCCCATTTAGACCATTTCGATCTCTCCCTCAAGGCCCTCCGTTTGCCATTTACCATGACATATGGCCACGGCATGTGTGCCATGGCACATCCGTGAGAGGGCTAAGATAGGTCCTTACTCGCTGCCAACTGCCTTAGAATCCTCCCTATATTTCGGACAGCTCTTGGATACCTAGCTCAGGGGTTAATTGGGATTAAAAAAAAAATCTCAAATGGATGTGGGTTTTGTTTACAATCTCTTCAGGACCACCTCCACATCCTTGGCGTAGTAGATAGAGCCCGGGCCTGGGAGTCGGAAGGTCATGTGTTCTAATCCCAGCTCTGCCGCTTGTCTGCTGTGTGACCTTGGGCAAGTCGCTTCACTTCTCTGGGCCTCGGTTCCCTTATCTGTAAAATGGGGATTAAGAAGGTAAGTCCCATGTGGGACAGGGACTGTCCAACCCAATCTGTTTGTATCCACCCCAAGGTATAGTACAGTGCCTGGAAACTTCATAAATGCCTAACAAATACCATAATTACTATTATTATTCTTGATAGGGCTGACAGCCAGATCATGGAAAACTAGCTGGAGAGCTGACAGGCACAGATGTTTCATTTGCACCTGTCCAGCTGTCAAGGACTTCTAGTTCCAGCAGCCCATGAGGACATCCCATCCACCCGTGTGTGAAATATTTCACGCATATTAAGTGGCAGACTCTCTGAAAGTGAAGCACTGGGAACCTCCCATTCCCAGTGGGAGCTAGACCAACTTGGATGTCCCAGTCCCTAAGCAGAGCTTTGGCCATGCTGAAGACTTTCAGTCTGGGTAAATGGACCCACTCTTTGTTGCTCCTTGAATGACCTGCAAGCAGCAGCACAAGAAAACTAACTACCAGGCCCTGGACTCCTATTCCCTGTTACACTGGAGGCTTCCCCCGTGCAACTAATCAGTAGATCATATTTATTGTGCACTGTACTAAGTACTTTGGAGAGAATAATACAACCGAGTTGGTAGACCCATTCCCTGCCCATAATGAAGTAGGGGAGAAAGGGCAAAGGCAGAGATAAGAAGCAGAGTGGTTTTAAACATCTCAACATAGCAGCACAAAACCTTTCACCTAGAAAGAGCTAAATTTTGTCACCTCACAAATTTTCCACAAAAGAGAAACCTGCTAGCATTACTATCCAGTGGGATATAGAAGTCCTTCAAGGTTGAATATGACACAGCATGTAGTTAAGATAACCCAAGCAGATAGAGATTAAGCCAATGCCGGAAGGAGAAAGCAATCTTTGTGAAGAAAAACAGAAAAAGAAAAGAAAAGCCACATCACACTCTCCCACAAAAAGCTAGTCACCCTCTCCTCTTTCTATTTTCCCTTCTTTCTTTGCTCTTCAGGCCTACGGTAGATACAGCCAAGTGCTGAAAAATGGGACTATTAGGTGTGCTTCTTTGTAATCCCCAGAACCCACAATAAAATTAAACATAATGCATATTTTACATTTTTTCCTTGCAACCTAAGATGATTATAAAATGCACTGCTTATTCCAATTTCCAGAATGCCTTCCAAAAGAAAAAGGCGGGGTCAACACAATTTTTGCAGAATGCATTTTAAAGCCCTTGTTTATTTTGAAGCGACTTGAATTTAATGTGAAACTTGCCAGTTTCAATATGAAGCGAGCTTCTGAAATCCCAGATGCCTAAGAGAGGCCCACAGGTGCTCATGGCCCATCAGCCAAAGTCCACAATTTGACCAGCACTGCAGTGATGTGTCTGCTGTCCCCCTGGCTCCTAGCCTCTTGCCTCCTCAGAGTCAGCAGGAAACCTAGATGATGGACAAAAGGAATGCAGATGGGCCTGAGCGGTCTGAGCCTTGGTGGGCAACAAAAGCACTTCCCAATGCATGCTGTCAATGTGCTATAATAGTTTATTCCAATTTCCATATTCATAACTTAAAAGAATAGGCTACATTTTGCCAAGTGCACATAAACAACAAAGTCGACTTTACGACACACAATCAGCTCTCCTCTTACTCATCTTCTACTACAACCCAACCTGCACACTTCTTTAAGGCTGTCCTATTCTCTGAACCTGGACCCTATTTTCTGGCACTGACCCCTTGCCCATGTCCTCCCTCTGGCCTGGAACTCTCTCCTTCCCTTAATGTCCGGCACACGACCACTGTCCCACTTTTGAAGCTCTCCTAAAATCACATTTTCTCCAAGAGGCCTTCCCCACCTAAGCCCTTATTTCTCCAACCTGCCCTTTCCTCTGAGTCAACTATACTCTGTACCCCTTTTAAATTATATATTACAAATTATTTATTTACATTAATGTCTGTCTCCCCCATTAGACTGTCAGGTCGTCGTGGGTAGGGAATGTGTCTGCCAACTTTGTTGAACTGTACTGTCCCAAGAATTATTACAGTGCTCTGCACATAATAAGCACTCAGTAACTTCAATTGACTGGTTGATATTCACCCTACCCCCAGTCCCTCGGGACACATGTGCATATTCTTAGAGTCTGCCTTTTCTATTTATCTGAAATTTCTGCTAATGTCTGTCTCCCACTCTACACTGCAAACTCCTTATGGGCAGGGATTATTTTCTACTCTCCCCAGCATTTAGAACAGTGCCCTCAACAGATCCACAAATACCAATGATCGATAACAAGAGATCACTGTTATCCAACAACTAAGCATAGCTAAGTAATGATAGAAAAAACTATCTTAAATTCCCTTTTATAAACCTGGGATTTCACCAGACCAGGATGAACACACATACACACATACAAAGACACTATCAAATAATCAGCCCTCCACCTCTACAACCTTCAACTGTAAAGGGTGAACCAAACTAAGCAAAAAAGTTAAATTTCATGCTTGCAAGAATAAAGTGCACTTTGTCACTTAATTTTCCTATAATGTGCAAATTGTGTCCTTGCAGAACACCAGGGTTAAGGAAAATTTGCACTGAACTCAAGAGCTTAATGCTGCTTGCTGATGCACAAGCTGTATCTCCCCGCAGTGTTGGAAGAACTTCTTCAAATTCCCTAACCCAGTACTAAACAAAGCATGAAGTGAACATACACATTACAGCAGAAGAGAGTATATAACAGAAAGCTGAGTAACTTCAGTGATATTTTATTATTTTTAAAGCAGACTACTTTAGGAAAGGAGAGAGTTCACATTGGCAAACAAGACACTTAATGACTAGAATACTTTTAAATAAAAATGTAGTGCTTTTTATCACTATAAACACTTGGATTGCCTATTAGGATAAGTACTGAAAACTAAAGCAGGCGTACGTTGCCTTTAATTTGATGGTATAAAACTCATCTTTTCAAGTAAACTACTGTAACATCCCAACAGATTTATCTAAGTACCTCAAAATCGAAGCCTGTAGGCTATTTTACACAATATGGAGGTGATTTCCCCCATTAAAACCCATACGTAGTTGGATCTTTCTTTGATTTTGGAAACTTCTCCCCCACTGAACAGACTGCATAACCCTGGCAAGAATGAGAATAACTATTCCATTCTTAAAATATGGTAAAAAAGGTAGAGTCTTGCCCTCGCCGCATGAAGGTTAGTAATTTTCGCTTCATTTTGCAGTACTCTTGCCTTATCCTTCCTCTGCCAAGCATAATTGGCCCCACAACTTGCTCCCTCTTCCCTCTTCAGTGAACACCCCCCTGCTAGTCCTTGTCTTTTTCCAAGTGATCATTTGGCACCATGACTCCCCTCTGGACTGGAAGCTAGTTGTGGGCAGGGAATGTGCTTATCGCTGCACTGTACTTTCCCAAGCACTTAGTACAGTGCTCTGCAAACAGTAAGCGCTCAATAGAGACAGCTCAATGAATAATACTACATGACTGCATATTGTGCTTAACAATAAGTATAGTGTGCCAGCACTGTATTATGTGTTGCAGTGGATACAAAATAATCAGGTCAGACACAAGCACATACTTTGTCTCCTAGTCCTTGGATATTTCCATTAGATTGGCTCAATCAATGGTATTTATTGAGTTCTTACTTTGTGCAGAGTAGGGCACTAATCACTTCAAAGAGTAAAATGCAGTTTGTAGATAAGATCCCTGGCCTCAAGGCACTTATTCTTTCCCCTTCTCTGCTAGCATCTTCCTTTAAAGGTGTTGCTCTTTTTATTCATACCTTCCTCAACCTAGGAGGGGATTGAATATTCTTTTCCCCTCTCTCCACTAAAAAATTACCTACTGAAGTTGCAATTGCACTCTCTTACTTTTAAAGTGGCAGTAAAACCTAGTGGAAAGAGCACAGACCTGAGAGTTAGAAGACCTGGGTTTTAATCCCATCTCTGTGACTTGCATCCTGTAATTTAGGGCAAATCACTTTAATTTCTCTGTGCCTCACTTTCTACATCTGTAAAATGGGGATTCAATAGCTGGACTCTCTCCTACAGAGGCTATGAGCCTCTTGTGGCCAGGGACTGTGTCCAACCTGAGTAACTTGCATCTACTCCAGCACTTGCCATATAGTAAGCCTTTAAATACCATAATTATTAGATTTATTTTCCTACTGTACTAGCATTTAAACAAGGTTTAGTGCTGGTGTACCTACTGCCATCAGGTTTCTCATCTGAAATATGGTGGAAGCATTTTTTAAAAGCATCTGGGTACTCTGGGAGAGTGCTTGAGACTAATGTAACCACCTCAATATATATTGACCTCTACCTTATAGATCCACTCTCTTGGATTTTCATCTATTTGTCAGGAAAAGCAAATGGTTCAGTCCAGCCATGCAAATGAGCCCAAACACAGTCCTAAAGGAATCAAAGCACATCTTATAAATCCGGAATCAAGCCAAAAAGGGTAAATCGGACTTTAATCATTTCATATTTTCATGAGGAAACATATTTGAGGGAGAGGAGGCAGAGTTCTTTTACACTGCCCTGAAAACTTTACCTCCATTTAAACACCTCCTATGCCCTCAACTTCAGAAATATTTTGACCTACTTGATTAGAGATTGAAGCTCAATTTAATTTAGTATTGGATGACAGCTCTTTAGTCCTTTAGCACAAGGTGGTATTTTGTTAAGAAGGAAGAATACTTTGAAAAGTATTTACATATATACAATATAATTCAAAATAATATTGGAGCATATTTCCACTGCTTTTGATGAAGAAACCATGTGTTTTATCACTGATCTAAAGTAGTTTTGTTTTGTTTTTTATCTTGGGAACACTAACGAACTTTACAATACTTCCAAATGAACTTTACGTTATTTCCTTAGGGAAATTACTTCATTGGATATTCTACCACCACAATTTTTCTTAGAACCCATTTAAGGGTACGGGAGTAAACTACTGAGAGGCAACACCAGCAGAGAGTCTGAATGGTGTAAATTAATCAGGAATGGAATGGGTCTTGAAGATAGAAGCTACGATGATGATGGTAATACTATACTACGAAGCAAATCAAAAATGACTGGACAATGAATAGCAAAGGCACCAACACAAAAGACAAACTTTACATGTGGAAAGAACTGTGTGGGTCATGAATCATTCTTTTCAGCTTGCTAACACACATACAAAATTTACAATTAGTAGTGTCAGTTGAACTCAACAACAGCATGCCTGTGAACTAAAGTATGTGTTTGCCACAACTAAACGCTGGGGGGTTCACTTAATCTCATGATATGGGAAATAGGAGAGGTTGATATTGGTGGGTTGGGTCAACGCAAGATAACTTTCCTGCATGGGTCATCACAATTCTGTATGTGGCTGGTTTAGTGGTTCAAATAATTCAGAAGTTTTCTGATGCTTTTTCTCATCTACAAATTGCAAGACATCCCTTGCCATTTTTATATTTAAAATATATCACCATCCCTCTTTCCTCCAGCTTCTACTCTCTCAGAATTCCCTTCCAATATCTACTGCACTCACCAATACCCTAGTTCCAGATTCTTCCCCACTCTTTCAGGAGAGTAGATTAATCAATGGACAAGTCTGATTCCTTTAGGCTTGGTTAGGATGATAACTTTCTAGACCTACTGTTGATAACATTCCACGCTTCCTTCTGCTGACTGGATCATTTTTCTACAAAAATGTTCAGGACATGTCACCCACTCCTCAAAAATCTCCAGTGGTTTCCTAACCACCTCCGTAGCAAACAAAAACTCCTTACCCTTGGCTTTAAAGCACTCCATCACCTCGCCCCCTCCTACTCCACCTCCTCTCCTACAACCCAGCCTGCATACTTTGCTCCTCTAGTGCTAACTTTCTCAGTGCCTCCATCTCACCTGTCTCCCCGTGGATGGACCCACGTCTTGCCTCTGGTCTGGAACGCGCTCCCTTTTCATATCTGACACATGAGTACTCTCCCCCGCTTCAAAGACAGCATACCTCCTCCAAGAGGCCTTCCCAGACTGAACCCCACTATTCCTCATCTCCCACTCCCTTCTGCATTACCTGACTTGCTACCTTTGCTCTCCCCATCACCCCCACTGCACTTGTGCATATATCTGTAATTTTATTTACCTGTATTGATGTCTGTGCGCTCATTGTGGACAGGGACTATCTCTGCTTATTGCTGTATTACACTTTCTCAAGTGCTTATTGCAGTGCTCTGCACAGAGTAAGCACTTAATAAATATGACTGAATGAATACCAAAAAGAGTTGGGGTACCCAAGCCAACACAGGTGTGGCCTACACTAATGCCAAAGTCAATGAAATGGTGGAGCCTGTCATTTCACAGAAGTACTAATATAATCACATTCATGTCTTCTGAATGAGGACTGGCAAAAGGCATACACCTAGGAAACAAATGGAAATTAAAACACCAGTTATGGACGTGAATTACATTTTAAACAATTTCTTAGGGACTGTTACATAGCCTATGCATCACTATGTATACTGAGTTAAAAACCATCAGGAATAAGGCATTATGATGTAATTATTAGTAATCATGCTAGTATCAAAATATATTTGAGCACTGCTTACAATCCAGATAAACACAACAAAAAGATTACTGTGGGGTTTTTTGGTCATTTCTGGGACAATGTATATAAATACACATTGACAAAGCCTAAAGTTTCAGCTTGTGATTTACTAGAAAAGGCTTGCTTTTGATGACCTCAAGAATAAGAGTCTAAATGCTGCTTTTTCCTGGAACAAAATCAATGCAAAAACCCAACTATATCATGATTATAGAGCAAGAATTAGTGGTTTTGAAATTTTCTTCTGAATATGTAAATATTTGGAAAGAACAGCTGCCATTTTAGAGACCCTGCAGAACCATAAACTTACTGGTTTATTTTCTAGAAATCGTAAAAAGCTTGATCTCTGACCCAAACTGCAAAGTGAAGCAGATTTTACTTCAGCAATTGTGTTGTTTTTCTTTAAATTCTGGACACTTATGGGCTAATTTTGATTTTATGTGTACACATAAACAATTGCATCACTACCCACCAAGTGGAAATCAGACAAATTATACTCTGAAGTGGTACAAAAATCGCAACTAACCAAGGGCTAAAAGTTAAATTTGATCTTAAAAAGCCCTCTAAATACAGAATCCTCTACCCCACTCAATCCTTTGGGTTGCTCCATTAACGCTAAGATTTTCTGGGACCCAAGATACAAAGCAGTGTGGTGTGATTTGCAAAGCATCCCACCAGACTTTTCTAACATAAGCCTCCACTCCGAACTTGCCCGACTCTTCTCTACTTCAGATCGGCCTGGATTTCTCAGATCGGCCTGGATTTCAGTTCACATCCAACTACTCTCCGCCTACATCCTTTTGCACCAAAAGCGGTCTCTGAAGCCATCTCTAAGGTTTTCAAACCTTTCCCCCTCTGGCTCTACCCCACTGGCCCCTAACAAAGAATTCAAGGGCAAAGGCTCCAGGGCCACACACGCCCGCTTCTTTCCCAACTCTTTCACCCACGTTAAAAAACAACTCCCCGAGAATCTGGATTAACTGTGATAGCCGCGAAGAAGCTTCTTTAAAAATAGGAAGGGCAACTACCGACGCTTTTCTGGTTAACGGAGACAAACGCCGCTGCTCTTTAAACACCCAAGACCCCCGTGTTTCGCTTTCCTTTTTTCACAAGTTCGAAAGAGAGGCAGCCGGCAAATCAACACCACGCCGGTTTGTGTTGGTTTTTTAAAAAAAAACCAACACAAACCCTTAGAATTTCACAACTTTGATTTTTAAAGGGCCACGACTTAAAGACGGGCGTTTATACGCACGATCAGTAACAGTGCTTGGGACAGAGTGGGCGCTTAAGAAATAACGATAGTAACGGTATAATAATGAGCGTGGGTGAGAGGGGCATTTTCGGGCCCAGTCGCCGTTGGTTGTTTTCGGTGAAAAGGGGGGTGAGGAGGAGAGGGATGCGAGGCGGCAGGTGCAAGGGGCCCGAGCAGGGCAGGGGATGGCGTTCAACTTAATGAGATGTTCATCCCCTTGATTCTATTTATTGCTATTGTTTTTGTCTGTCTCCCCCGATTAGACTGTAAGCCCGTCAAAGGGCAGGGACTGTCTCTGTTGCCGATTTGTCCATTCCAAGCGCTTAGCACGGTGCTCTGCACATAGTAAGCGCTCAATAAATACTACCGAATGAAACTCGGCCCCGCAAAGCCCCCTCTGAATTGTCCCCCGCCGTTTTGGAGCATCCTCAACCGAAGACTCCTCGACCGTTAAAAGCGGTCGAGGTGCTTGTCCCTTCTTCCCCCGGGGCCCGACGCCCTGGCACACACACTCACACCCACAACAGACGCTGCTCTTCCCCACTAAGTGCTGCCCGGGCACTTGGAGGCAGAGAGATAATAATAATAATAATGTTGGTATTTGTTAAGCGCTTACTATGTGCCGAGCACTGTTCTAAGCGCTGGGGGAGATACAGGGTCATCAGGTTGTCCCACGTGAGGCTCACAGTTAATCCCCATTTTACAGATGAGGGAACTGAGGCACAGAGAAGTTAAGTGACTTGCCCACAGTCACACAGCTGACAAGTGGCAGAGCCGGGAATCGAACTCATGACCTCTGACTCCCAAGCCCAGGCTCTTTTCCACTGAGCCACGCTGCTTCCCCTCGTGGGCCTGCCCGCAAAGCCCTCCGCCTCTTTATTTATTCATCCGTTCAATCGCATTTATTGAGCGCTTCCTAGGTGCAGAGCACTGGACTAAGCGCTTGGAACGAGCACTTGGGCGACAGGGAGAGACCATCCCTGCCCAACCACGGGCTCACGGTCTAGATGGGGAGACAGACACAAAACCAATTAGTCAATGATCAATGCCATCAATAAAGATCAATATTCATGCATTCAATAGTATTTATGGGGCGCTTACTATGTGCAGAGCACTGGACTACGCGCGCTTGGACTGTAAGCCCGTCAATGGGCAGGAACAGTCTCTGTTGCCCAACTGTCCATTCCAAGCGCTTAGTACAGTGCTCTGCACATAGTAAGCGCTCAATAAATACGACTGAATGAATGGGCAATTGGGCAACAGATAGAGACCATCAAAGGGCAGGGACTGTCTCTTTCTGTGACCGATTTGTCCATTCCAAGCGCTTAGTACAGTGCTCTGCACATAGTAAGCGCTCAATAAATACGACTGCATGAATGAATGGACAATTGGGTAACAGATAGAGAGCATCAAAGGGCAGGGACTGTCTCTTATCTGTTCCCGATTGGTCCATTCCAAGCGCTTAGTACAGTGCTGTGCACATAGTAAGCGCTCAATAAATACTATTGGACAATTGGGCAACTGATAGACCATCAAAGGGCAGGGACTGTCTCTTATCTGTGACCGATTTGTCCATTCCAAGCGCTTAGCACAGTGCTCTGCACACAGTAAGCGCTCAATAAATACGATTGAATGAAGTGACGGGCTCCTAGTCTGATGGGGGGCGGGGGGAGACAGACGGACCACAACAAGACAACTTCATCACGATAAATAGAATCAAGGGGATGGACGCCTCATGAACAAAATCAAGACAGACAAATGAGCACGGTGCTGAGGGGGAGCAGCAGGGGGAGCAGAGGGAAAAGGGGAAGCTCAGTCTGGGCAGGCCTCCTGGAGGAGGTGAGCTTGGAAGAGAATGAGTTTGTCGGGGGGTGAGGAGGGAGGGCACTGCGGGCCAGAGGGAGGACGAGGAGGAGGGAGCCTTCGGGGCCCGGAGCTGGCCTCCCTCCCCCGCCACAGCCCGGGCGGCCTCCCTGTCCGGTCCTGCCCAAGCTCTGCCGCCTCCCGGTTGCGGGCGGGGTGGACGGGGACCGGGGGGCGTCGAGGGAGGGCGTCCCGTCCCCCCCCGCCGGCCGCCTCGTTTCGCCTCGCCTCGCCTCACGGCGCACTCACCCGCGCCCGCCGGGGCCGCCATCTTGCCAGCTCCCTCTCCCCGTCCCGCGAAGGCGGCCGCCGACGTCACCGCGTGACGTCACGCCCGAGCCCCGCCTCGCGCGCCCCCCCTGCCTCGTGCCCCCTGCCTCGCGTCCCCCCCCCGCCTCGCGCCCCCGCCGCCTCGCGCCCCCCCCCCCGCCTCGCGCGCCCCCTCCCGGCAGGGCCGAGCAAGGAGCCTCCAGGCCCACTTTTATGGGGCTCCTCAGACGCCCTCGGAAAATAATAATAATGTTGGTATTTGTCAAGCGCTTACTACGTGCGGAGCACTGTTCTAAGCGCTGGGGGAGATCCAGGGTCATCAGGTGGTCCCATGGGAGGCTCCCAGGCTTCATCCCCATTTTACAGATGAGGGAACTGAGGCCCAGAGAAGTTAATAATAATGTTGGTATTTGTTAAGCGCTTACTCTGTGCAGAGCACTGTTCTAAGCGCTGGGGGAGAGACAGGGTCATCAGGTGGTCCCACGTGAGGCTCACAGTCTTCATCCCTATTTTACAGATGAGGTCACTGAGGCACAGAGAAGTTAATAATATTGGTATTTGTTAAGTGCTTACTCTGTGCAGAGCACTGTTCTAAGCGCTGGGGGAGAGACAGGGTCATCAGGTGGTCCCACATGAGGCTCACAGTTAATCCCCATTTTACAGATGAGGTCACTGAGGCCCAGAGAAGTTAATAATAATAATGTTGGTATTTGTTAAGCGCCTACTATGTGCAGAGCACTGTTCGAAGCGCTGGGGTAGATACAGGGTCATCAGGTTGTCCCACGTGAGGCTCACAGTCTTCATCCCCATTCTACAGATGAGGTCACTGAGGCACAGAGAAGTTAATAATGTTGGTATTTGTTAAGCGCCTACTATGTGCAGAGCACTGTTCTAAGCGCTGGGGGAGATCCAGGATCATCAGGTTGTCCCATGTGAGGCTCACAGTCTTCATCCCCATTTTACAGATGAGGTCACTGAGGCACAGAGAAGTTAAGTGACTTGCCCACGGTCACACAGCTGATAAGTGGCAGAGCGGTGAAAAGGGTGAAAGCCCCTCGAGGAGAATCCACGCTGCCCCTGGAATGTGCTAGGACATGTCTATAGCTAATAGAGGAGCTTTTCGGATTAAAAAAATGACCGGGGAATGGATTCTCCTAATGGCTCCTGTGGAGCTATTTGTCAGAGACACCTGCCACTTAGCAGCAGGTGTCCCAGTAAGTAGCTCAGAAGTAGGGTGTCACAGCATTAATTCGCAACATAAAAGCAACAAAATGACCAGAAATGTGTAAACCACGTGTAAGCTTTTCCTTCTATTCATTCCTTCAAGCGTATTTATTGAACGCTTATGGTGTGCAGAGCACCGTACCAAGCACTTGGAATGTACAATTTGGAAAAGAGAGAGACCATCCCTGCCCAACAATGGGCTCACAGTTTAGTGATGTACAATTCGGCAGCAGAGAGAGACCATCCCTGCCCAACAATGGGCTGACAGTCTAGTGATGAATAATAATAATAATAATAATGTTGGTATTAGTTAAGCGCTTACTATGTGCCGAGCACTGTTCTAAGCGCTGGGGTAGACATAGGGGAATCAGGTTGTCCCACGTGGGGCTCACAGTCTTAATCCCCATTTTACAGATGAGGGAACTGAGACACAGAGAAGTTAAGTGACTTGCCCACAGTCACCCAGCCGACAAGTGGCAGAGCTGGGATTCGAACTCATGAGCCCTGACTCCAAAGCCCGTGCTCTTTCCACCGAGCCACGCTGCTTCTCAACAATTTGGTAGCAGAGAGAGATCATCCCTGCCCAACAACGGGCTCACAGTCTAGTCCCCATGACACATACGAGTAGGCTCAGGCTCAGGTTTTAAACCAAAGACCCTCAGCGTCCTGTTCTCCAAGGAGTCGTGTAATGCAAACCATACCAATTCTTTTAGGAGATGTATCCCTTTGAAGTTAATTGAAACTCTAATTAAAGTTGTTGCCGTCATGATAAGCTGGAGGTGATGGTGAAACATCCAGGAATGAGACAGGGAAACACCACCATCAATAGATGTGAAAATGATCAGCAGTCAGGGCGACACCAAGAAAGAGGAGTGTCTTTGAAGAGGAGCAGTGCTGTCTAATGGAAAGAGCATTGGCCTGGGACAGTGCTCAGCCCATAGTAAGAGCTCAATAAATACGATTGAATGAGTCAAAGGACCTGCGTTCTAATTCAGATTCCTCATCTTCCCTGCTGTGTGACCTTGGACAAATCATTTAACTCATTTAAATCATTTAAAAATGAGGATTCAATACCCGTTCGTGCCAAGGACCCTTTGCCCACATCCTCCCTCTGGCCTGGAACTCCTGTACCCTTTCGTATATGACAAACTACCATTCTCCCCACCTTCAAAGCCTTATTAAAATCACAACTCCTCCATGAGGCCTTTCCAGGCTAAATCCTCATTTCCCCTACCACGCTCTTATTTCTGCATTGCCTATGCACTTGAATCTGTACGCTTTAAGCACTTGATATTCACCCCACCCTTGGCTGGCCCTGCAGCACTTATTATGTACATACCTATATTTGATTTTAATGTCGGTCTCCCCCTTCAAACTGTAAGGTCCTTGTAGGGGAGAATGTAAGCCTTTAGTAGAGTGCTCTGCACACACTAAGCATTCAACAAATACCACTGATTGATTAATCATCTTCATTATCATAAGCATTTATTGGGCATCCCTTATGTGCAGAACATTGCATTAGGGAAATATAATGGGAGCAAAAATAATCTCTGCTCTCAAGTAGTTTACAATCTAATCAGAGATACACCCAGATGTAAATTGATTACCTATAGATGAAACAAGAGTAAAAATCCTGATAGAAATTAAAGAAAAATTTAATAAATAAATATGATGATGATGATGTTGATGATTATGTTATTTATTAGGGGCTTATCAGACACAGTCTCTGTCCCACTTGGGGCTCACAATCTAAATAGGAGGAAGAACAGGTATTGAATCCCCATTTTACAGATGAGGAAAAAGAGGCAGAGAAAAGTTAAATGACTTGCCCAACTTCATTCAGCAGGCATAGAAAAATACTCATATGTACTTTAGATAGCTGGTAGGATGACAAGATTCAGGAGAAATGATACAGAGAAGATTAGTATGCCCCCTGTGTAAGGATGAAACCCATATTCACAAAGCATTCCATATTATTTGCTTAATTTCTAATTTCTAATCTCCTCAGAAGGAGCACTGCCTAGTGGAAAGAGCTTAGGCCTGGGAGTCGGGGAACCTGGGTTCTAATCCCGGTTCTGCCACTTGTCTGCTGTGTGACTTTAGACAAGTCACTTCACTTCTTTGTGCCTCAGTTCCCTCTTCTGCAAAATGGGGATTCAATAGCTAGTTTCCCTCCTACTCAAACTGTGAGCCCCATGTGGGACCCAATTACCCCAGTACTTAGTACAATGGTTGGGGTATAGTGGAAAGTGCCTAACAAATACCACAGTTATTATTATCCTTATATCCCCCCACCTGCCACTTCAGCCCTTCCACATCATATAAGCCCTTTAAACACTTTCAACTCAGGCAGCACTTGTATACCAATCTCACATTCTCTATTACGTCCTCCTAGCTGGACCCTAGATTGTAAGCACCATAAGAGTATCTTGTCTACTAATTCTGTTTTACTTTCCTAAGTATATACAGTAAGCACTCAATAAATCCTATTAATTGATTTACAGTAAGCACTCAATAAATCCTATTAATTGATTGATGGATCGACAGTTGAGAAGTGCCTTCTGGAGGGTGTGGCATTTTAGGAAGTGGCTTTGAAGGGAAAGCAGGATGTGGTTTGTGGTTTTGAGGGGGCAAGGAATTTCATGCAGTGGGGAGGGGAGGCGGGTGGGTAGGAGACCAGAGATTAGTGGGTTAAATTAAACTTGCTCTAGTCATTAGCTCTGTTCCGATGGAGTAGAAAGATTAAAGACAGATATGAAAAGTCAAGGAGAGGTCAGAATAAAAGAAAATAGGCATATCATAGGGTGACAGAAATTGTAAAAGGAACTAGAATGAAATCAAAGTGATTTGGTTTTGTTTATTTGTTTGACTGGGACTAAGTCTGCTTGAATATGAAGGGAAAATATATCAAATATCGGTGAGAAAAGGAAATGTTGGCAGAAGGAGTGACAGCGGGCCTCAGAAGGCAAAATGAAAAATCGGGAAAACAGGTAGTTTGCAAGATGAGAGCTGGAAAAGAGCCCATCTGACTAGATCAGAGTAAAGGGCTGGAGGGAGAGGAGAGGCTGAAGGAGATTTCTTGATGGAATTGAGAGCAGGGAGGGGAGAAGGGGAGGAAGCTCAAGCTTCTAAATACTGTGGTAGGCAAGTTCATTCATTCAATAGTATTTATTGAGCACTTACTATGTGCAGAGCACTTTACTAAGCGCTTGGAATGTACCATTCGGCAACAGTGACAATCGCTGCCCAATGACGGGCTCACAGTCTAATCGGGCGAGACAGATGGACAAAAACAAGACAACATAGTGGGAAGGGGTAGAAGGAGGGACCTGGAAAGAGGGAGCTTATAGAAAATAATTGACAAGGATATAATGGGTAAAGTTAGAGGATACCAGTGGTGAGGAATTTGACAGGTAAGGAAGTCTGGAGTCAAACTGAGTTGTTTCTTTATTTCTTTCCTTAGTTAATTGGTGAAACATTATTTTTAATTTTTAAATTAACCCTCCCCCCTGTAGGAACACAGATACCAAAATCTGTCTATCCTTATCAATTAAAAGACAAAAAGAATGAGAAAAGAAGTAAGGCAGACAAGAAGGATCAGCAACAGAAAGGGACTTTGGGGAACAAAACTTGATAACAATGAAAAAGGAAGCTAAATGAATAAACAAGAAGGAATCTCTGCTGAAGGAAGAAGTGGAGTATCTCCAACTTTCCTTTTACATTTTAAACATGCTTTTCAAAGTTGCTTAATGGAGGTGGAGGGTGTTGACAATGGCTGTTTGTAAAATGGTAATTTACAGCTTCCAAACCATTTAGAAACACTTCTCCACTTTTTTTCAAATAAAGGTCATTCTAAAATCATGCAGGATTGTCTGGTCAGAAGGGAATGAGCTGCAAAAGGAAGAAAGTGGAAGAGAAGGCAGAGGTGCACCACAGTGCTGCTTTATTTGACGAAAACCACATCCTGTATGCAAAGGACGAATGTGCATGTTAAGTTAAACAATTCCTAATGTAGAAGACAGACCCCGATATTCTGCCCCGAGGAGGGTTTCAAGATGGATTTATCACATCTGCCTTACCTGGCTCCTTCAACATCAACCTCTCAGGCTACACCCTAACAAATTTCCCTCAGATCAGCGGGCTAGATTCTCTTCTATCAGTTTAGAAGTGAAAAATGAAGTCCTACAAAACTTCCTCCTTGCATTCTGGGGCCATGAGAGGCTGGCTGTATGTGAGGTTGACTGCCTAAGTAACCAGTTGTCTTTGAGTCCTGAAACTAGTAGTGTGTCTGAGCCTTGAGCAAATTACACTTTTGGGTCCATAGTTCCCAGCCTAACTAGACCTTAAACCAAGGTCCTTTTTTTAATTGGTATATGTTAAGCACTTACTGTGCGCAAGGCACTCTACTATGTGCTAGTGTAGAGTCAAGCTAATTAGCTTTGACACAGTCCATGTCCCTTGTGGGGTTCACAGTCTGATCCTCATTTTGCAGATGAGGGAACTGAATCACAGAGAAGTTAACTGACTTCCCTCAGGTCACACAGCAGACAAGTGGAAGAGCTGGGATTAAAACCCAGGTCCTTGGACTGCCAGGTCCTTGCTCTTTCCATTAGGCCTTGCTGTTTCCTGCTGCTTCCCAGCTCTTTCTTGCTCTTTGAAAAAAAAACCTCGGTGAACAACCAAGTCAAAAATAGCAGAGGAGGAAACTTTCAATGAGATCACTGTTACAAAATGTGGAAAGTTTCTGAATTTTTTTATTTTGCCTGTATGTATAATTATGTTCTCACTAGAAAAATGATCTGGGTGAGAAAGGTGGGCAAATCTGGTTTTAATCTTTCAGGGACTGTTCCTCCCCTTTCCCAACTCAGTGGTTGATAAAGATAACCCAGAGTAGTAATAATAATAGTATTTGTTAAGCGCTTACTATGTGTCAGGGACTGTATTGAGCATTGGGGTGGATACAAACAGAGTTGAACACAGTCCCTGTCCCATGTGGGGCTTACAGTCTCAATCCCCATTTTACAGATGAGGTTACCTAGGCACAGAGGAAGTAAAGTCACAATACAGACAAGTGGCAGAGCTGGGGTAGTAATTCTTTTATATTCATCTTACTATTAAACATGGTGATAAAATGTATTGTATTAAAATAAAACATAGGTAACATACCAGCTGAACCATTACAAATATCAAAACGGCACTTGAGAATTTCCAAGCATTTGTTTTCTCACTGAACAATGTTTTCCTCACACTGAACTATCCTGTTGGAAAGTTGTCCTCATAGATAAAGGAAAACACATTTTGAAGGGACAATTTCCACCCCAATTTTCATGTAATAATAATAATAATAATGTTGGTATTTGTTAAGCACTTACTATGTGCAGAGCACTGTTCTAAGCGCTGGGGTAGACACAGGGGAATCAGGTTGTCCCACGTGGGGCTCACAGTCTTAATCCCCATTTTTTACAGATGAGGGAACTGAGGCACAGAGAAGTAAAGTGACTTGCCCACAGTCACACAACTGACAAGTGGCAGAGCTGGGATTCGAACTCATGAGCCCTGACTCCAAAGCCCGTGCTCTTTCCACCACGCCACGCTGCTTCTCCATGTATAGAAAAAGAGTAGAGTATATACGTTCAGGTTCATTAAAAAAACACTCTAGAACCATGCTTAATCTTCTTTTGCTTTGGCAGCCATCCTCATTGACCACAGACGATATTCCATCTCATGTACTACTGAAGCAGTGTGGCTCAGGAGGAAAGACCTAGGTCTGGGAGTCAGAAGATCTGGGTTTTAATCCCCACTCTGCTCCTTGCTGACTGTGTGCCTTTGGGCAAGGCATTTAACCTCTCTGTGCTTCAGTTTACTCATCTGTAAAATGGAGAATCAATACCTGTTCTCCCTCTTACTTAGACTGTGAGCCCCATACGGTACAAAGATGGTGTCCAACCTGATTATCTTGTATCTATCTATCTTAGTCCTTAGTACAGTGGTTGGCACGTAATAAGTGCTTAACAAATGCCATGATTATAATTACTGTTACTATTATCATTATTATTATGTTTCTAGGGAATGGTTTTGAGACTGTATAATAGATGTCATCAGTTTGTGACGCAGTTTTCTCTGGAAACTTCGCTTTTCTCTATCGTTTACACCACCTTTTTCAGCTACTTACTGCCACCTCCATCTTGTTTCTTCCCTGGGTTTCATTTCTGAGCTCTCTAATACTTGCTTGCCAGTGTGTCTTTTGGCTCATTAACTGCAATCAAAGGCAACTCCACATGGATATAGAAACAGTGCTTTGTGCAGGGATAAGATTATGAAAGTATTCTCAGTAAAAACTCAGTGAAAGCCCACTTTGAGCCCAGGTCCCAGCCCTGGGAGTCCGGAGACCTGGGTTCTAATCCCAGCTAGCTCTGCCACTTGTCTTCTGGGCGACCTTGATCTAGTCACTTAACCTCTTCAGGCTGCAGTTTCCTCATCTGTAAAATGGGGATTCAGTACCTGTTCTTCCTTCTACTTAAGACAATGAGTCCATATGGGACAGGAACTGTGCCCAATCTGATTAATTTGTACCTCCCCCAGTGTGCAATGCAGTGCTTGGCACATAGTGAGCACTTAACAACTACCACAATTATTAACTCAGGTTGGTTGCAGCAAGCTTATTCTAAGCAAAAGCAAAAGAAAGAAAGAGTGGGAGTGGGGCACAAGTTCTCTGTGGAAAATGGAGAAACAGGGGAAGGGAAAGGTAAAAGATTGGGAGGCTGAAGAATGAGAAAAGAAGGAAAAAATGAGGGTAAAGAGAGAGAAAAGGATTGTTCTGCTCCAAGTATGTGATACCACCTACAGCAGCATGACTAAATGGATAGAGCATGGGCCTGGGAGTCAAAAGGACCTGTGTTCGAATCCCAGCTCTGCCATTTGTCTGCTGTGATGTTGGGCAAGTCACTTAACTTCTCTGTGCCTCGATTACATATGGGGATTAAGACTGTGAGCCTCATGTGGGACAGGGATTGTGTCCAACATGAAAACCTTGTATCTTCCCCAGCGCGTAGTACAGTACACATAGTTAGCACTTAACAAATACTATAAAGAAATTCCCGAATAGTTGCCTCTCTTTCCTTGTTTCCATTTCTACTTTCCTCAGACTTCTGGGTCCACTTTCAATTCATGGATGTGTTCCACCTCTGGAAACTTATCACCTGGAAGTTCAAAACATCCGAATACAAACCACTTCACTCCCTGAGAGCATTTGACCTGTTCCCCACCTGGTCACAAGCTGCTTTACCCAGTAGCCTTTCTTGAATTCTCTGGGCAGTCATTCATCTTTTACTCCAAGTATTATTCATTTTAAAAATCTTCCAAGGTTGGCAAAGGGATTCTGCACCTGACACACTTGTAATAAATGGGGCTCTCTGTGGCTTGCATTTATAACTCTAAAGGGTAGGATTTACTGGAATAAGGCACTAATTTAAATTCCTTTGGAATGTGATTATGGAACATAAACTTTAGCAGAAAAAGTCAAAGATCACAGGAAAATTTAGTCCCCAAACTTTCAGCACACTCTATTGTGGGGAATAAAGAATAAAGAGAAGACTTTTATCTGGAAGGATATGTGTTTCTCTTCTCCTCCCTCCCCGCTCCCCAAACAATACACACACTCATGCACACACACATTATGTGCACGTCTATTAATCTTAACGAACGTATATTGATGTCCTTTTTTTAATGGTGACTCTGCTGACCATTACTGTCTGAGTATGCAAGTAGGACTGAATTCCTAGAGAGTTGTGGAGCCACTGCAGGGTTTTTCTCTCTTTGCAGCTCTCTGTTCCTTCCCAGGCCTCATTCACAGAGCCCACTAATAGGATCTGTCACTTTTCTGCAATCAAAGGCTATTCCACATTGAAAGAGAAACAGAGCAATTGTGTAGGGACAGATTGGAAAAGCTAAAGCTGAAAAGAAGATGCAGCCATCAAAAGACTTCAAACTAAGCAAGGAAATTTCTTCAATTTTATTAGGTAAAAGACAAGGGCCATAGAAAACTGTGCTCTTCTTCCTAAGGTAAGAAGGAAAAGTAATAAAAAGCAGAGGCTTTAGTGGGTTTTGCATTGTCTTCAAGCAAAAGACTAAACTTGAACAGTTGACAAGAGCAAGGTTGAAAAGCCAACCTAGAAGAAGGAAATAAAGCATATCTAAAATGAAAATGAATGGATTAAAATCAGCAGGGTCTGATTGGATGTTATTACAGCCTCTGACCATTATTTCAGAGAATTCATACAGGCCAGAAGAAGTCCTGGAGGACTGGATAAGGGGTGAAAATTACATCCATGTCTTAAAATGGGAAGAAGAATGATCCCGGAGTTAAAGAGTAATTAGCTTCATCCTGATGTCTGTTTAGTTATTAGAACAAATAATGAATCAATCAATTAATTAATTAATTGAGGAGCAGCATGGCCTAATGCATACAGCACAGTCCTTGGATTCAGGAGGTTCTGTTTTCTAATCCTAACTCTGCCACTTATCTGCTGTGTGACCTTGAGCAAGTCACTTAATTTCTCTGTGCCTCAGTACCCCTATCCTAAAATGGAGATTAAGATTGTGAGCCCTATGTGGGACAGAGACTGCTTCCAACCCAATTATCTGATATCTACTCCAGTGATTAGAACAGTGCCTGACATATAGTAAGCACTTAACAAATACAATAATAAGAATAATAAGCAGTGTTATTATTAATAATTTATTGCCCTAGAAGAATATAAAAATATTAGGAAACATTAGATTAGAACAGTGCCTGACATATAGTAAACACTTAATAAATAGAATAATAAGAATAATAAGTAGTGTTATTATTAATAATTTATTGTCCTAGAAGAATATAAAAATATTAGGAAAACACTCAAATGACTCTGGGGAAAACTAATAGAGCCAGAGCAATTTAATTATCATCTATGCTACAGTAAATGGCTACATAGTCCAAGGGGAAGTAATAAATATATGCGGTTGATCTAGGCTAAGTATAACTTTGGATTTCATTCTTCAGGGCATTCTTATCCACAAACTAGAAAAGTATAGCTGTTTCCACATTTGTGTTCACTGGATGCACAACATTCACTTGTTTGGAAGATGGCCCAGTGTGGCAAGGGCTGATATTCTAAACGGTGTCTCAGTTACCTCATTGGTAAAATGGGGATTGAGACTGTGAGCCCCACGTGGGACAGGGACTGTGTCCAACCTGATTGGCTTGTATCTATCCCAGTGCTAAGAACAGTGCTTGACACATAGTAAGAACTTAACAAATACAATCATTATTATTATTATTATATTGCAGGAGGGTGGGGTAAGGCAAGGTATTTAAAATCTTGGGGGCAGTACCAACCAGAGCTGTCCCTCCTCTATCTGCCACCCAGTGAAGACAGTGGAAACAGTCCAGGTCAGCAGTCAGTCATATTTATTGAGCATTTACTGAGTGCAGAACACTGTATTAAGCATTTGGGAGAGTACAATATAACAATATAACAGGCGCATTCCCTGCCCACATGGAGAGCTGAAATTGGGAAGCCCAAAGCAAGGGGAGCAAAGCAAGCATTATAAAATGGTTAAACGAAGTCTCCGACAATGTGCATCCCAGATGAAAACTGCAAGTCATTTGCTGAGGATAGACCAGCTTAAAGAGGGGGATGACTTTCTTTGAACAAAAGTTTTATTTGGAAAAAGAGGTTAGGAATCAAAAGAGAAAACAGCACCAGGCGCTACAAACATTAAGTACAGTGACACAAGGAACAGATTTTTTGTGTGCCCAGTAGGGTCCCACATTTGATTCTTAACTCACACAAACAATACTTAAATAAGTTCAGATATTGTTTATATATATATATATAAATATATATTATGAGCCTTTAGGACTTTCACAGAAATCTACAGAACTGAATACGTGTCTAGGGTGGTGAGGATGGGGGCCACAGATATTTGACCCTCCTCTTGCTCCAGACCTATTACATTCATTCCCTGACAGGACCCTTGAATAGGGGCACAGGATGTGAAGCAGAGGGAGGCTGGATGTTTGAAGTTAAAATACTGGAAATAAAGACATACTGTACCCTATCTGTCCCAGACAAGGAACAAACCAACTGAAAACTCTATTATTGAGTCAAAGATCAGACAAATAACCACCACCCCACCCCAGTTGTACCCAAGGGGAAAAATTCTGCTAGGATCCATCCAAAGCTGAGTGAACTATTTTCATAACTCTTTTTGAATTTCACAGTTTCCTCAGAAGATATAATGCATGCAAGATGAATTAGCCAATTACTCTAAACTACTTATTAAATCAACACAAAGCCAGATGTAGGACCAAATTTACTTTGTTCCAAATTCTCTGCTTTTCCTCTCTGGCAGCCCCTTTCAATGGCTGAATGTGCATGGAACGTGTATTTTTTTAAACTATCTTTTCTTGCAAATCTCCAAGTCCGTAAAACGAGTCAAATGAATAATGTCTCGGGATTATCCCATTCAATCAAAGAGAAGATTGCAATCAACGAGGTATATATAAATATGCCCTTATATCTATATCTGTATCTCATTCTATGCAAAAGCCTGTTTCAGAACCCTTGATGTCAGCATGTCACCTGCCTGACAGATCAGCCTTTACTCTGTCCCTCAACTCTTCTACCTCTCTGGGGAGCAGCATGGTTCCCACAAAGTCCCATAAAGTTCATTTAGACTGTGAGCCCTATCTGGGACAAGGAGTCTGTCCCTATTATCTTGTCTAATAATTAATAATTACAATTATGGTACTTTTTAAGTGCTTACTATATGCCAACTACTATTCTAAGTGCTGGGGCAGATACAAGTTAATCAGATTGAGCACATTTATCCCAGAGGAATATAGTGGCAGGCGCATAGTAAATACTAAATAAATATTATTATCATTATTTCACATCTACCCCACAGCACTCATATATCCCAAAAAAGATTATGAATTATATGAGTGCTGTGGGGTAAGGGTGAAATAATAATGATATTTTATAAATTGATTATTTATTTATATTAATGTCTGCCTCCCTCTCTAGACTGTTAGCTCCTTATGTACTGGGAATGTGCCTGCTAATTCTGTTTTCCTGCATTCTCCCAAGCGCTTAGTACAGTGCCATGCACATAATAATTGCAGTATTTATGTGCTTACTATGTTTCAGGCACTGTATTGAGCGCTAGGGTAGATACAAGATAATCGAGTTGGACAAAGTCCCTGTACCATATGGGGCTCACAGTCTCGATCACCCTTTTATAGAGGAGGTAAAGAGACAAAGAGAAGTTAAGTGACTTGTCCAAGGTCACACAGCAGACAAGTGGAAGGTATTGAACGCTGGGGTAGATACAAGATAATCGAGTTGATCAAAGTCCCTGTACCACATGGGGCTCACAATCTCGATCCCCCTTTTACAAAGGAAATAATTGAGACAAAGAGAAGTTAAATGTGTCCAAGGTCACACAGCAGACAAGTGGAAGATCTGGGATTAGAACCCATGACCTTCTGACTCCCGGGCCTGTGCTCTATCCACTAAGTCAAACTGCTTCTCAACTATGCTATGCTGCTTCTCTGAGCAACCAAAAGTCCCAGAAATTTCAGGCAGAAGCTAACCATCAGGTAGACTTCCAGCCGATCAGCATGAGACATAAATCTCACTTTGACTGCATAGACAAAACAAGACGGAAAGCTGCTCTCCGACAGAAGTCTTCCAAAATCATCTGTAACACTGAGAACAAGGTGGAGAATATTTCCCTGGTAAGAAACAGCAGGCCACTTGCTTACTGTGTGACTTTGGGCAAGTCACTTAATTTTTCCCTGACTCAGATTCTTCATCCATAAAATGGGGATAAAATAATTGTTCTCACTTCTTCTTAGATTGTGAACTTCATGAGGGACAGAGACACTGCCCACTCTACTCGGATTGTATTTACCCCGGAATTTAGTTCAGTGTCTGGCACATAGGGCTTGGTTTAGATTCTGCTTATGGGCTAAAATTTAGCTAATGAACAACTGTGGGAATACTAAAAAAGGGGAGGAAAGAAGTTCTGTTTTGTTCCTACAGTCGCAGCATTCAGGGAGATGATTGCTCTTACTCCTTAGATTGAAGCCCAGATAACACCGGTCCTTCTAAAGTAGGATAAATTTGCCAGTCAAGCTTTCTTGTTGTTCCCTTTGGAATAACCTTTATCTCCAGATCAAAAGCTTCATTTCCACACCCTGGAGTGGTTTTATTCTTGCAAGCACCTGAAGTATATTAATATTTAACCTTGTCTACACCATACTGGCAACGACAAGCAATAAATCAAGTGGACCTCCTTCTGTTGTTTCAAGAACAAGAGATTCATGGCTCAGTTAATGGACAATAAAAAAACCTATGATGGAGAAATTGCCTTCTGGTTATCCCAACTTTGTGGCTGGGCTTTGCATGCTGACACACACTCATGTGGGTGAATGATATTAATGAGTAAATTGTCCTAATTATTAATTTTGAATCAGCTACCTTTTAAAAAGGTAAGCCTAGAGTTTTGTACAAACTTCCCTTCTATTTGTGGATAAAGCCCCCTGCACCTTCCTTGTCATGACATCCCTGCTGTCACAAGGACAGAAGTTGCATCTTCAACTTCTTATTCCTTTATAACTAGAAGACTACATAATAGAACCTCAATAAATAGTATTGATTCTGACTCTGGTACTGCAGGTGTAGAAGCACAGGTGTTTCATGTTAATGCTTGTGCTGTCCAAACAATGTTAGGCTTATATACAGATAAAGGGGAACAGCCCAGAATTTTCTAGAACAGAGGAACACCTCACTCTTCAGGGACACACCCAGGGTGAAAGCCTTTTTCGCATGGAATGCCAATCTCTCACCTGGGAACATTAGCTGGAGCCCAGCCAATGGCAGGAAAAAGTTTGGGACAAGGAGCTAGCCACTTAGCTTCTCTGTGCCTCAGTTATCTCATCTGTAAAATGGAAATTAAGACTGAGAGCCCCCTGTGGGACATGGACTCTGTCCAAGCCGATGGGCTTGTATCTACCCCAGCATTTAGTACCGTGACTGGTACATAGTAAGTCCTTTACAAATACTTTAAAAAAAGGAGGTGTAGGTTAAAAAAGTGGGAGGAAACTCCAGAGCCATGAGGAGGGGGTAGTTCATGTTAGGCAACCCTAGGGAATGGTTGTGGGAAGCTGGCTTTAACCAGGAAGTCTGGGTGTCAGTATTACCAGAGAAAGACTCATGGAAGGTGTGTCAATCAATCAGCCTTCTGAGAGCCCCCAGAAGACCAATTCATTTGTTAATGAATTGTACATTGCCTTGATTCTATTTAGTTGCCATTGTTTTTACGAGATGTTCTTCCCCTTGACTCTATTTATCACCATTGTTCTTGTCTGTCCGTCTCCCCCGATTAGACTGTAAGCCCCTCAAACGGCAGGGACTGTCTCTATCTGTTGCCGACTTGTTCATTCCAAGTGCTTAGTACAGTGCTCTGCACATAGTAAGCGCTCAATAAATACTATTGAATGAATGAAAGACCTCCAAAGGGAAGTATAGGAGTGGGTTCAGGGAAATTCATTCATTCAATTCATTCAATCGTATTTATTGAGCGCTTACTGTGTGTAGATCACTGTACTAAGCACTTGGAAAGTACAATTCAGCAATAAAATAGCTGATAAAATAAAATAGGAGATATCTGGGCCCTCCTTTCAATCATTCTCTGGGACCTGATTCTGATCTAATCAGGGATGGGTAACCCTAAAAGGGACATCTACTCTATCTCTAGAGATGTTCCAGTTGCATTCCATTTACAACTACTTTTCACTTTAGCAAAAAAAGTATAATTGCAATATAAAAAACATTTGTTTTGGTTTTAATTTGACTCTGGACTTTTCTTTCTTTTTATACCTTTGGGGAAACATTCTCAAAAGATGCGGGATGGGTTCAGCCTCCCTAGGAGAGCTAATTATGCAAGGTGCCCCAGTTAATTCCATTAAATTAGTTCAGTGGACACCTATCTTAGTTTTGATTGGTTCTTACCTTTCTTCCCAATAGTTGAAACCCTATAGTTTATCTGAGGCTAGACTCTAAAGATATCTCTAGGAGAATTTGGTCCAATCTTGGCTGTGAAATTAATTCATGGAAGTTTAGCATGTGTAACTAGGCAATTATCTAGTAGCTCTGGGGCTGATGTTTAGATCAATACAAATTTTTTTCTATTTTTTTGTCATTGTAACAACTTCTGAAACTTTTCAACTCCAACCTAATAATAATTGTGGTATTTATTAAGCACTTACTATGTGCCAAGCCCTGGGGTAGATGCAACATAATCAAATTGGACACAGTTCCAATCCCATATGAGGCTCAAGGCCTAAAGTGGAGGGAGAAATCTCTGCACATAGTGAGCACTCAAATACCACTGATTGATCATTCCTCCATTTACAAATGAGGAAACTGAAGTATAGAGAAATTAAGTTTCTTGCTCAGAGCAGACAAGAGGCAGTAAGCATTAGAACCTGGGTTTCCTGGTTTCCAGTCCTGTGCTCTTTTCTCTAGGCCTAATACTTCGCTAAAAATGTACAGAAAAGTATATTTCTCTTAAAATGGTACAGTACACCCTGGATGGCAAGTACACCTGTCTGTGAAAACACAGATCTTAAATTAAACTGTAGTATAATTCACTGAATGATTGCTAAAAAGGACTTTGGTTGAAGACACTGAACTGAAACCGTACAATTTAGTTTTCAGTCTCTACTGATGTTTCCTCAGGCAAATTTAAAACAGCAATGTGATTTGGGTATAAAAGATTTTATTCTGTTTTTTTTTTCAGTGTCGGTATTAACAATTAAAACTTGAATGTTCTAAATTTCAGTCTGAAATTAGTGGTTCAAAGACAACAATGAAGGTTTTTTTTGTCTGTCAGTTTTGATTAAAGTAACATTACACTGCTACGCTCAATGCATTACACTACCACTTTGTTTCCCAACTGTCAAACTTATGCAGACCCAGCTTCTATGCTGCAAAATACTCTGACATCCTATCTTTGATCTTATCATTTACTTCACTTGAGATTATTTGTTATCTTTATCCATGACATTTTACTTTGTTGATAGGGCAAGTAGTTTACACCAATTTTCTCACCTCCTCTCTACCACAGAGGTTTCTACCCATTGGCTAGCAACAGCTGGGAAAAGGAGAAGCCAAGTCATGGTGACAGGAGTAAAAATAACTCTGTAGGTCTCATTTCTAGGTAACTAGACTGAGGAAGAGTTGTGCATTCCTGAGCAGTTTTAAAATGTGTTCAATTTTAAGGAGGGGTGTAGTCTTCTGCTTATTATTATGAAATTTTGTTAGCATTTTAACTCAGACTTAACTCCTCAAATATTCGTAAAGTGAATATAGTCCTGTGTAGCACTTTTTCTAGGTCCTTTCCCCAGAAAGCATTTGCATAACCATATTAAGAATGATGGTTTTAGAAAATTCCATCTTTCAATTCTTCATCTGTCGAACTAATGTGTTACCAAGCTGAATAGATATAAATTCCAAGGTGTCCAAATTGGTTAAGAAGCCCTTCTATCACACATAAATTATTCACCTGCATGTACTCCTCTGATCTTTGAGAGTGTGCTGAATAGAACATGAGGCAGGCACTGCTCCAAGGAGAAAATGAGCAACCTATGTATGTTTGTTGAACTATTAATTTAAAAAGTGAAAAAATCCACAGATGAGAATCTCACTTCCTCCACTTAATCTGTTCATACACTCAATATGGAAGGGCCTGCAGTCATGCGTCACCCTAATCAGCCACACCTAATAACACAGGAAGCGACTCCACCAGGCATGTTTCTTCTACTGTTCCTGTGCCATTACTCCTTGTCTTAGATCCAGTTATGATCAGCCAGCCTGTCAGAGTGGACCCAATGCTTTCATCTGTTGGGCACAGGAGGAAAACAGAAAATAATAATAATAATGATATTTGTTAAGCACTTACTAATGTGCAAGGCACTGTCTTAAGCACTGGGGTGGATATAAGCAGATCACGTTGGGCACAGTCCCTTTCCCACATGGTGTTCACAGTCTTAATCCCCATTTTACAGATGAGGGAACGGAGGTACAGAGAAATTAAGTGACTTGCCTAAGGTCACACAGCAGTCAAAAGGCAGATCTGGGATTAAAACCCAGGTATGTCTGACTCTCAGGCCAGTGCTCTATCCACTAGGCCATGCTGCTTTACTAGGCCATGCTGCTTTCAGCTGATATGGATGCAAAAGCCCCTGCCTCTGGCCTGAAACACCCTCCCTCCTCAAATCCCAAAGACAATTACTCACCCCCGCTTCACACATCTCCTCCAAGAGGCCTTCCCAGACTAAACCCCCCTTTCCTCTTCTCCCACTCCCTTCTGCATCACCCTGACTTACTCTCTTTCTCCCCCCCTTCCCCCCCCCCCCCCCCGCCCCCAGCTCCACAGCACTTCCATACAAACCTGTAATTTATTTATCTATAGTGATGTCTGTCTCCCAGCCTCCAGACTGTAAGCTCACTGTTGGGCAGAGATTGTGTCTGTTTATCGTTGTGTTGTACTCTCCCAAGCGCTTAGAACAGTGCCCTGCACAGAGTAAGTGCCCAATAAATATGACTGAATGAATGAATAGAAAAACTACTGCCTGCAAGGGAGCCAACTATGATGTTAACTGTGATGGTGCTTTTGACCAGGTGATAAAAGAAAGTAGCACTTATCAGTCTTCCTCTCCCGTCACTCTGGCAGATAGAAGTGAGGAGTTCTTCAAAATGGGTGCCCTTACAGGCCCCAGGACAAACTGGAATTTGTCTGGAGCCATCAGAGGTCTACTGTAGTATGGATGTGAGAGTCCAGTGACTGAAAGGCCTGCTGTGTACTATTCTAATCACTGGGGTAATTACAAGATAGTCAAGTTGGACAAAGTCCATGTCCTACATGGGGCTCAGAGTCTTAATTCCTATTTTTCAGATGAGGGATCTGAGGCACACAGAAGTGAACTCCATATCAGACAAACCACAGCTCTCCCAATCTTTAAAGCCCTTCTGTAATCATTCTTCTCCAGGAGGCCTTCTCTGGTTGGTTTCTGAACTCCATGCTTGGACTTCTACTTACCCATCTTTCCCTTTCCACAACAGGGAGGCTGGGCTTCAGTACTTTTAAAGAAAAGTATACCTCCAGATTTCAATTTAGGTATAGTTCTTCACATCTTCTCCAGGAGGTCTTCCCCAAGAAATCCCTCATCATCCCACCTTGCAGTCTGCCCATCCCAGTCACCTGCACCATCTAAGGCACTTACATCACCACAGGCCCCGAAGCATATCTTATGTGCATATCTTACATACCCTTTTACTCCCTTTTGCAGTAATTTACTTCTTTTATCCTCACACCATCTCAGTGCATTAGGGAAAGGCAGGCATTCTTATCCCCACTGTAAAAATGAGGAAATGGATGTGTAGAGAGGTTAAGTGATCATACAAGGCCAGTAGCCTAAAGTTGAGACAAGAACCCAGACTGTCCTTAATATTATTGTTATTCTTCTTATTAACAGTAGTAATGATGATAACAATAATGGTACTTGTCAAATGCCTACTATGTACTGAGCACTGCTTTAAATGCTGGGCTAGATACAAGTTAATCAGGTTGGACACGGTTACTGTCTCACATGGGGCTCATAGTCTTAATTCCCAGTTTACAGATGAGGTAACTGAGGCACAAAGAAGTGAAGTGACTTGCTCAAGGTCACATAGCCAACAAGTGGTAGAACCATGATTCAAAGTTAGGTCCTTCTGACTCCCAGGCCCATGCTCTAGCCACTAAAACACTATGCTTGTTCCACTGGCCCATGCCCAGAACCCTTTGGTTGCAATAGTACTTATCTATTAAGTGCTTACTGTGTGCAGAGCTCTATAATAGAATACAACGATGGGAATTAGATATGGTCGCTGTCCTGTCCTACCAGGGGCAGTGGGGGCTCACAATCTTCAGGGGACAGAATTATTTTGTACACCAGGGAAACATTTAGCCTGCTTTTCATCTTCTTGCCAATAGACTTTCCTGGCTTCAGCTTTTCACAGGTACAAAGAGCACAAAGCCTTTTGCGAGGCAAGCTGACTACTCCTTCTTGACCTAAACTTCTGGGTCCAAGAAGAAAGGACTGTCAATTACTTTCCATTCTAATTAAAGTTGCTGCCTTGCCCAGTGATTCCCTCCCCAAACCCAGGAACTGAGAGCAGGGGGAAGTCTGAAGCCTCTCCAAACTCTTGTTTCAGGACAGTGCACATGCTGCCATCTGCTATCGTTCTGGTTCCAATGTAACCAGAGGGTGCGAGGGTCGAGTCAGTGAATACTTTGAGAGTGGAGGGTTAATTAAGTTGGAGGTGGCAACAGCTGACACCCCGTCACAAGCTTTGGCCTTGCATTCACACAGGCAGTCCAAAAACCTGAGATGGTAGCCATGGCTTGACTGGGAGCCGATGAGACTGCTGAAACATATTTTTGAAACACTTTCAATGAGACTTTGCAGGTCCCTGAAAAAGAGATTTTGAATGTGAGTCTTCCTGGTAATAATAATAACAATAATAATAGTTTTTAAGTGCCAAGAACTAGGTGCCAAGAACTAAGTGGCTGGGTAGATATAAGATGATTAGGTTGGAAAAAAAATCCTTCTCCCACAGTCTAAAGGGGAGGGAGAACAGGTATTTAATTCCCATTTTACAAATGAGGAAACAGGTACAGAGAAGTTCAGGGATTTGCCCAAGATCACACAGCAGACAATAGCAGAGGCAGGACTAGAACAGAGGTCCCCTGGCTCCCACTAAGCCACACTGCTTCTCAATTGATGACAATGACGTATAATCCTAGAAGAAGCCACATCCAAATAAAGCAACGTGGCATATTAGATACAGCATGGGCCTGGGAGTCAGAAGGACCTGCGTTCTAACTCCTGCTTCACCAGTTGCCTGCTGTGTGACCTTGCTCCACCACTTGTCTAATACGCCTCAGTTACCTCATCTGTAAACTGGGGATATTCAGACGGTGTGCCCCATGTGGGACAGGCACTGTGTCCAACCTGATTAGCTTGTACAATAATAATAATAATAATGATGGCATTTGTTGAGCATTTACTATCTGCGAAGCACTGTTATAAGTGCTGGGGGGATACAAGGTGATCAGGTTGCCCCACATGGGGCTCACAGTCTTAATCCCCATATGACAGATGAGGTAACTGAAGCACAGAGAAGTGAAGTGACTTGCCCAAAGTCACACAGCTGACAAGTGGCGGAGTTGGAATTAAAACCCATGACCTCTGACTCCCAAGCCCATACTCTTTCCACTGAGCCACACTGCTTCTCATCTACCTCATCATTTACCTCCTCATTTAGTATAGTGCCTGGACCATAGCAAGCTCTAGACAAATACAGTAAAAAAATGGGAATATCTCAACTGTGGGTGGCTAGCTGGTTGTGATTCTCCCACTGAGTCAAGAGAAGCATCTCTGCACACATTCTACATACTGGACCATTTGCATAGCGTGCCCTTATTTTGAATATCTGCTCTCACCCATCTTCTGGTTTTATTTTTATTGTCTTCTGAGTTTCCCCAGGGTGCCAGGTTTAATCTTTCCATTTCGAATCAGAAAAGGCCATTCTAAGTGAGCAGGATGGTGATGATGGGCAATTTTAACCCGGCAGCAATGGCTGCTTTATGCAATCTGATTGGATAAGGATTCCTTCTTGTTTCAACGAAAGAGCCATTTGTGTGTGCGTGTGTCTCTGTGTGTGAGGATGCAGTTACTTGGAACGTTTTCTTTTCTTTTTTTTTTTCCCCTCTTGTCTTTTTCTTGCTCATCGGAGGCATTTTCATGAAAACAAGATATTGGTGTCTGCTGTTTGGTCTGCTTGACTTTTTTCTTCCTTCAAATCATATACTTCATTTCTGCTAATTCAGTTAGTTTCTGACTTCATAAACAGGGGATTTGGTTTTCTAACTGGAATAAGCAGAAGAAAGAATGCCCTATTTTCATGCAAATGACCGCGATAGTTAAATAGGAGGGAGCAAAGAAATTCAAAAAGCAAATAGTCAATGTGCCATAATTAATGAACCCGAGACCTCTAAGGAGAAATTTAGAAAAGTTAGCAGAGCACCACAATAGCATTTCATACAAAGGGGTCCAATAAAAAGCGTGTTATAAATCGGTCAGATTTGATAGCTGTAAAATGCCACCTATACAGGTAAAAGTCCCAGCACCATTCCTCTTTGTTCAACACACATTTCAAGAGAGATTTTGAAGTGCAGTGACATGTAAATACAGTGATTCTTGAGCACGTAATTGGAGTCCTTTATTTTCTGGCTGCTCTCAATACTGATCACCAGCTCATTGAAAACTATTGAAAGATCCGCCCCGCTTGCTGCAACGGGTGTCAGTAATAATGGTGACATTTGTTAAAGCGCTTACTATGTGCCAAACACTGTAGTGGATAGAACAAGGACCTGGGAGTCGGAAGGTCATAGCTTCTATTCCCGGCTCTGCCGCTTGTTTGTTGTTGTGTCCTTAGGCAAGTCACTTCACTTCTCTGGGCCTTAGTTACCTCATCTGTAAAATGGGAATTGAGACTGTGTCCCCTACCCGAGACAGGGACTGTGTCCAACTCGATTTGCCTGTATCCACCCCAGCACTTAATACAGTGCCTGGCACATAGTAAGGGCTTTACAAATAGCATCATTATTATCATTATTATTATTATAATAGGGTCAGACACCCCTCCCCAACTGTAAATGCTGCATCCTGATCATTTATAGTATATATTCTCTGTTAATGGGAACCTTCTACTCGTTTGCTGAGCTGTACAGCCCGACCCGGGAGGCCGTGCACTGAAAACATTCTCTTTAGAAGAGCTCCTCAAGTTGGTGATTCACAGATTTATTTGTTTTAAGACTGTGAATAATAATAATAATAGTGGTATTTGTTAAGAATAGAGGCACCACAAACTTCAGACAAGTACAAAGGTGAATAAAGGAACCGATTTTTTCTAGTGTAACTTCAATTGATTTCTTTTTTCCTATTAGGGAACTCGACAAGCATGTACACCAAATTCTTAATTATCTTGGGTGGCTGCTGTAGTCATCATTACGTGATTTTTACCTTTATTTATTTGAATGAAGGGATTGTAATCCTTTGGCAGTCTACGTTTGAAAGGATGTAGGGGACAGAGCCCATTTCCCCTCGCCCCTTCCCCCATCCCTCACCCACTAGCCCTTCTTCAGTATATCTCCCAGATAATCAACAAATGCATTAAGGGTCAATTATGAGAGGTTCCTTCAGATCCTGGCTCCGGGCCGAAAAGCTCCAGTGGAAAGAGAACACTGCAAACAGTAGAACTGGGAACTTGTAAAAAAGCAGCGTGGCCTTATGGATAGAGCCCTGGCCGGGGAGTCAGAAGGAGCTGGGTGCTAATCCAGCCTTTGCCACTTGTCTGCTGTGTGTTCTCGGGCAAATCACATAACTTCTGTAAATGAGGATTAAGAATATTAAGCCCCATGTGGGTAAGGGACTATATACAACCTGATAATAATAATAGTGATGGCATATTTTTAAGCTCTTACTTTGTGCCAGGCACTGTACCAAGTGCTGGGGTGGAAACAAGCAAACAAGGTACAGAGAAGTGAAGCATGAAGTAGAACATGGGTTCTAATCCTGGTTTTGCCACTTAACTGCTGTGTGACCTTGGGCAAGCCATTTAATTTCTCTGTGTCTCAGTTACCTTATCTGTATCTTGTATCTACCCCATTGCTTAGAACAGTACTTAGTACATAGTAAGCAACAAATACCATAATAATAATTATTATTATAAGCAAATCAAGTTGGACACAGTTCCTGTCCCATGTGGGGCTCACAGTCTCAAACCCCATTTTACAGATGTAGGTAACTGAAGCACAGAGAAGTGAAGTGACTTGCCCAGGGTCACACAGCAGACATGTGGCGGAGTCAGGATTAGAATCCATGACCTTCTGACACTCCGGCCTGTGCTCTACCACTAGGCCATGCTGCTTCTTGTGTCTACCTCGGCACTTATTACAGTGCCTGGCACAAAAATAATTTAAATTAAAAAAAAAAAGGTTGGATGGTGGGGAGGGGCATCCCCCGGCTCTCTCTCCCCACCAAGTGGCTTCTGGCCTAGACTGACTATGGGCCCTGCTGACTCCTGCAACCTCTGAGCAGCTCCGGACCTGGATAGCACCAGGCAATGGGGCCTTTGGGCAGGGATTCTTGGCCTCTGGTTGAAATCAGAGAAGCAGCTAGAGAAGCTATATGGCCTTGTGGAAAGAGCATGGGCTTGGGAGTCAGAGGATCTGGGGTATGCACACTGCTCTGCACACAGTAAGTGCTCAATAAATACAACTGAATGACCGAATTTAACTGCTCTGTGCCTCAGTTTCCTCATCTGTAAAAGGGGGATTAAATATCTGATGGCCTTTCCTCTTAGACTATGAGCCCCATGTGTCTGTGTCTGAGCTGATTATAATAATAAATGTGGCATTTGTTAAGCACCTACTATGTGCCAGGCACTGTACTAAGCGCTGGGGTGCATACAAGCAAATCGGGTTGGACTCAGTCCCTGTCCCACCCACATGGCCCTCACAGTCTCAATCCCCATTTTACAGATGAGGCAACTGAGGCCCAGAGAAGTGAAATGACTTGCCCAAGGTCACATAACAGACAAGTGGCAGAGCCAGGATTAGAACACACATCTTCTAGTTATCTTGTACTTACCCCAGTGCTCAGCACATATAAGCACTTAAATACCACAATAACTTATTAATAAGACTCATCTTCTGGCAGCTCAGCATGTGGATCATTCTGCAAGGAGAAGTCAGAGTTATTATTATTACCAATAATGATGATATTTATTAAATGCTTACTATGTGCCACACACTGGTTTAGATACAAGATAATCAGATCAGATCAGATCAGAGTCGCTGTCCCACATGGGCATCACAATCTAAGAGGCAGGGAGAACAGATATTAAATTCTCATCTTACAGAGGAGGAAACTGAGGCAGAAAGACATCAAGTGTCTTGCCCAAAGTCATACAGCATGCATGTGGCAGTGCTGGAATTAGAACCCAAGTCTCCTGCTCCCCTGTACTCTTTGCATTAGGCCACAAGAGTCCGGAGAACAGAGGAAGAAGGGCAAGGTGAGGGGCCTGGGGTGGGGTAGGTCCTGGAACAGTCAGCCTCAGTTTGCCCTCTGTCCTCCTCCCCAGAATCTCCACTCACACACTTCCTGCCTTGGCATGAACACTCTCCTCCCAGGCAGCAGGGATTATTTTGACCTTTATTTATTTAAATAAAGAAATCAGCATAATCCTCTGGCAATCTACATTTGAAAGGATATGGGCAAGATAGGCCATTTCCCCTGCCCCTCCTCCCACTCCCTTCTGCTTGCACTTGGATTTTTACCCTTTCATTCAGCCCCACAGCCCCACAACAATTATGTACTTATCTGTCATTTATTTATTTTAATGTCTGTCTTCCTTTCTAGACTGAAAGCTCATTGTGGGCAGGGAATGTGTCTACCAATTTTGTCAAACTGTTCTGTTACTGAGACTGTGAGCCTCATGTGGGACAGGGACTGTGTCCAACCCTATTCGCTTGTATCCACCCCAGTGCTCAGTACAGTGCCTGGCACATAATAAGCACTTAACAAATACCTCAATTATTATTACTATTACTCTTCAAAGCGTTTAGGACTGTGCTCTGCACATAGTAAGCACTCAGTAAATTTGAGGGATTGGCACATCTCCTACAAGAGACCTTCCCTGATTAACCGCTTCTTTTATCTTCTCCCACTCCCTTCTGCTTCACCCTAACTTGCTCTCTTTATTCATCCTCCCTCCCAGCCCCACAGCACCCATGTACATATCTATAATTAATTTATTTATTTATATTAATGTCTGTCTCCCCCTCTAGACTCTAAGCTCGTGTGGGCAGGGAATGTGTCTATTGTTCTAATGCACTCTCCCAAGCGCTTAATACAGTGCTCTGCAAACAGTAAGCAATCAGTAAATACAAATAACTGATTTATAGAAAGCCGCGTTGGCGCTCGGCCTTTATTCCTCAATAGAAATCTTCCCCTCTGTTTGCAATCCCTCGGTTTTGAATTTCTCAGTTTAAGTAAGAGATTTTTCACTGTTCAATAACCTTGGATTAAGGGTCAAGTGCCATTAATCATCAAGGACAAGGTGCCCTCTGGTGGCCTCTTTTTGTAAGTACCAGCGGATTCTGGAGTAAATTCAGGCAGGATTGAAATTAGTGGGACGAAACTGCACTGAATTAAGTGAATAATAATTATATTCACTCATTAATTCGTATTAAGCGCTTATTGTGTGCAGAGCACTGTACTAAGCTCTTGGATGAGTACAATATAACGATAAGCAGATCCATTCCCTGCCCACAGTGACCTTACAGTCTAGAGGGGGAGGCAGACATTAATATAGATAAATAAATGACAAATATGGACATAAGTGCTGTGGGGCTGGGAGGGGGCATGAATAAAGGGAACAAGTCAGGGCAATGCAGAAGGGAGTGGGAGAAGAGAAAAGGAAGATTTAATCAGGGAAGGTTTCTTGGAGGAGATGTGCTTTCAATAAGACTTTGAAGATGGGGGAGAGTTATTCTCTGATTTGAGGAGGGAGAGCATTCTAGGCCAGAGGGAGGATGCAGGTGGTCAGATAGATGAGCTGGAGGTACAGTGAGAAGGTTGGCATTAAAGGAACGAAGTGTGCGGGCTGGGATAAAGTAGGAGAGTGGGGAGGTGAGGTAGGCAGAGGTAAGGTGATTGAGTGTTTTAAAGCCAATGGTGGGGAGTTTTTGTTTGATGCGGAAGTGGACGGTCAACCACTGGAGTAACTTGAGGAATGGGGAAACATGTCCTGAACGTTTTTGTAAAAAAATTATTGGACAGCAGAATGAATTTATTCTTGCTAAGTCAACAAATCTTCTGACAAATCATTCACTAAAGAGGCAGTGTGGCCTAGTAAAAAGAGCCTCGGGCTAGAAATCAGAAGACCTGGGTTTTAGTCCTGGCTTTGCCACTTGTCTGCTGTGTGACCTTAGGTAAGTCACTTAACTGCACTGTGCCCAAGTTTTGTCATCTGTAACATGAGGATTCTCCCATTTTCCCTCCTACTTAGATTGTGAGCCTCATGTGGACAGGAACTGTGTCTGACCTGATTCATTTTTATCTATCATAGTGCTTAATATAGTGCTTGGCACATAGTAAGTGTTTAACAAATACCACAATTATGATTATTACTGAACTTCTCTGTGCCTCATTTCCTCAACTATAAAATGGGGATAAATATCTCTTTTCTCTCTCTTTTAGATTGCAAACTCAATGTAGTGCAGGGACTGTGTTCAATCAGATTATATTGTATCTACCTCATGCTTGGCTCAACTATGAGCAAGGATAACTCATTACAGCAATGCAGAACACACCTCAAACCAACAATGAGTTTACAATCTTCTAGAGTGTATTCCCTCCTTATGAGCAGGGAATGTGTCTAAAAACTCTGTTGTATTCTCCCAAGTGCTTATTACAGTGCTCTGCACAGTAAGCACTCAATAAATACAAGATTGACTGATTTTTTAAAAAATAATGCCACCATTATTACTAGCCTGCTGAAGTTGGGGCTACAGGGAATGTAAAGCTTAGTACCCAGGCAGTGTCATTTCCCAAATCTGATAGTTGATTAGTTAAAAGGACATGAGAGCACACTCTGAGGTCTAACAGAGAGACTTAGTAACCGAGCTGGTCCTTCAAATTCTATTCATAAGTGATATGATGTTCCTATTTACATGGGTTTTGGATTTTAAACTGAGATTTGAAAACAGTCATTTAGAATTTTATGTGCAGTAAATGTAAATAAATACATTTAGCATATGACACACATGGGAAAATGTAAATGGTGGGAGAAGAAAGCTGCAAGACATTAAATGACTTTCTGCGGTGCCTAAATAACAATTAACTGTAGGCTTGAGTAGAAACTGCTCCTGCCTTCCTTGCCTAACCAGCTGCAGCAAACACTCTCTGTAGAATCCTATTTACAAGCTGGGATTATTCAAAACCTTAACAATAGAAATCAGTGATCTCGCTTCATAATAACTACTCCAAATACCCCTCAGACTCAGCCAGATTCAGTGCTGGACTGTGTTATAATAATGGTTGCAGTTCCAGTATAATTCACTACAACCAAATACATACCCCAAGTTCTGCTGGAATTGAAAACCTAGCACAGGCTATTGCTCCAAAAGCAGATCTCACCCAAGGTGGAGTAGGTTCAACTGGTTAATCCAGGAAGATGATGGGTTTCAAAATCTCTTTCTATGATTTTTACAGTTTGAAGAAAGTGGCAAGGCAATTCATGAAATCATTAAATGGTTGTTTTTAATAAGCTACTTGAGGGGAAAAAATGATCGTCCCTTAGTTTATAGAACTTAATAAACTTTAGGACATGCTGCTTTAAAAACTGAGTTGCTGCTCAACTGCCTGGAAACATTTATTAGCTGTATCTGCCCATCCCACTTAAAGATTTGAAGTAAATTTGGTTTCCTTCTTAAAATGTTTGTTTCAGTGAGTGCATTTGCCATAAGGGGGTGCTCTGTGATAATCCTTTAGGGACCAGTTTTTAAATTTTAAATCAGATTATTTTGATTCATTACCAGAAAAAATAAGTGGAATCTTGCTTCAGATACATATTGATTTAGATTTAAAAGGGCTTTTTTAAAAAAATAACACAATGATCACAAATTTCAATATCTTTACTTTAGTATTCTTGTTTTCAAAACTCGTTTTCCTCATATGGAAGTTAAATTCCATTATCAAAGTATTTGGTCACTGTGCCATGCACTCTCTAGACTGTAAGCTCCTTGTGGACAGAGAATGTGTCTGTTATATTGCTATATTGTATACTCCCAAGCTCTTAGTACAGTGCTCTGGACACAGTAAGTGTGCAATAAATTCAATTGACTGACTGACTGATGCTGATCCTACCCTGAATTTAGTATAGAAAGAGAGGGCAGAAAGAGGAACACTGGGCAGAAGGGAAATTGATGCTCTATCTGTATCTATAATTTATTTATGTATTTATATTAATGTCTGTCTCCACCTCTAGACTATAAGCTCATTGTGGGCAGCTAATGTGGCTGTTGATTGTTATACTCTCCCAAGCACTCGGTACAGTGCTATGCACACAGTAAGCACTTAATAAATATAATTGAACGAATGAATATCATTTATAAGGGAATAAAGCCAACCATTTCCCATGCCTTCCCTTCCATAGTTACCAGTAGAATAAAATTATGTCCAAATATGAAGTAACAGATTTTCTTTAGAGTGTAAAAAACAACATTTTTCAAATGGTTCATCATGAACCATAAACACTGTAGCTTCTATTAGCTTTTCATATAAAGCAGATATCCCCTTGTTGGTAGGAAAATAGGAAAGTCTTTTTTTATTTACCTTCTTAAATATGTTAATTATTGAATTAAATTATAAAGGGCAGAGTAGTTTAATGAGAAATAATTTCTTCATTGTTCAGCCTGATGAAGGGTTGTTCAAGGAGACAGGATAATAATGATGATATTTACTAACCACTTACTATGTGCCAAACCCTGGGGTAGATACAAGATGATCACATTGGAACCCAATCCCTGCCCATACAGGGAATCACATTCTAAAAGAGAGAACTAGTAGTTTATACCCTTTTTACAGATGAGGAAACTGAGTCACAGATAAGTGACTTGCCTGAGGTGACAGAGTAGGCTAGCAGCAGAGCCAGGACTAGAACACAGGTCTCTTGATTCCCAGGCCTGGGCTCTTTCCACTAGGTAGTACTAGGTTTGGGATGAACGTTGTTTTGGTCTTTACTTCAGCTGACAAGGAGGATAGTTTTCCAGGCAAACTTGTTGAGCTAAGCACTTAGTATTGTTCTCTGCACAAGTAAGCACTCAATAAATACCATTCGTTGATTGATTTTCTGGCTCTGATCTGACTAGCTGTCGGAAGACAACATGGTAACAACTGCATATTTTGTTTTTCTTGTTCTTTGTTTTTGTTTTGCATTTCTCCTGGCATTTGAATCCCTCCGCTCCCTCGCTCCGCTCCTGCTGGCTCCACATCCCTTGGTAAGCCAGTCTATCATACTCACTGATGGCATATAAAAGAGAGGAAAGCCCAGTGATGCCTCTTGCAGTGAGTAGACTCGGAAATACTAAATTATATGAGCCCACCCTGTACCTGTTCTGTACCCCCAGCCGTCTTTCATTGTAGGCCTTTGGGTGTAGGGAAAATAGGTGAGACAGTGTGAATGGTTCAGCACAAACCATCACAACTGCTGTAAAAACAATTTAAGTTCTTGTCCTGCTGCGGCTAAGACTTTCCTTCCTACTCTCAACCACTGGGATTAGGTAGTGCTCACCCAAAATGGCAAGGGGGGAGAAAAGAGACTCTATTAAGGTAAAAACTCCTCCAGGAGGCTTTCTCTGATTAATTCCTCTTTTCTTGACTCCCTCTCTCCTCTGTGTCATCTATGCATTTGGAGCTTTATTCACCCCACCCTCAGCTCCACAGCACTTTTGTAAATCTCTGTAGTTTATTTATATTAACGTTTCCCTCTCTAGATTGTAAACTCATCGTGGGAAGGGAATGTGACTGGCAACTCTATTGTAGTCTCCCAAATGCTTCGTACAGTGCTCTGCACACAGGAAGCACTCAATAAATACCACTGATTGATTGATTGAATTTGCATTAAAGTGTGCCAGGGCACAGCAGATTTTTTTCTCAAACACACACTAAAGGTTGCAGTTCTCATTGTAGACAGCATCATCTTTGAACAGGAGGACAACACTACTAATTTTTCATTATATATTCTATAGGGACTCTATTGACAGAGGAGAGCTAAGGAAGACTGGTTTGCTGAAGGGTTGAACCGCTGCTTGGTTTTTTGAATTGCTCTCACATTTTTTCTCCATTAATCTTTTGCACAGAACAGATGCTGTGGGTGCAGAGTTTTGCCAGGAGAATGTCCAAAATATGTGGGTGTGCATTTGGCCAAAGCATTGGCCGAATGCAGATTTCAGTTCCAAGCATGGGAATCTGTCAAATCTTAATGAAAAATGCACATTTAGTATGGCATTGTTTTCAAAGAAGGAACTTCCAGGGGTAGGGAATACAAGTTTAAATTTTTTTCATGGGAAAATGGGCAATTGTGGTGTAGCCTTAAAACAGTGTTCCTGTGTGTCCTCTGCTGGCAAGCTGCCTCCCTCTGGGAAATGAGATAATGGGAGCTTGCTAGGCATAATTGAGGACAGTGTGTCATGGTTTCCTCAAAAAAAATTGCCTAAGAATGAAGGCAAGACTCTGAAATGATGACCAAGTAGGGAACTTGACCCCTCCAGTAAA
The DNA here is from genome assembly GCF_004115215.2 of Ornithorhynchus anatinus. NCBI lineage: Eukaryota > Metazoa > Chordata > Mammalia > Monotremata > Ornithorhynchidae > Ornithorhynchus > Ornithorhynchus anatinus. The sequence continues at coordinate 35,049,946 of NC_041741.1, forward strand.
GAGATAAGGGAGCCCCCCTGGAATAAGGTGACTTTGAAATTCTTACCAGGAAATCCTGGTGTGAACACTTGAAAATGAGGAGGCTTTGTGGGGAATAAGAGGGAGCTTTGAGGAGAGAAATTTCCTTTACCTCTAACATGCTGCTTGCCTACCTGACTCTGCAGCTCTGAATAAATAACAGATGGCTCCGAAGCCAGTTAGTACAGCAAGAGGAAGTTCAGGACTTTTGTTAGGTGCTTGTTGTTGGACATGACAGTGTGTTCCTCGCTAGGCTTTACTCACGTTGTGCGGGCAAGATGCGTACACACCTAGAGGATCGTGGTTTATGAAGATGGGAAATGAACCCTGTTCGACTCAGCCTTGTTTTGACTCCCTCTTCCTCATTTCCCCCAGAATCTGGGAGACCCTTTCTTCTTTCTGTTGTCTGTTATGTGTAGATAGTTACAGTTTTTGTGACTCCATTCCTGTCCCCAACCTAGATTGTGAGTTCCTCAAGGGACAGGGTCTGTGTCTAAATCCCACTTGCTTATTCCTTCCCAGCGCTTAGTATAGTGCTATGCACACAGTAAGTGCTTAATAAACAGTATTACTACTACTTGCTGGCCCACCAGAATTTTTCCAGAATCCCAGTGGGACGATCCAGGCCTCCTGGATTCTATTTACAACCTTCCCATCCTAAAAATATGGAGATATTAATGGAAGAATGATTTTCCTTGGATCATTCAATATTCTATGAGAGTCAAAGAAAACCCAGGTGAAAAAGGTATCTGCTGGTTCAGGATCACATTTTTGGATTAAAGAATCAAATGTAAAAGTCTACGGTTAAGTATATACTTGGAACAAAAAGAAAAAGGTTTCTGGAATAAGTAATGTCCCAAATTGAATTTGGATTAGCAAATTTCCAAAAGGAAGAAAGTTAAATTTCAGTTAAGTTCCTATAAGCAGCATAGCTTAGTGGAAAGAGCCCAGACTTGGGAGTCAAAGGACCTAAATTCTAATCCTGACTCTGCCACTTGTCTGCTATCTGACCTTCAGCATGTCACTTCACTTCTCTGTGTCTCAGTTAGTTCATCTCTAAAATGGGGATTAAAATTGAGCACTCCATATGGGACATGGACTGAGTCCAACCTAGTTAGTTTGTATCTAACTTTTGCTTAGTGTGTGCCAGGTACAAATACCATTAATAAAAAGGAAGAATAATGATGCTTTTGATTTGAAATCCCAAATCAGTCTTCTCTAGAAAATCAAGACTGTCACATATAAATTCCTCAGGTGGGGCATTTAGACTTAATCTTTGTGATGTATTTCTTCTCTTGACCAAATAGCATCTGTCTGAATTTCTAATATTTGTCAATGCATAGCTGTTTTTCTAATCAAACAGTACAATATTGACAATGAGATTACATTCACACAGACAAATGTCTCATTAGATTATAAAATCTCTGTGGGCGGGGAACGTGGGTTTGGCTTTTGTTATACTTTCCCAAGAACTCAATAGCTGCTCGATAATATCATGATTACTTCTACTTCTACAAGCAATGGTGGCCAAAGAGAGCATGAGTGACCACCAGCCCCTTCCTACTGTGTACAAGCCAAATCTTTACTGTGAAAAGAAATAGGCACCCGTTCTGGGCCTTTCCCCAATCAAATGAGCTGCTCATTCAGCTGGAGAACTAATAAACACTACAGCTACTTCTTCAGCACTCAAACAGGCAGAATCTTGAGGACTTTTGCTTTGAATTGGGGAGAGGGAGTATGGCTAGCAATCAATCAATTAACAGTATTTACTGTGCTCTTATTTCATGCAGAGCACTGTACTAAGTGCTGAGAAACAGCATGGCATAGTGAATAGAGCACGGGCCTGGGATTCAGAAGGTCATGAGTTCTAATCTTGCCTCCACCCCTTGTCTGCTCTGTGACCTTGAGGAAGTCACTTCATTTCTCTGTGCCTCAGTTGCTTCATCTGTTAAATGGGAATTGAGACTGTGAGCCCTATGTGGGACATGGACTTTGTCCAACTTGATTAGCTTGTATCTAGCCTAGCCCTTAGTATAGTGCCTGGCACAAAGTAAGCACTGAACAAATACTATTTTTTTAAAAAAACAAAATACTGAAAATAGCCATAAAACAAACTTCTAAAATATGGGAGTCAAAAGTCTAATGTACAAAAAAATGAGAGAAATCATGTCTTTGGCTGGAACGAAAGGTATTTCTCTGCCATATAAAGCCTGAATAGTTAACATCATTAGTTCAGCAGCGTTGGAAAAGGCATGCTATTATGCAGCAGCACAAGAATGAGAGTTCTTTTGAATTTGGAATGCATTCCTGCAATAATTATTCCTGAGCTTGAACGAACTCCTAGGATAAAAACAAACAATTACTAGCAAATGCCACACAGCAACCTTCTGTTCTACCACACAGTAACACAGTATGTGCCAGCAGCACTCACCTGCTATTAGAAATACCTACCACTCTCTAGGCCAAGATCCGGCTCACACATGTCAAAAATTTATTTTGTGGAAAATAGCCAATCCTCCTCAAAATGTTGCCTGGGAATGCCTGTTACCATTTAGTTCCAATTTTTAGCTACAAGTTTATATACATGCGAGACCTTGAAAGGTCACCGGATTTGTACAAAATTCTGGAAGCTTATATAAATGTTGAAGGAAGTTGATGAGCCTCTGGCTGATGAGACATCAACATGTCAAGGTTGCCACCTAGATACTCATAGGCAAAAAAAAAAAAAAGCCCAATTTTCATGCATTTTAGTCTGATCTTGCTAAGGGGTGTCAACCAGCAAAGAATTATTTTAGAATCTAGCTTCTTGGGGTTTAGGTGGGTGACAAATGCTAAACCAAGGGGAGTGGAAGTCTCAGTTCTTGCTAGAGAGCTATCCCAGAGAAACTGGGATTCCCAAGCATCATAGAGGATTTGTTTGGTGTAATTTTCCTTCATTTTGTGCATAATCTGCTCTTTCAGGAAAGGACTGACTCCAACATTTCACCATGAAGACATATGGGGAGATAGTCCTGGGTAAAGTGATCTTTTTGGGGAGGCTTAAGGTGTGATCAACTAGGACCTATAAAGAGGAGAAAGAGGAAGAAGAAAAGCAAGAGAGAGACTAGACTGGACACCCTTCCCTCCACTGCTGCTGCTGCTGCATGACCACTATCAGAATTCTCAGATTCCCGACTCCACCTGGCTGAAAGCAGGATACTAGTGGCCTGTTGGAGGCTCTGTGGGAATACAATGCATCCCAAACCCATGACTGTGCCTGTTAATGTTAAGTGTCTGTTCACATTAAATCTTGGTCTTCTTCAAGTGCAATTGATATAATTTTAATTCCTTTCTTCTGCATCATCCATTTCAATATATTCTCATTGAATAATGAATATCTTCCGATACATAATTGTTTACTTCTACGGCAGCATAATAGCAATAACATGTTTTTCCCAATGTGCAAGTGGAACCATATATGGTAAATACAACTTGCTCATCTTTAAAGAATGTCTATGTTAAGGTGATAGACATTTTGTCCCTAATCCTTGCAATCCATGAATCCAGGAAGAATCAATCAATCAATCAATCAGTGTTATTTATTGAGCAGTTACTACGTGTAGAGAACATTGCTAAGCGCATGGGAGAGTACTATATAGTAGACTTGGTAGACAAGATCCCCACCCATAAAGAGTTAATGATTTAGAAGGGCAGACAGATATTAGGGAAACGCATGGCTCAGTGGAAAGAGCCTGGGCTTGGGAGTCAGAGGTCATGGGTTCTAATCCTGGCTCTGCCACTTGTCAGCTGTGTGACTTTGGGCAAGTCACTTAACTTCTCTGTGCCTCAGTTCCCTCATCTGTAAAATGGGGATTAAGACTGTGAGCCCCACGTGGCACAACCTGTTTACCTTGTATCTACCCCAGCACTTAGAACAGTGCTTGACACATAGGAAGTGCTTAACAAATACCATTATTATTATATTAAAATAAATTATAGGTGGAGATAATGGCAGGGTATAAGGTATGTATATATTTGACTTTATTTTTGATACAAATTTTACAGTTTTTAAAAATGCATTAAAATAGATGTAATCTTTGTCACTGGGGTTTATGGTGACAAGGAACTTGCGGTATGCACCCTAAGTACATTTTTATAATTTATATATTTTAAATTATTTATTTTCATTAATGTCTATCTCCCCCTCTAGACTGAGAGCTTCTTGTGGGAAGGGAACGTGTTTCTTAACTCTGTTGTAATGTAGTCTCCCAAGCACTTAGTACAGTATTCTACACATAGTAAGCACTTAATAAATACCATTGATTGATGATAATGACATGGGTGACAAAAACATATACATAGGACATGGGTGTTGAGAAACAATTTATTCAAAGAGAAATAACTATTTCTTACATGGATGTCCATACTAGAAGTGATTTGGAATTTATTTGGAAGGTGAGCATAAAGGGGCACTGAAATAAATATGTGAAGTCAGTGTCCTGCCAGGCAGAGAAAGATTCCTTAACTGCTCACCAATCTTGCTGTTTTCTCTGGGGCAGATTGGCTCATGAATCATCCTGTCTCAAAAGGAAATAACAGGGTGAGATGGGGCATCTGGAATGTTGATTTGGTTTATTCCAACAAGTACAGTGGGAAGAGATAAAAACCCATAACTTCACTGGAAAGTCAGGTGTTTGTACCTTTTTAGTGTATTTTTTTTCTAGGATAAAGAATATTAAGCATAGAGAATCTGAAGGGCTCTTGACTAAGATTCCAAATTCTATTATAATGTAATCTAGTAAAATAAATAACTAAAGAGAGACCAGCACTAACTTAAAAGTGACAGCACCTGCATTTTAAAAAGAACTGTAGGACACAACCTGTTCCAGCAAGTAATTTGTGAAAGGGGATACTGTAATTTCAAGTATTTCTGGTGAGAGAGGATGGGGGCCAGGGCTCTGTGCTGGTTATGCACTATCACTGACATTCCACAGTTTCAGCTTGAAACATTTCAGGATTAGCTTCTTGGGATTAAAACAGCTCTAAAAAGACTCTTGAACTTTTTAAAAAAATACTCATTGTTGTTTAAGACATGTTTCTTTTAAAAGATTTTTTTATTAATAGGTGTTTTGGGCAGAAAGAAATGCAGAAAAATTCCAACTAGAACAAGTGTTTAATTTGTGAGATCTAACCATCTGTCTGTGGGTTTTGAAAGACATGATTCAGTTGGATGTTTTGCAAACCTAACTCTCAAGAGGGATGGAGTTTGGAGGGTTTTCTTTTTTTTTTAGGCATCATAAATCTCTTTTCACATTTTGGGATTCTTCACGCTGGGCATGGGATAGCTGCAGAATTGTTCTGAATATTACACCAGAATTACAGAGAGACTCATGTTCCCAAGAGAAGAGTGCACCCAGATGTTTAACTCTTTTCCCAATTTAGGTCAATCAATCAATGGCATTTATTGAACACTTACTGTAGTATGCAGAGCACTGTACTGAGCACTTGGGAGAGCACAATAGTATAGAGTTGATAGACAAGATTCCTGACCTGAAGGAGCTTACAATTTAGTGAAGAGTTCAATCAGTCATATTTATTGAGCTCTTACGTGTGCAGAACGTTGTAGAAAGAAGTTGGGAGAGTAGAATATATCAGATGCAGTAAGTGCTTGATAAAAGTGATTGAATGAATGCATGAATGAATGAATGAATGAATGAATGACACATTCCCTGGCCACAACAAGCTAGTGAAGAGTTTACAATCTAGTTATCCCACATAAACCAAAGTAAAACAAAGCAAAAGTTGGATTCCACTACAGCAGCCTTTTGGGATGATTATGCTAATACAATTTATCACCACTTCAACATTTTAAACCTGAGTTTAAATGGAAGCAGGGAAGCAGCATGGTCTAGTGAATAAAGCATGGGTCTGGGAGCCAGAGGACCTGGCTTCTAATCCCAGCTCTGCCACTTGCCTGCTGTGTGATTTTGGGCAAGTCACTAAACTTCCCTGTGCCTCAGTTTCTTCAACTGCAAAATAGGGAATCAATATCTCTTCTCCTTCCTATTTAGACTGTGAGCCCCATATGGGACAGGGACTATGTATAACCTGATTAATTTATATCTACCCCAGTGCTTAGAACAGTGCTTGATGCATAGTAAACATTTAAAAAATACCATAAAAATATTTTTCTGCTCATGAGAGGGATTATGGTGAGCAGGGGAAATGGATATACTCCACTGATTTGTCAGACAAGGTACAGCATTGGCAAATAGAGAACACTGCCAGAGTAGAATATCTTAACTTCAGTCAAGAAGGCAACCCTCCAGTTCAGCAGCTTGATGTCTCTGTGGGGAGACAACTATCCAGAGTTACAGTGGAGTCATGTGTTTCTTGGGCATTAGAGACTGATGCACTGCCACAGTCCTGGCTGCACATTTGAACCCCTAAGCTCCAAAGGGAAATCTCTAGGGCATATTACCAATTTCTTGATTCTCCCAGCCTCTACACCACTTACTCAAATAGAAAATGATATATCTGATTGGTAGTAACCAGGTGCAAATGAATTTATTTCATTTTTTTTCCAGGCCAAATTAGAAAAAGAACATATCAATTCTTCTAGGATGTCATCTACAATATAAAGGATGAGGACTTTATGTAAGTTATAATTAAGGTAAACATCTTGGACTAATAATTCTTTGTATTGACCTAGCAGTTTGAAAAATTAAGGCTCTTTTACTTGTATTATCATACATGGTCCTTACAACATCCCTCTGAGGTTGGGTGGAGCAGATATTCAGGAGGAGAAAATGGATAGTATGATTTACTTGTTAGACTGTAAACTTGTTTAGGCTCTTCCTTGTCTTGATTATGTCCTGCACCCTGTTGATGTCAGCCTCTGGTGGCCTGAAATGGAAGCTTCCTAGGTGTTTAGCAAGTTCCCCAAGATCACCCAATAAGTCATTATTAAGAACTGTGTGGCTGACACTTTAGTTCACAGATTGTGCACTTTCCCCAGGCTGGAAGCTGGGACCCATGAGGTCCAGAGCCACCATGTCTTTAGGTTCTTCTGGTCACTTCAGGGGCAGAAGGGTCTCTTTCCTCCCACCCAAAACTGCAGGATTGAGGATCCCACCCCTCCCACACAAGAGAGTTGGCTATCTATATCTGGATTCCTGAGACCCACTACTCCTTACCACTACCACTACCCACTACCAATGAGGTGAGAATGGGCGGGAAGTCACATCATGGGTTCAACTGAGTGGGAGACAAAGCCCCACAGAATGAGGGCTCAATTTCTCATTGGATTTCTTTCAGGATAGTCCCATTCACTGGGCAATATCTTTTTCTTCTCTTTGGACCTGTAAAATTGGCCTTTCTTTCTACTTGTTCAATAACTGCTCTTGCTCCTAGTTAGACTCTGAGCTCCATGTGGGACAGTGTATGACCTGATTAACTTGTCTCTACCCCAGAACTTAGAATAGCGCTTGACACAAGCTAAGCACTTCATAAAAACCATAATTACTACCTCTTCATATCTCTTTTTAATGCATGTACTGCATTTCTAATTCTATTCTATTTTAATGCACCAACTGCACCCCTTTGAATTTAGTTAGAGGTCTTCCTGTGGATATCATTTTATCAATCAATCAGTGGTATTTATTGAGTGCTTACTATGTGCAAAGCACTGTACTAAGCACTTGGGAGAGTACAACAGAATTAGAGAAGCAGCATGATCTAGTGGATAGAGCAAAACACCGGGAGTCAGAAGGACCTAGGTTCTAATCCTGCGACAGCCACTTGTCTACTGGGTGACCTAGGGCAAGTCACTTAACTTTTCTGTGCCTCAGTTCCCTCATCTGTAAAATGACTGTGAGCCCCATGTGGAAGAGGGACTGTGTCCAGCCCGATTATCTTGTATCTACCCCAAAGCTTAGAACGGTGCTTGACACACAGTAAGCGCTTAACAAATATCATCATTAATTAGCAGGCACTTTCCCTGCCCATAAAAAGATTAACAGTCTATGATCTTCCAGAGGGGAGAAACTGAGGGAGAGGGGACAAGGAAGCAGGTTTACTGAGGTCAAAAAGCACGTTTGGAGACTGCTGGGATATGATCCTGACTCACTGGACTCCCAGATTCATTCACTGTTGTTTCTGCTACTACCTCTCAAACAAAATTGGATTTATGTTTGAAAGAAAAAAGGGGACAGAGTCTCTTTAATTAAAGGAAAGTATTCAGAGAAGGGGTGGGAGAGGTGAAATGACTTGAGCCATTTATTTGCCATAAATATGTTATGAATAAATTTTCATTAACTTTATGTTTCTGCCAATACAGCAGGCCCTTACCTGCAATTCTGAGAGAGAAACATAAATAACCTTAAGGCATCATATTTGAAGGAGAAATGCTAGACTCTTGCATAATACATGAACATTAGCCTACATTCAAGGCAACTGAAACACCATTGACAATTTTACTACCCATCTTGCTTTGATTTAGGATCAGTGTAGTGAGAAAGAGAAGAGAAAACCTTTAAATGGTATTTCATGGTCCATGCAGCTTAAATGAATGGAAACAAAATAAAAAAAATTGATGTATTATTTAATATTCCTCTTTTCTGAAGGTTTTGAGATGGGGCTATTTTTTCTTTTCTTTTTTTCTCTGTACAAACTGTGGATGTATTAATAGCTAAGAAGTTCATCTAGAAGATAATCCTCTCCATGTATTTATTCCTGGGTTCTCTCAATTCAAACTGGTGTGAATAGTTGTACTGCTGTCACTACGTAGTGTCTGGAGTGCCACTGCTTGCCTATAAGCATTCTGAATCATCGCTCACTATTTTGAGGGTCAAGCAAAATTTGAATGCATTGAAAAAGATACTATTTTACATATTCTGGGACCAGTTAGAAAAAGATCTTACTTGTCCAGTGGCATATGCACTCTCTTGCAAGAGAGGATTCAAAGACCCTTAAAAAGCCACTTCAAGTTACAGTCAAAGATGCAAACCTCCTTTGAGTGTTATTTTCTGGACATATTTGAGGCAACTTTCTCCAAGACAGCTGTGATCATAATACCCAGCCATGATAACAGCCCTAAACACACAGAAGTTCAGCAGGCCTGAGCTCAGCAAAACAAAATTTACTTGGCCTGAACCAGAGAAAAAAGGCTTTTCATGAATCCTTGCAAATGCTAATGAGGTCTCCTCAACCTTGAACTATGTTTGCTTTTTATCTTGGAAATCTTTTTTTTTTCCAGTTAAAATACCACTAGGAGGTAAGAATGATAACTAATGTTGCCTATCCAGGGAGTTTAAACTATGACTGGTTGCTCACTAACATTTTTAGAAAACTATTACACATTTTCTAATGTGGGATAGTGTCCATTTGGTAAGAACAGAAAAGAAAAATAGACTGTTTACTTGGGTTTTAGCAGTCCACCTGCCATGGAGATGGCAGATAGTTCATTTGCATCAGTTTTGCTTTACTCCCCATCCGTGATAGTCTTGTGTCAATGTGAATGAAATACATTTGCAATGTGTAAATAGTTGACTCAAAGCACCAACTCTGTGCGCATGAATAGCTCTTTTAAGCTTCTCTGCCCTTTCTGGCCTGCAGATGCAAAGATAAATGAAGAAAAGCCTTATTATTTTTTTACTGAGGCTTAATTTAAAGATCTCTGCTCAACCAGCTTTCACCCTCACAACCCATCACTTTCTACTCCTTGAATTATTTGGCCCTGACTCTACAAATAACTGGGCAAAAGAACCCTGTTTTGTAGGTATGTTAAAACTAGCCTTGCTGTTATGTCCCAGGGATAGCCGGGTCTTTCCCAGTGAGAAAACATGGACACTTAAAGTTGATGTACTACAATCCCCTCCCTTATTGGTATAATTAGATGGATGAAGCTTTTCTTCAGTGATTTATTTGCATTTTCAATAGCATAAATCCCATGAAGAAGAGATCTGCTACAAAGAATTCCCACAGCCTATGCTTTGAAATTACCCTGTTTGAAAATTGCTCTCTATCTGCTATTTCTTTCAAGAAAGAGCAAAAGATGCCAGAAGCACTCAATCCAGTAAATTGTATGTTCCCTTTTCGACCACTCATTCTTCAAGATTAGTAATTGCTAGGTAGTCAGAACAGTTTGATATAGTGACACTTTTTAGGACCAGTGTTTATAAAAGAGAAGAATAAGCAAATCCGAGTGATTGACAAAATTCAGTTTGTAGTCCTGATTATAAATCTGTTCTATACTGGAAGAAATTCTATAAAAGGCCCTGCTAACTCTCTTTCTGAATGTAGTCATTCACTGTGACAGACGCAGTGTTCTGAGTGTCCAATTTGTTCTTTGCTTCTGAGAGCATTGTCAGTAGGTCAGTCAATCTTACTCATTGTTTGTTTATGGTACTTGTTTATGGTATTTGTAAAACCCTTACTATGACCAGGCACTGTACTAAGTGCTGAGGTAGATACGACATAATTGGGGTAGATAAAGTCACTGTCCCACTTAGGCTCATAGTCTTAATACCCAATTTACAGATGAGGGAACTGAGGCCCAGTGAAGTGACTTGCTCAAGATCACACAGCAGACACATGACGAAGTCGGGATTAGAACACACATCTTCCTGACTCCCAGGCCCATGTTCTTTCCACTAGGCCATGCTGCTTCTCTGTAGACTGTAAAATCTTTGTGAGCGGGATTTAATCTACCATCTCTACTGTACACTCCCAAGCACTTGGTACTGCTCTACACACAATAAGCGCTCCTTAAATACCACTGACAGATTGATCGATTTCATACTAATGATGGTATTTATTATGCCCTTACTAGAACTCTTCTAAGCACTGGGGTAGATACAATCTCATCCCATTCGACACAGTCCCTATCACACATGAGGCTCACAGTCTAAGTAAGAGGGAGGACAGCTATTGAATTCCCATTTTATAGATGAAGAATCTGAGGCACAGAGAAGTTAAGTGACTTGCCCAAGGTCACCCAACAGTCAACTGGCAGAGCTGGGATTAGAATTTAGGTCCTCTGATTCCCAGGTCTGTGCACTCTCCATTAGGCCAAACTGAGCCCAACCCATCTTAGGAGCGGCTCTAATATTAACAGGGATCTGAACTGGGATTTATACCCTTTATTCACCTCATCCTCACACAATTTATCTGTAATTTAATGTCTGTTTCCTTCTCCAGACTGTAAACTCTTGGTGGGCTGGGAACAAGTCTACCAACTCTGTTGTACTTTCCCACAAAGTAATAATAATAATAATAATAGTAATGTTGGTATTTGTTAAGCGCTTACTATGTGCAGAGCACTGTTCTAAGAGCTGGGGTAGATACAGGGTAATCAGGTGTCCCACGTGAGGCTCACAGTTAATCTGCATTTTACAGATGAAGTAACTGAGGCACAGAGAAGTTAAGTGACTTGCCCACAGTCACACAGCTGACAAATGGCAGAGCCAGGATTCTAATCCATGACCTCCGACTCCCAAGACCGGGCTTTTCCCACTGAGCCACACTGCTTTCAAATATCACTAATTGATGAGCAGGGACAATGCCAACACTTTCTTCTTCTATGACCCCCTTTGGGGCCACAGTGTCCATTGGGCATTCAGTCAGTGATAGTGATGGACTTTCCTGCTGGAAGGGAAGATCCTCCTGAACAAGATCGAGATCGTGGGATTTGAATCCAGCATTTGTTTTATAAAACAGTGATACACAAGGTAGATGGTTATCACGTAGCTTCAATAAAAGGCAATTCTGACCTTCTTTGTTCTCACTAGGGTAGTCACTTGAGGTAAAAATGTTCCATTTCAAATAGGGTAGTCGCTTTAGGTAAAAATGTTCCATTTCAAATAGCCTTCGTTAAAATGGTTGACCTAGAGGCTAACATAGGCCTGGAAATGTCACTCATTGTTCTGCATTGTTTGTTTCTCAATTGTGAAATTCACTGGCCAGAGAACTGCCTAGATCCAGCAATACACTGTTAATTGCATACTTTCAAATACAGATTTGCATTAGTATGTTGGCCAAACTAGAAGAGAAAACCATCCAGGGGGTGATAAAGCATTAAGGTTATAAATTTCATGGGACTGTCAAACAAAGGAGGAATTTTTATTAATTCTTTAAATGCAAATGTTGGGCACTTTCTCCCCATAATTCTCCCCTGCTGGGCCCCAGGTAGGGAAGTGTGACATAGTGTTAGTTTTCCACTCTGGGTGAGGAGAAAAGTAGAAAGAACAGAGTGGGTGATTCGTTGTGGGCAGGGAACACGTCTACTAATTCTGCTGTATTGTGCTCTCCTAAGTGCTTAGGACAGTGCTCTGCATATAGTGAGTAGGTGCTCAATAAATATGATTGATCAAGAGAGTTTCAGCTTCCCAGTGGATCTGAGGAAAAGGCCTCCATTCTCACCGGATTGTTTCTCACAGCATTAATAAAGGAGCGATCCAAAGCTGTCATGCCCTTCCCCCACCTGCCCCCCATCGGACTTCTCCACAGAGCTAATATTAAAATGTCATCAACGGAGACCTTGGCAGGCTCTGCAAGTATTGGGTGAATCGTTAACTATCCTCCCCATTCCCTCTCAAACATAAAATTGTGTTTTTTGCTGCTTCATACACCAGCTCAGCATTCTGTTCCCTATTGATTCCATGGAAAGCCCAGAAGGCCCTGAAAATTAAAGTCAGAAATTAAAAATGGAAGGGTCCAGCATTGTTGACATATCCCATCAATCAGTGGGATATATTGAGTGCTTACTAAGCACTGAACTAAGCACTTGGGAGAATACAAGAGAGTTGGTAGACACTCTCCCTGCTCACAAGGACCTTAGAGTCTAGAAGGGGAGACAGACATTAATACATTTCAGACATGTACATGTATTGTGGGGTAATATCAAGTGCTTTAAGGGTACAGATCCAAGTTTGAGGGTGATGCAGAAAGGAGTGGAAATAGGGGACATCAAGGCTTAGTCAGGGAAGGCCCCTTGGAGAAGATATGACTTTTTAAAAAGGATTTGAAAGTTGGGGAAAGTGGTGGACTGTGTTAAATGAAGGACTCAACTAAATCCCAGGCAATCGCTTGCTGATCACAAGACTTGCTGACCTCTTTATCCCTGACACCAAGATGGAGCCCTAGCTCAGTCCAGGCCTAATGAAGACTATCCATATTGAGCTTGGGGCTAATGGATTGGACTGGGGAGGGGTCCACCTGGATTGGCATGGTGTATAGAGCACTGGCCTGGGAGTTAGCAGGTCACGGGTTCTAATCCTGGATCCGCCACTTGTCTGCTGTGTGACCTTGGGCAAGGTACTTAACTTCTCTGTGCCTCAGTTACCTCATCTGTAAAATGGGGATTAAGACTGTGAGCCCCACATGGAACAACCTGATTACCTTGTATCCACCCCAGCATTTAGAACATTGCCTGGCACATAGTAAGCACTTAACAAATACCATCATCATTATTATTATTAAAGTTAATTCTCAGAAATTTTTCCAATGAAGGCAGGGTAAATGGAACAGTTCTGCAAGGAAAATTCCACTGGAATTAACTTTAAATATAGGAAATGGTACAAGAAGCTGCGACACCTCTCCCTTCTGAGTTCACTGCTGCTCATGACTCTGTGCTCAGTTTGCAGTTTATCTGGCAGTAATCCATTATGATTTTTGCTGATATTGATGATTAACTTTTAGACATTTCATTTTAGACCAATTTATTGCCCCTTTGAATTTGGACATGCTGCTCTGAGTTTCCAGGCCTTTCAGTAGGGCTCATAAAATGTGTGTTTCCAGGTCTAGAATGGCAAATTAAAGTGACCCGAGCCTGCTTCTTTACATATGGTCTAGGGTGTTGGTTTCAAAAAGAGAATCAATAAATTCTACCTGTGAACCCTGGTCAAAGCCAAAGGTGATTATGGACCAGCACACATTGTAATAACTCAGCTTCAATTTAGGATTGAATGGAAACGGCTGGGTCTGCCTTTTTTTGACTTTTTTTAAGCACTTACTATGAGTCAAGCATTGTCCTAAGTGCTGGAGGAGATACAAATTTATCTGGTTGGACACAGTCCTTTACATGGAGCTCATAGTCCAAGTTGGTGGGAAAACGGGAAGTGAATCCTCATCTGTAACTGAGGTACAGAGAAGTTAAGTGATTTGCCCAAGGTCACCAAGCAGACAATCGGTGGATACAGGAATAGGACCCATGTCCTTTGTCTCTCGGGGCCATACTCTTTTCACTAGACCAAATTGTGTTGTACTGTAAAAATATGGATTTGTGACCATGTTACTGAGTTTTTGCATGTCTCCTGTTGCCACTCAACATTTCACATCTTCACCACTTTTTTTCACCCCTCTCTAAAAAATACAGTACAAGAGTCGACATTTTCATATTTATTTTGTCCTTTTTGTTTTCAGAACTATTTTGTGAGCCTCCAAACTGCAGGAGTCGAGCTCATTTTGCTCAGAAACTCAGATGGTAAGTAGTAGGCGAGAACTCCCTTTTCTCAATTATGCACACACAAGTGTTAATTAATCCTTTTCATACTAGAGTTTGTGACCACTTTTTCCTGTTCCAATAATTTAACACTTCTACTCTTGTAGCTCATCTCTTGCCCCCCACCCACACTTCCTGCTACTGTAATAATAATAATAATGATGGCATTTGTTAAACTCTCATATGTGTCAAGCACTGTACTAAGCATCAGATTAGATATGAGATAGGTCGGACTATCCCACATACAGCTCAGAGTCTAAGTGGGAGGTAGAACAGGGATTGAATTCCCCATTTTACAAATGAGGAAACTGAGGCCCAGAGAAGTGAAGTGATTTGCCCAAGGTCACACAACATGAAAGTGGCAGAGCTGGGATCAGAATGCAGCTCCTCTGAATCCCAGGTCCATGCTTTTTCCCCTAGACAGTAAGCTAGAGAAGCGGCATGGCTCAGTGGAAAGAGCATGGGCTTTGGAGTCAGAGGTCATGAGTTCGAATCCCAGCTCTGTCACTTGTCAACTGTGTGACTGTGGGCAAGTCACTTAACTTCTCTGTGCCTCAGTTACCTCATCTGTAAAATGGGAATTAAGACTGTGAGCCCCATGTGGGACAACCTGATTCCCCTGTGTCTACCCCAGAGCTTAGAACAGTGCTCTGCACATAGTAAGTGCTTAACAAATACCAACATTATTAAGCTCATTATGGGCAGGAAATGTGTCTGTTTATTGTTGTGTTATAATAATAATAATGTTGGTATTTATTAAGCGCTTACTATGTGCAGAGCACTGTTCTAAGCGCTGGGGAGATAGAGGGTCATCAGGTTGTCCTACGTGACGCTCACAGTCTCAATCCCCATTTTACAGATGAGGTAACTGAGGCACAGAGAAGTGAAGTGACTTGCCCACAGTCACACAGCTGACAAGTTATACTATCCTAAGAGCTTAATACAGTGCTCTGCACCAGTAAGCTCTCAGTAAATATGATTAACTGACTGACTAGACCACACTGCTTCATTAGGTCATGCTGCTTCCCAATCCCTTTCTTAGGTTATAACAGGAGAGAGACAATCTAGAAGAACTGAGAACAAAAATGTCCATCATTCTGATCAACAGAACTGGGCATAACTATAAAATCCAAAGTCAGGTGGAGGAACCAAGCCACTAATTCTATAATTGTAGCATGACAATCAAGTCAATATATTGCCCCCAACTTTTTCAGGGTGGGCCATGAGTTGGCTTCATGATGGCCCTTCATCTTCCCTGCATGGTACTCTTCCAGCACTGAGCATCAAAGCTGCCCTGTGCAGGTACAGATTATCAAAGGAATATCAGGTTCTCCAAATAATATTACACTAGAAAATAAACAAAAATAAAACATAGGCTTGCCCCTTTTGGGTCTGGCCATTCTACTCACCCATGTATTTTTTTCCCAGCACTTTGAATGTTGCTTTGCACACAGTCATCCCAGTTATCACGTCTGGGTGTCAAAGGAGCACCTCTGTCTATTTGTAATATTGTGTAGCTTCTTCTCTATGGAGCTGTTCATTCAGTTATTGGTTCATCTGTTTCAGCCTAACATGTTTGTACTGCCTACTACTCGAGACTTGTTCTTCCTCCAGTTTTCATTTTCTAAAAATAATTTGGGTCTGGCTCCCCCATTAAACTGTAAATTCATTGAGGTCAGAGATGACATATGGTAGGCCTTCCCTGATTTAAGCCCTCTTTATTCTGCCTTCCTCTCCCTTCTGCGTCATCTATGCATTTCTATCTATCTATACCCTCTGGGCATTTGGTAGTCATCCCAATTCAGCCCCATGGCACTTATGTACACATCCTAAATTATTTATATTAATGTCTGCCTTCCCCTCTATAATATAAGCCTGTTTGGCCAGGGTACATGTCTAGTGACTCTGTTGTCCTATATTTTCCCATATACTTAGTGTTCTATACACAATAAGCACTCAATAATTACTACTAATAGATTATACTCTTGTTCTCTCCCAAGTAGTAATAATAATAATTGTGGTATTTGTTAAATGTTTACTATATGCCAGGCACTGTACTAAGTGCTGGGGTGGATACAAGCAAATTGGGTTGGACAGAGTCCAAGTATTTGAAAGGTGCCTAGCATTCAGTAGGCATTCAATAAATAACACTGAGAAGAAAGAAATAATCTTAAGGGAAGTAATGGTAACATTTAATCTTGAGCCTTGTCCTGGAATAGTTAAAATAGCCTCAGCAAACACATGCACCTTATATGTAAATGCCACACTGCATTTTATGCAAATATCTTTTAGGGCCCTTTTACTACCTTGTGTGTGTGCAATGGGGTGTAATAGAGGTAAACACATTCCTATAACAGGTGTCGGGGCTGTGTAGCTGAATATGTTGGAGCCGGTAGGTTACAATGGTATCAGCAGTGAAATATTTACGGGTTCAGGGCATGTGGAGCAAGGTGGCTGGAAATCGATGACTTTTCATGGCTAATCTGAGACTCATTCTGGAGTGCACTATTATCTACTGGTGCTTGAGAAGCACTGATGGAACACAAAGATAATAGGAGGAGGAGGAGGACAAAGAGGAAGAAGAGGAGGCTCCCCTGTTCATTGTGGCTGGCAACTTTCCTTTTACTGGTGGTCACTATCCCTTTCTTGCTTTTAAAATGCTCCAAGTTACACAAGCCCTGGAAAGACTTTAATATGAAATACAGAATTAAAACCAGAAGAGGCAACAATCCTTTTCCTTTCCCTTTTTTGTTCTCTAGCTCCCCTCCCCACCATCACCTCACATCTATAGAAAAAGGTGCTTTTTCTTTCTCTCCTCTCCTTCTTCCCCTTGGCCTCCCTCTCCGACTGGGCTCCCCCTCCCTGATTTTGCTGCTGCTTCTTCTTCCCACCAGGCACAGCTTAGGACCTTTATCCCATTAGCCTCGTTCCCTAGCTTGTTTGCCTACAGTCTGGTCTTTCTGATTTTCACTTTTAATTAAGATGGATCAATCAGAGCTCCACCAGGCTCCCGGTTTCAAGTTTTGATGAAGAATTATTACCCTCTGAGCAGAGGGAGGCTGGCGCTGGGTCACGTTCTAATGAATGCCAGGGGAGGCCTGAGTCCAGAGGGAGACAGACTGCAAACCGGCTAAATGGAGCTGCCAGTCCAGACTTGGCTGCTGCCAGGCTTTCCCCAATTACCAGGGCCAGAATTAGTCAGGAGTTGGGAACTGTGCTTTCTTTAGTTAACCCTCCCCCACTGACTCATCTGGGCCATTTCAAAAGGGTCCCCCTGGTGCAAAGTGATTTGCAGCTAATAAACCCGCTTACTTAGGAAGACCATGGATTTCTTTCTTTGAGACCAGATTGCCAGATGAAGTCCGGCTGTATTAAGACCTTCAAAGGAATTCTTGCTGGTGACTTAGGGGAGGTGGGAACCAATACCCCTACTTGGATAGACATTTTGTTTTCCAAGTCTGTTCTTCAGAACTGGAAACTTTCCCAGCTTCGTCATGGGTGAGGCCTGCAGCCACTTCATTACACCTGCAACAGGTGATCGGGAGGGGCTTTTCCACTCTTGGGCCTGGAGCTGAGTCACCCTGGAATTAACACCAGCCTGCCTAGGGGTTCCTCCCTTCTTCCCTTCCTCTGTGTGCCTTTCCCTAAAGCTTCTTTACTGCCGAACGCATTTGAAAACATCAAGCCACTCTCTCTAGCCAAATCCCTAATCCAGACCTGGTCTCAGCAATGTGGGGCATCAGCTCCTAAAACCTCCAGGTATCCCGTACCTTCCAAGCAGTGATGCAGTGTGGCCTAGTGGAAAGAACACGGGCCTGGGAGTCAGAGGTCCTGGGTTCTAATCCCACCTCTGCCGCTTGCCTGCTTTCTGACCACAGTCATTATCATTAGTATGACCAGTCATGTAATGATGGATGTCCTCATAATTTCCTCTCCTATTTTCAACCAGAAAGGTGGGGGGAAATGGCTAATCACTCTTTTACCTGCAAGATCTTGACAGACGCCTGAAATGAGCCTTTCCTCAACAGGTGAAATATGCCTTCTTCACCGCCCAACCACCAGTTGCAAATAATGTATCCTCTTCCACCCTCTCTGGCCTCCTCCTTCAAGTTTAGGGAGAGCAGCCAGCTCTTCAAGTTTTCTCAGGGCCTACATCCAGCCCACATGCTGAACCTCAACTCAGCTCGGGAGTACTCTACTGGAGTACATGCCTCCCCTCTCCTCCCTTTATCTTGTTCACCTGTGGGTAACAAGTGTTAGAACTGAGTCAGCTGTTGAGCCAGCTGGGCTGGCCTCTCTCTCACATTCTCTGTTCTTTTTGTTGTTGGTTTTGTTTTTTATAATGGTATCTGTGCCCAGTCACACAGCAGGCGAGAGATGGTGCAGTCATTAGAACCCAGATCCCCACTAAATCTCTGATCATATCAACTGCTCTACCCTCTCTCTATTTTCTAGAAATGTAGCTGGTGTGGGACAAGAAGTGTCTGGCATGTGAACCAGCCATGCAAGCTTCAGAGCCTTTATCGGTCACTCTGCTCACGGCTCTTCTAAAGGCAACCCAATCTCCATCCTGTGCAGATTTTCAGCGGGAGAGCACTAAAGCCTTCTGATTGATTGGATCACCTTTTCCAGTTCTATTTGTGTTGTCAGCCCATCACTTCTCAAGTGGATAAATCATGTTCCGCTGGCCATTAGATGGTGGAGCCCTGCTGCGGTGGCCTTCAGTGCGATCTCTGTCACATCCTTTTCCTTTAGCCCAAAATCTCCTGCATTTGCCAAAGTTCAACACAAGGACTCATTGTTGGGATAATTTGGCAGAACCTAATAAACTACCTATTGTTGTGAGATAACCCAAAGAATAATAACAAATATAGAGTCGGCGTCAAGGGTAAAAGAAATCAGATTTTTTTTATTACTAAGAAAACTCACCGGCAGAAAACACAAGACTCACTAACATTTTTCTGATTAGCGTGGAGAGGATTGTGACCACAGGAATGTACATTAACAAAAGCAATAAGCTAATTAAATAGCACACAAATGTGTTATTGTCTGGGTATTAATGCTCGAAGGTCATGTCTCGAATTTTGATAGCCAAGAGAGATTATTAAAGTGGATTATTTGGCAGGAATCTTTTTGTCCTACATGTTAGGTGCAAGCTTAAGATAACTAATTTATTTTCGGGGGGAACGAGAACAAATGATCTTTCACATACACTTGCGTTGGTTGTGTTTAGCGCACAGGGCTTTGGTGGAATCGAGAAGTAGAGGTGAGCTTTGAGAAGTCGGGGTGAGCTATAAACACTGTCCAGGCATTTGTTAGCACTGAGGCCTCTCGACTGTAGCTAGGGAGACTCAGACCTGTCTCTCGCAATTTGAGGTTTTATACATAACTGAGCACTAACCAAACAAGCAGTGAGCCATGCATCACCCTTGCACTGAGACAGACACAATGATCAAAAAGGACAAAAATGGTTCTGATAAAAAGAAATCCATGTTAACTGGGGCCTTCTCCCTAAACCACAGCAAGTTGCAGTGTGGCCTAGTGGATAGAACATGGGCCTGGGAGTCAGGAGGTCCTGGGTTTAATCCTGTTCCGCCACTTGTCTGCTGTGTGACATAGCGTGGCTCAGTGGAAAGAGCACGGGCTTGTGAGTCAGAGGTCATGGGTTCGAATCTCATATCTGCCGCTTGTCAGCTGAGTGACTGTGGACAAGTCACTTCACTTCTCTGAGCCTCACTTACCTCATCTGTAAAATGGGGATGAAGACTGTGAGCCCTATGTGGGACAACCTGATTACCCTGTATCTACCCCAGCGCTTAGAACAGTGCTCTGCACATAGTAAGTGCTTAACAAATACATTATTACTAGGCAAGTCACTTAACTTCCCTGTGCCTCAGTTACCTCATCTGTAAAATAGGGATGAAGACTGTGAGCCCTCTGTGGGACAGAGACTGGCTCCAAACTGATTACTTTGTATCTACCACTGTGCTTAGTAGAGTGCCTAGCACATAGTAAGTGCTTAACAAATACCACAATTATTATTATTATTCTCTCTAGGAGTGGGTTTAACAGCACCCACTGGAGCCAAACATTCTGGGTATTTTCACTCTGGCATGGGCCTAAATCAAACCTCTCTAGTGGGTGAAGGGTACTTTGCTTTTTGCCACATGGCCAAGGGAGAAGTGGCATGGCCCAGTGGAAAGAACACTGGCCTGGGAGTTGGAGGACTTGTGATCCCTCTAGATTGTCAGCTTGTGGGAAGGGAAGGTGCCTACCAACTCTGTTGTACTGTACTCTCTCAACACTCGAATCCAGTGCCCTGCACACAATAAGCGCTAAATAAATATCATTGATTGATTGATTCTAAATCTCAGCTCTGCCCTGTTTCCCGTTTCCCTGTTTCATGGCACATTGGTTGACATTGTCTCCCTGCTGTACCAGAGAATACAGGGGGCCCTAGTGGATAGAGCACGGGAGTCAGAAGGACCTGGGTTCTAATCTCAACTCTGTTAACTGCATGCTGTGTGATCTTGGGCAAGTCACTTAATTTTTCTGTGCCTCAGTTATCTCATTGATAAAAGGGATTTAGACTGTGAGTCGCATGTGGGACAGAGACAATGGTCAACCTGGTTAGCTTGTATCTACCCCAGTCCTTAGAACAGTGCCTGGCACATAGTAAGCACTTAACAAATATCATAAAAACATGTTCATGAGCAGGGAAGGAGTAAGTGGTAGCTCCTTTACTTGTCTGCTGACTTTGCAGGGTTGTTGTTAGGGCTGAAATTAACTAACTGATGTGAGAACTCTTTGGGAATAAAATGCTGTAGAAAACCAAGGTATTATTATTGTTATTATTACTACTTCTGGCAGCCACTTCACTAACTGATTTCAGGTTGTCCCTTGCTTTCTCTGAACTCTGAGAAAGAGGAACTGCTCGAGCCCTCCAAGCTGCTACTCAGCTGCCCATGATGACACTGGTACATTGTTTTTTTACCAATTTTTCCTGGGTGAACAAACCTAGGGAAAAAGATATTTATCACTATCAGGAATGCCCTCCCTTTTCATATCCAATAGAAAATTCATCTCCCCACCTTCAAACCCTTATTGAAGGCCCATTTCCTCCAAGAGGCCTTCCCTGACTAAGCCCTCATTTCCACTTTTCCCACTCTCTTCTGCATCACCCTGCCTTGATCCTTTTACTCATATCTCCCCTTCCCCTCCAGCCCCACAGCACTTGTGCATATATCCTTTACTTATTTATTTATTTATTTATTTATCTATCTATTTATTTATTTATATTAATGTCTGTTTCCCCCTCTAGACTGTAAGCTCTTTGTGGGCAGGGAATGTGTCTGCTATATTGTCATGTTGTAGTCCCCCTAACATTTAGTACAGTGCTCTCATGCAGTAAGCACTTAATAAATATGATTGATTGATATACAACTCAAAGGATGTGCTGCTTAACATGAAGTCTCCAGGTCAAAGTGACATCACTTTTTATTATATTTGTTAAGTGCTTACCATGGGTCAAGCACTATTCTAATTGCTGGGGTAGGTACAAGACACTGTGCCTGTATCACGAAGGACTCACAATCTAAACTGGGGGGAGGAGGACTTAATCCCCATTTTACAGATGAAACAACTGAGGTCCAGAGAAGTTATGTGACTTGCCCAAGGTCACACAGCAGACAGAAGGCAGGAGTAGAACGCAGGTACTCTGACTCCCAGGCCTGTGCTCTTTTCACTAAGCCGTGCTGTTCCCTCATTGTTGGCAACCTGGAAACCCCAGAAGCCAAGCTAAGGCCCCCCTCACCCAGGGTCTATCGCAAATGGTTGAGAGCCGGGAAGGTCTATTAGCCTCTTGGGGGCAGGGGCTTGACATGGATGCCCTTTTCTGTTCATACTGTGTCCTGAGCCAGAAACACAGTGAACTAGTGGAGGGAAATCCAAAGTAACGATAACCATATGAGGTATGATTTAGTCTAGTCCCATTGGTATTGTTTAAAAAGACAGCCAACTGCATTGATTTTGTTTCATCCAATTATTTTGTGGTCTTTCTCCAGCTCCAAGGAAGGAGCCTCGTAATTCTCCCCAGTTGCACTATAAATTATTGGAATAACCAGGGCTGTGAAGGGTATATGTCATCTCAACTAAAGGCTTGGGCTTTAAAGGTTTGGGCAGGCTTGCGTGAACTAGTGCTAGTTCCTGCTTTGGAAGTCTTGTATTTGAATCTTTCATATACCAGCCTTTCCTGAGTCTCAGTCCTCCCTGTAGAATTAATTAGTGAGTGATTCTGATGAGGGTGATGGACTGGCTAACATTTATACAGTGGAAAAATACTTCCGGGGAATATTTTATCCAGGGCCAGGTTTAGATGTTTGGTCACCTGAAACATTTTCCCACAGCACTTATGTACACAGCCTTATATTCTGCCTCTTCCTCTATCTGTAATATATTTTGTCTGTCTACCCCTGTAGAGTACAAGCACCTTAAGAGCGGGATTCAGGACTACCAAATCTATTGTATTGCACTCTCCCAAGAATCTACTACAGTGCCCAATAAATGTGATTAATTGATTGATTGAATGACTGATGAGTGCCCAGGTTAACCCTTTTAGCCCCTGCCAGTTCAACCCTCACCACTCATTGGTGGCGCAGCCCAAAGGTGGTGGTGGGGAGATAGGGAGCCTGGGAGGGTGACAGTGGCAGCTAATGAAATATCAGGAGACCCCTCCTGCATCTGACACAAATGTTTCAGTTTTCACACCTCACTGAGATTCTGGCATGACTGATTTATGAAAGAATTTACCTTAGTGGCTTGAAAATTTGCTGCCAGCTTCCACCTTTCTTGCATCTCTATATACTCATATTATCTGCAAGGCCCCATCCTTTCTGAAAATAATTTTTTTTTACTGTATCTGGTCCTTTGATAAGTGTCATTTTTTTCTGCTTTCCAGCCCTATCTTCTTTTTTCGATCAGACAAGTCAGTAGAGGAATCGAGGCTGACAAACATTGGGAGAACATTCTCACACACCAGCTGGGTGAATTTTAATAATGAAATAATTGACTATCCTTAGGTGAACTTCCTCATGGTGTATTTCCTCCCTAAAATAAACATGCCAAACTAGGGAAAAGTATTTGGGTCTATTGGGTCAGGAATTTCCATGTTTTGTCAGGAATGAAGGCAATTTTCCTCTTTGTATACCAGAGATACTCTCTTATAGGTAAATACTGGTTTGATATTGTCTGGAAGAAGCGTGGGGCACAATTGCCAGCTAATATAATCATCATTATTATTATTATTACTGGAATACTTCTCTGTGCCTCAGTTTTTTTCAACTGTAAAATGGGGATTCAGTGCCTTTTTTCCATCCCCCTTAGATTATGAGCCCCTATGTAGGACAGGGACTGTATCTGACTTGATTTTTTTGTATTCATCCCAGGGCTTAGTATAGTGTTTGGCACATAGTAAACCCTTAGCAAATACTATTATCATTATTATTATTACTATTGCTTTGCATTACTTATGACTATTGCATTACCTATGACTTTTTGCCCACCTTTATCTGGGAAAGACACAAAGGGCTTCTAAAGATCTTTGAGTGACGAGACTCAAATATCAGTGAGAGGCCAGAGCTTGGGGTGAACAGCCACAGTAACAACATGGAGGAAGTCGCTCAACAAGAAAGCTCACGGCCCCAATCCTAAACCTGATTTTTGAGGTTCACAAGACAAACCCAACCACCACATATGTTTCCTAAACTGAGATGAGCTTACTTGTCCCATCTTACTCATCTTCACCCCAGAAGATTCAGAAAGCAGGAGAATGCATTTCTCATGCTTAAGAAAGGATGTTCTGGGGTCTTGAGAACACGGAATTATTTGTTCCTAAACTCTAGAAAGGTGGCCTTGGCGGAACTGCCCAGATCAGTGTATTTTGGCTCCTGGTTGCAGTGGCATAAATGCCACGTGTATGAATGGCCTGGGGGCAACTGCTCACTGACTCACACAGCTGTCCTGGCACTCAGGAATGTGAACGATCAGTCTACCTCTGTTTCCTTTTCCCACCCCTTTGGAGTGGAAGGATAACAAAGCAGATGGGCATAAAGGGAGCAGGTGGGGTAGGTGAGCGTCACTGAAACCGCAGTGCAAGCAAGGGCGGTTCTGAGTGGAAGCTCTTCCAACATCCTTGTGGTTTGGTGAAATACAATTGTGCCTGGCCCAGGGAGTTTGACCTTTGGTGATTTTCCATTGCGATTCTGGACAAGGCCTTTTTTCATTTCCCAGCCGGCCCTTATGAGTAAAGCTCAGACAGGACCAAACCTGGATTTTGGGGGCCTAAATGCAAAACAGTAAAAAAGACAAAACCCCAAATATCTAACTCTCATTCTAGGAGTTTTGATAGCAGCATTAGAGTAACAGCATGGCCTAGTGGAAAGAACACAGGACTGGGAGTCAGAGGACCTGAGTTCTAATCCTATTCTGCCACTTCCTTGCTGTGTGACCTTGGACTAATCCCTTAACTTCTTGTTCTTCAGTTCCCTCATCTGCAATATGAGGATTCAATACTTGTTCTCCTTCTTCCTTAGACTGTGAGAGCCACGTGGGACCTGATTATCCCATAGTTCCCTAGCACTTAAAACAGTTTGGTACATAGTAAGCACTTAACAAATACCACGATTATTATTTTATCATTATCCAACATAAGGCATCTCTGCCCTGCTGAAACAAGGACCCCTGCAAGTTTGTCATAAACTGAGGACTCTGGATAATTTGCTCGAGGAGAGTTTGACATCTTCACAGAACCATACCCAGGTTAATGGTTTGTATGGCAGACAGGAAATTTATGGAGTTAATGACTAGGCATTGGTTTTTTGAATGGAAAGCACACACAGTCTGTGACATGACTTTGACAATGCAAGGTAGTTGGATTCTTTTGTGTCTGGGTTGCAATCAAACTTCTCAGAGGGGCAAAAGGGTGACATGTTCTTTTCTTCAGATAAATATTATTTCTCTCAGGCCTTGGCAAATCTTCCCAAGCTGCTGTGATGGGATGAGCCCGAGCTTCTGTAGGCATGTAACAATACCTGTCTAACACATGCGTGGCAGACAAAGCTGTCGTAAATCTCTAAGCCCAACAGGAAAATTAATGAGCACAGCACAGAGCGGGACCTTGTCAGTCCCATAATAGGTCTGTGGGAGGAAGAATTCTGCTGTTTCCCTCCAGGCATTAGGGGCAACTGAGCAACTGATGCTTTGTGGTCATTATCCAATTATAACTGCTTTTAGCTCTGAAGAATTTGGTCGTTTATTACTTTCAATTCATCCAGGGGAAACAGTGGCCAACACAACTGCAGTGAGGATGCAGTTTAATCTTCCTTTCCAAGACTTGAGAAAGGAGGCAGATTATAATGCTTTTCCTCCATGCACTTAAGAAATATCTTGTTACACCCAACGGTCCTTTAAAGTAGCAAAGATTTTGTCCTATTTTGCAGCTCGAGAGGACAAGGCATGGAGGATGAAGTAGTTTTTTTCTTTAAGGATATCCAAAAGAGAGCAAGGAGGCTGGAATGTACCGAGTCTTTTTAACTCCCAGTCATCACTGCAATCTCAGGACCACCCTGCTTTGCTCTGAGGAAAGTAAAATAGTTTTCCACATTCCCTTCTCTATACAAAATATATCCTACTTAAATAGCCGTCTGACAGGGCTCTTAGGAAGAGTTGCAAAAAACCAAAAGTACAGAATGTATTTTTAATCTTAATCACTTTATCATAGAAAATGTTTCTGTAACATGTTTTTACTTAGTGTACACTCTACTTTAGCAGCAAAGAAACTGTAGGGGTAGTATCAATTCAAAGCAGAGACATATTGATAAAATTACCTAACTGTCCCATTTCAATTTTTTCTCAAAAGCTATTTCAGCTACCTATGGTCATCCACCTGCCAGTGTAAGTTCTGAGAAGAAAGAGGGAGGTTGGTTTAGGGAAGAAGATGAAGGGTGTAGAGGAAGGAAGGAAAAAATAAATTGGTTAATTGTATTTATTGAGTGCTTACTGTGTGCAGAACATGGTACTAAACATTACAATTCAATAGAGTTGGTAGATTAGATCCCTACCCATAAGGAGCAAGAGGGAGAGTCAGACATTGAAATAAATTACAAATAGGGGAAGTGGCAGAGAATAAGAATAGGCACATAAGCGCAGTGGGACTGAAGGTGGGGTGAATAGCAAATGTTTGAAGGGTACAGGTCCAATTGCAAGGGCAATGCAGAAGGAAGAGAAAGAAGGGAAATGAGGGCTCAGATGGGGAAGGTTTCTTGGAGAAGTTGTGATTTTAGGATGGCTTTAACAGTGGAGAAAGTGGTGGTCTGTCTGAAGAGGGAGAAGGAAAGGAAGGGAGACAGAGGGAGGGAAGGAGAAAACATTACCAGAAAGACACCAACCTCTCTTACTTCAATCACAACTCTGCATCTCTCTAGGTCAGTAAAGGTACCAGAAGCTCAGGGCGTTGCTTTCAATCCTATTAAGTTCCTATGGGCAAGTAGCAACACTAATTTACAGGTTAATTAAAATCTGCTAATGGACACTCTTCATGATTCCAAAGACATTAATCAATCTATCAGTAGTATATATTGACCTACTACTATAAGCTAAGCACTGTACTAAATGCTTGGGAGAGTACAATAGAATTAGTAGACATGAATGAGCACCAATTGGAGGTATTTGAAGAGTGGAAAGATGTGGGCAGAATGACATGATAAAAAAATGACCCAGGCAGCTGGGAGGTGAACGGGTTGGAGAGAGGAAGAGAGTGGAAAGTGGTGATCAGCAAAGAGGTTGACACGAGGAGTCAAGCCAGGATATGACATGTGCTTGGATCAGGGTGGTGGGTCATTGGATGGATAGGAAGGGAAATGCTATGAATATGTTGTAGAGAAAGAATGGACAGGATCTGGCACTAGACTTCAGTTTGAGAGCTGAAAGAGAGCGAGGAGTCAAATAAAATACCAAAGTTGTGGGATTAAGAGACAGGGAGGATGGTGGTGTTGTCAAATGTGATGGGAAAGTAAGGTAGAAGAGAGGATTTGGGAGGGAAGATGAGGAGTTCAGTTTTGGACTTGCTGAGCTTGTCAGTGGGATATCCGGGCAGCAGCCAGGAGGAAATGCAAAAGATCAGAGAAGGACAGAAGTTAGGGCTAGCAGGTAGAATTGGAATTTGGGATTCATTATCATAGAGTGGGAGGTTGAAGCTGTGGAAGTGGATGACAAGGTTGCCCGCTAATGCAGGTTTCTGAGAGAGTATTTTCAGCTGGAGCTATAATAATGCAGAGTGTTGATTTTGAAACTGAATCAACAATTTACTCTCTGAAGTCACCTTTTATATTCTGCTATGGTTCTGTCAGTGATTTAGCTTTCAAAGTTCCTGTCAACAGAAAAGAGAATACACAAAATCTCTGAGTAAAATATCAAAATGAGTGGGAATTGGGGTCTCTTTGGTTTCCTCATTTTGAAAAAAAGGAAAGATAATTTATCAACAAATCACGCTGCATCCAAATAGTAATCGCGCCAACATTCCCTGGATTCCTGATGACAGTATAGCCAAAAAAAATGCAATGAAAACACGTATGATGGCAGAACTGAGTGTTAACAGACACTTTCAACCTCATGTTATCAATAATGAAATACCGTTAACCATCTTACTTGAAACGAAAGCTCCTGACTCTTGTCTATCTTCTGACTTCTTACATCCCCCTCTGGCTGATTTTCTCTGATTATAAAAACTTGCATTGTGTGATTCTCTTTCCTTCTTCTTTCTGTTGTAGGCCTCTCTCCTCTCTTTCTGGTCAGCAGCATCACTTTCTGCAGAAACCAGGGGTAAAAGTACGTATTTGAAGAGCAAAAGCTGAGAGTGGCCTATCAACTTTCAGTTCAAGTTATTATTACTGTGAGGGTGAGTGTAGGTCTTTCTCTGGCAAGGGGCCAGTGTAAACCCCCAAGTTGTCATGGAATCAGTGGCTGGACCCTTGGGCTGAGCAGGTGTCTGGCCACCTGGCTTAACTTGGAGTGTAGTTGAGGGTAGAGATGAGATAAGCTTGTTATTGTCATTCTGACTCTTGTTCAATTTCTCTTCTACCTTTCCCAATCCCATGCCCAGGCTGGCTTCCCTGTACATACAAAATCAGTGCTGAATGTGGATATTTTTGACTCTTGCCTGATTGTGAGCCCCTCAAAGACACAGGAACTCTAATTCCCACTATGTATTCTTTTCCAATGCTTAGTATAATGCTATACATACAGTAAGCACTTTATGGTACAACTGGAGATCAGTGCAGCAGATGGAGGCAGCTGGTCTCCCCTCCATTCCTGGTAGGGTCCACACCCACATACCATAACCCCTAGCTAGAACTAAACAGATCTACCCAGAGCTCCCTTCCCCCACTGCTGAAAAATATATTTTGCTGTTCTTGCTTTTTTCCTCTCTTTGCATCTCTCTGACTCTCTCCATCTCTCTGACTCTCTCTGTCTCTCTCACTCTGTTCTCTCTCCCATTCAGCAACCATTCCAGCTCTGGTGGGTATGAATTTGGGATTGAGCATTTTTGTAACCCTGCAGGGTGCTGAATTCAGTCAGAGACAGCTGCAAGAACAGCACTGAAATCAGGGCAAGAGTTCAGAAGTAGAGTAACAGGCCCAGCATTTTTCTTGAACATATTTGCAGACTGGATACTTTGAGGGCCTTTTTTCCATGTGTACCCCCAGTGCTTTCCCTTGCTTCTAGCTCTTGTGTGGACCTCCCTTGTGGTACTGCAATTACTCACAAATATTTCCCTTCTGAACTGTGGGAAAGAAGCTGAGTGTAGCTCTGACCCTTCGGCAAGGTTAGGCTTGGGGACTGACTGCCATTGAGACAATTAGCATAGAAGGAAAAGGAAGGAGCCCTGGAGACCCTGGAGTTCTTCAGCTGCTCTGTTCCCAACCTTTGGTCTTTGGTGTCCTGGGGTAGGGAGTGGGATGGTGGGTGGAGATGGGGTCAAGCCAGGGAATATCAAGATCCTTTATGCCATCTGTCCACCGCTGATTATCAACCTTCAGTCATTTTGCTGCATGAATTTATCCCAAAGAGCTAATTTTATGAGTACCAGGCCTCCTCCTCTGCTTAGAAACATTAGCAAGGCCAGATGTGAATTGAATTTTGGACTTGTGGTCACATCCCAACAGATTTAGTCTCATTAGTGTAAATCTATGAAAAGATAACCCTATCCCAGGACTTTCCATGACATCAGATTTCAAATATGAGGGACATTTGTTTTCAGGGCGAATGACACAATAGAGGGCAAAGACTTTGACCTCAGGCTAAGGATGCTAAGAGGTATTTTTCATTTTATTTTATTTACTCTGGCATTTGTTAAGCACTTACTATATGTTAAGCTTTGTTCTAAATGCTGAGGTGATACCCATTAATCAGGTCGGATACAGACCCTGTCGCACATGGGACTCACAGTTTTAAGCAGGAGGGCAAATAGGCATTGAATATCCACTTTATAGATGGGGAAACTGGGACACAGAGAAGTTGAGTGACTTGCTCAAGGTCACAGAGCAGACAAATGGCAGAGCCAGAATTAGAACCCAGTTCCTCTTACTCTCAGGCCAATGCAAGTTTTTATAATCAGAGAAAATCAGCCAGAGGGGGATGTAAGAAGGCAACCGATAGACAAGGGTCAGGAACTTTCGCTTCAAGTAAGATGGTTAACAGTATTTCATTATTGATAACATGAGGTTGAAAGTGTCTGTTAACACTCAGTTCTGCCATCATACATGTTTTCATTGCATTTTTTGGCTATACTGTCATCAGGAATCCAAAAAATGTTGGCGCGATTACTATTTGGATGCAGCGTGATTTGTCTTTCCACTAGATCACACTGCCCCGCTCTCTGTGGAGATTACTGGGCAGTGTATATTGTGGGTTTCTGAAGAACCAAGAGGTATGGAGGAATACCTCTTTGCTGACCCTTCCAGCTCCTGTTTCTCCCCACTCCAGTCTATACTTCACTCTGCTGCCTAGATTTTTTTTTTCTACAAAAATGTTTAGGCCATGTTTCCCCACTCCTCAAGAACCTTCAGTGGTTGCCCACGGACCCCTGGAAACTGCTTACCATCGGCTTTAAAGCAGTCAATCACCTTGCCCCCTCCTACCTCACCTCACTACTCTCCTACTACAATCCAGCCCACACACTTCACTCCTCTATTGCCAACCTACTCACTATCCCCATCTCGTCTATCTCACCGCCGACTTCTCACCCACGTGCCTCTGGTAACACAGTAGCTCAGTGGCAGAGCTGGGATTCAAACCTGGGTCTTCTGATTCTCCATCCTGTGCTCTTTCAATCAGGCCGTGTCGCCAGGGCAGAGACGAGAGCTATTTATAAACCAGAGAGAAATGGCAGAAGAATGGCCAGAGAGCACTAAACATAATTACCAGTGATCCTGGAAGGTGAGAAGAATATTTTCTCCAGAGATAAATGGGAAGTAAGCTAGGATTTGATAACCTTTACAAACTAGATAAAGTTATAGCATTAGCTGTTCTTTCATGACTTGGATTCAATACCTTTTTAGAAAGAAAAAATAGGACAGAAAGGATTCTTTAAAGAAGTCCCTTAATAACAAAGAACAGTTAGACGCAAGTGCATTTTCAGCTGAGGCTGGAAACCTACTGTGCTATTCAATATATTTTAAAAAGACCTCTGAATAAAAAGCTTCCATACAGCAAGGGTCTTCCCAATTTATGGTTTCTTCAGTTTAGTTATTACTGTAAAGGGTTTTTTGGGGGGATGGCAAAATGTAAGAAAGGAATCCTGGTCCAAAATAGTCTAAATATTTTCTCAGACTTTTCTCGGTCTTCTTGCTCTACATTAAGTGGAACAGAATATTTCTTTTTGAAAAATAACTTGTAAAACATATGGACCTACAGATGACTTCTTAAAGATGACTGAGGAGATGTTAGAATAGCTACTGAAACTCATCCTTTAGTACCAGTGTCCCATACAACACAAAAACACAGGGAAACAGAAGGCTTAAAGACACTCTCTAGTTTTTCTCAGTTTAAAAAGCAGGAGTAAAAATACCTTTTCAAGAGTCGGAAACACCTTATGAAATCATATTCTTTTATTACATAGATGAAATATAAAAACAAATTAACCAAAGAATATCCATTTTTGCAAGTCCATGGGACCTCAAAAAAAATACATGCGGTATGAGAAGAGTGATGTGATTCTTACAACACTGCAGTTCATTTTTCTCTTTTGTACACCTATGTACTGAAGGGTCTGTAGGTAATGTGGCTAAACATGGATTACAGAAGAGGAATAATTATGAAAATTTGAATTAATTCTGTGAACTGTCTCATACATTGGTGTTAATAATGGAAAAAGATAATGACCATATATACTGTAAAGACTTGGGAAAAACCCCTTTATGTTCAGACTTAAATACTTAGCATATAATAAAATATATTCCATGTTCACTGTGATTTTTGAATTGTAGGCTTGTGTGATGCAAATAAATGACTTCCTTTTCCTTAATGTCCATATTTTTCTCTCCAGGTAGTCATTATCTGTGGAAGATTGCATTCTCTTGTTTTTAAAATCTCTTGTTCACTTTGACTTTTTTAAGATTTCATCACAGCCGATATATATGGAATCCAAATCCTGGTCTGAAGTTGGGATCTCAGTGCAAATACATTTTTATTTTCAAATTGCATCCTTAAAAAATTTTCTCTGAGTGTTCAGTGCCAGAGCCAAAAGAGAAGAATTTATTTTTTACAGTTACTCTTGTCCATTTAGGTATATCTTGGAGTGCTTCCGTTTCAATATGTTGTCCCTACACACTGTCTTCTTTCTCTTCCCTCAAAAAATCAGAAATTCCACAAGTCCATAGTGGCAGGTAGTAAAGTGCTTTATACAATGAAATATTATTTACAGGTGACTAAGATCCATTTAACACCTTACAGACCAAAGTTCACATACCACGCATCACCTTCAAGAGAAGGCTCTTTCTTAAACAACTTTGTGAAACAAGATTGAAGTGCCTCAGGTTAAGTTTCATTAATTTCTTTAAATAGCATAAAATGCAAAGCAACACTTTCTGTTGTTGAAGGCTACTAATCAAACACATTGTTATCAAAGGTTAACTACAAAATCACACATTGCTCCTGTAGGACTCCCATCTGATGCAAATATCAGAATCAGCCCAGCACAAACTTGGTATCAACATCTGTTTTTAGATTCTACACTTTTATGCAACAAAAACTGTCAATTCATTCCCTCAAAGAAGTTATGGTACATGAATAAGTGCCAATTCTATACCTCTGTCATCCCAGGTCTTTGACACCATCTCATCTGGGAGCTTCCAAGCAGAGCTAAAAAGACCCCAAATAGGGTCTTTCTGACACGTTTGCTCATCAAAGTCTTCCTGCCACTCCCAAGTCTGTAAACTCATCCATTTACCATCTCCCAAGCCCTATGCCCTCCCTTTCCACCCCCACTCTCAAAATGAAATGTTGGCACTTACTTGTATATATTGCTTAAACACTGGTCCAAATGGGTGATGTGTTAGACAAAGCCTATGTGTTGGAATATCTCTCGACACTTTTTGGCACTTTTTTTTTTACATTCCAGTTTCATTTTCAAGGTCTCCTTCTTATCAAGTTTGCTTTTGCGCACATAGAAATGCCCTAGCGCTCTACGCACCTTACTATTAGTTGCAATATCTCTTTAAAATCTCCATGACTTTTCTTCCAAGAGATGGTTTCCAGTGCTGCACAAAACTTTTCATATTGACAATCAGTCGGCCAGTTCTTACATCTTCATGGCCTGCCACAAGATATTCCAATCCTAAAAGAAAAGAAAAATCAAGGATTATGTATCTTAATGCTTTATTGAGGTGAGGGCTCCTTTATTTCAGTTGTCTAATAGACAACCAAAGTCCGTGACTCAGTATGGGAGTGCAGGCCAATGCAAAAAAAAAAAAATAAATTAAGTAATGTTTATTGAGGATTAGGAGGAATAAATTACTGCTTCTTCACTCTTGTGCCCGGGGTTTGGCTATAGTACCACATGTGTTCCCTGAGCAGTGCAGCTTGGAAAAGGGGTGGGGACCCAAGTGTTCTGAAAGTGTGGGCTGGGGCAGAGTCTCCACCCTAGAGCAGGGCAGCCAAGTAATTCACTAGGCTCAAGATGGACGTGACTAGCCCTGCTCCTGGTAGGTGGAGGGGAGGATCAGGAGAGACATTTCTGTGGGGCCATCCTCTCCTCTCTGAAGACGGGGAGACTTGGTCTCATAATGTTGTAAATAAGGGTGCCTGGCTCTGGTGAATCTACCCCAGTGTTTGGAAGAGTGCTTGCTTGGGAGTCAGAGGTCATGGGTTCTAATCCCGGGTCCACCAATTTGTCAGCCGTGTGACTTTGAGCAAGTCACTTAACTTCTTTGTGCCTCAGTTACCCCATCTGTAAAATGGGGATTAAGACTGTGAGCCCCACGTAGGACACCCTGACTACCTTGTATCTATCACAGCGCTTGGCACATAGTATGAGCTTAACAAATACCATTATTATTAAGTATAATAATAATCTCAATCGTAATCATAATAATAATACAACCTTACTCGATCCAGTCAAGAGGAATAAACCACACTCCTGGAACTTACATTTATCATCCACCTGGTATGGGTGAAACCCTCTAGTGTACCAATAATCCTGTTTAGTAAATTATCTTTCTTTCTCTTCCTGGGCTCACCAGAGCCAGCCTCCATTATTCATAACAGCATGGTGTAGTGGATAGAGCTTGGGCCTGGGAGCCAGAAGGTCATGGGTTCTCATCCTGGCTATGCCACTTGTCTGCTGTGTGACCTTGGGCAAGTCACTTCACTGGACCTCAGTTACCTCATCTGTAAAATGGGGAATAAGACCGTGAACCTATGTGGGACAGGGACTTTGTCCAACCCAGTTTGTCCAACCGAGCGCTTAGTATAGTGTCTGGCACATAGTAAGTGCTTAGTGAATATCATTATTATTATTATCATTATGTTACTCAGGTCAGACTCAGTCTCTGTCCCACACTGGGCTCACAGTCTAAGTATGTTCAGACAGGCACGTTCCTCTAGAAGGCTAAGAGAAGTTTAATCAATCATTCATATTTATTAAGCATTTACTATATGCAGAGCACTTTACTAAGCACTTGGGAGAAAACAATATAACAGAGTTAGTAGTTTGACTTAGATTGTACAGAGCTGAAATGGTCACTTCTTGGGTGGAGGAAGGAGGGGTTCCTTAACTTTTGTCATTTTACTGCCATCTGTTGAGGGAGGCTGAGGGCGGGGTGCTCTCGAGGCCTACTGGGAATGTTATGAAGTTCAAGAAGAGCGGGTTCATCCCTTATAGAGCAGGCAATCTTCGGCAAAACACTTACATGTTGTGAGGAGAAATTCTGATCAAAAGCTGAGGCAAACATAGATACCTATGAAAATGGGATTTAAAAACCAGTAAGGAATAAATGATTTTCTGTTTTGGAAGGCTGTATTTCTAAGGATAAGACCAGAAGGGGAGGAATAAGAGGGAAATTTGGTTGTCACAGACTGATAAGATGAGGTAATGGGGGTCTGGAGCTAATCTAGTGTTTCCAGGGAGTTTAGTTGCTTTTAAACTGAATTCTTTGCCTTTTCAAACACGAAAGAAAAGGGACATAGTCCCTGAGGCAGTTCCATAGTTCAGAGAGGAAACCCAAGTTTAGGAGCACCATACCCTGAAGAACCTGAAAGCAGAGTACTGAAGAAAGTCTCAAGATGAGACTGTTAATACAAGCTGAGGGGGGTATCGTTGTTCCACTCTCCGCTCGCTATGTGGGTCAGTCTGGTGCTGGCTACTGGGCTTGATTTAGTGCTGGCTTGATACACTGTTTTGTAGCAGTATGTGGGAGTATGTGATGCTGATGGAAAGACCAAGTCCAGAATGAAGGGTGTATTTGGGAAGAAGCTAATCACTCTTGTAGCACTTTTCTCTGATCCCTAGCATTAGAGTGAGTACTCATGGTGATTATTCTATTTGTGGGGAACATTTTCCTCGGGCTTTAGGATCAAGGGAAGGCGCTCATCCAGAAAGCTAAGAAATTGCTACAATTAACCAAGAAATTTTATAGCTATTATAATTGTGTGCTTTTAATAAGCCAGGTAGCAATTCTTCAATTCATGTAGGATTACCTTGGTTTAAAATGGAAAATAATTGGGCAGATAGTGAGCACCTGAAGCAGAAGAATTGAGCTCATTGATAAGGGTGGTAGGTTTAAAAGAGGTGAGGAGAAGTGCCCTTTACCTCTCCAAATTATTAACACTTGATTTTTTATATGGATGTTCATATTACATACTCTATTTTTTTGTTTTATTTGCTATAGTTTGGCAATCTTCTTTTAACCTACTTGGGCACATAATTTCCTATGGGCCTAGCCCAGAGGGACTATTCATATTGATTGCCATCTGTAGGGCTGCTCACATAGGAATACAGAGTGAAAAAGCTAATTCCCAGAACCATCCAGGCAGGCAGGAAGATCTCAGAATTTTCTTATCAGCCCCTTTTATTTTAAAAATGGAAAAAAAACCAAAGTAAAGAAAAAGAAGAGGGTCTGGCTTTTGTTTTTGCAGGTTCCCATCTTTTCCTCAAAGCAAGTAAACATGTTTTCAAGAAGTTTTTGAATAATTGCTCTTATGTTTCTAATTGTGATGCACTCTCAGTTGATTCTTTGACTCAGTTTGGCAGGAACCTGATTAGGAAGTACAGTCCCCTTCCTGGAGAATGGCTCAAAGAATCTAACTTTTTGTTTTCAATGTCTTCCCCAAAGCAAAGTTTGGATAGCTGCTTTTGGTTTTCGGCAAGGTAATAGAAGAATTGCACGAAGGACTCTTGAAAGGTTTGGTCTACGTATTATAGAGAATTCATTAGTAATCTCAGATTTCCTGAATTTAAGTCCCAAGACCTCTTACCTGTTTTATTTCAATTTGTTTTTGAGGATTACATTTAAAATCCTGCTATTAAAATGTCTTTTATTTTCCCTTCACAAGAATTTAATAAAACATGAACGGGGGAAGAGGGAGAAGGGAAAGGAATCATGAGCTATCACTTTCTTTTTTAAAACTGGAATTTAATGATTTGAGAAATAAAATTATTTCCTTAGTATTTAAATTGTCTCCTTTTTCACTAATATGAAACGTATGAGTGCAAATATCACTGAAAATAACTGCTCTAACACAAAGGTCTGGACTGCCTTGAGAAGAATCAGACCTTAAAATTTAAATGATACAATTTCCCCTTCAATGCAAATAAGTCAGCAGATGAGAATCACATGCATGGGAGAAAATTTTTTTTTTAGTTTCTTCTCATCTTTTAGGAATAAGTCATGCCACACCCAAACTTCTCTTGACAATCCTGACTACACTCTGAATTCTATTTCTTGGGTTTCCACAGTGTTTACAGAAGCCGCCCAGACAGTTTTGCCAACATTGATGAAACTTTATTTGAAACCCAGAAAGATTATTTAATGAGAGATGACAAGTAAATAGGAAGAGGAACTGCGTGTTATTTTTTCTCCCTGAGGAAACAGATGCTTCACTCTTAATGGTAAATTAATTCAACATTATGTTTTCTGATGGAATCTTACATTTGCATTCCCTCTGAAAAAAGATTCTTCTCATAACGCGGACAAGGAAGGCTGTTTTCAGCTGACCTGGTAAATATCTCCAATTGATGGGGTTGGAAATGGAGGGCAGGAAATATAAATGAGGGCCAGCTCTGCCAAGGTGCATTTTCACACTGGGCCAAACTGCCTCCCTTCAATCAATTGATCAATGGTATTTATTGAGTGCTTACTATGCATAGAGCATTGTACTAAGTGATTGGGAGAGTACAATATAATAGAGTTGGTAAACACATTCCCTGCCCATGAAGAGCTTACAGTCTAGATGCTGTATCCTTGAGCTCAGCTGCAAACCTTTCTTTGGCCATCTCTGGTGGTAAAAATTGGAGAATATGGAAGAGGAAGCTTCAATAATTTTTATATATGGATATATGTATCTTTATCCATAGCACCTTTGTTTGCTAATGCAGTGGGGTGAATCAAGCCCATTATAACATATAACTCAATCAAAATTGGTAAAGGGACATATTCTCTATGCTAAAGGCACTTCCCAAGCATGTACTACCACCTTTTCAAGAAAGCAGGTGCTTATTAACCAGGTTAGACTACAGCCAGCCTAAAATTTGACATGCAACACATTATTTTATGAAATATGTGTATAAGACAAGATGTTGTAGCCTTTAATTCAAAGGATTTCATAAAGATGTACCTGGAATTTCTTCTACTATTTGGAATCTGATTTGATCTTATTCTCTTCTTTCTGTGTTTTAATTGAGTAAGAGTGTGAGGGTGTGTGCACTGTTTTCCTGCTTGAGGCTTCTGTCTCTCTATTCAAGCATTTCTCTCTTTGTCCCTACCTCTGTAGGGACCCCCATGTGAAAGGAATCTGAGAGTTTGTGCCTATGTGTGCATATAGACAGGTTATATAGTTATGATTATGTCTATTACCTGTGAGTTTGGAGGGAAGAGTTGTATGTCTGTTTCTGTATACAAGTGGGTGTGGAGAGGAGAGCAATTATGTATACAAGGGTGCATTTATAGACGAGGGTGGTGAGTGTGTAGATGATATATAAATTAATGGGATTATGGGTACTTGATGAGTTCATGAGGGAGGGTATATGTATGTGGGTATGATATATGCTTGTGGCTGTGGATGGGGGAGGAGTTGGGAGTGTATCTGGGTGTATGTGTTTGGCTAATGCTATCTGGGAGCCCCTATGCTAACAGTGTCTCCCTCAGGATAACAGTTGCTCGGGCCTCTGTGGCTGGTGACTGTGGCAGTCTCCTTTGCAAGGCAACTACAGCAAGAGCTTTCCATAGCAGCTACCGTCGGTGTGGATCAATAGCGCTGTGGCTGGTCCCTCCTCTACTGGGGTTTACTTGGCAAATGGTAGGCAGGTGACTGAACAAATCACCCATTAGAGAGCCCTGTATGTATACGAGGAAAGGTATGCCCTTTCCTTTCAGAAATGGTTCCCTCTCAGAATGTCAGCTTGACCTGGGCAAACAAATTTACCAAGATACTTGATAGAACCTGAGCTTTAGGGTATGGTGCCGTAACCCCGATAGCCAAGCTTTATGCCAGCCAATCACTGGGCTTGGAGAGGCAGTACAAATAGTGATTAGGTCTCAATTATATATGTATTTGGGTTGGGGTTGGGCACATGAGGAGCAAGATGGGCAAAAATCTACTGGGAAAATCAAATTATACTCACCGGGATTAAGGATCGGACAAGTGCAGCCTCTGTTAGTCCAGGATTCTGGATAGAGTGTCCGCTTTCCTCGGAGAATCTTTAGTTTGGTGGATTTTAATACTTTTTTGATCTTCACGGTGACCTCAGCATGGGAGCCTTTATCATGAGCTGATAAAATCTTTATTTTTAGCACTGTATTGACAGAATTCCAAAAGCAGAAATGCATAAAATGTCACATAATCTCAATTTACTTTTGGGCATTAATGTGAACATTCATTACCAAACTCTCCAGACTGATGAACCTTGCGGGCAGGCTTGCCAATTTCTTTTAAAAAATCATTAGACTCACCAAATTTGCCTTGACTCCAACCACGATTATCTGCTTCGCACTCCCCCCCACTCATCCCCGTTCCTCTCTACTGCTTCTTGTATCACTAGTCTAAGAGAACACAAGCATTTCACACAGAACTCAGAGTTCCTCCTCAACCACATTCCCATGAAAATCAAAAAGGGAGAAGAAAAGGGAGGATGGTGCATATTTTTCTGACTGGCACAGTACACCATTAGAAGAGCCAAATGCTTTAGCCATTTTAGCCGCTGGAGGAAGATGATGAAATAATATTGTCCCAATCTGGTAACAGTAAGGTTGAGACTTCCACAAAGTATTAATACCAGCATCCTAAAGGCTCCCTTTCCACAGCTTCCCCATTGCCAACTTATAGGGGATTCAATAGTTTAGGCTAGACTTTTAAAGTCAATTCCTTATTAGTACCTTTGCTTCAGGAAGAACTCCAAATTTCATCAGTAATCTTTTAGATCCAGCCACACCCTCTACTGCTAAGCCACAAAAGGATGGAAAGTATGAGTACTCTTTAGAAAACATGTATTTGTTGAGTTTTGGAAGATGACACATGGTCACTCTCACAGCTGGGGAGCAGTCCAGGACTAATGAGACTCCCCCTAAGACAGCCCTGGGTTTTGGTGCCTGGAGATTTTCACTTTTCTCTTCCTACACTGAGATAATACCATCTCTGGAAGTTGTTCTCTCCCTGATTACTAGTGAAACTCTATTTAGTTGGTGGAAATTCTAGCACAGAATATGCTAATATGCACTTCTATGCTCTTCACACTAGGAGTTCACTAAGATGGACAAATTTTTGTGTAGAATAGTCAGTTTTCCTATAACATGGGGGCTGTATTCCTGACGAACCCTGGTTTCACATGTTTACCTGACAGCAAACAAAAAGTTCAGTAGGGAATAAAGGGGCACATGCATGTAGCTCTGGGTGGTAATACCCTACCATTCACATGGGATTCTGATACCAGGGAGGAAAACAAAAATGGAAAACATGGTATCCTTTCAGATGCTAATATACAACCAGAATAGTGAATTTACAGCTGCTTTCATATAGAGTCATATAATCAAAGTAAATAAGAAACATGGATAGCATACACCATCCCACCAAACATTCTGATCCTGAGTAGTGTCATGATCTGGATAGTTGTTCTGGCACTGATCAAGCGTTTGTTTCACCTTGGCTTCTACCTCTGTTTCCAAGAGTTTATTTATTCTGTAGTGGGCATTCAATCATATTTATTTATTGAGCACTTACTGTGTGAAGAGCACTGTACTAAGCACTTGGAAATGAGGAGTGATTGCCAGTCAAATGCCTTCTGATTGGTTCAGGTTTCCAGTCTCTCTAGGTTTATGTAGATAAATAGTGTGGAGAGCAGAGATTGCACCTTTTTACTTTTACAAACTCCAAATACCTAGTATAGTGTATTGAACACAGTAGTAAATTCTGCTCAGTAAATTCTGTGGGACCTCTCTGATAGTGAGGCCTTCTCTGTTAGGTAGGATTAATTTCTCTGTGCTCTGATTCTACCAATGTAAGCTTTAATGTTTACTTTTGGTCCATTTTAAGAAAACTCATATTTTATGATTCTTACAAACACAAGTGCAAGAAATTTATTCTTGTAACTCACCATAGGAATATTTCATCCCACAGAAGACTTTGGGGTTTCCTAACACCTGTTCTTTACATTCACATTTACCTACAGAAAAGAAACAAATATAAATTTGGAAGTTAGAAAATCACAAGCCATTGAATCAGATGAAGTCACTGTTTTGATTCTAAGTGACTCTGAACTCAGGTTATCAATGTTAGATGAATGTTGATGAGCATTACTCAAACCCACAGCAATAAACGGAACTCCAGGACTTCCAAATCAATCCATCAGTGGTATTTGTTAAGTGCTTATGGTGTGCAGAGCACTGTTTTAAATGTTTGGGAGAGTATAGTACAGGAGAATTAGCAGATATGTTTCCTGCCCATATGAACCAGACTAATTATTATCAACAGCAAAACCGAATTACATATTTTTTAATCCTCCCAAAATTAATACTGTAGTGCAGACAGATGTATTTGTATGTCTTTTCATGTTTGTTTACCTAAGGGATCACAAAATCATTTGATTCACAAGCAGCGGTGGAAGTTGGGAGGAGCCGTTTGGAATGGGAACACCAATAAAAGACTAAGTTCCAGTGATCCCATTCCGATTTGAATTATTTCAACTGTGTTGAACTGAGCAGCCTGGACTGAGAGCTCTATTGTGGCTGGGGGCTGGGTGGCTCTTCACTGGTAAGTGTGGCAAGGAATGGACTTGTCCCCAGTGCAGCGCCAGGCCCCTCTGGAGGCACAGCTTGGTGACTGGGCTGCAGTGTGCCAACCACTCAGTAGGCCACCAGCCACACTGTTGGCTCTTGAACGAATCATTGTGGGAAAGGGATGGGGGAGCCGCTATGGGTAGCAGTGGCCTCCTGCTGCTCCATTTCTTTTGGGTTGGTGGGATGGCAGGACAGGGCCTTTGGGCTGGGCCCGGGACCTGGCCAGGCTGCAGGGTGATCTGGAGCAGCCATTGCCCTTGCCACAGTTGTAAAAGCCTGGTCCCGCTCCATCCCTCCACTTCCCAATCCCTGTACGATGCATATCGGAATGACCATCCTTTAAAGGAGCTGTTGGCTAAGTACTGGTGGCAACTTCTTTGATGTCCCTCATTCCGGTATGAGGCAATTTTTACTTTCACCCCTTTGTCGAGGAATAGACTGTGCACCTGGACACCCCAAACCACACATTCTAAGAAGTTTCCCAGCCAAATCAGATATGACTTCTCTGGAAAGGTCTCCTTATCCAACATGGGCATATGATCAGAATTCCAGAAGACTCCAGCCTTGGGCTCAGGCAACTGAACCTTTCTTTCCTTCCAGAAGCCCAAGCTGCATTTGTATTATGCAGTAGGTTGCTACAATGCAGCTGGTCATAAACTTTCTCTGTGTATATATAACAGTGTTTCTCTTTAACTAATTTTCTTCCAGTCATCATTACTTTTCCTCTTAAGGGATCTTCCATAAATTCAAACTCCTAATTATGACACAGGAAAACTGAGTGTCTTCTAGCTGGCTCTTTCTGTTTTTTCCATACAGTCAACTCACAGTGACTTATGGCTGAATAGATTCTTTGGCACTGAGGACTAGGAAAGAAGCTCTTGACTCATAATGTCTGTTTCTCCTCAAGGGTCTTGGAGAAATATATTCAGTACAGGCAAAGACTTAGGTTCCTGGAAAGCCATTTTCTGTCTAATCAAAGATGACTGAAGAGACCTCGTATACCGATTCAGAAAACTGGCCATGCACTGTAAAAGATTAGTTCTTCCTCACCTTCCCGGCACATGTGTAAGGAGAATTTAAGCTTTCTATTTGAAAAACTGGTACCCTCTTGTACAGTTGCTAAATTATCCAGATCTGTAAAACCACTGTAGGCCTGAGCTGAGACACCCTTAATCAGGTGCTGATGGCTGTGGAACTATTTAGTATGGGAAACAGGTTTGTAACTCAGGTAGTAAGAAAAGCCAACCTTCCCCATTCCAATCTATTTTGGGGGACTAATTTTAGGGAGTACTTCATTCAGAGACACCACAGTGAAGCAGTGGGTGATTAGTATTATCCCACACCAGTGACAATAAGTATCCTGATCCAGTTGACTGACTCTTGTAGAAATATCAATAATGACATTTCTCAGTGCCTAGAATGTATAGAGCACTGGGTTATGCGCTGGAAAGAAATACAAGGATGACTTAATTCAGACACAGTCCTTGGCCAAAGAGGATCTGATAATCTAAGGCTGGATGGTGATGGATAAATGGAGCAAATTCAGCTAAAAACAATTCAATAAAAGGTACTTAGGGATTTACAGGGTATACTAGGAATGCTAATTTTCATACTCAACAATGACCTGGGATCCTGTTGTCAGATTCAGGGAAGACCAGGCTGAAATTTCAGCTTTGGATGATTCCACAAAGGGAAAGCAGAGCGAAGCAAACATTATTTGAGCATTTGAATCCAACAGGGGTAATGGGAATTTTAAAATGCTAACAATCCCGCTGTCTCATCTATTGGCTGTCTCCTTATACTGGAAACAGACTATAAGCTCCTTGAGAGCGGGGAGCATGTCTACTAACTCCACTGTATTGTTCTCTCCCAAGCGCTTAGTACAGTGTTCTGCACAAAAGCGCTCAATAAACAATATTGATTGACTGACTGAAAGGGAGAGACATAGTAGAAGCAGACTGGTGGACCTTAGCCCACATCGCAAGGTCTCTGACAGATCAATCACCGTACTAAGTGGTTCGAAGAATAACAATACAACAGAATTAGCAGAAATGTTCCCTGCCCATAATTAGCTTAGATCTGCTTGGACTCCATGTTTGTGAAAGTTGATTTCACTTACTGTCATCCAAAGTGTTCCTTTGTATAACTGTGTGTTCCCTTTAGAGCAAAGGAGTCTGAGCAGGAGTGAGAGTTCCATGGGGGCTGGGGAGCCTCTCTGGGTTGGCACCAAGGGGCAAAACCATCAGCTTTGCCCCCACAGCTTCCTGGGCAGGGTGGGTGACCCCAGCTCCTCGGAGTCGTAAAGGGAATGAAAATAATAATAAGGTATTTTTGTTAAGCGCTTACTCTGAATGAGGCACTGTATTAAGTGCTGAGGTGGATATAAGCCAATTGGGTTGGACACAGTCCCTGTCCCACTTGGGGCTCATAGCCTCAGTCCCCATTTTACAGATTATATAACTGAGGTCAAAAGAAGTGAAGTGACTAGCCCAAGGATACATAGCAGACAAGTGGCATAGTCGGGATTAGAACCCATGACCTTCTGACTCCCAGGCCTGTGTTCTCTCCACTATGCCATGCTGCCTCTCAAATGGAACCAAAATGTTTGTTTCGTATTTTGCTCCTGTGGGCAGTCTTCATCTGTGGCCCACTTCCGGCACCTGTGGCTTTCTCTCAGTGATCCTAAACTCAGGTCAGAGAGCCTGGGGGTGTTCTAGGGACAAGGCAGGATCTGGACCCTGGAGTCAGTTTAGTGGTGAATGAATCCCTGCTTACGAGTCCAGGCTCAGCCCATCTGTCTGGGGGTGGTCTGGAGCTTCTGTCTCTCGGTTGGTGGCAACAGCTAGGCAGCAGAAGTAGAGCGACACCAGAAAACACTTCCCATTTTCTTCCTTTGTTACCCATTTCTTTTTCTCCTTTCTCCATCCACTCATTTCCTTTTCCCTATTTTCCTCCATCCCTTCTTTTTGGTCTTTCTAC
The DNA here is from genome assembly GCF_004115215.2 of Ornithorhynchus anatinus. NCBI lineage: Eukaryota > Metazoa > Chordata > Mammalia > Monotremata > Ornithorhynchidae > Ornithorhynchus > Ornithorhynchus anatinus. The sequence continues at coordinate 35,094,460 of NC_041741.1, forward strand.
TAAACTCTCCCTCCCCAATTTGTTCCAGGCTCAGAATGAAAAGTTGATATCCCTGCATCGGATCCTCCGGGATTTGAAGATCTGATCTGCAATCTACTACCTCTCTTCCTCCCTCTCTCCTCTCCCTTACCTCATGCTCTTCACGAGTTTTAGGGCTCAGATGTTAAAGCTGGCTTCTGGCTGAAGCTTTTTGATTAGGTTGCAGCCCAGCTGCACTTTCTTCCCTCATTTAATATACTCAATGATTTGAATGCAAAATGAATAAAGAAATAAGCATTGTTAACAGTCGTGCTCTACTAGTCACAGCCAGATTTGGAACATAGCCAGTAAATGAAATTTTCCAGCTGTGGTTCTCTACTTTCAGAAGATGTAAAAATGAAGGCATGCAATTTGAATAAGGCTTTGAGCCTGAGAGAGTTAAAGTAAATGCAGAATAAAACTTTATTAATATAGGGGAACATATACTCATGAAGTTACACCTGCCTAATGGGAACCATGTATTGATTTCTGTGTAACTACGGTGTGTTTTGGTTTGGAATGTCAATCATAGCTGAAGGACCTACAACTCTAGGTGCTTAGAGCAGTTGCTCCACAGTAGGAAAATGAACAAAAACTTCTCTAAATTGGAGCTCACCCAGCTGAATTTCCGAGTTTCTGGGGCTTCAGAAACACAACAGCTGTTAATATGGATAGGAGTCTGAAATCATTCTGGTGCCAGCAATTCATTGCTTACTTTAATGGGATTGATACTAACTCCCTAGGATACATACTAATTGGCTTAATGAAAGTCACATATATTTAAATGCTTGCTCTTTATAAAATTTTACCTTAGCAAACTATTAGAGTAAGTATAGAAGAATATGAAATATACCATTCAGGTAATCAATGGAAATTTCAAATACATGAATTAACTTGATTCTCTTGTAAAAGACAGCATGGCTCAGAGGAAAGAGCAAAGGGTTAGGAATCAGATCTAGGTTAGAATCCCAGTTCTGCCACAGGCCTGCTGTGTGACCTTGGGCAAGCTCTTTAACCTCTCTGGGCCTCAGTTTCCATAACTGAAAGGGGGGATAAGATAGATGGTGAGCATTGGGTGGGAAAGGGACTGTTGAGTATCATTACTTTGTATTCACCCCAGTGCTTAGCATATAGTAAAGGGCTTAATAAATGCCATCAATATTATTATTATTTCAAAGAGCATGACATTGGCTGAGGTAAAGTTGTCAAACTAGAAGATACAGTAGAAGTGATTTGCAGGTACCTACAATTCCTCATATAATTATTCTCTTGAGAGTATGCAAGAACCAAGATTATGAAAGATTTAGGTTAAACTCATGAAAGTCTGCCAACAAAGCGTTAAGACTAAAATGCAGGGTGGAGACCCTATATTGGAATTTCCTTTTCCTCTTCAACCTCGATCTGAAGCGTCTCCATTTTTATCCTTGGCTTTGGATTTGTTTTCATTTGTGAGTCAGAGTCAAACCCTATGTGTTTCCAAAATTCTGTCATAGCTGGATATATGTGTGGGGCACACTTCACTGTCACCTCTGAATGGAATGGAAACTTCCGGCTCCACTTCCCCCCACCCTGAACGCCCTCTCTTTGCACATTGAGGATCGCACTCTCTAGGAGTGCGTCTAGGAGGGCCAGGACAGCTTGAACCTGCTTTCTCACCTGAATGTCGAAGAGCAGAGAATCCTTGCTCGTCCTCCCATTCCCTGGTCGCCTCACTCTCATTAAAGACAGAGTGAAAGTCGGGGATTTCATACCAGTCAATGTCTGCACTGCTGCAATAAAGGGAACCTGTGAAGCATTTCTGAAGGCATTCCTCAGCAGTCGGTAACACATATCACACATTTATAGAGATAAGAAGCTCACTGGCCATCACTCAGTTTTCAGGAACTTAAAAGGAAGGAAGCCTTGTTTTACTGATTTCAGATTCTGCCATTAAATACTGCATCATTTTTTGATTTATTAAACATTCAATGGGGACCCACCTCTGTTCATCTGATAGGCTTGGAAAAAATACTTCTCAAAGGCCACGTTTAGGAGGTCTACTTATCTGGTATGGGCTCAACACAAGCCCCTCATGAGACTTTTCAAAAATCAGGAGTAGTTTTTCCCATAGACTCTCACTGTTTTTTAAGCAGCTCTGACAAGGCACCAAGTCAAAGACAAGAGACAGGAAGAAGCCTGCCCATTTGTTACCTGCTGGTGCAGTCTCCAGTGAGGGGGTCACAGCTTCCAGCACAGTCACAGGGTCTGCAGCCATACTCTCCAAACCCCCAGTAACCCACCATGCACCTGTCGCAATGAGGACCTGCAACTCCAGGTTTACAAGGACAGTCACCATTGCTGGGGTCACAGAAAGTCACCGAGCTGAAGGGAAGGACTGCTGTTCCAACAGGGTGGCAGGAACACACTGCAAAGGAAAGGAAGTAAACATGGTAAAGTTTCTTCCTCAAGTAGAAATGAAGTGACAGACGTCACAGTGATCTCTTCATCTGTTACTGGTTAGCAGAATTGTTTCTCCCTCATATGTTACACATTCCTTCCTTTAGGAGTAACTGCCTAGTGAGAAGCAGAGTGGCCTAGTGGACAGAGCATAGGTTTGGGAGTCAGAAGGACCTGGCATTTAATCCTGGCTCCACCACATCTGATATGTGACCTTGGGCAAGTCATTTCACTTCTCTGTGCCTCAGTTTACTGTAAAATAGGGATTAAGTCTGTGAGCCCCATGTGGGACATGGACTGAGTCCAACCTGATTAGCTTGTGACTACCCCAGCGATTAGTACAGTACCTGGCACATAGTAAGTGCTTAACAAATACCATTAAAAAAAATAAACAAAACCTAGAATCCCTAGTCTTGGACAAGGCATATGAAGGGGCGAATAAAAGAAGCAAGTCAGGACAATGCAGAAGGGAGTGGGAAAAGAGGAAATGAGGCCTTTTGGAGGCGATGTGCTTTCAGTAACGCTTTACGGTGGGGAGAGAACTTGTCTGTTGAATATGAAAAGGGAAGGTGTTCCAGGCCAGAGGCAGGACGTGGGAGAGAGGTCAGTGGTGAGATAGGCGAGATTGAGGCACAGTGAAACATTCTCTCTCTTGGAGCTATCCAACAAAACTCCCAAGTTTGTTTGAAGGGGAACTGGGTACATGTGAAGACTCTGGGACTTGTCCATTCAGTTGGAGACCCTAGTTCAGATTTGTGCACATGTGTGTGTGTATGTGTGTGTGTGTATCCAAATTGCTACTATGTTGATTCAAGCATTTATCAAACCCACTCAACTACTGCATCAGCTTCCGCACTGACCTCCCTGACTCCTGTCCATACTTGACTCTGCTGCCTGGATCATTTTTCTGAAAAACCACTTAGTGCATGACTTTCCACTCTTCAAGAACCTCCAGTGGTTGTCCATCCACCTCCGCATCAATCAGAAACTCCTTACCATTGGCTTTAAAGCATTCAAGCAGCTTTGAACAGTAAGTAAAATTAACTAGAACATCTAAACTGGCATGGGTTTTTAAAATTTGGAAGAAAATCTGGTGTTTTCCTTTAAAGAAAGAAACAAATCTTCACTTATTTAAGGGCAGGATATTAGAAGACTACTAATAATAGGTACTTCAGGAGAAGAGTGAATTGTAATCTCAAGATACTGGTCAAATGTCCAGGGACAAGGACTTTCTTGAATGGATAGTTTTATTCCCTGGGAAATGTGGGGCCCAACCCCAAATGAGGAACAACCAATTTTCTACATCACACCAACATCTGTGGGACTAGTGCCAGGAAGGCGAGGAAAATCTTTCTGGGATCATGGTCCACATAGTCTTGCCTCCAAGCCCTCCTTGACATTCTGACAACAGCAGGCCTACTTGACCGACAGAGACCATTTAGGCTTTCCCAGGGCCCAGTCATGGGAACAGACCCATTGCCATCTTGGCAGACCTTAAGGTGCTCTTCATAGGGATGTCTCTGGAGGCCAAAAGACTGCTGGTAAGGTGAAAGGAGAGAGCTCTAGCTGCCAGCTCTTCCAGGCAACAGGTGTCACTCAGTGGATCTTCAGGCCTTTTGGGAAGCACAGATAAGAAGTAAACTCTCCTGGGAATAAGAAATCCTAAGATTGATGCTGCTCACAAGGAGATGGGCTGTGGACGATATGTAGAAACTGTGATAAGAACTGCCACTTCAAATCCCTACGTTACTGTGTTGAATACATTGCAGAAAATGTTTCTGCTGAGAAAAAACAGGTGGTTTAAGGATTTTTTTTGGCAAGCGGTTGTTTGTTTTTCTCCATGGAACTCAATCATCCTTGTAATTTTGGTTTCCTGTCCGATTTCTGAAGTCTTATATGTTGGCCTTTCTGCAGTCCTGTTTAACCTAGGCACTGTAGAGTTGACTTGCCATTTTAGAATTACTTACTATGATATATAGAGACAAAAACACAGGGTGATGTTACGTTTGGGAAGAGGGATTAATTGCAACTCTTGATGCCCATGATTCAATAAACCTGCTCATGCTAGGTCACAGTAAAAACCAAACAAATTCAGGGTCATTCAGGCTGGTTCTATCCTGCAAATAATCTGGATAATTCAGGATGAAAGATACACAACACTATCAATTGTCCAGATAATTCACAAGATAGTTTTCACTTGAAGCTATTGGCTAATTCATCTGAGTTATATTTTGGGCCTCCATCATTTACTACTGTTAGACCAACAGCTAAAGTTTTGGTTTGATGTGCAAGAAGGGCAGTATCTGGTAAGGCTTAATTAATTAAAGCAGAGTTGAAACTACAAACTGTTGCAAACTGTTTTTGTGAATAATAACCAGAAGCCATCCTATCTTGAGCCCTAATTTAATTATGTGGGCATTTCTAAGATTTGACCTCCGGAACTACATCTTGTGCAGCTATTTTTAAAAATGGCTGGGGGGGGCAGGAGGAGAGAAAAAATGATTTACTACCATTTTAGGAATGACCAGGCAGTTCCCAAAGAGAATCTGATTTCACCATCCATTCAGACTTCTCAATCCTCTCCATCGATATGACTTTTTGCACAATTACCAAATAAAAATACCATCCCGAAACTATGCAGAAGTAGCTCCAGGCAGAATGCTCCAAGACCTTTGGTAGCATTCTTCCTCAGAGCTGCACACTGAGGCTTGCCTCACATACTTCTACATGGAAGCTTGTCAAGCAGTTACTGTTAGATACAACTGGAGCTACTTTTCTTTTTGGTTCCTCAGATGCAATAGGTATTGATTAATAGCACTCCACACTTGTTTGGGAAAATGAAACTACAAGGGGCGTTAGTCTGGTGCCTTGTTATCTATATCATTTTATCCAATGCACATTTTCTACTGATAATTATGACTGAATTATTACTTAACAATAAGGTAATGGCAATAATAATTGTATTTAGTAAGTGCTTACTATGTACCAAGCACTGTTGGGACAACAGATAGAGCAAGGGCCTGGGCGTCAGAAGGTCATGGGTTCTAATTCTAGCTACACCACTTGTCTTCTGTGTGGCCTTGGGCAAGACACTTCACTTCTCTATGCCTCAGTTACTTCATCTGTAAAATGGGGATTAAGATTATGAGCAGCACGTGGGATAAGGACTGTGTCCAACCCAATTACCCAATTTGCTTGTATCCACCCCAGAGCTTAGTACAGTGCCTCGTATATAGTAAGCACTTAAATACCACAATTGTTATTATCATTATACTAGATACAAGATAATCAGATTGTATGCAGTCCATCTCACATGAGGATCACTGTCTAAGGAGGAGAGAGAACAGGTACCTAATTCCCATTTTATAGATGAGGAAATTGAGACACAGAGACGTTAAGTGACTTACTTACTTATAAGTGACTTGTCACACAGCAGACAAGTGGCAGAGCTGGGGTTAGAATGCAGGTCCCGTGACCCCCAGGCCTCAGTTTTTTCCACTAGGCCATGCTGCTTCCCTCTAGTGCTTGAGTACAATTTTCCCCGCTAGATGCCAAAGTAGTAAAAGGACATGTCTATCCATGTCTATCTCATAAACTTTAGTAGGAGAGATCTAATTTGAGCACCAGAAATCACAGGCCACAGTGTTGGCTTTCCCTTTGTTACAGAAAGTAAATCTCAGTACAGAGGAATGAACTAATAACACCGTGGTTCTTAGTTATTTAGTTTATTTTAATTTATAGTTACACTGCTGAGTTGAAGTGTCCTTAAATGACAGCCTGGTATCTCAAGGGATAGCCCAACCTATTTTCTGGAAAGGTGAATACCATGTTTGTTTTGGCAAACTAAAACCTGCAGGAATGTACAAAACATTTGTTTCCAAAACATTTAACCTAGACCATCCTATCTGCAGCCCGCTTTTCAGCAAGGCAGATGTTTTGGAAAACGGCAGCATTTACGTAATTGCCCAAATATATTCGCAAATGATTCCACTAGAACCAAAAATCTCCTTCCTGTAAAGGAAATGCTTGCTGCACCAGGAGTGAGGCAGGCTTAGAGGGTATCTAAAAACACGTCTCACTCCCTAAGGGCCTGCAAAATCATAATTCTGTCATTGACTTATAAATATGTTTATGTCTGTCTTCTCCTTTGGATGGTGTGTGGAACGTGCCACTTGGCTATTTTGTACTTTCCAAGGGCTTAGCACAGTACACCGTAACAAGTAGACTCCCGATAAATGCTATTACTATTACTTATGGCAATAAGTTTATGGCAAATTTGCCCATCTTAATTGACCTAAGGCAAATCAATCAATCAATCAATCAATGGTATTTATTTTAATTTCCGTATGTTCAGGATACTGTACTAAGTAAGCCCTTGGGAGAGTACAATACAACATGCCGTGCCTGATCATAAAGACCGATGCAGATGTCTGTTTTGAAATTCTTCCCGATCCAATGGAGAACAGCAAATAGCCGGTTTCAAAAACAAAGGCTTTTTTGTTTTTGTTTTTCCCCTGGAAAACGCAGTGCTCTACAAACAGAGGCATGCACATAGGGAAACCTGCAGGAGCAGTTAAAGGACGAACAAAGCAGAAGCAGCAGCGATGCTAAGCCTCTGATGTCACCGGCTCCTCAGAATTTCCCCTTCTAACTCTTCTGTCATTCCAATACGGATGTGGGCTGCTCCCTGGGCAGCAGCGGGAATGGCAGAGGAAGCTGAAGTAATAGAGATCACGATGGGACTGGTGGAACAAGGGAGGGAAAGCTGTCATGAGTTGCCCACAGCCACCTCGGCCCATTGCGGCCACGCTTCTGTTCCATTTTTCTGCTGGGCTGTGCCCCTGGCCTTTCAGCCTTCTTTGCTCTGTGGCAGCAGCCTCGAGAGAGGCCACAACAGGGAGCCTGGTAGTGACATTGGCAGGAGCCAGAGAGTAGCAGCCTACCCTGAAGGAGTGCAGTAGTAGCCTAGTGTCATGCTGCTCTGATAGAGAGCAGAGGACTGCTGCCATTGTTGATGTCATCAAATTAAAGAATAACTTATTTTGTGTTTGGGTGTTTTGTGCCAATCTCTGTGTGTATCTTTTGGCTCAACAGTATGGCTTTCTCTCTGTCTCTCTTTTTCTCTTTGGGTCTGTGTGTGTCTGCGTGTGTGGGTTCATCTCTCTCTCCTTGTTCAGGCCTGTCTGCCACTCTCTCTCTCCTTCTGGTCCTGTGTTTTTCGGCCTTTTTCTGTCTCTTCCTCTATGTCTCCTTCTCTTCCATCTTCCCTCCTACCACTGGGCTCCACTCCTATAGATCCCTTTCTCATCCTACTTCGAGTTCTTAAAAATATGTCAGTTTCAAGTTAGGATTTTGCCCTAACAATTTTGCTAGCAGCAGCTGACTTCTTCAGCACTTTCCTAGTGCTTGGACTCATCTAGCTTTTGACATCCGGTTAGTAAAAGCTACATTGGATGATAAAAACAGCATGGTACTCCTGATTTAGCTTTTCCAAAAACAGAATTAGAAGTTCAAGGTTCTCAGCTATGAAATAAGTTGCTTTTCAGTTCCTTTCGTCGCTGCTCAGAAGTAGTGCCTCCCAGACTCCCCACATTGTTTTGCCACTGAAAAGGCCAAGGACCCACAAAATTCCTGAGAGAGCCTGTCTGACAACAAGGTCATTTTAGAAACTCTGCTGCTCCCATGTCACATGCAGGGAAGGCATGTGGCAGGAGATGAGCAAGGGGACACAGTTTTGAGTAGAAAGGGAAAATTATTAGGTGTTAAAATATTCACATTGAAAATTCACAACACTTTAGAAGAAAAGAAAAGAAAAAAATTGACTACCTTTTTTGGTACTGTTTTCTCCTTTCCTTTTACTATCAACTATTTTCCATAGAGGAAGAATAGCTATAAAACAAAGATGAAAAGACATATTTAAAAATGAATTTCACTCATTGAAATAATTACAGACATTATACTATTTTACCACTTCCCAGACTCTATTTCATTGGCCCTTTAATGTTACACTGTAAAAGTTCTCTTATTAGACCCTTGACCTCAGTGAAGTATATACTAGTAATTAAAACACACTAGCCAATAAGCCTTTCTGTGGGTGCTCATCAGGCCTAATTCTTTTATCCATTAAGAGGTATCCTACTTGCTGGAAAAACTAATATACCTTCCCAAGGGACCCAATCAATTTATCAGTTCCCAAGATGCTTTGTTTAAAAAGCACTGTCTTAAAATTTCCCCGTACCTTTGGGCTGATGGAAAACCCTTCACTTCACTTTCAGCAATGTCCATACTCTCCTACCCAGGCTTTGCTGAGGCCTTCCCCATTTTCCTTCTCTTTTTCAAGCTGCACGCAGCATTTCAGTGTAAAGTGAAACTGGTGGGTGAGGTTTCTCCCTCCCTCTGTCCTGGGTTTCTATCTTCTACAATGTGAGCCAGTTGTTGGGAAGGGAGTGTCTCTATTTGTTGCTGAACTGTACTTTCCAAATGCTCAGTACAGTGCTCTGCACACAATAAGTGCTCAATAAATACAATGGAATGAATGAATGAATGAATATCTCTTGGTTGTCCTATGCTTTCTATTTGTAGGTGTCTCTTTGCCTCTCTAGGCTGTACTCTGTCAGTCTCCGGCACTCTTTGCCTCTCTCAACCGCTCACTTATTTCCTGACACTTGGCTTTTTCTGCTCTCCTCCTCTCGTATTGTCTTTTCTCCTCTCAGCCTTCTGTCCAAAGTCTCTCATCTTTTCCCTCCTTCTACCTCCTTCTAGATCCTCACCTTTTGGGATCCCATCATTGGCTGAGTTGTCTTTTTCCTTTTAGATTTTTTTGGGGCACAAATGTATCCCACAGAACCTAAAGTAGGAGATGGGACAGATCCTGAAATTTTGTGACTGTCCCACCCAACTCAGGACACCTAATCACATTCCCCTAGATTGGTTCCAGAACCAGAGGAGAAGGAAAAAAAACACTACCTGGGCTCGGTAGTCTGATGGGGTAAGTGAAACCCCATCCCCTCCCTCCAAATGTCACCAAGGGGCTGGGCAGGATGGAGAAAATCCCCAACAGCCCTGGTGCTCACTGGAGGTACAAAACGCATCTGGCTGCCACCAAAGTCTCTCGGGAGCACAAGAGGCCCTGGCCTAGCCCCAGAGCAAGCCGGCACAGAAAATTTATTCCTTTTCCCTAACGAGCCCTTGGTCTGATCTCGATAGGGCTATTGCTACACTCCCTGTTACCCGTTCCCTTCTTCCTCCTCTGGTTTTATTTGTTTTTTAACTTCCAAGTTTTTCTATCAGGTCAAACCTTCCCATCCATTCTGCCAAGTCACTTGTTCTATTAAAAACACTGCCTTTTGTAAACAGTTACTTCATCCTGGTTCTGAAGTATAATCATTCACAGTTGCTCCTTGAGAATAACAAAGATGTCTATGTGCTCCATGTGAAGTAAAATAAACTTGTGTGGCTTTAATGGCACTACAGCTTGAAAGGGAACAGTCTTTTCTTTTTTTTAAATGGTATTTATTAAGCTCTTACTATGTACCAGATACTGTACTAAGCGCTGGGGTAGATACAAGCTAATGAGGTTGGACACAGTCCATGTCCCGCACAAGGCTCACAGTCTTAACCTCCATTTTCAGATGTGGTAGCTGAGGCACAGAGAAGTGAAATGACTTGCCCAAGGTCACACAGCAGGCAGGTGGCAGAGCAGGGATTAGAACCCAGGTCACTGTGACTCCCAGGCCCATGCTCTAAACACTAGGCAATGCTGCTTTTCTACAGTCCTAAAGTAGGAGGTCTCAACTCTCGAAGGAAAGAGAAGCAGCATGGCCTAGTGGAAGGAGTACAGGTCTGAGAAGCAGAGGACCTGGGTTCTAATCTAGGCTCTGCTTACTTGCTGGGTGATCTTGGTCAAGTTGCTTAACTTCTCTGTGCCTTGATTTTACTATGGGCCTCCCTACTCAGACTGTGAGCCCCATGTAGGACAGGGACTGTGTTCAACCTAATTAACTTGTTCCGAGCCCAGTGTTGAGACATAGTAAGTGCCTAACAAATACCATTAAAAAAAATCCTGGAGCACAGACTTGACCCTGTCCAATGGGATCCTACAAGCCCTCATGAATTCCTGAATGTTTTGGTACACTACACTGTCAATCAATCTGCAAATTATTTTTAGATCACTTACTACCCAGTTTTCAGGTGTTTGGGTGAAATGCAAGGTTTTTCATATGCTAATTAAGATGGACTTTCAGTGGGAAGAGGGGTCACTTTGACCTGATCCATTGGGTATTTAGTATCATAACTGAGACTGGCCTTTGAATTGGCGAAGACAAGATTTTTGATGAGCAGAGCAACTGAGAATCTCATCAGATAAAGGTCCCATTTCAACATCTAGCAGGCACCATTCAAAAGGACTTTCAACCTTTTTATAAACGCTAGCTGTGGCTTGACTGGCTAAAAGGATTCTCCAAGATCTCAGAAATGAGATTTAACAAAACAAAATCCCCACTGGCAACAGGAAACACGTTGGACTTTTTGAGACTTTACTATACATACATGTACATAAGTGCTACCTGGTTGTATTTAAATGCTTAGATGGTGGTAGGTAGGTTGAAGAGGGAGTTGAGGGGATATAATGTGGGGAAACTAGGAATTACTTGGTGAAGTGCTTCTGGAAGAGATGTGATTTCCAAAGGGCTTCAAAGATGGGGAGATCTGTGGTCATTTGGATAGGCGGGGGAGTAAGTTCCAAACAAGGGGGAGGGCCTGAGCAAGAGGTGGATGACAGGAGATATGAGGATGAGGTTCAGTGGGGAGATTATCTTGAGAGGATTGAAGAGTGCGAGCAGGAGGGGAGTGGGAGAAGAGAGTGCATAAATAGGAGGGAAAGAGATGATTGACTGCTTTAAAGTCAACTGTCAAGTGTTTCTATGTACTGTGGAGTGAAATGGATAACCTTTGGAAGTTTTGGAGGAATGGGGAGATGTGTGCAGAATGACATTTTAGAAAAATGATCTTGGCAGCAGAGTAAAATATGGAACAGAGAGGAAAAGACTGGAGACAGGGAGACCAGTGAGGAGGCTGATGCAGTAGACAAATGGGATATATAGGTTCCTGGGCCAGGTTGGTGGTCATTTGGACTGAAAAGAAGGGTTAGATTATGGAAATGTTGTAGAGGAAGAACTAACAAGATTTGATGACAAACTGAATATGGGGGTTGAAAGGGAGGGAGGAGTCATGAATACTGTCAAGGATATCAATTCGAGAGGAGGATAACTGTAAGAACTTAAAAAATACAAAAGTAGCAATAATAATAATAATAATAATAATAATCCCAGTAAAAGAGATTGCTAATGAACTTGGAGGTTAAGTGAAAGAAATACAGCAACTTATATGTCTGATTACCCGGAACTCATATTCAATGGAAAGCAAACATACATAGTTGGCTGCATAGTTCACCTAGACACATCCGTAAAGAATCCTGAAGGATTATGACTTAATGATAAACTTTATTTACCATAGTCTTAGTGTCTTTTCTATTTCCTTAGTGCCTCTGGGGGTGAATGTTGAACTCATTTGATTATTTTTAAGTAAAAAAGTTTGCAGATCACCATAACAGCATGGGTCAGGGGAAAGAGCAGGGGCTTGGGTGTCAGAGGACATGGGTTCTAATCCCGGCTCCATTGCTTGTCAGCTGTGTGACTTTGGGCAAGTCACTTAACTTTTCTGTGCCTCAGTTACCTCATCTGTAAAATGGATATTAAGACTGTGAGCCCCACGTGGGACAACCTGATCACCCTGTATCTCCCCACTGCTTAGAACAGTCCTTTGTACATAGTAAGCGCTTAACAAATCCATCATTATTATCATATTAGGCATTCTTTTTCTACTACAAACCTAATATAAAACAACATTTTGACATTTCTTCAGATATAAACCATAAGCACTTTTTTACAGTGTTTCCATAAGTTCTTCACTGAGTCAGTAATCAGAGTGGAGAAGGAATTTCAAACTACACTTGTATTTGCTTATAATATTTTACTACTATGCAACTGCAGATGATAAGGAAAGATAATATGAAGTCCAAAAGGGGGCTCAGAAAATCTGTAAAAGTTGGCAGTGCCCTCTGAATGATAAAACAACCTAGAAATAGCAGTAAATTTTCTTCCATTTGGTCCCTTCACAAAACTATTGGGAGTGTCTGTTAACTGAGAACTCTATTCACCCCTTTGAGTCTTTTCCTACCTTCCTCCCAACTGTCTTGCAAGTCTAACCAGGTGGGAGAATAACCAAGATCTAGGCAAAATGTAGGCATTTTTCAAGAACTTCTCAAATCAACCCTTTTCATAGTACAGGAAAGCAAGACATGACAGTGTCTTTTAAAATAAAGGAAGTCTCTAAACCCATTTCAGTGGGATTTCAAGCGACTAATCAACAAACCATGTGTGTCTATCACCCTCCAGGGGCCCTCAGATTTCATCAAGTGCTTAGAACAGTGCTTGGCACATAGTAAGTGCTTAACAAATGCCATTATTATTATTATTATTTTCAAGGAGCTGTGTGTTGAACAAGAAAAATCAAACAGATTTGGATGTGACAATGATGAACAGCATCTCAGGGAATCTGGAAATGGCATAACAGGTCAGTATCTTTGGAAGTGCCATTAGACATATTTGTTCAGTTTTAATGCAAGGACAGACATATTCTTTTCTTTCGTTTCTGTTTTTGCTCTACATTTACTGAGAGCCCACAGCACTGCTTCTCAGTTACATTTGCTGGCTTCTGCTGCCTTTTACCCACTAAAAGTAGGTGTCCTTTGAGGCTCTGTTCCAAAACCCCTTTTCGTCTTGCTGTACACTCATTGTCTCGGAATGCTCTTCAGGTAACACGGCTCGGCTATCACCTCTAAATGCAAGTCTCCCAAAATCATCTCTTAAATTCTCTACCTGTTACCTAACCTACAATCCTGCATCTCCTCTTGCCTCCAGGACATCTACACCTGGATTTCCTGCCTCAAACCTAACATTCCTAAAGACAAAATCTCCATTTTTTTTAATGGTATCTGTTAAGTGCTTGCTATGTGGAGGCACTGTACTAAACCCTGGGGTAGATACAAGCTATCCAGGTTAGACATGGTCCATGTTCATCAGGGGTTTACAATCTTAATCCCCATTTTACAGATGAAGTCACTGAGGCACAGAAAAGTGAAGTGACTTGCCCAAAGTCACCCAGGAGACAAGCAGCAGAATCAGCATTAGAACCCAGGTCCTTCTGACTCCCAGGCCCATGCTCTAACCATGATGCTTCTCAAATGCGAAAACAATACTCACACTGGTCTTTTCTACCAGTTTTGGAGGAAGAATGGACAGGATTCAACAGTTGACTGATGATTGAATGTAAGAGCTGTATGAAGGTGTTAACGATACCAACTTGCTCTGGTGACTATATGAGAAGGTACTTGCCAGGTAGTACATATGCATGCCAAGTTTTCAAGAGATGCACCTCTTGCTCAACACATAAAAAAATTCTTCCTTTTTCATAGAGTTAGACTGTGCAGCATGGTACAATTGTTACTCTCGTCAAACAACCTGTTTGCTGTCTGATTAAATTACCATTTTTATGGTATTTGGTAAGTGCTTACTACATGTTAAACACTGTTCTAAGTGTTGAGGTAGGTTCATATTAATTAGGTTAGACACAGTCCCTGTCCCACATGGGGCTCAGACCCTAAGTAGGAAGGAGAGCAGGTATTTATTCTCCATTTTACAGTTGAGGAAATTTAGGCACAGAAAAGTTAAGTGACTTGCCCAAGGTCACCTAACAAGCAATTGGCAGAGTGGGGATTAGAAGAACCCAGGTTCTTTGACTTCCAGGCCCAAGCTCTTTCTTCTAGGGCATGCTGAGACTCAGATGTGTTCTCTAACACAAATGCATAAAACCTAAATATCTAAAGGACACTCTTGCTAGTATAAATGATAAGCTAGTATTATTCTTTATTTGGGTGAGCCAGCAGTTGCTACAACAACAGTATACTTTGAATAAAAATTATTTAGAGGTCTCAATGATACACAGTGTGGGGGAATCCCACAAATATAATGAGATACACACTTTGAAATAATCGTGACCTTCCCAGTGTTTTAAAGTTTAAGAAGGCATATGTAATGGCTTTTGATCACTTCCCTGGCTGAAGCATGGGGTGACAGAAGTCCAGATGGCTTGGTGGGGAAAGAGAACGCCTTCTCTCCCATGAGGCAGATCCCAGCAGTCTCCTCCTAGGGGATTCATTATATTTTGTATGTCTCCCTGCTAAACTGTAAGCTCCTTGAGGGCAGGAGCTCTCCCAAATGTTTAATATAGGGCTCTTTATACAAACAGAAAGTGCTCAATAAATGCTATTGATCAATTGATTAATGTCACTGATGGGTGTACTGTTTTCGAATACAAGAAGTAGCACTATGTACAGATCTGTAATGTATTTATTTATATTAATGTCTGTCTCATCCTCTAGACAGTAAACTCATTGTGGGCAGGGAATGCATCCGCTATATTGTCGGTTGCATTTTCCCAAGCTCTTAGTACAGTCTTCTGCACACAGAAAGCGCTCAATAAATATGATGAACTCACTAATAGAAAGATCATGGCTTGGGAGTCAGAGGAACTGGGCTTTAATCCTGACTCCGCCACTTGCTGCTGTATAACCTGGGACAGGGCACTTAAAGTGCTTTTGGCTTCAGTTTCTTCATTTGTAAAATGGGGTTTTATTTGTAAAATGGACGGTTTCTGACTTGATTATCTTGTATCTACCCCAGCAATTAGCACAGTACCTGGCACATAGTAAGCATTTAATAATTACCACAATTTTTAAAAAATTATTTTCTGCTGCAACTGATAATTTAAAAATCTTGAGGACCTAAGAAGAGAACATGTTGTAGTCGGGGAATCTGTGACTGGCTCTGGAGAATGCGAAGATGGGGCTGAGTAACAGAAGAACTCTTCTAGACTGTAAGCTTGTTGTGTGCAGGGAACCTGTCTACAGGTCAGTCGGTCAGTCAGTTGTATTTACGGAGTGCTTATGGCGGGCCAAGTACTGTACTAAGCGCCTGGGAGACAATATAACAGACACATTCAACTCTGTTGCACTGTACTCTTCCAAACGTTTAGTACAGTGCTCTCAACAAAATACCACTGACTGACTGATTGACAAGGTGGGGGTTATCAGATCTCTTTATTAGCTGATCTTGCAACGAAGGTTCCGATTTAAATGGGCCCAGCTATGGTAAAGGCCAGAAGGGGGAGCTAGGTTTCCTTCCCTTCCTGTCATTTATCCCCATCTTCTCCGGCCACCCCACCAGGAAAACTTAAATAAGTCTAAGTAGCAGAGTGACCTCAGCCCCAGAGCTGATAAAACACATGCATGATTGGCACTGTCGATCAATCCCTGGCATTGTTGGCAGGGGGACTTAAGGTGAGGCCCAAGTCCCAACTTCATTTCACTACGGTAAAAGTTGTATTTCCTCCTGGTGGGGTGCACTTTGGACACAGACTAGGGATTAAGCCTGATAAAAGCCTTAATGAAGAGTTTTTGCAACCCGCTCTTCTCCAGCCTAAACAGTCCCAGTTGCTTTAACCATGTCCCCCGGGAGGGCCTCTTTTTCAGTCCTTCAATTATCTTCATTGCCCTTTGAATCCTCTGCAAGTCCTCCACTTCTCTTTAATACTGTGGAGTCCAGAATTAGATTCGGGATTCTAGAAAGGGGGCTAGCCAGTATTTACGTATTTGGCAGAATAGCTCCTTTGATTGACGATAAGCGATAAAGAAGAAAACAGAAGTGAATGTGTTATAACAACTATTGCTCTTGCCCCCGCACTTGGCCGCGCATCAACTGAAGGCTATTATTCTTTCCCGAAGCTCATGACCTCGAAGAGTGTTAATGGGCTACATACCCTTATCAAAAGCAGAATTTTTATCCCTTGACTTTATTATGCTCATGGTAACATATGGCCATTTCATCATTCACATTTGAATTAAAATCTAACAATAAAGCCTTAGTTTAAGAGCTCTCTTTCCCCTCCGTACCCCCTCCAGGGAAATAACACCAATATCAGTCCAAGTCTCTTGGAAGGGAGTTCACAGCTTTTCCTCTTTCCTCTTCCAAACTGTCTTAATCATAATCTAGTTGTGTTTTTTAGGCATTTGTCAAAACCCTTGCCATTGAAATTTTAAATGGATTATGTGGGCAGGTGCTTCCACGGTCCAGAAACTAGTTACTATCCTGATAAAGACCCTCTGAATCCCTTGTGTTTTAAGAGATACACTAGTCTTCCCAGTTCATACATCTACAATGAAAATTTGATTTTTCACTTCATCCCTGTTGATAAATATGATACTATGTTCCACCTCTCAGCCCTTGGATTTAGCCGGTGAGGTGACTGTTTTCCTTCTGTCTTGAACTAAGGGTTTGCAGTCCTCAAATGTCCTGACATTTTTTTCTGAATGGGAGAAATAAATTCAGTTTCAATGGCCTCTGCTGGTCTTAAGAAAATAAGAAACAGCTTCTCTGGAAATGCTCAGGAGTATTTCTTGTCTTTGGAAGCCAGCGATTTATTGGCTGCATCCCAACAAGTAGACTCACTGTAAGATTTAATAAAGTGGGAAGGAGAACAAACGGGGATGATTACATTTCCCCCAGGAATAAACCCGTTGAGTAGATCCGGCTCTGACTCCTGTTTATTCACATATGGCCTCACTGGTCTGAATGTGAAAAGCACTTGGAAGATCCTGGCAAAATTTTGGTGTTTCTTCTCCTATCCTTGGCTGATTTGGTCCTTGGCCTAGCCTAGCCTGGAAATAACATTTCCCCCAGGGTCTGGTATAGGTGGATGCTTAATTTATTCTACTGGTGTTACTGACCATAATTCCACCAGTCTACTGGACATTTTAGCTCCAACTTATTAGTCACTGTTAAGAGCAGGTAGCAGCAGCAGGAAGTGGGACTGATCTTTGATCCTTGCACGCAACTGTCCAAACTTATTTGTCAGAGCTTTTGGAGGAAAATCCCCCTCTCACATTACAGAACACTTGCCTTCTGATCATCACTCTGACCGAGCTATGAGTGAATGAATTCTACTGTATAAATTCTGTTATGTCTCCCTACTTGTAATTTATTTTGGTGTCTAACTCCTCTGCTAGATTGTAAACCCACTGGGGGGAGGGATCATTTCTACTACCTCAATTCTACTACCCAAAATGCTCAGTATAGTTCTTGGCACAGAGAAAATGCTCAAAAAATATGACTGACTACTGTACCTGCTGATATGCCTCTTTCAGCTAAGGATTGGTATCAACAGTATTTATGTCAGGTTTTAAGGATTTTTTTGCCCTGAAGATAGGAACTGCTCAGTTATTTCTTCCTTCACATATATGAAATCTGTTTTTCATATCAAGGCTGTGGTTGTTATTCACAGCCAATGGATCAAAGACATCAGCAAGGTTGATCAATATACAGCAGATAGTGTTTCAGACTAAGGTCGGGGAGTGGGGTTGTCCAGGCAGAATTAGGGAAAAATCTGAATTTTAGAATTTTTTACAAATGCAGTTGTACTACCAAATTGTGGGCGGATGTTTCTCTGGGTTTTTAATCTATCCTTTTTTTTTTCTTTTTCTTCTGACTCCAAACTGCCTGGCACAGCTGGTGAGTCAGGAAATGTTTCTCCTCCTCCTTCTACTCCTTCTCACTTCTGTATTATCTCTTTAACTGAGACTTTACTAACCACAATGCAGATCAAATACTTATTTCTTGAACTAAACCCTGCCCTTCATTCAGCAGGGAAGAGGGCAAAGGGAAAAAGCAGTGGGTCAAATTGTAGTGTAATCCAGATTAGCAGTGTGAAAAATGAGCTTTTCCTGAATTCATTTTTTGAGGGTTGGGGGTAGGCTGCAAATAATATTTAGGAAATTAATAACTTTTTATGGTATTTGCTAAGTGCTTACTATGTGCCAGACACTGTACTAAATGCTGGGATAGATACAAGTTAATAATAATAATAATAATATTTGTTAAGCACTTACTATGTGCTGGGTACTGTACTAAGCACTGGGATGGATATAAGCAAATCAGGTTGGACACAATCCCTGTCCCACATAAGGCTCACGGTCTTAATCCCTATTGTACAGATGAGGTAACTAAGGCACAGAGAAGTGAAGTGACTTGCCCAAGGTCACACAGAAGACAAGTGGCAGAGCAGGGATTAGAACCCAGGTCCTTCTGACTCCTAGGCTTGTGCTCTGTCCACTATGCCACGCTGTTTCATGCTGCTTCAATGCTTTTCACATTGAAGGCCTCCTCTGGCCTCTTCTCCAGCGCTTCTGGTCATTCCAAGTCTGAAAAAGGGCTGGACACTCAATTACCCAGCCCTTCTAGTTCTACTCATTATTCCAGGGAAGAAACTGAGAGCTGGGAGAGAAGCTCTCTAAAGGAAAAAACAGTGAGGTGCCCCCTCTACTTTTCCCCCTTTATTTCCCCTCCTCCCTCTCTTCTCTCTCCAGATAGTGGGTAGCTGAAGAACGGGCAGCTGACTCCTATTCCTTTAGTGGTGGGGGAGTCCTCTAGTACCCACATCTATGTTGCTGGATAATCCAGTTCTCCAAGAAGTTCCTAAATCCCCCTTCTTCCTGTCCTTTCAAATCCTCATAGCTGCCCATCCAAATCCTCCACATCATGAGAAATTAGTGCAAATCGCAGGAAGTTTATTCTTCTCATAATTCCTTTTGCATCCCAGGAAATACCACAAGCCTAACATAAAGGAGTAAACTATCATAAGATGCTACGCCAGAAGCAAGCTGAAGCGGGCCAGAACACAGCTCTGATATAAGGGAAAGCCCTAGAATGACTGTTCCGGTTATGAAAACTGTTTTGTTGTGGCAGCAGTCCCCAGCCCTACCCCCAGGCCCTGCTGTCTCTTGGTCGCTAACAGCCAAAGCTGAAAAGCGGGCTCTGGGCATGGAACGGGGAGAGGGAATCGGCCCTGGACCGGGTACAAATAGAGCCTCCTGCAGTGAACAGTGAGCGGGCATTGACAGGGAAGATGACGGCTGGAGACAGTGCTGCTGTGAGGGTGGGGCTGGGCCACCCACTGCCTCCCCAGCCTGGCCCAATCCGGCGAGCATGGCCCCTTAGACACGCTCCCTTGCCACCTACCAGGCACTCACTGCTGCTCCTTAAGCCTCACCTCCCTGCACCCTGTTTCTGGGGCAGAAGAAGAAACAGTAGTCTGCTTGCTTGCTCTTTCCTCCCTCTCTTTTGCTCTCCTTCCTTCCCCTTACCACTGCCATCACTAGGACATCTGGGGCAAAACTGGGTAGGAGATGTGGGGGAAGAGGAAGGGTGTTGTGGGGAGAAGGAAGGAAGTTTGAGTTTGCGAAGAAGTTCAGCCCTCCAGCACCTGAATAACTTGTACCTACCTCAGCACTTAGGATAGTGCTTGGGCACTTAGGATAGTGCTTGGCACATAGAAAGTGCTTAACAAGTACCATAATTATGATTATTACTATTAGTGAGACCTGAACCTTGAGTCTGTGCTCCTTCTGGGCTGTGGGAAGAACTGCTCCTCATGGGGATGGGGTTGGGAAAGGCATAAAAGCCCTTTCTGGGGTTTCTGTTCTCTCCTTGACAGATAGAAGTGCCAAGTGACCTGGGTGCCTGGCTTCCGGTTCAGCTCATGAGAGCAGCACAATACCTGAAAACGTGTGCTGTCACGGGCATTCTGGTGAGAAATACGCTTTTGTTACAGTACTGGTAAAATGAAATGTATTCTACTGATACATGTAAATTCTTATAAACAGAAGAGGGGTGATATGTTCTGTTTTCTCCTTATTCTGGGAGCAACTTTCAAGATAGAAACTCTCTTTTGCATTCTTTGTTACTCCCCTAGGCCCCGAAGCAGTATCTTGCATACACCGAATAAACACTTGTTGGCTGAGTTGCCATGGCCGGCTGTTCTGATAGAAAGAGGCCTACTTTGTACCTTTCAGGGGTCCAGAGGAGTCAAAGTGAAGGAAATAATGATCTCCTGGGATGAAATACAGTGACCCTGACTACATTACTGGACCCTTCCAGGACAGATTCACCCTACTGGGGATCCATTTTCATCCTGCAGACCTGTTTCACTCAGCTTTTGATCCTCGGTGTGGCCGTATTAAAAAAAATTAGAGGATATTTATCTTGGCCCAACGCTACAGTCATTACTCAGGCAATCCTCCCACTGAAAACATTTTCATGAATATAGTCCCTGTTGGGTCTTAAATTGCTTTCCCTTCATGTTAAACTCTTACAAAGATGATAGCACTTTTCATGCAGCTCGGTCATTTGCAAATGAGAGAGTATCACAGAATGCTCTCAAATAATTCAGAATTATAAAACATGACTAATGCATCAGCAACAAATAAATTTGGATTCCTAGGAAATAATGTAGATGTCAGTTTTCGTGTAAGCAGGGGATGAATGGTTATGTCGTGCTGTCTTTTGGAGAGGCAGCACTGTGCTCAAGCCTGCTTCTGTGGGCACCATCGGGGGGAGGCTGAGGG
The DNA here is from genome assembly GCF_004115215.2 of Ornithorhynchus anatinus. Classification (NCBI taxonomy): domain Eukaryota; kingdom Metazoa; phylum Chordata; class Mammalia; order Monotremata; family Ornithorhynchidae; genus Ornithorhynchus; species Ornithorhynchus anatinus. Next base: position 35,115,488 of record NC_041741.1, read on the forward strand.
GCAGCAGCAGTTGACAATATGAAACCACTTGCCTCCCTGCGTCCGAGACAGAAGCGGCGCCTGTGTGAATGGGGACCTGGAAGAGGGACACAATGGCTCTGAAGAAAGGGGGATGGAGAGTCAGAGGTTCCCTGGAGAAAGGGGGATGGAGAGTCAAAGTTTCTCTAGAGAAAGGAGGATGGAAAATCAGAGATTCCCTGGAGAAAGAAGGATAGAAAATCAGAGATTCCCTGGAGAAAGGGAGGTGGAGAGTCAGAGAGTCTCTGGAGAAAGGGGGGATGGGAAACTGATATTCCCTGGAGAAAGGGGGATGGAAAATCAGAGATTCCCTGGAGAAAGAACAATGGGGAGTCAGAAATTTCCTGGAGAGAGGGGTATAGGAAGTCAGAGATTCCCTGATTTGGGGGATTCAGTCAAAACGTTCTAGGTTTGGAGATTTTGTCCATCATTATTACATTATGCTGCGTTGCTCAATGTGGCCCCCCCAGCTTTCTGTGGGTTGGGGCGGCTGCTCTGGGGAAGGGCTGGCATTGCTTTTTACACCTCAAGCTGTCCAGGCATCTGAAACTGGCTCTGATTACATTCATCTCTAAAGGTACAAACAGGTGGTGGCCAGTTAAGTGAACTCTCACCAGGGGTTTCTTGAGCAAGAAGTAGATGTCTATTTGTAAATGTTATCATCCTCATTCAAATGAACTCAATCATGGGCTCACAGTAAAGCAATTCACTCCTATCATTAATCTGATTCCAAAGGTGTGGTCCAATTAATTTCCAGGCCAAGTTTATTTCCTTTTGCTGGCTAGTTCAAATATCGTTTGGGGAAATAGCTACGATAGGTGAAAAGTAACGTGGCTGAGTGGAAAGAGCACGGGCCTGGGAGTCAGGGGACCTACGTTCTAATCTCGGTTCCACCATTTACTTACTCCGTGACCTTGGGCAAGTCACTTAATTTCTCTGTGTCTCAGTTTTTTCATCTGCAAAATGAAGTTTCAATACCTGTGCTCCCTCCTACTTAGACTGCGAGCCCCATGTGAAACCTGATTATCTTGTGCCTACCCCAGCACTTACTATAGGGCTTGTAAGCACTTAACAAATCCCAGAAAGTAGGAGGGAGAACAGACATTGAATCCCCATTTTACAGATGAGGGAATTGAGGCAAAGAGATGTTAAATGAGTCGCCCAAAGCCATATAGTAGATAACTGGTAAAGCCAGGATTAGAACCCAGGTCCTCTGACTTCCAAGCCTGTGTTCTTTTCACTAGGCAACACTGCTTCCCATATGTGTATTTTGTACCTACTTTTCTTTGTCACCTCCATCAATCAAAAAGTTGAGATCATTTTTACAGAACAAAATCACCCTGATCTAGGTAGGAGAGAAGCAATGTGGCCTAGTAGATAGAGCACCAGGCCTGGGAGTCAGAAGGACCTGGACTCTAGTTTCAGCTTCTCCACTTGTCTGCTGTGTGACCTTGGGCAAGTCAGTTCAATTCTTTGTGTCTTAGTTACCACTTCTGTAAGATGGGGATTAAGACTGTGAGCCCCATGGGAGACATGGACTGTCCCCAACCTTGATTAGCTTGTATCCACCCCAGGGCTTAGTACATAGTGCCTGGTACATAGTAAGCGCTTAATAAATGCCATAAAAAAAGAGAGAGCAATAGGCTGGAGTCAGGAGCTCTGGGTTCCAGACCCAGCTGAGGTCACTAAATGTGCTACCCTCTGATGCTGGTTACCAGAATCGTGAAATAAGGACTATAATCCCAGCCCCCAACTAATCTCATATGGCTGTTGTGAAACCCCTCTATTCTTGGAGAAAAAAATAGGATATAAATCTAAGTTATCAATCAATCAATATTTGTTGAGTGCTTGCTTTGTGCAGAGCACTGTACTAAGTGCTTGGGAGGGTACAATAAAACAATATACAAGAGTTGGTAGACACGTTCCCTGCCCACAGCCAATTTATAGTCTAGAGGAATCAGCGCTACTATCCTGTTTTTCTGCAGTCTTCTTGCCACTGGTATTATTTTTTTTAAAAAAACTGAGGAGTTTTGAGGTGTCACCAATCCTTAGAACATCCCCAAATTCTTTATATTGTTTATGGATCCTTCTCTGGCTCGGTTGTTAGATGTATAGACACTTATGCAACCAGGCAATCCCCACTGGCTCCCCAGTACACATCAACAGCTATTTCAGCCAAGTCTGACATTTACTTAAGCTACATATCCACCTGCTTCAGATAGTGTCATGAGCATCAGGATAGATCTTTGTTAATTCTCCCTCTCTTTTCAAACCAAGTCTCATCATGGAACTATGCCAACTCCAAAGCGGAACCTGCTTTATAGGACCTTGGTTATTTCTGGGGGGGGGCAAGGGATTATTGGAGACTTCTAAATTAGCTGGCATTCCACAGAGTGTATCAGTGAACAGTGTCAGGCTACAGAGCAAATAAACTGTTTTTCAGGCCTTCAGCTTTGTTCCAAGGATAAATACCAGGCAGATGTAATAGTAGATGCAGAGCACTACCACAGGCAAGTGACTGCTCCTTTCTGTTTCATATACAGCTTTGCTTGTATTATGCATCAGTGTGTATGTCTTTATTGTTTAAACGTGATAATGAAATCAGGGGATCACCAGGACTGTTTCTGGGGCAGGGCGAATTAGGATAACCGCCTCAGGTCCGAGCTGAACGGTACCTAGAACTTCCCTCCTGACTAGAGCAATACAGCTGCTCACTCCTGGAGAATGAAAGGGGAAGGAACCAAATTCATTCATTAAATAGTATTTATTGAGCGCTTACAATGTGCAGAGCACTGTACTAAGCGCTTGGAATGTTCAATTAGGCAACAGATAGAGACAATTCCTGCCCAAAGATGGGCTCACAGCCTAAACAAATCTGCCCTAGGAACCAATGGCTCAGGGCCTTGGGCTGAGAGGGGGAGAAGTTTGAAGACTGTAACTCCTCCTCGTCTTCCCAGAACCAAGTTTATTTATTTATTTATTTATTTATTTATTTATTTATTTATTTATTATTTATGGTATTTGTTAAGTGCTTACTATGTGCCAGGTACTGTAATAAACATAGGAGTAGATACAAGGAAAACAAGTTGGACACAGTCCAAGTTCCACATGGGGCTCACAGCTTTAATCCCCATTTTACAGTGGAGGAAAATGAGGCACAGAGAAGTGAAATGACTTGCCCAAGGTCACACAGTGACAAAGGGAGGGCCCATGCTCTCTGTACTAAGCCATACTGTTTCTCAGTTAAGAAGAAAAAGCCCCCAACACTCCCCTTGGGATGACCCTCGATGTCATTTCCCTGACAACCCCTTTTTCTTCCCTATCCCTTTTTCCTCTATTCTACCTCTGCTTCCCCCGGCTCTCATTCCTTAAGCAGGCTTCCCCATACCAAGTGCGTCTTACAGAAGAGGGTATTTTTCTGGCACTTGTGTTGCTCCAGAGCAACACATAGGAATCCCTGTTCACCGATGAAGACATCAATATTAACTGAATTCTGAGAAGTTACCATGCTTCTTCTGAACTGACAAGACGAAGGACTAAAGGATTTCCATCTGCTGGTTTTTAAGCTTTGGTTCCTGCGGGAATCAGCTGTTCACTTACATTTGCAGGCATCGGGGGCTGAGAAGGGTCGTCGGAGATCCCGATAGAAGCCTGGCTTGCACCGCTGGCAGTGCTGCCCTTCAGTGTTGTGTTGGCAGTTGTCACAGACTCCACCGCTGCGATTCCCCGATGCCTGCCATATGTCAATGTCAAAGTGACACGTATCGGCGTGACCGTTGCACTTGCATGCTGGGAGAGATCAGAAGAGAGGGAGGCAGCCCGTTAAAAATGGTAAGCAAATGGAGACCTTAAGAGAGTAAAAGTATGCTGTTCTGGCCCCAGAAGGTTTTTGATGTAGAATAGCAATAATGAAATTGTGATGCTTATTAAGCCTTACTATGTGACAAGCACTCTACTAAGAGCTGGGATAGATACAGGATAATCAGATAGAACACAGTCCCTGTCTCACAGAGAGTTCACAGTCTAGGAGGACAGATAACAGGTATTTAATCCCCATTTTACAGATGAGGAAGCCGAGGCATAGAGAAGGGACTTGCCCAGGGTTCATTCATTCATTCATTCAATAGTATTTATTGAGGTCACACGGCAGGCTAGTGTCAGAGCTGAGATTAGAACCCATGGCTCCAGATACCAGGCTGGTGCCTTTTCCATTAAGCCATAAAAATCAGAACAATGTAATGGGATAGGCTTTTATTATAGTGATGCCTGCGAGGCCTGGATTTGCCCCTGTAAGCTCCTCTAGACTGTAAGCTCATGGTGGGCAGGGAACATGTCTACGAACTCTGCGATATTGTGATATTGTACTTTCCCAAGCGCTTAGCACGGTGCTCTGAACAGAGTAAGCACTCAATAAATACAATCGATTCATTGACTGATGGACTTTTTTTTACTGGAGAGTGAATTGGATCAACTTCTCTGAGAAGTATCCAAAAGTGATATTGCCATTTCCAGATTTCCAATCCTGAGTTTGCAACCAGTACATAATTCGCCCCAGAAGAGGTGCCGGGGCTCTGACTGGAGGGACTACTTTCACAGCCTCTGCCTCGGGGACCACAGGGAGAAAAGAGGGACTTCACCTTAGACATATCCAGATTATCTTGCATTTTCCTGACAAAGTGATTAGCAGACCATCCAGTACTATGAAGCCTCTCGCTAAGGCCCGGGATTCACGGCTGGCATTTTCAAGCTCTGAAATGACCAACATATTCAAAGTACAATTTATCATTCCTGTAAGGATGTTTCTGAGTCCCAGCTATAAACCAGATTGGAGTGTCAGAAGTCAAAAGGTCCAATCAGAAAGTCAGTTGCGCAGGGGTCCATACGGTGGCAATTTCTCTGGGCTGGCTAGGACTGCGAAATCAAACCAAACCATCAATCAACCAATCGATTGTATTTATTGAGTGCTCACTCTGTTCAGAGAACTGTGCTAAGCGCTTGGGAAAGTACAATATCACAATGTCGCAGAGTTGGTAGACATGTTCCCTGCCCACCATGAGTTTACAGACTAGAGGAGTTTACGGAGGCAAATCCAGGTTTCTAGGCCCCTTGAGTGGTTTAGCTCTAGTAAGAACTTCGCTGAATCCTCTTGCTGCTTTGGTTGGGGAAGGAGAAAGTGGGGAGTAAAGAGGAGGTCTGTGATCCAGGCCTCCACCCAACAAGAACTCATGTGCATTAGGCCCACTGAGCCATCCTGCGGAGGTAATTTTCCGAATCTCCTGCCCTGCTGGAGCCTTGTAAAACCACCCTTCCACCCCATATTTCAAACTCTGGATCAGGAATCATCGCTGTGAAACTGTGCTCTTGGAAACTTTCAGAGATTATCAGCAGCTCTAAGTTACACATTTCCTCTGCTCTGTGCATTTAAAAACAGAGTTGGCTGCTATGGAAAGGTTACTCTATTTGGGAGTTCAAGAAATAATCTTAAATTTTTCCTCTTGGGTAACATAAGAATGAGAAGGCAACTTCCTCTAGGAGTAGAATAGTGTGTACTTTTTTTAAAGGGTTGGTATATTTTTAGAGAGACACATAACCTTCTTGTATACAGGAAGCACATAAAACTTCACTCTCCCTTACTTAGTGGAAAAAACCATCTCAGAACTGCCGAGACTCCAGCCTCTACTTTGATGTGGGAGTTGGGAGGGAAGGCAGAGGGCAGGGGTGTCTGATCCATCCCGGGACCTGTCTGGCTCCATTCACTCCTTACCACAGACGGTGCTTCTTGAGGTAGATGTACTGAGTAGCTAATCTAGCACCTGGTTAGCCCTTTTCTTTTTCACTTCCTCTAAAGGAGTAAGTAGTTGGGCTCCTCGGGGCCCAGGGGCACACAGGTACCATGGCCCTGACATGGGTCAGGGTGGCCAGGAATGAGGCCTGATTCTAGGGCAAGTGGGACTGGAGGACTATCCAGCCAAGGTCTGCTCACTTTCTGTTCCAAGGGCTGGGATAGTATGTTGCTGGGCCAGCAGTTTCCATTGAGGACAAGTAGCATGCCTTCTGACTTTTCTGCACTCCTCTGCAGTCTCCCAAACACTCAATTCAGTGCTCTGCACATGGTAGATGCTCAATAAATACTCTTGATTGAGGTATTTTGGATCTGCTGAGAGTCTGGGGCCACCAGCCCTGTTGGCTCCTCTCTGGGAATCCCAACAGGAGTGGAAATTGCTTCTGCCCTTGAAACAGCTGCCAGCAGGCTTAGGAGCAGCAAGGCCGCATGGCATCAGGAAGGGTTTAGTTGTGCCCTAAAGATGTAAGTATAATGATTGTGGCATTTATTAAATGATCACTATGTGCCAGGCACTGTTCTAAGCCTGGAGTACATAAAAGCTAATCGGGTTGGACACAGTCCATGTCTCACATAGGGCTCACAGTCTTAATCCTCATTTTACAGATGAGGTATCTGAGGCAAGGAGAAGTGAAGTGACTTGCTCAAGGTCATACAGCCGACAAGTGGAGAAGCTGGGATTAGAACCCTGGTCCTTCTGACTCCCAGGCCCTTACTCTAGCCACTAGGCCATGCTGCTTCTCTAACCAAAAGTCTTATTATAACCACGCTTGTTCAGGGGTAAAAATACACTTTCAGTCTCCTGAGATTTTTGGGGTAAAACACTGAAAACTGAGTTGTTTATTTTATGCCCAAATTATGCCCTTCGGAAGAGAAGAACTGCCAGGCTATGAACATTTTATAACTAGAAGTTAAATTTGCCTATTTGCACAAACAACACTCTTTAAGTTTATAGAAAATACAATTGTTATGAAGAAATATGCCTTTTAAGTAGAGTCTGTAATTAAGTAATAGGGTGGTGAGCTTTTCCCTAGGACTAGGAAGAAAGGAACAGATATTACAGTACAAATCGCATTTACTCTGCAAGTAGTTTTTATGGTATTTAAGTGCTTACTATATGCCAGGCATTGTACTAAAAGCGGGGGTATATACAAGACTATCAGCTTGGATACAGTCTCTGTTCCCACATAGGCTCAAAGTCTTAACTCCCATTTTATAAATGAGGTAACTGAGGCACAGAGAAGTTGTGACTTATCCAAGTCACACAGCAGACAAGTGGTAGAGCCGGAATTAGAATCCAGGTCTGCTGACTCTCAGGCCCGTGCTCTTCCCATTAGGCCATTCTGTTTCTATTTTGTATTTAGGGAAATTTTTCAAATACCTTTTCAGTATTAAACAGAGTTATTATGATTATTATTCAAAATAATTTTTTGTTCCATAAGTTTCTAGAATCACTTCTCCACAAGGTCAATGACAGACTAACTAATGGCCCATAGCCCCAGAGACCAATATGTTTACTGAAAATCAGACACATTTCCTCTAGGCTGCAAATTCAGTTTCCCAGGGACATTCTAGGAACTAACATTAATCAATATTAATTTAGGAATTTGACATTCCGATCAGATCACACAACTCAGGGTTCCAGGTTCTGGTCATGGTGCAGAATAAATGGTTCCTTGATTTGAAGACAAATCTCAATGTCACTGCACTGGCAAATTGCCATTTTCTATATTCAAGGAATTTTTACTATATGCTATAAATCTGTGGTATCTATTAACCTGACCTTGGTGAACAAAAGAGAAAAATAAATCCCCAAGGACCTTAACATTTAAAAATGCAGATGGACTACTTTGATTTTGCCACCTCCTGCTTTCAGGAAACATAAGTTGGTCCTAACCCATAAAATGAATTTCTGCCTTAAATTTCAATCATTTTGATGTTTTAATTCAGGCATGTTTACCCACAAATGACCAGTTCACTCACTAACCCAGTTGAGAATTCTCACAGAATACCAAAACTTCAGTAGGAATCCCAAGAAAACAGGAGAAGCAGTGTGGCCCAGTGGAGAGAGCATGGGCCCCGAGGTCAGAAAGACCTGGGTTCTAATCCTGCCTATGCCGAATGCTTGCTGTGTGATCTTGGGCTAGTCACTTAACTTCTCTATGCCTCAGTTTCCTCAACCCCAAAACAGGGATACCTGTTCTCCCTCCTACTTACACTGTGAGCGCCATGCGGGACAGGGGCTATGTCCAACCTAATTAACTTGTACCAATCAAAGCACATAGAACAGTGTAAGTAACATAATAAGTGCTTAACAAATATATACCTTTAAAACCTCCCCACAAAGTAGAGCAGCCAGTCCAGCTCAAATGACACAGCATGGGCACTCTTTAGTCAGTGGCTGTACAAGTACTTTTAAGGTCAGTAAGAACCTAGGGTGGCCAGTAACATAAAAAGACCAGGCGAGTCCAGCTGCGAAAGTTGGACTTGCAGCTGCAAGGAGTCAGAGCAAGCAAAATGGTTTGCTCAGATGCTCTTCCTATCTTTCTCCCTCACTGCCTGCTCCCAGTTTTACTCTAGGCTCACAACTGCCACTTACAGCTGGCACTGGCGAGATATATTTCTTGGTGGTGATCTGGGGAGACAAATGGTGTGGGTCCTAGATCTGGGATCTGGGAGTTTGGAATCCCAAATGACTCAAAAGAAAGATGCCTCTAGTTCTCAGGGTGGTGACTTCCATCACGTACCCTCAGGTGACTCAAAAGTGTGATCGGCCTGCTTTAGAGAAATGCCTTCTCAAAGAGTGGTGCTTGGGTCCCTTGAAGAGGCCAAGCAAACATAACATTCTTGGTAATGCCGACATGCTAGCAGCTTGCAAACAGTCTGCTTCTTCCTTTGAGGACATAGCATTTACAGTGACGTGGGCTTTGCCTGTGTAGGTACCTCGGCCTGTCATTCAGGCTCTTGGGAATCTAGGACCGAGTTACAAGAGAGGAATCTCCTCTGCTCAGAAGGTTTTGGTACTTACTACGGCACTCATTTGGGGCCCCCGTCTTGCCATCTGCAGCCTCCCAAGGTCGGTCATTGTATAGTGGAGCACAGTATTGGCAGTGGGAGCCTGCTGTATTGTGTTTACACATACATTTCCCGTGGACCTAGAAACAAAGACAAAACAGTCACGTTCCCCAAATGATGCCTCATCCTTATCGCTTGGGTTTAGCCACAAAATGCTTATTTACTCTGGACATAGGTATGCAATCATACAAATTAGATCATGTGCTCAGTTAGTCTTGTGATTTTTTTCTAAGATTTTCTAGGCACCAATTCAGAAGCACATTCTCCAAGCTGTTGGCTAGGTAACCAGCCCCCAGTATTATAGTCACTGGCATAGGTTAAACACTTTTTCTACCAATGTATGGTGATCAATCATAATACCAGTGGGGGTGGGGGAGGCGAGGGTAGAGGGTTGGGGTAAATCAGTTAGAGATGAGTAAAGATAATGATACTTTTAATGACGGTACTTATTAAGCACTTACTATGTATCAAGCAATGTTCTAAGCAGTGGGGTAGATACAAGTAGACGCAAGTTAATTAGGTTGGACACAGTCCCTGTCCCATATGGAGCTCACAGTCTAAGGAGGTCGGAAAACAGACACTGACTTCTCATTTTACAGATCAGGAACCTGAGGCACAGAGCAGTTAGGTGATTTGCCCAAGGTCACACAGCAGACAAGAGATAGAGACAGCATTAGAACCCAGGTTCTCTGACTCCTAGATCTGGGCTCTTTTCATAAGGATATCACTCCAAAGTTTCTGGATCCTTTTTTTCTTTCCAAAAGGAATACATTTTTCCTACTTCCCAATCCTGAACTTCCAAACAGTAACAAATGGTAGTTCTCTAACACTACCTTTCCTCCGAGTCACTGTCCATGGGACTGATCGACGCCAATCTATCAAATCAACCGACCAATCGGTAGTATTTCTTGAAAACTTACTGTGGGCAGAGCACTGTACTAAGCACTTGGAATTGTACAACAGAGCTAGTAGGTAGGTCAAACATCATCAAGCTCTTTCTGTGACTCAAACTTCCACCTTCCCATGGGTCCTTAGGAGATACCCACTGAGTTAAAGCCGGAACCTGGGCTAAATATAAAATAGAGCAGCAAAACTGATCTGGCTCTGGGGGGAGACTTCGCTAGGAATCTTTACAAAGTCCCCTTAGCATTTAGCTAACAAAATATCTGCCTGGAGTTCTCCTAGAAGTTCTCTCTTGGGAGAACTTCCTTTCTCCTCTGTGCCTCCCTAATGAGTAAGGCGTGTGAAGTCTAGTTCAAAGTATGCTCCTGGAAGCCTTACCAAGGCAATTAATATTTAATGACTATGTACAGTTGTTGCAGGTGAAGTTTTGTTTCTGCTTACTCCAGAGGGGTAAGATGGAGGCTCTTCTGGCCTACTCCCAATTGTAGCCAACTCGCTAGCCTTCAGGGTTCTGTCTGGAGAATGACAAGGAAGAAGCGACATAGGGTGGCTGCACAGAACTGCAGGGAATTCTGCATAAACAGTTAGCACCATAGGTTCAACTACTAAGTGGCTTATTTTCTTCAGCCTCGGGACTGCCTGAGTTGGATTTAAGTTCTCACTGGGCACATTTTCTTCCAAGGACTCCTCTTTTTTGCTGGCTCTCTTGTAACTGGCTCAAGTGTGAGAGGCCCATTGGATTGTGACAGTTCAGCCCACATCTCTTTCTAAGCCCTCCCCTCACAGGTCCAGACAAGACCCAAACACTTAAGTATCTGTACCTTTCAGCAGCTAAAGTGCTCTGCAAAGCCGAACACAGACTACAGTCTCTAGTGCCCCTTAAGGGCAAAGCACTGTTCAATCCAGCTTTTGAATATTTGCTCTCTCACATCTTCTGGCCATGGATAGATAACCACAATAGTGCTTTGATCCAGCTGCTTGCATTGAACCTGTTTTTATTCTGCTCCCTCTCGTCACTAAGGGGGACGAAATCTTTCTTATCAAAGAACTTCTGCACGGTGAGGGTCCTCGAGCACAGCCACATGCATCTCTTTTTCGACTAGAATTGTTGCTGTCTGCTCCTTCTAAGACAAAGGAAGCTTGGAAAGGAATGGGTTGATGGGGAAAGTTTCCCAAGGAATAAATTGCTGGGCACAGTCACACTATATTTACATGACCACAGTATAGTAGGGAAACAGGAGAGGAAAGGGGATTATGAATCACCAGTGTGTAAATCTTCGAACAGCGTGTGCTTGATCTAACAGTGGTACAGTAAAGGTTCTTTGGATAAATCATTCCCACTTCCAACTCTGCTCAGCAGGACCCCAGAAAAAGAAGTCACAGAGGTGGGGTTTGTAGGATGAAGAAGAGAGTAAAATTGGCTATCCATCACCAGTTTAGGGATGGTAAAACATTCACTTCGAGCCCTGCAATTGGTGGTCACAGAGAGCTACCTCACACTCTTTCTCTAAGCATCCTTTGGTGCCAATGTCAGGGCTAGAATATTGGGCTGGATAAACTACTGCTCTGATGCAATATGGTTTGGCATATGCTCTTAGAACTTCATTTTTATGCCTTTTTATATTTGAGCTTTGCCTGTTTGTTCCTGCCGACTCAGAGCCTAGTCCTGGGCCAAGAATCTAAGGAAGTCTTCAAGAGGCCAGTCATTTTGAGTAACCTCATCAAACATTCACACATGTCACGGGATGCCAGGGACAATTCAGGCTCCCCCGACCAGAATGAGCACCTCAAAGCATTCTCTTGATCTGAGGATTTAGAGGTACCTCCCAGGGTCTGAACGATGCCAGCCCAGCAAATTTTTTTGCCTACAGAAAAATTCAAGGAGCCGTCATTTTGACAATGTACCAAATATAACTGTAAATCATTATCCAGGCTATTTCAAACTAGAAATCCCTCTTCAGCGATCTGATTGTTGTTGTTCAAGCATGAAAGATCACCCACTATTTGATTCTTGTGAAAAATGTGCAAGCAAAACCAGGTCATAGCTGAAAAAAGAGACCTCAATAACAAGGGACCTTGAAAATGTTTAAAACGCAATCCTTGTTTGGCCCCAAACACCACCCAGGGAAAGGCAATTGGGTTATGCTAATGAGACTGTGTATTATTGACCTAGTGTTGCTCAGGATCCAAAATGCTTTAGGCACCATTTGGCTGGCTGTAAAATGTAGAATTTGAGGTTCCTTTATGGATAACACAAATGTTTTTAGACATTTCTAAGTCCTCTAAACCATATGAATGTCAAATTGAGAGATCTCTCCTCTATTTTTTGCCCTTGCACTTGGAGTTGCACTCTTTATAACAATAATTGTGGTATTTGTCAAGCACTTACTATGTGCCAGGCACTGTACTAAGTGCCGGGATAGATGCAAAGTATCAGGTGGGACACAGTCCTGGTCCCGCATGGGGCTCACAGTCTTAATCCCCATTTTACAGATGAGGTAACTGAGGCACAGAGAAGTGAAGTGTCTTGTCCAAGGTCACATAGCAGAAAAGTGATGGAGCTGGAATTAGGAGCCAGGTCCTTCTGACTCCCAGGCCCAAACTCTATCCACCAGGCTGTACTGCTTCTCTATTCACCCTCCTCTTTGTCCTGCCAAACAGGCCCCACAGCATTATGTATACATCTTTAATTTATTTATTAATATTAATGTCTGTATCCCCCTATAGAACATAGGCTCACTGTGGGCAGGGCACTTGTTGATCAACTCTGTTATACTGTACTCTCCCATATGCATAGTAAAGTGCTCTGCACACAGTAAGTGCTCAATAATTATGATTGATTGATAGATATAAAGGTCCTTCCTGAACATATCCAACAGAAAATATTTAGTATAGAGACCATACTGCTTAGCATCTTTTAGCACAGTTACCTTAAAAAGACTTCCAGGCCTGGAGTTTAAGACAAAATAAGGTGCTTTTACTCACTTGTAAATTGTGTACTTGTCAAAATAACTGGGCTGTTTTAATGATAAGTGCTCTAAAAGAGCCACAGAGATAGGAAGGCATGCCATGCAGGTTACAGGTTATCTTTCCTGCCTGGTTGTTCCTTCTTGACTCATATATTCAGTTTTTCACTCATTCTCTCTGTCTCGGTGTCTGTTTCTTTTTCTCCCTGACTTTCCCTTTCTCTTTCTATCTGTGCCTGTCTCTCTTTTCTTCTGTGTTTGCCTCTTTCTCTTTCTCTCCGTGTCTCTCTCTTTCCTGTCACTTTTACTGGCGGTCTTTCTCTACATGCTATCTAGGCTCCACATGCTTATTAAAGACATTTAACTATTTGTTTCCAAATATGGTATGAGTAATCACATTGGCACAGTATATTTTCATTTCTTTTTATCTTCTTTCCATTTGGAGCTATACTTATAAATAAAATTGTGTAAGACATCCCTTAACAATATCAATTCTTTCATATTTACATCACTTTACAGCATTGCATGTTAATAGAAGATAGGAATAGTACCCAATTCATCAAATAAAACACATACACTAAAGACAGCTGTGGTAATTCAGAAACAACTTTCTAACTGCGAAATGATTTATAAACTGGCTCTGAACTAAACAACAACTTAAGCAAAATGCAAAGGGCAGAAAGAGATGAAATTCTAAGGAGATAATGTGACCTCTTTGAGTGAAAAGGATTTACTTCTAAAAGAATGAACTTAATGCATGAAAAGAGGAAAATTATAACAGCTTAGCCTGTTGGAACCTGCTCCTCTTATCCAGGACAAAAACAGGCGAAACAATGCTAAACCTAGCTCTTGTGAGAAAATATCTCCCTTCTATTAATAAGTACAATACATCTTTCCTGCACTGAGTGTTCACGTTTGTAGAGTACCAATAGAAATGAAAGCCCAGTGATGAATGTGAAATGAAATAATTGAGTCAATAGAACAGTCTGCTTGAGACAAATTTCAAGGAGTGAGGGGTAAACACTGAAGGCTGAGTATCCCAAATCCTCGCCCACTGAATACGGCATATAGAGGAAGAATGTAAACAATTGAACAACTCAGCACTGTGCTTCTCTGACTGTACTCGAACTCCAGAAAAAAACAGGTCTTAGAAATAGGGACAGCAACAGAGTAAAGACAAGAGGGTCTATTATGGGTAAGGAGATATACAGGCCACTTTTCAGAGCATTCTGAAAGGCTTCACTAAATGGTTGACTTCCATTACACTTCTGGGCACTTTAAAAGGCATCACTGGTGCACTGACCCTCGAGGATGTAAGCTCTTTGTGGGCAGGGAACAGGTCTACTTACTGTATTCTCTTGTATTCTCCCAAATGCTTAGTTCAGTGCTCTGCCCAAAGTAAAAACTCAATGAATACCATTGATTGATGGATTGAATGAATGACTGTTTTAAAAAGGGGTCATTTCTTCTGAGCTATCTGGGGCTAATTAGAAACACCACTTCTGTAACTATTGAGAGCCCTTTTGAGTTAAGGTTCTAAGCAGTGAATCTGGCTGTTTTGATGATTTCAAACAAGAATAAAGTTGAAATTCACTACATAAGGGGGTTCCAACTCTAGTGAACCCATTTTCTGACATTCAACACTGCTGCTCAGAAGAAGTCAACTGAGAAAGGGTAGCTCTACTTTAGTGCAGAAACAATAATAATGATGGTATTTATTAAACACTCATGTGCCAAGATTACACACTGCTGCACAAGCGGCTCACAGTGTAAGAGGGAGAGAGAACAGGTATCATATCTCTATTTTATAAAGGAGGAAACTGAAATACAGAGAAATTATATGACCTGCCCAAGAACTGACACTTTAGGGACAAAGTCATTAACTTTTCTTCCACAGGGTTTGGAGGATCGCCCAGAAGTGGAGTTGTAAAGATAATGGCTGCACTTTGGTACTCCCCAACACACACACTGTCAAGCTGTTTGTTTGTTTTACTCCTTGCCCACGTCCATGTCCATGTCTTCCCTCTGGCCTGGAAATCCCTACACTTTCATATCCAACAGACTGCCATTTTTCACACCTTCAAAGCCTTATTATAATGTTGGTATTTGTTAAGCGCTTACTATGTTCCGAGCACTGTTCTAAGCGCTGGGGTAGACACAGGGGAATCAGGTTGTCCCACATGGGGCTCACAGTCTTAATCCCCATTTTACAGATGAGGTAACTGAGGCACCGCAAAGTTAAGTGACTTGCCCAAAGTCACACAGCTGACAAGTGGCAGAGCCGGGGTTTGAACCCATGACCTCTGACTCCAAAGCCCGTGCTCTTTCCAGTGAGCCACGATCACATCACCTCCAAGAGGTCTTCTTCGACTAAGACATTTCCACTATTCCCTCTCACTTCTACATCACCTAAGCACTTGAATCTGTATGCCTTATTCACGCCTTCAGCCAAATGGCACTTATGTATATATTCATAATTTATTTTAATGTCTCTCTCCCCTCTAGAATGTAAGCTCATTATATTGTACTTTCCCAAGTGTTTAGTATAGTGCTCTGCACATAGTAAACACTCAAAAAATATGATTGACTGACTTCTCTACACAGACTAAAACCTCAATACCACTGATTGATTGATTGATTCATTCATTCATTCGATCAATCAATCAATATTTATTAAGCTCTTACTGTATCCAAAGCATTGAACTAACTGCTTGCTAGAGAACAGCAGAATCAAAACTTGTGACCTTTGTCTTCAGAGAATTTGTAATCTTAAAGATGGAGGGGAACAGGCTATTTACAAATAGAAAGAACCAATTTGTGGTTTGCCTTCATAGACAAAGAATCTAGTTCAACTTAACCAGGTCATCCTGCGTTTTCCATTCTGAACAGGGGATCAGAAATCCGAAATTTGGTTTCTAGTTTATATCATCATCATCATCTCATCTTCAGTATTAATATAGAGTACCTACAGTGTGCACAGTACTGTGCTAGGTGCTTGGGAGCACGCAAGATAAGTAAAAAAAAATGGTCCCCACCCTCTGAGACAGGCAGACAATGATGATGGAGTCTCCAGTCAAGGGTGATGAACTGAGACTTCAGATTTGAGAACCTGAACAAAGGAATTGATTACGATGATAGCAGTTTGTATAGTGCCTCTTACACTTCATCCCTGCCAGTCATGACAGCAGGTATTTAATGGGGTTATGAGGGAAACCAGAGAGACAACTGGTCAGTAGGACCTGGATTCCAATCCTGACTCCACTAAGTCTGCTATATGATCTTGGAAGAAGTTACTTAATTTCTCTGTGCCTCAGTTATCTCATCTGTAAAATGAGGATTAAGACTGTGAGCCCCATGTGGAAATGGATGGTGTGCAACCTAATTAGCTTCTGTCTACCCCAGCACTTAGTACAGTGCCTGGCACTTAGTAAGTGTTTAACAAATACCACAAAAAAGTAAGCCAAAAAAGAATCAATTCATTAGTAAGTGGAATAAGTACATCAACAACTATTAGGGCTGCAGACAGTTGAGATGATCTGATCTGAGACCTGGAGGAGGCAGGACTTTATAGAGCTATTTCCAGTTAAACTGCTGGAACCTTTGGTGTCCTCTACCTCTAATGATTTTGATGAAGAGGAGGAGGAAAAGGTGGAGGAGTGTTGAGAAGCAATGCTGAAAATTCTTGTATGCTACCAAATTCTGATTTTTGCTCCCTAAAGCCGTGCAATAAATATATGTTAACTGACCATAAAGAAATGTAGTAAAAGGCACACATGGATAAAGTTGCTAAAACTGGTTCTTGCAAGGCTGAAGTTGGATGAAATTTCATAGAAGCTAAGATCTTTTCCATTTCCATTTCCAGGCATTTTTGGGAAAAATGTTCCTTTCTTCCTAATCTTTGGATTAGTAATTTTCAATATGAGGATTCTTCAGACTCTACCTTATGGCTGTGGCAAATTAGCCCAGAAAAACCAGCTAGAAAAATTAAGCGACACAAGGACTGAGGCCATTTATTAAAATGACTGATGATGATCTCTTCAGTTTTGTCAAGACAAGAATTCTTTATACCTAACTTTATTTCATGCTGAGGTATATATTGTTTTCTTATTTCCTGTGAAAGGTAGGAAATGAAGCACGGGGAGAGGTAGTAATCATGAGATTGTCTCCTTTCTAGATACAAGGACAATTACCTTTGGACTGAGTTTCAAGAGCAGGATCTTCTAGCGCAGGCTTAGGAATGTAACTTCACTGAAATAGTTGGTTCTGACAGTGAGCTCTGATAAATGCAATTTCAGATTTCTCTACTGAAGCTCAATGGGTTTTAACTGCCCTTCATTTTCATGAATTTAATTCCAGGAGCTTCCTCTTCTTCAATATCATCAGGCATTTTATTATCCCTCAGGGTCCTGTAATAAATATTTCTGCCATAGAAATGCAAATAATTTTGGACTAAAAATTGTAATGCCCAGGAGGCTTATGAAGATTACATTTAGATAAGATCATACTATTACCTACTTATGGGATTCTTTTGCCATTACTTCACTGCAAAGACCTGTTTCTTATTTGTTCTTTGTGTACCATGTTACTAGGTGAGAATGCTAAATTTGTATTAGCTCTACTATCCAGTAATATAAGGGGAGCTAACACAATTACTCTCTGAGGACTTTCGGCACAGATTGCCTTGTGCCTTTTCTGGTTTAGGACCTTTCAGGTTCGGTCCTGTTGGGGGAATTGGAGGAGAATTACATATGGCCCTCTAGACTGTATACTTGTTGTGGGCAGGGAACATGTCTACCAACTCTGTTAATAACTGTGGTATTTGTTCAGCGCTTACTATTTGTCGGGTACTGTTCTCAGTGCTGGAGTGGCTACAAGCATACCAGGTTGGACATATCCTTGTACCACGTGGACTCACGTTCTCAATCCCCATTTTACAGATAACTGAAGCACAGAAAAGTGAAGTGACTTGCCTAAGGTTACAAGTGGAGACAAGTGGAGGAGCTGGGATTATAACCCAGGACCTTCTGACTCCCAGGCCCGTGCTCTAACCACTATCCTCCCAAGCTCTTAGTACAGTGTTCTGCATATAGTAAGTGCTTGATTGATGGAAAGCACAGTTTGATCCTTGGATTTGCACGTACTTAAGTGAACCCCAAATTAGGCCTTTTCATTTTAAAAAATATCCTTCTCATTATAAGAATGCAGGCTGGAGCAGAGCTTTGAGAAGCAGGCCCTGCAATTTCCACCCCACTTCTCCCTACTTTTTGCCACAGGTCTTATTTATAGTCCTAATGAAAAGTGGCACAGCTACCATTGAGGAGCATGGCCTATTGGAAAGAGCACAGGCCTGGGGTCAGAAGATTTGGGTTCTAATCCCAATTATGCCAGGAGCCTGTTGTGTGATCTTGGGCAAGTCACATCATTTCTCTGGGCCTCTGTTTCTTCATCTGTAAAATGGGGATTTGGTCAATCAATGGCATTTATTGAGCACTTACTGTGTGTAGAGCATGGTACTAAACGCTTGGGAGAGTACCATGCAATCAATCATATTTATTGAGCACTTACTATGTGCAGGGCACTATACTAAGTGCTTGGGAGAGCAAAACACAACAATATAACAGACACATTCTCTGCCCACAATTGAGTTTACAGTCTAGAGGGGGAGACATTGATATAAATAAATTATAAATAAACATAAGTACTGTGGGGCTGGGAGGGTGGGGGTGGGGGTGAATAAAGGGAGCAAATCAGGGAGATGCGGAAGGGAGTGGGAAAAGAGGAAATGAGGGCTTAGTCAGGGAAGGCCTCTTGGAGGAGATGTGCCTTCAATAAGGATTTGAAGGTGGGGAGAGTAATTGTCTGTCGGATATGAAAAGGGAGGATGTTCCAGGCCAAAGGCAGGATGTGGGCTAGAGATTGGAAGTGAGATAGATGTGATTGAGGTACAGTGAGTAGGTTGGCATTAGAAGAGCGAGGTATGTGGGATGAGCTGTAGAAAGATAGTAGAGAAGTGAGGTAGAAGGGACAAGGTGATTGAGTGCTTTAAAGTCCAAGGTACGGAGTTTCTGTTTAACAGGGACAGAGTTGGTAGACACATTCTCTGTCTACAATGAACTTATAGTCAAATTCTGTTCTCCCTCTCACACAGACTGTGAGCCCCATGTGGATCAGAGACTGTGTCCAACCTGATTAACGTGCTTCTACCCCAGCACTTAGTGCTGGAAACATAGTAAGTCCTTAACAAATATTAGTTATTATTATTATTATTGTGACCACTGCCCTTCCTCAACATCAGGGCTTCAACTGCAAGGAAATGATAGGGGAAGTACAGTGGCTGGAACTTGCCTCAAAGACTTTTTCTCCTCCACAGATATTTCAGGGCTCTCACCTCCCACAAACTCATTCATTCATTCTATCATATTTATTGAGCGCTTACTAAGCAGTTGGGAGAGTACAATATAACCATAAACAGACACATTCCCTGCCCACAATGAGTTTACAGTCTAGAGAGGGGGAGACAGACATCAATACAAATAAATAAAAATAAAAGATTTGTACATAAGATCTGTGACCACAACAGATAAAGAGCTGAGATTGAAATTTTTTTCAAGTTCAGCACTGTCAAGGTCAGTGATGATGTGTTGTCATTTACCATGGTGGGTATTTCATTTCTCTCCTTTTCAGTGGGTGACATTACACCAACTCTTTTCCACGGTCTACTTCCTGCACTCAGTACACTCTAACTTTTTCCTCTTCTCACTTTTGTGACTTTTCCAAGGTCACAGAACAAACAAGAGGCAGAGCTAGGAATAGAAACCCCAGGAGAGTCCCAAAATACCAGAGGCTTCCATCCCTGAGTAGTGATGTCACCAGGAGGATTTTGGTCTCCTCCTCCTCACCCCTTGCTACCTTCTGTGGGGATCAGGCATCTTGAGAGCCTTTTAGGGTGTAAATCTTCAGAAAAGCAGGGCCCGTGAAAAGTTTCTGTTTCTATGTTCTGTATATTTAGAAACTCTAGGGAAATCAGAAAAATGGAGCCAGCAATCTTTAACTTTGGTACCCAGTCCTTTAACCACTAATGTCACAATCTGGGAAACGGAGAGAAGCTAAGAAAAATCTAGTGTTTTGTAAAAAAAAATTACCTGACAGGATGGTTGGTGGGGGGGGCAGGGTGTTTCCTGTTTTTATTTTCAGTGTCTTTAGCAATTAGAAGGGTTTTAAAAAGAATTATTCAGTGGAAAGGCAGAGATGGGGCGGAAGATGAGGGAAAAGAGGGGAGAGTTATATGGTTTCCATTACTGTTCTTGTGGAAAATTTCTAAGTACATTTTTCTGTTGAAGTCCACTGCTCAATATGTCCTCCATAGCTTTGGGTTGACTAAGAGAAAAAGTCCTTGTTACAGACTATTTTGTATTCTCACATTTCTTTTTTTACTATCTAGTTCACGTTTACCATTGTTTTCTTTCTTTCTTGACAGCCTGTTAGA
Source organism: Ornithorhynchus anatinus (assembly GCF_004115215.2). NCBI lineage: Eukaryota > Metazoa > Chordata > Mammalia > Monotremata > Ornithorhynchidae > Ornithorhynchus > Ornithorhynchus anatinus. The sequence continues at coordinate 35,135,778 of NC_041741.1, forward strand.
CTGTCACTCGGTATTCAAGTAGTTTTACAAAAGTTGACTTGTTTAAGATAAATGAGCCACTGATTTGCTATACAAGAAGCCAGTTGCTAGGACATGTTTTCTTCCATAGCCTTTTGTAATTGAATTAATACATTCAAATGCTTCTTTTCATATTGCGAATTTGCTTGTTTCTCGGTGAATCTTGTAAAACACATTTCTTCATTATTTTGTATATTCATAGGGAATAAAAACCAAGAAAGAAAGACCAGCTTATTAAAAAGTAACTCTGTGTTTTTGGTACCTGATATTTCTTGACAAGAACATAGCCTTAGGAAATTTCAAATGAGTATAAATTATCTGCATATAGCTAGAGAACACAGCAATTAGCACATTCTAGATACTGAAAAAATATTGTCTTTGATGCAATAAATTCAAATCATTAAGTGCTGAAACTAAATGTTATCTTTCCAGGAAATTCCTGGGTATTCATATTTTTAAATGATTTCTGCCTGATGAATGTCAAAAGTGATTTTTCTTATGTCTTACTTTTCTTCAGATATATTATTATGTAATTAACTGGGTGACTTCTTTTTTTTAACAACCCTAGAAAGGGACAATGGGATTCCTTGTTTTAAAATGTCTATAGAGTGCACTTAATAAGGAAGCATGGAAATAGCTATTTACAAAGCAACTTAGCTTCTCTTCTCACCAAGGAATATGAGACAACAGGCATGATCGATTGCTAAGAATATCAGAAAAGCAATACAAATGAATCACCCTTGACAAAAAACAAATTTTGGAATATAAGTCACAATACTCGGAAAACACTTTATGCCACTTTGAAAATGTGGTCTCTGTGGGTCCTGTCATTCCCACTTGAAATTTCCTTAAGTCTTAACAGTAGTTTAAACATTTTAAATTCATATTTTTCTGCAGATTTGGTTTCCATGTACCCATGTCTTGCTTCCTTCTGGCTTTTTAAAAAATTATAAGCATAAAAATTCAATAGCAAATATATATCCTATATATATATCTATTTATCTTTACCTTTGACAATAAACCCACATCCATGTAGGAAAGTGATTAATTTAAGTTAAACTAAAGAATCTAAATAATCTAAGCCAGATAAAAATGTCTTTATTTATTTATTGGTATTTATTAAGTGCTTACTATGAGCCAGGCACTGTACTAGGCTTTGGGGTAGATACAAGATAATCAAGATAATCAAGAGTCCATATCCCACATAGGACTCACAGTCTTAATTCCCATTTTACAGATGAGGTAATAGGCATGGGAAAATTAAGTGACTTGCCTAAGGTCACAGAGCAGACAGGTGCAGGAACTGGGATTAGAAAACGGGTCCTCTGACTTTCAGGTCCATGCTCTTTCCATTGGGCCATGTTGTTTTTCAGTGTGAAGTCTCTTACCACAAGAGTAATAGATGATCATGTCTGCACCTCTTACACCCCCCCAAGCACTTAGTATAGTTCACCAACAGCAAACATTCTATAAATGCTACTATTAACTCTCTATTCACTTTCTATACAGACACAGCCCCTAATAAAAATACACAAATGAGTTTTTTTCATCTATTTCTAGGAAGGATGACTGTTGATGGAAAAGACCAGCTGTGGCTTGGAAGAAAGAAAGGTGCTTTGGGGTAGGTTTCACCAACTCCAGACTTAGCCTATTGGAACTGTGGCTTTTGCAATTAGAAAAGTGTCCTTAAGAATGTGTACCTCTTCCTCTCTGCCAAGGAGCCACCTGAAATGGAAAGAGCGATACCTCCTGGGGTGGGGGAGAGTGAAGACACCCCCCACCCTGCTCAACCCCTCTGCTGCCAGAAGTCTTTCTTCCCTCTCAACCATCCCAGGATCTGGCTGTCCCACTGAGGGGACATTAAGGGGTGGCCCTATAGAAGAAGCTTCAAGGAGACAGGGTGTATGTGAACTTAAGGACACACAGGGGAAAGAAGGGGGAGGAGTTCGTTCATGTTAAAAACCCCCATTCCCAGCTAAATATTTGAAGGAGAAGGGAAGAGGGAAAAAAAATGTGTGAAGGAGAAGGCCAAAGAATCAAGGACAGCCAACGAGTCCAAAAATGTCTGGATATAGCTGTGTTTCACAGCACCTCGTCATTTAGTTTTACTGTAGGAAAATTTAGCAGTCAAGAATTTATATAACTGAATTGTGTATTCCCCTCCTCCCTCTGCATTTACTGATTTATCCAGGGGGTGAGAGTCTTGGCACTCCTTTGCAGCTTTTTGGAAAAAGCATTCCAGTAGTTATGGTTGCAAGGGAATAGTCTGGTAAAACGATCTTGTGGACTGCTTAAACTATATGGAGCAGGATCACACTTCTAATAGTATACTGCAGCAAGAAAGAGCTTTAAGGCTGCTCCCTAGCTCTTGTTATTCACACTTTTTCCAGAGTCTCTTTCATCTGAAAGAGCTATATTATACTCAACTTTGCTATGATGATCTCTTTATTGCACAGATATCATTGTTGTGCACAGTTCTTTAGATCTGGGGAATGGTCATTATGGCAGGTAGGCATGTTTTTGTCGGAATTTCATTCTAAAATTACAACATTGTATACTTTACTATGTATGTCCATTATTTAGCACTAAAAAGCACTGCAGTCACTTTGCTTTCTCACACAAATACGTCAAGTTTGTATTGATAACAGTTTCATTTCCTGGGAAATCTTTTAATCCTCTCTCATTGTAATGCAAAGAACTTGATAGGATTAGGTTCAGTGGAACTGAATCACAGACCCTTGGCATGGTCACGGTTCCAGTCTGTAGCAGTGACCTTATTGTAAAATGCAATATGTAAATTGTAAAGTTCATTTTTCATCTTTAATTAGGCATGAAATTGATTTAATGCTGAATGGTGGAATTTTTTTTAGAACATTGGAAAAAGACTTTAAACTAAGAACTGACTATTATTTAAAAGAACTGCCAATATTTAGAAATTCATCCCACTAATAGTCATTCCTTATCACTCTCCCAAAATGGTCAGTCCAATCAATGGAAGCATTCTAAAAAAATCCGATAACTTCATATCATGGGCATTTGGAAAGTATTTTTCTTTAAAAAAAACAATGGCAAAGTCAATAAGCTAATCACTAATGATCACATTAAGCACTTTTTCTCATTCCTCACTTTTTCAGGAACACCCTTTGTTCCACAGTGTAAACAAAAACTATCTAGGGAATAAATAATATTTAGCTGATCTCCCCTAAATTATGCCCCCTTCTTACCCTCCACCCTGCGTCAATACTCAGTCCCTTCTCCAGTTCATACTTCATTCTTCTACGAGGATTCATTTCCTAAAACATCTTTTCACTCCTCCAAACCTTTCAGAAGTTAATGACTGCTTTCTGAATCAAGCTGAAATTCTTGGCCATTGGCTATTAAGACACTCAATCAGTTCTCTCCATCCAACTTATTCACTCTCCCACTCCACCTCAGCTCAAACTCCTTGTTCCTCTCAATTTAACCTACTGTGCCTCATCCTCACCTCTCCTGTTGCTAACCTCTTGCTCCCGCCCTTCCTGTGGCCTAGAACTCTCACCCCCTTAAAAATCAACAGTCCACAGCTCTCCCCTTTCCTAAAGCCTTTCTGAAATCACCTCTCCTTCAGCAGGCCTTCCCTATTTACTCTCTAATCTGTCCTGCAGGGCTGGAAGTAAACCAGAAGTAACCTGACTTAGTTTGGGTAGAAAAACAGTCCCTAAATGGACCTTCCGGATTGGGCTGGGACTGTGGGAGTGGCTGAAAGTTGGGTCTGGGGGTGAAGTAGGGGGTAGGAGGTCTGAGAGACTGGTCGCCATATGGGACCGAGCTGAGGTGGAGTTCCTTTGCCCTGCCCCACCCCTGCTGTCAGCTGTGTCTGGTTGCCACAGTCCCACACCCCCACTTCACTCTTCCCTGAAGGCCTACGGCTGTGGGCCAGAGGTCTACTTCAGCATTTGGTAGCACCTACTTTCCCCAAAAGCCTGCTCCCTCACTGCCACAGCCTCACCATTGATGATGATGAACTCTATGATACTCTCTCAAGCACTCATTAAAGTGCCCAGCATGCAATAACTGCTCATAAATAATCAGTAAATTTATTATATTTTGATATATGGCAACTATTATTTAAAAAAACACAGCAGGCCCATGTTCCCTTGCAAATGATGGTAAACTAATCACCATCATTGTCTTTTTCAGCTGCCCACCAGATTGTCACAACAGCATTAGGCATGTGTCTTGGTTTGGCCCTCAGTGGCCATAAGGGTGGTAGTGACGAGCCAGGCAAAACCTGAAACTGAAGAGGCAGAAAAAAGATAAAAAAAAAAAGAAGAGAAACTACACTTGCTATCTTAAAGGTTCCAGCCATTTCTATATCGATATTGACTTGCTTTCAGTATGAGTGTTATTTAGACAAAAAATAAAAATCTAGGAAATGAAAGGAACCGCCTCCACTTATGTGGGCCAGATACACGCAAAATCAGGACATCATATGATTAAGATTACATAAGATTACAGTCCTCTAGATTGTAAGTTTATGGTAAGGGAATGTGTCTGCTAATTCTGTTGTATTGCACTAACCTAACCACTTAGAATAGTGCTCTCGAGATAGTACATGCTCAGTAAATACCAGCGATTGATTAAAATTTTCTCAAGAAGTCATCTAGTCTGCTCTGCTTTCCTCAGGCATGAGGAGAGGTTTTTTTTACCCTTGTTGGACATTTGGAATTGGGGTCTTAATTCAAATATACATTTCACCACCTAGTGTGACAAACTCCTTCTTCTTTAAAAAAAAAAAAGAAGTATCCATTTTGGATGTCTCTGCAGCTCTAACTCATTAGGTAATTGCCAAGATGATTCTTCACTTACATCAGATCAGCATCAAATGATTATATTTTTCTGAAATTAATTTTTCAGTAGAAAGTTCCATTTTAGTCATATTGTCACCCTGGAAGTTGAATGTCCCTGCTGAGCCAAAGTCCACAATGGTGGACATCGATCAATTAAATCTACTGAGCACTTACTGCGTACAGAATGCTGTACTAAGCACTTGGGAAAGTACAATACAGTAGATTTGGTAGATCCAGCCTAAGAGGATCTTACAATCTATAGGGGTTTCACCTCCCCATCCCAGTGATATCCTGGGTGGCTTTTGCAGAGTCTAGGCAGGATAGTGCTCAGGTGGGAGATGATTAGGCCTCTGTGGCATTAGCTGTCAATTTGCATGGATACCTAAACCCATCAGGAAGCATGCCCAGGGCAGCTACACCCCAAACCTTCGGCCTTGCCTCCATGAGCCCAACCTAGCATTCTCAACGTTAAACTGAAAATTTATGAGATTTTAACAGTGATGTGACCAATGACCTTCCATTGCACTGAAAATGAGGCCAGGACTGCAATAGCTATTAAGCAACGAGGGATACCTGCTCAGATTCTTTTTATTTTTACAAACCCCTGTTGTAGACACATAATTGGATGGAACTGCTGGATTCTGGCATAGATTCAAGCGCTGCACCCACTGAGCTCTTTAATAAGTGTAGAGAATCCATGTCCTTTTACTATCCTCATATCCTTTTACTATGCTCACATTTAATAAATACTATCACTACTATTATTACTATTGTTTCTAGCCAAGCCAAGCTTCCCTGTTCCAGCTGGATTAAGATACTTCTGTAGTTGTGTATTTTGTCGACTTGCAACTACTAAGACATTTGAGGTGAGAAGCAGGAGCAGGAAGGAAGGGATGAAATGTCCAAAATCAATCGCCAAACTGTGGTGGAAGCCTGAACGTTCCGCCCTCAGATGCTAATGCTAAGAGGTTAGGTTATTGGAAAATGTTTTCAAAACCACATATGCAGGGTTATCACAACCTCAACTTCCTGGCTGAAATTAGAGAGCTTCCCAAAATGACAGTGGAAAGAGCAATTGGCATTTTGTTTTATCAAACGAATGACCGCAGCATGGAGGATTTGTGGACTTGTAAAGTAAACTTTTTCTCTTTCCTATGAGTCAATGCCTTATCATGGCAGAAGAGTTTGCGTAAGGTGATGAAGCTGAGGCTACCCATAATGGAAAGGTCTAAGCCAAAGTGTCAAAGTTTATTCACCTATGCTGGGCAGCAGAGGCATGGGAAAGAGTCAAAGACAAAGAAATCAAAACGCTGAAGAAAGACAACAGCAGAGACTAAAGTTTTTACTGTGGGGAAGAAGGCAATAGTAAACCACTTCCATATATTTTCCAAGAAAACTCTATGGATACACCTACCAGAACAACTTTATGAGAGAAAATGGGACATTCTGAAGAGGGTGTGTCCATGGAGTCTTCATGGGTTGGAAACGACTCTACAGCATTTGAAGAAAAGAAGTCCTTTTGCCTCAAAGACTATGATTTTCTTTAAAGAGTGATTTTTTTTTTAACCGAAAGAGTAGAAGAAATAGGCTGTCATATACCTAGGCACATTTTTATGATTTTTTCCCATTTTAATCAAAGTCAGTACAGTTGGTTAAGAGTACGGAGAGCGCAGCACAAACCATCACTACCCTGGCAAAAAATGACAAGCTGGTTGAAGGCGGTTGTGCTGTAGGTGATTGCTGCCAGTGGTAGTCCATACCTTTCTCTTCTTGACCGCCTATGTCTGAGCAATGCTCATTCTAATGGCACAGAGCTGGACAAGACAGGAATAGACGTGGCTTCATCTTCAAACTTCCTTCTGCATTGTCTATGCACTTGGATCAGTGACCTTTGGGCATTTGATATCTGCCCCACGCTCAACCCCATAGCACTTATGTACATAACTTTACGGTACTTATATATAGTAATGTCTGTCTTCTCCTCTAAACTGTAAGCTCGTTGTGGGCAGGGAACGTCGCCAAGTCTGTTGTACTCTCCCAAGAGCTTAGTACAGGGATCTGCACAAAGTAAGTGCTCAATTAATAGCACTGATGATGTTGAAACTAAACAACAACTACTATGACTAGTTAATCTACTTAGTGCCCTTTTCATACTAAATTGCCCTTTTCATACTAAAACACACACACACACACACACACACACACTTCCCCCACCCCCCCATCCACCTCTCCTCTCCTGGCCCCATTTTTATCCCAATTCATATCCCTGCCCTGAAGAAGTAGTCCAGGTCGGGCTGAGGCAGCCTTCTGGGGCAGGTGCCAAGCAGTGAGCCCTGGGAGAATCCTTAGGGAGGGAAAGAGAGTTCTAGGCAGCTCCCAGGCCAAGAGCACAGGTCCCTTCTTCCACAACCAGCCTGGCCCAATCTGAGCCATCTGAGAAGCAGTGGGGTGCTGTGTCCCAACGTTTTCCTCAAGATGCCCCATGTGTCTTTCTCTGAGGCTCTTCTTCTGTTGGTGGATGGACCCCCTGTTGCCTCCTCCTCCTCTTCCTCACCTCCCTGCACAATGCCCTAATTCTCCAATACTACTGCTTGCATGATCATTAGAAAATGTTTTCTTTCCAGTGCCGTTTATAATGAAAGACTAAAGGATTTGAGAATTAAATTGCAGAATCTAAAAAAGCCTAAATCAGCAAGGCATGCTAGCTAGTTATGCAACCCCTGGCCCATTCTCTTCTCTCTCTCTCTCTGCTGACCCCTTGCTCACGCTCTCCCTTTTGCTTGGAACTCCCTCCTCCTTCACATCCAGAGGACCACTGCTCTCCCCATCTTCAAGGCCCCTTCTGAAACCACACCTGCTTCAGAAGATCCTCCCTTAAAAATCTCTCACCTCCACAACCTACTTCCCTACTGCTACTTCAGTCTTTGTGCGGCACCCAGACAATTGGGTACTCAGCTATCCCAGCTCTTCCCTGTAGCACCTATATACATGCATTTTTATACTTTATTACTTCCCCTACCTGCAATTTATTTTAGTGTGTATGTCCCCCACTAGATTTTAAAGTCCTTGAGCCAGGAATCAAGTTTACTCACTCTACTGTACTCTCCTAAGTGCTTGGAACAATGCTCTGCACAGAGTAAGTGATCAATAAATACTGATTGGTTATTCACAGCTTTCAGTAACAGGAGTGATTATATGGAAATAGATGGAGGTTGTTCTTCATCTGTGTTGACAATAAATTGGTAGGAAGGGCTCGAATTAAGGCAATAGGTAGAATTAGGTAGAAAGAGGAACAACCTGAGACCAGGGGCTCCTGAGGACTTTTTGTGGAATCGTTTTTCTGGAGACCTTCACAAGTAGATATATCCATTTGTGGTTTAGGTGTGGTCCTGACTGAAGACTATCTCTTCTGAATCAACAACCCTGGATCCAAAATAGTTTGGGACTGTTCCAGAATTTTCCGATTTCTGGGTGCCCTTTCTGGAATACGGGAAATGTCCCAGATTTCTTTACTGAACTAGAATTCTTGGGAGATTAGTCCAAGATTGGACTCTGACCATGCTCAAAGTAAGGCTTAGTGTTGATATTCTCTCCAGCCTACACCCGGTGAGGCAGGGGCTACTAAATGTAGAAGTATGTCATCATGATGTCATCAGAATCTTGAATAGTGAGCCTCAATTGCTGATTTTGTGGTTAACCTATCACTAGACAGTTCCTTGTTTCTATTTATAATTCCTAATTCTAAAAGTATTTATTACTGTTGTATCTGGGACATTAGAGCAGGGATGGAAAAGTCAGATTCTGAAATTGACTCCATCCCCCCTTCCCTAACCCAAGCCAGAGAAGGTAACAAAAGAGATGGAGCAGGTAGCTTGTGAGGTTTGGGGGTAGAGTTAAAGAACTGGAGGAATGATGAGGCAAAGAGTATTATGATCTTTTTTTGAATGTTTGGAATTTCATCAGTATGTCTGTAGCTGAAGAAACAGTTTTTCTGAAACCTTCCACTAATAAAACAGGCCACAACTTCTTGCCAATATAGGAGGAGAAAACTGAATCATGGGCCCTCTGACAGTTTGATCACCTATCTTTTATGCTTTATTTGGCATCATTCGCTATTCACTCAGGGCATGATTTCCACTGGCTAAGGTAAGGCCTGAAATTTGGGGTGATAATACACCAGGGTAGAAGCAGCATGGCCTATTGCATAGAGCACAGACTCAGAGTTAGGCGGTCATGGGTTCTAACCCTGACTCCACCACTTACACTTCTCTTGCCTCAGTTACCTCATCTGTAAAATGGGGATTAAGACTGTGAGCCCAGTGTGGGACAGGGACTGTGTCCAACCTGAATTGCTTGTATTCCCCCCAGTGCTTAATATAGTTCCTGGCACATAGTAAGCACTGAACAAAACCCATAATTATGATTATTATTATGAAGAGCGTGTCAAAACCTTGACCTGGATTGAGGGCAGGAAACAGGAGAAAAGGTTGGTCTTCTTGTGGAACTGAATAGGTAGCTCTAAGGTTTGCCCCTAAGGTCATGGGTTCTAATCCCAGCTCCGTCACTTATCTGTTGTGTGACCTTGGACAAGCCACTGCACTTTTCTGTACCTCAGTTACTTCATCTGTAAAATGGGGATTGAGACTGTGAATCCCCATGTGGAACAGGGACTATATCCAACCTGATTACCTTTTATCCACCCCAGTGCTTAGTACAGTGCCTGGAACATAGTAAGTACTTAACAAACACCATCATTGTTATTAGTAATCCTAAGGACAGTATCCTACAACTATTTATAAGACTAATCGTCAATCCAGATCTCAACATGGCAAAGGGAACAACCACGACTGAGGTTGCATTTTGTCTCAAATTACAGGCTTGTTAAGGCAAGAGACAAGAGCTTTCTCTGTGCTAGGATAGTGGCTTTGGAGAAATTCTTTTCCATTACAATACCCTAAGTACATTAACAGCATCAAAAGAGTTAGGTCACAAGAGAGCAATTCTTCCTCTCTGGATTTGTTTGTTGTTGATTGGAATTAAGACACAAGAGTATCAAGAGTATCCAGGTATCAAGAGTGTGTTCTGGGGTGCAGTGGAAGATGTAACCTTGATTTGGAAAATCTTCTTTAGGGATGCTCAATGCCATTTGGTCCCAAGAAAAATGAAATTAAGAGCTGTTGCTTTAAATAGAACATTATGGTGAAAGAAGAGAAAACTATTTAAATATTCAAACCCATATATTTACAACTCAGAAAATCAATCCATCACATAAACATGTTATCAAGTCAGAATACTCATTTTCCTGTTTATTCACTCTTTCTCCTTCAGGCCATTTTTCATTGGACTGAACTGGCAGCCCATTATACTGGGAGTAAAATTCAAGATCAATTATTGACTTTGAAGTTCTGCCCAAAAATGGCCTGCTTTTTTCTGTCTGGGCTGGCTTCTGTGGGCTTGCTAAAGGGCTCATTAAATTCATGCTACGACCTGCACTTGCTGCTGCTGCTGGTCACCCCCTCCTATCATCTTATCTGAGGGCCCCAATATCTAGATCTCCATTGCAAAGAGCAAATTGAAGTCAGATGTGCTAGCAGAAGGTATACAATGCTGCTTTTGGTGGGGGAGGATATGGAAAAGTTGCTAGTGACCAGGGACTGCTTGGGAGGAATTCATACAAATGCCAGAAATGCTAGAGAACCAACCACTTTTTGTCTTTGCCAGTGAAGGCAACCCCGGTTTACATACCATATGGAGGGCCCCTGCTGCTTTGACCCGTCTGAAGCCATCAACAGGTGCACAGTGATCTGCATGGCCATTGCAGAAGCAACTGCCCTTGACAATGAAGTCATAGATGGCATAGTGTGTGAAATGCTGAGGCTTTGCATTGAGGTCGTTGCCTTGGCAGGGGCAATGTTGCCGTTTCAGCAGCTGAACCCGAAGGTTGGTGATCTTCAGCTGCTCCTGAGCTTTGGGGCTGTAAGGATCTTCAGAGGAATACGGTGGTGACAAAGCCCTGTATATAACCTGTTGTAAAAAAAAAAAAAAAGCAGAGACAGGAAAACTGAGTGAAGAACAAAAAACAGAATTATAAAAATTATGGCAGTTGTTAAACACTTACTATGTGCCGAGCACCATTCTGAACACTAGGGCAGATACAAGTTAATCAGATTGGACACAGTCCCTGTCCCACATGGGGCTCGCACTCTTAATCCCTCTAGACTGTGAGCACGTTGTGGGCAGGGATTGTCTCTGTTGCCATATTGTACTTTCCAAGTGCATAGTACAGTGCTGTGCACCCAGTAAACGCTCAAAAAATATGAACTAATGAATGAATCCCCATTTTACAGATGAGGTAACTGAGACCCAGAGAAGTAAAGGACAGCCCTTTGTTATTTCAAGGAGTAGCCAAATTTTACAATGGTTTCAGAAAAATAATGAAGAAAGCACACACTCTCATTTCTTCAAGGCAGAGAATAGGATGTGTTGTGGCTGAGGAACGATTTCATCCAGTGTTGGCTTATGGGTTCCCATCATTGTTATCCTTGAGTCTTCTTCACTTACCTATCCAAGTCATTACCCAAGTAATTAGTAATTTTTACTGGGCACTTGATGCTTAGGAGTTAAAAAGAGTATTACAGTCCTAGTAATCTTGAAAATGAGGGTAAAGTTTAAATTTAAAACAGCATTCCTGATAAAACTTAGCCTTAACTTCAATAGGCAGATAAAACTATTTCCCACTACCTGCCTTTATTGTCTCTTTATTCCTCCCGATTTTTCTCTAGCTCTACTTCTGAGAAGTCCTCCGCAACAATCGGGGAAAAACTTTCACCTCCCTGTGGTCACCTACTTCAATCAATTGATCAGTGATAATTATTAAGTGCTACTGTGTGTAGAGCACCATACTAAGCGCTTGGGAAAGTACATACAATAGGGTTGCTAGGCACAATCAATCACTTTGCCCCTTCCCACCTCACCTCCCTTTTCTCCTTCTACAGCCCAGCCTGCAAACTCCGCTCCTCTGCCGCTAACCTCCTCACTGTGTCTTGTTCTCGCCTGTCCCGTCATCGACCCCTGGCCCACGTCCTACCTCTGGTCTAGAGTGCCCTCCTCTCCTCACATCCGCCAAACTAGCTCTTCCCCGGTTCAAAGCCCTACTGAGAGCCAACCTCCTCCAGGAGGCCTTCCCAGACTGAGCCCCCCTTTTCCTCTGCTCCTCCTTCCCTCCCCATCCCCCCCACTCCCTCCCTCTGCTCTACCCCCTTCCCTGTCCCTTAGCACTCGTGTATATTTGTACACATTTATTATTCTATTTATTTTATTAATGATGTATATATCTACAATTCTATTTATCTATTTTGATGCTATTGATGCCTGTCTACTTGTTTTATTTTGTTGTGTGTTTCCCCCTTCTAGACTGTGAGCCCGTTGTTGGATAGGGATTGTCTCTATCTGTTGCCAAATTGTACTTTCCAAGTGCTTAGGACAGTGCTCTGCACACAGTAAACGCTCAATAAATATGACTGAATGAATGAATGCAGGAGAGCTAGTAGGCAAATGAGAACTTAGTCGGAAAAGAACTTTAGGAGAAGTGATTTTTCTGATGGCTTTAAAGGTGGGGAGAGTGGTGACTTTAGATTCTAACTCAATGTGGGCAGGGGGTCTGTTTATTGTTATAATGTACTCTTCCAAGCGCTTAGTGCAGTGTTCTTCACAAAGTAAGCTCTAAATAAATACAATTGACTGACTGGTATAAGGGGGATGGGTGTTCCAGGCCAGAGGGAAGACATGGGGAAGGGATTAGCGGTGAGATAGAGGAGATGAAGTTACAGAGAGCATATTGGTGTTACAGGAGTGGAGTGTAAGGGCTGGGCTGTAGTAAGAGATCAGCGAGGTAAAATAGGAGGGGCAGAGCTCATTGAATTCCTTACCTAAGTACACTCCCATTTTTCCTCCCACTTATGTCACATCTGTTAGATGTAAGCCAACTAGAAGGAGAATTTGGCTAGAGGATGTGGTTCCATTAACGTTTATTATTAATGATCACAGAAATAACACAAGTGTCTTAAATAAAGAAAACCTTAAAAAGCATTCTATAGCGAGTGCTGGATGAAAAATGCCACACTGCATGGACGTGTTTACACTAGGAGAAAACAATTTGGGAGAGAATGTTTCAATAGCAAATGTTGTTTCTACTCTTGAGTCTTCACTGAGCTCAATTAATATGTGCTGTGTGTGAGCTGTGGAGACAAAATAAACATTGGCGGAGTCACATACCGCTAATTTTGTCTCTGAGCCTGCCGTGAGCTGTGTGGACATCATGTCCACCTGCTTGACGGAGATCATTCCAGGCCTTTCCACCTAGATTCCTGATCCTTCTATCCTAGTGCTGCTGGAATGGATGCAGGGCAGAAACAGCATGGCTTAGTGGACAGAGCACCGACCTGGGAGTCAGAAGGACCTGGGTTCTAATCCCAGCTCTGCCATATGTCTGTTCTGTGGCCTTGGGCCAGTCACTTCTCTGGACCTCAGTTACCTCATCTTTATAATCCTCATTTTACATTTTACTCATTTTACAGTCCCATGTGGGACAGGGCCTGAGTCCAACCTGATTTGCTTGTATCCCCCCTAGAGCTTAGTACAGTGCCTGTTACATAGTAAGTGCTTAACAAATATCACAATTACCATTATCACTACTAGGCCAGGTGGGCTGCCACTGGGAGGATGGGACGAGTGTGGGGACTTCAGGACTCCCCCAGGAAGCATGCCTGTGGACTCCTAGGCTATTTGGGAGGGACAGTGAAAAATACACCGACATGGACCTGCAGCCTCGTCCCTTCCAGCCACCCCCAACTGGACAAAAACCTTTAGTTTCCAACCCACTTTAAGTTTCCCTTGATAACAAGGTTGATAACATTAGCACTGCTACGAAACAGCCAGTTTCTTTTCATCCTTTTCAACTCGATTTGCCTCATGTAGACAGAGTCATCATGTCTTGTTTCACTGATCAATCCCATACTGCTGGTCTGTTGTGCTTGAGTCCTTTCCAACAGATGCATCTTAGGTGTTCTTTCTCGGATTAGACTCTCAAGCCTTGTTCAGTGTCATGCACACATTAGGCAAGACCTAGTACACGAGGTCTTCTATTCTGCACTATCATCTGAAGCTATACACCGGAAAGATCAAGATCTTTTTGATTTTTAGATAAGCTCTGCTTTTCAGCATGTGAGTTAATGCTGTTCTCTCTACATTTTTAACAATCAGAAAGGTAGTAGGAAAGTGAAGGCGATGGCAAAAACCCAGGTCTCTGGGGAAGGGCCTTCTCCTGGCACATGCGTCTGATGCTGGCATGCCCCCATCCAACGTGCCTACAGGGGGTTGTGGGTGCCTATTTTAATGAATAGTTTCAACCTCCTCCCACCAGACGTTTTAGCAGGGTGATTAATATGGAGCCAAATTGACTCATTTGAATTGTTCCTTCTCTCCCTTCTCCTGATTTTCTCTGGTGGAAGGGTTGATAAGGTGCAAAAAGGTCAAAGGGCAAGCAGTATGGAGGATGTAGAGAAGAGGAAGACTCAATAAACACAACTGATCAATTGATTGAATAATTGAGAGTGGCCCATATTTCCTGTTCTCCATGTGATCCATTACCAATTGGGAAAGCCTTTTTTTTTTCACCTGCCTGACTCAATATCCCATTCTGCGAAATGGGGACAACAATACCCCTTATTCTCTAGCACGGGGGATGCGTAGTTAGTTAAAGTTTGTCACCCACAGTGCTGAGGGATCCACTTTAGAAAAACAGTACATTATTATGAAATTAGCAAAAAGTGAGGCATGATTTTATTATTTAAGATGACCATCAGCTATTCCCTCCAACAAAAATCAGAGTCCTTAAATGGAACTTATTTTAAATATGCCATCCTATTCACTAGGGAGGCATTCCAATGCAATGAGCTTCCTAATTAAAAGGTCTCTGAGGCTTTGCTAGTATACATTTGCAGAGGTCTGGGGAGGTGAAATCTGCATGAGAAGTTGAGTTTTATTGTTATAACAGAATCTTAGAACTTTTATCATAAATCCATCATTGGTATTTATTGAGTGTTTTCTGGGTGCACAGCCCTGTACTAAGCACTTGGGGGAGTACAATAAGAGTAGGTAGTCAGTCTCCCTGCCCACAAGGAGCTTACAAGTTAGAGGGGCAGACAGACATTAAAATATATTATAAGTGGATATGCACATACATGCTGTGAGCCTAGGGAGGGGTGAACATCAAAGTGCTTAAGGGTATAAACCCAAGTGAATATACTAGAGAAACAGCATGGATTAGTGGACAGAGCACAGGCCTGGGAGTCAGAAGGACCTGGGTTCTAATACTGGCTCCATCAAATATCTGCTATGTGACCTTGGGCAAGTCACTTAACTTCTCTGGGCCTAGAACAGTGATTGGCACATAGTAAGTGCTTAACAAGTACCAATATTATTATCATTATTATTATATTGTGATGCAGAAGGGATAGCCTAGTCAAGGAAGGACCCCTTTTTAAAAAAATCATATTTGTTAAGTGCTTATTATGTGTCAGGCACTGTTCTAAGTCCTAGGGTAGATATAAGCTGAACAGGTTAGACATAGTGCATGTCCCAAATGGGGCTCACAATCTTAATCCCCATTTTACAGATAAAGAAAATGAAACACAGGAAGTTCAGTGATTTGTCCAAGGTCACACAGCAGACAAGAGTCCTTCTGACTCCCAGGTCCTTGCTCTAACCACTATGCAATGCTGCTTCCCCTGGCCACTCTTGGAGATTTGATTATAATAGGGCTTTGAAAGGAGGGAGAGGGGTGGTTTGTCAGATATGAAGGAGTTGGGAGAGCAAGGGGTCAGCATCATTAACGGCATTATTGAGTACCATCTTGGGTGCAGAGCTCTGACATAGGCACTTGGGAACCTTTGGGAGAAGTAAGAGTGAGAACCCCTGAACCGAAGACCTTCTAATCTAATGGGGGAGGCAGGAAGCAGATATAAATCACCCAATATACAACGTGTAAAAGAGTAAGGAGCATAGATACAAATGATAAAGCACAGGAGTAAGCAATTAAATAACCACCATATACACATAAGTGCTAAGGTGGCTGATGAGGTGGCATGACCAAGGAGGTGGGGATAAGTTAGGGAATGCCTCTTGGAAGAGGTGAATTTTTCTGGAAGACTTTCAAGTTGGGGAGGGATAAGGTTTGGCAGACTTGATTGTGAAGGTGTTCCCCACAGGGAGAAAGGAAAAAGGAATGAGTGGGAGATGGAAGAGTTGCTAATGAGATAAGGTTAGAATTTACTAGTTAGATTTTATCACCATCTTGCTATCAGCCTCCTTTGGTTTTCCTTTCTCATTTTCCATTTGGAAACAAAGCACAATATTCAGCACAGCCCTGATTTCAAAGGAAAACCCAGCCCTGCATATTTCTTTTGCAACCATGTGGGTTTGAAAGTTATGGTACAACTATTGCCAAACTCATTAAGATGTTGGAGAACAAGGATTTTCAAAACAACCTTTCCTTAATTAATGAATAAGATGGCCACCGATCTATGTTATCAACCACAATAATGGTAGGTCAGGGGGAAGAATAGCTAAGGTCAGTCGAATCCTATCCTTACTGAAAGTAGTCCTTGTGGCAGAATTCTCAGGCCTGCATACCCTCTTGTCTCCTGAATGTTGGTTGCCACCGCTCTCTGGTTCTACTGTTGTTTTGACTGAGTCCTGGACCTTTTCCAGAACTGCCTCGCTGTTTGCAGAGGTCAGAGGTGGGGGATCAGGACAGAACGAGAAGGAATTTAGGAGCTCTTTCCCTTCCGGAGTCCAGATTGTGAAAGCTGAATGGTGGCACTGTGTTCCACGGGCATGACACCATGATCGGCGCGCTGATATCAGCAGGGATGGGACATCACGGCCCCGAAAGTTGCGTGTTGGAAAGGAGACAGCAAGCTTCTACAGGCACAAAAGCCAAGAGGAATTTAAACCTTGAAATCTTTTCTCCGGAAAGGAGACGCCTCTATCTGATACCCTGGGAAATGGAACTACCCCAGGCCAGGAAACAAAGAGCGCGCCAATCCAGATGCTCCGAACTTCTGGCAAGCCGCCGCTTGGGTTCCACTCAGGCTCTCTTCCAATTTCCCAGTAGAAACCATCATCACAATCGCAATACCCAGGGGCTGTAAAAGGGACAGCCTTCAATTGGACAGGCCACTTAGAAACACCAATCTCCCCTATGTCCTCCAGGACAACAGGAATCCAATGAGAGAGAGAGAGAGAATTACTGTTGTACTCTACATTTCCAGATCTTTCTGTCCTGTCTTGAAAATTTGAGCTGGGGCCATGGGGAGGAGCCAACAGTTAATGGTAACAGAATAATGACATCCTGAGTGTGCCAAAATTAAGCTGCATCAAAATCAAGGAGTTGCACTGAAAAATTGAAGCCCATACTTTCAGATCTTGCCCCGGCAGTATAGTGCCCTAAACAACATGGCACTGTATGTGCTGGGGAAGCTTATGGGCTCATACTCCAGGTAGTCTTTATTATGCCTTAAAAAGGTTTCTTTTTAACTGTTCCCCAACTTATTTTACTCTGAAGTTTTACCATGAAAAATGGGAAAACCAAGAATTGGGTAGATAATGGGAAGGCGAAGGGAAAACTGTGAACTTTTGATTAGGTGTGGGTGAATGTGAATATAAGATAGTCTATATGATTAGTAACACATTTCAAAATGTTTTTGTGCTTTTTCCCCGCCTCTCCAGTTGTTTGTACTCCTAGAGAAAAAAACATAGGCAGGTATGAGCAGGAACCCTACAGATCTCAACATCAGGTCCCAAACAGAACCCTGAGGGTTTCTGATTTAACAAAAATGGAAGCTTAACAATCCCAACCACAATCCTCTCAGTGGCTTTTCTAACACAACACCATAAGAGATGAAAAGGAAATTATAAGACTGTTAGGAACACTAAACCACATTTTCCCCTTAGTGGAGGTGTTAGAAATTACAGGTTGGAAATTTTGAAGAAATGCCAGCACCACAGAGGCATTTAGATTAGAAATACAAAAATAGGAGTTCAAATATCCTCAATTCTTTTTTGATGTCATTCATATTAGCAGACTTTAGAAAACCATCCTGGAAGAAATACTACCTAATACAAATACCTATAGTTAATAAACTTGTCTTGATATTTAGAAATTTTTACTTTCAATATTTTCATAAGCTATAAATAAGTTTAATAGCTATATATTCAGTGATGCATTAAATCTTAATAGAATCCTAATATTACATTTATTTTGTCACCAATATTCTACATCAATCGATGAACTGGGGTTTTGTTTAGTGCTTACCATGTGCAGAGAGTTCTTCTAAACTTTTGGGAGAATATAATGCAACAGAGTTGGTAGACAAGTTCCCTACCCCAAAGGACCTTACAGTGTAGAGAAGGAGACAGATGTTAATATAAATACATAAATAAATAAATTATAGATACGTACATAACTTCTGTGGGGCTAAGGTTGGGGTGAATATCAACTGCTAAAGGTGCACAGATCCAAGTGCATTTGCAACACAGAAGGGAGAGGGAGTAGAGGAAAAGATGGCTTCATTGGGGAAGGCCTCCTGTGCTTGTGACTTTACTAAGGCTTTGAAGGTGGGGAGAGTGGTGGTCTGTCGAACATGGACAGAGAGGGAATTCAGAGTTCAGGGAGTTGAGAGAGGGAGCAAGAGGGAGGATGTAGGTAAGGAGTTGGAGGCAAGAAAGATGAGATCAACTTTGTCATTGGAGGAGCGAAGCGTGCAGGCTGGGTCGTAATAGGAAATCAGTGAGGTAAGATAGGAGGGGGTGAGCTGCTCGAGTGCTTTAAAGTCAATGACAAGGAGTTTCTGTTTGATGCGTAAGTGGATGGGCAACCAAGGGAGGTTCTTGAGGAATAGGGAGATGTAGCAGCAGAGTGAAATAAGGACTGGAGTGGGGAGAGACAGGAGGCGGGGAAGTTAACAAGAGGGCTGAGGCAGTAGTCAGTAGTGGTAGAAGGCACACCCAAAATCCTAGAGTTGTAGTGGAAGGCACATCCAAAATCCCAAACACAGGAGCTTCTGTTTGTGGATATCCTACTCTCAAAATGCTTTGCAATCTCAAAAAAAAGTATTTAAACCCTTGTTTCTTCCTAGGCTCCTAGGAAAGTTCACCACATTGGAGTTGTAGAATTCTAAACCAAAAGTGCCACGGTTTTATTTTTACATTTAAAATAACAATGGCCAGGGAAGGCCAAAATGCAACAGCCTTTATGCAAAGCAGAATTGTCCTCTAACTGTCCTCTCAGAAGAATAATCCCTTGCACAAAAAGTAATGGCTGCTGTGGTTTTCGTTGAAGTAACTGAAGAGACATGACAATTAACCTAAGAGCAAGGAACCAGCGTGGCCTAGTGGAAAGAGCAGGGGCCTGAGAGTCAGAGGACCTGGGTTCTAATCCCAGCTATCTCACACATCTGCTGTGTGACCTTGGGCAAATCACTTAACTTATCTGTGCCTCAGTTACCTCAACTGTAAAATGAGGATTGAGACTGTGAACCCCACATGGGACATTGACTGTGTCCAACCTGATTAACTTATATTTACCCCAGTGCTTAGTATAGGGCCTGGCATATAGTCCACACTTAACTAATACCATGTTAAAACAAGGATCCACCAGAATCAAAGATGCACATCCATGCTCTTGGTCTGGTCTGCATTTGAGCCCTACCTACTCCATTTTCATAAATAGGTAGGGCACTGGGTTGCGAAAGAAAATTTTTGTTTTTGAAGAGGTTACTGGAAATGGATGACGTGAGGATCCAGTGCTTTGCTTATTCCCAAGGACAGAGAAAGCTTGTGCAAAGGAGGGCGGTGAAATCTGCAGAGCAAAACACAGCTGGAGGATTTAATTTTAGAACCTCTGTCCTTGACTCTACCACTTTAAATAAAAGCACCTACTTGTTCAGAAGCAGCATGTCACTGTTTTGGGCAGCACAGTAGCCTTATTGCTCACACCTCAGAGTGTCAGCCAATCCGTTTCATCAGATTACTTCACATTTTGAAGGAGTGGAGGAACCTTATCTACTATACTAGTCCTTCTGCAGATAGGACAATATAGCCTAATAGCTTTCAATGGAGTAATGCCGAGGAATGCAGTGCACTCAAGTAACTTGCCTGGACGATAATAACCTCGGTTTATAAGTACACAAAAGCCTCTTTGCACGTCTCAAGGCATATTTATGGTTCTAAAGTGATGAAAAGGCCACTTCTAAAATATCTCCAGGGGAAAGGAAAAAGACAGAACTATACAGAGCCCAAGGAAACAAAATTGCTTGAGGAAGTTTAAAAAAAAAGGCAAAAGGATCTAGGCTAAAAATACAGAAAAATTTGAAATGGCTCATCAATAAATTTGGGACATCAGTGCTTCAGCACTTGCCTTTTGAGCAGCTTGTGTTCCAACTTTGAAACATCACTGTTGGAGCCCTTCAGATCAATTCTCCCCTTGGGGCTCCAGAGATACTGCACTTGCTGACTTCTCCCTTTCCTCTACCTGACCTCAACACTTCTGTGGTCTCCTGAGCCAAGATTACAGTCAGTCACCAGACTGCTGTGTGGGACTGTGGTTGAGGAAATGTATTTCTCCCCCACAAAAGGAGGCCCAGACAACAGACAGGAGGGGAAGGAGGAGAAGGGAGAGGCAGCTTCACCTGCTTGCATCTTGTTTTGATTTTCCCATACCACGTTGCAAGTTGCTCCCCTTGGTACAGTGATATTGAAGCTGACTGCCTGGGAGAATAATAATAATAACACCTGCCCTTACCCACTTCACAGATGTGGTGAAAGCAAAATGCAATAACAGATGTGGAAAAAATCTTTGGAACAAAGGCACTGTATATGTTCGAGTTATTTTTTTATTTTCTTTTTTTCCCCATGGTATTTGTTAAGCACTTACTATCTGCTAAGCACTGTACTAAGCATTGGCAGAGTTACAAGATCATCAGGTTGGGCATAGTCCCTGTCCCACCCAGGGCTCACAGTCTTAATCCCCATTTTACAGATGAGGGAACTGAAGCACAGAGAAGTTAAGTGACTTGCCCACAGTCACACAGCTGACAAGTGGCAGAGCCGGGATTCGAACCCAGGTCCTTCTGACTCCTAGGGCCATGTTCTACCTACTAAGCAACACTGCTTTCCACCCCCCATTTGCTTTCAAATGCTATGTTCATCAGAATTTCCAGTTACCAGTTTTCTCCAATTTTTAATATTCTTGGAAAACAGGAATGCATGTGTTCTGTTTTAAAATATTAACAGATATTTATAATGTGTCAATGTTTAAAGATATCTGATTTTAGAGATCTGATTTGATTACTCATGAACACTTCTTGCTCTCTTCCCAAAATATTTATGCATTTCTCCTGGATATCTTTTCTTGTGAGAAGGAGCCTTGCAGATGGAGCATTGTATACACTCTCTGAGGCAGAGATATATTTTGAATCCAAATCACACATGATTTAGTGACTCCGCTGGCACTTTTTAAAAAGTGCACACAAAGTAAGTCAGATATGCCACTTTTCTCTGAAGCAATAGGTCTAGGACAATGGGGTTTGTAGGGTCCTAGGGTTTTACCTACTAGGGTATAATTTAGGCCCTGCTATTAATTACAAGCAACATAAACAAAAGGACTTATCCTCTTCCTACTTGAATCATTCACTTGGGGATAGTATTTTGTGTGTGTGTGTGGTGTGCCATGCCCAATTTCACAAGGTGGGAGGAAAAAACATAAATTAACTAAACCACCCACCATTATTATTACAGGTTATCCTACTAGCTGCCAATTTTAGTCCCTCCTGAGAAAATGTAAACACTTGGAATTATCTACCTCCCAGATATGCACAAACCAACGGCATACACATCCCTTCCCTACTCTTCCAAACCCTGTCTCTTTTTTCTCCTTCTTTGCATTTCCCTAGACCCCCTCTAGTAAACTCTAGCAAAAGTATCCATGGTGGCAAATGGTTTAACCTTTTCCTGATTTTCATAATAAAAGCTTAAACAAGAAGTTTGATCCCCTACCACTCCTTCCTCAATTAATCTTCCTTTTATATAAAAAGTTAAGTATGAAAGTTTAAAGCAAGTCACTTCCCCTGGGTAGATGCTATAGAGACCCACAGCTGGCAATTAGTTTGACTTTTAAAATAGGCTTTCTTGTCGAACATGTGTGTGCCTACTGGGGGATTTCCATAATGCAAACCTGCACCAGAAGCGGCTTTAAACTTTCCATTCAAGGGGCTTAATCGGGAGCAACGAAAATATCCTGATTAAGCTTTTTAAGGAAAAAAAAGAGTCAACTTTAAACACAGCTAGCCCAGTGGAGAGAAGTTGGAGACTTAGGGTTTCCTGGCAGATCCACTTCAAAGGGACCTCCCACCCCTGTCCCAACCCACAACCTGGGCTTTAGCCACCACTGGAGCCAATAAGGAAAGAGTCACTCCATCACGTGCTGAGGGGCAAACTTGTGGCTAGATACCCATTCTGGGTCCACAAATGGCTAATCAAAAAAGATGGCCCACAGAGGGCTTCTGCAGCTAACCCAGGAGAATGGGGGAGTCCACTGAATCCATGTGAAAGTACTTTCCAGGTGACCATCGTTTGAAAACGGAAGCTGTTTTGTGGAGTGTTCACGAGGATGAGAGAACACTGCAGGGTCCCAAGAAAAATAGAGGCAATGATCATCCTGAGGAAGGGTGAAACTATACGTGTCAGACATCTCCTCTCCGGTGATAGTTGACTTTGAACTCCATGCCCAATAAAGGAAAATCGGGCTCCCTGTACTAAGGAATCCTAGTAATCCAGACTTGAGGTTTAGCAATCACCGCTCCTTACTTGGGTAGTCTGTGGGTGATAATCATCTGACCTAGTGCTGCACCCCATCAGCAATGTCATCTCTGATTATGAAGAACAATTCGGTCACAGTGATTTAGTCGGAAGACAAGCATTAACTCCCGTAGGAAGCTTCTATGCCCTATGCAGGCCTCTTTGTCCTCCAGTATTCCAATGTTTTTTGTACTGTTTGGACTTCTGAGTCCAACTGGCAGCCCAAGAAACTGCAGCACAGTCCGGTCACTCACTGGAGAAAGGAAACAGCTGTGGAGGGCTGTGGTATGTGGCATCTGAATATCTGGAGCCACAGACTACACATGGCCATATGGCTTCAGCTCCATGTTTTTCACTTTGTCTAATAACTTTTAAAATGCTGATTTTAAATATTCCTTTCCCTTCTTTATCAAACCCCAGATTTGGCTTCAATTTTCTGAAAGTATACAGCCTGTGTGTTGACTATCATATTTCCAACTCAGCTAATTTTGGGAGATTTGGGGGTTGAATGGAAATGGAGGTGAGCGTGGCCCAGTGGAAAGAGTTCGGGCCTGGGAGTCAGAGGACCTGGATGCTAATCCCGGCTCTGCCACTTGCCTGCTATGTGACCTTAGACAAGGCTCTTAACTTCTCTCCGCCTCAATTTCCTCATCTGGAAAATGGGGATTAAATACCTGCCCTTCTTCTACTTAGACTATGTACTTGGATGGGGACTGTATCTAATCTGATTAGCCTCTGTCTACCCTAGTGCTTAGAACAGTGCATGACACATAGTAAATACTTAACAAATACCACACATTATTATTATTACGAGTTTCTACATACACAATGCTTATGTTGCATAGATATAGGTATCTCTGTATTCATGTAACTCTTTGAGAGTTCAGAGGGACAAAGTAGGCTTAGAACAGTGCTTGGCACATAGTAAGTGCTTAACAAGTACCATACTTATTATCAGGCTGCGTGAAAGTTTGAGCACATGATGAGCTTTGTGGTTTTGGCCACTTCCCCCTGGGTGTTAGAATGTTCTGCTAATAAATAGGGGGAGGAATGTATCTGTGAATTTCTGGCCACGAACTTCACCGCATCCCTTCTTATCGCACCTGCCCCTCACAAAATTCTTGGAAAACAGGTGTGTGTAAGTTCTGCTTAAAATATTTCAAATTGATAAGAAATCTTTTTAACATATTACAGCTCTCTGAGTCCACTGAACAAAAGTGCAAATGAGCTTTCTGAAGTACTCGCATAAAGTTCATAAAGCCTCTTAACCTGTTACACTAGTATTTAGCAACAATGACAACCTCAGGGTGAAATAGGACATAATTTGGGGCAAATCCACCATATGGTTCCTTGCTGCACTTCCCACTCCACATCAGAATGCCCTGACACTTTCCTTCTAAATCTGAAATTCCAATTCACTGGCCTTGGAAGGATAAATCCTCAATTCTGATAAGAAACTAAACAAAATTATTAGAGCAGTTTAAGACGTTTTAATAGAGTTGTTAAATATATTGGGTTGAACCTAAAGTCAGCAGATGGGCAATTAGGCTCCCACTCTTGCCAGTGGCTCAATTTGTGCCCTGGGAAGAGTCAGTTAACCACTTTATTTCCAATTTCTCCTGAAGAAGATGCCCGGGATGCTGTTTTGGAATGTTCACATTCCTTGAACAACGAATGTGCCGTAAAACCTGATTGCACCCTCTGACTGGATTTTTCTGAGCAGTTAGCAGCCTTCTAAAGGCCAGTCCAGCTTTAGCTACCAGGAAGTTGGTTTGGATCTGTACTCCTTAAGCACTTTGATTTTTCAACCCACGCCAAAACACTTATGTACACATCTTTTTGTAATTTATTTTAATGTTTATCTCCCCCTCTAGTCTGTAAACCTTTAAGGCAGGGAGCATGTCTACCTATTGTACTACATTATACTCTCCCAGGTGCTTAGTACAGGCTCTGCACACAGTAAATATTCAATAAATACCATTGATTGATTTCTTAAAATCAACTTAGGGATCCTAAATACAGTATTTGTATTGTGTTACATGAATCCAGAGTCTATTTTTAAAGGTCAACTTACCACTGAAATAAAAAGGGACCTTATAGATGGATTAATATTAAAAATGCTAAATATATGCATATACTGAGTAGCTAATCATTTTTATGAAAATAACTTAAGCATGGACATTTTGGAGTGGCCTGGGTTAAGTCTTAGCCTAAGAAGTGCAGGACCTGAAAGAAAAACCTTAAAAAGCTGGTTTTGCCGAACAAAATTTGGAAGGCAAAAGTTTGATAAAAGTGGGCCTTGGGGAGAAATTACTTTGGTCATTCAGAGCACAGTCTTCTGAGTCATTTCTAAACTAGCTGGAGGGAAACAGCTAAGCATTAATGCCAACTTTCAGACAAGCCAAACTCAAACTCCGGACATTTACAATTTCTAAAGAGCTGACTTTTTTTTTTAGGAGTAGAAAGATCTTTGTTCCATTACTCTGATAGAACTGTCATTGACTGTACTGGCCTTGCCCATGGGGACTTTTGATTTTGAGCACTTTGATTTTTCAACCCACGCCAAAACACTTATGTACACATCTTTTTGTAATTTATTTTAATGTTTATCTCCCCCTCTAGTCTGTAAACCTTTAAGGCAGGGAGCATGTCTACCTATTGTACTACATTATACTCTCCCAGGTGCTTAGTACAGGCTCTGCACACAGTAAATATTCAATAAATACCATTGATTGATTTCTTAAAATCAACTTAGGGATCCTAAATACAGTATTTGTATTAGGAGTAGAAAGATCTTTGTTCCATTACTCTGATAGAACTGTCATTGACTGTACTGGCCTTGCCCATGGGGAAAGACAGTCTGTTCATTCTTGATGATGGTTTTGTTGAATTCCTTTGAAGATGAAATGGTGGCAACAGATTATCTCATAGGTCATCCAGGTACTTACCTGTTGCCCACGGGATAAACTAGACATTTTTCACTTTTACAGATGCAAGTAAAACTGGCAGCATCTCTGTTCTATTCTCCAAGCTCCAAACTCTGGCAGGACAGCACCAACTCCTAGAAACTCTCTCCTTGAAGCTTCATGCCAGACACTGCACTAAGCATAATATATTCAAATCGGATATAGGTCTGTCCCACAAGGAGCTCACAGTCTAAAAGGCAGGGTGGGGGAATAACAGATATTTCAAGCCCACTTTACAGATGAGGAAATTGAGGCAAAGAAAAGTTATGGGACTTGCTCAAGGTCACATAGCAGGGAAGTGGCAGAATCAGAATTAGAACATACATCCCCTAACTCCCAGACCTATGCTCTTTCCATTAGGCTAACACTGCTATATATAGCATGAGTTATACGTTGTTGTCCATCAATATTACAATTGAGAAAAGTGTCTCATTTTCAACATTACAACAGATGCTGGGAATGGTCTCTGATTTTTCGACACACAAGTGATGTCAGTTACCCTAACACTGCCTTCATCAATGTGGTAACTTAAGTAAATATGAGAAATGTATTCGTATTTATAAGTGGGGAATCTCTGAATAGTTCCTGTCACTCATAACAAGTACAGGACTTCTGATTTACTATGCATTTCAGGGTTAATTAATGAAACATACTTCAAGGATACTCCCTTAATGTATCAATCAATCAATAAATAGACTTTTCTGAACACATACTATGAGCAGAGCATTGTACTAAGTGTTTGGAGAGTACAATAGAGTTGGTAGATGGAATCTTTGCCCTCCAGGAGCTTAAGGTCTAGGGGGGAGAGACTGACCTCTAAAGAAATTAAGGATGGAGTAACAGCAGAATATAAAGCCATGCAAATAAATGCTATGAACTGAGATGGGGTAGTAAAGTGCTTAAGGAGAACAAACCCAACTGCTTAGGTGAAGACTAATAAGGTGAGGAAATGTAGTGTAAAGTTTTCTAAACTGTTTTGTTTCTAAAATGAGAAAAGACTTAAGGAGTAGAATGTATCTTAATAATAATAATCATACTTGTGTAGCACTTACTATGTGCCAAGCACTGTTCTAAGCCCTGGAGTAGAGAGACATTAATCAGGTTGGACACAGTCCCTGTCCTGCATGGGGCTCACACCCTTAGTCCCCATTTTAAAGATGAGATAACAGAAGTCCAGAGAAGTTAAGTGACTTGCCAAGGTCACACAGCAGATATGTGGAGAGGTCTGTATTAGAACCCAGTCCTTCTGACTCCCAGGCCCGTGTTCTATCCACTAAGCCACACTTCTTCAAGTCCTCAGTTCCAGGGAAGTAAGGGAGAGGTGGGGGGTTTTCAGTATGTCTCAGCAGTGTGGCCTTATGGACCTTTTAGTTCTAACGTGGGATTGAAAAAAGAGTGAAGCTTAGTTTTGCTGGTCCAGATCTGGAAGATCTTCAAGTCAAACTTGACACAGTAGTTGGGATGTACTGGTTTAGGAAGTTGAGGGGAATTGTCTGTGGTCACTGAAGTTGGAGAGCTCTGAACAGCTGACTGATAATGCTATGATCAGTGCTCTTAAAAAATTTCCCTCAACACTGTTTTCTTAGCCAGCTTGCCAACTCCCCTACCAATTCCAAACACATATCAAGTGAGTTAATAGCAGTTATGAAGGAGATACTGTGTACTTATCTTTCCTATCAATATTATTAACATCTTACTCTCCTTCCCTGTAAACCTCTCCTAGCAAAAGACAGATTCTGAGCTTGTTGTGGACAGAGAATGTATCTACCAACACTGTTGCATTGTACTCTACCAAGCACTTAGTACAGTATTTTGCACATAATAAGTGCTCAATAAATATGATTGACTTAGTTAGGGCCTGCCCAGGGAACTTTGGGAAAGGAATAGCATTGGGCCTCACTAGGTTTCCTGGAACAGGATCTCCCCACAGCTCCCCTCCATTAGTCCATGAATTCCCCTAAACAGAGGTTCTCTGAGGCCTTTCTATTTCTCAAGAGGATTGTACTCTCCCAAGTGCTTAGTACAGTACTTTGCACACAGTAAGCACTCAATAAATAGCACTGAATGAATGAGTGGCAGGATGAAGGAGCAGCATGGCTTAGTGGGAAGAGGACTAGTCTGGGAGATAGAGGACCCGGATTTTAATCCTGGCTCCGCCATCTGCCTGCTGTGTAACCTTGTTGGACAAGTCACTTAACTCCTTGGTGCTCAGTGTCTTCATCTGTAAAATAGGAAGTCGATCAATCAATGGTATTTTTTGAGCAATTACTGCATGCAGAGCACTGTACTAAGCACTGTAAAATGGGGATTCAGTCCCTATTCTTCCTTTTACTTAGACTGTGAGACCCATGTGGGACAAGGATTGGGTCTGACCTGATTAACTTGCATCTACCCCAGGCCTTAGATCAGTGCTTGACCCACAGTGATTAACAAATACCACAATGATTATTATTATGATGAATGATGAAGGCTCAGAAACCGCTGATGCATGTGCTGCTGTTTCTGACTGACTTATCCTTCACCATCTTTCCTGTCTCACAAGCCTGTAACCTTGGCATTAGCCTTGACTCCTCTCTCATTCAACCCCTTATTCAATCCAGCATTAAATCCTGTTGGTTCAACCTTCACAATATTGCTAAAATCCATCCTTTTCTCTCCATCCAAACCTTTACCACATTAATACAATCACTTATCCTATCCCACCTTGATTACCATAACAGCCTCCTTGCTGAACTCCCTGCCTCCTGTCTCTCCCCACTCCAATCCATACTTCACTCTGATGCCTGGATCATTTTTCTACAAAAAAATTCATGCCACGTTTCCCCAGTCTTCAAGAAACTCCAGTGGAAACATGCTATTCTTTTCTACAGAATCCATATATGTATATCAGTCATTCAAGAATATTTATTGAGTGCTTACTCTGGATAGAGCACTGTACAAAGTGCATGGGACAATATAATGGATGATATCCCTGATCCCAATCTAATGGGGGAGATAGACACTAATATAAATTACAGGAGGAGGAAGCAACAGATTTAAAGATAGCTGTATAAGTGCTGTGTATGTGTACTGGCAGGGAGGATGAATCCTCGACGGCTCAGGTGGCACAAAAGTGCTGATGTGGTAGTAGAAGAGGAAGTAGAATGGGGAGACGAGACATTAATCAGGGCAGGACTCCTGTGGGATGTGATTTCAGGAGGGCTTTGAAGATGGGGAGACCAGGAGACTGCCAAATGTGAACAGGGAAGGAGTTCAGGAAGAAGGAAAGGAGTGAGCAAGAGGTGAGCTGAAAGAGGTAACTGTAGTCTGTAAGGTCTCTGTGGGCAGGGAGCGTATCTACCAACTCTGTTACACTGTACTCTCCCAAGCACTTAGTACAGTCCTCTGCACACAGTAAGAGCTCAGTAAATATGATTCATTGGTAAAAGCAAGGGGCAATGAGTAGACTAGCTTGAGAGTAGCAAAACGTGTTAGCTGGGCTGTAACGGGAGAGGAGAAGAAAAGTAACGGGGCCAGAGCTGACAGTTTCATAAAGCCGATGGTTAGGAATTTCTGCTTGATGAGGAGCAGAATGGACAACTATAGGAGAGTTGTGAGAAATGGAAAGACTCGTGTAAAAACCTGTTTTAGAATAATGAAATAGACAAAAGAGTGAAGTTTGAACTGGAGAAGGGAGAGCTAGAGACAGGGGGTTCTGAAAGGAAGCTGATAGAGTAATTCCATCAGGTCATGACAAGTGGTTGGACCAGCATGATTGCAGCCTGGGTGAAGTGGTAGGGGTGAACTCTAAAGATGTTATTAAGAAGGAATGACCAGGATTTGGTGACTGATTGAATGAGAGGGTGGAAAGAGAAAGAGGAGTGGAGAATAATGCCAAAGTTGTGGGATTGAGGTGGGAAGGATGGTGGTGGTGTCATTGGTGATAGACAAGTCAGGAGAAGGAGAGGATTTGAGAGGGAAGATGAGGAGTTCTGTTTTAGACATGCTGAATTTGAGGCCCTGGCTGGAGATCCAGATAGGGATGTCCTAGAGGCAGGAGGAGGTGAAAAATTGCAGTGAGGTTGATTTGGGAATCATCTGCAGAGAAGTCGTAGTTGAAGCCATGAGAGAGGATGAGCTCCCCAAGGGAGTCTGTTTAGACTGAGGATAGAATATCTGACTACCAAAAGAATCTGAACCAAAGATGACAAAATCTGAACCAAAATTTTTAATACGTGATCCTTTCTCATTTGGAGAATGAGGATGCACTTGTAATGAAACTCAAATCTTAGGTATCTTGTTTCCTCTGGAAAATAAAGCAGGGCATTGGAGATAGCATTTAAAGACTTGGCATCCTTATAAATAACTGACAGTTTTTTTGTCTATATATGCATTGCAGGAGTTAGGAGACATATGAGCAGAGCAGGGAGAGACACAGATTGGAACGGGGAGGGCAGGGAGTGAGAGGAAGAGAGACACAGATATGGGAGAATCAAAGAAAACTGAGTCAAACAAGGGGAGACACAAAAACCCCATAAATACCATCACCATTTAGGCGATTATCTTGTCAGTGCTTTAGACAGGATGGTAACGATTTTAGGGGGTTCTGTCCCACCACCTGAAAGCCTCTGGAGAGATCTACTGGAATCTTGCTTTTGTCCTGGTGGCAGGATGGGATCACCCAGCTGTGCCCATGGTGTCGATGGAACAGGAAGAAAAAGGAGTGGAGGAGAGTTGTCTTTGTCTAGCCTTCTCCTCCTCCTTTTATTTCTACTTCTCTTAGGTGGTGGTTGTAGCTAGTGCTGCTGTTACACCATCACCGGTGGCCCTTCTGGGTCAACTCTGGAGTTTCCAGTCAGTCAGTCAATTATATTAATTCAGTGCTTACTGTGTGTAAAGCACTGTACTAAGTCTTTGGAAGAGTGCAATATAAGACTAAGCAGGCATATTCCCTGCCCACAGAGAACTTACAGTTTAGAGGAGGAGACAGACACTAATCGAAATAAATTACAGCTATGTACATAGGTCTTTGGGGGCTGGAAGGAGGGGTAAAAAAGGAGCAAGTCAGAGCAACCCAGAAGGGAGTGGGGCAAAGGAAGGGAGGGCTTAGTCAGGGAAGGCCTCTTGGAGGAGATGTGCCTTCAATAAGGCTTTGAAGTGGGGGGCTGGGGGGAGGAATTGTCTGTCGGATATGAGGAGGGAGGGCATTCCAGGCCAGAGGCAAGATGTGTATGAGAGGTTGGCAGAGGGAAAGACGATATGGAGGTACAGTGAGAAGGTTAGCATTAGAGGAGCGAAGAGTGTGGACTGGGTTGTAGTAGGAGAGTAGCGAGGTGAAGTAGGAGGGGGCAAGGTGACACCGGAAACCCATTTTCCAGAGAATCAATCAATCAAAGAATGGTATTTACTGATCTCTTACAGTATGCAGAGCACTGTACAAAGTGCTTGGGAGAGTTCAGTACAACAGAGTTGGCAGATACCAATCCCTTCCCCCAAGAAGCCCACAGAATAAAAATGCTACCTGTGCACTTGGGTAACTTGTACCTATCCCAGCACTTAAAACAGCACTTGACACATAGTAACTGCTTAACAAGTAACAGAATAGTAATAATAATATAAATATTATTATTATGCACACAGATACACTCACTCTTTCTCTCCTCCACTTTCACTCACTCCCCATCCTCTTTTTTGGCCCCATTCCTTGAAAATTCTGGCCCTATCCCAAATGATCTGGTCCCTTAACCAAAATGATTCATAACCCATTTTGGTATGTTCCTATAACTGCTGAATTGAACATCCCACTTAGGATATTTTAGATATTATGATATTCCTGGTTAAACTCAGCAGATTTGGAGCCAGGGAAATCAGCTGGGTGTTCTTAGCCCTACTTATTTGAATTCCATAGTAAATCTGGGTTCAATTCAAGTGGCAAGTGAAAGTACATTGGGGCCTGAGGGTTTGTATTAATCCCACCCTTTCTTTCTTCTCCAGTGAGAGCATTCAAGGGAAATAGGTTCACTTTATCCTTTCAGAGTAAATTCCAGGGAAAACCTACAAGGCTTAGATATAAATACCAATGAGGAAAGCCAGAGATCAATTAAGGCTAATCTGTCATGGCATTTCATAATCTTATTCAGATAAACATGCTAACAAACACAAGTAGCTGATACCTCAAAAACAGGAAATTTGACATTGTTCAGTGACAAAGCATATTCTAACAAGAACACCAAAAACGATAACACTGTGTAAGACCTGGAAGTGATTTATTGGCATCGTTTTGAATTTACGAACAGCTAAATACCAGGTATTAGCTTTTTAAACCTCCATAATGGGACTGAGCTGCAATGGAAGGTGTTTTATCTTAATGCTTGATCTTTTGACTTGGATAGTTATGAGATTATCACCATAATTAAAAAGCTGGAATATGGCACGGGATAAAAATAAACCATTTTCTGTATAATAAAGAGGAAAGGGAGCTAGCTGCTATTTAGGTGTGAAGGGAGATTTGCCTGGCAAAGCACTGGAGGGAATTTACTTTCTGTTGATTTTTCTCTTGAAGATATTATTCACCTGGGAAGAAAATGGCCGAGGTCTTAGCGCACCGGGGCTCAAGCCCCAAACTTTCCAGTGGGGCTATGAGGGAGTCAAATGCCAACTTTCAGATTTGAACAGAGGTCAGTAACAGACAGTGAGTGGGGGGGAATGGGGGATGCAAGTTGCAGAACCCGTGATGTGTCAGTACTACTTGCCCAACCCCCTTCTCAGCCTACAGCTCACCTTCATGCTCAATCAATCATTTGATCAATTAGATTGAGCTATTACTCTGTGCAGCTCAGAAAGGCCTGGGAACAAAATGAAAATCTGCCTCCCCGCTCCCCCCACCCCCACACCCTACCAACCCACTCCGTTCATGCTCTCAGTGAATAGGACGAGTGGCTGAATATTTAGAGTGAGGAAAAGAGGCTAGTTCACTCCAAGGGATTTGTGCCTCCTCCCCGCAAAATATATGCAAAGCTTGGGTACCATGGTAACTCTACTCAACAGGGATAGCCATATTTAAAGTGTAATACCAGGGTAAGGGATGCCTGGACTCATAATGGACCAGTTTGGGGAGAAGGAGCAATTCAGCAGTCCCGTAAAGCCAGGTGGTAGTGAGGGGGGTTACTGAGTGCATGGCAGGAGCAGCTCGTTGTGGGCAGGGAATGTCTCTACCAACTCTGATATACTGTACTCTCCCAAGGACTTAGTACAGTGCCCTGCACACAGTATGCCCTAATACTAATAATTATAGTACTTATTAAGCACTTACCATGTGTCAGGCACAGTTCTAAGTGCTGGGGGAGATAGAAGTTAATCAGGTTGGACACAGTTCCTGACTCACATGGGGCTAACAGTCTTAATCTCCGTTTTACAGATGAGGTCCAGAGAAGGAAGGTGACTTGCCCAAGGTCACATAGCAGGCATGTGGTGGAGCCGGGTTTAGAACCCATGTCCTTCTTACTCCTAGACCCATGCTGTATCCACTATGCCCTGACTTTGGGGGCAGAGCTACAATTACATTGCTCCTCATTTCCAACCATGGTCACCAAAGGACCAGGTCTAGTGAACTAGCTGAACTAAGAGGAAACATCGGATGTGGAAGGATGGAGGGAGGCACTGAAAAAGCAAAGGAAGAAATGCAAGGTAAGAAAGGGGGAAATATATGTGGTCTAAAAGGATCAGAGCAGTTTGATGGATACTTAACTTAATAATAATGATAATCAGTTAAGTGCTTACTATGTGCCAAGAACTGCATTAAGCACTGTGGGTAGATACAGCTAATCAGATCAGACCCAATTCCTGTCCCATTTGGGATTTACAATTAGACCCAGAAGAAGCCTTTTTTAGTGCTTAGTACAGTGTTCTGCACACAGTAAGTGCTCAATAAATACGACTGAATAAATGAATATCTGGAAACAACTTTTTTGGGGGGGGGGTGGCTCATGGAATTGCAGCTGCATTATGATTTCTGGGAAAGTTTTTGGGCTATCATGTTTTGGGCCTGAAGTTATAATGAAGCAGTGCAGGTTGGTGTAAGTGTAACGTAGTTAAGACTGGCAAATCACCGATTTTGACCCATCTGACCAACCAAGTCCACTTGGGGGAAGGAGCCACGATTTTCTGGG
The DNA here is from genome assembly GCF_004115215.2 of Ornithorhynchus anatinus. Taxonomy (NCBI): domain Eukaryota; kingdom Metazoa; phylum Chordata; class Mammalia; order Monotremata; family Ornithorhynchidae; genus Ornithorhynchus; species Ornithorhynchus anatinus. The sequence goes on from NC_041741.1 coordinate 35,169,654, forward strand.
TCAATTGTATGTTTTATGGAGGTAAAAATAGTTAAAATCTTATTGAAAGAGTGAGATTAATTAGATTGGAGAACTGCCTCCCCTCTGGGATAACAGAGAATATCCAGCTCTCTTATAATGTGATGGTGGGTCCTTCCAAAACCCCACACTAAGAAAACTCACCCTCTAGTACCCACCTGTTCCGATCCTGAGTGTATCTACATAGATTATTTCTCCAGACGCTGCCCCACCACCCCCAGCAGGATCGTGATGTTGAACAAATGTTCCTTAATTCCCTAACAACATTCCATCCAGAAACATGTTAAGGCCAAACCGAGTGTATTGTACTGTGACTTTTTGTACTAATTCTGAATCAAACCTCGTTTGGCGCCTTCAAATTTCCTGCTTATGTTTTTGAACCCCAAATTAGTTATTTTTATTCCTGATTCACAAAGGGGAGGAGAAATGCCTGTCTTACTTGTTTTGTTTTTGTTTGTGTGTCTCCCCTTTCCTAGACTGTGAGCCCGTTGTTGGGTAGGGATTGTCTCTATCTGTTGCCGAACTGTACTTTCCCAAGCGCTTAGTACAGTGCTCTGCACACCGTAAGCGCTCAATAAATATGAATTGAACTGAGTGAATGAAATAATGAAATAAGGCTTTGTTGAATAGAGAGAACAGACACAGAATAGCAGTAAAAACAGTAGTTTTCTAACCTGAAGCAAGTTGGACAGCAGATGGAGCTACTATTTTCCCATTTTACTTCATTCTTAAGTCAGAGAAGGTCTCTGTTCCCATTGCAAGAGGAAACACAGTTGGTTAGCTAGTAAGATAAGGAAAATGTGTGAGAAGTCCTTAGTGATATGAAAAGGGAAAAAATAAAAATGTGAAAGAAGTCAAACCGGGTTGAGCTGGGCAAATGCCCGGTGGAATTAGTTTTCCTTCTTTATAACTGGGTGAATTTGTCTCTAGGGAAGATTTGGCAGGGTTTAGAAGCAGTATGGAGGGCTAGGGCACAGACTGTTGGGGAACATCCCCAACCGACTGTCAAATGTGACTTTAAACATCAATTAGCTATTTCAAGTGCTAATGGAGAAGCAGTGTGGCCTGGTGGATAAACCACTGGCCTGGGAGCCAGAAGGATCTGGGTTCTAATCCTACCTCTGCTGTGTGACCTTGGGCAAGTCGCTTCACTTCTCTGGGCCTCTGTTCTCTCATCTGGAAAATGGGGATTAAGATTGTGAGACCACGTGGGACAGGGACTGTGTCCAATCTGATTATCTTGTATCTACCCCAGTGTACAATGCCTGGCACATAGTAAGCAATTAACAAATACCATAAAAAAATGGATGTTTTGCGATCACAATTTCTAAGGAAATTAGGAACATCTCATTCTATATCATCTGTGGAGAGAATTAATGTAAATCGTGAAGTACAGGCACGCCAAACTTTGGACCATTTTGGGGGCTAACTCAGTAGATGCTGACTTCAAACGTTTAGAGTTTCTGGCCAGAAAAGTATGTCTGTAACCAGGTTAACAAGGACTTTCTTTTTTTCAAGGGAACACTCAGTTAAAAAGCCTGCAGTATGCTAAATGATCCTGAAGAACAATGATCAGCTCACATGTGATTTGCATTCCTTTATACTAAATGCCCTTTGGTAACTGTAAGTTTAAACAACTTTTCAGATGTGACAGTTTCCCATCTGAAGCTATAAAATGCCTAGATTATGCAAAGCCCATGCAAATATGCTGCAAGCAGTTCATTGAACTATAAAATGAAGGGTGCATGCTAACAATAGCGCGATGCATAATTATTCTTTACAAGTTGATTTTATTGTAGACTAAGAGAAATGCCAAATTTTCATCGGATTAGTTGGGAGATGTACTTTTCATTTTCTCTTGTTTTCCTTTTTAGGCTTTTCTTTGTTGCTCTCTCTGTACTTTTCTGTCATTTTCTCTGAATTTCTCTTATTCTTGGTATAGTATATGAGTGTGTTAGTGCATGTATCCCTGTGTGTTTGTCTATGTCCTTTCTATACATCTCCTTGTTTGAGTTCTTTGTGTTTCTGTTTTGCAAGTACGGGTAGGGGATGAGAAAAAGGCTTGGCATGGAGTGGGAAAAGGAGTAGGGAAGGATGGAGAAGGAAATTTTTATGCATATGTAGGAGACGATCTGGGTAAATGTCTGTGACTACATGTATGTCTGGTATGAGTATGAGAATGGATTTTTGTTTGTGAACATGGCCTAGTTGGAAAGCACATGGATCTGGGAGTCAAAGGACCTGGATTCCAATCCCAGCTCCGCCAGCTGGCAGCTGTTAACCTTGGAGAAGTTACTTAACTTTTCTGACCCTCAGTTTCCTCATCTATAAAATCGGGATTCAATACCTGTTCCCTTTGAGCTTGGTACAGTATATTAAGATAGATAAATATGTGAGCAAATGGGTGTGTGGTAAGTATAGGATCTGCAATTGTGTGTGGATTTAGTGTATATATTTATGTGTATGAATGATGAGAAGGTGAAAAGGATAAATATATGGATATATAAAGTGTGGTGAGGGGCAGTGAGATTAGTGTATAGATTAGTTTGAATGTGTGTTTAATGGAAGGAGGGTGTCTATGAGTGTGGTGAGAGTACCAGGGGCATGTATGTGTGCACGTTTAGGAGGGAGTAGGGAAGGGGTTATGTATAGGGGCATGAGGACATAGTTCTTGTGAGGCTTCGGGGCTGGCAGCATTTGCCACCTCTTTGCCCCAGCGTGGAGGCAGGATTAGCCTGTGACATCAGCAGCCAGAGCGTCCTTCATTCAGTCGTATTTATTGAGTGCTTATGGTGTGCAGAACACTGTACTAAGCACTTGGGAGAGTACACTATAGCAATAAATAGACATATTCCCTGCCCACAACGAGCTTATATGTAGGGGCTACAGGGAACCTAGGCAAACCACCTGGTGTGGTATTTTGTTTTTTTTCCATCTAGCCATATGACACTGTTCTCGCTGCCAACATTGTAAAAGCCCCTTTGCTACTTATGGAAAGCTTCACTACATTTAGCAAACACATTAATTCACTAGTGCTTCCAAGAAATTCCTTTTCTTGGTATACTTTAGCACAGAAAAGATTTTCCTGTGATGTTTTGTTCTTTAACATTCCATATTTTTGAAGGACAAGAGCAACCAAAAAACCCATTCCATAAACCCTACCTTGATTAAGCACACATCACTGCAACACTACACGATGCCTTCAATTTTACCCTCTCGGCAACTCTCAAACCAAGTCAGTAGGTCACTGTGCTCAAGGTAAGCTGATTTTTTATTTTAAATTCTCCATGTGGAACAAGAATATGGATAGGATGTTTCTTGCTTCCTAATACTTAACCCTCTGTCTCCTCTATCTCACCGCCAACCTCTTGCCCACGACCTGCCTCTGGCCTGGAATTCCCTCCCCGTTCATAGCCGATGGACCACCGCTCTGCCCACCTCCAATGCCTTCCTAAAAATCACATCTTCTCCAAGAGGTCTTCCCCAACTAAGCCCTCATTTGTCTACTCCCTTTCCCTTCTACATCACTTTGGTACTTGGATTTGTCCCCTGTGTCTCCCCAGCCTTAGCCTCACAGCACTTCCGTACATATTTGTAATTAATTTTAATGTCTGTCACCTCCTCTAGACTGTAAGCTCCTTGAGGGCAGGGAATGTGTTACCAAATCTATTATATTGTACTCTCCCAAGTGCTCAGTACAGTGGTCTGCACATAGTAAGCACTCAAAAAATGATTGATCAATCAATCCCTCCAGCCAGACTGCCCAATTCACACAGATCTCCCCTTTGTGATCAGAGAATGGCTTCATCTCAGGGATTCACAGACTGACAATAGCTGGATCCAGCCAATCAGCAAGACTAAGAGGTAGAGATCCACATTGTGACCCGTTACCCCAACGACTACTGAACTTATTATATGGATTCTTCCATTTCTGAGGCAACAGTAAACCTGAATACTAATATAAAATAACATTTAAATGTTAATATAATAATACTGGAAATGCAAATTTTTAGAAATTGTTTTTGGTGAAAACATTTACTGTTTGATTTTATAAGCAATGATCAAGAATAGTAAATGTCATTCACTGCATTCTCCTACTCCATATGCACGTAAACATCTGACTTACCAGACTACCTCATGGTTTCGTGTTCTCTATCACGTATGAAGCATCTCAACTTGAGATGCCTGTTGCTTCAGGCTGATCACTCTGCATTCACTTCCCACCAAATTGCTTACTAAGGGTCTCCTGTCACTCATCCTTTGGGACCCACCCTATCCCAGGATCCTCAGCTTCTGGAGGACTGGGAACTATTTTGGTTGGTATTGTTGAGAGGAAAGGACCAGAGCACGGTATCAGATTTAGCAAACATAAATAAACCGTGCAGATTCAACATCAGTAGGTGTGGTGCTTGGAGGAGAGGGACAATACTTTGGCTTGTTTTCAACCGCAATGATGAAGAGAAGTCTGGGGCTCCAAGAGGCTGGCCTTCCCAGAGAAAAGGCACTGTCTTCATTCAACCACACCTTCCATCTCTTGAACAACACCCCCTGGCAGAGTTTATGCAGTGGTGTGTAGCATTCCTCGATGCAGCATGTAAAAAGGGAGTCACACAGTGTCCTGCTGGAATACCACCTGCCAAAGTAATCTAAATATTTAGATGAAATCCAGCAAAAATCTAGATCCTATCACCTCACAAAGAAAGGAAAGGTCCAAAAATGTAACCAAAGAAGTACAATGGTCCCTGGGCACAATCAGCCCAAGCAAAAATACTCCTGGGCCACAGAATGGGGAAATAAGAATAATAGTAATAATACTTGCTAAGTGCTTACTATGTGCCAGGCACTGTTCTAAGTAATGGGGTAGATACGAGATAATTAGGTCTGACAAAGTCCCCTGTCCCCACATGGGACTTACAGTCTAAGCGGGATGGAAAACAGGTATTGAATCCCCCTTTTTCAGATGAAGAAACTGAGGCAAAGAGAAATTAAGTGACTTGCCCAAGGTCACACAGCAGACAAGTGGCAGAGCCAGAATTAGAACCTAGATCTTCTGACTTCCAGGCCCCTGCTCTTTCCACTAGACCACACTGCTTCTTATTTCTGTGCTTTCCTTGGGCATCCGACTTCATAGTTCTGGCTTCATTTCACCTTGAGTTTCAAGGCAGAAGGGCCCATGGTAGGCTGCCATCGGGATTGGGAAGACAGTCCTTTTTGTGTACTGTCTGACCGCTTTTAACAACTTAATACCCCCTACCAATACCACGTTGTATATTCTGCCAGTTAATCTGTCAACAGTATCTGCATTCTTGTCTCAATCAGTCACTGGTATTGTATCACTGGCACTTAGGCTGAACAGAGAACCGTAAGGGCTTGGGAGAGTACAATACCATCTCGCTGATAGATAGAGCCTGTCCACCATCCAGGTTTCTGTTTTATTCCTCCTCTGATACCACTGGGCTAGAAATAGGAAGCCCTGAGCTCTGCAAAGGACAAAAATCTTGGGCCCGGCTCAACCTGGCCCTGGTCCAGCCCAGCCTGGGCTTGCTTGTTGGAGTGGTTCCCTGAAACTTGAGACCAGGTTCAACTCAACACCGACCAGATCAGGAAAGGACTCCAGGGGCCACACTTCCGGGGGATCATTGCCCCCAAACGCTTGACTTCCTGCAGCCCCTGGGCATAGAAAGAGGTCAGGAAAGAGTGGGAAGGGCCCACCCCATCCTAGTCCAGAACCTTCCTGAACCTAACAAGTTATTTTGGGGCACAAGGCTTTGTGGACTCCAATGTGAAGGCCCACCTTTCCCCCTCAGAAATGTAAATCTCTTATTGAAGAGAGAATAGATGTTTTCCAGCATATACCAATTAATGGGTGGAGTGCATTATTTTTGCATCTAACGGCCAAAATATGTGGGTCCTCAATTTGTAGGAAGTGTTTGTTCAGGTGAGAGCTTTGCTGATTCTGTTGGCCTAGAAAATATTGCCTCAGTGACATCAATACTCCCTATTGTCCTCATTCTTTCAGCATTTTTGTCTAAATGCACATCCCACATTATGCAGGCAATAAATACCTTTCAGTCAACTCTCCCGCTCATCCCTTACCTTGCTGATCTCCCACTACAACCCAGCCTATACACTTTATTCCTCTAACATCAACATAATCACTATACCTCCATCTTGTCTGTCTTGCTTCCGACCCCTTGTCCACTTCCTTCCTCGGATCTGCAATACCCTCCTCGTTTACATTCGACAGGCCAACCTCCTCCCCACCGTCCAAAGCCCTACTTGAAATCACACCTTCCCTCACTAAACACTCATCATCCCTATTCGCCCTCCTTTCTCCGCTGCCTTTGCACTTGGATCTCTACTCACCCCTAGCCCCACAGCATTTACCTATACATACTTCAATCAGTGGTACTTACTGAGTGTTTACTATGTGTAGAGCCCCATAATTGATTTTAGACTGTCAGCTCCCAGTGGGCAGGGTTTCAGGTCCTCCAACTCTACTGCATTGTACTCTCCCAAGTACTTATATAGTCCTCAGCACAAAGTAAAGTGATCAGTCAGTAGTATTTATTGAGCATTTACAGTATGCAGACTACGATACTAAGCATTTAGGAGAACACAAATACAACAGAGCTGTATGAAACGTGTTCCTGGCTTACAAAGCGCTTTTCAGTCTAAAGTGGAGAGACAGTAAAATAAATTCCGGACATGTACAGAAGCGTTGGGGGCTATAGGGTGAGGTGACTATCAAGTGCTTAAAGAGTACAGATCAAAGTGCATGGGAGACCCAGAAGGGAGAGAGCACTGGAGGAAATGAAACCTGTACAGCCTAAAAGCTGCACATGAGACTGTTGGAGTTGCTGAGATACTTGTCACTTTTTGGCAGCTAGCATTAATGTAGCCCACTGTAATAAATTAAATGGTTGTATTGGGTAGGTAAGCGTGTCTACCATCTGGTCATTCAGAATAGTGCTGCTATAAATTCACAGGTGCAGATGTCCAAGTGGAATGGATGATGGGCCTTATTCCACCAACTCCAAAATAAATTGAAAGCTCAAGTCCTCCATTTGGACTCAACCTAGAATGTGAGCTGTTTCTCCCCCTGTAGATTGTAAGCTCCTTGTGGGCAGGGAAACTTTCCATCAACTCTATTGTACTGTATTCTCCCAAGCACTTAGTACAGTGCTCTGCACATAGTAAGTGTTCAATAAATGTGTTTGACTGATTGACTGATTTCAAGCATGGGCTAATGGAAAAAGTACAAACCTGGGAGTCAGGAGACCCTTATTTTCACCCCAGCTCCACTACTTGCCTTGGGCAAGTCACTTACCCTCTCTGTGCCTCCATTTCATCATCTGTAAAATGGGGATTAAAAATACCTGCTTCCCTCACTCTTAGAAACAAGAGCCCAGTATCAGACAGGGATTGTGTCCGATCTCATGATTTTGTCTCTACCCCAACACTTAGCCCCATGTTTAGAACATAGCGAGCACTTAAAAATACTAACATTAAGTTCCTTGTGGAGAGGTAATGTGCTTACTAAGTCTGTTATATTACACTCGCCTAAGCACTTAGTAGTGTGCCTGGCACACAGTAAGCACTCAATACGTATCATTGATCAGTCATTACTGTTATCATTAAGTCCCGGTTGCTTTAAAAATCTTGATGCCGAGTGAAGCCAAATCTTTAACATGAAGTCCATTTTATGGGTCAGAAAGGAGAGTGGTAAGCAGTTAGGGGGCTGCCTTTAATTCCAGTTTCCAAATAGAAAGGGGCAGTCACATTCCCAAACCCACTGCTGCCGGTGCCCAGACCCCATTCAACAGATAATATTGGGCCTTAAAATTATAATAATGGTATTTGTTAAGCCCTTACTATGTGCCAGGCACCGTTCTAAGCGCTGGGGTGAATACACTCAAATCAGGTTGGACATAATCTCTGTCGCATGAAGGGTTCACAGTCTCAATCCCCATTTTACAGATGAGGGAACTGAGGCACAGAGAAGTGAAAGTGATTTGCTTAAGGTCACAGAGCAGACAAGTGGTGGAGTCAGGATTAGAACCCATGACCATCTGCGTCCAGGCCCGTGCTCTATCCACTAGGCCTGGCTGCTTCTCCAAGCAATAGCTTCGTACATGCCCACACTTCATAGGGTACAGGGTCGGCAGCAGACAGGCAAGTGCTCTAGCTGAAGTAACTGGGCATTCTTTTCCCCCTTACCATCAATCCATCAACTCCATTCATTGATAAGTGATGTATGTTTTTGGACCTTTCTTGATAGCCCACTTCCATATGCTCTACTTCTAGTTTCTCATAACATCCCTGTTCCAGACCCCTTTCCTGAGATGCCTCTAAAATAAACAGTGCTTTCCTTCCCTCTTCGCCACCCCTACCCGACAAAGATGAGTTGCTCAGAAACTGAGTGTGAAATGACAATCCCTACATCACATGATGTGAAATGATTGAGTGCCCCCACCCCCAAAACAGCCCCCAAGTGCTCATCTGCAGAAGTAAAAGTAGGTAAGTGATTAAAAAGCAAGTGCCTTGCCAAGGGTCTTTAAAGAGGGAGGAATTGTTTGTTTCTTCTTTTCTCTCTATTGTTTGCAGGGGCTATTTTGTATTCTTCACAATAATACCCACTGTCATAAAAGGCTCTCTCTCTTCCCTCTGATAAACTTACCATTTCTCTTCAGTGGCTTTGTTTTTATTTACTTCCTATTTGAGTAGGAGAGAGACCAACACAGGTCTAGAGAATAGTATCTCTCAGCTAACTGAAGCAACTCCCTCTTGAAGCCAAATTCATAGTGCTGCTGGCTCTAGGTCATTTGAGGCCAGTGCTCCTCTCCCATTCCAACATAGCCAACACACTTCCTCCTCTAACCCCAAACTATTTACTGGGCCTCGATTTCACGATTTCATCTTTCTCCCTGTGGACCCTTTGCTCAAGTCCTCCCACCTGCCTGGAACTCCACCCATCTCCCAAGCTCTACTAAATCATATCTCCTCCCTTCCCTAACCTCTCGATTCTTCACCCTATTCCCCCTTCCTTCTGTCCCCTCTGCACTTGATTCTGTGCCACCAAAGCAATCTGTTAGTGCTCCCCCAGGCCCACAGTAGGTATATACCCACAACTGCTGCTTCCCCATCCATAATTTATTTTAATGTCTGTCTCCCCCAACAAATTGTGAGCCTCTTGCAAGTAGCGATCCCGTCCACCGACTCTCTAGCATCATCCTCTCCCAAGTGTTTAGTCGAGTGCTCTGCATAGAGTAAACGCTCGGTCAACTGGGTGGCAAGTGGGTTTAATAGTTACTGACATTGAGTTATAATCAACCGATCAGTCAATTCATTTTGTCACCATTACATTCCTTGTATGTATGGGGAACGGAGTTCTAATCCAACAATTAGGCAATTTATTTTGTCACCATTACACTTGGTGCGCGTGGGCTATCATCTCCGGCGTCTATTCGGAAGAAGGCTGGGTTCAACTCTTACCTCTCCACGAGTGCAGGGGAAGGGCCTGGAGTATCTAGAAGTGCACATGGCTCCCTTCTCAGCAACATCATCCTCCAGGCCGAAGGTGGAGGAGCAGTTGGTGGCAAAGTACTTGTAAGGCTTCCATGTTTTCCCGAAATCCTGGGACCGCTCCAGGACCATGGCGGCTGGCCTGGGCGACTTGAACACCATGATCAAGTGAGTGAAGTAGAACTCGGCCTCCAAGTCCAACTGGATCGTCTCCCTGCGAGCGTCCTCGGCCGACTGCCACCACGTCCAGGGAAAGCGGAAGGAGGAGTCGGCCATGGCGGAGGGGAGGTGAGCCAGGCGTGGGAGTGCCGCAATTGCACTTGTCGCACTTGGGGCTGGCGGCAGGTCAAGTCTGCGTTCTCACTGTAAGGAGCAGTAGAGTTCGGTGGAGTTGCGCCCGCAGGTGGAATCAGCCGAGAGTTTCCTCCCGAGGGCCAGGTTTCCCATCCGAGGGTTGCAGGCCTTTACACAGTGCGACCTCGATCCAAGCTACGCCACTCAGCCCTAAGCAGGGCAAAATAAAACAATCAGACAAACAAAAAAAGCCAATGTCACTCCAAAGCCAACCTCCCTGGGAAAGTTTGCCCCTTCAGCCTGGTCCCCCTGAGATGGCCAACTCTGGCTAAGGTCATCATCCTCTCCTGTTTTGAAGGAACAGTTGATCACAAATTAAGGACAGTCGAGATCAGTGTAACTTGGACAGGGCGGCGCGACTGCTCTGCGTTTCCCCTGTAGGGTTTATTATTTGTAGTATCTTTATATTTTGAATTTAAATCCTCAAAGTGTCTAAGAAGGAAATAAAATCTCCACAGATGTGGACTGGGGATTTTAATGCTTTCAGAACCTTCCTGCTTTTTGACATTGGCATCCAGCGAGGAACTGTGATACATTTCTTGACCTGTAATCTTTTCATTTAAAATTTAAAAATAAATGGAAATGAAGGTTCGTGTAACTTGGATACAAGCAGCAAATCTTAATGTTTTAAATTAATATATAATCTCTCCCACCTGGCATCATTCATTTCACACATTAACTCAGTGTCTCCCTGAATAAGCCTAGTGCTTCCCAAGAAATGACTCAAAGCCAAAAAAGGATCCTTTTTTGCCTTTACATTAATATCTGAGGAAAGAGTGACTTGGATTGGAGGAGGAATATTGGTTGTTTAATGGATGGAACATTCAGAACAAATTCTTCTCTGACTGCAAAAGCATAGAAAGTGGAGACAGTGTCAAGTATTAAAAAGGACTGTTGTTGCTCACACACACACCCAAAATCCACCCTTAATACAAAGTAAACAAAACTGACAAAGGGTCAACTGTGAACTTGGCAGGTGGCAGAAAAGCTTATCTTGGAGGCTTCACTTTTATGGCCTTACGCAGTAAAGTTACCTGCCTAACAGGAGGATGTTTTGAGTTTGGCAGCCTCTGCAACCACATTCAAACATCTTCTCTGAGCCAGAGCACCGTTTTAGAGAAACACAAACACACCCACATCACAACCTCCAGAAGAGCTCCAAAAGACTTAAACTTTTTAGTTTCTTAACGCCAAAAACATTTAGTTTGAGATAAAGGCTTTAGTTATTGCACAGTCTCATTCATTCACTTTTCAACTATGTGATCCTACCATTTGTTCTAAGAACCTGAAATGTGACACCGCCGGAGCTATTAATTATTAAAAAACAAAATTCAAAGAAAAGCAAGTGGAAAAAGAGGCAAACGTAACCAGGCTAACAAAACCCTAAAGTCGGTCCCACCGTAGGCTGGAATATAACAGACGGGGCATTTCCGTGATAACAGAAGGCAATCAAACGACAACTTAGGAGGAAAGGAGGAAATAACCTTCAACTCCATGCAGTGTTTTTGCCTTTAAAATCAGGGGCATCCTTGGACCCGCTTTAACCATATGCTAACCTGCACTCGGGCTTGCTGGAGAACTGATGGGCAGCGATCAGTTATGGAAAAGGCACACAAACAGACAGTATCCTATGACTCACCTGCAAAACAGCTAGGGGAAACAAAAAATCATATACCACACTGCCTGTACGAGGGTGTCAGACTTGAAACATTTGCCTTGCCATGCTTATCTACAAAGGTTTGCCTTCCTTTTATGCTTTTTTTCCCAACACGGGTTTACAAAGGGGAAAAAGTTTATGAGTTGGCCTTGGCGGTTAGGTGGTGGTATCTATGGGGGTATGACTGAAGGCATTTAAATCAGTGACCTCGCTCCATGGAAAATAGTGCGGAAACATTGAAAAGAGCTCGCGTCCCTGCCCTCCGAAAAACAAAACGACCACGTGAAAGAGTGGGTCAGGATCGATCGGCTGGCTGGAGATCCTTGAAACTCCATCCAAGTTTGTCGGGCAGCTCCTCCACAGGGGCTGGACTGGACAGGGTAGGGCAGGGCGGAGCAGGACAGGGGATGGACAGGGCAGGGCTTGGCCAGACTAGGCTGGGATGGCAGGGCAGGGATGGGCTGGCAGGACAGCTGGGCAGGCAGGGTAGGGCAGGGTAGAGCAGGGTAGAGCAGGGCTGGACAGGGCAGAGCAGGGATGGGCAAGGCTGGGCAGAACTGAGCTGGGCAGGGCTGGGATGGGCAGGGCTGGGCTGGGCAGGGCTGGGCCAGACTAGCCTGGGATGGGCAGGGCAGGGTTGGGCAGGGCAGGGCAGGGATGGGCAAGGCTGGGCAGAGCTGAGCTGGGCAGAGCTGGGATGAGCAGGCTGGGCCAAACTAGGCTGGGATGGGCAGGGCAGGGATGGGCCGGGCAGGGCAGGGGGTGGGTTCTGAAGGAGCCTGGATTGCTCGGTCCTCAGACAGAGTTTGTTGGTGGAGGGGGTCACCCCGAGGGGGGGGGGGGATGAAGGAAGGAAGGAAGAAGGGCGCGATGCCCCGTGCTGCCCGTCCCCACCGGCGGCCCTCCTTTCCGAGGGGCGGGGATGGGCAGCGGGCAGCAGGGGCGGCTGGCAGGCCGGGGATGGCGGGCAGCATTGCCCCCGATGCCCGGGTGCAGAGGAACAGGTGGCCCGGACACAGCGGGCAGGGACAGGGGCGGAGGGCGGCCACCAAGCCCGCGGTGGGCAGGGATCGTCTCTCTTTCGGGTTGGAGCGCACTTCCCCAGCGCTTAGGGCAGCGCTCCGCACACAGGAGGAGCTCAATAAACACGGCCGAAAGGAGGACAGCGGGGGCAAGGGGTGGCAAGGCCGGGGGGCCACCATCCCAGGGGGGCAAAGGGCACGGTGGTGGCCGAATGGTCCTTTCCAAGCGCTTAGTCCAGTGTTCTGCACATAGTAAGCGCTCGATAAATACTATGGAATGAGTGAATGGTGCCATCCCGACCACTGGGGAGAGACCCAGTGTGTGTGTGTGTGTGTGTAGGGGGATGAAATCCTTTCCCCCCCCCCGGGTGGGCACGACGGAGCCCAGAGCGCCCGCTCCTTTGTTCCTCCCATCGTCTTTCTGGAGCGCTTACTAGGCGCAGGGCACTGCACTAAGCGCTTGGAAGGGACCACTCCCCAACAGAGAGGGCCCATCCCTGCCCCGCGACGGGCTGACGGTCTCAACGGGGGGGGGGACGGACGGACGGACGGACGGCAGAGCCCGAAGAGAAGGTAACAAAAAGAAGGCAAACCTCCTCCGGATCCACAGAACCAAGGGGATGGCCAACCTCCTTAGCGGGGTACGGCTGGGAGGGTGCAAGGTGGGAGGCCACGGGGAGAAGGGGCGATGCCCGGAGCCGGAGAGCCACGGGAGGGGGCAAGCTGGGCACGGTGGCCGGTCGCCCCCCGCCCTCGGGACCCCCCATCGTCCCCGCCACCGACCTGCAGCCCCCTCCGAGCAGCTCCCGAGCAGCAGCAGCAGCAGCAGCAGCAGCAGCAGCGGGCGAGAGCAGGTCCCCATGGCTGGAAGAGCGATGGACCGAGGGCCCGAGGGACGAGAGGGGGCCGGTCCTTGGAGGGGGTCCGGGCGCCCCGTGGGCATGTCAGCTCATCCCCCAGCCCCGCTCTCTCCGCCAGCAGCAACGCTCAACTTTCGGGGACCCTTTTCTTCCCCGGCGGCGGCGGCCACTTCTTCTTTGCCTCCTATTCCTCCTCTCTGACTTCTTCTTCTTGCTGCCGCAGCGTCTCCCTCTCGTCCTTCTCCATGGGCAGCTTCAGCCGATGCATTTTTATTGCACCGACACGGCGACGCTCCGGTGCGGCCCCTTCCCCCCGCCCCCATCCCCGCCCCCGGCCGGCGCCCGCGCCGCTCGCACCCTGGCGGCAGAGCGCAGTACTGCAGCGCCCACCCCGCCGCGCCGCCCGGGCGCCGACAGCCCGGGCGCTGCGCCCCCCTGCGGCGGAGCGCAGTACTGCCGCCAAACTCCTTCTCTTCCCCTCCTCGAAAGGGAAGCCGCGCGGCTCAGTGGCAAGAACCCGGGCTTGGGAGTCAGAGGTCACGGGTTCGAATCCTCCCTCTGCCGCATGTCGGCAGAGGGAAATGCGGGGAGAAGAGGGCTTAGCTGCGGAGAGGTGAAGGGGGGCGGTGGAGGGAGAAGGGGAGCTCAGTCTGGGAAGGCCTCTTGGAGGAGGTGAGCTGTAAGTAATAATAATGTTGGTATTTGTTAAGCGCTTACTATGTGCAAAGCACTGTTCTGAGCGCTGGGGTAGATAGCGCTTACTATGTGCAGAGCACTGTTCTGAGCGCTGGGGTAGATACAGGGTCATCGGGTTGTCCCACGTGAGGCTCACAGTCTTCATCCCCATTTTACAGATGAGGGAACTGGGGCCCAGAGAAGTGAAGTGACTTGCCCACAGTCACACAGCTCCTCCCCCTCTCCCTTCCCATCCCCTCAGCACTGTACCCGTCCGCTCAACTGTATATTTTCATTACCCTATTTATTTTGTTAATGAGATGGCCATCGCCTCGATTCTATTTACTTGCTGTTGTTTTAATGAGCTGTTCATCCCCTCGGTTCTATTTATTGCTATCGTTCTCGTCTGTCCGTCTCCCCCGATTAGACTGGAAGCCCGTCAAAGGGCAGGGACTGTCTCTATCTGTTACCGATTGGCCATTCCAAGCGCTCAGTACAGTGCTCTGCACATAGTAAGCGCTCAATAAATACTACTATTGAATCTCTGCAGTGCCCAGGGCGCCTCCCCGCCCAGCCCGCGGCCTCGGGTCCAGGGCGTCCTGCAGTTTGCTGCTGGGGCTTCCAAATCCCTCTTCCCGGCCTCAGCGCCTTCTGGCCTCCTTCTCCCCTCGGCATCTCCCGTCCCTTCTCTCCCGTGCACCTCCGGACCCAGAGCAGCCTAGGGGCAGGGGAAGGACCGGCCGGGGGGACAGGTCGGGGGACAGGCCGAGCTTCCACTTGGGAAGCCCTCACAACCTCCTTCTCCGAGAGCATTCCTGGCAATCGGCGAATCCCTGGCTGTCAGGTCAGGGCATGCAAAGGGGCTTTAAAAAATCAACCGCAAAACAGGAGCGCCCCTTCCCCCCACCCATCACCCACTTGCTCTCCCCCCTCCCCGAGCCTAATCCCTCTTCCCGCCCGTCTCCCGAGGTCCAACCCCCGGGCGCCCTCCCGGCACGGGAGACAAAAGTGGGCACCGCGGCTCAGCTCCAAATCCCCAGCTTAATCCCGGGGTTATTGTCCCCTGCCCCATCCCATTCCCCTCCTTCCCCCCGCCCTGGCCTGTTTGGAGGCCGCTTGGTTGAGTTACAGGGTGACTTCCACCCCTCTCCCCGGCTGAGGCTCAGTCATCTCATTCTGAAAATGGGATTATCTTTACCTTTCCTTACCTCCTCCCTCCCCGCCCCCCCCCCCCCAACTTCACAGGACGAATAATAACGTTGGTATGTGTTAAACTCTTACTATGTGCAGAGCACTGTTCTAAGCGCTGGGGTAGATACAGGGTAATCAAGTTGTCCCACATGAGGCTCACAGTCTTCATCCCCATTTTAAAGATGAGGGAACTGGGGCACAGAGAAGTGACTTGCCCACAGTCACACAGCTGACAAGCGACAGAGCCGGGATTCGAACCCATGACCTCTGACTCCCAAACCCGGGATCTTTCCACTGAGCCACGCTGCTGCTCTAACTATAGAGGGGTGGACCACATGACCACACTCTCCGCCCCCCAACAGTTGAAGTTCTGCCTGCTGGCAGGGAGATGGGCCAGATGATGGCTCCTTACCATTCTATCGAATGGCATTCTGCTTTGCCTACGCTATAATGCCATGCACACCTTACTCGTCATAAGGAACACATTGTGATCCCCTGGCTGGAGAGGTAGCAGCAGCCACTAGGGAACCAGACAGGCTCAGGAGGCGCTGGGACCGCCAGTCTGCCGGCGGGCACGGAGCTGCCAGGCAAGGGAAAACGCCAAAGGAGGTGAAAAGCGGAGGACACGTTTCACTGTTTCACATGTAGCTCTCCTCTTGGATGTGTACTAGCAGATAAAATCAGCCCCCAAACACCATTTGATTTATTGTGCCTGTCTCAGAGACGTCAACAATTGGATCCTTTTTGGCAAGGGTGGGTAATTTACTATGGCTCAGCTGGTGACACATAGCAGGATTTCATATCACACCGGGGACTTGAGGGTAAGATCGGGGCAGTCCTGGAGAAGCATTAGCTTTTTTCCACTGTCCAGAACTGGCAGGGGAAATTAGTAGGGGGTGGCAGGACAAGGTCATATACTCCACAACACAGAAGGAAGAAATAGAAAACTATTCTGGGACTTCTCCCCAAGCCCCTCCCTCCAAACGAAATACCCTTTTCTTTTCTACTTCGGTCCACCTGGACGGCCCATTTCCCTCCAAATTTCGATTCTAAAAGTAAGTCAAGACACATGGGACCAGGGGTGAGAGTAGAACTGGATACAACTGGAATGGGAGTGCAGGACCAAGGCACCTTTAAATGCCTGGGCATCCTGAGAAGCCCGGCCATTGGGCGGGGGCAGGACCAGGGGGTTGAGAAGCAAGGCATTTCAAATGGCAGCAGCCACGAGACTTGGGCTGGGCAGTCCGGTGCAGAAGAGGGGACCCCCACGGATCCCCCCGCTGGGTGCCACCTCACCGCAGGTCAAGTCTGCTCCTTGGCTCACATGCCAGTGAGGGGCAATCCGCCCCCCTGGCAAGGGCCCCGATCCAAACGGCGCGGGACTTGACATCCCACTTCCTCCCTGCAAAATGCATCCGCCCTGAAACAGTTCCAACTAAAATGAGCAAAAAGGCATTTATTCTCTTACCGGTGGTTCCAGACTTTCTGCCTCACTTCCACCCCTGCCTGGGATCCCAATCCTGGGATTAATTTTATCCGTAGATCACCGCCAAACAGTAATGGTGAGAAGGCCGTTAGGAAAGTGAACTCAAAAGATTTCCTTTTGAACAAAGAAGTCCTGCATATTCCAAACAAGGACTTCCAGGGACAAGGCGGCTACTCTACCCACTAAAATGATATCTGCTAGATAGGCGTAGACTATGTATTTTATTCCCGGCTTCTGATGTTTTTAATTATGGGTTTGGGAGAAATTCCCCTCTTGTGAACTAGTGGGAAAGTTCAACTAAGTAACAATTAACAACATTCCCCAGGAAGCGAGGACAACAACAATAATGCTATTTTGAAACAGAATCTGTGCAAGTGCCTTTCTTCCAACTAACTCACCTGTTCTCCCAACATTTTCCCCAACTT
The DNA here is from genome assembly GCF_004115215.2 of Ornithorhynchus anatinus. Taxonomy (NCBI): domain Eukaryota; kingdom Metazoa; phylum Chordata; class Mammalia; order Monotremata; family Ornithorhynchidae; genus Ornithorhynchus; species Ornithorhynchus anatinus. Next base: position 35,186,867 of record NC_041741.1, read on the forward strand.
CCTCCAGGTCTCCTGTGTGCGTTCAGGCAGGGGGCAAAGGGAACTGGAGAGGGACAAGGAGAGGAGAGAGATGGGGAGAGGGGAGGAGTGTGAATAGTGTTTCTTCATTTAATAGGTAAAGAGATAGAGGGGTAGGGACAGAAAGGGGTAGGGAGATTTGCATGCTTAGTTTGCTATAGACATTCTTTAAGCTTCCTCAGTGCCCTTCAAATGCCTCTGACACTTCTCTCCAAATCTAGGGGCTTCTTTGAGCTTGGCTCAAGCTGCTTACTGCCTCCACTGTTTCACATTCAAAGCATTAGTCTCCAGCAGCAGCTGCTCATTCCTGGGAAGGGAATGAAAGCCTTTGGAAAAAATCTAGGCGGCTCTACAGGGCACTCTGTTAAAGCAACCCCACACTCTTCTACAAAACCAGTGCACGTGAAATTAAAATTACCTGGTGCCAAGAAAATTCAAACAAGAGCTGCTGCCTTCTTACTATTGAGATCACTGACCATGCTTCAGAGATGCCTATTTCCAACATTCCTTCTCCCTTCACTGAACTGAGTAAAAGAGCCCATCCACCGGACATGTTTCTAGACAAACTACCATCTCAGGAAATGGCTCAAGTACTTGCCAAAAGATGCCCTCCAGAAAAGGTGTGCCTCAGGAAAAGAAAGGGGGTTAGATCCCAACATTTCCCCAACTGTGGAGCTACAGAGTGCGGATGCTGATCGCCACACTGAAATCCCTGCCCAAGTGACCTAGGCCTTGGGGATCAGCACTTAGGTGCTCATCTGAGAGATTCACACTCTGCTGTCTGAAGTGGTTCAAAGTGCTTACCCACAGTTGTAATTTTAAAAGCTGACTTTAATGGGTTAGTTTAACATAGGTAAATACGGGTATTTTCAGCCAGGCCCTTTGCTGTGGGTGAAGTGGGCTGGGCCATCTAGGTTTGGCATTTGGGTGACACAATCAATCACATTTAATGGGGGCTTACTCTATGCAGAGCACTGTACTAAGTGCTTGGGAGAGTACAATATAACAAGATGACAGTTGGTAGACCCGTTTCCTGCCCAGGAGTTTACAGCCTAGGAGGGAGAGACAGATGTTAATCTAATTACAGACATGTTCATAAGTGCTGTGGGGCTGAGGGTGGGGTGAATAAAAGGTGCAAATCTAAGTGCAAGGGTGACGCAGAAGGGAGTGGGAGAAGACGAAATGAGGGTTTAGTTAAGGAAGGCCTCTGAGGAGAGGTGTGATTAATGAGACTTTGAAGATGTAAAGAGTGATCTGTCAGATATGAAAAGGAAGGGCATTACAGGCCAGAAGCAGGACATGAGCAAGGGGTCAGTGGCAAGATAGATGAGATCAAAGTACAAGAGTAGGTTGGCATTTGAGGAGCCAAGTGTGTGGGTTGGGATGTAGTAGGAAATCGGAGAGGTAAGGTAGGAGGGGGCAAGGTATCTGAGTTCTTTAAAGCCAGTGGTAAGGAGTTTCTGTTGGAAGCGGAGGTGGATGGACAACCACTGGTGGTTCTCGAGGAGTGAGGATACATGGTCTGAATGGTTTTGTAGAAAATGGATCCAGGTAGCAGAGTGACATATGAGGGCCCTCTTTAACCCTATGGGGTTTCAGGGAACTACAGGGCTGCCTCAGGAGACCCGTTCCAGGTTACAGGCATTACAAAGGCTGGGGGACAAACTGGGCTAGGTAGGGGCTGCTTCAGGAAGGAGTTAGCTCAGTCCCCAAACACCCTAGATGGAACCAGAGAATTCAGAAATGGACTAAGAAGAGTTCTCCTCCATCTACATCTTGGAAGGCCTATGACTAACACCCTCCTGACCTTGAGAACAAAAATTGTACCCAACATCATAAATTCTTTTTGTAGCCTGGCCCTGGGAGAAGTGTTGATTTCAAACTGCACCTTACCAGACACTGTCCAAGATCACTTAAAAAAAAAAAAGTACTTATTAAGTGCCAGGCACTGTACTAAGCACTTTTCAGCAGCATACAATCACTTTTCCTACTTTCATTTTTTCAGTGCATTGTTAGAATAGGTCATCAAAATCCTTCCTTTAAGCTCAACATATAGCAAGACAATCAAGGCAGAAAGCAATAGTTAATGAAGGAAAACAACACTAGTGACACAGTTCCACAATCTGGGGAATCACTTCTGTTTACCTCCTGGAAATCTCTAAATATTCAGCATTTTTGGTGATCCTGTAGGTTTGGTACCTACTACATATGTATATACTCTCCCATATATCCACAAAGCAGGCAGTTTTCTCTCTCTCCTCTCTCTCACTCTCAGTCTGTGTTTCTGTTTTTGTCTCTCATGACAACTTTTATTATCTTCTCCGATTTTTGGAACAACTCTCCTTTTCCCAATTTCCCTCATGGATCTTGGGATATCAGTATGTATTTGCACAAATTGATTTGGCTGAGGTTGTTGTTGTGTTGGAGTCTGGTGAAGATAATAATTATGGAATGCACTAAGCGCTTTCTAGATGCCAAGCTCTGTGTTAAGTTCTGGGGTGACATACAAGATAGTCAGATCAAACAGTCCCAGGCCCGTGGGAGACTCACAGTCTAAGAGGGAGAAGAGGAAATTTGTTCCTAATTAACAAATGAGAAACTGAGTCACAGAGAAGTTAAGTGACTTGTCCAGGGTCGCACAGAAAGCAGGTAGCTGAGCTGATACTAGAACCCAGACTTCTTGATTCCCAGGTTCCAGGCTCTTTTCATTGAGCCACACTGCCTCAGAGTGACAGGGGTAGAAGCTGTCTGTAAGGAGACAGTAGAGAGACCCTGCCATTGTCAGTATATATCTTCCAGAGGGCTTCCATCTAAAGGTCTTTCTCCTCCTCACTTTCTCCTGTGTCATAGTTGGGGCCGAAGTCCTAACCACTGATCTCGGCTGGGGTAGGGAGTGTCAAGCTTTGGAATTTGGAGAGTATAAATACAGCAATAAGTAGATAATATTTCCATTCGCTAGGGGTAAACCAAGATTTGTAGAGGTTAGATCATTAGCCCAGTTAGCACAGACTGTTAACGATGGAGCTCTGTGGCTCCCGACTTCCAGTTTAGCATTCTATCTGCTTAGAAATATCTTTTGTGAAATCTGGTTACCACCTCATATTGCACTTAGTGTTCTTTTGACCTAATCATCTGTAAGCTCCTTGTGGGTAGGGATTGTGTCTATCAACTCTACCGTATCGTACTCTCCCAACCACTTAGTACAGTGCTCTGTTGGATGCATCATGGCCCAGAGAAAACAAAACAAGCCTGGGAGTCAGAGGACCTAGGTTTTAATCCTGGCTCCACCACATAACTTCTGTGTGACTTGGGGCAAGTCACTTAACTTTTCTGTGCCTTAGTTTCCTCATCTGTAAAATGGGGATTTAATATCCGTTCTCCCTTCCACTTAGACCGTGGGTCTCATGTCAGGCAGGGACTGTGTCCAACCAACCTGATTAACTTGCATGTACGCCATTGCTCAGAACAGTGTGACACATAGTGAGTACTTAATATAATAATAATAATAATAATAATAATAATAATAATAATAATAATAACACAATCCTGCCTGAAAGACATGGTAACCTGATTGCCATACATTTCTCCTCACAGGTACACTAAGCCCCGTTTGCAGTGATAGGGCTCATGTAATTAAGGGCAATCTTGTGATCCAGGCCTAGTGGAGGACAATAAATAACTGTGAATACAACAGACCCTTTTCAAAGGAGGCCTCTGTGAGGAAACAGTGCAGGCTCAGAGGATGTCTTACCAGCCAGGAAATAGGCAAAAATTTATAATTACAGTTCATAACCCCCAGTCCTGCCACTTGATTGGCCCAACTGTTCTCTTGGTTGGTCTAATAATAATTCTGGTATTTGTTAAGTGCTTACTATGTGCCAGGCACTGTACTAAGCGCTGGGGTGAATATAAGCAAATCAGGTCAGACACAGTCCCTGTCCCACATGGGGCTCACATTCTCAATCCCCATTTTACAGATGAGGCAACTGAGGCCCAGAGAAGAGAAGTGATTAGCCCAAGGTTACACAGCAAACAAGTGGCAGAGCCGGGATTAGAACTCCCAACCTTCTGACTCCCAGATCCAGGCTTTATCCACTACGCCATGCTGCTTCTCTAGACCTGGAAGCACACTGTTTCCAGTGTGCTGGAACGGAATGGAACGGAACGGAAAGAGGAACATTAACCTTCTGGCTCCGGTCAGGCCAGAGTCCCTAGGAAGTCGGGATTGGAGGCTTCTTCCCTCCTATCAGGTTTAGATCTTTCTCCTTGATTATCCCTCCAAAAGAGCCAATCCCCAGGTATAATCCATCTTCTTATGGTTTCCTTGACTGGAACAGGTCCCCCTCAGCCCATTCTTCCCACTCGGCCTGCCCCAGTTCAAGCCTACATCTGTGAAGTGATTACATGACAAGAAGCTCCAACACCCCAGCTGCAAATACAACTGAAAACTCCATCTACATATACTGTCACCTCCACCTTAGGATCGGAGGCCTAGGAGCCCCAGAGTTCCTTGTCAATGTCAAGATACAAGAGGTTGATTCCTTGGGAATGGACAGGGGCCTCTCTGTGCTTAAAGGAACTAAAAAGCAGGCCCCACGATGGCAAGGAATCCTAGGGAATCCAGCCTTTTACTGTGGGATCTGGGACTTCTTGATTTGACTTGGGGATGCTCTCACTGGCCCAGAAGATACATGTCCCTCATGTATCTCTGGATAGTCCAGGAAAAGAGAGTGGGGGCAGTAATAATAATAATAATTCTGGTATTTAAGAGCTTACTTTGTACCAGGCACTGTTCTAAGCGGTGGGGCAAATGCAAGCAAAAGGGGTTGGTTGGACACAGTTCCTTGTCCCACATGGGGCTTATAGTCTCAATCCCCATTTTACAGGTGAGGTAACTGAGGCAGAGAGAAGTGAAGTGATTGACCCAAGGTCATGTTGCAGACAAATTGGGGAGCTGGGATTAGAACCCCATGATCTTCTGAGTCCCAGGCCTGTGCTCTAACCACTACACCATCTGCTTCTGAGTAGTTCACAGAAATCCCTCTCCCAAAATAGAAAGGCTCAGCTACATGAACGGGAGTTGACAAATGGTTGAGATCAGGGGTGCTAAGCTAAGCCCCACTTGCCTCACTTACTTTAAGGTGGACTCAAAATTTCTAAAGAAATTATAATCGTAATGGCATTTGTTAAGCACTTACTGTGTACTAAGCACTGTATTAAGTGCTGGGGTAAATACAGGACAATCAGGTTGGATATAGTCCCTGTCCACATTGGGTTCAAAGTCTAAGTAGGAAGGAGTAGGATTTAATCACTTTACAGATGAGGCATAGAGAAATTAGTGACTTGCCTAAGGTCACACAGCAGACAATATTAGAACCCAGATCCTCTGACTCCCAGGGTCTTGTGCTTTCCACTAGCGTGCTGCTTCTAGGTTGACCTGGGCTCTAAAAGAGGTCAGGAATAACCAAAAATCCAGGGTGTATCAGGTTCATTTAAACCAGGATGTGAGGCATCCCACATACTGGAGGTTAAAGAGTATTCAGTCCGCCAGTCACAGTACAAGCCGGGATACTCCAAAATACTTCTACTCTACTTCTATTCTACTTCTACCCTACTTCTACACTGTATAAGCCACTGAATGCCCAGTGCTAATATTCTGATATCCAAACAGAGAATGCTTCACGATGCACTAAGTCAAAGGAGGCTGGTACACTCTTCCTGAAAAAACACCATGGGAAAATCTGAATGGATCCCTGCTCATGTACTTACTCTTAGTTACTACTGAATGAGAGGAACCCAGAAGGGAAGTATGTCCAGGGCATATATGAACTCCATTTAAAGTTGGATGAAACTGGTTGAAGATTCATATCTTCCATGAAGCCTTTCCCTGTTATTCCTCCCTTTCTAATCATGAAGAGGATGGATGGGAAAGAAAGGTGGGCAAGAGAGAAATATTGCCAAAAACATTGAAAGAAAAGTCAATCACACAATTTTGGGTAAGGTCTTGGGTAAATCAATGTAAATTCACGGATCAAGGGACTCTAGCTTTCTCTTGATTCATGGATTTATGTAATTAGTGCTCAAAGAACAAATTATAAGTCTTCAAAAAACAGTGACAATTATTCTGAGCTATGAAGTGATCACATTTTCACAGCAAAATACTAGACATATATCCTGAGATGGCCACAGTGGAATCCAGGGTACAGGATCAAATGGCTAAAGTATTCTTATGTGGATTCTCTTCTTCAAGCACACCAATCACTTCTAGGAACTAAATGACTCACTAAGGAAGGCACATCAACTCTTCTGTGTCACTGGGACACCACTTAACATGTTGAAGCAGGAATACACTAAACAGAGCTTCCAAATCAGGTTGCTGCTAGCGCTCAAATCTTTCAGGTTACAGTTATCTTAGAGTTTTCCTTGCCTGTGCAGGTCCATTTCGCATGAGGGTCACCCTCATCACATGCATGCACAGTGAAATCCAAGACTATGGTTGCCAAACAGCAACTCAATCATGGGTTCGGGGAGTGGCCATCTTGGATATTTACAAGCACCTACCCTTTATGCCTGTTGGTATTCAAAATGGTGAGGCCCAGTCTGGGCATCCCCCAGAAGATAAAGCTTGAAAAAGACTCTGATAATTGGTTCCTTAGAGTCCTGAAATAGCCACTGTGCCTCTCTGAGTGCCTAACATACTACTAGAAATCTCTTAGGGACTGGAGAATTGGACACATGATGTGTTTTCAAGAACTACTTCGAAAGCAATCAGACTGTTTGGATAAGCTCGTTCACAACAAACGTGTTCTTCCTTTAAAGGGTGGACCCTGAGCCAAACTTGAAAGTAAACACTCACCACATACTTTCATCCTGTCGGTTGTTATGAGTATTTTGGTTCTAACAATGCAAAAACTGTGAAGGATGGGGGTTTACATTTTAACTCCAAGCCTGTTCAAAGATCACTTATTGGCCTCTGGAGAAGCACACGGAATGCCTGTTACCGTTTAACATGTTGCCAGTGGGTGAGATGTAGATTTTCAGATAGTTTTGGGATGCTTTGGGTGCTCTCATGTGTGGCAGGGTGTACTTCTCTCTAAATGTGGAAGTGGAGAGTCTACATCCATATTAGGAGCTGAACAGGTATTCCAGGTTTCCCTCACACCAGCTCATAGAAGAAAAATGCCATCTTGTATCTTAGAGACTGAAATTCCTTAGTCAGTGAATCACACTCTTGATTCACTAACTTTGATATGAATGTTCCAGCTCTCTTATTAGTGGAATGGGATGATATGCTCGCACCATTCGTCCTTCTAATTTCAAATAAGGGTTACCGCTGTATATCCACTAAGTTTTTCCAGGTGAATTTAAATGGCAAGAGAATTCAAATGGCAATTCTTGATCATCGTGGTCTCACCACTTTATTCTCTATTCATCACCCATTCTTCCTGTTTCTGCACTTAATCTCCTCATCCTCAAAGCACATTGCCAGCATCGTTAACTTCCCTTATCCCCTCAACAACATGGTTCTTCCAGATTGCTCCGAACACCTGACCTTCCTCACTATTCTTCTGTAAGACTATCTTACTCCTCTTCCTCAATTGTCTTTTCCTTAGTCCAGAAAAACAAATCACTACAAAGCTCATTAAAGACCAGTGGGAAATATTCAGAGTTATGAACTCAAAAACTTCTTTACTATTTGGTCATTATCTCTCTGTGGGGTATTTCTCATCATCTGTTCCAATCAATCAATTAATGGTATTTATTGAGCATTTACTGGGGGCAGAGCACTGTATTAAACAATTGGGAGAATACAACACAAGAGATTAAGCTCACTGTGGACAGGAAATGTATCTACCAACTCTGTTATACTGTACATTTTTTTTTCATTTTTGCAAGTGCTACTGCTCTGCTAATATTCTGCTATGAAAATAGAAGAAACTCCACTGCGATTCAAAGGTCTCACTAGCTTGTTTTGTTATTTCAGCAAACTGTAAGATGGAAAGATGGCTTATGAAGGCAAGTTGCTGTGTCTGAGTAGGCTGAACGTTTTTGGTTCTTCTGAATCAGTAGTGGAGAAGCAGCATTGTCTAATCATTAGATCATGGGACTGGGAGTCAGAAGGACAGAGGATCTACTCCCTACTCTGCCACTTGTCTGGTTTGTGACCTTGGGCAAGTCACTTAACTTCTCTGTCCTTCAGTTACCCCATCTATAAAATGGGGATTAAGACTGTAAGCCCCACGTGGGACACAGGCTGTGTCCAATCTGACTAGTTTATATCTATCCCAATGCAGAGAACAGTGTCTGACACATAGTAAGTGCTTAGCAAATACCATTTTTAAAAAAAGACAATATTCACCTGGGATGAAACCATACTAATAGCCATCTCCTCTATGAAAGCACATTCTGGGTGGGAGAATTCCTTGGGGAAGATGCAGCATACTGGTAAATCAATTACCACTATATCATTAACAGTAGTAATAATTACATTAGTAATGATGAGCTAATCAAAATAATAAAGTAGTAGTAATAGAGTTGAGAATGCTAAAGTTTTGGCTCAGTTCCAAAAAGCTAACAGCTTTAGAGTTTAGCTTCAGCTGTAGAAATGTGTATGTGTGTATGCGCTATAATGAAAAGGGTTGGGGATAAGGGGAGTGTGGAGCATTATTGTTGACTGCCAGACCAAGGCATCTGAGGTGGGCCAAGTGAGCCTGAGTCTAGTTCTGCAATTTGTCAACCATTCCTTCACAAACCTCTCCATGCCCATTCCCAAGGCAGTGTGAATCTTCCTAACTAGAGAGAGCAGCAATTCAAAAGGATCTCTGGGTAAGAGATGGGAGAACCTTCTTGGCTTGAAGGGTGAAGACAAGTAAATTTTGAGTGTTGAGTAGAGTCATCAAAGATTGAACAAGCACTAGGCAATGTGACCTAGTGGAAAGAATGCAGGACCAGGATTTGGTAGCTCTTGACACTAGGCCTAAGGTTCCAGGAAGGATTAGCACCATTTTCAACTACAACCTCTTTATCAGATAAGGTCGGGACAAGTAAATTTGGAAATTTGGGGAAAAAAATATGCCAAAGTGCTATTCAGGTGCAAATAGTATTAACATCTCTATCTCAAAACGATCTTCTGAGTATAAATATCGTTTCCGTGAAAGAGTAATACTGCTAAGAAAATAAATAGGCTCTATAAATTCAGGTATTAATTATTATTATCTCTAGAGGACCTGGCATGAGCCCTGTAACCAATACCTTCAGCTAACCATCTCACTTTGTAGTTCTAGCAGCAATGGCATTCACTGAGCACTCACTGGGGGCAATATACTAAATCCTTGGGAAGTACCAAACAAGTGGAGAAGACACTGCCTGTCTATAGAAAATCTCCTATTCCTAAATATTCCTGGTGCCTGAAATTCCCAACAGCTCTAGGTAAATTATTGGTACAATTATTTCCTTAGATGGGCTGACTGAAAATCTTCAGCTGCATTCCGAACCCAGTTACCTTTTGTCTTTTCCTTTATGGCCACTCTGAATCAATAGTTATTATTCTTTGCCCCCTCTATTTCTTTTTTTCAAACGCATAGACTACTTGGATAACCTCTCGCAGCATCTTTTCCATAGATAAACTGGTCTTCCCTCTTAAGTGAAGGCTCTAAATCAGAGTAAGACAGGAGGAGAGGTGGGAATACCCCAGTGCGACAAATTATGCAATTAATAAATTAATCCCCCAAATCATGTCTGCACCATCAGAGGTTACCATTGGATGGTACAAAAGAGGGACACCAATTAGCAGTGATTTTTAGCTTCGGTGGAAAATGACGAAGTTATAGATGCTGTCAAGTATAGCGCTCTGCACAGAGTAAGCATCAATAAATACGATTGAATGAATGAATGAGTTGGGCTTTAGGTTGTTAAAATGTTGTTGCATTTGGATGTTACGTTGGGTGGTTGAGACTTAAAAATCATACATTGCTGTTAAAATTAATATTACCAAATGAAGTAATGATCTGAGCATCAGAGAAAACTGGTTAGCTGCAGGATAGAATCAGATCAAAGATCAGGAATAAAAAGTCTGAATCAACCTTCCCAATGAAATTGAACATATATGAAGCTGTCTCTGTTGCTCAGTTACAGCTGAAAACCAGGTTGCTCCGGTAAAGAAATGAGGGAGAAATGATCTGCTAGCTAGTCTCATAGGCTACTTAAAACTAGTCTTACTGCAGATGCATGTGGTTATAGAAAAGATGTTTTTAACTTGTTTACGTGGGTGTGGCGCACAGCATTGGAGTCCGTGACACATGGGGAAAGATGGTGAAATAGTATGAGATCAAGTGCTGTAGAGAGTGATCTCAGATTTACAACCTGGGTGGGCCTGGTAACACATACGAGCTCTCAGACGAATAATTCCATCATTCCAGGAAGAACTCACGGGGACAAGAAGACCAAGTGAAATCAAGCAGGGCCTACCATTTGGGCAAGGAGAAAATTGCAAATGGCTGATGGGAAATGCAGTGTGAGGGAGTGCAGAGTGTGAGCATGGAGATTAACAGTCCTACAATCAAGAGGAAAGAGCCAGTCGTTGCAGAGACAGTGTTTATGCACTTTTCAGAAAGCCCTAATTCAGGTTGATTACAGCATCACAAAATGAACACTTTTGATATTTAGATGAATATTCACTAATTTGATGACTGATGTGCTGTCAGGAATAAAATACAGGGCTGACACAAGGTTGAGGAAATCATTTGAGTCTCATCAGCAGGTGCTTCTTTGTATTAAAACTGGATAATTGGAGGTGAAGCCCTGTTCCATTTCTCTTCAAAAAGACTCTTTCAGCCTAAAGGTTCCTTTCTCTCTCCTTGGAATCAACTTAAGGTCTCCCTTTTCCTTCAGTCCTATTTTTAGGCAAAGAAAATTTATTGACCAAATGGGTCTTTTTTCCTTCTCATTCAGAGACACTTGATAGGGGGAGCTGTCCGTGTCCAAAGATTCTGCTGCTACTGTCAGTCAAATAATAACGGGATTTATTGAGCACTTACTATGTGCAGAGTACTGTAACTAAGCAGTAGCGTGACATCATTGCTCTGCATAGTTGCTGCCTACCAAAAGTTGTTACTGCCAGGGAGGGTGGGGAAGGGAAGGTTAAAGAGGGGGATAGGGTAAAGAGGAGAGAAAGGTAGGAAAGAGAAGAAGGACAAGGGAGTGGAGAGAAGAGAAAAGGAGGAAGGGCAAGAGAGTGGAGGAAAAGGAAGGGAGCATTAGAGTTAGTTTCCTTTCATTTCCTATTTTTTTTCCCCAAAGTTTGTTGGTAGGAAGAAGAGAAAGGCTTGACCATTCACATTGACCTTCAGTTTTTTCCAGAGAAACACATAAATGCCATTGCCTCTCACTTAGAAAATATTTCTTCTTTTCACTTTAGTAATTAGGCTAACTGTATTTTGAGGCTGTAGGCTGATATTAGGAAAGAAATGGAACTCTTGACTTTCAATGGATCCCTTGCATTATTCTGATACTGTCCTTATGGCCCCAACTAGAAATATTTCTGCATTGATCTTAATGGTCCCTTTAGAGATCTCAAGAGACAATTGGATCTCTATTATCCAATAATAACTCAGAATGTTGAGCGAATAGCAGCTTGACCTTCCATCTCCTTAGGAATCTCAGGATGCTGATACTTTTGGCATATGACTGAGTCTCAAGCCTTCCCAGCTATCTGGGCTCAGATCTGCAGTTCTATTCTGATTCTTATTTTCCAGCTCTAGAATTGGGAAAAGTTATCTTTAATGGTCCCAGACTCGGTTTCCTTTCCCATCAATCTGGGCATACATTTAATCTGTTTTACTGATCTTGAAGTTGATACCCTCATCACAAACTAGGAAAATAAACCATTCCAAAATATGATGCATCCTCAAAACATTTTTAAGCTTGTTTTTCTGGCATTGCTCAACATCAGAAGTTTGCAAACAGAAATAGAGCAAAGAGGTTAAATGAAAATACATGTATATATTTTTAATCTTCGTGCTTAACTAGTGTTTACAAACTATTGCAATCTAACAACGGTCCTAAACTAAGAAATATGCTAGTGACTCACCACATTTTAATGCTACTTGAATTCTAGACTTCCTGAATGATTAGCTGATACCACAATGCAAAGAAAAATGACTAAACTTTTTTATATTTCCTTTCAAAGCAAAATATGGGCTTGGATATTACTCAAACTTCCTATAAATAACAAAAACCAGAGAACTGGAGTCCACTTACTCTTCCTTATAACCATGATTTCTGGCGCCAATAATCTTGTATGCATAAAAAATGGCCATACTGGAATGAAAGCATTTTTATAGGATTTACCATAATTGGAAGTCGAGTCACGGCAGCATTATGGCACTGATATTGCTATTACTACGGGTCCAACACTGGATATGGAATGTGCCCTGTTCACCTGCTAATAAGAAATATTTACTCTCCCATGAATTTAGTACAGTGCTCTGCATACGGTAAACACTCAAGAAACACCATTGAATGAACTGAATGAATGAGGAATATTTAGAAGTTTAGTGGGGGCAGCCTAAAAGGATTAAAGCAAGAAATCCCAGAGATTGTTAGGGAAAGGTTGATTTACATAGAAGCAAGGGTGATCACCATTTTCATTTAGAAATATGGACAATTCTGTGGTTTCCAGGAATTTTTTCACTTGGGTGGCACCTCCTCCTCCAGTTAGCAGGAGAAAGGTGCTTGCCATGACTCCTTAAAGACCTCTTCTTCTTCACTTGTATATAACCGTGTTGTGTGTGCAAAGCACTATACTAGGAGCTTGGGATAGTACAATAAAGCTTTAGACGCATGCTCTGCCCACAATGAGCTTACAGTCAAGACCCTCTCGGAGGATGTCATGGCACAGAGTCCATGCCCCCTGCCCATCAAGTAGTGTCTATTTAAGAGGGCATTTCAAAGAGTGGTCACTATGAACAGTTCTGGGAAGAAGACTCTTTAACAGATGCTGCAGAAGGCCACTCAGAGTTTACACTGACAGTGGAGATTTTCAAGGGCTGCTGCCTAATTCATCACTGTTCCTCAAAATGTTGAGTGTCTGATAGGTGACTCTAGGACTATAGGACCCCTTGAAGACTCCAGTTTCAACTATGATGGTACTCATGCCTGCAAGCCACGGAAGATGCAGCCAGTTTTTCATTAATTAAGCCTCTCCTGCTTTATTTCTCAGTGAATTTACTGCTCCCATTGGGCATACTTGATTAAAAATAGAATTAAAAGGTTTTTTAACCACTCCCTAACTTATCAACATTTGTCTTCTAGGTTCGTCTTCTAGGTTCTTCTTTTCAGAGTACAGGTTCAATGAGGCATTTTATTTTCCACTCCATAGTAGTTTTAAAACCACATCAATTTTTTTTTTCATGTGCAGCTGTTGTTTTAATCCACAAACCATAGCTGTAGGCATTTTTCTCTCTACTGCACAATTCAGAGGAGAAAGAATGAAGGGGAACTAGCTAATCTGCACATTGGATATTAAAAAAAAAGAAGACGGGGACAGACAAAAAGTCTGTCGGAGACTGGTAATGCTCATTGGTAAATAGAATATTTGAGTATAAAAATTTAGATCTTTAACTCTCTCTTTAGTAAAGGCTTTAGACTCATTTCATCTCCTTTGATATTGAATTTACCATCCTGAAATTCAAGTTTCGAAACAGAAAGTTTGGAAACAGTGGCAATATATATGTATATTTATATATATATGTATAGGTATACTCTATACATGTATATATAAAACAGTCACTAGCAACTGTGCAATTGTGCCCCAATTATATGCCTCTTATTCTCAATTTAACTCCATGTTTGAATTGAAAAGCTGGCAACCTCTGGTCTCCTGCACTTGTCTCTGAGAGCTGGCCTTCCCCGAGTGGTTTAGTTCTGTTTAGTGCCGTGGAACTGATTCCATCCTCTGGACTGTAAGTCCTTGTGGGCAGGGAACATGTCTACCAACTCTTCTCTGTTGTATTGTCCTCTCTCAAGTCCTTAGTATAGTGCTCTGCACACAATAAGTGCTCAATAAGTACTATTAATCAATATCTTTACAATTCACTTGCTAGAAATGCTGTTCTTCCTGGATAATGCACATTCCCGTCTTCACATAGCACCCTAATGTTCCATGACACAGTGGTTACTTTAAGTCTTTGCAATGCAAGGGCAAAGTTCACCATTTGAAGTTAGGTGAAGCAGGAAGATTTTATGGATTCCTTTTCTTGGTTCCCATTCTCATTTGGAATGAACCAAACGTTCCTAAAGAGAGCTGCTTGGATGGTCAGGTTTCTGCTGCACGATGGTGCTTGCTTTTCCAGCAATCGGAAAAATCAATATCCTGGGCCTTCTACTTGCAGAGGTCTTTCTTGTACAGTAGGTGAGGGCTATGCTGCTGCCCTTAGAAAAGGAGATTGAATTGTTTTTGCAGTAGTGGTGTTCGGTTGTAATGAACCTACCACACTCTCTTGTCTAGTCTGTCCATCAACAATACACACTGTTAATAATGTTGGTATTTAAACGCTTACTATGTGCAGAGCACTGTTCTAAGCACTGGGGCAGACACAGGGAATCAGGTTGCCCCACGTGGGGCTCACAGTATTAATCGACATTTTACATATGAGGTAAATGAGGCACAGAGAAGTTAAGTGACTTGCCCACAGTCACACAGCTGACAAATGGTGGAGTCGGGATTCGAACCCATGACTTGACTCCAAAGCCCGTGCTCTTTCCACTGAGCCACGCTACTTCTTGTTAAACAGTGGGTTGAGATAAAGGTGGTGCCTGTGGCCATGGAACATAATAATAATGGTATTTTTTAAGCATTTACTATGTACCAAGCACTGTTCTAAGTACTGGGGTGGATACATACAAGTTAAACAGATTGGACACAGTCCCTGTCCAACATGGGGCTCACACTCTTAATCCCCATTTTACAGATGAGGGAACTGAGGCCCAGAGAAGTGATTTCCCATGGTCACACAGCAGATATGAGGCGGATCCAGGATGAGAACCCAGGTCCTTCTGACCCCCAGGTCCACGACCTATACATAAGTCACACTGCTTCTTTACCGAACATAAGCCCCCTTTAGCAGTAGATGCCACTGCTCCCTCATCTAGATTTTTCTACACTGTTGAGAGAGACATTCATTCATTCATTCTTTCAAAAATATTTATTGGGCACTTACTATGTACAAAACTACATCCAACTGAAGAGATAATACGCACCTTTGGACCACACTTGGTCTGCGGCTTTGGGACACAATATCCCTGAGGAACCTTTACAGTAGCAGACACTGCAAGGCTCTCATCTGTGTTTTACTCTGCCAAGAGTTTAGTACAGTGTTCTGCACACAGTAAGCACTAAAGAAATACACATGATTGAATGAGCTGGGTGATTAATTGTTTCTGAGTGAGGCATTCATTCCAGAGGACAGATCGTCAGGATCTTCATGGAAAACCAGGCTTAGACTCTGGTCGTTGAACACATCTCTGAATGCCCTCCTTAGCAGCAGTTGCTGCCTTACTCCATCCCGCTTACATACCACTGTTGAGTGAGCCATTCACAAATTCACTGATGGCCAGATAGTTGGAGATCTTTTAAGAGGTACATCTTGGAAGCGACAATATGGGAATTCCAAAAAAGAAGATCTATTGAACTACCCTCTTCTCAAAGAGTAGCCCGGGCAGATGTGGCTTATATTCTTACCAACTCACTGAGCCAGTTTCTCTTTAAGAATTTGAGTCTAAAAAATGCCAGTGATACATATATAAAAGGGAATAATTACATTTGGAAAAAAATGAACATGTCAAGAATGACTGGGTATAATAAACACTATTTAATATGCCATGTGGCCTTGCCATGGTAAAGCATTTTAACCCATTTCCACAAATTACTGTGCACATCTTGTGTTATTTAAGCCTTTAAGCATGGATCTGGAAATATAATATATTGATTTTGGAATGCATTGTGTGTCATGACTTCTAGCAAAGAGAAGATGGCTTTTTAATCATTGGCTCAGTTTCTTAAATTGAAGTTAGATGTTTTTTAGTGTTCAGTCCAATGGATGATCAAAGGAAAGCTGGAAAATAGAAATGTTTCATAATTTGGGGGGACAAATTGTTTACTTTTTTTGTAGTTAAAAAGTTCTTTTTTCCATTATAAATTTAAATGCTCATATTGATCTTTTATTTTCTAAAATAAAAGCATCTTAATGGAATAATTCAAAGGATATGTTAGTGACTGTGCAGCGCGACACTCAGGCTCTTAGCTGTATGAAGTAGCTCCAGTTGCTTGATCCTGCCTGCAGAAAAGACTTCCGTAGACGAAGGGCTGGGGAGGATTTTGAGTGACTCTAATGGATGCACTGATGCATTCCAAAGAATGCATTGTCTACCACATCATCCTCAGAGGAGAAAACAGTCACAAAGTAGAACATCGCTGAGAAAAATTGGAAAAACTCTTCTTCTTATGGGATAGGGAGTGATCGTAGATGAGAGAAAAGAGAATGGGAGACTAGCTTGGGGTGAAATTAATCACCAAGTGCCTGGAAATCATAAGGACCTGGGATTGAATTCCAGATCTGCCACTTGTCTATTGTGTTACCTCGGGCAGGTCACTTCACTTCTCTGTGCCTCAGTTACCTCATTTGTATAGTAAGGATCAAGACTGAGAGCCCTGTTTGGGACAGGGACTGTGTCCAACCTGATTCTGCTTGGTAACACCACCCCCAGTGCGGGAGAACAGTGCCTGGCACATAGTAAGTGCTAACAAATACCACGATCATTCATCATCATGCCATATTTTATTTAAATAATCACTAAAAGATATCATTTTTGTAATCCAATGTTAAAAGGGCAGGAAAATGTGTCTGTTATATTGTGCTTTCCCAAGGGCTTAGTACAGTGCATTGCACACTATAAAGCACTCAATAAATATGATTGATTAACTTGATTGATTAAAAGACTGTCAGAGAGGAAGGGACCCATTCCTAAGTGATTTCACTATTCACTGGAAAGATTGAAGGTCCTGAGATGCCCCTACCAGTGGAGAGCCAGACTCTCAGGGCCAAACTCTTTGCAGGCCACCTTTATTTTTATATTATTATTTCATCCACATCGTATCTCTTCATACCTTAACATGATTGGCTTTGGCCTGCAAACCTCCTTCCTCGGTGGGTGGTCCTTATGGGCACAACCACTCCAGGCCAAGTCAAAAGGTAAGCTGAGAGGGCCTCCTTTGGGACTGGCCAGAGATGAAGACATTCATTATATGGCTCCGAGCCCAATCCCAAATATGTCTGTCTCTGAGGATCAGGGTGCCATCCCTGGAGCAGACTATGCAGTGCTCCCAGGATCCCCCAAACCCACCTGCCCTGGGTATGTTCCTTCATTTTTCTTCTGTAATTTTTTCTTGTTTACATGCATCTAAACTTCAGATATTGCAAGAAAGCAGAAAGGCCTTATAAACTTGAAGCTATGCTTCCAGTTGTACTTATCTCATGAAGGAGGACTTTTGAGCCTCCGTGGATAGATGAAACAAAAGATCTAGAGAAAATAAATACCTGGGAAAGCAAGCCCAGTGATCAGCCGCTTCAGAATGACCTTACCTCAGCTCATCTTGCACTGGAAATGATCAAACTGTCACTTTCCTTGTGGATTGAACTGCTACTGAGAAGCAGGGTGGGTCTAGTGGGTAGAGAATGGGGTTGGGAGTCAGAAGGACCTGGGTTCTAATTCCAAATCTGCCACTTGTCTCCTGGGGTGACCTTAGACAAGTCACTTCACTTCTCTGGATCTCAGTTCCCTCATCTGTGATATGGGATTAAGAGTGTGAGCCCCTACATGGGACAGGGACTGTTCAATCTACCCCAGGGCTTAGTACCAGTCCTGGCACAGAGTAAGCACTTCATTACCTTGATTGCTATTGTTATTACTTAAAGTTTCTGAATAGCACAAGAATGTTAAAACTTGGGCGGTGACTGAAGCCAAGGCCTAACTTAACATCTGCTTCATTGATACCAGAGCAGAAAATACTTTATACAGAATTTTTTCTGTTCTGTACTTCAGAAAAAAGTGTTAGGCTCTTCTGGGCCACTTCCCAGGAGCTACAGGGTTTTCTCCAACTTTTACCTTATGGGATCTGACCCAAACCATTCTAGAATGGAAAGGACTAGGGTTCTGTCATCATAACTCACCCAAGGAAATATGTTGTCAAGGAGTGGATCTACACAGGGAAATGATCAATCCTGAATGTCATTAAACAGTTGACGTTGTGAGGTGTGGAGTAGTGTGAAATTCCTTCTAATTAAACACCTTGAGAGGAAAGATTCGTATTTTGCAAACCTGACCACAAATGCTGTACCTTGGATTGAGGCTGTCCCTTCTAAATACCTATTAATGTTCTTTTCAAGTGGTTCCCTGACGAGAGTCTGGCAAAAGTTCAGCTAAAGGAAACATTTTGACTGCTGGATAACAAATCCCTGAGGGTGTGCTGCTGAGCTGAAGGGAAGAAGGGATGATCACCTGAAGAAATACTTGTTTCAAATACTCATACGTACACTGACAAATACAAAAATGATTGCCTCTTTGCATATGTGTTAAACTTGCTAGAAGAAGGCACCCTCATTCACTGAGAAAATTTGTTCTTGAAGCTTTGCTAGGATTTGAGAGTCAAATATTTTCAAAGAACAAAGTAGTTTCCTCCTAAGGCAAAATGTTCACATTCAGGGATACGCCTGGATTTTTAGGTACAGTATAGACGACTCTAGGGGCACATTCCAACAAGCTAGCGGTGTATAAATTACCATACAGCTGCAGTGTCTCAGTGGTCCAAGATGAGATGGCCTTCTGGGGATGAGCAGTATGCTAAACTGAATCTCCGCATCCTCCGAATTCTTATTCCAACACCCCCAAGGCACCCAGGGGATCCCCTCTATAGAACAGAACCTCTCTGAAGTGACACTGATGAAGATGCCAAAAGTCACTGGTATAATAATAAAGATTATAATGATAATAATGAAAATTATAGCAACATGGCCTAGTGGAAAGGTTGACAAGCCTGGAGTCAGAGGACCTGGTTCTAATCCTCGCGCTGGCACTTGCCGTCTGTAAAATAAATGCACACTTAACAGATGAGGAAACTAAGCCACAGAGAAGTGAAATGATTTGCACAAGGTCACAAAGCAAGAAAGTAGCAGAACTGGGATTAGAACCAGGTCCTCTGATTTCCAAGCCCGTCATATTTCCACTAGGCCACATTGCAAGTGCTTAGTACAGTGCTCTGCACACAGTAAGCGCTCAATAAATGCAACTGAATGAATTGTTGGCTCCATGTGGTATCTCTTCCAAATACACATTCTACTTTCAAAAGAAATCCCATTTTGTACCTTTTGGAAATTCAGCAATAGACTGTTGGTAGTTGACAAAAGATTTTGAATCCTTTTTCTCTTTGAAGCTTCGTTTGGACAGAGGGATTGTTCAGAGAAGAAGATTCTGATTTTGCCCAGGTTGTATTTCTTCTGAGATGGGCCTCATACAGAAGCAAGCAGATTAAGCATTTATATAGCAGTGTATGATTTTAGCAAAAGCTTCTGAAATGTTCAGACAAATCCCTTTGCTCATGTGTGAGACAAAGTGACATCTAGTGTCAGTTTAGAGAAAATGAGAGCCATTAATTGGAGTAAAGATGATGAATTTCACATTCCTAGTGCACAGAGCATAGGTCTGAAAGTCAGAAGGACCTGGGTTCTAATTCCAACTCTGCCCCTGGTCTCTGGGTGATCTCAGACAAATCACTTAACTTCTCTGTGCCTCAGTTCCCTCATCTGCAAAATGGAGATTAAGAGTATGAGCTCCATGTGGAAAAGGGACTGGGTCTAACCTGATTAACCTGTATCTACCCCAGCAGTTAGAAAAGTGTCTTACACATAGTAAGTGCTTAACAAATACCATTATTATTATTATTACCACCAGGTAGAGTAACATCTAAAGTGGTTTGGGATATACATAATCAAATTCTGTTCAATAATTCCTTTGCCTGTGATAATGTACCTTAACAAGTATGGGCAGTTTGTGACTATATTGTCCTTATGTAGTTCAAAATAAGCAGGGTATGCTATATTTGTCCATAGTAGTAAATATGCTATTCATTGATGGAGAAAGTGTATTAAGATACAATTGTTATAGGAGCGCTTCAAAGTATTTAAATGAATATTCACATGCGTTATACATGATCTCTTGTCATGGTAAAATCAGAATGCTGCTAAACTCTTTAAATTAGCAGGACCCACAAACAAATTTCAATATGGAACAGTTTATAAGCAAACAGGATGTTCAAATATCCCTGATTTCAAAAAGGGACCATCAATCCCCAATCCACTTTCTCCTAAATTATCACAAGGGAAAAAGAGGAACTCTTCTGGGAAGCAAGAATAATCTTAATGCTTATTTCTTTATTCTATTAGCCCTTATACATTGCAGTTTTCAAAAATCTCTTGGTAAGAGGAGTATCTTGCCGGCCTTTTTTTATTAGAAAGATAGAAACTAAAAATTTCAGGATTTCAGTATCAAGAGGACCTCTCTACCACAAAATATAGATGCTGGGCTCAGCCTGCCAAGTTCAAAATCAATGGCACTCATTGACTGACCATTTGTATTAATGTCTGTTTCCTCCTCTAGACTCTAAACTTGGCTCAGGGGAAAGAACCTGGGCTTGGGAGTCAGAGGTCATGGGTTTGAATCCCGCCTCTGCCACTTGTCAGCTGTGTGACTGTGGGCAAGTCACTTAACTTATCTGTGCTTCAGTTCCTCATCTGTAAAATGGGGATTAACTGTGAGCCTCACGTGGGACAACCTGATGACCCTGTATCTACCCCAGCGCTTAGAACAGTGCTCTGCACATAGTAAGCGCTTAACAAATACCAACATTATTATTATTATTATTAAACTCATTCCGGGCAGGGAACATGCTTATCAACTCTGTTATACTGTACTCTCCCAAATGCTTTTTAAAGTTCTCTGCACAAAGTAAATGCTCAATAAATATTTTTGATTGATTAAATACTATTGGTTGACCACTGATTGTGAAGCACTTGGGAGAATAACACAGAGCAAGACACACATCATTCCCTACTCTCAAGGAGCGTCAGGTTATTCTTTGTTCATTCATTCATTCAATAGTATTTATTGAGCGCTTACTATGTGCAGAGCACTGTACTGAGCGCTTGGGATGAACAAGTCGGCAACAGATAGAGACAGTCCCTGCCATTTGACGGGCTTACAGTCTAATCGGGGAAGCCAGTGTGCTTTTTGTATGTGGTGGTTCCTACCTGTCCCTACAATAATAATAATAATTGTGGTACTTGTTAAGCACTTACTATGAACCAGGCACTGTTCTAAGTGCTGGAATACAGCTAATTGGGTTGGACTCAGTCCCTTTCTCACATAGGACTCTCAGTCTTAATCCCCATTTTACAGATGAGGGAACTGAGGCCCAGAGAAGTGAAGTGACTTGTACAGGGTCACAAAACAGACTAGTGGCGGGGCTGGGATTAAAACCTGGGTCCTTCTGATTCTCAGGTCCACGTTCTATACACTAGGCCATGCTGTGGGTGCAGTCAATAACTACTCTGGTCTCTCAGAGATGAAATGAACTTTCAACAACATTTAGGTGTTCTGCTGTCCATTGGCAGACTTTTTTTGCCCAGGGAACTGACGACCACCCAGCAGGATCCCACCCTAGGAATTGGAAGGGAGGAACCAATTTGAGGTAGGAGGAACCAAGATTTCTGGGGTGCTGTAACCCATATGCAACTCAACTATCAGCATAGCCTCTTTTCCACTAATTGAGCCAGGCACATAAACCCAAACCTGAAAGTATAAGCAAGAAAAGATGAGTTGGAGAAGCTATGTTAAGCCAAAGTGGGGTTTAGTAGGTTAAGAGACTTCCCAAAATAAACTACGGAGGGGACGGGGGTGCTGATTAGTTAGTGTCAAACTATTGTCTGAGAGAGACAAGTTCACTGAGCCTTAGTGTGCTCATTTCATCGTTTTCCACAACCAAGTCTATGAAACTTGTTAGGTGGTGCCTTTTTATGGTTGGTCTTTGGTGGGAGCTGTGGGTCTTCAAAACAGCCTAATGAAGGTCTTGTTGAAAGGTGGCAAGGGAATTAATGTCTGTCTTCCCCTCTAGACTGTAAATTTGTTGTGGGCAGGGAATGGTCTGCCAACTCTGTTGCACTGTATTCTCCCAAGTGTTTAGTACAGTCCTCTACACATGTCCTCTATTAATGGTACTTAAAATCACTGATGATGAACTACAGAGAAGGAAAGGAAAAACTACTTCATCCTATAGACACCATTCAGACAAGTACCTGTCTCCCTTAGTTGTTTTAAAATTGGAATGATTTTTTTCTAAATTCATAGTAATTTATTAATCCCCTTGGCCCAACCCAACTTCTTGAGATAGAACTACAGCATGCCATCGGAACAGAAAGGGTGGCAACAAAGACCAGAGCATGCTAAATACCTCCTGGGTCTCTCTCCCCTATGCCTGCATCTGCTAGGATTTGGTAAGAACTACTTTCTGTCCTCTTTACTGAAACTCCATTCTTGTTTGCCCTAAGCTCAAAATGAAGAGTAGGCTCCTATGCTTTCAAATGAGTATTTGGTATAACTGAGTAAAGGCAGAGTGTATATCCTGTATATAATTGCAGAAACAGCATAGCTTAGTGGATAGAGCGCAGGCCTGGGAATCAGAAGGACCTGGGTTCTAATCCCAGCTCTGCCACATGTCTGCTGTGTGACCTTGGGCAAGTCACTTAACTTCTACGGGCCTCAGTTCCCTCATCTGCAAAATGGAGATTAAGAGTGTGAGCTCAATGTGGGACAGGGACTGTGTCCAACCTGATTAACTTGTAACCATCTCAGTGCTTAGAACAGTGCTTGGTACATAGGAAACGCTGAACAAGTACCATAATTAAGAAGTAAAAGACTTCCTCCTACTTTATCCTGGGAAAGGTGGAATAGCGGTTTGGGGTCACAAGTATTTTCCCCTCAGAGACCTAAACACCTTACACCTTTTATGCATTACTGCAACTCCTCTGGGTTGAAGAAAGTGAAATCTTTGACTTGGCATTGTGAGACAAGAACAGGATGATTTCCCATTAGTTTCTTAGCCCAGTCTGCTCTCAGAAGCCTGGGGACTTAGAAAGACTCATTAGTTCACCCTAAATAGGATAAGTCTTAATTATATGAATAACCATAATAACAACAATAAAACAACAATAAAACTTAATAGCTTGACCTAGTGGTTGTTCACCGCCAGGGTTAAGTTTCTAAGAAGATTGACTGGACGATAAAGAATTTGTGTGGATTATACTTGGCAGAAATGAAGTTGGCTAGGAATTACAAGATAAAGAAATGAGGATTTATGGTATAAATTCTTTCCTCAATATACGTATTCATAACCATGCTGGCTTCAATGGGATTTGTAGAGGCAAACCAAACGGCAAGCTCTTGTCCTACTTACTTAGGTAAACAGTGGAATATAGTTCCATAAATCTTCTCAGATTTTAGCGGCAGTATAGGGGGGCAATAAACCACTCCCTGGCTGAAATCCAAGGCTTAGAAGGGCAGATTAAGATATTAACTAGGGAGTGAGTGGAGACCCACATTCTTGTCCTTATACAATTTTCTTTCTTGGAAACAGTGACTGAATTTCCTGTAAGACTAACAATCTACTGGTGAATTATGGATAAGAAGAGAATTTGATCTGACAGTTTACTATGATCTATCTTTCTTTAATATAGGACAATTAAGGTTTTAAAATCATCTTCTTGTTAATGTAGGCAGGATAAAGAGAGTCATTAAAAGGGGAAAAATGCAAACTGTGCATTTGTTGTGTGTACTCGAGACATACACAAGTTTCAAATTTATTTGCATAGTTGTGACCCCTCCATTGCAGAAAGCACTAGGAAATTTATTCTAACTGCATTAGGTAATACATAGGATAGCCCAGATTGTTATCGTTTGAAGGCATTTGTGCCAGAATAAAACTTATTTTTGGCATTAAACACTGGTGTCTAGACTAATTTTCCCTAAGTTTCACACAGCTTTGGTTCCTGGCCAATTCTCTATTTGGGTTAGTAAGACACTGGAAAAGGAGACCTTTAAGAGCAAGAGCCTGGTAGTAATAGTTTTAGTAGTGCTTTCTGTGTTCAAAGAACTGTACTAAGTGGTGAGAAAAAATACATCAAAAGGTTAATAGTGTAGTGCTTTTTATGCTATAGGAAGGGAAATAATTAATCTATTGAATTCCATCTTGGTTACAGATTGTTTCAACTTCAAGGTTTTTCAAAAAATCACTGAGCTCCAAAAGATCTCCAGATGAAGAGTCATTTGGTTTAGTCTCCTTTTCAGCAAAACTGCAACTCACTGGTGAATATTAGACAAGTTCACAGGCCTGGCAGAAGGCCAGCCCATCCCCAGCATCATTTGGAATATTTGGGTTTGGAAGAGGCTGGCTCTTCTCCAATAGTAGGAAAGCCCCAACCTCCTTGGGTGGAGCCAAGCTCTGCTGAGGGCAAAGAAAAGGTAAGTCAGACAGCTGGGCCTTTCTGTTGGCTGTGAGCCTTTTCCCCACACAGAATATCGTCGAGACCATGGGACTTGACTTCTACTAATCAAATCCTCAATTTGGCACTGACGGTCTTAAATCTCAGTGATTATAACTATTCCCTTGAAAACCTAAACTTTAGTATTTTCTGTTGTGGTCTTTTTCCCATTCGTACTATAAATTAAATCCCGATTTTGATCATTATCTTGTTTGGAAATCTGGCTCAGCCATAGTTGCTGAAGCCTAGGCAGATCCATCCACCAGGTGTTGATGGGAGTTTTGAATCCCGTATCTGCTCTGGATAGTGAACATAGGGTGGTTAATCATTTTATCCCAGTCTTCCTGAAGAATCGTTCCGCCCTCATCTTACCTCTCTTCAAAACCCTCCTCTGCATCTCTGCATCACGTAAAAACTCCTCACAGTCAGCTTCAGGGATCTCTCCCACCTGACCCCACCTTACCTATCTGCTCTCTTTACCCGCTATTCCCCAGATCGCTGTCTTTGTTCTTTCCAAGCCAACCTTGCAGCTGCACCACATTCTCAACGCTCTTTTCTCCATTCCCTTTCTCATACTATCCCACTCTTCTAACTCCCTCCCTTCCCACATCAGACGGATCACAGCTCTCCCAAATGTAAATCCCTCCTAAAATCGCACCTACTATAACCAACTTTCCCGGATTAAATTTCCCACCACCGGGTACCATAGCATCCTTTCAGCCACCTCTAGTACTAGTGAATTTAGACATGTCCTCCTTACCACTCCTGTACCCAGGTTTACTCAGCGTATTTATTTTGACCATTCTAGTTATACCTATTTTTAATGTTAGTCTTCTCCATTACAATATAAGTTCCTGTTGGGCAGGTACCCTGTCACTTCACTGTTCGGACTGAACCAAGTGGATGCTCAGTAAATGCTACCAGTACTAGTAAACAAAGCAAGTGATTCCAATTTTAATGTCCAGAGGAAAAAATCCTCAGTGGAATCTAATAGTGAACTTGATTCTCCCTTAATAGCTTTCAGGGCCCCGACAACATCCTCCCTAAACCTGGGGGTGGCTATCCCTCGTCCCTCTATGTCCTCCTATATTTTGCCCTGGAACTCAGTCCTTCCCTCCTAGCTCAATGGAAAACTGCAGAATGATACTGGCCACAGCTGCTTTTTCACAGTTGCCACGCACGTATCATGCACAAAGCAGAGTGGCTCAGTGGAAAGAGCACGGGCTTGGCAGACAGAGGTCCCGGGTTCTAATCCTGGCTCCGCCACTAGTCAGCTGTGTGAACTTGAGCAAGTCACTTAACTACTCTGTGCCTCAGTTACCTCATCTGTTAAATGGCGATTAAAACTGTGAGCCCCACGTGGGACAACCTGATCACCTTGTATCCCCCAGCACTTAGAACAGTGCTTTGCACATAGTAAGCGCTTAGCAAATACCACAATTTATTTTTATTTTATTTAAGATACAAGAGGCATCATAATAAGAAAGTGTAACAGCCCTCACTCGGAGAACCCTATCAATATCAAGATGTTGGGTGACTTTAGTTATGGCTCCATTTTGATTGTCTGTTGGATAAACGAGAGAGGGCATTCCAGGCCAAAGGCAGGAGGTGGGCGAGGGGTTGGTGGCAAGAGAGAAGAGATCGAGGTTCAGTGAGTGGGTTGGTATTAAAGGATCAAAGCGGGGGGTCTAGCTTGTAGAGGGAAATCTGGGAGCTATGGCAAGGGAGTGGGGGGACAAGGTGATGGGCTTTTTTAAAACAGATGGTAAGCAGTTTCTGTTTGATGTGGAGGTGGATGGACAACCACTGGAGGTTCTTGAGGGGTGGGGAAACACTCTCTGGATGGTTTTGTAGAAAAATGATCAGGACATCAGAAAGAAGTATGGATTGGAGTGGGGAGAAGCAGGAGGCAAGGAAATCAGCAAGGAAGCTGATGCAGTAATCAAGACAAGATAGGAGAAGTGCTTGGATTAACATGGTAGCAGTTTGGATGGCGAGGACAGGGCAGATTTTTGCGATGTTATGAAGGTTGAACCAACATAATTTGATGACTGAATGAGAGAGATGAATCAAGGATAACAACAAGGTTACAGGCTTGTTAGACAGGAAGGATAGTGGAGCTGTCTACAGTGATGGGAGAGTCAGGTAGAGGATTTGGGTGGGGAACTGAGGAGTTTGGTTTTGGACATGTTAAGTTTGAGGCATCAGTGGAATATTGAAGTACAGATGTCCTGAAGGCAGTAGGAAATAGGAGACTCCAGAGAAGGAAAAAGATCAGGGCTGGAGGTGTAGATTTGGGAATCACTCATATAAAGGGGGTAGTGAAGTCAGGGGAACAAATGAGTTCTCCAAGGGATTAGATGGAGAATAGAAGGAGACCCAGAACTGAGTCTTGAGGGACTCCTACAGATAGGAGGTAGAAGGCAGAGGAGGAGTCCATCAAAGAGACTAAGAATGAACTGCCAGTGAGATAGAAGGGCAACCAGGAGAGGCCACGCACTTAATACAGTGTTCTGTACACAGTAAGCACTCAGTAAACACCACTAATGATATTCACAAATGCATATCACTGCCTGCATGGAAAGTATTCTTTGATAATACTATTCCCTGCCTGGATGTGACGGCTATTTGGACACACAGACGTCAGTTTATATACTTTTTAAATGAATCCAAAAACAAAATCGTAATCTCAACTAATATTCAGAGCTTTACACGTTCAAGAAATAAGATGGCTGCTAGAAGACTGCACTTTTACAAACCAATCGGCAGAAATGGAGACCTTGAAGCGGTGGAGAGTGTCAGGCCAGGACCCTGTTTGTTGAGTGAATTGCAATCTAAAGAATGCAAACTTGCATTTCAATCTTCCCCCTAAACAGACAACCTGCTACCGCCTTACTGTCCCTTCTGGTGGAACTGTGGACAGCTCCAGACCCCTGCCCCCATGATCTCGCAGACATCATCCTCCACTCTTCCCCAACTTCCTCCCTGCACTTTGTTCTTGCCTTCGTTCCCTCTTATACACTGTTTTCCCAACCTGAAACTTCCTACCTAAATAGCACAGTAACCCCTCCATTCAAAGTCCTCCTAAAATCCCATTAACTCCAACAAACCTTCCCTGATTAGTTCCCAGGTTCCTGCTTCCTACAAACCCACTGGAAGTAGCATGGCCTAATGGATAAAGCATAGGCCTGGCAGTCAGAAGGTCTGGGTTCTAATTCCAGTTCCACCACTTGTTTGCTGTATGACATTGGGCAAGTCACTTCACTTCTCTGTGCCTCAGTTACCTCATCTCTAAAATGGGGATTAAGACTGTGAGCCCCATGTGGGACATAGACTGTACCCTACCTAATTACCTAATCCTACCTATCCCAGTACTTAGTGCAATGTCTGGCACATAGTAAGCACTTAAACACCACAAAAAAGTCCTGAATTTATGAACTTACCTATTCTTAGTACTTGACTATATCATTCAATTATGCGTTCAATTTTAGTAATGCCCAAATTAAATCCTTTTTCTGCATTAACTCCTTATTTCATTTGGATGTTTTACTGTCAACTGTTTCTTGGCCAGAGTTTGAAATACTCTTTCATTGGTTTTTGTTTTCCATCAATAGTATTCAGTGACATTTGCTGTAAAAATAATTAATACTAATAATTATGGTATTTAAGTGCTTACTATGTACCAGGCACTGTACTAAGCGCTGGGATACAAGCAATCGGGTTGGACACAGTCCCTATCCCACGTGGGGCTCACAATCTCAATCCCCATTTTACAGATGAGGTAACAGAGCACAGAGAAGTGAAGTGACCTGCCCACGGTCACAGAGCAGACAAGTGGCAGAGTCGGAATTAGAATGCATGATCTTCTGATTCCCATGCCTGTGCTCTATCCGCCGTACTGTACACAGAACACTGTACTAAATGCGTGAGAGAGTACAACAGAGTTGGTAGACCTGTTCCCATTCCCTGTCCATAATGAGTTTACAGAGTAAAGGGGAGACAAACATTACTATGACTACATTATGGATATGTACATAAATGCTTTGGAGTGGAGGGTGGGTTGAATACCAAGTGCCCAAAATGAACAGTTCCAAGTGCGCAGATGATGCGGAAGGGAGAGGGAATAGGGGAAATGAGGGCTTAATCAAGGAAGGTCTTTGGGAGAAGGAATTTTAATAAGGTTTTGAAGGTGATGAGAATGGTGGTCTGGTGTATATGAAGGAGGAAGGGAGTTGGAAAGAGGTCAGCAACAGACAGATGAGATCGAGGCACAATGAGTAAGTTGGCATTAGAGAAGCAAAGTGTGCAGGCTGGGTTGTAATAGGAGATCACTGAAGTAAGTATGTACGAGAGCAGCAAGGTGAAGTTGGAGGGGCAAGTCTACTAAGTACTTTAAAGCTGATGGTAAGAAGTTTCTGTTTGATGTGGAGGTGGAAGGGCAACCACTGGAGGTTCCTGAGGAGTGGGGAAGTGATGGACTGAACTTTTTTTTTTAGAAAAATTATCCGGGCAGCTAAAGCGAAGTATGGGCTGGAATGGGGAGAGACAAGAGGCAGGGAGGTCAGAGAGGAGGCAGATGTAGTAGTCAAGGTGCATTAAAATTAAATGCAGAGAGTGAAGGAGCTTATGTGTGATGTAGTGGAAAACAACATGGTCGAATAAATCTTTCTTTCCCTTCTGATGAATTGTAAGTAAGAGTTTGGCTTTGTCTGGACTGTAAGATTTCTCTGGGCAAGGAATATGTCTGTTTATTGTTATATTCTCATTCATTCAATCATTTGAGCACTTACTGTGCGCAAAGCACTGTATTAAGCACTTGAAAGAGTACAATATAATAATAAACAGACACATTCCCTGCCCACAACGAGCTTACAGACTTTGCACACAGTAAGCTCTCAATAAATACGATTGAATTGAATGAATGCTTCCTTGTAATGTCCTGTCATCAAGGAAAGTCCCTCCCAGTTGCAGTTGTGAAGGCAGCTGTGGGGATTCCTGATAGGACCAGGAATCTGGCCATCAGATTTTCAGGTGCAGGTCTGCAGAGAGCCTCAATACACCTAAACTGTGTTCGTAAGGATGCCTCTGTAGGAATACCAAATCCACAGAAGCCATAAAATATACCAAACAGGATTTACTGATTGATAAAAGGATTTAGTTGACACTCAAAGCAGAGGAACAACAAAGTGAAAGATTGATGTTGCTAAATGGAATTTTGTTTGTTTTATTGAGCTCGGCCTGTTTCACTGAGAACAAGTTATTCACTCTTATTTTCTTAAACAATTCAATTCACTGGGAGGGGAGGAGCAAAGGAACAGTGGAAGTTTTATTTCAGATAATGCAGGGAGTCTAATCTATCCATTTCTGCTCTACCTTACTTACATTGGTGTGGCCTTCTGTGTTTCATTCACAAGCCAGATGCTTATTACTGCTTTCCCAAATGACCAAAAAAGCAAAAAAACAAAACAAAACAAAAACCCAACCACCTTTGAAGAACGGTTTATTATTAACTCCTATTATAAGTTAGAATTAAGCTTTTATCAAATATGACAGAGTTTAAGTCCTTAAGCATAAGGAAAAGCTCTGTGGATATGAAAACATGCTAAGCCGACAGCTCTCTTACTTAATCTAGTGTAGCACAATAGCCTGCTGAAGTTTTGGAACTGCTGGTTGGTGAATAACTTCTACCTTAAGAAGGTTAACTTGACTGGCGAGTTCATAAACAGTAAGTTAAATTCTACATTTTTTAAAAATGAAATTTCTTAAGCTATTATGTGCCAGGCACTATACTAAGCAAGGGGTAGATTCAAGCTATTCAGGTTGGATACAGTCCATGTCCCATGTGGGACTCACAGTCTTAATCCCCATTTATCAGATGAGGTAACTGAGGCACAGAGAAGGGAAATTACTTGCTCAAGATCACAGAGAAGATTAGTGGCAGAGCAGGGATTAGAACCCAGGTCCTCCTGACTCACAGGCCCGTGCTCTATCCATTAGGCCACACTGCTTTTAGGCCACATTTCACATCCACAGATCTGAACTCTGACAACTACTAAACAGGTTTGACAAATAGCTCAGTGAAGCTTCCCAAGATGCAATGATTATTCCATGATGATAAGTCTGGCTCTGTTAGAATCTAAGAGGGTTTGTCTGATTTTTTTTCTTTATCATTAATGGAGTAGAGCAGGGTTTTGTAATAGGCCTAGTCTTGTTCAGCCTAGCCTATGAAGTCACATTTAAGAACACAACAAGGGATCTGGAAGCTTGCTTTATTCATAATACAATTCTGATCCTCTGGGAAACTCTTTAAATTCAGCCGACTGAGGGTATTGAATCAGTCATTTCAGAAGTGCAACAGGCAATCGACAGCTGTAGAAGCACATACACAAGAAATGAACTTCTTGTTAGAATTAGAAAAGTGTAAAAGGTGAACAGTTAGCCTGAGAAAGACTGAGGCTAAGAGCCAAGGGCAGCTAGCAAGTCCTACAGATAAGCAGTGGAGGCCCAAAGTTCACCTCCTGCTCTGGGTATCCCCCCACCCACCAAATGCTGCAGGCATCCTCTTCTTCCTGGAACTCCCTGTTGGTAATGGCAGGGCTGCATGCTCAGTCCTGAGAGGAAGAAGGAAGTGGGGCTTATGCAGTCTACAGCCCATTCTACCACAGAAGATAAATCTGTGGTCATTCAGCAGTTTCCTCATTTGTATAAATTGATCGCACTGATTTTGTTGTTGAAACCCAGCCATTAGGGCACCATCATCCACTACACACTTACCCCTTAATAATAAAACTAAGGATTAGAATTACAGCATTTATTAAGCACTTACCATGTGCCAGACACTGTTCAAAGCACTTGGGTAGGACCGAGAAAATTGGGTTAGGCACTCACTGCCCCACATGGGGCTCACAATCTTAATCCCCATTTTATAGCTGAAGTAACAGAGGCACAGAGCAATGAACTGACTTGCCCAAGGTCACACAGCAGACAAATGGGAGAGCTGGAATTAGAACCCAGGCCCTTCCGACTCCCAGGCCCATGCTCCATCCACAAGGCCATGCTGTTTCATGGTCCCCTCTTGGGGGCCATGTTAGTAAATGGGATGGGAGTATTCTGGGTCATCAGTACTATAAGTCTCAGAAGACAGTGGCACTCAAATTAGGGTCATTCTTGTCCAGATGGGAAAATCCAAGAATTTAAAATGAGGAAGATTTGCCTTATCCCAACTCTTTTATCCCTTTTCTTTTACTCAGTGCTGGATAAGATATGACTTTCTACAGAAAACAGATTTAAGCAACATGTTGCAAAATGTTGAACTTCACGTATCTGGTAATAGACCCAGCCATACAGTATTTTCTGTGTGATGCAGCATGGCCGAGTGGAAAGAGCATGGGCCTGAAGTCAGATGACCTGGGTTCTAATTCTGTTTCTGGCACTCCTCTGCTGTGTGGGACCTTAGGCAAGTCACTTGACTTCTCTATGCCTCAGTTAACTCATCTGTAAAATGGGAAAGAAATCCTACTCCCTCCTACTTAGACTGTAAACCCCCCAAAGGTCAGGGACCGTTTCCAACCTGATACCTTGTATCTCCTCCAGTGCTGAGAACAGTAACTTGTTGGAGCATAGTAAGCACTTAAATATAATTATTAGTTATTACTATTATTATTCAGTGTATTGCCTGTTTGTTTAAAGTTCTGCCTCTCTCTGAAAGGGAAAAGAGAGGTACTTATTAAAAAATCATGATTTGGGAGAATCATGATAACTTATTAATGGCATTCTAATGGAAGGTCAAACAATGAGAAACATCCACTAAAAAGCAGTAGTAATGTGTGTCATTAAAACAGAAAGTATCACTCCCAAATTCAAGAAAAAGCACTAGTTGACTGAGATGACAATGTCTGCTTAATCTCTTATCAGAAGCTGGATATGAGAGAAACAAATACCTGATCTGACAAGAATTATGTAAACTGAATTAGACTTCAGGTGCAAAGCTTGATATTTTCCTTTGAAGTCTTCAGCAAATAAGATTAACAGCTTTCTGTGACTTTCAGCCATGAATGGCCCACAAAAGGCCCTGTTTTTGAGGTACATAAAGATTGGTCAGAGGCTTTTGAGCAAAGATTTAAAAGTACCTCTCAGTTCATTTTTATTGATTTTCATTTGGAGAAAAAAATGAAATAAAAACAAGCTTGACTGTGGCCTTTCTTTCCTGGAAGATTCAGCAAATGCACAGTCCTGGCCAGAAAATGATATGGCCAGAAAATGGCCAGAATTGTCCCTTACTTCACTGCTTTATCTCATTGCCTTGTTTTCCTTAAATATCCCATAATTAGACTGTACGCTCTGCCAGGGCAGGGATTTTACCTTTATTGCACTCAAGACCTAATACCAAGCTCTGACCTAGTGTGCACTAAACCACAAGCACTGCCTCTACCCACTAATGTCAGGCTGTAGCTGTTGCCCTAGATTTTACAACTGGAAATCTGGCCAACAACAGCCAAACCCCAAGGTCTGCACTAGCTTCCTATTTTCTTTCTGAAATTCAAGGTATTGATTCAGTATATGAGGTACTATATCCTGTAATATGAACTGAGGCTAGTTTGCTATGTCCTCTCTCTCTATGTAGCACCTTGTCACTAGAGATCAGCTGGTGCATGCCTGGTGCCTATTTCTGGCTTTTCATCAAGGCTCAACAGAAAAGAAATGGAGGAAAGAGCACTGTTTTGTTTTTTTTTTTTAAAGGGAAACACACCACTCTGCTATGGAATGATGCACCCAATAGGCAATGAAATACTGACTGAATTTGGAAATATAACTAGGAAATTATTTATTGAGATTAAGAAAACATAATTGAAAACATTTAGGTGCAAAATGAATTTACTTTTTGTTTTTATTTCAAAAACTGGGAGCTTTAACTTTGTACCTCCATATATCCAGGAGTTCCTTGCAAAGGGAGGCTGATGAGAGGGTAGTACCAATGTCACTTTTTTATGGTATTTGATAAGCGCTTACTATGTACCAGGCACTCTTCTGAACACTGAGATAGATACCAAGTAATCAGGTTGGACACAATTTATGTCAGACATGGGGCTCACAGGCTCAATCCCCATCTTGTGGTTGAGGGAATTGAGACCCAGAGAAGTTAAGTGACTTTCCCAAGGTCCCCCAGCAGGCAAGTGACAAAGCTGGAAGTAGAACCCAGGTCCTTCTGACTCCCAGGTCCATGCTCTATCCACTAAGCCATGCTGCTTCTCACTTACCCAAGTGAGGCACGATGAGTGGATGGCCCAGCTGAGGCTCTCCTACAGATTGGAATCTTTAAGTTTGAGGGCAGAGGCTTTGCACCTCACAGTCTTTTCTTCCCCCAGTCTCCATGGAGAGCCTCTCCTACTGTCCCAGAGAACCAGAGGAAGAGAGAAGATTAGAAGGAGGCAAGGATGAACAGGATGGAGTTAGGAGTGGGAAGGATTGGCGAGAATGGAGAACAAAGAGTCGTGATGGGCAATGGAAATAGCCAAATTAGAACAGAGCTAGAAGGGCCTTTAGAGACAAAGAGATACAATCCCAGATTTGGAAAGTTTAACCCAAAAAAGGTCAATCGGAAAAGAATAGAAAGGGTTAAAAAAAATTAAGAAAAGACCTGGAAAAAAACCTTAAGGATATGCAAGCCCTGTCAAAGTCTGCCCTACCTACTATATTGTTTCTTGATAATTTAAAGAGATTAGAAAAATACCTCATCAACAATCCACACAGACTTTAGATTTAAACTACACTTTGACCAAGTCACAGGGGTTAAGATGGCTCAGTTAGGCAAACGAATGCAGATATCATAAGCTGGTTCTATTTTATTTCTCCAATGGAATTACTGCCATTTATCTCAGTGAATGAAAGTGGAGAAGTGAGAGATTGGCAGAAATTCCAGTAGGAACCCTTTTTTTTTTTTTTCCAGCTTTCCAGCTCTAGTCCCGAACACAGTTACAGCAATATCAGAATTCTGAAAAGTATCAAAAATATCACCAAAGGAGTTGATGAGAGTGAGGGCTGACCCAGCTTCTTGAGACTTATTCAACGAATTGCAGTGAAAGAAATTCTTTAAGTATTGTTTAAAGGTCTTTGCAACCAAGGGCACAAAAGCTAGAAAATGCTTCTAAAAGCGTTATCCCCACCCCCATCTACATTTCTTCCAAAGTGCTTTCACAAGAATACACTCAAGTGGCTTTTCATGTATATTTAAAGGAATTTTCTATGGGAGTGGAACAGCAGATGCTTCTCTCTCTTTCCCCATTTGCCCTTGCCAGGCATAAATACCTTGATGTATATGAATGGATATATGACATTTCACAGGCTCACATCAATCATCTTCTAACTCTGCATAGGCAAGCTCCATTC
This sequence comes from Ornithorhynchus anatinus, assembly GCF_004115215.2. Taxonomy (NCBI): domain Eukaryota; kingdom Metazoa; phylum Chordata; class Mammalia; order Monotremata; family Ornithorhynchidae; genus Ornithorhynchus; species Ornithorhynchus anatinus. The sequence continues at coordinate 35,221,915 of NC_041741.1, forward strand.
TGACACTTGTTCTTCAGAGTTCACACCTGGTTTGCACTCAGACTTGCTCAATTTGAGTGGATTCACTGGGCCTGGCTCCACAACTATCTGGGGAGTTTCACTTCATTTGTCCCAGTATTCCAGTATTTTGGATTCACCCATAAGGTTCCTGGACTGCAATTTCGCTGCACCCCCTCCCCGCACCCTAAACTACCCTTATCTCTTCCTCTGTGATCTTCCACAGTTTCCCCCCCACTCCCCAAAGTTTTTCTTTTTTTTGCTCTTTTTTTTTAAGCTTAAAATAGCTGTCTTTTCCGCCATAATTGTCAGCCCCTTCCTTGCCTTGTAGTCCCCATGTCCTAGGTGTAAGGTTGGAGGGACAGAACTGACTGGCGGTAGAGTTTCTTCAATCCACCCACTGCTTTAATATTTCAATCTTAACTTATACATCCAACGTCCTGCCATATTCTTAGATTGTGAGTCCCCTTTGGGTCCAGGGATGAGGTATAATGCTCACTGTATTTTTTCCTCACATTTAAAACACTATCAATGCTTAATAAATGCTACTGAATGAAGGAAACAATCTGGAAAGAAAGGGACTGCAAACCAGGGGAGGGGGTGTTAGCGGCAGATGTGCTAAATTAAAAAAAGAAAAAGAAAGACAAGTTGAAGTTGGAGAGGGCAAGAAATCATAACACGAAAGGGTTAAGTTTAGGGCTAATATGGGGAGGAAGAGGTCAGAAAGGTTGTGGGCTACGAACATGAGCAGGGAGGGCCAGGAAAGGAAAAGGCATGAGAAACAGGACAGGAGTGGAGTGGGAATGGGGAGAGGGCTGAGATTTACTTCAGTTAGGAGCCATTATTTAACCCTAGAGTGCAATAGAAGTCTTTGTGCTGCTGGATATCTCTGAACCTTTATCTGCTATATGGAATTCCACCTCACAGAATAATCCTTAGCCTGATTAACAGCCTAGAAATATGGACAGGTTTTATTATTTGAAAAAAATTAACAAAACTGGATTAAAACATGCTGTGTCCCTCCCCTCTTGAATAAAGAGAAGTGTGGTTTAATGGAAAGAGCATGGGCCTGGGAGTTAGAGGACCTGGGTTCTAATTCTAGCTCTTCCAACTGTTTGTTGGGTGACATTGGGCAACTCACAACTTCTCTGTGCTTCAGTTTCCTCGACTGAAAATGGGGATTAGTTATCTGCTCTCCCTCCTACTTAGACGGTGGGTCCTGTGAGGGACAGGTAATGTATCTGACTTATTAACGTGGACTTACCAAAAAAATAAAAAGAACCACACAGTACTGCAGAAAGATTATTTTGGGGCAGAGATGCCAAACTGTCCCTGAGCTCTGGTCTGAGAATAAATAATTGCAGAGAGAACTGGAGACACACCCCCTACCCCCCCGAGACAAACTATAAATTCCTGGTGGGCAGGAAACATGTCTACCAACTCTGTTTTACTGTACTCTGCCAAGCCCTTAGTACAGTGCTCTGTACTGGACTCTATAGGTGCTCAAAAAATACCATTGATTGATAAAATTGACTATTTTGCTAACCTTTTATTCAAAGATCTTTGCCACAGTGTGTCAATAGGAGTCAGGATCTGGGCCTGCCAAATATATTATTAGAACTTTACAGCCCTTAAAGAGAGGAACCAAGAGGCAGACAAACTAAAATATGAACACAGGAATTTTTGCCAAAGGCAAAACATAACAAGAAGAAAAAGTACCTTTGAGTCTTTTCCTCTTCTTATTTTTAGTTATTAACTGTGATAAAATAATTGACTTAATAAAAGAAATTCATCTTCAAAAAAACACCTTAATGGGACCTGAGAAATTATGGGTTTGGAGCATAACCTCAGACCAAGCAAGCTCCGAGAGTACTGGCATGCAAAGAGGAACATGACCCACCCTACCTGAAAACCAGGGTATTTGAAGAGTGAGAATTCAATCAACCTCAAGCACGAGGCTTTAGAAATTAAGCAAAAAGTGTCTAGACAGTCAGTCAAGGAAACTTTACTCAAGATCTTCATCTCTATCAACTTAAAGAAAACAGAATGAGACCTAAAATTCTGGGAGATTCTAGATTTGAATTAAAATCACTTTATCAGGGCTGTACAAACTAAAACTTCTAGTTTGGGTTTTCAAATTCTAGCCAGAATTAATTAATTTGCTAATCACCTACAATGGAAACAATTTAGTGAAATGTAACGAATTGATTTCTAATGTTTATTACTAAAAAGAAAATGAGATTGACCCGTGACTTTTTTGTTGTTTTTTTATTTTTGTCTTGGTATTTGTTAGGCACTTTCCATGTGCCCAGGCGTCGTATTAAGCACTGGGGTGCATACAAGTTAATCAGGTTGTCACAGTCCACATCCCACATGGAGCTCACAGTATTAATCCCCATTTTACAGAGGAGATAACTGAGACACAGAAAAGTTAAGTGACTAGCCCAAGTTCACACACCTGATAAGTGGTGGAGCCAGAATTAGAACCCTGGTCCTTCTCACCCCCAGGTCAGTGCTCTAACCATTAGGCCATGCTGACTTCCTTTTATACCTCAAAGATCAGTTCAAATTGAAATTTGGAAAGCAATATGCAAACTTGAATCTCTCGGAAGAAGGGCACATGATTAATGACACTTCATTATTTCTCATATCTACGTTAATAGAACACAAACGTGCACTTTCAGGCTTCTGGGAATATGTTAATTTGTCTGACTGCATGAAGCTTATTGCAGTCGGATTAAATCTACACTTTAAGTATCTGGACTTCAGGGAATTAAAAATACAAACCCTTAAATAAATTTGGAGGTGGTTTGGTGACACAGACCACCATGAGAGACATTTTCAATTACTTCAGCTCAAGTACGTCGTTTTCAGAAATTCTATTTGCTTGAACACTCAAGATAAGCTTTCCTGAAAGCACTATTAACAGAGACCAAGGATTTCTGTTTTTGAAAATGTCTTCCACTGGCTATGAGAGAGGGCAATCTTTCTGGCATGCAACCCAATGAAATACTAGTTATTGAAGACGATTTGGGGGCTAATTTTGGATCTCTGCTTGAATTGCCACCTTCACTTGAAGTCATTTTTATCTATAAGTATATCAAATACTGTTTTGTGAGTGCTTTGACTGTACTAAATCGGCAATGAAATCGGCTGAGGTCAACCTCAAAATTTGTTACTACAGAAGGCCAATATTTACTTCACAGAGAACGTCACAAAAAATGTTCTTTTCATCAGCTTAGCAAACTTGTCAGCCTCTTAACTTGTTAATAGCGAGTGACAGAGATGACTTATAGTGTGTTTTGGTTTGAAATAAGCCTTTTGGGAAGGAAAGATATCTGGACTCTCAATGGCACCGCGTGCATTGTTGACACTCAATAAATTTTATTACTATAAATACGAGAGCATTGCTTTACTGAGCCACTCGAAACCACCCAGGAACATAATGCTGGATTTTTTCAGGGCTTTTTGCAATAACAAAAAATGAGTTACGTTCCAATTATTAAATCTATGTGGCAATACCACATCAGTCTAGAAAAATGAATTTTAATTTTAATAAAAGGAATAATTGTGGTATTTGTTAGGCACTTGTCTAGCACTGAACTAAGCTCTGGGGAAGATACAAGATAATCAGGTTGCACACAGTCCCTGTCCCACATAAGGCTCACTGACTAAGTAGGAGGGAGAATAGGTATTGAGTCCTCATTTTACAGAAAACTGAGACATGGAGAAGTTAAGCGACTTGTCCAAGGTCACCCAGCAGGCAATTGCCAGAGGAAGAATTAGAACCCAGGTCCTTTGACTCCCAGGCCTGTGCACTTTCCACTAGGCCACACTGCTTCATATGTTTTGGCTTCTTGCAAAGATGAATTGAACTGTTGAGTTATCAAACACAAAACAGATGTATTTCTTGTATGCAAAATGGCAACAATTAACTCTGTTTTCAGAATAAGTGTAAAAGCTCTTCAGAAGTTAGATGAATTCAAGATGGTGTCTATTCAGTTGGCATAGGCCACACAGCTGCAACTGGGAGAATTAAGAATTACTCTGTAGTTATGTAGTGAGCAAATGAGATGTGGGAGTGTATGAGGCACTCACACAGTACCCCCAACCCATCAATGAGTTGTATTTATTGAGCGCTTAGTGAAGAAGCACAGTACTGAGCACAGTACTAAGTGCTTGGGAGAGTTTCTATGCCTCCGCATAAACTGAATTTTCAACTTGGGCCTTCAACCCTGGTGATCAAATATAGTCTAGTGGATGAAGCATGGGGCTGGGAGTTGGGAGATAAGGGTTCTAGTCCTGATCCTCATGCTTGCCTGCTGGGTGTGCCTTGGATCAATCTCTTAACTTCTCTGTGCCTTGGTTTCTCCCTCTATAAAATAATGGGAAAATGCTTACTTTCCCTCCCTTTTAGACGGTGAGTCCCATGAGGGACCGTGTCTAAACTGATTATTTTATATCTAGCACTATCCGTTTATGTTTTGAAACTTTTGAAATCAGATGTTTAGCACTAAGTGCTTGCTGTGTGCCAATCACTTAGTGCTAAACATCTGATTTCAAAAGTTTCAAAACATAAACGGAGTGTAGACATCATACGACACCTAAAATCCTCGAACTCTCACAGACCCTCCTGGTGATCTCTAACTGAGGTTTCCAAGGATTCTGTTGAAAGCTTCTTCACCAAGTTTTCCTGCTCAATAATGCTAGTCCTGGGGGAGTTAAGCTGGTTTGGTCAAGAAACGGTCTTCTGCACTGTCCTTCCCCTCCTTCATTACAAACAAATACAGCTGTCCTTTAAGTCATATGAAAATGATGACAGTGACAGTTGGCAGAGCTCGACTGTACCCCTGCTTAATGAGTTGTCCACGGTTCTGCTTTGCCATTTGTCTTCTGGGCAGGTTATTATGAAGGCTGTCAGTGCCGGGTGAAGATTGGGTAAGCACTACATTCTCTAGTCAGCGGGGAGCGGAGAACCCGTTCACATGAGATCAGCAGGGAGTGGTGGGAATGTATCTGCCCGCAAGGCATCCACCAGGGACGCCCATTCAGGAGAGCAGTGTGGGTTCACGCAAAGACCAGGGCGTCCTCCCCTAATCTACGCCTTAATGAGCCTTAGGAGGACGTTCTCCTTCCTTGTGGGTCTCTTGTGAGCTAAAGCGGAATGGACATCCTAATACAATAGTCGGTTTACATTTGGCTCCTCACCAAGACCCAGTTCAGAGACTAAACAGCCCGTCTGATACCTATGGATGTAAAATAGGTCAGACCCATGAGTAAATGGAGTTTGATAGTCACATAGCCCATCTCCTGAGCACGCTTACATACACACTGAAAACACAAGAATGGCCATGACCCATTGCAGTTATTCACTAGGTGAAATGCACCACTTAGATGCTCTGAAGTCAGTAAACGGGGGTTTCTTAAAAGCCAAGCACACGACCCCAGTAAAAGAAGTGATGGTAGCGGCTAATGGAATTTGAAATTAGCATGGATGAGCAAACCCTGCTATAGAATTTTGCTTATAGAATTTGCCTTGACACAATGTGGAGAGAAGCAACAGTTCCTAAGATTTTTCAGGTTCTCTCCTTTTAGATACTGTATTTCTCAACTCGATCTATTTTTCATGCTGCAAAGGAAATGCTTCATTGCCCCATTGTACCAAAATCTGAATGGTCCCCTTCTGCAAATAGAGAAGGCATGTTTCTTAATGTAGACAAAAGAGTATCATCCCAGTTGCCTCCCAAAGAGTCAAATTACAATGAGGGAACAAGAAAACCTCAGGAAAATCTGGACCCATTAAAGTGCAGGATGGTAAAAAGCTTCACACATTTCCTGGTTTACAGTGAATGAATAATTCCTCAAGCAGTAGACTACTTTGCATATTCAAACAAGTAAGGGAACAAGTCACAACCTCTTTGGGCCTTTGCTTCTTCATCTGTAAAATGGGGATAAAATAGACTGAGGGCCCTGTGTGTGAGGGATTGTGCCCAATTGCATAATCCTGTTTCTACCCCAGCTCTTCAGTGCCATAATAACAGAAATGACGGCAAAAGTTCTGTATGTGTTCACATATAGTTCAAATAAGATCTCTTTCTTCAGGGGAAAAAAAGATAATGAATCACTGTCTTGTCAGGTAGTTGTCCAAGATTCCTCTATAAAATATGCAGGAATTATAATGAAAAATAAACCAAAGTGCACTTCTTATCTTCACACTTCAACAATCTTTCACTCATACAAATGCAGTCATGTAGGTAAAGCTGTCATTTCCAATCCATATTATTTCTGATAAATGCTAGCTATTCCAAGGCCATGCCAGTTTGAGTGAATATCTCCATATCTGCAACTCAGTGATAAATCTGTTCACTTTGGTGAGAATGATTGTTTCCATGCAATAGGTTAAAAAAAAAAGAAGTATTTTGGGTATGAGCAGTGAACCACACCCATAATCCATTCCCCCAGATATGGTAGGAAGCAAAGTTAGAACAAAGTTATGCAGTAAGTGCAAATGGTTTTCAGCAAAATAAATGATACGTCTTCAGTGAAGAATTTCAGGACTACCTGATGACGAGGCACAATTTAAATGAGTCCTACCACCTGATAACTTTATATTTCATAAAGAACACAGTGATATTTTTGCCTTCTTTCCCCTTGCCCTTCCTAAATCCACGGTATTCATTTCTCAGCTCCCCACGCCCATTTTGGCTCTTCTTTCTTCTCTTCCCTCTCCTTCTGTGCCTAACACTTATCAAAGTGCCACAATCTACACACATGCTTAAGCAATGAAAGCACAAACCCTGTGTATGGAGGAGAAGCCTGCATAAGGAGAACGAATTTCTAGGGGATCCTCTAACTTTGTGATCTTGCGAAGCACAGTGGTCTAGTGGATAGAGAGTCAGCAGGGCCTGGGTTCTTATCACCACTCCACCACTTGTCTGTATGTGACCTTGGACAAGTCACTTTACTTCTCTGTGCCTCAGTTTCCTCATCTGTAAAACAGGGATTAATACTGAGCTCCATGTGGGACTGGGACTCCAACCTAATTAGCTTATATCTACCCCAGCGCTTAATACAGTGCCTGGCACATAGTAAGCATTTAAATACCATTAAAGAAAATTCTCAATCAATTGCTTCAGCCTCCCCTAAAACTAGACCAGGCTAGTCCTACCACCACCATCCCACCCTGACTCCAGTGGTGCTTGTTAGGCCTATGACTGAATAAGAGCTTCTTATGTGACCAGAAGTATATATTTCCAGCCAGTTTAGAAACTTCATTATTTTCTACTCCAGTAAGAGCCGATACAGGGTAATTTTGGGGGCTGCTTCTGCCTGTGTTTTGCCTCCTCCTCTTCCTCTCCTCTCCCACTCTGGTAGTAGCCATTGCTGCAGCTATCACCATTCTATCTCAGCTGAAATCAAGGTCCTCGAGCAATTCAGGGGATAAGACAATCTCAAAGATCCTGATGTTCTGCCTAAAGCAGGACTTCTGCTTACTGTATCTTTCACCTGCAAAGTTTGCCCAAACCCTTCTTGGAAATACAGCTATTTTCAGTCTGAACAACTTTCCAGGGTAACAAATTCCATATATTCAACAGCTGCTATGTGAAGAAAATGCTTCCTATTGTTTCTTTTGAATCTACTACCCTAAAATGGTACCCCTCTTCCCAGAAGTGTGAGATTTGGCAAATAATTTCCTATTTGTCCTATCTCAACTGATCATAGCTCAGTAAACTTTTAACATGCATCCTCTCAGCTGTCATCCGTCCAGCCTGAAGAGCCCCAAATATTTCTGTTTACTATTTCCCCTAAACCTAATCTATTCACTCAATCATATTTATTGAGCACTTACTGTATGCGGAGCATTGTTCTAAGCACTTGTGTTAATGCCTGCCTCCCATTGTAGAAGGTAAGCTCTTTGTGGGCAAGATTAAAATCTACCAACTCTTTTGTATTGTGCTTTTCCAAACACCTAGCACAATGTTCGGTCCACAGTAAGAGCTCAATAAATATTACCGATTGCTTTATCAACCTCCTGAACTTCTGGGTTGCCCTTCTCTGCATTTCTTATGTTCATAAGAATCAATCATATCACGGTATGGGAACACCTACTGTGTGCAGAGCACAGTACTGAGTATTTAAAGAGAATACACCCAAAGAGACATTGGCTCTGTCTGACCTCAAAGCCTTATTTCTAATGGGAAAGGGCAGGTTGACAAATTATTACATCAGTCTAAATTATGGTTTATATTTAAGTGCTGGTAATGAGAATAGAAATCCATTTGTTGAGAATGGTTGAAATTTACATAAGTGTGAGGATGGGTGCAAATATGACCAAAAAAGGTGTATGTTGGGTGATGCACCTTGGAATAATGGAAAGTAATCAAGAAAGGCTGCTCGGAGGAGGTGGTCTTTGAAGGTGGGGAAGGCTGTATAGTCTGGTGGATCTGAAGTTGGAGGGAGTTCCAGGCAGGAGGAATGACAAGACCAAGGGCCCAAAACTGAACTATATTCAAATCACATCATCACATAGACAACGTGACCTTTAGTCTATACATCTGAACTTGACCTATTTCACTTTTTGCTAATCTAGAAAACTTTTTTCCTCAGGGACAGTGTTTCATTAACTTGCTGAAGCTTAAATATTTCTTACAATGAAGAGCCTTAGATATATAAACAGAAATTTTGCTGCCTTGCTTTTTTATTTTAATTTGTACACTGCTTTTCCTTTGCAGAGCATAACAATCAGGCAAGTGGGTCTCTACATCCAAATCATTCCTTCATCATTCCATATTAAATCCTAATCTATCAGTCAACCTCACCCTCTTTATCCTTCACTGAATTCTAATCCCTAAATTTTATTCCTTAATCATTTTTCTGTATAGTCTCACTTCCAGATTTCTCTAGGTTTCTTGAGCACTTCCTAACCTTTTGAAATGGTATACCTCAACTGAGCCTGTGAGCCTGGCACATAGTAAGCACTTAAATACAACTATCATCATCATCATCATCATCAATTTGAGTCTTCTATACAGATCAGGAATGTAAAGATTAAGTCTGAAAGACAGAAGGAAGAAAAGGAGAAAAGCAGAAAGAGGAAGAAGGTGGAGGGGTGGGAAAATGCCCTCTCCCTCTTTCTCTCCCTTCCTTTGGATTCTTCCCCCTTTTCCTCCTTATTTTCTGAGAAAATAAGATGACTAAAAATATCCATGAATGTCAGTGAACCAAACTCTGAAACGTCTTGAGGCATCCAACAAATTGTTAAACCATTTCATCAACCATAATAAAGACTGAGAATTTAAGACATGTCACATAAAGGAAGAATCCTCTGCCTGCTGCCAAAGAAAACGAATAGACTCTAGGGGTGTTTATTAAAAAAAACCATGCAAAACCAAAAAATGTAAGGTATGAACTAACCTCCTACTGTAATTGCATAACAGCATTAATGTGTCAGAACAGGTATCCAGTTGCTTTCTGCAAAGGAATCAGCAAATTTATTTCATTACATGTTTTTATTTACTTTAACATTGCCCCACAAAGATCAAGAATGGAGATTATGAAGTCTGAAATGTTTATCTTTTATCAAAGTTCCCAGAACTCTGGCTGTTCTGCTCTTGGAAGCTACTGACAATTTAGCATAAGAGGCAAGACTCAAAAAGTTAAGAGCCAACTATGTTCCTCTTGACCAAGTTTTCTTTCTTCCTCTCTCCTTCTTCCTCTACTTCCTCTGTCTTCATAGTCAATCTGTCACTTGGGCATCCAGCGATTGTAGTGGAGAATTACAAAAATACATACATATCCCAGTCCCTGCTTGGAGGATTTTGCCATCTATTTACAGCAACTAGCTATGTCACCTCACCAACAACCCGTGTGTCTCCTGGGCCTGAATGGGGCACACCTTCCCAGAATCGGCTGGAAGTGTGAGAGGTAGGTGGATCATTTAGGGGTTTGAAAACACTAGAGAATGAGCATGTTGTTTTTAGGATTAAACATCTAGAGGTTAGAGCCTTGTACCAAATATTTGGGGGAATGCGACAAGTGCAAGACAAGCTTTCCTCCAGGAGTTTACAACCCAACGAGAGCGACAGACAGAGAAAATTACAAATAATGAAAGCAGAAGGAAGAACAAGGTGAAAACAGGAAGTGTTATAAATATGTCAGTGTTGTGACCCTGTTTCTCCCAGCCCAGTTCCGGGGTTGATGTCCAGAATTCATGCGGAATAATTCCCAAATTTCCATCTTTGATAAAGGTGGGTAACTTGGCAGAGAGAAAGAGTTTGGGGCTTTAGGGCTGAGAGTCAGGAGACTCTGTCGCAACTCTGCCACTTGCCTGTTAATGTGACTCTGGACAGGTTCCTTAGTTTCTCTGTGCCTCGGTTTCTTCCTCTATAAAATGGGTGTAAGATACCTGCTCTCCCTCAGACTGTGAACCTTGTGGGGGACAGGGACTGGGCCCAATTTGATTGTCTTGTATTTACTACAACACTTGAGAAAAATATTTGGCATACAGTAGGCCCTTGATAAGTACCTTCATTATTATTAAGGATGAAGAAGAAGCATTAGTGTAGCTCTAAACTCTGAGCTTCAAACCCCTAATCCTTCCCACCACCTGGTGCTCTCTTTTGGAGTCTGATACGATCTACTGCAGTGCTTAGTACAGTGTTTGGCACACAGTAAGCACTCAAATACTTTTAACAAATGCCCCAAGTATTATTATGATCCCGAGCTCCACTTCAGGACCTGCAGAGAAAGCGGCATGATGCAATGGATAGTACACAGGCCTAGGAGTCAGAAGGTCATGGGTTCTAATCCCGGCTCAACCCCTTGTCTGCTGTGTAACTTTGGACAAATCACAACTTCTCTGGGCCTCATTTACCTCATCTGTAAAAAATGGGGATTAAGAGTGTGAGCCCAATCTGGGACAGAGACTGTGTCCAACCTGATTAATTTGTATCTGCCCCAGTGCTTAGAACGGTGCTTGGCACATTGAAAGCTCTTAACAAGTACCATAATTATTTGTTCCCCTCACGATCTACCTTCTAGTGCTCTATTCTCATTATCACCTCTGCTGTAATTTGTACCATTTCTTTGAGAGATGCTATAATCCACTATGATCAAAATCATTTGGTGAGCATCCCCTTATGTGTTACCTGAATTAGATGCTTGGACAGACAGAGAAAAATTAAATTAGACTATCTCTGCCCCAAAGAATCTCAACCATCTGGGGATGGAACACGGAAACATGAGCCATCCAACAAGAAAAATAACACGGCCACAATTAAACCAGAGCTGCTTGGAAGAGTGTCTCACAGTAAACCCCTCCTCCTCCCTATCCCGTCTTCCCATAGTCAGGAGGAAATAGCAGAATTAGTCCCATATCATAAAGGTGCTCCTGGTGGGAGTCAGGGTGTCATATTGCAGAATTCCACTTGCAGGTCGGAGTCTCCCCTCCCGACACTCTGCTGTCGTGGGAGGGAGGGCTCGGGGACCGCATTAGGTGGCAGTGTTCCTGGGAAGGGTGTGGGCGGCCTGAGACCTCGGTGCCCCCGGTCTGCCAGGCCCCTGGTTCAGGCTGGCACTAATATAAAAGAGGCCAGTAGCAAGGGTAAAGTATTATCCGACCAGACGAGCTCACTGGCACCTCAGGAAGATCCTGGTGGGCAAGTGCCATTGTGGACCTATCTGAGTATGTTAGTGGCTATAGGGGAAGAGCCCAAAGGGAATTCTGCATCCCACTGGATGATGGCCAAGTTCTTTTTGCACCTCTAGTTGACTCAGACGCAAAATAGAACACAGCACCAGGCGCTTCAAACAATCCCGCCATTACTACAAGGGACAACGTTTTGGTGTGCTCAGGACTATGAATAATAATAATGGTACTTGTTAAGCATTTACTATGTGCAAAGCACTGTTCTAAGCACTGGGGGGATACAAGGTGATCAGGCTGTCCCACATGGGGCTCACAGTCTTAATCCCCATTTTACAGATGAGGTAACAGGCACAGAGAAGTTAAGTGACTTGACCAAAGTCACACAGCTGACAAGTGGCAGAGCCAGGATTTGAACCCATGACCTCTGACTCCCCAGCCCATGCTCTTTCCACTGAGCCACGCTGGCCTTTTCAGCTACATATAATAGTAATAATAATAGTGGTATTTGTTAAGCACTTACTGTGTGCTGGATACTATAGTAAGCACTGGGGTGCAGCGTGGCTCAGTGGAAAGAGCATGGGCTTGGGAGTCAGAGGTCATGGGTTCGAATCCCAGCTCTGCTGTTTGTCAGCTGTGAAACTGTGGGCAAGTCACTTAACTTCTCTGTGCCTCAGTTACCTTATCTGTAAAATGGGGATTAAGACCGTGAGCCTCACGTGGGACAACCTGATTACCCTGCATCTACCCCAGTGCTTAGAACAGTGCTCTGCACATAGTAAGCGCTTAACAAATACCATCATTATTATTATACAATAAATCAGGTTGGGCACACTCCCTGTCCCGCCTGGGGCTCACAGTCTCAATCCCCATTTTACAGATGAGGTAACTGAGGCCCAGAGAAGTGAAGTGACTTGCCCAAGGTCACACAGCAGATAAGTGGTGGAGCCGGGATTAAAACTCATGATCTTCTGACTCCCAGGCCCATGGTTTATCCACTATGCCACGTGCACTCATGGCTGAACTTCACCAGTGATGCCTTCTTCAGATATGAAGGACAACTGTGTTTATAGAAGTGTCCAGAAACAGAACTGGAGCCCCAACTAGGCAACAGAGCCATCTGGAGGCCTTGTGAGTTTCACTGAAGCTTGGGGGAGGAGGAGAAGGAAGGGTTGTTCGGGAAGAAAACTCTGGAAGCCCCCAAAGTCCCTTACTCCCTTGAAGTGCCTCCCCAAGTTTGATCCCGTGGCACTCCAAATTCCTTCTCCCCTCTCACCCCTTCGATTCTTAAACTTTCACGGCGGGGACCTTGAAGATTTCCCAGTACATTTTTCAGAGCCAGTGGCAGCCGCCACTGTGTACTAGCCAAGCAGCCTTGGTTTCCGCCCACTGGCCATCCAAGACAAAAGCCTGAATTAATCGCTGTCCCCTTGTGAATGCAGTGTAATGACATCATACACAATATTTAGAGGCTACAGCTACCGCGCATTGATTCTGAGCGGCCCTAGCCAAACCCTGCAGGGGTAGGTTTCATTGACCTTGGTCATGGAGACGATACCCATACGGTTCTGAGCCTCCACCCAGTTGCCAAGTTTTACGGCGAAAGTAGGTACTAGGGTCAGACACCTTAGCCTCAGCATTTCCCAATCAACCTTCCCTGGCTTGTCCCAGAACAAATCAGCCACTGCACATCACCTCCCCTGCCTTGCAAGGCCGATTACTTTCAGTGCTTCCCTGTTTCCAACGACTTCTAAACCCATGGGTACCGAGGCCCTGGAGTGCCAATTCTAGAGGCACAGATTAAATAAGCACCGCTGAATCCAGATCTCAGTATGCTCTATTCCAGATGGCCAGAGAGCACTTCTCAATGCATGATTGGCAGGAGACAATGAAAAAGCAGAAGGGATGGCAGATAATACCCAGGCTTGCTAGCTGAGTGAACAAATAGATCTCCCTGCTGGGCCTACATGTGACTACTCCCATTCCACCTACCAAAGAACTGAACACTTGAAGAGATTTTCATTGCAGGGCACACCATACCTGCAATGGCACAAGCCAAAAGTATAAACTGAATTTTTTCCTCTCTAGCAGAAATAATATCAAGAGGTTTTTCCCTACATCCTTCCTGCTTCTCTAAGATATTGCTGTGGAATATTCACAGAAGTATCATTTTTGCTTCTGGGCCATTTGGGGCTGATTCTTAAAAAAATGAATAATTTTGCTGCTCCTATACTCCCTACCTTTCCTTGACTTTCAGGGAAGTTACTGAACTTGTGCACCAAGTGGAAGAGTCTTGAAAAAGAAGAGGAGAGATAGCAAACACTCCTGACCTTGCATGCTGGGAAACAGAAGTCAACAACACCTTGTTCAGTCCCAAAAAGAAGATTAGCAGAGAGTAAAAAGTAATGACAATGGGAGCAGTGAAAACAAGCTGCTCGAGGCATGAATCACTTATCTTTTCGGGCTGCGAATTAGATCTTTCATTCTTGAAAGCTCCTTTGTCGCTTAAATATTTTCTGCCCACCTGTTCCCTTCTCAAAACTTTAGGAAATGGAAGTCCATGAAGTCTAAACTGATAGCTGAAGCTTATGATTATCACTAGGGATGGTGTTTTGAAATACAATCTTGGAGCTATGAATGAACAGAGGAGTAAAAGGAGTTTTAGCAAAGCAGTGGCACAAAGACCTGCAGTCACCATTTCTCCTGACACCGGCCTGGTTTCTGAACCCTCCCCCGCAGGATGGACAAAGAGGCAGCATGAAACTGTCCAGAAATCTAGAACGCTGAGGTTGGACTGGTTATGGCAGTAGCCAAACTACTATCACTTATTTTAATGCCTGTCTCCCCATCTAGACTGTAAGCACAATAATAGCAACAACAATAATAATAAGAGTATTTGAAGTGCTTACTATGTGCCAAGCGCTGTACTAAGTACTGGGGTAAATACAAGGTAATCAGGTCCCACATTCAATACCTGTTTTCCTTCCTAGTTAGACTGTGAGCCCATTGGGCAAGGAAATTTTGGGTTGAACACAGTCCCTGTCCACATGGGGCTCACAGTCTCAATCCCCATTTTGCAGGTGAGGGAACTGAGGCACAGAAAAGTATAGTCACTTGCCCCAGGTCACACAGCTGGTAAATGGTGGAGCCGGGATTAAAACTCCCAGGTCCGTACTCCTTCTACTAGGCCACACTGCTTCTCCTCCTTGTGTGTGGAGATCCTGTCTACCAACTCTATGATAGTAAACTTTCTCACCTCCTCCAAGAGGCCTTCCCAGGCTGAGCCCCCCTTTTCCCTCTACTCCCCTTCCCCTCCCCCTCAGCTCCTCCCCCTTCCCCTCCCTCAACACTGTGCTCATTTGTATATATTTATTACCCTATTTATTTTGTTATTGAGGTATATATCCCCTTGATTCTATTTATCTTGATGATGATGTCTTGTTTTTGTTTTGTTCTGTTTTGCTTTGCTGTCTGTCTCCCCCTTTTAGACTGTGAGCCCGTCTTGGGCAGGAATTCTCTCTGTTGCCGAATTGTACATTCCAAGTGTATAGTACAGTGCTCTGCACATAGTAAGTTCTCAATAAATATTTATTGAATGAATAAACTTTCCCAAGTGCTCAGTACAGTAAGTGCTCAATAAATACCATTTATTGATTTCCTGGTAGATTCTGAACGGCCCTGGCTGGGAGATAAGGAACCTAAATCTGCTCCTTTAGCCACAGTGTGCTAGACCTCCCGTGATACTTTTTTCTTGTTTGCATTTCTGTTTCTTGTTTTTTCACCTTCCTTTATATGTCAGTGCCACCCCCATCGCACCTTAGTCTTGGACTGTGCCTCTTGAAGGCCAGGAACCATGTCTAGTTCTCAACCCTGTACCTTTTCTAGCACTTGTGTATAGTGCTTTCCACATAGTAGATGCTTACTACTGTTACTGTTACTGCTGTGACAGGAATGGAGCCTCCCAGCTATGCCACTCAATGCTAGAAGGAAAGGTGAACAATACTGAACCACTTGAAATTAAAAAATAAGAACTGATTAACTTTAAAGATCCAATTACAAGTGGTAGTAAATGGGCTACATGCTAGTATGTTCATTCCCACAAAATGTATTCTACTTTGAAACTAACTCCTGGTGGGCAAGGAACATTTAATAATGTTGGTATTTGTTAAGCGCTTACTATGTGCCAAGCACTGTTCTAAGCGCTGGGGTAGACATAGGGGAATCAAGTTGTCCCACGTGGGGCTCACAGTCTTGATCCCCATTTTACAGATGAGGGAACTGAGGCACAGAGAAGTTAAGTGACTTGCCCACAGTCACACAGCCGACAAGTGGCAGAGCTGGGATTCGAACTCATGAGCCCTGACTCCAAAGCCCATGCTCTTTCCACTGAGCCACGCTGCTTTCTAACAACTCAGTTGTACTGTACTCGCCCAAGCCCTTAGTACAATGCTCTGCACAGAGTAAGAGCTCAAT
The DNA here is from genome assembly GCF_004115215.2 of Ornithorhynchus anatinus. NCBI lineage: Eukaryota > Metazoa > Chordata > Mammalia > Monotremata > Ornithorhynchidae > Ornithorhynchus > Ornithorhynchus anatinus. The sequence goes on from NC_041741.1 coordinate 35,238,029, forward strand.
AAATGCTATTGATTGTTTGAACTTAATAAAGAGCTTGAAGAAGAGTTAGTACTTATAAATATTAATTTACATGGGACTGTGAAATGAGCCATAACAGAGGCTCATCTGAAAATTTTTCTTGCTCTATTAGAAGCCTTCTCTCTAGTTCACACCACCATTATCCTCCCTTTATCACATGCCTGCAACTTTGACATTATCCTCCACTTGTCTTTTTCATTCCATCTGCATATTCAGTCACTCTCAAATCCTTTTCTCTTCACTGGCTTTGTTCTTATTTATTTTATTTACTCAGGAAAGAGACACAGGCCCAAGGAACAGGTTGTCTTAGTTAACTGAAGCTCCTCCCTTTCGAAGCCAATCCACAATGCCGCTGGCAGAGTAATTTATGTCCATCACGACTCTACCACTACAACCCAGCCCACACACTTTGCTCTCCCAATGCCAAGTACTTACTGTGTCTCAATTTTGTCTGTCTTACCATCCACTCCTTGTTCTCATCCTCCCCTCTGCCTGGAACTCCTTCGCTCTTATTATCCGACAGGCTACCTACCACTCTCTCCATCTTCAAAACCCTATTAAAGAAATCACACCTCCTCCAGGAAACTTTCCCTGATTAATTTCTAATTTCCCCACCTCATTTTCCCTATCATCTGTATTATCTATGCACTTGGGTCTATACTCTCTAAGATCTTTGCTACTCCCCTCACAGCAGTTATGTATGTATCCTTATACTCTTTTGCTTCCCTTTTCTGTAGTTCAATGCCTGTCTCACTAAATTTTAGAACTTCTTGAGGGCAGGGATCCTATCTACCTTCTCTCCTGGTAGATTTCCAAGTACTCTGCACACATAAATTGCTCAATAATAACAATAATGGCATTTGTTAAGCGCTTACTATGTTCCAATAAATACCATCGATTGACTGGTCGATGGATCGACTGATTGCTAAAGAAGTTTCCTTTTGGATCCTCTCTAAAAATAGTCTTTCCTTTATCCTTTAGGGAACTTAGGACAAGGACCTTAAACACCAGATGCAAAGGACTTTCCGCCCACATCCTTCAGGATTTCAGATAGGATTTCAATGTGTGACAATGTGGGCTGTGGAGGAATGCCCAGCTAAGCACAAGTGGCTTCTTAGTGAGACCACACCCCTAAAAAGAAGCCTCTAGTTAAAGTGGCAAAGTGTTATGATGTAGTTCTGGGGTCTTTGAACTTACAGGGTGTCTTCAAAAGATCAAAAAGAAAAATAAATCCATCGTTTATAAAAAGGGAAAGGAAACTGGAGGGAGGGAAAGTAAAACAAGAGCCAAAGAACAATATGTAAAAGTGGTAGTCAAATGCACCAACAGTCATTCACTCGAAGAACAGAAAAAGCCCAGAATATTATGCTTACATGTTTTAAATGCACTGCTAGCTGTGTTACTGAAAAGAAATGACTTCCAATGAGGCAGGGAAGATTTTCTAAAACTTTTAAATATTCCTGGAAAAAAAAACACCTAAAGTGATTTTTTTTTTGAAGAGTGGGGCATTGGGAAGAAAGGTGAGAGAGAGAATGGTAAAGACATAGACACACACACGCAGACACAGTCACAGAGAGACAGACATAGACACAGAGACACAAAGAGAGGAAAACTGAGACTTCTAGAACGAATAGCTTGCCAAGAGCAATAATTTCACCAAAGGCTCCAAAACAGAAGGTGAACTTTTAAAAACAATTTAGCCAGCATTTTAATAGGCAAAGCTAATGACTATATTTCAACAAATCATGCCAAAGCCATCACATTTTAGACTTGACACTGCCCCAGGCAGCTGAATTCCCTCCTTCCCTCAAGAATACGTCTGACTTCCATGCCAATATTCTCTAGTATGTGTTTGGTGCTCCCTTGGCATGGAATCAGCCCTTAAGCTATTTCTGTGATTTGGAGCCAGCTGCAAGTCTCTATTGAAAACGTGTTTGTGTTAAAGAGCTGCTTTCCCAATTCTCTCTACACAAAGCTCAAGTTCCCTTCTTTGATCAGAACAATTACATTTTTCATAGATTTTTGTTGAGCTTATAATACCTGCCCCCAGTTCCAGTTCATTGATAGCAAACTTAAACCCGTGAAACATACACCAGAAGGCGGCAAGACGTAAGAATTTTCACAGTGGTATAAGTGTGCCATGTGTAATGTCTTTGGGATTTTTTAAAGCTTCCCCTGAATGATCATTTTTCAAAGTCTGGGATTTGAATAGATTTTTAGTTGAGAAAAATTGAATAATTTTCTTAAAAAAAGTGAAGATTGGATCTTTCAGAACAGACTGTGGTAATACCAAAGTAAGGTGCAATCTTCCAGGACTGCATCCAGGATTGAATTTATAACAAAGTTTCAAAAAACCTCAGATTTCTAGTAGCCCGATTTCTAGCAGGGAGAGAGTGGGGGAGGAAGCATTATTGGGTCTCCTCTCTCTTCCTCCATCTCCCACATTGGCTTCTTGTCAGATGACTATTAAGACCATAACTGCCTATGGAAGAAAATGGCTAGTGCTTTTTCAAATCACTATGCCAATACTCTCATAGGTAGTAGTGAAACATTCTTGCCCAAATTGACATCTTACAGTCCTGTCTGACCTACCAACCATAGCGAGGGTAGAGCAGCATAGCACTTGGTTCCAGCCTTCATCCATGCCAACTCAGAAATGAGTCTAAATTGAAAAGTAAGAAGGGCCCCCATGCCTTACTTTTAGATAGCAGTAGCCCGAGTCAGGAAACCTTCATTTTAATCCCGATTCTGCCACTTGCCTGCTATCTGAACTCCGGCAAGTCATTTAACTTCTCTGTGCCTCAATTTCCTCATCTGTAAAATGGAAATTAAAGTCTTATCCTCCCTCCCTCAGGCTGTGAGCCCATGTGGGACAGCGACTGTGTCCATCCTAATTATCCTGTAACTACCCCAGTGCTTGGCACATAGCAAGCACTAAAATGCCATTATTATTAAAATACCCTATTACATAAACAGTAGCTACTGAGCATATCTCCATTTCCTTCCTATCTATGATGGATTTGTGTTTGTCTCTCTTGCCACATTAAGATCCTTGAGAGTGGAATTACTAATTCCACTGTACTAAAGACTTTGTATAATGGCTTCTCAATAAATATCATCCATTGTCTGAGGCCAGTTCAGGGATATCTCATTAAGTGGCCAGAGGGGGACCGTTTGCTAAGTTACCTCCAAATAGAAAGTTTGGCTGAAGCAGGGTCTTCTACATCCAGCAGTTTGCTCTATCCTGCATTTGTTCCTCACCACTAGCTCCGATCCCAAACTTTGAGAGAATCTGGCTCCATTACATCGCATTGCATCCAGTCCAGAGAACAGCCACCCTGGAAAAATCCCACAAACAGTAGAGTCACCCTAGCTGACAGTACCAGGTGATTTGATCTTGTGGCTAACAAGGCAGGTTTAACAGAATTTTTTTTTAACAGCATCCCAGCAAGGGATGGCTTTCTGTACAAAAGTATGGCTTGGAGAGGTTGCTTTCCGTCTGGAGTTCAGACACATCCATTCATTTTGATGAGGAAAGGGAGGGGTGAGGAGGAATCTTTTCCACCTTGTTTGTGGGAATGTACCATTCAAGATGGGACTCCACTGCTCTGCCTGCCAACCCCATGATGGTGGAGGTTCCCTTCAGGAATGATGAACGACCCAAAGGACTCGGACCGAGAAACTGCATGAAGGACCTGATTCTAGGTCTAGAGACTGGCAAAGCAGGACTCGCATTCTCTCATTTCTGCCTATTCCCACTGACGCATGGAGTGCAATGAGCAGCACGGTCTAGTGGAGAGATCATGAGCCTAGGAATCAGAGGACCTGGGTCCTACTCCGAGCTCCACCATTTATCTGCTGTGTGACCTTGGACAAGTCACAACTTCTCAGTGCCTCAAGTCCCTCATTCGTAAAATGGAGATTAAAATTGTAACCCCCATGGTGTCCAGGGACTGTGTCCAACCTGATTAGCTTGTATCTTCTCAAGAGCTTAGAACACTGTTTGACACATAGTAAATCCTTAATATCATTAATACCGTTATCATTATTTTCATTATTAAGCAAGAAGGCGGCACTCTGCAAATTGCTTGTGCAGTCTTCATCGACATTAACCTGTTTATTTTCTATTGTACTCTCCCAGGCACTTAGTACAGTGCTTTGAACACAGCAATCAATATATACGATTGAATGAATTAACCTGTACTATTGAACTAATTAACCAGCCACAGGCAGAACTGGGTCTAGAACCCTCATATCCCGGTCCCCAGGGCAGGGCGCACAACAGTACTTAAGAAAAGCCCAGGAGAACACTAACAGGGGCATTGAGAAGCAGCGTGGCTCAGTGGAAAGAGCACAGGCTTGGGAGTCAGAGGTCATGGGTTCGAATTCTGGCTCCGTCGCTTGTCAGCTGTGTGACTGTGGGCAAGTCACTTAACTTCTCTGTGCCTCAGTTACCTCATCTGTAAAATGGGGACTAAGACTGTGACCCTCACGTGGGACAACCTGATTACCCTGAATCTACCCCAGCGCTTATAACAGTGCTGTGCACTGTGCATATAACAGTATGTGCTGTACATAGTAAGCACTTAAATACCATAATTATTATTATTATTATTATTATTTGGTGACCATGTTCACATCCCTAACTGATTCAGCTGCTGTTGCTAATTTTGGGGTAAGAAGGAAGGAGCTGCTCACTTCTTCGTGTAAAAATGAGGCAGAGAGAGAGGGAGGGAAGTGGAGAAGGATTTATTGCATGGGAGACAAGTACAGACAAGACTAGAGGCACCAAGTACAGCAGCAATTCACTTGCCTCCTAAACTCCTACAAAGGGCATTGGTCAAAACAAGTCTCCTCCACAAAGGAAAAGGAGAGTTGTTCCCACCCCACTTGGAGACTCTGTTCATGGAAGTCAGGGCCTTTCGACACAAAGATGGAAAGGGGAATTAAGACTTCCTAACTTCCTCTCCAACGGTACCAAAACAAAAATCTTAAAAGTCTCTTTCTCAGTAATCATTTCCTCTCCTTGTTTCCTGAAACTCTCCAGGGGTCAGGGCAGAGATGGGCACAGCCTAATGTAGTACATTTTGTACACATTTTAGTATCACAGAATTGCTTCAGTGACCAAGATTTATTTTTCTTTTTGGGAAACACTGTTCTCAGATATGAAGGGCTTAGTGCCTTAAAGATTGATTATCACTGAAAAGGGTTAATTGATAAGGTTCTGACACCCCAAGAAAAAAACACCAAAGGATTCCATTAAAAATTCAAGTGGGACTTCTTTTTCCTGTTAACATACTCATGAAGAAACACAAAAAGAAATGATATTACTTTATAGTCATTGCTTCTAGTCATCATCTTGCCCATCCACTAGCATTTTGAGGGAATGATATTTTCATAATTACATTTCCAAGAACAGGGTGGGTCTAAATGCTCTCATAATGGTTCTATTTTGTTTTCTGATGTCATTGAGTTTATTACTGATAGCTTCTCTTTCAGAAAACACTTCAATCAGGAAACTTCTCTGACATTTTACTAGCATTGTAGGAACTTATTTACTCCGAGAAAAAGCATAACAGGAACCAGGTCTGACATTTATTTGAACAGTTGAAACTATGCAGTTGAAACTAAGGTCACATCTCCTCCAATAGGCTTTCCTCAATTAAGCACTCCTTTCCCCAAGTCCCTCTCCCTTCTGCATCATCTATGCACTTGGATCTGTAACTTTTGGCCACTTGGTATTTGTCCCACCCTCAGCCCCACAGCACATATTTTGTAATTTATTTGTATTAATGTCTGTCCCCCCCTCTAGACTGTAAGCTCACTGTGGGCCCGGAACACTTCTACCAACTCTGTTGTATTCTCCCAAGTACTCTGTACATTGTTATTTAGTACTCAATAAATACCATTGACCGATTGGCCCTATTTAAGTGGAAACTCCGTCACGTGTTTTCTTCATGGAAGAGTTCAGTTTGTTCCCCATAAAGGAGAAAATACAAGGATCTTGCATGAATCATGACAGCATAAACAGTACAGTGTTAGAGCTTTGGCCAAATGTATTTTTCCCAAGTATTTCTAGGAGAGAATACCTTAGTTCAATTAGGCTACAGGAAATTCTTCTTAAGCCTACTTTTTCACCCCCATGAGAAATACAGTTTAGTATTTTCTCAAAGTATAAATAGTATGAACATTCAGTTCTTGCACTATTACATGATGCTTTTTAATGTTAAGCGAAGCTTCCTAGAAGCCCAATTCATTTCAAATATCCCAGAACTAATCAACTCACCAGACACCCTTAACATCACATATTTATACCTCTCCTCAACACCTGTGTAGATATGCAAACCTAATTGCACCTTTATTCTGATATTTCATTCTGTATATTTGCTTTATTGCCTATTTTATCCTTGATCTGACCCCCCTTCATGTGCACAACTATCTGAAATAATTCTCTATCAATCAAATTTATTGATCGCTTACTGTGTGCAGTGCACTGTACTAAACACTTGGGAGAATACAGTACAGAGCAGGTGGACATGTTCCCTGCCCTCAACAAGCTTACAGTCTAGAAAGGGAGACAGGTATTAATATCAATTTACAATATATAAACCACAATTATTATTAAGCATTTACCTAGGTGCTAAGCAGGGAAGATACAAGAATATGAAGTCAGACACAGTCTCTGTCCCACATGGGGCTCTTGGTTTAAGGAGGAGAGAGGGCAGTTTATCTTACCCCCATTTTACTGATGAGGAAACTGAGGTACAGAAAAGTACAGTGATTTGCACACCGGGCAAGTGGCAGAGCTGGGCTTAGAACTCAAATCCCCTGATTTCCAGGCCCATGCTCTTTGCCCTAGGACACACTGCTTCCCGTAACAGTCTGGCATTGCCCTCCCTCGCCCCATCTCTCCATCTGAATCCTACAGTAGGTCTGGAGTTGTCTGGATTGTTTGGGGGTTTAGGACTGAACAGACCTGGGACTGGCTTCCTAACTCAAACCAACTCTCATTTCAGGAACTCTCTGATTGGCTTTGGATGGGGGTGCTATTAGCCCCCAAGAAGGGAAGAGTCCCAGCACCGTACATATTACCCGGGGCACTTCCCAAGAAATTCTGTTTAGGAGGTCGGGGGGTAGAGGGAGGTCCCCCTTCCTGGGACTCCCCTAAACTTCTGGAGCTGACCCAAACTTGGAAGAAGATTCAGATTAGGGTAGGTATCTTGTCTTTGTCCCCAACCTGCAGTTCAACAGTTGACCTAGGATCTGGGGAGCGCAGACTAAGACATGGAACAGTCTGACATGGGGGTGGTCTCCAAATCCTTCGATATGACTCAGAGTATAATCACTAGCCACAAACCTGCAGAGATGATCCATAGGGCATTCAGTAATAGTTGGCCTGACAGAATCACCAAGAAAGGGACTCTGTGAGAAATGGGGGGGGAGGGGGCGGGGGTTCCTCCAGGTAACCACCAACCAACCGACAGACATAAAAAAGAAATGGAATTTAAAACCCCGAAATAGAGAGGAAAGCCAAACCAAATCCTCATTACAACACATCACTAGATAATCCAGCTTCTATAAAACACACAGACTTATCTTTACAAAGTTCCTTGAATATACAGAGTTCTGAGAGAATGTACTCACAAATAGCATATGATAGGATTTTCTACCAGTTTCATCACAGTTCAGCAGCCAGCTGGGCAGAATGAGACCAGAGAACCTCCACCCCTCCTCATTTTAAAGGCCTTGGTCCAACTTAACTGGGTCTTATTCTCAGATAACGCTGGAAAATGAAGCTTCCAGGTGAGTTTCCTACTTCTCTTCAACAGGTAGACTTCCAGTCTGCCTCTACTGGAAGTCTGAACATTATCACAATCACACCCTGTCAATATTGGTTACTCATGAGGCACATGCCCTACTAATCGATATCTATCAGTACTGGAGTTTCCACAGTGCCTGCTCTCTGCCTCCCCACGATGGCTCCTGGGTAGTCAAGGTATCTAAAATAGGTGTGAATTCCACAACTCTAGTTTTCTTTAGTCAACTTCTGTTTTTAAAGTTGCCTAAAAAGGAATTCTTCTCTCATAATCAGTAGCCCCACCATCTGACTATTACAGAGAACTCTTGAATAGAATTCCAGGTCTGGGAGATTGAATGTTTTCCTAGGAACTGGGAACCCTGAAGACTCCTCTAGGTGAAACAGTAATAATGTTAACTGTATACTGTACAATCATAGCAATGTGCTGTTCAGAGACACCCTGGGTTTCTTAATAGTGCTTGCTATTCAGGAATACACTGGTCACTTCAAATAGGGAAGGGGCTAATAAAAGTGCCCTTAAAATTTGCCTGCCCTACTCATTCAAATCAAACTCCTCAGAACACCTCATTGGGTGGGCTTTTGCCTCAAAGCTTCATAATTAATAGAAAACTCATATGTAAGAAAATAGCCATTACATCATGAAACTAGGCTGCTTGACACCTCATAGAAGAAAGTGCTGCCATGCCCTCTTCTAGAGAATTCAGTCTTCAGATTACTGCCTTTCATGGGTGGGATTTGCATCCAGATAGCCCTTAGTTTCCAACCCTCCAGAAATATCTAGAGGCATAAATAATTCACCAATGACCCTTTATATAAATCTAAATCGGAGCAATTTGCCACCATCCTCAGTGAAAATAACCCAACAGCAACAAATAATAAAATGAAAGAAAAGTGATTTTAAAAGAACCAGGCAGACTTACCAGGCTAGTATCACAATTTGGCATGGTCATCATCAAGGAGGATTTGAATGCATGTGAATGAAGATGCTGAAAAGTAAAAAACAATATTCAGATCCTAATGAATTGGAAAAATAAATCACACTGCTCCATTTTTGCCATGCTGGATACTAGCTTTTCATTTATGTTGTGGGGATGAACTCGGGGCAAGATTTTGAGGAGCTAGAGCCTCAAGGGACATGGCTTCCAGTGGGTGGTTTCAAGGTGGGGGGGGCATCAGGGGGAAGCACCTTAGTTTGGAGTCCAGAAATGACCTCCAAAGCCCCTAGGTGGGCTTTAGAGCACAGCGGAGCCTAAAAGAGTTCTCAATCCAATCTGGAGTTATTTAGAGGTATGGCAAGCTCCAGTTCCAGCCCTGGAGTCCATCAAGAACCCAACAAATTCCAGCTGGAGGCTAGTGAGGGCAGAACTATCCCCCCTTAGGAGAGTCTTCACCTAACTCCTGAGTGAGAGAGAATCCAGCCCGGCTGCTGACAGGAGTAGAGCGTTAGTCTCCTTGTCACAGGCTAATTTGAAGCAGAATGAGCCAGAAGAATATTCTCTATCTTCTGGCCTCATTTTTCACAGGTTCCCATCCAGCTACAAGGGATCCTTCACTTGCTCTGCTGGCAAACTCAACTTATTTGTCACTGCCATCTAGTGCCTTTTTTTCCTGTACTCACCCCACCTTCCTTTAAGCTTCTCTCCTTAGAGGTCCTTACTCCCATTCTTGTCACTCCAAGCCCCAAACTATGAACACACCCATTTAAAAAAATATTTTTCCTTCCTGATAGGCACTCTACTTCTCTCTCGGCAGTCCAGGCCTGGGCCCACAACGAAGCTGGTAGTCTTGAGGCTCTAGAGCCAGGTCTTCTGTGCTCTAGCTTGATTCTGAGCTAATAATTAATAATCGTGGTATCTAATGCTTCGTGGCTCAGTGGAAAGAGCACGGGCTTTGGAGTCAGAGGTCATGGGTTTGAATCCCAGCTGTCAGCTGTGTGACTATGGGCAAGTCACTTAACTTCTCTGTGCCTGTTACCTCATCTGTAAAATGGGGATTAAGACTGTGAGCCCCACGTGGGACAACCTGATTCCCTTGTGTCTACCCCAGTGCTTAGAACAGTGTTCTGCACATAGTAAGCGCTTAACAAATACCAACATTATTATTATCATTATTAATATGTGCCAGGCACTATACTGAGCTGGAGAGGATACAAAAAAATTGGGCTGGACACTGTCCCTGTCCCACATGGGGCTCATAGTCTCAATCCCCGTTGCTCATAGTCTCAATCCCCGTTTTACAGATGAGGTAACTGAGGCACAGAGAAATGAAGTGACTTGCTCACGGTCACACCACAGAGAAGTGGGAGAACCAGAATTAGAACACAGGACCTTCTGACTCCTAGGCCCATGTTCTTTCCCCCAGGCCACGTTGCTTCATGGCTGAACAGAGGACTCCTCTCTCCCCTACCCAGTTCCAGTATCGACACACTATGCTTTCCCATATCCCCGGCCAACACCATCTGTCTGTCTCCTCTTTATCTTCATGGATTGCTTTGTGGCTTCCATCTGCTGGGTCCAGAGCCTTGGGAGCCCCAATCCCCAGAAGCCTCGCCCCAAGTTTGAGTCAGAAGCTGTCACGTGTGTCCTGTATTCAGTATTTATAGGTGAAGCGGCATGGCTTAGAGGAAAGAGCAGGGGCTTGGAAGTCGGAGGTCGTGGGTTCTAATCCACATTCTGCCACTTGTCTGTTGTGTGACTCTGGGCAAGTCACTTAACTTCTCTGTGCCTCAGTTACCTCATCTGGAAAATGGGAATTAAGACTGCGAGCCCCACGTAGGACAACCTGATAACCTTGTATCTACCCCAGCGCTTAGAACAGTGCTTGGCACATAGTAAGCACGTAACAAATACCATCATTATTACAGTGCTAAGGGGATAGAACATTTAAAATGCTATAGTGACACCTTCCGGCCACCAGAAAGCATCCCCCAGCCAACCGGTCCGCTAGCCAGGCAACCAGAACTCCACTTAATTTTAATTATTCATTCATTCAATCATATTTATTAAGCGCTTACCGTATGCAGAGCACCGTACTAAGCACTTGGGGGGATACAATACAACAACAGACACATTCCCTGCCCACGATGAGCTTATTGAGCGCTTACTGTGTAGAGATTCATTCAATAATAATAATAATAATAATAATGTTGGTATTTGTTAAGCGCTTACTATGTGCAGAGCACTGTTCTAAGCGCTGGGGTAAACACAGGGGAATCAGGTTGTCCCACGTGGGGCTCACAGTCTTAATCCCCATTTTACAGATGAGGGAACTGAGGCCCAGAGAAGTTAAGTGACTTGCCCACAGTCACACAGCTGACAAGTGGCCGAGCTGGGATTCGAACTCATGAGCCCTGACTCCAAAGCCCATGCTCTTTCCACTGCGCCACGCTGCTTCTCCATTCAATAGCATTTATTGAGCGCTGACTATGTGCAGCGCACTGTACTAAGCGCTTGGAATGGACAAATCGGTAACAGAGACAGTCCCTGCCCTTTGACGGGCTCACAGTCTAATCGGGGGAGACAGACAGACAAAAACAATAGCAATAAATAGAATCAAGGGGATGAACATCTCATTAAAACAATAGCAAATAAATAGAATCAAGATCACTGTACTAAGTGGTTGGGAGAGTACCACATAGCAGACACATTCCCTGCCCACAACAAGCTTTCAGCCAGCCAGCTAGCTCTCCTTCCACCTGAGCTCCCTGTTTGAACAGTCCATGAGTAGGCTAGACTAACTGGGACATACTTTTGTGGACCCCCACCTGCCAACTGACAATGGCCTACCCCAAGCAATTCTAAAACCAGCTTCACTCTCATCCACCATTTTACAAACACACAATGGAGAAACTATCTGTCTAAGCAAAATCACATTTTAGAAATACCTAGAAAATGTAAATGTAGTTTGGGGCCTCAGTTAACTGGGTAATTGGAGAAGCAGCATGGCCTAGTGGAAAACGTACACACCTGGGCATCAGAGGTGCTGGGTTTTAATTCTGACTCCACCACTTGTTTGCTGTGTGATCTTGGGCAAGTCACTTAGCTTCACTGTGCTTCAGTTACCTCATCTGTGAAATGGGGATTAAATCCTCATCCCTCTAACAGAGACCGCACCTGCTTGATTATCTTGTACTGGCCCAAAGCTTAGTACCATGCTTGAGTATAGTAACTGGCACGTAGTAAAGTGCTTAACAAATACCATAATTATTACAGTGCTTAACACACTGTATCATTGAAAAAAAATTGATATAATAGATCTGACCTCGATATTACATCTGATTTGACACACATGGATTTTTCACCAATAACACAGCCTCCTGCAGCCCCTTCCTCCATTCGCTAGTTTCTATTCTTTCAATTTATTCCTCCCCCCACACATGAAGCCTTCAGAACATTATGACCAGCAGTTTTTTTAATTTGTTTGAGCGGAATAAGGATGAAAGCCAGACTCTCTCATTAGTAGTAACATGGCAAACGTCAGATCTTTTAAATTTCCAGCCCTCCTTCACTGATAGACCTGCTATCATAGCCACCCCAATTTTACTTTGGTGGTCCTGATGTATCTGTCTCCAGTCCAACCCCACCTTCTATATTCGTAGACTATGATCCTCTTGAGGGACAGGGTATTTGTCTAATTCCCACCTGTATTCTCTTTCCCAGTGCATAGCATAATTATTATTATTATTACTTGTCAGCTGGGTGACTGAGGGCAAGTCACTTCGCAGCGTGGCTCAGTGGCAAGAGCCTGGACTTGGGAGTCAGAAGACGTGGGTTCGAATCCCGACTCTGCCCTTTGTCAGCTATGTGACTGTGGTCAGGTCACTTCACTTCTCTGTGCCTCAGTTCCCTCATCTGTAAATTGGGGGTGAAGACTGTGAGCCTCATGTGGGACAACTGGTTACTCTTTATCTACCCCAGCGCTTAGAACAGTGCTCTGCACGTAGTAAGCGCTTAACAAATACCAACATTATCTGGGCCTCAGTTCCCTCATCTGGAAAATGGGGATTAACTGCGAGCCTCACGTGGGACCACCTGATGGCCCTGTCTCTCCCCCAGCGTTTAGAACAGTGCTCTGCACCTAGTAAGCACTTAAAATATTCCAACATGATTATTCTCTGGGCCTCAGTTCCCTCATCTGGAAAATGGGGATTAACTGTGAGCCTCACGTGGGACCACCTGATGACCCTGTCTCTCCCCCAGCGTTTAGAACAGTGCTCCGCACCAGTTCCCTCATCTGGAAAATGGGGATTAACTGGGAGCCTCAGGTGGGACCACCTGATGACCCTGTCTCTCCCCCAGCGTTTAGAACAGTGCTCCGCACCGAGTAAGCGCTTAACCGAGACCAACATTATTACCTCATCCGTAAAATGGGGATGAAGACCGTGAGCCCCACGTGGGACAACCTGATTCCCCTGTATCTACCTCGGCGCTTAGAACAGTGCTTTGCACATAATAAGCGCTTAACAAATACCAACATGCAGCGTGGCTCAGTGGAAAGAGCACAGGCTTTGGAGTCAGGGCTCATGAGTTCGAATCCCAGCTCTGCCACTTGTCGGCTGTGTGACTGTGGGCAAGTCACTTAACTTCTCTGTGCCTCAGTTCCCTCATCTGTAAAATGGGGATTAAGATTGTGAGCCCCACGTGGGACAACCTGATTCCCCTATGTCTACCCCAGCGCTTAGAACAGTGCTCGGCACATAGTAAGCGCTTAACAAATACCAACATTATTATTACTAGAGAAGGAATGACCGCCTGAATGCAGGACCAGAGCTGCAGCCTCCCGCCTGAAGCTCGGCGCGTCACGTGCTTGGCGAGCGGTGGCGCCGGGGAGCCTCTAGGGGGCGCTGCCATCCCCCACCCCACCCCCCCGGCGTGTTCCGCGCATGCGCGCGCCCTTTGCCCTCCCGCCTTCGGTCCCCGTCCCGTCCGCCTGCCTCCCGCCGCCATTGTGGTCCGGCCCCGCCGCCAACCGTCATCATGGTGAGGGCGCCCTTCGCCGCCGCCGCGTGGGCTCCGAATCCTCCGGATAAACGATGAGGGAAGCAGGAGGAGGGAGAAGGAGGAGGAAGGGCTCCGGGAGGGGCGGGGGGGGGAGGCTCGGGGCGGGCTTCACGCGGCGGCGGCGGCGGCTGGTCCTGAAGGAGCGGAGCCCGCCTGCCCCGCTGGCCTGCAATGCCCTCCCTCCTCACCGCCCACAAACTCACTCCCTTCTCCTCTTCAAAGCCCGCCTCAGAGCTCCCCTCCTCCAGGAGGCCTGCCCAGACGGAGCCCTCCCTTTCCCTCTGTTCCCCCCCCCCCCCCCCCCCCGTTCTTCCCCTCCACACTTTCCCTCTGTTCCCCCCCACCGGGCTCATTTGCCTACATTATTACCCTATTAATTACCACCCACAAACCCACTCCCTTCCCCTCTTCAAAGCCCTCCTCAGAGCTCCCCTCCTCCAGGAAGCCTGCCCAGACTGAGCCCTCCCTTTCCCTCTGCTCCCCCCCGCTCTTCCCCTCCGCACTGGGTTCATTTGCCTACATTATTTATTATCCTATTAATTACTGCCCACAAACGCACTCCCTTCCCCTCTTCAAAGCCCTCCTCAGAGCCCCCCCCCCCCAGGAAGCCTGCCCAGACTGAGCCCTCCCTTTCCCTCTGCCCCCCCCCCCCCCGCTCTTCCCCTCAGCACTGGGCTCATTTGCCCACATTATTTATTACCCTATTAATTTTCTGAGGTGTGTCTCTCCATCATTCCGTTTATCTTGATGATGCCTTTTGTTCAATTTTGCTTCGCTGTCTCCCCCATTTAGACTGTGAGCCCGTCTCTCTCTCTTGCCCAATTGGCCATTCTAAGTGCTTAGTCCAGTGCTCTGCACATAGTAAGCGCTCAATAAATACTGTTGAATGAATGAATGAATACTGCAGGCTCACCTCCTCCAGGAGGCCTTCCCAAACCGAGCCCCCCTTTCCCTCTGCTCCCCCCCCACCCTCTGCTCTTCCTCTCCGCACTGGGCTCATTTGCATATATTATTTATTACCCTGTTAATTTTCTAACTGAGGTGTGTGTCTCCATCATTCCATTTATCTTGTTGATGTCTTTTGCTCAATTTTGCTTCTCTGTCTCCCCCATTTAGACTGTGAGCCCGTCTCTCTTTGTTGCCCAATTGTCCATTCCAAGCGCTTAGTCCAGTGCTCTGCACATAGTAAGCGCTCAATAAATACTGTTGAATGAATGAATACTGCAGGCTCACCTCCTCCAGGAGGCCTTCCCAGACCAAGCCCCCCTTTCCCTCTGCTCTTCCTCTCCACACTGGGCTCATTTGTATATATTATTTATTATCCTATTTATTTTATTAATGAGGTGTATCTCTCCTTCATTCTATTTATCTTGAGGATGTCTTTTGTTCAATTTTGCTTCGCTGACTTCCCCATTTAGACTGTGAGCCCGTTACTGGGCAGGGATGGTCTCTCTCTGTTGCCCAATTGTCTATTCCAAGCGCTTAGTCCAGTGCTCTGCACATAGTAAGTGCTAAATAAAAACTTTGAATGAATGAATACTGCAGGCTCACCTCCTCCAGGATGCCTTCCCAGACCGAGTCCCCCTTTCCCTCTGTTCCTCCTCCCCGCCGACTCTCTCCCTCTGCCCTTCCCCTCCCCACACCACTTGGGTATATGTTACATGGATTTATTCTACTTATTTTATTAATAGTGTATGTACATATTATTCTATTTATTAATGATATGGATGAATCTTTAGTTCTATTTCATGCGATTGATGCCTCTCTACTTCTTTTGATGTCTGTCTCCCCTCCTTCCAAACTGCAAGGCTGTTGTTGGGGAAGGGTTGTCTCTGTTTGTTGCTGAATTGTACTTCCCAAGCGCTTAGTACAGTGCTTTGCACCATTAATCTGTAATAATAATGATGATGATGATATTTGTTAAGCGCTTACTATATGCAAAGCTCTGTTCTAAGCACTGGAGAGGATACAAAGTCATCAGGTTGCCCCTCTTAGGGCTCACAATCTTAATCCCCATTTTACAGATGAGGTAACTGAGGCACAGAGAAGTGATTTGCCCATGGGGCTCACAGTCTTAATCCCCATTTTCCAGATGAGCGAACTGAGGCACAGAGAAGTCAAGTGACTTCCCCAGAGTCACACAGCTGACAAGCGGCTGAGTGGGGATCTGAACCCATGACCTCCAACTCCCAAGCCTGGGCTCTTTCCCTGAGCCATGCAGCTTCGATTGACTAAATGAATACACACACCCAGTGCACGTGCCCCGGGCTCAAACACAATATAAACCCTTAGGGAGATTTGGATTGAAATCTGGAGTTGGGATGGAAACCTGTTTCTGCTGAATATCCCTGTCTATACTAACCTGACTTGTGATTTGTCTCGAACCTTATTTTCTGCAGAGTTTACCACTGAATCCCAAGCCATTTCTGAATGGACTAACAGGCAAACCGGTGATGGTGAAGTTAAAATGGGGAATGGAGTACAAGGGTTACCTAGTGTCAGTGGATGGCTACATGAACATGCAGGTAATTAAAATTAGTGGCTAAAATGGGGAAGCACCAACCTTTCTGCAGTAAGCATCCAAGGACTGTACTAAACTGGAACAAAGTGGAGCTTTAAAAAATGTGAAGTTTTGGCTAGCTCGTAAGCACATTATTTTAGTCTTCTCCTCTAAACTGTAAGCCCGTTGAAGGCAGGAAACATGTCTGCAAATTCTTGTACTCTTCCTAGTAGTACGCTGCTCTGCAGGTAGTGCTCAAAAGCATTGATTGAGTCCAATCACTAATATAAAAGTTACAGACTTTAATCCAAGCAAAGCACTGACTGGAGATCAAACCCCTAATTAGAGCTGTCCTTTTGATGGTGGAATATAGGTGAGCCTTTATACCAAAAGTTTGTTTTGGGCAGGGAATGTCTCTCTTGAAATTGTACTCTCAAAAGCTTATAGTGTTCTGCACACAGTAAGTGATCAGTAAATACCATTAATTGATCACAGAATGTGGCCAAGTTTTTGTGAATTTTGAGGCTCCTTTTTGGGTTTGAAAACACTAAGCGTTATTGGTTAAGACTATTCTTGCCTTCAAAAAATGTTAGTAGTAGTGCTTGTTTTTTCCTGAAGTTCA
Organism: Ornithorhynchus anatinus; assembly: GCF_004115215.2. Lineage (NCBI taxonomy): Eukaryota > Metazoa > Chordata > Mammalia > Monotremata > Ornithorhynchidae > Ornithorhynchus > Ornithorhynchus anatinus. Next base: position 35,254,987 of record NC_041741.1, read on the forward strand.
AGATTTAACTCTTCAGTCTCTCACCTCAATTTGCCTTCCTTGGTGGTTTTCGCCTATCAGTCAATAGTATTAAGCCCTTGGGAAGAGTACAACATGATGGAGCTGGTAGACATGTTCTCTGCTCACAAAGCGTTTACAGCCTAGAGAAGACAGATATAAATTATGGTAAAGTACATAAGTGCTGTGAGGCCAAGGGTGGGGTAAATAAAGGGTATAAATCCAGTGCAGGGGCAATGCAGAAGGAGGAGAGGAAAAATGAGGTCAGTCAGGGAAGACATTTTAGAAGGGATGTGCTTTTTAATAAGGCTTTGAAGGAGGGAAAAGTGATCCGTTTGTCACATATGAAGAGGAAGGGAGTTGTCGAGAGCGATGAGATTGAGGTACAACCAGTAGGGTAGCGTTAGGGGGGGTGAAATGAGCGTGCTGCTGGATTGTAGTAGGAAATTTGAGAGGTAAGATGGAGGGGGCAAAGTGATTGAGTGCTTTAAAGCCAACGATAAGAAGTTTGTTACAGAGGTAGATGGGCAAACACTAGAGGTTCTTGGAGTAGGGAAACACAGACTGAATATTTTTTAGAAAAATCTTGGCAGCACAATGTAATATGGAGTGGGGAGAGAGGAGGCAGGGAACTTAGCGAGGAGGTTGATGCAGTAGTCAAGGTGGCATTGGATAAGTACTTGGATCACTGTGATAGCAGTTTGGGTGCAGGTGAAAGGACAGATTTCAGTGAGGTTGTGAAGGTAGAACCAACAGGATTTAGTGACAGGTTGAAGGTTTCTTAGTTTTCTCTTAGGCCTTCAAGGGCCACTTGAATAGGTCCCTGCATTCAAAGGCCCAAAGTAGAAAGAACAAGAGAAGTGAGAATCCTTCCTCCTTGTTGTAGAGCAGAGAAATGGAGTTTTCTGAATTGTCAAGTCATTAGTCCTCAGCATATTGTATATTCCTTACTTTGAAACCCCCTCACTTGGACTTTAAGGGAAATGGACTATTGCAAACTATTGCCATGTTCAGTTTTTAAAACCTAATGTTTTTAAATGGGCATTTATTGCTTTTCCACCTGCAGAACAGTATGGAATTTGGGCCCAACCTAAAGAAAATGAAATAAAGGGATTACGAAATCAACCATATGGAAACTATTTCAGAGAAATTTGAATTTATTGCTTTATAGTATCTATCATATACAGGTGCAATTAAGCAAAAATGTAAAAATTAGACAAACTTTTTTAAAAAGAATTCTTAACCAAGTTATACACCTATGAACAATAAGTTACTATGGCTACACTTAATTATCAGAATGACATGTGGAAAAGCTTATCAGTAGATGGAGGTTAGCTTGCCAAATAAACTGGATTATCCCATTTCTCAATGCAGTGTATTAATATATTTTCTTATTGACAGCTCGCAAATACGGAAGAATACATAGATGGGGCATTATCTGGACACCTTGGTGAAGTTCTAATAAGGTAATTTTATGAGCTGGACCACTAGTATGTCTAGAGGGTATTAACTTACATTAGTATGGGAGAGTTCTTGCCTACCAATGCTTGATTTCTTAAATTATCTTGATGTAACCATCTTTAAACATTCAACAAAATGTTCTACAGGTGGAATTTAATAACTTGAAATTTTTCAAGATGGCAATTTTGTGACTTGTTCAATACTGAACTTTCATCTGGTTTTAGCCGAGTATGTTTATTCATGGGCTAAAGAATTTGGGCTATAAAATGGAAAATCTGATTGCTGATATCCTAGGCTCTGTTTGGCCAAGCACCTTATTTGATGGATCTTAATCAGTTTACTTTTTCGACAAGTTCAAAGAAAACTGGAAGCTGAAAAGTAATTGTACTATCCTATGAACTAGTACTTAAGAGCATAAAAGCATTGATTGTGATAATCAGTGACTAGTCTTAAAAGGATTCTCACATACACTTGAGAGACAAATGGTTACATTTAATCGTGCAATTTTTTCAATGACTGTTAGGAATAATTTCATTTAGGGTGAACGTTCTAAGATGGGGAGAAAAACCTAACTTAAAGCATATACTTCATACCTTAAGTATTTATGTGAAACTAATTTTGGCTCTATTTACAGGTGTAATAATGTCCTTTATATCAGAGGTGTTGAAGAGGAGGAAGAAGATGGGGAAATGAGAGAATAGCATTTTTCACGGACTCTTTGGGGTTGTCTTTTTTTTTGTATATTTCTAGAATAAAGAACAGTTTTGTGTTTTTCATCTTGTCCTAGTCTTGATCTAATTGATCTTTGAAAAATTACATGCAAATATATTTCTCAGAACCATTAAACCATATAATGAAATAAAGGGGGAAAACTGTTATAGGTGAAAGTAAGTTATCCCTAAATTTTTTTTTAAAGGCTACAACATTTTTGGTTTGGGGCATGTTTCCTTTAAAGTTAACTTCAAATTCTCTTAAACTCACTAAAGACTTATCTTTGACTCTGAGAATGCAATGTTAGAGATCTGTGCTATCTTTGATATTCATATCCAAAGTGTTCTCAACCTATATAAGCAACTAAATCCTAAGAGTGGAACCTAAATAATGTATTTTAAAATAGTGAAGAAGTTAGAGCGATAGGAATATATTGCCCAAATTGGGATTTAGGCCCAAGAGACTGAATGACCTGCATGACGTGTTTGTATGTTGGGGGAAACTACCAGGCTAACTATATTTTTATGGATTCTACTTAGCCTCTAGAACATCATTCTGCCATAATCCAGGTCCCTGCAATTTGGTATTGGTTACTTAATTCAAGTAAAAAAATACTCTTCTAGTTCTTCAGGTTTTGACTCTTCATGTGCACTTTCCTTTTTAACCTGTCTAGGAGGTTGTGAGCGAAACACAAGTCGTCTTCCCAGCTGGAACACAGGATAAGCAACATTTAACACTGATCTTAAAAAAGGTCACTGTTTTTGATTAAAATATCAAGCAATAGTGGGAAATTACAAATAACCTGGTATAAACTAGGGAAAAGTGTGTAGTCTTAGTTTTTTTTTTTTTGTTTTTTTTTTTTTTAGTAGATACCGATCTTTCAACTTGAACATGCAAGAAGCAAATCTCACCTTGGGACCAAACTTATGCTTGGGAGGGATGCAGTTAAAAGAAATATTGCTTCAACCATACAACCATATAGACTTGACCCTGCCCCTTTTCCATCCCTTCACCCTAATGTCTCTCAAAAAAGCCTAGGCAGATTGGTAATTGAATAAGAAGAGCAGGACAGAATGCCTAGCATGCCAAGGACCTAGTTGGCAGTTGGACTGACCCTTTAGCCAAGTGGGAGACCAGGGCCCTTGGAATTGAATTGATCTCAAGTTGTGAAATCTGCTCAGTGAATGGAAAAGGGAGCCGGATTTTCCCTTTTCAAGGCAATCAATGGTATTCAGGCAGAGCACTAAGAATGCAGTAGAGTTGGTAGACATATTCCTTGCCTACCAAAAGCTTATAGTCTAAGGCAGAGACTATAGATCAGATGAAATGAGATGAAGTATTAAGTGCTTTAGAGGTGCATAGGTGATTCTTGATTCTAGTTATTTGCTATTGTTTTAATGAGATGTTCATCCCCTTGATTCTATTTATTGCCATTGTTCTTGTCAGTCTCCCCCGATTAGACTGTAAGCCCGTCAAAAGGCAGGGGCTATCTCTATCTGTTACTGATTTGTACATTCCAAGCGCTTAGTACAGTGCTCTGCACATAGTAAGCACTTAAGAAATACTATTGAATGAATTAATGAATAGGTGATGAAGGAGGGAGGGTAAAAGGGGCTTAACTTAATTAGGAAAGGCCTCTTGGAATAGATGTGATTTTTAGGAAGGCTTTGAAGGGGGTGAGAGTGTCCCAGGCCAGAGGGAGGATATGGGCAACAGGCTGGCAGTGACAAGGATTTTATGTTGGTGTAGTGATGTCTGATGAATTAAACAAACCTTTTTTGTTGGTTCTGCTACTGCTCTTTCCAGTGCAATCTTTAGTTTTGCCTCCTGAAGTAGCTGTTTTTGTTTCAGTTTTTCTTCACGTAGCCTGGGAGAGAGGAAAAAGTCTCCTGTTATTACAGGGCTGATATAAGGAAGATTGATCTTTGGTGTACTGATACTTTTATCCTGAGTCATTTGGCAGAATACACTCAAACAGTAGAAATCAGATTTTTCAGTGAGAGAAAACTTCCCTTGCAAGTTTACTTAGAATGGGTGTTTTCCTAGAGCCTTGTCCAAATTACCCTCCAGGGATAGAGTGCTGTATTTCTCTTCACTTCATATTGCAGGAGATTGGTGTGTGGGACAAGGGGGGGGCAGTGTTTTTCTGTCAGTGCCATCTGTAATGGTTTTTATTTTGTGTATGATTTGGGCTTTTAACACTAAGTGGGATGGAATACTACATTTACTCAATTGCCTCCACTATACACTTTCCCCTCCCCTATTGTTGAGGAGCTGAGAAAACATTACTTTTTTAAGCAGTGATAGTGACACACTGGGGTAGAAAAAGGAGATGGGTCAATGTACTAATGCTCCATAGGCAAGGGAGTTGCTTTTTTGAAATATGTGTCCACAAGGGTAAAAATGAGAGAAGCTGTCAACACAGAGAAGCAGCATGGCCTATTGGATAGCACAGACCTGGGAGTCAGAAGGCCTTGGGTTCTCATTCTGACTCTGCTGTGATCTTGGGTAAGTCCTTAACTTCTTGCCAATTACCTCATCTAAAATGGGAATTAAGACTGCAAACCCAATGTGGGACAGGGACTGTGTCCAACCTGATGAGCTTTTATCTACCCCCAATGCTTAGTACAGGGCCTGTTACAAAGTAAGCAGTTAAATCCAATTAAAATTAAGTCTTGCACTTAAAGGTAATTCCTTCACTAAGACATGCAGAACTCTGGGTAAGAAGAGAAGGAAGATTGGAAGGGGGGACAGTTAATTCATTGAGTACTTATTGTATACTGTAGCTATATTGTACTTTCCCAAGTGCATAATATAGTGTACCAGTGCTCTGCACACAAGAAGTGCTCAGTAAATATTATTTGATGGTAGGCAATCAGTGGCATTTGAGCACTTACTGTAAAGCTTTTGGAAGAATACTGTACAATAGAGTTGGTAGACATGATTCCTGTCCTAAAGGGACTTGCGTAGTACTCTCCCAAGTGCTTAGTACAGTGCTCTGCACATAGTAAGGAGTCAAATATGATTGATGAAACACTTGGGAGTGCAATAAAAGTAAAGAGCAGCACTTTGTAGGGCCCCTTGACCTTTCTCTTCCTTCACCCTTTTTTCTTTTTACTCCTACTCCCTTATTGCTAGCCTGTGTAATGGTCCTTCACTTTTATGGGTGTTAAAAATGTGGAGCAGTTATACAAATATTCATGAAACTTTACACCTGAAAATTTTCCTCCAAAGAGCTCATGGTGCTTTTATAAAACTTAGAATTATCTTAGTTTATTAGTTCAAAATAACTGTGGGTCCTAATATAAGCTTCTATGGTTATATAGTTAAATTTGTGGGCAACCTGGTTGCAAATTATTTTTATATGGAATCTGCCCAAGAATTGCTGCTGCTTGTAATTTGTTCTACTGAATAATACCAAATTTATAAAAAAAAATGAGGGGGTGGGAAGTAAACAAAATGTTGCCAAACTGTACATTCCAAGTGCTTAATACAGTGCTCTGCACACAGTAAGCGCTCAATAAATATGATTGAATGAATTAATAAAATGGGTTGAGACTACCAATAATTTAGGTTCTGATTTTCCCTCTGCACCCAAAATACCTATCAAATTTCCTGGGAACAGGGAATGACACCTTGTATTGTAATCCAACTTCGAGGGCCAAAAGACCTAATTCTATCGAGTCTTGCAGAATTGAAATAAAGAATTAGGTTTGCTTTTAAAGTGTATAAAAAACAATGACCATACTTATTCCTCTTTTCTCTCCGCTTGGGCCGCTCAATCAATTCAATTGTTTCTTTGGGAACAGACTCCAGCAAGTCACTGAGTTCTTCCAGTCGATGCTCTATTTTCATCAGCATTTGAATTGTGTTGAGATTATAAGCTTTAGGTTCTCCCACACAGGATTTGAACACTTCAGTGACTTTTTTACTTAACATTTGTAACATTTTGTCCTTGGATTAAAAAAAGTGCATCAGAAACCACTGACATATCTAATTTAACAGAAGAGATCATTTTAAAAAGTCATAGCACGTCATCTATTAGTTCCAAGTCATAATGTATTAATAAATAACAAAACTTCTGACAAATTTGTTTATAACACATGTTTCATACAAACTAAAGTTAAATTGCAAAAAAGTCTAGTACTGAGGGTTTTTTGGTTTTTTTTTTTTTAAACAAATGCAAGTGTATCAGTGGATGGAGTTTCTCTAAAGAGTAGACTTCATGCTTAAGGCCTGCTCCCAGGGAAACATGGTTTGGAGGGGAAGCTACTATAATGTGACTGAAGACACCTTTGTGGAGCACCAGGAGAGTAGTTTGTGTGAGTAGTGAGGATGGAGGAGCAGCTATGAGGAATTCGAATTCTATTCCCCATGCTCCATCACAGTCCTCCAGACATCATCTGGGGTCTATTAATTACCATTTCTTCTCCATCACTACCACCAATGAAAAATTCAAAGATTACCACCCAATCTGACTTCTGTGATGGAAGCTGGGGTGGATGGGTGGCTGAGCACTGATCAACAAGGAAAAAGACTTTGAGCAAATTATTGAACTGCTTTACTGTGCCAAATGGCTCAAACAGTACACATAGCTTCCTAATAAAACTTCCCTTATATACAATATAGAGCTTATTCACAGAGATTCTGGATTGTAAATTATTCATTAATAAATTATAGATTATATAAGTCACAGTAGATTAACAGTCCTGAAATGTCACAACTAGTAAATGACAATTTTCACATGAGAAATCATTTTTTTCATCCTGCTGTTTGCTGACATTTAGATCAGAAGGGTAAAGTAACTTTTTGAGATTTGGAGTTTAGGTTTACCACCACTTCCAAGGACCACAGTACAAAAGAAAACTGTCATGCCCTAATTGATGAAAGTAGTCGAGGCTCTGTAAGTCCCCACCCAACATGTCCAGTCACTGCAGGGAAGACAGATCTTTAGATCATTCCTTACCCCACCTCTGCTGCACTGTTGCCCGATAAATGAGTTGCAGGCCAGTTTATCTGTTTCGATAAGGGCTAGGGAGGGAATGGAAGGATGGACATCTCTTCTCTCCCACCTTCATTCTGTACCGCTTTCAGCCAAAGCAGAAGAAAAGCACCTTCAGCCTCTCTGACTTAACTGCAGCCTTCTCTCCCCCTGCTAATTCTGTGCTGCCTTCATTGCTGGTGGGAATGGCTGTCAATCACAACTTCCTTTTGGTGTCTAAGCAGCTGAATGTGCCTTTAGGCTAAGACAAGGCCTGGTCTCTACGTAGGCTAAAGAGTAGAGACAGAGGTGCTGCTCCAGAAATTTGGAGCCTTGGTGCTTAGCCCACCGGGAACAATGGCAAGAGGGGATGTGGTGAGTTCACACTAAACCAGGTCCCTGTGAGAAGGTGGGGCCAGGGTTTGGGTATAATGAGAATGGTATTTAAGGGCTTATGTGCCAAGCACTGTATTAAGTGCTGGGATAGATGTAAGATAATCAGGTTGGACACAGTCCCTGTCCACATGAGGCTCACCGTCTAAATAGGAGGGGGTGGGATATAATTCCCATTTTACAGATGAAGAAACTGAGGCACCGGGAATTTAAGGTGAGGGACTATTTAGTTTTCTTCATGATATTTGTTAGCTGTTATAATTATGTGTCAAATATCACTCTGTTCTCTGGGGTAGATAAAAGTCAGATCTGACACAGTCCCTTCCCCACATGGGGCTTGCAGTTTAAGTAGGGAGAGCAGGAATTGAATTTCCATTTTGAAGTAGAGGAAACTGGCACAGAGAAGTTAAGTGACTTGCCCAAGGTCACCCAGCAGGGAAGAGGTGGATCAGGATTAGAACCCAGATCATCTGGCTCCCAGGTCTCTGCTTTATTCACTAGGCCACACTGCTTCCCAGGGTAACACAGCAGACAAGTGGTGGCAGGATTAGAACCCAGGGCCTTGGACTCCCAGGCCCATGCTATTTCCATTAGGCCACGCTGGCCTACTCTCTGGCCATCGGGACCCTGGCTAGGATCTCATAGCATTTTCCTGTTGGAAAGCAGCATGGCATAGTGGATAGAGCACAGGCCTGAGAGTCAGAAGGACCTGGGTTCTAATCCCATCTCTGCCACATGTCTGCTGTGTGAGCTTGGGCAAGTCACTTTTCTTCTCTGTGCCTTAGTTACCTGATCTGTAAAATGGGGATTGAGACTGTGAGCCCTAAATAAGACAGGGACTGTGTCCAACACAATTTCCTTGTATCCTCCCCAACACTCAGTACAGTGCCTGGCACATAGTAAGCACTTTATTAATTACAGTTATTAATTAGCAGCTCAGAACCAAGCTAGAGCACAGAAGAGGACCTGCGTCTAGAGCCTCAAGTCTACCAGCTTGACTCTAGGACCAGGTCTGGATTGTGGAGAGAAAAGTAGGGTGGCCATCATGAAGGAAATTTATTTTTAAAATAGGTGTGCAGAGAGAGGGACAGAGATAAAAGTTTACCTGGGTTTCTAAATTAAACTCTCCAAAACTAAACAGGCTGGACCTCAGTGCTAATTCTGCTGCTTTTTCTTCTTCTTTAATGCAGCTAAGCTTAAGAATTTCTTTTTCTTCTACTAGGACAGCAATATTCTGTTTTCTGTAGCAAAAGAAAGAAAATCTAAGTTTTATTGTGTCCTTGTGTTGTGACACACTCAACCAGGAATTCGAACATCCTTTCTAAACAAAGAGTAAAAGTGTCTTTACAAATCAAGCAATAGAGCTGAATGAGTTCATATTCTGATAATACCCTTGGGGGGGTTTTCCATTTGTCTTTGAGTCTTTGGCTAAGCTAATATTGATGAGCACCCCTTTGTCATCATTATCAATATTTGGTCCCACTTACTGAGAACATAGGAGCAGTCAACAAAAATAAAGGATATTGCTGACGATGCCCTCCAGGCATTTACTACAAGACATCCAGTGGGGAAGTCAAGCAGACAGTAGCCAAATATACAAGTAAAAGAGCAGGACCGAAAATAAGTACGAGGAATCGGTGATGCCAACTTTCATTTTGAGGTGGGGGTGAACAGGGGACTGGGGAAGGGGAGCTGTGAACATATTCTAACTGGGGAGAGGGAAGAACTGGAACATCTAAGGTCAAGTCAAACACACACAGCCAAACAGATCCTTGTCCTGACTGAGACTGGCCAGTCAGTCAGTCAATCAATAGTAGGTATTCATTCAATCATATTTATTGAGCACTTACTATGTGCAGAACACTATACTAAACACTTGGGAGACTACATTCTCCCCCCTCTACACTGTAAGCTTGTTGTAGGCAAGAAATATATCTGTTATTGTTGTACTGTACTCTCTCAAGAGCTTAGTACAGTGCCCTGCACATAGTAAGCGCTAAATATAATGGAATGAATACAATATGACAATTATCAGAAACGTTTCCTGACTAAAAGAAGCTTACAGTTTAAAAGGGCACCTGGAGAAAGACACTGTCCAGAACACTGCTGTATATCCCTGGCTTCCTGCTGGGAAAGGGATGGGCAGTACCAAAAAAAAAAAAGTGGCTTTGTCTTTACCATCCAGAGCCCTAGGATCCACTGTAGATGAAAATATTCCTGAAATAGCCTTACATTTTACAACAGCCCCATTGAAACTACTGGATTTGTCAGTGTTTGCTATTTTCCAGACTGAATGTTCCAATTTTTCCCCACCTAGAGTGTCTTTATTACTTACATTTTCTCCTTCATATTTTTTTCTGTTCTTTGAAATTCTTCAAAAGATTCAGCCATATCTTGAGAGTGTTGTATCAGATTTAAGTTTTGCTCCTCTAGCTTTGAGAAAATGTGGAGTAACTCTTCTGGATTTTGAAAGTATATCTTCGGTTCCTAAGGTAAAAAGAAGAAAACCATGTAAGATGTGCCATCTGTGGCATAATGCTTATTATACATATTAGTAGAATTTAAACTTCTTGTAAAAAGTATTAGAAACAGCCTGCATATCATGGACATACATGCCAAATGTGCAGTGGTACAATTTTAACCTCACCAATTCTGAAATTCCTCTATCAGACCACAATCTCTTCAACTGCCTTCTCTCCCCTGCACAGCCACTCCCTACAAAGCTTCTGTTTCCTTTAAAGAAAGCTTTACTCTCATGACCACCTCCAATTTTCCAAAGTTATCATTGCCCCACTGGTCTCCATTCCCAATGTACCCTCTTGAGGCACAAATCCACACCTGTCACCTCCACCTTTAGCGGAGACACTATAGACAAAGCTCTCCCTCCCGTCCCTCCGGCAATCACCACCCCAGTGTCCACTCCCTTTCGTGGAGTTTGCTGCATACAAGAGGCACTCAATGATTAACTTCTCCTACCTATTTAAGGTGAGGGACAATTATGCAATTAAAACAATTCTCTCAGTATATAAGGAAACTAAGAACCTATTAATTTTCACTGACAAATAAATGAGTAAAGTTTTGTTACCAGATCATTCCCTATATCATCTAAGGAAAGGTCAAATTCATCATTTGAACTTATCTCCCTGTTGAAAAAGAAAAATATCAGTCACATTTAAGTATCATTTTCTTCCCTGTCCTCTCAACAGTCTTTGACATAAAGGCACAGAACACAACCTATTTCAGTCTACTTAATACCCTGTACTTGGTCTCACAAAGAAACTCCATGATTCATTAAATGTAATGAATGTTTTATTTATAGACTAATATGCATATATCCTATACTTTGTATCTTATACTGCACAATTTAAGACATAGAAGCCAATTCTGTCCACACTGGAACGCTTTGGTGTTGTGTACAATAAAGTGAAAAATAGATGTACATTAAGCACTTTTAAACACAAGATAACCTCCTTATTCCACTAAATTCATTTTCTGAACATATTTTTTGAGTTTATCAATACTAGTCTACTTACATGAATATAAAAATTTCTGCATCTGATCATTACATCTTATTTTGATAACTTGTATGTCATAGGAAAATCATTTATTCAAGCGGATACTTGAAGAAAAATAGTTTTTAACATTAGCTCATCACTGCAACTATTTCAAGGGCAGAAAGAAGGCAAGCAAAGGCATACTATACTTTGGTAATGATGGTTTCTTTTCCTTTTCTAGGTTTGATTGGTGATGCTTAACTCCTTTATAATCTTCAGAGAAGATGGGTTTTATTGTTTTTATGAAAGAAAAAGAAAATAACATGGTGCAAAATGGATTCACAACACTTAGGTTCTATTTGATGCATACTCGATGTCACAGACTGATGTGTGAATGTTAAACCCAGAACCAAGGTGAAATGTGAGTCTGCACTTATTTGATTTATTGCAACTGTGATTTCCACCATTAGATCCCAGGGGTAGGGTCAGATGATCCAAGGCACAGATGGGATGGAGCAAGTACTCCGCGCCCACATCTCCAGGCGCTCCATGGCTCTGCTCGTTTTGGGCTGAGCAGTTCATGGAAGTGAATAATAACAATAAAATGTTGTGGTACTTGTTAAGCGCTTATTATGTGCCAATCACTGTACTAAGTGCTAGGGTAGATATAAGTTAATCAGGTTGGACGCAGGCCCTGTCCCACATGGAGCTCACACTCAATCCACATTTTACAGATGAGGTAACTGAGGCCCAGAGTAGTGAAGTGACTTGCCCAAGGTCACACAGCAGACATGTGGCAGAGCTGGAATTAGAACTCAGGTCCTTCTGACTCCCTGGCCTGTGCTCTGTCCACTAAGCCATGCCGCTCTTTTCCCTCAGTTCCACTGCCTGCCACACTCCTACCTGACCCCCTGCCAAAGCTGTATCATGGTGAACTCGCTGTTTAGTTTCCCCTCTAGACTGTAAGCTTGCTGTGGGCAGGGAATGTGTTTACCAACTCTTAGAACAGTGCTTGGCACATAGTAAGCACTTAAATACTAACATCATTATTATTATCACTCTCCCAAGTGCTTAGTAAAATGTTCTGCACAAAGCACTCAAATAAATATGATTGATTGATCAAGAAGAATAAATGGCAGCATGGAAAAAGTAAAGGTGTTTCCACTGCTTAAACCTTCTCTCTCCTCCTTCACCTTCATCTTCCCATTCTTTGTTCAATTCCTTCGGCCCCTGGGTGTCAAAATCTAGTCTTGCCCAAGAGTCAGTACTGTACTGTAATTATGAAATGGAGCATTAAAAATATGAAATAATTAAACCAATCGATCAATGGCTATATGCACAGCACTATATTAAGTGCTTTGAAGAGTACAATACAACAGAGTTGGCAGGCATAGGCATTGCCCACAAAGGGCTTACAGTCTAGAGGGGTGGCAGACATTAAATATAAATAATTTAAAGATATGTACAAGTGTACATATTAAATATGATGAAAATTATATAGCAATATCAAGAGGTAAAATGGAATGAATACCATGATTATTATTATTTTTAGGCCCTCCCTCTTCGTATCTGACAATCACTCTCCCCACCTGTCTCTATCTGTTGCCGACTTGTTCATTCCAAGCACTTAATACAGTGCTCTGCACATAGTAAGTGCTCAATAAATACTATTGAATGAATGACAAGGCACATCACCAAGAGGCCTTCTCCAACTGGACCCTCATTTCCTCTTCTCTCACTCCCTTTTGCATCACCATTCTGCTTCTCCACAATCACTTTCTCTCGGGGGTGTGGGGGATGGTGGCTTGGGGGTGACCAAGCCAAAATATACTGGCATTGTGCAAAAGGCAACTATTTAGTAAGCTTTATGCCTAATTATAATGGTAGGTAAGGAGCCCCAAAATATTTTGGTAAAATTGTTCTAATACCACTCTTCCTACACTATTATTTTTTCACGCATTCACAGAGGCAGAAATGATGAAAGAGTTGTTATACATGGCTAATATTCCTTAGCAAGTGAAAGAAAACGTTAAAGGTATTTAAGTCTCTTTCGCAGGCTCCTCCTCTGCCTCCCACCCGCTAACTTTTTGGAGGCCCTGAAGGTTCAGTTCTGGTTCCCCTTGTATTCTCCATCTACACCCACACCTTTCACTCCCATGACTTTAACTACCGCCTTTGGGCGATTGATTCCCAAATCTACATCTCCAGCCCTGATCTCTCTCCTCCTCTCCAGTCTTACATTGCCTCCTGCCTGCAGGACATTTCTACTTGGATATCCCGCTGACAACTCAAATTTAACATGTCCAAAACAGAACTTCTTATCCCCCTACCCAAACCCTGACTTCCCTTTGAGTTTCCCATCACTGTAGACAAATCATAGCATTCGTGTTTTACAAGCCCATAACCTTTGCATTATCCTTAACTCATCTTTCTCATTCAACCCACATAGTCAATCTGTCATTAAATTCTGTTGGTTCGACTTTCACAACATTGCTTAAATCTGCCCTTTCCTCTCCATTCAAAATGCTGCCACATTAATACAAGCCCGTAACCTATACCATCTTGATTACTGCGCCAGCCTCTCTGCTGACCTCCCTTCCTCTTTTCTCTCCCCACTCCAGCCCATCCATTCCATACTGCTGCTCAGACTTTTTTTTTTTTTAACCAAAATGTTAAGTCTATATCTCCCCACTCATCAAGAACCTTCAGTGATTGCCCATACACCTCTGCATCAAACAGAAACTCCTTACCTTTGGCTTTTAAAGCACTCAATCACCTTGCCCCCTCCTATCTCACACCCCTCTGCTCCCCTAGTACAACCCAGCCTGCACATTTTGTTCCTCTAATGCCAAGCTATTCACCATCTCTCTTAACCTTCTCTCTTGCCCATCTCACTGCCAACCTCTCGCTTGGAGATCTTGCCCATCTCACTGCCAACCTCTCGCTTGGAGTGATTTCCCTCTTCATATCCATCAATCACTCTCCCCACCTTCCAAACCCGCCAAACAACCTTGCCTAAGCCCTCATTTCCCCTTCTCCCACTCCCTTCTATGCCACCCACTCTCTCAGCACCACAGCACTTATGTATATCTACAGCACTTATGTATATATCCAAAATGTATTTTTTTTAATGCCTCTCCCCCTCTAGACTGTACGCTCATTGTGGACAGGGAACGTGTCAACCAACTCTTATATTGTACTCTCCCAAGCATGTATTAAAGTTTAAATGCAGTATACAGTACTGTACTGCAGCTCTGCATGGGTAAGCACTCAAATACAATTCATTGATCTAAGAGAACTGTTACAAATATTATTCCAATAAGGAATTAAAAAAACCCAAATTATCACTTGATACTTACCTAATGCTAGTTTTGGAAAAGTAATAGTCCCAGAACTCTGTCTAGCTCTGTGGGCGGAGATTTTTTTTACGGCTTGCTGTACTCGCCAAATCTTAGGGGACACCTTCCACAAAAACTTTCCACAGTCCAAGTACTCCTTAAGGAGGATTTCAGCTTTTGCAATTTCACTACTCAAAGGAAACATGTAGTGGTTATATGATTGACAAGGTCAGTCAGATCACACCAATTTTTAAAAAACTAAATAACTGATTTTAATACATAATTTATAATTGTTTCTCTCCCCCCTTGAAGCTTCAAGGAGTACAGTGTATTTCTTATTCTTTTTCAGATCTGCAGTGACCTTATTTCTTTTGTGAATGCCCTCAAAACTTCACTGCTTCCATCCAGTATGGTCATACAGAGAAAGAGCATCATCAGTCTTTCCAAAAGAGCAGTATCTCTGTGCATCCTCCCCCAAAGTAGGATTCCTATAAGCCTTCTTCAGTTGCTTTCCACACTATGTGAAGCCTATATTCCCAGTAATTTGGGGGTAAATTACCAGACCCCTTTTCTAAAGTAGCCACAGTTGATCAGGCTAAGAAAATGGGCTCTCTAAAACCACAGATGCCTCTTTTTCTGCCTGAGGCAAAAAAGAGGTGCTAAAAGTCAGAGAGGGGTGTTAGTCCTAAAGGGGGTTGCCTTACAAACTGCCAAACACAGGATCTTGAAACAAATGTTTAGATCAAGTATTTTACCATGCAGCTGCAGTTCTGCCTGTATATCCACTCATCCCATTCATACGAACTTTGTCAAAACATTGAACACCACTTTGCAGGAATGTGCTTAAAATGAATAAATCTACAAGAAGGGACTCCCTTGGGAGAAAAGACAACAGAAATAATCCCCAATTAACTGGTTGATTATAGCCCCTGGACATTTGAATAATGAATCACCGCAACTGGACAAAGTACTAAAAGACTGTAAATGCTTGCAAGGATGATTACCAAATAAGAATACAATGAATTAAGAAAGCATTTTTAGCAGAAGCTCTCCTGGTCCATGCAGTCGTTTATTAAGAAAAGTGGCATAAGTTTCCACTGAGGGATATTTACATTTAAATATAAAATGTAAATATGACAGTGTTCCTGAGATCTAAAACTGGTCACAGAGGGCATTTCTAGACGGAAAAGAGTTGATCAGTTGGTCTTAGCTCTAGTTTCTAAAGTTCAATCATAGGTTTCTTTCCCAAACAATTTCTGGGCTTGTGGCTAGTTTTGCCTTAATGAACATGGGAAGCTCCCATTATTCATCCCCTCTTCCAGCCCCATAGGGCTTATGTATTTATTTGTAATTTATTTATGCATATTAATGTCAGTCTCCCCCTCTAGACTGTAAGCTTGTTGTGGGCAGGAATGTATCTGTTTATTGTAGTATTGTATTCTCCCAAGCACTTAGTACAGTGCTCTGCATATAGTAAGTGCTCAATAAATACAATTGAAGTTGTTGGGCAGGGATTGTCTCTATCTGTTGCCTAATTGTACATTCCAAGCGCTTAGTACAGTGCTCTGCACACAGTATGCGCTCAATGAATACGATTGAATGGATGAATGGAAAGTTGAATTAGCTGAGAACAGTCACTGACACCACTGTCAGAGAATTAGGGTTTTCAATAAGTTCTTATAGAAAACTATTGGATCCTACCAATAATGGACTTACTTTTTCATAGCCACCACTTCATCAGTAGCTGTTTTTAACTCTGCTGTGACTCGAAGCTTGGCTTTGATTTCCTGCCCAACGCTAAATTCAATAAAAAAAAAATATTTAAAGCCATGTTTAAAGCAATGGATCAAAAACCGGATAATTACTTAAATGCTAACATTTTAAGGGCATCTTCAGATTTTTTGTCATTTTCTCGGAGAAATTCCTCAAAAGCCACTTCATTCTTTAAGAGCTTTTTTTCTGCTAATTTAAATTCCTCCTCCTTCTGTATCATAGCTTTTTCCAAATCCTTAATAGCTTGTCGTTTGACACCCAATTCATACTGTGAGGATAAAAACAGAAGCAAAACAATTAGAAACATTATTCCATCATAGTCTATAAAATGAGTCCTAGCAAATCTTTTTTGCATAGTTAATCAATCATTTAAGTGATAAATTTATCTGTTGCTGCATCTACTGGCCTAAAGTGAAAAGGACATTTGTCAACTGTCTGATTAATTTACTCCATTAAGACAGCCAAACCAGATAATTCAGGGGGAAAAAACCCAAAAAAACCCATTGAAATGTGCTAAAACCACATCTCAGAATTTTGTAGGTCAGGGACTGAAATGGAAAAATATTATTGTTGTTATTATATTTTAAGTACCTACTATGTATCAAGCACTGGACTATGAGCTGGGGGTAGATCAAGTTAATCAGGTAAAACAAATTCCCTGTCCCCAATGGGGCTTGTGGTCTAAATAGGAGGGAGTATAGGAGAACATTTCTAAATATTACTGGTAACTAACTGCATAAAGTAATAAATTGAATTTAGTACCTCCATAAAAAATCTATGTTTTTGTTCAGTAATATATTCAGATATACTCTTTTTTTCTTCTTCACAACCTTTCAAGAGAATTGAAAGGTATTTAGGTTGAGGTCAGTATCATTCATTGCAAGCTTTAGTTCAATAAATCTCATTTCTTAAATGGATTTAATGACCTAATGAGTACATTAAAGGATAAAACAAGATAAAAAATTAGAAATCTTTGAGACCCAACATGCAGACTTCAGATTTGAGAATTTTAGACAGCTGGGGCCACTGTCTAATCTTAAAACCATAACTTCACTTTTTTCCAAAAAATGATATTTAATAATAAAAATAATGTTGGTATTTGTTAAGCACTTACTATGTGCTGAGCACTGTTCTAAGTGCTGTGGTAGATACAGAGTAATCGGTTGTCCCACGTGAAGCTCACAGTCTTAATCCCCATTTTACAGATGAGATTCCTGAGGCACCAAGAAGTTAAGTGACTTGCCCAAAGTCACAGAGCTGACAGGTGGCAGAGCCAGGATTAGTACCCATAACCTCTGACTCCCAAGCCCGGGGTTTTGCCACTATGCCACCCTGCTTCCCATTTATTTATTTGTTAAGTGCTTACTATGTGTCAAGCACTGTTCTAAACTCTGGATTAGATACAAATTAATCAGGTTGGACACAGTCCCCTGTCCCACATGGGGCTCACAGTCTATGTAGGAGGGAAACAGATACTGAATTCACATTTTGCAGATGAAGGAACTGAGGCAGGGAGAAGTCAAGTGGCGGAGTCAGAATTAGAACCCAGGTCCTCTGACTCCCAGGCCATGCTCTTTCCATTTGAAGATGGATTCACCATTTTAAGACAAGCTCTCTCTCGCTACGTTTTAGACTGGCAGATCCAGAGAGGTTTTGAGGGATAACACAGTCCTAAAATTATAACCTAGGAGATACTAAACTATAAAATGTCAAACAAATCAGCAGGCAACATTACATAATGAACTCTCCTGTGTCTAGTGGCTAGGAAGAGGCAGAAGCCAAGGAAGGATGATAGTCCATTGTCTCCTGGCCCTTTGAAAATTTCTATGCAATCTTCAGCACTACTGGTCCTTGCATGCAATAAAATGAAATGCCTTCTCCCCAACTCCCTCTCTCTAGCCCTCACCTTCAATCCTAACTTTTTTCCTAACCATAATACATCAATAATTTCTGCTCTATCTCCAGGTCTAAACCTTCAACCTTAACCCTTCCTTTATAGAGGGTGTCTGGTCTTCGTGGGCCTCCATTTTAAATTTTGCACACATGGCTCCTGATTCCATCATTTGGCTCTTAGGTTGCAATCTTTGTTTCTAAGTCTTTAGAAGCCAGTAGGAGTTCCTGAGCTATTTTCTGCTGTTGGCTATTCACTTTTGCCAAATATAAAATGTGGCATCTAAAACTAATGGTCCCATCCACCAGCTTCCACACTGTACACCACTGCTGGAGGAGCAAGATCCTGCCCATTCTTTGAAAAGTGGGACTCTACAACACTGACTTTAGCTGGAAGCAATCCAACACCCCAGGGCACAAAAATACAATTTTAGTTGTCACTATCATACTCTAAAATATTTTTTTAAAACCCTGAATGTTTATACTTACATTTTCTTAAAGATAAAATAAAAGCAGAATCCTGGCCCTTATCTACAACAGAACTCTGACACTTGAAACGGGAGCCTAGAATGACCGTGTTTTTGCGATTTCGAGTTTTCATTCTGGATGCGTAATTACATTTTTCACGAGCTTTCAGATGTTGTAGAGCAAGACTATCCTGCAGATACAGAAAATGAAATTAGTGTTTCTAAAGTATAAAGCATTACTCTTTAATAATGTGGGTGTTTGTGAAGCGCTTACTATGTGCAGAGCACTGTTCTAAGCGCTGGGGTAAATACAGGGTAATCAGATTGTCCCACGTGAGGCTCACAGTGTTAATCCCCATTTTACAGATGAGGTAACTGAGGCACAGAGAAGTGAAGTGACTTGCCCACAGTTACCCAGCTGCCAAGTGGCAGAGCCGGGATTCGAACCTATGACCTCTGACTCCCAAGCCCGTGCTCTTTCCACTGAGCTACGCTACTCTTTGGCCACACTAATGATCAGGGAAAAAGTGGCAGTGGAATAAATCATGGCATAATACACACTTTCTAAGCCCCTAGCAAGTTAATCAAATTTTGGATCAGTGTCTCTATTCCCAGCTCTACCCGAGACTTAGCAGTGTGGAAAGGCTTCCGTCCCCTCCACTCTACCAAGACTGCTCTCTCTAAGGTCACCCATGACCTCCTTCTTGCCAAATCCAATGGCTCCTACTCCATTCTGATCCTCCTTGACCTCTCTGCTGCCTTTGACACTGTCGACCATCCCCTCCTCCTCACCTTATCTCACCTTGGCTTCACGGACTCTGTCCTCTCCTGGTTCTCCTCTTACCTCTCTGGCCGGTCATTCTCGGTCTCCTACGCTGGAGCCTCCTCCCCCTCCCATCCTTTAACTGTTGGAGTTCCTCAAGGGTCAGTTCTTGGCCCTCTTCTGTTCTCCATTTACACTCACTCCCTCGGTGAACTCATCCGCTCTCACGGCTTCGACTACCATCTCTACGCAGATGACACGCAGATCTACATCTCCGCCCCTGTCCTCTCCCCCTCCCTTCAGGCTCGCATCTCCTCCTGCCTCCGGGACGTCTCCACCTGGATGTCGGCCCGCCACCTAAAACTCAACATGAGCAAGACTGAGCTCATCTTCCCTCCCAAGCCCGGTCCGCTCCCAGACTTCTCCATCACCGTGGATGGCACGACCATCCTTCCCGTCCCGCAGGCCCGCAATCTCGGTGTCATCCTTGACTCGTCCCTCTCGTTCACCCCACACATCCTATCTGTTACCAAGACCTGCCGGTTTCACCTCTACAATATCGCCAAGATCCGCCCTTTCCTCTCCACCCAAACAGCTACCTTACTATTACGGCTCTCTCGTTATATCCCGGCTAGACTACTGTGTCAGCCTTCTCTCTGACCTCCCTTCCTCCTCTCTCGCCCCGCTCCGGTCTATTCTTCACTCCGCTGCCCGGCTCATCTTCCTGCAGAAACGATCTGGGCATGTCACTCCCCTTCTTAAACAACTCCAGTGGTTGCCTATCGACCTCCGCTCCAAACAAAAACTCCTCCCTCTAGGCTTCGAGGCTCTCCATCACCTTGCCCCTTCTTACCTCTCCTCCCTTCTCTCTTTCTACCGCCCACCCCGCACGCTCCGCTCCTCCGCCGCCCACCTCCTCGCCGTCCCTCGGTCTCGCCTATCCCGCCGTCGACCCCTGGGTCACGTCCTCCCGCGGTCCTGGAACGCCCTCCCTCCTCACCTCCGCCAAACTGATTCTCTTTCCCTCTTCAAAACCTTACTTAAAACTCACCTCCTCCAAGAGGCGTTCCCAGACTGAGCTCCTCTTCCCCCTCTACTCCCTCTGCCATCCCCCCTTTACCTCTCCGCAGCTAAAGCCTCATTTTCCCCTTTTCCCTCTGCTCCTCCACCTCTCCCTCCCCATCCCCACAGCACTGTACTCATCCGCTCAACTGTGTATATTTTCGTTACCCTATTTATTTTGTTAATGAATTGTACATCGCCTCAATTCTATTTAGTTGCCATTGTTTTTAAGAGATGTTCTTCCCCTTGACGCAGTTTATTGCCATTGTTCTTGTCTGTCCGTCTCCCCCGATTAGACTGTAAGCCCGTCAAACGGCAGGGACTGTCTCTATCTGTTGCCGACTTGTTCATCCCAAGCGCTTAGTACAGTGCTCTGCACATAGTAAGCGCTCAATAAATACTATTGAATGAATGAATGAAAGAGTATGGGTTTAGGAGTCAGAGGACCTGGGTTCTAATCCCAGCTCCACCATAGGTCTTCTGAGTGACCTTAGGCAAGTCACTTAACACCTCCGTGCCTCAGCTTCCTCATCTCTAAAATGGGGACTAAATACCTATCCTCCTCCTAGACTGTGAGCCTCATGTAGGACAAGGACTGAGTCTAGTCTGATTAACTTGAACCTACCACAGCACTTAGAGTGCTAGACTGTAAGCTTGCTTTGGGCAAGGAATGTGTCTCTCCCAAGTGCTCAGTAGAATACTCTGCACACTGTACTAAGTGCTTGGGAAAGTCCAGTGCAACAACCAAAAGTGAAATTCCCTGCACACAATGAGTTTTGTCTTGCCTTATATGCTGTTTTGTGCCACATAACGAGAATGACTGGGATATACTGGAACATGGTTGGAAGAAAGCAAAATCTCAAGGGAGTTGTGATTAGCACTACAAATGCAACAAAATTATTCAGTCAAATAAAAGCTAGGAAAATAGGAGCAGAGTGCCTCATTTTGGACACCACATTTTGAAAATGATGTTGATAAAATACCTTTTCTCTGTCTTTTAACTGTTGTTCTTCGTAAAGAAACATATGTTTCTCAGCACACCTGAAAGGATTTGCTTTTTCTGTGGAGAAATGCTTATTTTTACCTGTGAAAGGAAAGAAAAGTTTATTCCTGATGCTACTATGAAAAATCCACGGTGGTCCTCAACAAGCAAGTCCCCAGAGCTAAATAAGAAAAGCCTAGGTGGGTTACTCCAGTAAAGGGAGGGCCACTTTTCCTGAGCACTGCACTGTTCGGGAGAGTACAATATAACAATAAACAGACACTCTCTGCTCACCACGGGCTTATATTGCTGTATCTACGTGGTTCCCAGGCCCAAGAAGTCCCTAGGATCATTTTATAGGATGGGGTCAGGACTAGGATAACCCTGGGGGCCAGGGGGCGGGGGTGGTTTGCCAGCTGCCGTCCAGAGAAAAGTGGCTGGCAGAGAGGTGAATTTCCCTCTGGTGGCTGAAATATCTGCAGAAAGTGACTGGGGACTGTCAATGATCTCTACAGATTGGACTCTCTGATCTGCCTTGCTGACCTTTACCGACGAATCGGTCCTTTTTTTCAGGTAAGTGGAGAGATTGCTCCGAAATGGTAGTTTCTAGGTAAAAGAAACAAAATGTTATGAGCAGCCAGCTCAACCAAAATATCCTGGAAAAAAAGTCATTTTCCACCAGGGGGCACTATTCTCCTGGAATGACTGACAATATCTGGCTGCTCTTCCCGTTAACGCCAGATTAAATTCTGCCACAACAACAAACGCAACACAAATTTTCCTTTTCAAACATCTGCACAGTTTGGAAGGCCAACAATTTATGAGTAAACACACGGAATTTTTTTTGGATTTTGACCCTGGGGTCAATTTCTCCATGCTATAATAGAAAATATATTTCGATGCAAGTAGGGAACAGCTTTTCGTATAGGTCTGCCTTCATTCATATCATCTTTTATACAAATTGTCATACTACAGTCAGGTCACTAGTTTGTGCAATAAAAATTCACAAACATGCAGTCGTGTAGAACATGCAGCAAATGGCCTGCTAGGTCCTCTGCAAGCAACAGAAGCAGTGTGGCCTAGTGGAAAGTGCACGGGCCTGAGAGTCAAAGGACGTAAATTCTAATCCTGGCCCTATTTGTCTGCTGTGTGATTTTGGACAAGTCACGTAACTTCCCTATGGCTCAGTTACCTCATGTGCAAAACGGGGATTAAGATCGCGAGCCCTAGGTGGGATAGGGACTGTGTCCAACCCGATTAACTTGTAACAAACCCAGCACTTAGTACAGTGCCTGGCACATAGTAAGTGTTTAACAGATGTCATCGAAAAAAACAGATGCTGCCCCATCTCCCTCTTCTGGCAGGAATCCTGGTCCAAAGATGCCGGTGACATTGCCATTGTTACTGCTGTCAGGGAGCTGCTCTCCAGAGGTTCCAGCACGGGGGAAGAACTGTTCCCAGTTCTGTGCTCTATCCCCCGGCCATGCTGTGTCTCTGTGACATCTCTTTTCCTTGTTAACTGGTGCTTCTCCAAAGGGAATATCTCCTGGATAAAGGTCTGTGTGTGCGCCTCTCTCTCTAGGTCTTTTCCTCCCTTTTTCAACCCTACCTAATCTCAGACCACTGTCCCTGCTCGTATAAAAGTCTCATCCGCAAGCACAGTATCTAAATAAAGATAATTCTATTCAACGAGTTAATTTCTTTTGTCTCTATTTAATAGTATATTAGGCTGTCAATTGTTATTAGTAATTGGCTGGTGAAGAGTGGAAATACTCTAACAGAAATCTCTCTCACTTTTCTTCCCGCCCCATCTTTTCTTGACTGATCCAAACAAGTAACTACAATTTAAGATTTTTTTGTGATAGGAAATTTGAAGGATGATGGTAAGGATGAAATGGGAGGGTTTTTTTGTTTTGATTTACCAGAACTTGATTTAGAAAAGTTAGCCGATGAATAAAGCATTGCTGGTAATTCAGTTGTCAACGTTGCCATGATTCCTATATTTTTCAGGCTCTAGCAGACAAAAACAAAAAAAATTACCATTTAGACACCAAGGGGAGCAGAATTTTATCTTTTATGCATAAACCATTCTCGGCTCGGCCACTAAATCCCGGCTTGGCCACTTGTTAGCTGTGTGACTTTGGGCAAGTCGCTGCTTAGAGAAGCAGCGTGGCTCAGTGAAAAGAGCATGGGCTTGGGAGCCAGAGGTCATGGGTTCGAATCCCAGCTCTGCCACTTAGCTGTGTGGCTATGGGCAAGTCACTTAACTTCTCTGTGCCTCAGTTACCTCATCTGTAAAATGGGGATGAAGATTGTGAGCCTCATGTGGGACAACCTGATTACCTTGTATACCCCAGCGCTTAGAACAGTGCTCTGCACATAGTAAGTGCTTAACAAATACCAACATTATTATTATTCACTTCTCGGTGCCTCAGTTACCTCATCTGTAAAATGGGGATTAAGACTGTGAGCCCCACGTGGGACAACCTGATTCCCATGTCTACCCCAGCACTTAGAACAGTGCTCGGCACATAGTAAGCGCTTAAATACCAACATTATTATTATGGCACTGAGGGGGAACTATACAAAAACTGAACTAGAAGGGGTAGAACACAGCTCCTATCCTCCTTAACTCTCCCTCTAAAGGTGTACTTGAGTAGGGAGAATCTGATGGATGTCCAGAGCTTCTAAGCTATTTTACTAAACACTTAAATTATCACAGCTCTAAAGAGACTGTGAAAAGGAGGTGAAAGAGAAAACAGTGCCAGGTACTGCAAACATTAGCCATAACAACCGACAGGACAACCTTGTTGTGTACACAGAGTGACCAGAACTCTAAGGCCACACAGCAGCCTGTTACATCCAAACTGCTTATCTTGTATCCAAACTGATTATCTTGTATCTATCCCAGTGCTTAATTCAGGGCTGGCACATAAGTGCTTAAATACCATTACGAAAACAACTATATGTACATATATAATTTGTGATGGTGACTTCATTAAAGGCTCTCACACATTTGCACATTATATAACTAGTCAGAAAATGACACTTTCGAGAGTGTTCCTTTCTGATGTATTTAATTGAAAAGGCTAACATGTGGCTAGCAAACTGTAGGCCAAAAAGCCATCTCACAGATTTCCAATGACAGTGCCATTTACTGTTCACAGCTCATTCTCTGACTCCCAGTCTGCACAAAACCTTTTCTCAAAGAAGGCCACAACATTCTGTGGTTCTCTAACATTTCAACTCTGCCATTTTTGGCAATCCAAATAAAATATGAGTAGCAGATGTCACAGATTTTTTTTTTAAGATTTTAGAACGTTGGTGGTTTTAACTCCAATTAGAATTAGAGAAGCCCTGAAATGTAACCTTAGATTATTCACCAACCTTCACTGTGCAACTCTGGGCAACTCTCAATTAAATGGAGATAATATTGCTTCTCAAAATATATAAAAAAGATTGATCAATAATATACCTTTTTAAAGTGGAATCCTCAGTAAAAGGGCTCAAGTAGGCTTGCATTTGCCCTCCTTCTCAACCCTGCACATCCTATGGAAGAAAAGATTACGATACATAGAAAAGAAATGGAAGGTATTCAGGAATATAGCTCTACCTTGGCCACTTGTTCTATGATGATCTAAGGCAAAATGAAAACTGGAACAACAGTCCTAGGGAATCAGTTGATTAATAACACAGTCTCTACAAAAAGAAAAAGAAAAAAATTCACATCACTGAAAGTTATATTAGTAACAGAAATATGACTAGAAGCAGCATGGCCTAATGGATACAGCACTGGCCTAGAAATCAGAAGGACCTGGGTTCTAATCCCATTTCTGCCATTTTTCTGCTGGATGACCTTGGGCAAGTCACTTCACTTCTCTGGGCCTCATTTCCCTCATTTGTAAAGTGGGGATTAAGACTGTCAGCCCCATGTGGGACACGGACTGTGTCCAATCAAAGTAGCTTGTCTCTATTTACTTAGTATAGTGTCTGGCACATAGCACTTAAAAATACCTTATAATATTCATATCCAGAAGTTTACAGGCAACCACCAAAGCAATAAAGGACAAGGCATAGAGACCATGGAATACAAAGAGTTTAAAAGCCACAAATACTTTATTTGTGGGGAATACTTTACCCCACCTGCCCACAACCCATGGAACTATAAAAACACTCATGTGATTCCTGTTGAGGTTTGAACCCACAGGTCTTTGGGTAATGTCTAGCCTGTTTCATGGATTTGGGATTTCTCCCAACTGGGCTCCTGGGCATCCGATCTAAAGGATAAAAGCCAACCTCTGTCAAGGCCTAGGTTGGCAAACAATAGAAAGCCTTGTTTAGCAGCAGATGCAGCTTCCCAATTTTGGAACAATGCCCAGATTATAAATTTCCTGCTTTCTTCTCCCATAATACCCTCTCCATGGGCAAACCCAGTAATGCTCTGAAGAGTTTCAGACCCAACCTCTGAAGCTCTGCTAGGATTCATTCATTCCCCCAGAGCTGGAAGCCGTATTAACACTAGCAGTAGTACTTGTTGAGCAACAGCTGGGTGCCCCGAATTGTACTAAATGCTTGGGATGGTACTGAAGCAGGGAGATGATCCCTGCCCGCTGGGAGTTTACACTGTAATGAGGAAGGCAGACAGAAAATATTTATAAATAATCAAAGTACGTAACATACAATTGGATAACATATGGATGACATATATGCACAGATTTTTAGGTTGGGTATAAACAAGTGAAAATCCTGTAGTTCAGAGGTGTTGGATTGGCAAATTAGGTCATTTAATTTCCCTACTCATTTTTTCTAAAGTTATTCTGGGACGTTTTAACCAAAGCTTAAAACAGTCCAGGTTCTCAAATTCTGAACTTTTTTTTTCTTTTCGGCTGCAGGGAAAAAGGCCAGCGAATACCCCCTCCCACCGTTGCGGGGAAGACGAGCCAGCCCTATTTACTTTTAATTGTTTTCCTCCGGCCACGATGGTGACAGAGTCCACGGACACCTAAAATCCATCAATCGATAGTATTTACTGAGCGCTTACTGTGTGCGGAGCGCGGAACCAGCCCGGGCAGTTGGTTAGATCGGGGAGAACGGCAGCTTAACGTTGGGGGAAGGAGCCAACGTCACCCTTCTGAGCTGGGGACTTTTCTGTCGGTTGGGTCGCGACAGAAAACCTAAGTTTTGTCGTCGGGGGGGGGGGGGGGTCTCACCGCAGGAGGGCCCGCGGGTCCGGGGGGCGTCTGACGGTCAGCAGGAGGAGAGACGGGAGGCCCAGCCCAGCCCAACCGCCCTCCCATCCAACAGCTGCCCCTCCCTCGTGCGACCCCCACCCGTGCGCCCCAACCCCCGCCTCTAACCCCTCCAGACCCCAGGCCCGACCCTGCCTCTGTCCCCCTCTAATAATAATAATGATGGTATTGGTTAAGCGCTTACTCTGTGCCAAGCGCTGTTCAAAGCGCTGGGTCCCAGGCCCTCCCACGGCTCTGCCCTCTCCAGTCCCTCCTCCCCGCCTCTGCCCCCTCCAGCTCCCTGCCCTTCCTCCACCTCTGCCCCCTCCAGCCCCCTGCCCTTCCTCCACCTCTGCCCCCTCCAGCCCCCTGCCTTTCCTCCACCTCTGCCCCCTCCAGCCCGCTGCCTTTCCTCCACCTCTGCCCCCTCCAGCCCCTCCTCCAGGCTCTGCCTCTTCCAAATCCCTGCCCTTCCCTCCACCCCCCTGCCCTCCCCGGGCCCAGCCCCTTTCTGCCTCTGGCTGCCGTCCCCCGCCAGGTCCTTGCCCCCCACCCTTCTCCCCAAAATGTTGTCAGTGAACTTTTAGCAAACCCGCCCGCCTCCTCTTGGCCCGGAGGCCAGAGCGCCAGGGTCCCCCACCCCCTGGGCCGGTCCTGCCCACCCCCTGGCCCTGCCCGGCCGTGCCCCCGCAGTGCCCCCGCAGTGGGCCTCCTGCGGCGAGCACCATGGGCGGCGGACACCGGCTCCTGCTGGAGAACGCCCAGCAAGTGGTGCTGGTGTGTGACCGGAGACAACCCTACCTCCAGGCCGGGGCCGGCCTCACTCTCCTCCACAATGCCAGCCTGCTCATCGGAAGGTGAGTCAGACCCTCCCACGCCCACCCCGGGGGCACCGGGCACCCTTTCCTCCCTCTCCCCACCTCCTCCGGGCAAGGGCGGGCCAGAGCCGGGGCGTCCTGCCCGCCGCAAGGACCGGCGCTCCCAGCCCCACTCCTCCACCTGTGCGCTGGCTGACCCTGGATCAGCCCCTTCATTCACGCGATCCTACTTCTTGAGCGTTTACTCTGTGCCACAGCACTGTCCTGAGCGCTTGGGAAAAGCACAATTGGGCTATACATAAAGAGAGTCCCTGCACACAGTGGACTCACAGTCTAGAAGTGGTGGAGAGAGACAGCAAGACAAACAACATCAGTAACGTTATAAATAGAATTATAGATATATGCACTTTTCTGAGCTTGTTCCCTCCTTTGTAAAATGGGGATATTAAAACTGTGAGCCCCAAGGTGGCACAGGGACTGTGTCCAACCTGATTAGCTTGTATGTACCCCAGTGCTTAGTACAGTGCCTGCCATATAGTAAACTCTTAAATACCATTAAAAAAAGTGGCAAGGCAAGGACTGCGTTGAGCTGGGGGTTCTATGCCAGATGATGGGTGACTAACGCCAGAGTCCCTGAAGGTTGTTTGGCTCAAGATGGAAAGTTGAGGCCCATCCTGGCCTGTTTCAGTTCACCCATGTTCTCTCTAAGTTTTCTCAGATGGAGAAAGCTATCAAAATGCCAAAACCTTGCCCACGCCAGAGGGTTACAAACCTTTTTGCAACAGTAACAGGAGTCTCTGCTCTTCAAAGACACCAGGACCCTGCCTCCTCCTACAACTCAGGCTGCAAATCCCACCTCTAATGCCAACCTACTCACTATCCCATCCCTCCCCAGCTCATCTCTCATACCCACAGCCTGCCTATGATCTCCCCAGCCCTCCCTCTTTATAGGCGCCAGACAATTACGCTCCCCACCTGCAAAGCCTCATTGAAGGCACACCTCTTTCGGAACTTGGTATTCACACCACCCACTGCCCCCCATCACTTATGTACAGATCCATAATTTATTAACGTTAGGGTCTGTCTACCCCTCTAGACTGTAAACTCGTTGTGGGCAGGGAATATGTCTATTATATTGTTATAACAATAGATTAGTAGGGTGCTCTGCACCCAGTAAATGCTCAGTAAATATGTTTGTGATTGATTGGCCGATTATTTCATCTAGGTTAGCTCAGGGAAGGGGAAACCTTGGCCCTGGCTTTCTTCAAACAGGTGAGAATCGGCAGGTTTATGCAAGTGAGCATCGGTTCACTTCTATCCATCAGTGGTATTTATTGAGCTCTTATTCGTGCAGAGCACGATTCCCATAAACCACCAGCTCAACTGTGGCTCGTGGTCGATCTTGAAAAGCCACTCAAGCACAGTCCGGTAGAAAACATCAAATCACCAAACCGTTCATAGCTTTGAAAAAGGTGTAAAGAATTCTGTAGGAGTGTGACTCATTTCGTGTGAAATGCAGAATCGACACCTGGGGGAGATTGATTTGCCTTTTCTCTCTTCTCCCAGCTGCAGGTGCTTATTAGCAGCAGAGATTCCCAGTGCAGGAGGGAGGAGGAGAAATAAGGATATGGAGAGTATAGAGTTGTCCTTCGGTTCCAAGAGGGTGCTGCTGACAGTGAGATTTAATTCATGTGTGATACTGGGAAAGGATCTCTTACACACCTGTGTGCTGTCTTTAAAAATGCAGTGGTGTGCTATTTCTGGTCCTTTGCCAGTTTGGGTGAAGTGTATGTAGATAACAGTTGTCCTGCCACCAGCATGGGCTTGAATTTTTTGTAGTAGTAGAGTTTGAGCTGAGCCATCCACATTTCCTGGAGTGCATGCCCTGTGATATGCATTATGAGATATTTAATACTATTGTCAATAAAATGATGGTATATGATAAAGGTTTTCAATGTGTCAAACACTATATTAGGCATTGGGGTTGATACATGATAATTATTTTGGATAAAGTTGCTGTACCACATAGGGCTCACAGTCTAAGGGGGAGGGAGCACAGATATTTAATCACCATTTTAAAGTTGAGAAAACTGGGGCACAGAGCAATTCAGTGACAGCAGGGAAGTAGCAAAGCTGAGATTAGAACCCAGGTTCCCTGACCCCCAGGCCCTTGTTCTTTCCACTGTTTCTCAATGTTAAATCTTCCCTAGTTAACAATTATTTCCCATGTACCTAAGCCAGTTTTTCCTTCTCCTTTCATAGTACTTACCCTTTACTCTTCTCAGCCTGTAACTTTCATCAACAAGCCCCTGCTCCTCATCCTTCAGACATACCAGTCATTCAATCAATGACATTTATTGAGCACTTGCTCTATGCTGAGAACTCTACTAAATGCTTGGGGCAGTACAATGAACAGAGTTGGTGGACATGTTCCCTGCCCACAAAGAACTTGCAGTTTAGAGGGGGAAACAGACATAATATAAATAAATAAATGATGGATATGTACTTAAGTGCTGCGGGGCTGTGGGTGGGGTGAATCCCAAGTGCCCAAAGGCTAGAAATCCAAGTGCATGAACAGCAACATAATCATGCCATAATTTGCGTCCTGATCTGCACCGGCAAAAGACCCTTCTGACTCCCAACACTACACTATGAACTTCACACTATTCTCTCATTCCCTGATCTCATCCAGGGAAGCATTAAACATCAAGATCACCTTGCATGTCTTCCAGAAATAACATCGGTACCTCTTGCACATTTTCTAAAAGATGGTAAATGATGAACCAAGCAACTTTAGTGAACAAAAGGAAATAAGATGATATATGCTGAATCGCTGTTTCATTTTTTTCCACAAACCATTGTTGTTTTTCTGCAGAGATGGATTTATAGAAGCCATAGGTCCTGTGGATACTATCCGTAAGCAGTTCTCAGGAGAAGTGTTTGAGGAGATAATTGACTGTTCTGGGAAATGTATACTTCCAGGTAAGTACCATTTCTTTAAGTATCACTGAATCACTGAAATCAGTAATTGAAGAATGCCCAAAATACCATTCTTGGGTCCAGTGAGTCTTGGTTGTTAGTTATTGATGGTGGCTACTTATTGATAGTGGCAACAGGATGTTGGAAGGAAAACGGGATTTTTGCCCTCCTTGACATCCAGCCTAGTGATTCACCATCATCAGTGGTATTTATTCAGTGCTTCCTATGTGCAGAGCACTGTACTGAACACTTGAGAGTATACGATATGACAACTGGCAGACACATTCCCTGCCCACAGTGACCTTACAGTCTGGAGGGGGAGATTAAGGGTTAGGGCTATAATAACTGTGGTGTTTGATAAGCATCAATCAGGTGCCAATCACTGTTCTAAGTCATGGGCTAAATAAGAGATAATCAGGTTGGATACAGTCCTTGTTCCACATGGGGGTCACAGACTAAGTATGTCATAGTTAGTGTTGTACCATTTAACATCCCTTACTTTCCCCTTTAGATCCCTTCATTTCCCCCTGTTAATCCCTTATTGATTTATCCATGGCATATTTTGGCAAAAATGACAAAGAACAACTATCCATTTCCAAACTGTGAGGCCAAACTGTGACAATGTAATTATTTTGCACCTATTCTAATGCAAAGCATGTTATTTAACATGGAATATGCGCTGAATCAATCAATCCATCTTATTTATTGAGCACTTGCTATGTGCAGAACACTGTACTAAGCGGTTGGGAGAGTGCAGTATGCCTAATAATGGAGTTGGTTATCTCATCTGTAAAAAAAGGGGATTAAGAGTGTGAGCCCAATGGGGGACAGGGACTGTATCCAACCTGAGATATCTCCCCCAGTGCTTAGAACAGTGCTTGGCACATAGTAAGCACTTAACAAGTACCATAATTATGACTGTTAATTATTAGATGCATTCCCTGCCCACCACAGGCTAACAGTGGTGACTTCCTTAATTCTGCCTACTTGAGGCATAATTGTTTATTAAAGAGGTTTAAAGCAAAATACAGACTTCAATTGAAGTGACATAAAAACCAATCTTTTTTAAAACAATATGCTTATACAGGGGATAAGGAAGAGCAAAATCTCTTATTGCTACCATCATGGGTTTATTTACCTTTATGGATTTTAGCTTTACTGGCTGAGTTGAAAGAAAAACCACAAGGCAGCATTTAATCTGTCCCTCCCAAAATAGCAGCAGCAAGCATTTGCACATTTTGCCAAGAGCCAACTGTGGAAAAAATCTGTTTAATATTATAGTAGTTTGCATTTGTAATTGTTGGTGTGTACAAAACCTTTTTTAAAAAAAGAGCTTAATTTTTTCAGGGTTTAACTTCAAGGTTTGTTGATTTCAGGTTTGGTGGATGCACACACACATCCTGTTTGGGCTGGTGAGAGAGTTCATGAATTTGCTATGAAGGTAAATTGAATTAATGGTGGCACATTGCTCATTTGTGATGTTTGATTTTAAAAGTTAACAACTCTTTCTGAAGAGGCAAGTCTGGCAGACTTTATTCCATTTTTTCTCAAGTGCAAGTTTAATCTTATTTTCTTTCCCTTTCCCTATTCTTTTCCATTTCCCTTTCCCTTCCCTTCCTTCCCATTCCAAATAGTGGGTGGAGAACAGTTCCTGCCTTCCCTAACCTATATTGCATGTTTCATGAGTATCCTCTATTTCTGCACATTTCTTTTTGTCACATCTTTTGTTTGGAGTCTGAGGTTTAGCAGGACTCTGAAAATAAAAGGGAACATGACCACAACATTGCAGTTATGAGAGTCTCTATCTTCCTTGATAGTGTGATACAAACCACAGTTAAGCCTTTCAATGCAATTCTCTTTCTTTGGGGAAGGAATAGACCAATGACCCAGTCAGCCTCTGTCAGTGACATCTCCTCTCTCTGTATCCCCCTAACTTTCGCTTTAGCACATTTGTGACCCCTAAGTACTTGGGTACTTACCCTCTCCTTACCCGCTTCCACCCTTAGGACTTATGTACATGTCTTTTGCTGTATTACTTCCTCCTTCCAGTAATTTCAGTGTCTGTCTCCCCCATTAGACTCCTCTCACAAGTGTTTTGTACATTGCTTGGCGTACAACCGGCACTCAATAATTGCTACTGACTGATTGATTATCCATGAAGCTATCTGTAATTGAAACAGTGCTAACTGCCCAGTTTTCATTTTCCTCACATAAATATTGAATCTGAGTGGTCAATAGTTGAATTTTTTTCATGGATCTCCTGCCCCACTTTCACTGCATCAAGGTGGTCTAAGAGAAAGCTTTGCCTTTAGCTGGCAGGTGCCTCTTACATGGATATACACCAAGCTGGAGGAGGAATCCACTTCACTGTGGAGTGCACACGGAAAGCCTCGGCAGAGGAGCTCTTCACTAGCCTCAAAGAGCGACTTCTGCGTATGCTGAGGGCTGGGACCACCTTGGTGGAGTGCAAGAGTGGCTACGGCTTAGACCTGGAGACGGAACTGAAGATGCTCAGAGTGATCGAACGAGCTCGACGGGAACTAGGCATCGGCATATCTTCTACCTACTGTGGAGCTCATTCAGTGCCCAAGTAACAAAAAGTTCTATCACCGGGTTGCTGTTCACACCCTAGGTAGCTTTAAATGGTAGAGAAAGAGGTTCGGGATGGGTTACGTAACATGTCTGTGGCTTGCTAACCAACAACTCCCATGACAAATGAAAGACTCCTGGGCTTCCTGGTGGCTTTTTCCCTTCCTTCCTGGCTGCAAGTGGGTCTCCCTGGAAATGTGGGGTGGCCACTCTGAATCCCTGTCCACCAGTTCCTGACCTGGCTTCAGAGAGAGTCCTTCCTTTCCACCTCCCTATTCCCCCCTCCTCTCTGCCCTGTCTTCACTTACGAAACCCTTGTCTTAGTATGGGGAATAATTGCTTGATTAAAGCTCCCTCAAAAATGGTCAATCTTTGAGGAATTAGCTAAATGTCCGTAAAATAGGAGTGTCTTCATGGTACCTGACCCAGTTCTGAGGGCCCATCATTAATGCTTTCCTCTCATGAGTCAGGGGCAGAAACTGCAAGGTATAGACAAAGTCTAATGTGATTTACTTGGGACAAATGGCAGCATCAGAGGCAGAGCAAAGGGCAGAGGAGGAAGTGAACAGTAGGGGGTGGTGAGGACCCTCTCTTTTTATGACGTGTGTGTGTGTGTATATGTATTAACCACTGCTAGTGATGGGGAGATTGAAAAGGGAGGAGGTGAAGGAAGGAGGTAGGTAAGTGATTGGCTCTGAAGAGCTACAGTGGGAGGCCACTCCCATAGTCAGACTATGCCAAAGGTCATTTGGGCATGTGGTCTTGGTCTTTGATCTCCCAGCCCTAACTTTACACTTTTCTGGTGGTGAGGGGAGACAGATAGAGAAGAGAGCAGCAATATTCAAGAAACTCTTAACCCAAGGACAATTTCCCTAAAAACAAAAATTCCAATTAAATGCTTCCTTGTAGAAATGAAGTACACTACTTTGGTGCCAAGCATTTTCCAAACCTTTGAGGATCAAGATGACTCTACTGCAGTGATGGCACTAGAATTACAGTTCTAGAGAAAAAGACTCACCAGTACTGTGAAAGCCCTGTAGAGATGGTAGGCTGTCTTTCAAAACAGAATCCCAAACTTCGGGATCTGAGCAACTCTAGCTTTCCACATTCAGAGATATCCATGGAGGTCGAATGTCTGTGGTATTTACTGAGTGCTTACTATGTGCAGAGCACTATACTAGGCACTTGGGAAGAGTATAATACAACAGAGTTGGCTGACAACGTTCTCTGCCCACAATGAGCTGACAGTCTAGGGGACGAGTTTACAGCCTAGTTATCCGAGTTCATTTTGGGGCTGTGCCTAGGGATTCAGGCAAGTCTCCCTCATAATCCTGCAGAATTTCTCTATGGTCTAAGATCCTGCTTCACCCTCAGGATTGTCAGCTGAGTTTGAGGACCTGAGGTTGTCAACCAGTAGTGCTTACTTAGCACATACTGTGTGCAGAAAGCTGTACTAAGCACTTATACAGACACAGAGCCCTGTTTGTTTTTAGAGGCTGGGATACAAACTCTGGGACAGGTGTTTTGAGATGCATAATTTCTTCCACATATTCTAAAAGATGACATTCACTGTAAAGTAGGTGAAGTAAAAGGTATTGCAGACAATTCCCCAGCCTTTTCTTTTACAAGAGGAAGAAGAGGTCAGAGGAACAGGAGACTAGTATCACCATCTTGTATTAATCATCCCCAAGCGTTTAGTTTAGTGCCTGGCACATGGTAAGGGCTTAACAGATACCATAAAAAGAAAATGAAAAAAAGGACAAGTCAATCTGTAACGTATCCCTCCCTTCCCCTGAGTTCCTTAATAGTCACCAGAGTCACATACTTAATAAACCCAAGCATCCCCAGAATACAGAAAATTTGCTTTCTCAGTTTTCTCTTATTGCTCATTTTGAAATGAGGTAAAGGGACTTAGAGACAAACATACTACAGCATATTGAGATCTTTCTATTCTGTACATTAATTTAGCTCAATATATTACCTCACCAACTTAGTCAATTAATCTGTGGTATTTATTGAGCATTCACAGTGCTCTGCACATAGTAAGCGCTCAATAAATGCTATTGATTGAACTGTGTGCAGAACACCGTAATAAGCGCTTGAAGAGTACAGTATAACAGAGTTAGTAGATATGTTCCTGCCCACTTTATTCCCTTTCCTTATTATCAGTCACTCAGACAATGGTACTTATTGAGTACTTACTGTTGTGCAGAACACTGTACTAAGCACTTTAAATATCCACCCCTTATCAGGGTCTCTAAACACTTGAGGAACTAAAATTAGACAAGATAATATACTTTACCTATAACATGGCATCACAGCAATACATTTCCTACCTGAAATGGATATACAAGGAATTACAGAAACAAACTTGCTAGTATTACTGCTTCATCCTTTCCTAGAGTCAGAGTTTTGAAAAATTCAAATAATAGCTACCCTCTTAAAAGTGCTTAGTAGTTGATAATCTGTCAGACAATCAGTAATTTGAACTGTGCAAAAAATGAACTGTATTATTACTGTATAATCTGCTTCAAATGAAGAATTGGAGAATGCATTTCTTAAATGTAATGAATGCAGTGACTTGTGGGTGCCAGACTGAAATATTCTTAGTGGTCCAAGAATACATCACCCTAGTGGGAAGAAGACAAGATTAAATATCGAGGTCAAGGTTAAATTTCTAGTTCTGGACAGAACACTTAGCCATTCAGTTCTCAACATCCATCTCCCATTACCTCCAGGGATGCTCTTTGAGCAAATTTTCTGTGATAATGCTGTTTTCTTTCATCAGGGGGAAAACTGCCACTGAAGCTGCAGATGACATTGTCAACGTCCACCTCCCTAAACTGAAGGAACTTGGTCTAAGTGGTGAAATACATATTGACAATATAGATGTATTTTGTGAGAAAGGTGTCTTTGATCTCGATTCTACCAGAAGAATTCTTCAGAGTGGAAAAGATATCGGGTTGCAGATTAACTTCCATGGAGATGAACTCCATCCTGTGAAGGCTGCTGAGGTATTTCTGTTTTGAGACTATTTTTTGCTTTCTCTCCATGAGTCTGTGAGAGGATGCTCTTTGTGCGTTTGTTCAAAGCACTGCCTTCCCACATGCAAAGTTCAATTTGTAGTTTATGAAAAATTCTGGTTAAAAATGTCTTTATATTTCGATGGAATGAGTTAAGGTGCTTGGACTCACACCGAGGTTTGTCAGTAACTTGTTTATTGGGCTGTTAAATATTTACTTTTCTTATCTCCTGTTGGTGATGCAAATGAAAGAATGGTCTCATTTATTAGAATTTCAGCAAGTTTGGGTTGGCACATCAGTGGGCTGCAATTTGATCTTTATTCACCCTGTACAAAGGAGAAAGCAGCATCACCTTGCCGACAGAGCACAGGGCTGGGAATTAAGTTTCTCATCCCCACCCTGCCACTTATCTGCTGTGCGACGATGGGCAAGTCCCTCAACTGCTCTGTGCCTCAGTTTCCAAATCTGTGAAATGGGGATTAAATAGCTTCTCTCCCTTTAAGAACATGAGCTCCGGCTGGCGGTTGCTTGGCAAGAATGCACCATTTAGCCTCTTGTCTCCGTGCAGGGCAACAACACCCGTAACTCTTTTCAGTCCCTAGCTAATCTTAAACTCATGATC
Source organism: Ornithorhynchus anatinus (assembly GCF_004115215.2). Classification (NCBI taxonomy): domain Eukaryota; kingdom Metazoa; phylum Chordata; class Mammalia; order Monotremata; family Ornithorhynchidae; genus Ornithorhynchus; species Ornithorhynchus anatinus. The sequence goes on from NC_041741.1 coordinate 35,291,558, forward strand.
TGTTAAACTTCTGATATTGGATAAGATCAGACTCATTAAAAGCAGTCGAGATAGGACTTCATCATTCCAAATTTACATCATGTGAAGAACCTGACTGTTTACTGAGAAAATAAAAATAACCTGCTTGAAAGGATGATGGTATTTATTAAGCATTACACTAACAGCTGGGGTTGATCCAAGATAATAAGATTGGACACATTTTCCCTCATTTTAAAGATGAGGAAACTGGCCCAAAGAAGTTAAGTGATTTGGGCAAGGAGACACAGCAGGCGAAGGGTAGACCTGGGAAGAGAAGCCAGATCTCCTTACTAAGCACTTGGGAAAGTTCAGTACCACAAAGTTGGTAGGCACAGTCCCTGCCCACAAGGAGCTTACAGTCTTCAGGGGCAGACAGACATTTAAATAGATTAGGGATAAGGGAATATTAGAGTATAAGAATATTTGCATAAGTGCTGTGGGGCTAAGTACCAAGTACTTAAGGGGTACACAGACAATTGTGGAGTCAAAGCAGAGGACAGGGCAGATGGGGAAATAAAGGGGATAATATGACACCAGCTTCAAATGCAACATGAGAGGTGGGAGATCAGACTCCCTTTGGCTCCTGAGGCGGTTTAGTTGCTTTGTTTTGGTTTTAAGTGGTATTTGTTAATTCATTAATGGTATTTATTGTGCCCTTACTATATGCAGAGCACTACACTAAGCACTTGGGAGAGTCCAATACAACAGAATTACACACTTTCTCTGTGTCAGGCACTGCTCTAAGCCCTGGCGTGGATACAAGCTAGCCATGTTGGACATAGTCCATGTCCCAAGTGGAGTTCACAGTCTTAATCCCCATTTTACAGATGAGGTAACTGAGGACCAGAGAAGTTAAGTGACTTGCCTAAGGTCACATAGCAGACAAGTGGCAGAGATTGGATTAGAACCCAGGTCCTCTGACTCCCAGGCCTGTGCTCTTTCCACTAGATAACACTGCTTCTCATGACTTCACAAGTCTTCTCAGTCTTTGCCTGTCAGTTTTCCTCACAGCTTCTGGAGGATCATTTGTGTTTGCTGATTTTCAGAAAGGGCTAAAATACCTTCAATAGAATGTCTTTTGAAAGGATAAATTAGCTTATTTCTTTAAAAACGTATCCTTTTCAAATAGCATGGTAAATTTCAAGTACAGGGAGTTAGTTCATGCTCTAACAATGGACTGTTATCTAATTGTAAACATCTAGTCATTGTGGTTTACTTTCACTGTTAAAGCTTTCCTTCACTGTATATGTCGTTTAGCTTGGCGCTGAACTAGGAGCCCAGGCCATTAGCCACCTGGAAGAAGTTAGTGATGAAGGCATTGCTGCTATGGCAACTGCAAAGTGCTCAGCTGTCCTCTTACCCACTACGGCCTACATGCTGAGGTAATGCCATTTACTGGGCCCCCTGAGAGTTGAATCACACTTATGTGCCAGGAACAACATAAGCAAGTGTTTCTAAGTAAGAGTTTTGGGTCCTCCTTGCCCTCAGCATCTTTTTCATTCCCCTTTGAGGAACTATTAAGAACTCTCTTCCAAGAAACTTGGCTGAAATCCACCAATGGAGAACTCAATTTTGGACTGACTTCAATACATTATTTGCACCTGAGAATTGAGAGAACTGCCCAGGAAAGTGGTCTTTCCTTTTAAAGTTTATTAAAGTGGTATGTTGGGTGACTCAAAAATAATGGGTTAGCCAAAATGTCTGGGGAATAAAATACCAGTATTTCAGAGTTCCACCCAATTCACGGGTACTCCTCTACATAATTTTCCAGTCTTTGGTGATACACCAGCATATCCTTCAGAATGGGTCAGCGTTGATTGGACTAGGCAGCCTCTGTACTTTGGATTCCAAATCCCCGTGGTCACTCACCCCCATCTGTGCTCCTCTTTCTGAGTTGTGTGTCAGTGGGCCCTTAAAGTGTTTCCTTAGCTCGAGTGCCACAGTGGGTCAGACCCTGGTCCCCTGACCTCCTCAGATTCATCCTGGTACAGGTGGCCAAGGGGTTGGCATCAAGCACGAAACTTCTTGGTTGCTGCAACTTGAAACAAACCCTCTTCTGCTAACTCTGCCAGGGCCACTGCAGGGGTGGGTTTGGACTTTGCCTGGGCCACCACCACGGAATTCCAGTTGAACTCATTCAGGCAGCAGCCCACCGTCATTTTCGCTTTTAGCCTAAAATGAAGTCCAGATAATGGAGCACTTGAAATTAATAAAGCACCCCAGAGAGATTCTTTTAGAACACCCTCCTAAGATTATCAGTTAATAACCCAAACCAGCTGCAATTCCTAAAAGTGGCTTTCTTGCAATGATTTAATGTTTGCACATTTTTCTAACATTTTCTCTAATGTTCTGGGTGTAACAGGTAATCATTTACAAGCCAAATTCAGTGCTAGTAGAATATTTCTTACCTATCAAGTCCAAAATACTTGGACTAACACTAACTTTGCTTTAATCTCCTAGATTGAAGCAACCCCGAGCTAGGAAGATGTTAGACGAAGGGGTGATAGTTGCTCTTGGCAGTGATTTTAACCCTAATGCATATTGCTTTTCAATGGTAAGTTGCTGTTCTTTTCTGCTTTACGACTCTTAGGTGATTATATTTTTAATGACCCAAAGTCTCCCTAAAGAGTATGGCAACAGCTACATTTTTCCTTAAAGGTATTTAAAAGCATTTAGAGAAGCAAGCATGGCCTAGTGGAAAGAGCACAGGCGTGGATGAGAGAGGACCTCGGTTCTAATCCCAACTCTGCCAAGTGCTTGCTGTGTGACCTTGGGCATGTCACTTAACTTCTCTGTGCCTCACTTTCTCTGTCTGTAAAATGGGGATTAAATCCTCCTCCCTCCAACTGACACTGTGAGCCCCACATGGGACAGGGACTGTATCCAACCTGATAAACCTGTATTTAGCCCAGTGCTTGATGCATTTTAAGTGCTTAACAAATGCCATAAAAAGTAGTTATCTTATGAAAGACAATGATAATACCTCTGACCACTCGCTTGGACAAGCAAAAGTCGTGCAAGATGTGGCTCTTTTGGACCTTCTGATCTATGTAGAACTTCCGTAGAAAGCAAAAAGGTACCAGGTCCCTGTTCTTAGTTTCCAGTCAACTCTCAATTACTCAGAACTTTTTCTCTTTATCCACAAAATCTGGCATCCTATGAGAAATCTTATTTAACTCCTTTGGGTATTAGAGTCTGAACTGAGAGTTGTGGGGTAATCTTGTTCAAGTCATTTAAATTTTTTCAGTCACTCTTTCCATTAGAATAGAGACCAGGACTTATTTTTATTTATAAATAAGCCTGGTTGGTAAGGGCTTTTCCTTCACCAGTGATGGTATGAAGTAAATCTATCATCATGTGGGCAGCAATCTCAATGAATTTGAGGCTATAATAGGTGAAAGGAAATGTCCGTGGAGAGGAGAAAAGCAGTTACTTAATCACTCTATTGGCAGTAATAGCCAACTCAGCTTTGGCCTCTACCTTTGCAAGCAAATTGACGATACATGTGCCAAATTTAAAATTCTCTCTATAGCATCTATAACTTTTAGAAGAAGAACTATGTAAAACTAACAGGTCAAAATTAAATACATATAAATATTAGGTTGCAATGGAAAACAGATCAATGAAGGACATACCTATTTATTTCATCATCATTTAATTCATTCGCTGGAATCGATGGCGATGTTTTCTCTTTCTCCTGTTTCTGCATCAGCCAATGGTAATGCATTTGGCCTGTGTGAACATGAAAATGTCAATGCCAGAGGCTTTAGCGGCTGCCACCATTAACGCAGCTTATGCCCTCGGGAGATCTCACACACACGGATCCCTGGAGGTTGGCAAACAAGGTGATGTCGTTATCCTCAAGTCCTCAAGGTGAGTGTCCTGCTAATTTTGCTTTGCATTTCTTAATTTTACATTGCTATATATATTATATATATTACATATATATGTGGGAGGGAGAGGGGTGCATTTGTTGAGTGCTATATGCCAAGCACTGTACTAAATGCTGGCGTAATAATAATAATGGTGAAATGTAAGTGCTTACTGTGTGCCAAGCACTGTACTAACCGCAGGGGTGGTTACAAGCAAATCGGGTTGGACTGACGATTGATTAATCCCTATTTTGCAGATGAGGTCACTGAGGCACAGAGAAGTTAAGTGACTTTGCCATGGTCAAACAGCGGATAAGTGGCAGAGCTGGGATTAGAATCCACATTCTCTGACTCCCAGGCCTGAGCTCTATCCACTAGGCCATGCTGCTTCTATATATTATTCAATATTTATTTACTGACAGGACATTATACCCTCATCTCACATTCTGTGCTAGCCTTTGCTCTCTTTATCTCACACCCAAAGACAAGGGTCGCAAAGCTAAAATCCACCTCCCCATTGTTCAAACCACCATTCTCCTTGACTGAAATAGTGCAATTATTTCCATCTATCACCTGATAAATTTTTTATCAAGGGCGACTTATTTAAAAAAATTTAAATGTTCATATATTTAGTACTAGAAATGCTGTGATGAGAAGTAGCGTGGCTTCGGGAAAAGAGTAAGGTTTTGGGAGTCAGAGGTCGTGGGTTCTAATCCTGACTCTGCCACTTGTCTGTGTCACTTTGGGCAAATTACTTAACTTCTTTGTGCCTCAGTTCCCTTATCCGTAAAACGGGGATTAAGACTGTAAGGCCCATGCGGGACAACCTCATTACCTTGAATCTACCCCAGAGCTTAAAACAGTGCTTGGCACATAGTAAGTGCTTAACAAATATCATTATTATTATTATATAGAAAAAACAAAAGAGATTTAAAAAAAAGATCCTGGTCAAGAATATATATATATATTTACTATAGGCTCTGGCAAATGCTTGAAACTCAAATGTATTTATATCACGTCTTTTCATTTCTTTCTAGATGGGAACACTTGATTTACCAGTTTGGAGGTCACCAAGAATTAATTGAGTATGTTGTAGTGAAAGGAAAAGTCATCTATAAAAATGACAGAGTCATGAACTACTAAGTTTTTTTGGCAAAAGAAAAAAGCCATCGACATAAATAAGAACAAATTAAGTTACTTCAGTAAATGTCAGCTTAAACATTTTGCATAAATTAATAGTTCATTGGTAGAACAAAACTTAGTGTAAAAATTGTTATTCATTATGAATGCACCATTTTTAAATTAACCATGTAATTCAACAGAGCATTTATATGTGAAGCTGTTATGGGAGCAATTGCTTTTAAAATCTATTACATAAGTTCATGGAATTGGCAAAGTTGAGAAACAGCATGGTGGTGTGGTTTATTTATTCATATTAATGTCTGTCTCCCTCTCTAGACTGTAAACTCCTTGTGGACAGGGAATGTGTTTATTGATGTATCATACTCCCCCAAGCACTTAGTCAGGTGCTCTGCACATAGCAAGCACTCAATCAATACATTCATTCATTCATTCAATAGTATTTATTGAGCACTTACTATGTGCAGAGCACTGTACTAAGCGCTTGGAATGAACAAGTCGGCAACAGATAGAGACAGTCCCTGCCGTTTGACGGGCTTACAGTCTAATCGGGGGATACAATCGACTTACTACAGGATTCTGCCCAAGAAGGCCCCTCAGGGGAGTGGGAGAGGGACAGAGAGGAGAACTCAAAAGTTCTCATTCTCCTCTCGCTGGTGCTTCATTTAGACAAACACCTCTGGGAGGTACAGGCCAGTGTCTTAGAGACAGAACGCTGGCACCACTGTTGTTGGACAGCCTCATTTTTAAATTTGCCACTGTTGGGGCTGTGTGTCTGCAGTGAGGTGTGGTGGTTCCAGGTACCCTCCAGAGGGGTGCAGGGAAGATCCACTGGGATAACCAATGCTAAGTAACAGAGAGTGTCTGTAATTTAATGCCTGTAGACTCTAAGCTCCTTATGAGCAGGGATTGTGTCTACCAACTCTATTTTATTGTACTTTCCCAAATGCTTAGTATAGTGCTCTGCATACAATGTACTTAATAAATACCATTGATTGATTGATTGATTGACTGGGTAGAGAGATGTATGGGATGTAGGGTGGCTAGAATCTTTGGACTTCATTATCAGGAAACTTGTATAGATTTTGAGGAAGAACTGAGGAGAAATAAATTCCAATTAGAAAAGTGAGTCGTCTATTCCTTTTCTATGCTTCTGCGAATTGGGGCTCAGCCTCAATATTCATAGATGTGACAAAAAGTACACATTTACAAATTGCTCTATGTTTGTGTCTTGGCAAAAAACAGACTCCACAGGATAAAACTGGGGGAAAACTGTGATTCCTTTCTGCAAACATTCCTCCTCCAGCTCCGTCACAGTGATTAGCACATTTTGTTGACTAAATTGCTTAAGTCTCTTTGGACAGCAGCTCTCCAGCTCCGCCGGCACCATCCCTGTAAACATATGGCAATGTGAAGAGGGAAAATACTGTTCTGTTGGGCATTGTAATGTTAGGACTGAATTGGCTGCTAACAATAAGTAAACAGATGATTATATTAACTCTTACCTTGACTGGTTGTAACTCTAAAATCCCCTGTGGTTGATAGGTGTCATTACTAAACAAAAAAAATGTCAATAAGGAGCCGTTAGAATTCAACTAATCCATACCCATGCTTCCAAGTGGGACATTACCACATCACCAGGGTAAAAAGATTACAGTCTAGTCTTTTCTTTAGAATATCTTAAGAAGGCCAGGACCATGAAAGCAGCGTGATCTAATGGAAAGAGCACAAGCCTGGAAGTCAGAGGATCTGGGTTCTAATCCCTGCTGCACCATTTACCTGCCGTGTGACCTTACGCAAGTTGCCTAACTTCTCCATGCCTCAATTCCCTCATCAGCAAAATGGGGATTCAATGCCTATTCTCCCTTTTGCTTAGATTGTGAGCCCCATGTGGGATCTAATTATTTTGTACCTACCTCAGTGCTTAGTGTACAGTGCTTGGCACTTAACAAATACTACAGTTATTATTTTGATTTGCCTTAGTAATATATACTGTCTCAGACCCTGTAGATTCAAGAGGCTATTCCTACTAGCTAACCCAAATCGCTCCTTTGTGATTTAAGCACATTTCCTCTTGATGTTGCCCTGAGAGACTTTTACATTAAAAATTCCCTCCTAAAGGAAATAAAACACCTTATTCATTTACTGTCACCTCTATCTCAATGGCACTAAGAGCTTAAGGAAATTCAGAGGGCCATAGTTAGCCACACAATCTACATTCTGCTTTCCCACTACCTCTCCTGTGATGGAGAAGCAGCGTGGCTCAGTGGAAAGAGCATGGGCTTTGGAGTCAGGGCTCATGAGTTCGAATCCCAGCTCTGCCACTTGTTGGCTGTGTGACTTTGGGCAAGTCACTTAACTTCTCTGTGCCTCAGTTCCCTCATCTGTAAAATGGGGATTAAGACTGTGAGCCCCACGTGGGACAACCTGATTCCCCTATGTCTACCCCAGCGCTTAGAACAGTGCTCGGCACATAGTAAGCGCTTAACAAATACCAACATTATTATTATTATTATTATGGTACTATCAGAACAATAGGCAGCACAAGGATGAATGCAAAGTTCATAAATAAGCACTTTTATTACACAAGTAATGTTTACACCAGAATAGCATCATGGCATCAAGCTAATCAATAAAGAAATCCAGTTCCGGTAAAAATGCCAGCAACTAAATATAAGTTCACATCTTTCTATTTGAGGGAAAAGTGGTTCCAGTAATCTTGGTTAGTATTTCAAATTTCAACTCATTCTTCAAGGATAGGCAAGAAAAAGGGAGGGAGACTTGTGTGATTACTGAATTCTTTTTTCAATAATATGTCACCTTATTTTCAGGTCAAGAAAGTGGCTAAAAATTTCCCCGTAACCCAAGTATGTTTGTAACTTAGAAAGTAGCACCGTAGACTCTGAGGAGGAAGAAGGTTACAAAAATTAATTTGACATAAGAAATATCTCAAGAAAGAGCTTTTTTTCCTGAGCATTACACTCTGTGACTTATTAAAGGTCTTCTGTCTCTGGAAGATCTTGCTTAGCATTTGTTTTGATGTGCAATGAGGCCAGGGTAAAGGCTGTGGGAGATATAGGTCTTGATTCTGGGATGTGCTCTCTTCTGTATTTTTCAATGTAAGGCGCAGCTACATCCCAAACCTATTGAGTAGAAAAGAACAGAGCAAAATCATGAGGTTGGTAAGGTACCTAGTTTTTCACATTCCAAGAATATCCATGCTACAAAAGTCAGAACACTATGGGACTGCTGTGCGACCGTGGGCAAGTTACTTAACTTCTCTGTGCCTCAGCTGATCTGTAAAGTGGGGTTTAAGACTGTGAGCCCCATGTGGGACATGATTAGCTTGTAGTTACCCTAGCACTTAGTACAGGGTCTAGCACATGGTAAGCACTTAACAAATACCATAAAAAAAATTGCGAGGAGTTTTAGAATTCCAGGGAAGCTTCTCTTTGGTCTCTGAATCAAACCCAGGAATGCAGGAAAAATGAGAATCATGTTAAAAACCTAAAACAAACTTGCCTTCTGCCTTCTTCAAGACGATTCCATTTTTTTATCCAAAGGGAAAAGTTGGATTTGCAAACCAACAGGTAAAGTCAGTGAATCAGTGACTTCATTTCACAGTAAAACCCCTTGTAGGTGCCCTTTAGCAAACAGTTGGTCACAAGGTGCTGTGTTTGTCTCCCCTGTTAGAGTGGAGGTTCCTTGTGAGCATTTCTTTATTTCTTTATTCTGCACTTTCCAAGTGCCTAGTACAGTACATTGCACCAAGTGGATGCTCAATAAATATTACTACTTCTACAATTAATAATAATTAATAGGTATTAAGTGCTTACTATGTGTCAAGCATTGTGCTAAGTGCTGGAGTAAATGAGGTTAGACAGTCCCTGTCCCCTGAGGTTCACAGTCTAAAAGGGAGGGATGAGGAAACTGAAGCACAGAGAGGTAGAGTGACACCTAAGATCACACAGCAGGCAAGTGGCAGAGCCAGAATTAGAACTTAGGTCCTGATGCTCAGGCCTTTCTCTTTTTTGTCTTGCAATATAACTCTCCACCATGCTCTGCCTCTCAGGGTTCCTCTGATGTTTAATCTAAAATAGGTCTCATCATCTCATTGTTTGACCTAAGAGTTAGTGACTCAGTGGGAACTCACTTAGAAGCAGCGTGGCTTAGTGGATAGGTCACGGGCTTGGGAGCCCGAGGTCATGGGTTCTACTCCCAGCTCCATTACTTGTCAGCTGTGGGACTCTGGACAAGTCACTTAACTTCTCTGTGCCTCAGTTACCTCATCTGTGAAATGGGGATGAGGACTGTGAGTCCCATGTGGGACAACCTGATTACCTTGTATCTACCCCAGCGCTTAGAACAGTGTTTGGCACATAGAAAGCGCTTGACAAATACCATCATCATCAACAGTCAAGTACAAATTACTAAATAGCTCTGAAATGGTCTGGAAGATTTCCTGCGACTTCCAAAGAGAAGATTGGGCACTAGAACTTGTTTCAGTAGTAAGAAGATAATGCCATCTACAGTATAGAAGCATGATTAAGACTATTAAGTCTTGCCTTTTGCTCCACAAGTAGCCTATGAGCTGCCTCAATGTCTGGGGCCATGAAGCGATCTTTCATCCAAGGTCTGGAGAGGAGAAAAATAAAACACATTAGCTAAACATTAACCATAGTTGGAGTTTACAATTCTTTAGCACTTTGACCTCTGGGAAAGTGTTTATTTGCCTTTACCTGACAACGGAGCGCACAAGGTCATAGACCTTCTCCAATGGAGTGGTCGTTCTCAGGGGGCGTAAAAACTCAATGCCCTGGCAAGCGGCGAGAAGCTCAATGGCCAACACTAGGAGACAGAATGGCAACAATTTAGCCAGGGATATTAAATGCAGATTACAACTTATTCTGCCTGAGGTGCAAGTTCATCCTTAGACAATGGACCCCTCAAGGTTTCTCTCCCTGTTCACCTTCTTGTTATGCTCCTTGTCAAACTTGTCATTCTTTTATGGCACTATTCTAAAACTCTATGGATACACATACCAGAACGACCTTGTGACAGAAGATGGGACATTCTGAAGAGGGTGTGTCCATGGAGTCATTAAGGGTCAGAAATTACTTGAGGGCATTTGAAGAGATACTAAGAGCTGGGCTAGATACAGGCTCATTCATTCATTCAATCATATTTATTGAGTGCTTATTGTGTACACAGCACTGTACTAAGTGTTCATCAGGTTGGACACATTCCACATCCCACAGGGGGCTCACAGTTTTAATACCCATTTGACAGATGAGGTAACTGAACTCAAGAGAAATGAAATGTCTTCCCCAGGATCACACAGCAGACAAGTGGCAGAGCTGGGATTAGCACCTAGGTTCTTCTTGGTCTTCCTGGTCCCATCTCCTCCAAGAGCTCTTCGTCGATTAAGTCCTCTTTTCCCTGGCTCCCTCTCCCTTCTGCGTACTCTGCAGACTTGGATCTGTGACCTTTGGGCAGTTGGTATCCATCCCACCCTCAGGCCTGTAGCACTGATGTACATACTATGAATTATAAATTATTTACGTTAATGTCAGTCCTCCCCTCTAAACTGTAGACTCACTATGGATAGAGAATGTGTCCTACCAACTCTGTTGCAGTGTCCTCTCCCAAGTGTTCAGTACAGTGCTCTTGTCACCATAAGCCCTCAATAAATACCACTGATTGACTGATTGATTCCTGGTTCTCAGAGCTCCCTTTTTTGATTTTCTTGGCTGATCTGAACATTCCTCCCCACCTCCTCATCCCTGTACCAGGCAGGACCTGTCTGGTTAAGATTCTTTGCCTCCTCCTTGCCTGTTTCTTCATTGTGTTGTGGGTTCATTTAAGGGTCTTTCTCTCCTCCCCATCCTCTCACCTGTGTGAGGTAGCAGGGAGCAGGGGATTCTCTATTACTTGTCTAGATTTTCCTGAAAACTAATCTGTAAACCCTAAAGTCCTAGCTAGTAACCGAACAAAGGGATCTAAGCTGTCAAAATTAAAATACAAATACACTTTTGTAAAATCCCTTCATACCTATCTCCATTCCAAATTACAAAGAGATTCTGTTCTGATATGTAATGAAATACAGTGTGATAACCACTTAGGATACGGTCCTCTTAATGGTAAGCATTTTTGTGTGAAAATGGGAATTGTTTTTTCTTTGCAACAATCACTATTATCTCTACTGTACTTGTTGAAATCTGAGACTACAAACTCAATGGGGGCTGAGATTAGGTATAACAACTCTATCATATTCTCCCAAGTGTTTAATACTGTGCTCTGCACATAGCAAGTGTGCCATAAATACCACCAACTGCCTGAAACCTGGCCTCAAATATGAGTTAAGTGGGATGAGGTGGCTGTCCTACAGTTAATGGGAACTCAAGTAGTATTTCAATCCTGCATGCTCAAAGAGCTGGAGAGGAGTCACTGCACTGAATAATACATAAAAATATATACACTAGACAGTATCTTTCTCTTTAATGTAGATACAAAACAACTGCATGACCTTGGGCAAGTCACTTTGCACTTCTCTATGCCTCAGTTACATCATCTGTAAAATGGGGATTAAGACAGTGAGCTCCATGTGGGACATGGACTGTGTCCAACCTGATTATTTGTATCTATCCCAGCACTTAGTACAATGCCCAGCAAATAGTAAATGCTTAACAAATACCATTAAAAAAACAAAACTATCATGCTTATAAAAATATATATTTGGAAGAGATGGCTGACCCTGAAACATATGGGAAGAATGATGTTTGAATTGGGATTTTCTATGTTGAAGTTTTAAAATAGCAATTTAGGAGAACAAGAGGCCAAGCCCCCAATGGATAGGTTGAGTTCAATATCATAGTTATAAATGGGGCCTTATAAGATCGACATTTGGTCTGTCCTACCTTGTTCGACATGTTCAATAACCCTTAAAGCCTTTCTCGCAGCCCATCCTCCCATGGAGACGTGGTCCTCGGTAGCGGCGCTGGTTGAGAGAGAATCCACAGAAGAGGGGTGGCACAGGGCTTTGTTCTCAGAAACTGCAAAAGTCCAATGAAAATGAATACAGCACTCCTCGTACCAAAAGCCGCAGTCCCAGAATCAGTTCTAGAGATTGAGAAACAGAGTGGCCTAGTGTAGAGGGCACGGGCTTGGGAGTCAGAGGACCTGGGTTCTAATCCCGGATCTGCCACTGCTTGGTGTGTGACCTTGGGGTTAGTCACTTTCATTCAATAGTATTTATTGAGCGCTTACTATGTGCAGAGCACTGTACTAAGCGCTTGGAATGAACAAGTCGGCAACAGATAGAGACAGTCCCTGCTGTCTGACGGGCTTACAGTCTAATCGCACTTAACTGTGCCTCAGTTCCCTCAACTGTAAAATGGGGATAACTATTCTCCCTCCTACTTGGAATGAGTCCAGTGTGGACAAGGACTGTGTCCAACCTAATTAAACTGTTCCTACCCCAGTGCTTAGAACAGTCTTGTAAGTGCTTAACCATGCCATTAAAAAAAAAAAGTTGAGTTTGAGGAAGGCTATGTGACCCGGCAGGAATGCTGCCGCATGCTGGGGCCGGATTTCTAACCATCTTGAGTAACATCAGAGGAATATTCCAAAATATTCTAGGCCCTGCTGCTGCATAGGTAAGGACCACAGTCTATAACCTGAAATGGGATTCCGACTAAATCGCATCGACACAAGTTTGAGTTCAAGTACAGTAAATTGGTTGTGGATAGGGAACTTGTCTGCCAACTCTGTTGCAGAGTACTCTCCCAAGTGTACGTACTACAGTGCTCTGTACACAGTAAGCCCTCAGTTACATACCAGTGATGATGAAGTACAGAGGGAGATTGCTAATGAAGTCTGGGAGAGAAAGTAAGGACTTGGACCCGAACACTCAAAATAGGAAAACATGAAAATTAAAATCTCAGGGCTAAAGAGAAAGACTTTCATTTTACTTTTGCTACCTGCTAAAGAATCCAGAATAGACTCCTCACTAATTTAAGGCCATAAGAGAGGTCATCCTGGACCCTACCTATTGCTCAACCAGCCAAATGCTCTATCTCCAACAGTGGGACCAAAGGATTCTGGATGGAAGAATGATGGCTGCTTCCTTAAAACCCATCATCATAGTTACAGGTGAATTGTTTTATAACCCTAATTTTTCTCACTAATAACCCATCATGAATGTATCTCCCATTAATTTATCTACTTTCAGTCAAGGACAGAAATGTTTTAGATTTCACTCTCTCCTCTTCCTATTTTTTTGCGCCCCACCTCCCCTTTTTTCTATCCTGTCCCTCTGGGGACCTGTTGGGAAAATCTGGTTATTTCTACTCAGATTCCATCCATTCCATCCTGGCTTGTTCCCCAGTAGTTAGAATTCAAAGCCACTTCTCTTGCAAATCTTGTGGGCCTGCTGATGTTCAGAGAAATTTGGATCAAATGTCAATCAAAGCTGCTCAACGGGGTTGGGGGGAGAGGGGAGAGAGAGAGAGGGGAAAGAGAGAGAGAGGGGGGAGAGAGAGAGAGAGGAAAGAGAGAGAGAGGAAAGAGAGAGAGAGGAGAGAGAGAGAGAGAGGAGAGAGGGAAAGGGAGAGAGAGAGAGAGAGAGAGAGAGAGAGAGGAGAGATGAGAGAGAGTTGACCCAATTATCTTATATCTTCCCCAGCAGTCAGCACAGTCAGAGCTTAACTAATAACTTTTATTAGTCTGTAGGAAAAGGAATAAAGGGAGCAGTACAGAGCTGCAAGCAATAATGGACAGCTGATGTAAATCAAGCAAACTCCAGGAAAATAAGGACCAAATCAGAATAAAATTTATTAGGGAAAAGAAAATATTCTAGGGCCATACTTAACCTACAGCTTTTAAGTCTTTCTATGTGGAATGGGGTCAAAAACTTTGCCTTGTTAGCTACCAGATTTTTGAAAGTGCTGTAGAGAAAAACGTGGATTATATACCAATCATTAGAGGAGCAGTGCTGTCCAGTGGAACGAGGGCAGAGGACCTGGGTTCTAATCCCAGCTCTGCAACAAGTCTGGTGTGTGACCTTGGGCAAGTAACTTAACTTCTCTGGGCCTCAGTTCCCTCATCATCAAAATGGGGATTCAATACCTGTTCTCCTTCCTCATTAAACTGTGAGCCCAATGTGGGATCTATTAATCTTGTATCTACCACAACACTTAGCACAGTGCTTGACATAACGTTTAATGAATACCACAATTATTATTTGAACCTGATAAATTATAGCCCTATGCCTCACACTTTTGCTATCTGTTGGACTACAGATGAAGTCCTCAACTAAAACTCTTAACTGTAAACTTCTTGTGGGCAGGGAACATGTCTACTAACTCTGTTGGTTTTTTTTTTAAATGGTATTTATTAAGTGCTTACTATGTGTCGAACACCGTTCTAAGCAATGGGGTAAGTATAAGTTAATTAGGTTGGACACAGTTCCTGTCCCACATGGGGTTCAAAGTCTAAGTACGAGGGAAAACAGGAGAATTGAGGCCCAGAGAAGTGAAATGACTTGCCCAAGGTCACAGAGTAAGCAATTGGCAGAGCCAGGATTAGACCCCAGGCCCTCTGACTCCCAGACTCGTGCTCTTTCCACTACGTCACACTGCTGTTGTAGTCTGTTCTCTCCCCACCACTTAATACAGTGCTCTGCATGCAATAAGTGCTCAATAAAATACTCTTGACTAATAGAACAATGTGGCTTTTCCCTGTCACCCCAAAATGGTGGATGTCCTTACCCAGGGCAGCTGCAGTGCAGTGAGCAATCATGAATCCAGAATTCAGACCCCCTTCGGTCACCAAAAACGGAGGCAGTTCACTGAGTGATGGGTTACAGAGTCTTTCGATTCTCCTTTCGCTGATCGCAGCAAGTTCATGGACACCGATCGCCAGGTAGTCCAAAGCCTAAAAAAGCAACGTGTTTTTTCATTCAATTATCCCTTAAGAAATTAATATTTCTCTTGAGACATTTTTAAAGGCTTACTTTGGCTGGGTATTCCCCATGGAAATTTCCTCCAGAAATAGTCTCTCCTCTTGCAGCAAAGACCATCTTTCAAAACAAGTTAAGGCTTGAGTATGAATAAAAAACTCCAGAGGATGAAACACAGCTTCTACTTGGAGTTACTTCTGCCTGGTATCAAAGAGGATTCACTTCTTTAAATTCCAATGAAGAGGCGCAAGTGCTTTCATCCATTAGTCAGTAAACTCATTCATTCATTCAATAGTATTTATTGAGCGCTTACTATGTGCAGAGCACTGTACTAAGCGCTTGGGATGAACAAGTCGGCAACAGATAGAGACAGTCCCTGCCGTTTGACGGGCTTACAGTCTAATCGGGGAGACGGACAGACAAGAACGATGGCAATAAACAGAGTCGAGGGGAAGAACATCTCGTAAAAACAATGGCAACTAAATAGAATCGAGGCGATGTACAATTCATTAAGAAAATAAATAGGGTAACGAAAATATATACAGTTGAGCGGACGAGTACAGTGCTGTGGGGATGGGAAGGGAGAGGTGGAGGAGCAGAGGGAAAAGGGGAAAATGAGGCTTTAGCTGCGGAGAGGTAAAGGGGGGATGGCAGAGGGAGTAGAGGGGGAAGAGGAGCTCAGTCTGGGAACGCCTCTTGGAGGAGGTGATTTTTAAGTAGGGTTTTGAAGAGGGAAAGAGAATCAGTTTGGCGGAGGTGAGGAGGGAGGGCGTTCCAGGACCGCGGGAGGACGTGACCCGGGGGTCGACGGCGGGATAGGCGAGACCGAGGGACGGTGAGGAGGTGGGCGGCAGAGGAGCGGAGCGTGCGGGGTGGGCGGTAGAAAGAGAGAAGGGAGGAGAGGTAGGAAGGGGCAAGGTGATGGAGAGCCTTGAAGCTCTTAACTGCAAGCCTGTGGGCAGGGATGTCTGCTTATTCTGTTGTATTGTACTCTCCCAAGTGGTTAGTACAGTACTCTGCACATAGTTAGTACTCAGTAAATACCACTGTTTGCTTGAAAGGCAGGAAACTTGTTTTACAGAATATTTCCCACATTTCTTAAGTAGCTTCCCTTGGTGCAGAGAAGAGTGCTCCTACTAGTTCCCTCGTAGAGGTTGGCATAAAATGATCAATCAATCCATCAGTGATATTTACCGAGTGCTGACTATGTGCAGAGCACTGTACTAAGCATTTGGGAGAGTACAATACAACAGAGTTGGCAGACCCTTTCTCTGCCCATAACAAGCTTTCAATCTAGAGGCACTAAAACACTACAATCATTCCTTTACAAGACAGAATGCTGTAAAACAGGCAAGCTCTGGACACCAAAATGGAGAAGAATGCTAGCAGCACAGGGTTGGAGGTACTGAAGTTTTTTCTTAGGTTGGGAAGCATATGCAGAACAGCAAGCATTTTATCTCTGCCCTATATCTCTGGAACAAATTTATAATTTTCAGAACTGAAGTTACGATCAGCAAATGCCAAGCCACTAAGTTGGTACACTCACTTCAGTGTTTCTCCAATAGCCTTTGTGAGAGAGAAATTTGGTTGGGCAACAAGGGTTTGCCCTCAGTCAACCCAGTCATTGCTTCTCACCATCACGGAGACCTGGCTTACTGCAGACAATACTAGGATGTGCTGCCGGGCACTCCCTGAGGGGCTCACATCCTCATTCACACGACTTCTCGGCAGCCTTTGACATTGGCTACACTGACTACATTGACATTGACTATACCCCTTCTCATGAAAACACTATCTAACCTTGGTTTCACCAATCCAGTTCTCTCCTGATTTTCATCCTACCTTTCTTCTCAGTCTCCTTCACTGACTTCTCACTCCTTTGGAGAGCTCATCTACTCCCACAGCTTCAATGACCACCTCTATTCAAACAATTTTCCAATCTACAGAACTTTCCTATAGGGATGCCCTACTGGCACCTCCACATTAGGCCAAAACTGAACTTTTATTCTTCCCTCCCAAATCCTCTCCTCCCCCTAACTTCCTGTACACAAATGATGGTCCTTGAAAACAGGGATCGTATTACTAATTCTTTCTGCTTTCCCAAGTGCTTAGAACAGGGCTCTGCACACAAGAGGTACTCAATAAATAATATTGATTGGGTAACTGGAAGGCCAGAAGATAATGACTAGTACATTGCGAGGGTTGCAAAAACCTGTAACCACCCTCAGCTATGCGTTCTAGCTTTCATGGCATATTCATAAGCCAACTAAACTTCAATCATTCATTCAACTGTATTTATTAAGAACTTACTGTCTGCATAGCATTGTACTAAGCGCTTGGGAGAATATACTATAACAATGAACAGACACATTCCCTGCCTACAACAAAACATTTTGTGAAGCCCAAGTTCTATGGTATATGATTACAATGACTGGCTGCTATGATTACTTTTCCTACACAATATTCCACCCACTTTGCACTTAAACCTACAATTAACAGCCACAAAAAGTGTCAAATTCTCCATTCCTAGCTCCAGGAACAAAACACTACCCTGTTGAAGAGAACACTTCCTGAATATTAATTCCTATTTAAGTCAGATGACTTTCCATGTCTACTTTCAAGGGTGGGGTTCAGTCCTCTGAGTTTAGAAATTGGTTTTCCCATGCCTGGCACTATGCAAAATGAAAGCTATTGGGCCTGATTTTTGCCATCCCCTCAAAGGAGAATGGGCTGTCCCAAGTCTGCACTGAAAGATCTCTAGGGTTTAATGTTGCCTTCCTCTGTCTAGTGCACAGATGGTACATGTCATCCCTGTGCCGGACTCACTGGGGATGGTTTGTAAAAAGACGGGGAGCATGGAAAAAGGTACATCTGGTTCCTGGAAATCCTGCCATCAGTGTGGCCGCTGTCTCCCTGCTCCCCATTAACACCTGCTTGAAATATCTCACAGAGGAGCAGTGGGGAAGTGGGGAGAAGAGAGCAACATAAACCGTCTCACAAAGGCTGAGATTCTCTGCTTGAAGCAGACATA
The DNA here is from genome assembly GCF_004115215.2 of Ornithorhynchus anatinus. Lineage (NCBI taxonomy): Eukaryota > Metazoa > Chordata > Mammalia > Monotremata > Ornithorhynchidae > Ornithorhynchus > Ornithorhynchus anatinus. The sequence continues at coordinate 35,309,577 of NC_041741.1, forward strand.
TGCTTGCTTCAAACAAAGTATAACGGTAGGTTGGAGGGAGCGAGCTCTACCTCTGCCTCCTCATGGGGTGTGTTGTTACACCCTCAGAAGTTCTAGAGGGGTAAATTGGGCTCTTTGCCACAGCTTCCATTTTAGCAAGTGGTCTATTTTTAATTCTCTGTGCATCATAACTCAACCACTAGCAACGTAAAGAAGTAGCAAAATGACTTCAAATAAGCAGGGCCTTTTCTATTTATTTCTCAAATCTGAACTGCTGATTAGGTGGCATGATTAATCAACTGGGATGATTAATTTATAGCACTGCAACTCTGTCTGTACAACAGTGCAGATGAGCCAACAGATAATACAAGTCTAAGTCAGGTCTTTTAGGTTCTCTCATGGGAGAAATGATCTGACCTGACATTCATGGGTGACTTGTAGAATTAGTAAGGGCCTTTGGGATATTTCCTGTCTCTGCTACTGGTAGGATTTTTGATTAGAACTCACTGCCAACAGCACATATCTTGCAGAGCTACTGTCAGCCCTGCTGTAACAGCAACATGCTAATTTATATTAACATCCTGGTGGATCAGCAGGATTTTAGCCTTAAGGGCTGCCAATTTGGCCCCTTTCATGAATTCTAAAGACAGAAGGAGAGAGAGAGAGACTAGAAGAGAGAGTGAGAGAGCACACAAGAGCTTACAGCCATATGTGGATTAGACTCTCAGAGGATTGGAGCGCTTCACAAAGCATGAACTGTTCTCATGAAGATTTATGCCATTTTGACTCCTGAATGACAGTGTCAGCTCCAGGGACATCCAGGGCATTTAGCAGGATTTCTCTTGCATCCCTTTTCTGTGCAAGATAGGACAAGTGGTCCCCTGAGCCAACAACCCACACAATCAAGGAAAGAAAATTGCCTTTTTATGAGAGGAATGGAAAATTTCTTGTGGCTTTCTAGACAAGCTGAAAACCCCTTAAGATCTGAATCAATCGAAGTCTGTTTCAGAAAACGGGACACAGAAGAAAGCCCATGAAGTATTAAAAAAAAATCCAGGCTGACAGATGGCTCTCAAAATAGACCCTGACAGAACTGCCTTTTGTTGAATTCTTCAGGGCATCCGGGGAACCTGTGGGAGTGGAATAAATGCAGAGGGTTTTCACCCCACTGCAGGCGACATCCTCATTCAGTCTTCCCCCAGCACTGGCTATCTTTTTTGTAGGATCACCAGGGAGCTGAAGGTTTAGGTAACTCCACATACGTTGTCTCCTCCCACACAAATGGACTCCATTCATTTTTCACAGTGATTTCAGTTTTAAGAGGACTTTGTTAATACAAACTACTAGTTTGGGTTTTATCCAGACAGCCATAAAAGGATACAGGATTGTCTGTTGCACTGTTAATTTCTGTCATGATGATGTCCTTGACAAAAGCGATTGTGTCGTTCACTATACCATGGACCTAGGAGACAGAAGATGGGTTCAGAGCAGTTTTTCTTCAGCCATAGGGGTCAAAAGCAATCCATTCCCAAGCAGAAATATTTTCTAGCTAAATTGGGAGTGCTTCATTCCTGCCTCAGAAAAAGAATGGATGTGGAAGGGTAATCATCAAAAGTTCAGCTCCCTCCTCTTTTGGGGGATGGAGGCACTCAGCTCTGGGATTGCTCGGGGCAAAATGTTGCAGACCCCCATAGAGCACCACTATGTTCTCTCTCCCCCAACTACAATTTATGGAACTTACGTACTTTTCAAACAAATGGATGAATCAAGCTATCAACATTATTATCATTAATAGTTTTTACTGAGTGCCTAAAGAGTTCAAAGCAAAGTATTATCTGCCTGGGAGAGTACAACTGAGAAAAACCATGGACTTGGGAGTCAGAAGTTGTGGATTCTAATCCCGGCTCCACCACTTATCCGCTGCATGACTATAGACAAGTCATTTCACTTCTCTGTGCCTCAGTTACCTTATCTGTAAAAAGGGGATTAAGTCTGGAGGCCCACGTGGGACAACCTGATTACCTTTTATCTACCCCAGTGCTTAGAACAGTGCTTGGCGCATAGTAAGTGCTTAACAAATACCATTATTATAATATTATTATTACACTGGAAGGAAGACACAAAATCACTGCCTGCCAGGAACTTACAACTTATTCAATTATTGTGTATTTTAATCTCTTTTTCCACTTCTGTCTTTTCACCCGAGAAGCAGATGATTTTGAGATTCCTTTCAGCCCTATACAATTCTATGTTCTGGATCCTGAACTTTCTGAAGGAAAATTGATACTCAAGGACTTAAGGAATACCTACATAAAGGATTTTCAATAATCTATATATAATGTGAGTACCATGTGCAAACTAATGGCAGTGTGGGCTAGTGGAAAAGGTACAGGCCTGAGAGTCTGAGGACGTAGTCTCTAACCCCAGTTTGTCTGCTTATTGACCTTGGGCACTCAATCATATTTATTGAGTACTTACTGTATGTAGAGCTCTGTACTAAGTGCTTAGGAGAGTACAGTACAACAGAGTTGGTAGACATGTGTCTCAGTTTCTTCACCTCTAAAATGGGGATTTAAGGCCTGTTCCTCCTCCTACCTAGACTGTGAATCCCCTATGGGACAGGGATTGTGTCTGACTTTTTTTTTTTTAACTGATTAGATTGGATCTGCCCCAGTGCTTAGAACAGTGGCCAACATACTAAGTGCTTAACAAAACAGAAATCTAGTCACGGGACTGGTCTTCACTGGGACTTCCGGGTGGATGTGGTGGAGGAGACAATGGCAGACACATTTGGGCCCAGTTCACCTGAGGCCAAGCTAACACCACAGCTGACCGAAGCAGGACAGGAGACCGTAGCAATGGCTTTGTCCATATCGGTCCTTCCTGGGGCCATGAATGAACAGGTGTGACTAGTGCAGCCCAAACAACATATTTCCTACCCATTCACAGCTCCAACAAGAACCATCACAGCAGGAGAGGAGAAAGAGGAAAAGGAAAAGGAGGCTACTCAGCCTCCTCTTACTCCTCTTGCTTCTTCCAAAAATATCAGCCTCAGTTGATGCTGCACCATCACCACTATGGCTGAGGGGCATGTAAGCAATAAAGCCTCACAGGATGGAACCTCAGAATTATACCAGTCCTTCCTAAAGAAGGCCTGAAGGGCACTGTGTCTATATTTACAATGTTATATGCAGCAACGACCCCTGCCACCACATATTCAATTATTCAAAATGAAAAATAGCAGAACCTAAAAAAGACACAGCTGTATAGAGAACACTCAGAAAAATTCACCCACACCCACCCAAACGATCAAGAGCTCTGCAAACACACACACATACACACACATTCTCTCTCTCTCTCTCTCTCTAACCCTCCCCCCCATCTCTCCCTCCAAGAGTAAAGTGGCTCAGAAACAAGGATAGAGAAAAACTTACCCAGAGGGAAAGAGAGAGACGGAGAGAGAGACAGCCAGGTACTGAGTGAGACTTATACTCCCAAACACATCAGTCTATTCTAGAAGACTGTGGCTGTTTTATGACTTTCTGCTGGTTCTATTTTACTAGTGGTATAAGCTGCTGTAAACTGATACATGAACTCAGTGTTCTTCGATTCATAATGCAAACCTGACTGCAAACCTCCGCCACGCAAGTGTGGGCTTTTGTAGCAGCTGGTGTTGAGTACTGCTGGGTTTCCTGCTTCAAGCCAAAAAATGCCACCTACAGTATGGAATTGCTTATGCCCATGATAAACTTAAAGTCCACACTAATAGGCTGGAGGAGAGACGGAGATGCAGAGGAGGACCAGGAGATGAACCGATAACATCTCAACTCATGCAGAAGGAAATAATGTTTACTTTTAGTGGAAACAGTCATCACCGATATTTTCCTTTCAGGCTATTTTTACAGAAAACCACAATCAATTATGTGCCACTTGTATAAGGATGATATGCTTGTTCACTATGGCAAGAAAGACGGACCCTTTAATATTCTGGGTCTTTTTCCTATTAAACAAATCAAGAAATGCAGCAAAATTCATCTTATGGAGGGGAAGGATTAGTTTTCTCATCCAGGATGGGTGAGGTAGCATTACTGTTTCGTCCTTCGGGAATGGAACTTCTATCTTAGGTTCTGAACCATGAGAACAAATTGCTTTTGGACCTGAATGGTGTAAGAGACCTAATAGATTGTAAACCTCTTGTGGGCAAGAAACTTGTGTTTTGCATCTGGATCACTCACCCAACCAAGCACACTGGGTAGTGCACGGCACTTGGTAAGGTGCTCAATAAAGAAGTTGTGTGGCCTTGTGGAAAGAGCATGGGTCTGGGAGCCAGAGGACCTGGATTCTAATCCCAGCTCTGCCACATGTCTGCTGTGTGACTCTGGGCAAGTCACTTCACTTTTCTGGGCATCATCTGTAAAATGAGGATTAAATTCCACTCCCTTCTATACTGACTGTGAGCCCAATGTGGGACAGGGACTATGTCCAAACTGATAAACCTTGTATCTCCCCCACAGAATAGAACAGTTCTTGACATGTAGTAAGCCCTTAATAAATACCATAATAACAATAATCATTATTAATAAATACCATTACCTGACATTTATGTAGCTCTTCAGGAGGGAAATCTAAGCAAATAAATAGAGTTTTATAGGAAGAGATCTGTACTGCTACAGTTGTAAGAGGGAGACGTACTCACATCATTTTGTATGGAGACAGCCTGTGCAAAATTAATCTAGCCTTCCTGGGTAGGGCCTAATGATCTTTTCTTTCCCTTCCTCATGCATACTCCCTATGAGATTTCAATAGAAAGTTAGTCTTACCTGTGGGCAACAGCGCATTGTGTATGCATCCTGGACTCTATCGCAAAACCTGTGACTTTCTGCAAAAACCAAAGAGGAAAACAAGGTCACATGCCATCACTTACTTTTCTTTACTCTCCCAAACAGACCTGGACAGATAAAGTCTCCTTGCTGAAGTTTTCAAACCTGCTATTTCTGACGGATGGTGGTCCGAGTCCAAGAGGGACCGAAACCGGAAGGCTACTTCGATTTGGCCCCGATGAGGTCTCACGGCATGAATATCTGGAAACAGAACATGGAGAAACTGGGAAACCTTAATATTTCTCATTTACTGACTGAGGAACAGCCACAAGAGAATACAAATTCTAACCAGTATCAAAGGCTCGGGTGGTTCCCTTGAGCACTTCCAGGGTCAGGGCTGCAACAATGTCCGCTTGTCGGGCGATAGCACTGGCTCTTTCCACTGCTTCACAGCCCAAGGATGTGATCATCTGAGTTCCATTAATCAGAGCCAGGCCCTTTGGAGAGGCAGCAAGAATTTATTTTTAATTTGGGTCAAAAAATTACATAAGGGCTTCTTATTTACAACATTTTGATAGTCACAAATGCATCTATGCCCCCATTCTAAATTACAACCCAGAGAGCTTGCATTAGAATAATCCAAGAGAGACAGGTAGGTGTTTTTCAATGCCTGATAGGAATAATACAAAATTTAAAAATCCAATGTTTTCCTTCTAAAGTTATTTCTATCTTCTCCTATTCAGTTTTCAGGAATGCATATTAAAAAGGCAGGAACTAAAAGCATGGCACAAATGGAATATGAATATTTTCTACAGTATTTTCTATGTCTCCCTATTTGCCTATGCACTTTGATCTTTACCCTTCAGGCACCTGATATTCACCTTAACTCCAGGCTCATTCCATTTCTCCTATCTGTAATTTATCTGAATGTCTGTCTCCTGCCTGAAGACTGTAAGTTATTTTTGGGCAGGGGTTGTGTCTACCAACTCACTTGTACTGTATTTTCCCAAGCTCTTAGTATAGTGCTCAATAAATATCATTGATTGAATAACTCCATTTGAAAAAAAAAAATCAGAACAGCCCAGACTGGGCCAAATGGGGCAGAACAACCCTGAATTGAGGTCTCTGCTCATTGGTCACAAATATGCTATTAAAAACTTAAACAATATGGATTAAAACAAGATCCATTATAAGAGTTTCACTACCTCTTTAGGCTTCAAGACAACTGGTTTCAGTCCATGTGCTTCCAAGACCTGCAGATAAACGAGATATGACACAAGCTCATTGTGGGCAGGGACTGTGTCTTCTAACTCTGTTATAACTGTTACCTGTACTCTCCCAAGCACTTAATACAGTGCTCTGCACACAATAAGTCCTCAGGAAATACAATCGAATGATTGTATGATATGCATCCATGATAAAGAATATCTAACTTCACTGGACATCTTAAATGGGTTTTAGAGTTAAAGTTCTGCAAATATGGGGCACCTCTATGGACCTTCTAAATGCAAGAAATTCCTGAAGGAAAGAGGGCAGGAAGCAGTCTCCCCAAAGGAAAATGCAGGATGTAAAGATCTATCTGTGCAGTATATCACTAAGGAACAAATTCTTTATAAGCCTCATAACTGAGTATGCTCAGAACAAAACCATCAATACAGCCATTTTCAGTAACTCAAAGTCAGTCATCCAGCTTGGGAATTAACCAGACTTGTGGCTTCTTTTTCTTCTTGTTTTCCACTTTTTTGTGAGTTTGCTGCAGATTATCTTGGGAGAGGTGGGCAGAGAAAAGAAAGGAGGAGGAATTTAGTTCATAGCAATTGTTAGTGGCTGAGGTGCACGTGGGCAGAGAAAGAAAGGAGGAGGTATTTAATTCATGACTACTTGTTACAGGTTGAGTGTTAGTATTAGATCAATGAGGTTTTGGATTATCTGTGAATTTAATTATCCTCATTCCCTGTGTAGGGAAAAATTTGTTTATCATTTACCCTGCTCAACATCTTACAAAGAGGGATCATCTGATGAAGATAAACTCCATCAATAACCTAAAAATCTCCCTACCGTGAATGATTAAGATTCCTGATTTAAGGTCGATTTAGTGGGTGAGATTGGATAAAACCTCAGAAATAATTTAAAACAATAAAGACTATCATTTCTTGATAGGACAGATCTAGCTACATTTATCTACAAATGCAGTTTAAGGTAAAAATCATTATGGAGACAAAGAACCAACGAAGAGGGGAGAGAAAACCTGGAAGAGAAAAGGGAAAAAGAGAAATTCTAGGTAGGAAGCAGGCAGAATGGGTCTGAGAAGGGTGGAGATTGCACACCATATTTGTTATTTGCCTTGGGATTTTGATTTTGGGTGATGCAATATAACTGCCTGTACTGGGAATTTGGGATGAAGCAGGCTACAAGTTAATAAAACCTTCCTGCTGGAAAAGCTACAACTAATGAAATCTCCTTTTTTTTTTACATCAATGAATTCACAAAAATAAATTGAAAGTAACACTTCTCCTTATTAAGCCAAGGTGCTATCTGCAGAAGAATCTGATAGGTCCATGACAATTAGTAAAAATCAGTACTCTTCCTCCCTTTCCACCTGCCAAAAGAGAAACTACTCTGGGTAATTCTTTTTCTTTAAAAAGGATTAGCCCAATGAAGATTGGGGATGTCCAGCTACCCCAAACTTATAGACTTTACAGCCTCAAATGTTCAAAGCCCTTCTCAGGCCTGTAAAGTCTGATTTGGTCACGTGGAAATACAATGAAGCAAACTAATGATATCCCAAAACAAAGGTACCTCAGACAGCATATGGCCCCTTGGGGGAGAAAAGCAGCATGGCCTAATGAAAATAGCATGGTCCTGGGCATCAGAAGGACTTGGGTTGTAATCCTGGCTTTGTCCCTTGTCTGCTGGGACAAACTTAACTTCTCTGTGCCTCAGTTTCCCCATATATACAGTTGGGATTAGGATTGTATGCTCCACAAGGGACAGGTACTGTGTCCAACCTGATGAGCTTGTATCTATCCCCACACTTCGTACAGTGCCTGGCACACAGTAAGCGCTTAACAAATACCATAATAAAAGAGAGACAGCTTGTCGAATAGGGGAAAGCTGTAATGTAACCTTACACCAGCTAGAAATATAATATCACCGGCTATAAGATCACTTAGGTTTTAAAATGACAACTTGATCATTTATATGACAGTTTCTTAACACTTTGCCCCTAAATAGCCACCCCGATGCACAGCACATCGCCTTACGTATTTTGCATCAGCCCAGCCACTTTTCGGAGACCACATCTTCCCTTCTCCTGTGAGGCCGAGAGCAAGATGAGAAAGTGGGGCCAGGTCTCCACTGGCTCCAACAGTCCCTTTCTCTGGAACGTATGGCAGGCAGGATGCTAGGAGAAAAAGCTTCAATTACTCACATCATTCTTTCTTTGACAAAAAGTAATAGAAACCTGTAGAACTCAGTCCTAACCAGACCGAAGGGTTCCGATAAAATTTAGGCAGCTCCCTTTACACTACATTCTGGCATTTCCCTAAGAATTTTCCCATCCTAGTACCCCGGAGTCTAGATGGACTCCCTTGCTTGTCAGGAATGCTGACTTGCCATCTGACAGGGCAACTGGGGAATCAGCTGAGAAAGATCAATAAGACTGGCTTCAGAGCAGTGATATAAAATAAAGGTATTTGTTAAGCTCTTACTATGTGCCAAGCACTGTACCAAGTATTGGGGTAGACACAAGCTAATCAGGTTGGCCAAAGGCATGGACTTAGTACAGTACCTGGCTTGCAGTAAGTGCTTAACAGATATCATTAAAAAAATGCACTGCAATCTAGTGGGGGAAACAGACACGTTAAAAAATTACAGGAAAGAGGAAGCAAAATAGTATATTTTCCCAAGTGCTATGGCAGTGGGGAGGTGAGGTGAAGGGCTGAAGTGACATTAGAAAGGGAAATAGAATGGAGAGTTAAGGGATTAATCAGGAAAGGTCTCTTGGAGGAAATGTAATTTCATAAAGATCAAGTGGATTTATCAGCCTCAGAGACCTCCAATAGAAAATAGGAATCATATATTTTTCCTGAAATGGCACGAGTATTATAACAAAAATTATAACTATTACAGCAGAATGCAACAGTGGAAAGAGCACAGCCTGGGAGTCAGAGGACTTGGGTTCTACCCCCAGCTTTGCCACTTGTTTGTTGTTTGACCTTGGGCAAGTCACCTAAATTCTTTATGCCTCAGTTTCTTAATCTGTAAATTGGGCATTCAATTCCTGCTCTTCTTCCCCATTAGACTGTGAGCCCCAAGTGGGACAGGGATTGCACCTGACCTGATTTTCTTTTATCTACCCCAGCACTTAGAAGACTGCTTAGCACACTGCAAGCACTTAAACACCACAATTATTATCATTAATGCACTAGTCAATCATTTTTCTATTTAATTTTCACGGTCCCTCTTTTGCTTTCTTCTACTCAGTCTTCTTTTTCTGTGTCTGACCTGTCATTTTTGGTATTAAACAATCTGAGATATTTATTGAGAGCTTATTGTATGTGGAGCACAGTACTGACCCCTTGGGAAAATACAATACAATAAAGTTGGCAGGCAAGATCCTTGCCCACAAGGAGCTTACAGTCTTTGGGGGAGAAAGACATTCAAATAAATTACAGAGAAATAGTAGACCATAAGGACATATACGTAAGTTCTGTGGAGCTGGGGTATCAGGTACTTAAGGGGCATACAACCAAGTGCATAGATGATGAAGAGGGGAGAACAGATAGGGGAAAGGAGGACAGTCAGATAAAGTGATTTTAGTATTGCCTTTTGGAGGAAATATGATTTTAGGAGGGGTTTTAAAGGTGGGGACAGAGGTGGACTGTTACGAGGGGGGAAGAAGTTCCAGGCCTGAGGGAGGATGTGGGCAAGGGGTCATCGGTGGGATAGGTGAGATTGAGATTCAGTGAGTAAGTTGGTGCAAGAAGAGCAAAGTATGTGGACTGGGTTGCAGTAGATCAGCAAGGTAAGGTAGGAAGAGAAGAGCTGATTGAGCAGCTCAAAGCTTATGGTAAAGAACTTCTATTTGATGAGGAGGTGAATGGGCAACCATTGGAGGGTTTTGAGGAGTGGGAAGATTGGAGCTGAGCAGTTCTTTGGAGAAATTATCTGGGCAGCAGAGAGAAGGAAGGACTGGAGTAGGGAGAGACAGGTGTCAGGAAGATTAGCGAGGAGGCTGATGTAGCAGTCAAGGTGGGCTATGATAAGTGCTTGGATCATTGTGGTAGTTGTTTGGATGGAGAGGAAATGGCAGATTCTAGAGATGTGAAGGTAAAACTGTTTCGATTTTGGGACAGGTTGAATGGCCAGGCTGAATGAGAGAGATGAGTCGTGGATGCTCACAGTGATTGCAAAACAAGATGTCTTAAGCATTAAAGTCACAGTGAGAGAGAGTGTCCGGGATGCGTTGCTTACCATTGAACACTTCAATTACTTGATGGAGCGTTTCCAAAGAAATTCCACTATAGCCTTTGGCCAGGACGTTGATCCTTAAAGCCAAGAGCATGCGACATCTCTCAGGGATCAAGGGTTTTCCAACACCTGCAGGGATAACATCAGGAATAACACATGACCACCCCAGAGTAAACACTATGCTACTCCCTCACTAGAAAAAGCCAGTATTTCAATTAATTAAAGGTATTTACTGAGCTCTTACTGTGTGTAGAGTACTGTACTAAGTGCATGGGAGACTACCACAGAGTAAGTAGACAGAATCCTTGCCCTCGGGGCGTGGACAATCTAGCAGACATTAAAATTATAGGTTGGGGAAGCAAACCATTATAAAGACATGTGCCTAAATGCTGAGGGAGGAGTGCGGAGTGCCCAAGTGCTTAGGAAGTAAGGGCTCAAGTGCATGGTGATGCTATAGGGAGGGAAAATAGGGTGGGCAGATGAGGTAAACAGCATGGCTTAGGGGAAAGATCATGGGCCTGGGAGTCAGAGGACCTGGGTTCTAATCCCGTTTCCATCACTTGTCTGCTGGGTGATCTAGAGCGAGTCATTTAATGTCTCTGTGCCTCAGTTACTTCATCTGTAAAATGGGGATTAGGGTTGTGAGTCCAATGTGGGACATGGTCCGTGTCCAACCTGATAATCTTGAATCTACCCCAGTGAGTAGTACATTGCCTGGCACTTAGTAAACACTTAAATACCATTAAAAAAAGACAGAAAGAGCTAGATTGGACTAGGGAAATAACATGGCTTAGTGGCAAGAGCATGGGCCTGGGAGTCAGAGGACCTGGGGCCTAATCTCAGCTCTGCCACATACCTGTTGTGTTACTTAGGGAGGTTACTTAATTGCTCTGTGCCTCAGTTCCTCCATTTGAAAACTGATGATTTAATACCTAGTCTCCTCCCTTCTTAGACTGTGAGCCCCAGGTGGGACATGATTATCTTGTATCTACCTCAGCACTTAGTAAGCACTTAACAATTACAGTTGTTTTTACTGCAAGTCACGGAAGGTTTCCTGGAGGAGATGTGACTTTAGTAGGACTCTAAAAATGGTCGGTCGGATGTGAAGGGGAGTTGCAAGCAAGAGAGAGGGCTTGAGCACAGTCAGTAGCTTGGTGTTAGAGGAGCAAAGTGGTATAGTTAGTAGGAAAGTGGTGGTGATAGATAACGGAGATAACTGATTGACTGCCTTTGAAGCGTAAGGAACCTTTCAGGCCTGTTTTCATTACCTGAGGAATGTGAACGCACTAAATTGAGCTGAAGCTCCCTATAAGAGAAAAGACAGGTTCATTTAAAAAAAAAGTCACTGCTCGTTAAACTGAGGACAAGGAAGCCACAGAATTAAACTCTGGGGTTGGGGGAAAGGGGTAAGCATTGAACCAAATGTATTAATGTCAGGAAAGATAAAACATCAAACATACTTGAGTTTACTGATGGGAATGACAGTACGAGCAAATTTCCCAAAGCCTGTAGTGATTCCATACACGACTGGAAGGAAACAGAAAGCATCGTTTAAGCAAAGGCAACCATTCATTAAGAAACGAGACAAAAAAAAACCTCCCCGCAATTTCAGAACAAAAGAAGCACCAATACCAGTTTGCTCTTTCACGATGCTTTCGATAACATCCCTGGATTGTTGGACTTTCTTTTCAGCTTCGGGAGTGAGCTACAAAACAGATTGTGAATTCTTAGTCTGCTATTGATGTCTTCAACTGTAAAATAGTGACAGGAGGAATAGATGGCAAAGACCAAAAATTTTACCTTGATTTTGAAGAGCCCTTTTCCTAAACTGACCAGATCCTCAGTTGTTAGGCTGTTCCCATCTAAAGAGATATACTACACAAAAGAACTAGAGTTCAATGCATTGCAGTGGTCAATGGAGTTAGCTTAAGCAAATACAGTTCTGTGCAAAACTGTCCTTTGACATCATAGGGATTTCATCACTCTGTCTTTGAGTTATGCAAAAACCATGCGGTAGTGAAACATTAATAAAATAGTGGCTTACCTATGAATTGATTTTAAGCAGTGCCCGGAAACACATTCACAGAATGTGAATATGACCTCCAAAATAAACGATTGGAACATTTTATCTCCCTTTCACAAACTTTAAGGTGGATTTAAGTTTATTAGTATCAGTCACTAGCAAGGATTTGTGGAACCGTTTCTAAAATGAGCAATACTGTGTTTGGAATATATTTAATAATAAATGAGAGTGCCACTTACTTTTTCGGGTTCCCGGTATTTGCTATATCTGAAGCCTGGTAAAGGAAAAATCAGGGCAACAAAACACAAAGACAGCAGTTTTGCAAGCAAGTGGCAAAACGATACTCTGCAAAGGATACAAATAAACTCCTTCTGGTTGAGATGGAATGAAATCTGGAGACATTACATCGCCTTCTATAACTAAAATATGAATTAGAGTTGGATCCAGTTAGGATTTTAGATTTTGCTTTAGAAAAACGGCAAGAATTCATTTCACTTCAGATCAAACATAATTGAATACACCCAACACATATCTACCTTAAACTCAGGCTTCAGGTCCCTAATGATGCTTTAAAAGCCAGAGACAGAGAATCGACAAGTGTAGCACAAAGGAGAAAAGATGATCGGTAAGATTCAAAACTAGCCAGTACAAGCTTGAAGAATTGAATGGGATACAAGCTTGAAGAATTGAATGGGACCCTGATTTGTATTGGACTCCAGATGCCCTTAGTCTTCTGCCCTTGAGCAGGATAACTTGTTTTGAAGGGTATCGAGGACACTGAACCCTCTCTCCCTCCCCAACGACCATCCCCCGCTCACTCTGCTCTCTCAACTCTGCTTACCAACTTCCACAAACTCATTGTCTTCTAAGGCCACCTCTAACGGGTCATCATGATCCAGCAAGCCTAAGCCTTTGCATCTCCGCATGTAGAACTTCACTTCATCCACCGAGGTAAACCCCCCATTATCCGGTTTGTTCTTCATATAACGTCTCACTGCCTCTTTGCCCAGCCACCTCACTGTGCTCGTGCCATCCTGGCATGGCACCGCCAGCCATTCCCCTCGGACGTGGACTGTGTACCTTGGCATCTTTTAAAAGAAATAATATATGTCCTCTGGGTATTGGGTCCTGTGGTTGTCCTTCTCCCAGAGAGGTTGAGATGAGAACTGGCGGGGTGTTTACTGTTCACTAGAGCCTGAACCTCAGCTCTTGCGAATCCCCATGTCCTAATCAGTGGTGGAAAGAAACCAATCAGAACCCTGCAACCTATCCTCTAAACACCCTGACTTTTCATGCTAATTAGAACCAGGGCTTCAACAAGTTTCATCCACTCCCACACCGAGTCCGGAGACACACCTCCTTACCTAGGGGTGGAAAGGGTGAAAGTTGAAGCCTAATGACTCACATGTTATCGTCACCTAAAAAAAAAACAAAAACCCAAATGGAAGGTTTTAGCCCAAGGAGGAAGGGCTGCTGGCTGCAAATCAGTAATGGTGCTATTTGGAGGAAGATAACAGATTTCTAAATTCCCTCTTCATTTAGACAACAGAACCAGGGGCTTCCTTGACAATAGGCAAGGGAAGGGAACCACATCTTCAGACAAAGCGTTCCAGATGAACCACCTTGCAGTACGAGAAGGAAAAAGAGAAGCACAAGCATCCTTTGCCTGTCTGTACAATCTCAGAATTTCATCTCACAAACTACTTTGAAATGATTCTGGGCAAGTGCCATAACCAGATTTAAAAGAAGACAATGACAAAAAATACTTTTAATACTGAATGAATTGTATAAGCATTTACTGTTTATGCACTAAAAATAGAAATTGTGATTGAGGTAATGCAATCATAATCTCCTTGGCTGGGAGCCAGGGAAGACTGAGAGTGGGCTCTTATGGCTAGAGTTCTGACTCACCTTGAAAAGCAATAGCTGGCAGATGGCAGCAGCAGCAGGCGCATTGATCAGCTCCACCACCACCATGCCACTCCCACTCCAAAGCATTCTAATCACTGAGCTGGAGGGAATTTGCTAAAATGCATCTCTACTTTTATAATTTTTAGGGTCTTCCATGATGAAATCCATAGATCAAGGTCAGTCAAAGCTCAAGACAGGTAAAGTGCTGACCCTAGCTCTGCCACTGGCCTGCTGTAAGACCTTGGGAAATTCACATAACCGCTCTGGGCCTCATTTATAAAATGGGCATCATATCGATTGTGAATCCCATGTGGAATAGGGACTGTGTTTGATCTGAAAACCGTGTACCTGCCACAGTGTTTAGCATATAATAAGCAACTGATGAAGGCCATAGTTCTTTTTATTATTGTACCTCTGGGGGAGACTGAAAGAAAAATCTATTAAAGGTATTTACTAAGCACTTAGTGTACAGAGCACTATACCAGGCACATGGTAAAAAAGGAAAAAAAATCAAGAGGTTTAACAGGATAAATAATAATTAATAATAATAATAATAATAATAATGATAATGGGTTTGTTGAGGCTTACTATATGACCACACTGTCCTATGCACTGGGTAGATATGAGATAATTAAGTCGGGCAAAAAGTCCCCATTCTGCATGGGCTCATACTCAGAGTCAGAGGGGGACCAGGTACTGAATCCCCATTTTATAGATGAAGAAACTGAGGCAGAGGAAATTAGCTGGCACTCTGCCTTAAAATCCAATTGCCATCACAAATATGGGTTAGCGAAGCAGACTTTCTCTGTAGCTGCAGGGCATGTTCAGATGGATGGCCTGTGGGGTATATAGGATACAGGTGCAAAATACTGTCCAAGTGCTGGCCCCTATAAATAGAAAAACTTGAACCTCAGTTTTTTTTGTCTTATGCTGTAGAGTTGTCTCCGACCCACAGTCACACCACGGACACATCTCTCCCAGAACACCCCACCTCCATCTGCAACAGTTCTGGTAGTTTATCCATAGAGTTTTCTTGGTAAAAATACAGATATGGCTTACCATTACCTCTTTCCACGCAATAAACTTGAATCTCAGCTCTTGGCTCTCTACTATGCTGCTGCTGCTCAGCACGGGTGAGTTTTGACTCGTAGCAGATTGCCTTCCACTCGCTAGCCACTGCCCAAGCTAGGAATGGAATGGATATGCCTCTGCTTGACTCTCCCTCTCATAGTCAAGACTGGTAGAGTACTGGAAACTCTCCAGGTGCCACCCTGAGAGGGGGGAACCCCAGCTACTCTACAATTAATTGTTCACTTGTTCAGTAAACACAAAAAAGAAAATCTCAGTTGAAATAAAAAGGAAGACATTTCGCCAAGCACTCGAATAAAGAGAAACCACGAAAACAGCCCAAATTTCAAAGGATTGGGTTGGTGGCCTTCATGAAATCAGACTACTATTCTAACAGGTCAGCAACTTTGGTGAGTCAATTACTACTTACTCAAATGTTGTGTAAGGGAATTGGTTTTAGCTGTAATCTTTTGGCTAGGCAAAAAAGTGTCAAAGGAAAGAGGCCAAAAAAGGGAAAGAAAGATTTTTCAGCATGTTGGCAACAGAAGAGGAAGTAAAAACCAAAGAAAAGAACCATAGAACTGGGAGAAGTATTAAAATAGCAAATGCTGATAAATTAGATGAAAAGTACATTACAGGCAGTCCTCAAACTTACAATGCAATTGACTCCTGAAAACTGTATCAAGTTGAAATGTTGCAAGTCGAAACCAATTTCCTCATAGAAACAATGTTATAAATGAAGGATTGATTCAGGAACTAAAGTAATACAAAATTATCCAAGAATATGTACTGAATCAATTATATACAGCTATCTCTATATAGGTATATATGTATTTAAATCAATCCACGGTATTTATTAAACTCCCACTGTGGGTGTACTTTACTAAACGCTTAAGGGAGTACGACAGAGTTAAAAGACACAGTCCCTGCCATCAAGATGCATAAAAGCTAACAGGCAGAGAGATCCAAAATTATCTAAAGACAGAAGGAAGAGGAAACAGGAAAAATGATTACATGGAAAAATCAAGTGCTTAAGCTGTAGGGTAGGTTAAATATATATAAGCAAGAGTACTTACTGAGCACTGACTATGACACACACACTGTTCTGAGCGCTTGGAAAAGTACAATACAATGAGTTGGTAGCCATGATCCCTGCCCACAGGTTGCTTACTGTCTACAGGAGGAAATAAACTACAAAGAGGGGAAATGGCAGAGTGTAATGAGATGTATACAAATGCTGTAGGGATGAGGATGGGATGAATATCAAGGGCTTAAAGGGCACAGAAATGAGTGCATAGGTAATGCAATGGGGAGGGTGGATAGAGGAAATGAGGACTTAATCAGGAAAGATCCCTTGGACTTCAGGAGGGCTTTGAAGGTGGGGAGAGTTGTGGTCCATCGGATATGATGGAGGAGGGAGTTCCAGGTCAGAAGAAGGACTAGGCAAGGGTTTGGTGGTGGTGCAAGAGATGAAATCAAGGTCCAAAGAGTAGGCTGGCATTAGAGGAGCAAAGTATGTGCATTAGGTTGTAGTAGATTAGCAAGGTAAATGGTGGGCAGGGGGGACAGGGAGAGAGCTGGTTGAATGCCTTAAAGCCTACAGTAAGGAGTTTCTGTTTGATGTGGAGGGGGATGAACAACCACTGGAGGTTCTTGAGGAGTGGGGAAACAGGGACTGAATGTTCCTTTAGAAAAATGATCCAGAAACAGTGAAGTATTGACTGGAGAAGGGAAAGACAGGAGGCAAGGAGGTCCATGAGGAGAGTGATGCAGTAGTCAAGGGGGAGGTAAGTGGTTGGATCAGCATGGTAGCAGTTTGGATAGAGAGGAAAAGGAAGATTCTAGAAACATTGTGAAGGCTGAACCAACAGGATATGGTGACACTGCATACGTGGGTTGAATGAGAGAGATGAGTTGAGGATAATACCAAGGTTACGTATGGGCTTCTGAGACGGGGATAGTGGTGTTTTGTTTACAGTGGTGGGTAAGTTAGGGGGAGGACACGTTTTGGGTGGGAAAATGAAGACTTCTGTTTTTCTGACACATTAAGTTTGAGGTGTCTGTAGAGTAGGTGTCTGTAAGTGCAAAAATTCTGAGGAGGTACAAACTCCTGCCATGGAAGTTGGGAAGATTATCTGGGGTAAATAAAAATCAATCAGAGAAACTCTCTTGGAGGAGATGATATTTCACAAAGCTTTTGAGGACGGAAAGACCATCTGACTCAAGTCCTCAAGAAGTTCATTATTTGCTCAAGAAAGAACTTTCTATTTCCTATCCCTTTGACTACTGGCATTTCATTTTAACCGCAAGACTTTCAAAAGACCATTACTACCTCAGCAGGGTTCCAGTGGCTGCAAGACTGAAAGAAAGATACAGTTGCCTGCTGAAGAACAGGAATTCTGACATTTTTCAATTGGTTTGGTCTGAGGCAGAGATTAATTATCAAAGGCTACTTTTTTTATTTAAAAATCATCTACACCTTTCAGCAATCTACCTAATAGATATGATTAAAAATGTTATATTTCTCATAAATGCTATTTAGTGTACTAAAGTTACACTTTCAAGAACATTTCTACAAAATGAAATGGCTGTGGGTTACGATAAAATTAATACAGTGCAGTTATTTTCTGGTGCTTTTGTGATACTTAAAAATCAGAAAGAATAAGATTAGTGGAGGAAGAAATTTACGTTATATATGTATATTGCTGACAATCTGTTTAGGCCATATTAGACATTCTAAAACAAGAGTTAAGCAATCTTTCTCTTCCAATTTTTCCTGAGATAGGCTCTGGTAAGCTTCTTTTAAGTCTGATAGGCCTTTCCCTCTGCCCTCCCTCAATCAGATTTCTTAAAAATTAAGCAATTTTTAGAAGTTGGAGTACTCACACCAAAAAGAAAAAAATATTGACTTAATCATACAATTTCCAAGTTTAAACAAACTACTCAGTTTAACAGACGATAAGCCAGTTGGGATGAATTATAAAAGTTTATTTTTCAGGTTCAGTGAATAAAACAAGCTGAATTCCAATGACCACGCTGTATAATTTTCTTAATTTCAGCTGCAGCTTCAATTTAAATCAAACATCAGATTAATCTAAAGAGGAGCAAAAACACTGTTTATCAGCAACCACGACACATTACTATGATAGCACTCCTCTCAAAGACCTGAAAGGTATTTTATCCCATTAAAATTAATGATTCCAGAGATTTTTTTAGTTTGACAGTAAATCCTTTAAGCAAACAGGACATAGATCTTTCAACTACAATCAATGGCTCTACTTCGGCAAAGTCATACGGCACAATTGAAAAAGCATGCAATAAAGGGGAATATTTGGTTTCAGTGGGATTTGCTGTATTTCTTTAGTAGGTCGCTTACAAAAGAGCAATTGTTTTAAATCAGCAAAAATCAGTCTGTAACTAAATCACATTCAAATCTTTTCCCACCAGCATAGAGGTCACAGGATGCATACTGGCTTTATGCTGTTGAAAGGCACTGATAGCTTGATCACGAGACTTGTCAAAAGCCGCAAGGTCTCTGCAAAATAATTTTGTACCATTTAAAAATAAGAATAAGCACTTCACATTAGATTAAATAAAAGTACGCATAGGAAAGTTTTAACTTATTAAACTGTCACTCTTACCATCTACGTTTTCAATGACTTTTTAAAGAAGAAAGAAAATTCACAAGGGGAAACATTCTTATAAAATGATGGTAAAATTAAAGAGTGAAATCCTCACAGAAGTTACCTTTAGCATGCACATAAATCTCTAAAATACTTAAGCTTAAGACCACTAATACTTTGCCAACCTGTGGGACTGATTTCTCATATGTAACATATATACATTTGCTACTCTATTTACATTCAAAATGTGTTCAAAATGCATAGATTTTGTCATGGGTCTTACTTAAACAAAGGCCGGGTAAACTTCATTCTTCCTTGTTCTGTGGCCATTCTTAGAGCCAAAGGAATAGCCTCTTCCCACTTGGACTGAATGCAAAGGCGCAACCATCTTAAAAAGAAAGACAATTATTCCTTTAAAAGATTCTCTCTCATTGATAATTCTATTACATTTGTCTCATAAAAGCTTTTCTTGCACAACTGAACTTTTAGCATTTGACCCTCAAGTAGTTCTGGGAATAAAGGTACTATAATCCACTTGGGCCAACTGCTAGGCTGGTGCTGATGAGCAATCAAAATGGTATTTATTGAGTGCTTACTGTATGCAGAGCCCTGTACTAAGCACTTGGGAGAGTAAAATATAACAGAGTTGGTAGGCATGTTCCCTGCCCACCAAGAGTTTACAGTCTACTTTTAGGACTTGAACTGTTTCTATTTTACCTGAATTTTAGGAAATTATCTCAGCTTTGAAATCCAGGACAATATCAGGGAATTTATCTTTTCGACCTTGTGGCATGGTCTCATAGCACACTTCTCTCCTTGCCGTTCTGTGTCATTGTCCATATGGGCAGAAGCAGAGCAGGACAGAGCAGATGGGAATCCTGCAACTTGTTCTTGAGTCAATCAGTGACCTTTCTTAAGCACTCACTGCATGCAGAGCACTGAACTAAGCTTTTGGAAGAGTAAAATATAATAGATTTGGTAGACATGATTCCTTTTTTGTGCACAAACCTGGTTGTAATTTTGAATTTTCTACAGTTTTGTTCAAACATTCCCTATTTGCAAGCTTTAGTAGTATCAAACTGTGTTTGGTTTTAATGAGCAACTGTGATCTGACACAGTAAAAATAGTACCTCAATTTTGCAGGCTGGGAAGAATAGAAATTGTAGATATCCTACACTTTTTCATTTAGGAGAAGGCTGCTTTGCTATTATAACATTGTAAAGCAAACAGAGCAAACACAAATATCAGCTCTTCTAATCCCTTTTGGATGCAAAATGCCACACTCACAGTCACTCAGTCTTGAGGTATAGTCCCTGCAACAAAGCAGTAACTTTGCATCTGGAAGAGGGGGCAGGGAGGGCAACAAGTGAGGTGGAGGGATTTGTGCAAGCTGAAGGGGATTCAGGTGTTTAATGCCATTGGTGACCCTCTCTCAAATCCCTCAACTTCCTCTCTGCTGCAGTCATGGGTAACTGCCTAAGGTGATGGAGGACGCCATGGGCATTTTAGGATTCTACTTGGGTTCTGCACCCAAGACAGTTGTTTCCACACCCGGGATATGGTCTTAGGGAATGCTTTTATCCTAGCTAGGGAGGAGACAACATGAGAGAATTCATGTAGGACTAGAAACTGGGTCTTGGACCCCCAGACAAGTAAGACAGTTGTTTCCACACCCGGGATATGGTCTTAGGGAATGCTTTTATCCTAGCTAGGGAGGAGACAACATGAGAGAATTCATGTAGGACTAGAAACTGGGTCTTGGACCCCCAGACAAGTACTCACTCCATTAGGCTAGGGCCAATCAACTACTAATATAACCACTACTGGCATTTCACAGTATATCAGGCACGACAAGACACAACCTCCTTAGGTATGCCTCTGAAGTGTTGGTTTACTAAAGGAGAATGAAAGTAATTTTAACAAATCGATCAATCATTTCCTAAGCGCTTACAAAATGAAAAGCACTAAATTCAGGGGGAGAATAAAGGGGACATTGATTTAACCATGATCTCTACCTTACAATCTTAAAGTGGGGTGGGGTTGGGAGGAAGGAAGGCACAGAAGGAAAAAGCAACAAACTAAAGTCAACTGTTCAGAGAGTTATTTCAGAAACTACTTGAGTATTTGCAGAAGCAGCGTGGCTCAGTGGAAAGAGCCCGGGCTTGGGAGTCAGAAGTCATGATTTCGAATCCTGGCTCTGCCACTTGGCAGCTGTGTGACTGTGGGCAAGTCACTTAACTTCTCTGGGCCTCAGTTCCCTCATCTGTAAAATGGGGATTGACAGTGAGCCTCACGTGGGACAACCTGATTACCCTGTATCTACCCCAGCGCTTAGAACAGTGCTCTGCACATAGTAAGCGCTTAACAAATACCAACATTATTATTTGCTATTTAAATTTGCTGCAAGCGTAGTTTTGCTTCTCACTGTGGGTCTATCAATTATTTATTCCTCCACCAGGGGGCTCTGGTGATCTAGGATGAAGACAAAAAATTGAACTAAAAAGGAAAAAAAAAATGCGAAGAGGGTGGAAGGGGATGAGAAGTCTTTTAAACGTTATAATATTTCCAGGTTCTTTCCTTTTTGCCTTCCCAATATTTCTGCCACACTGTTTCACACTTTCCTGTCACCAGAAAATGACTTTAAAAGACATACCTGAATCTTATTTCAGAATTATGCACAGCATTGAAGTTGTACACCTCCTGCATTCGTTTCACATGAGATATTGGAAGTGGTGCCTAAAAGCAAAATGAAAAATGAAGGGAAAGTGCCTTGAAACAAGTCAAGTATGAAAGAAAATCTTCTATCTCCAAAATTTATCAAGACAGAAAATTTATGAAGACCAAAGGACATAGTTTAAAATCAGATCACTACTGATTCAGGGCGATACAAAAAGAAAGTTTAAAATAGGACAAGCATAAGAAATCTTTACTTTACAAAGCAGCCAAAGGGGAGCTGATATAGATTTAAACGTTCAAATTCCAAAAACACTATTTTAGTTGGTAAGTACACAGAAGCTGTAACTTTAGGAGGGGCAAACCTGACAGTTTCTATCTCACTCACAGTAAAACCTGGTCATAGGAGAGAGAACTTTTTAACAGAACTGGGTCACGGCACAGGAAAGACACCTCAGGAGGTTATCAAGTGCAGTTTCCTGCTTCCACCAAAATCACATTTAAGCCACTCCAAACAAATGAGAAATACTGTAAAAAGACTTGTAGAGAAAGGGCAAGTACGCCTTCCTCGACAACCCACTCCAAAGTCTTACCACCTTCAATCCAAATACCCCAAAGGAAATGGGTTTAATCACAATTTAATATCATCTCATTTATTTTTTAATCCTCTCACAACCTCTGAGGCTGTCTTTTGAATACTGTTCCAAATTCTTTGCATCCCTTTCAAGCTGGAAACCCAGAACTGGACACAGAACCAAACTTATGGTCTACCTAGAGCTGAATAGGAGATTTTTTTAACGGTATTTGTGTGTCAGGCACCAATACTAAGCGCTGGGGTAGATACAAGATAATCAGATTGGATACAGTCCCAGTCCAGCATTGGGTTTACAGTCTTAATCTCCATTTTACAGATGAGGTCGCTGAGGCATAGATAAATTAACTGACTTGCACAAGGTCACATCAGGCAAGTGGTCGAGCCAGGATTAGAATCCAGGTCTTTCTTACTCCCTGGCCCGTGGTCCATCCACTAGGCCACACTGCTTCTCATTTCCTCTTGGTCCCTATGAAGTCTGTTATTTCATGCCTGACTGACTTAAGACAGACACACTCAAAAGTGAAAGGGTTCTAAAAACCAGGCTTCCCTTCCACTTTTCATTTTGACATGAGACCGATTTACATACAGCTTTTCTTACTTTGCCATTGCCCACAAGACACAAAACCCTTATGCCTTCATGCCAGCACCTTTTAAGCCAGAACTTACTTTCAGTAACAACTGTGCTAGGAATTCAACCAGTTGGTGAGAAGACATTTCCTTCAGGTCTGCAGAGCAAAAAGAGTTCAAGTCGCCTTCACTGGCCTAAAAAGCAAAGCAAATTTAATCGGTCATTCAAGCACATACAAGGGGATGAGAAGACGATAGGGTCAGCCACTGCAAATAGATGGGCCACAGGTTTGGGATCAAGGAATGGCATGAAGGATAGGATTATAGAGCCAGTTAGTGTTCTGTGCAGTATCACTTGACCTCTTTCAACCCTGTCAGTCATGTTCTCCTGAGGTAGCAGGTGTAATAAGTGAGTAGGTGAAGCAGGAGAGCAGCCCACGGAGAAGTGCATGGAGGAATTTTTACATACAAGAGCAATTTATGGCTGAAGTGATCTCAGATTAGCGTTGACACTGGGGCACTGCACCATAATCCAGCAAGCCGTTGCCTTGGTAACTGCCTGGGTCTTCCCTACCCACATCATGCAGCTGTTTTTAGGATTCCTGTTGAGTCCGTTCATAAAGCATAAACTCAGCAGGCACTCCCCTATTTTTTGCTGTTTCACCATCCCACCCCACAGCACTTCAATGAATAAGAATAATTACAGTATTTGTTAAGCGCTTACTGTGTACCAAGCACTGTATTAAGCACTGAGGAAGATATAAAATAATTTGGTCCCACATGGGGTTCACAGTCTAAGTAGGAGGGAGAATGGGTATTGAATCCCCATTTTGCAGATGAAAGAACAGGCACAGAGAAGTTATGTGACTTGCCCGAGGTCACACAGCAGACAAATGGCAGAGTCGGGATTACAACCCAGGTTCTCTCTACTCCAGGGCCTGTGATCTTTCCACTAGGCCACGCTGCTTCTGCTAAGTCTAACAGAGGGACATAGATGCTTATAAGTAAATGCTATCGTCCATTTGCCCAGACGGATCACGTTGTTTAGCTCAAAAGATTAAAGCAAAAGTTGTGGCGGAACACCTAAAAACCAGTGTATTTAAGAGATACTATGTTGCTGATCGTAAATAACTTGTTTTCTAAGCCTTGGAAGCATCCACAGCCCACTTCATAGACGCTTGCTGCGGATAGTTATACCTATCTAAGAAAATGTTGACCCTTGGCATGAATCAGTAAGAAAGAAGCTGCAGGAATTACCTTGTTTTGTTCATTTGTTACAAAACTGCTGGAAATTGAATATCATAAATTCAGGCACTACAACTGCAAATTAAATCTATTATATTTTATGAAAAGAATATATCAAAACTAAAGGCAACAAGCCAGTGATTTCCTTCCATAGTTTTTTTCTGTTTTCTTACACTTCAAGTATTTTTACGCGTTGCAGTTGACACCCAATCCACTACTACTCACTTTGATCCATCTTTGGCTCAAGGCAATACATGCATTTGTTAATGTCATATCATACCTGCAGAGATGAAAACAAAGAAAAATATTTTATTTTAGAACTTTACACACTCCTTTACCACAACTGCTCACACGAGCATCTTAACTCAGTAACCACTGTGTGGCATAAAAATCAATCTCATAAATTTTTAAATATTCTTCCCCTAAACTGGGTTCAAGCTTAAAATATAAACATGAACAAGTCTTTGATGTAGTGATTCTAACAGTAGCAACTACAAGATTCCTGGGTTCCTTTAGCCTTGGTATGAGCATCCGTATGTGACAAGGTATCAGAATGCCTAGCTCTCTTCCAGCCCTACTGTTATTAGGGCTTCTTTCCTGGTGACGTGGCCTGCGAAACCTGGGCTACCAAGAGCTGGGTTTCTCTTGCCCTTGGCTTCGGCACTAGCGGTGGTCCATTAAAGAGCTCACTCTATGCAAGGCACTACGCTAAGCACTGGGAAAAAAATGAATACACAGGTGAAAATTAGACACAGTCCCTGGCTCTCATGGTGCTCGCAATCTGAGAATGAGTGATGAGGGAGTGGGCAGGCCACAAACAATACAGAGCAGGATGAGAGTCCCTCTAGACTGAGAGCTCATTATGGGCAGGGATTGTTTCTCTTTATTGGTGTATTGTACTTTTCCAAGTGCTTAATATAGTGCTCTGCACACAGTAAGTGCTCAGTAAATACAACTGAATGAATGAATAGGAGAATAAAAACACAAAATGAACAAAAAAACACAAGGCTATTGGTATACACAATGAAAAGGATATGGATCAAGTTAATTGTTTCCCTCATTAGATTGTAAACTCTTTTAGGGTAGGGATGACATCTTACTTCTTTTGTACAGTACTTTGTCCACAATCGGTACTCAGTAAATACTGGTGATACTGATTGGTGGAGCTAAGATTCAATGGCTTGAATTATATATGCTAAGGGCAATCAATCCATCAATCGCATTTATTGAGCACTTACTTTGTGCAGATCACTGTACTAAGCACAACAGAGTTAACAGACAATCCTGTTCTCAAGAAAGATAAAATCTAGTTGGGGAAACACAGGCTAAAATAAATTACAGGCAGGGGGAAGGTACAGGGTTTTAAGATATGTACATAAGACATATGGGGAGGGTGTTGAATTGCCAAGTGCTTAGATGTCATGAAAGTGCTTTAGT
Organism: Ornithorhynchus anatinus; assembly: GCF_004115215.2. NCBI lineage: Eukaryota > Metazoa > Chordata > Mammalia > Monotremata > Ornithorhynchidae > Ornithorhynchus > Ornithorhynchus anatinus. The sequence goes on from NC_041741.1 coordinate 35,334,990, forward strand.
GGCAGAGAGGGAGTAGGGGGGCAACTAGAAATTACTCAGAAAATCAATCAGTGGTATTTACTGAGTGCTTACTGTGTGCAGAGTCTGCACTGAGAGCTTGGGAGAGTAAAGTACAACAGAGTCAGTAGACGTTTCACTTCCCACAAGGAGGTTACAACCTAGGGAAGACTTCCCAGCAGAGACGTGACTTTAGAAGGCATTTCAAGCTATGGACAGCAGTGGTCTGCCAGGTGTGAGGTGGGGAGGGAGGTCTTGGCAAAAGGCGGATGTGAGCAAGAGGTCAACAGCAAGAGAGATGAGAACGAAGCATAGTGAATAGGTAAAAGGAGTGAAGACAGAAGCTTGGTGTTAATGGCAGCTATGACAAATACTCGAGTATATCTTCGACGGATATTGTCAAACAGACAACCACAACTGATAAAGGGAGACCGTGACAAGATCTGATTCTCGACTTAATGTCAGGAACAAGAGCTCAATGTGTTTGCTACACCACAAAGAGACAAGTGGTGCTTTTTGTTTAGAGTGGCTCAAAGACTCCAACACAAGAGTACTAAAATGCCATTACTATCAAGCAATCGTATTTATTGAGTGCTTACTGCGAGAAGAACACTGTACTAAGCACTTGAGAAAGTACAACACAACAATATAACGGACACATTCCCTACCCATAATGAGCTTACAGGCTATGGGGGGAGACAGACAATATAAATACGTAAAATTACAGATACATGTATCTAAGTGCTGTGGGGCTGGGAGGGATGGTGATGAGTAAAGGGAGCAAGTCAGGGCAACATAGAAGGCAGTGGGAAAAGAGGAAATTAAGCAGCATAGCTCAGTGGAAAGAGCCCGGGCTTGGGAGTCAGAGGTTGTGGGTTCGAATCCTGGCTCTGCCACTTGTCAGCTGTGTGACTGTAGGCAAGTCGCTTAACTTCTCTGTGCCTCAGTTACTTCATCTTTTAAAATGGGGATAAAGTCTGTGAGCCTCATGTGGGACAACCTGATTACCCTGTATCTACCCTAGCGCTTGGAACAGTGCTCTGCACATAGTAAGCGCTTAACAAATACCAACATTATTATTATTAAGGTTTAGTCAGGAATGGCCTCTTGGAGGAGATGTGCCTTCAATTAGGCTTTGAAGCTCGGAGAGTAACTATTGGATATGAAAAGGGAGGGTGTTCCAAGCCAGAGACAGGATGTGAGCGAGAGATTGGAAGCGAGATAGAAGAGAACAAGGTATAGTGTGCAGGTCGGCAATAGAGGAGCAAAATGTATAGGCTGGGTTGTAATAGGAAAATAGCGAGGTGAGGTAGAAAGGGACAAGGTGACTGAATGTTCTAAAGACAATGGCAAGGAGTTTCTGCTTGATGTGGAGGTGGACGGGCAACCACTTGAGGAGTGGGGAAACATGGACTGAATGTTCTTACAGAGAAATGATCCAGGCAGTGGAGTGAAGTATGGACTGGAATGAGGAGAAACAGGAGGCAGGGAGGTCAGCAAGAAGGCTGATACAATAAAGGTGGGATAGGATTCCAAACATCTTATAGGTGACTGTTTCTCCCTCTTACGAAATTAAAGCTACTGAAACGGAAACTAATATATGCTTCAGCTTTGGCTTGGCACAGAAATCCTCTCCATTTCTGTACTATTCATTTTGTATTCAAAATGCACTTTGTATTTTGTATCCAAAATAATCTAGGAGGGAACTAGATAAAAATAGTTATTTGCAGAGTGGGCTAAAATAGCAAGTAGCTGTGTGCTTTTAATTTATTCTAATGAACAGTGGTAAGATATGTAGAAAAACAAAAAAGAAATCAAAATGGCTACTAAACCATTGAAATACGGTATATAAAGATCAAGTGAAATAGGTTCTATTTTAATAACTTAACAGGCCTCCCTATTACTTTCGAAATCAACAGACTAATAAAAAGTGATTTTCCAACATGGCTAGTTCCATTTTCTTTTATCCCAAGACCCAAAGGATATTATATATCTTATGGATCCTGCCTTGAGCATAAATATTTTCAGGAAAGGGAAGAAACTACCTAAATACATGGGTGTCTGTGGTTGAATGATGATGATGATAATGGTATTTGTTAAGCACTTACTATGCGTCAAGCACTGTACTAACTGCTGGATGAGAAAGCATATCATTAAAAGAAAAGAAAGTTATCCAGGGAATGCTTACTTGGGTTTTACAGGTGGCATTCCAGGAGAATGAAGCCAAGCATTCCAATCAACTGTATCAAGAAGGTTAACCTACAAGCACAAGAAGAAAAATTTCCTTTTTTCCTTTTCCAAAAAAAGGCACATTTCATATTTCCACTTTCATTTTTAATTTTATTGGACTTCGAAAAATCATGTGAACTGTACTTAATCCAAAACAACCTGTTGAGCAAAACCAAATGAAAAAAGTATGCCAAAATTAAATATGAAATTAAGGAATGAGCTACATGAGTCTCTCCCTAAAAGAAATTAAATATATTGATTACTATTTCTATCTCAGCTAGTCCCATTTTCTTTTGTGTATATATTATATAAACTACATTTTTCTGAGTTTTTGTCAGAACAAGATTTGGTCTTCTTTTAAATGGGCATCAGCCCACTGTCAGGACATAAACATTAATTACATCGGTTTGCAAATAGCCAATACTTTAGGACATATAAAATTTTATACCAGACAAGGAAAAAATAATTCCATGTGTAATAATCTTGCTCCCTGTGTATTTCCTGTAGGGAATGAGCTGGAAACAAGTGTTTTGAGGATGGCAGATTTTTTTTCCCTGTGATATTAGTTGAGATTAAGTTATTATCCAAATTTTGGCATTAGAGCATTTTCTTCCTGTTGTAAAAACCATCTTTAAGATAACCTTGAGAAGGCTAGTTTCACGAAATAAATCACTCTTACACAAATGCTTAACTCAAAATTTTTCATCAAACCTTGTCCTTAAAGTATGAATACAGGAATCCCTTCCACTCATCAGTCGCGACACTCTTGTAGGAAAAGTTCTGAACGTAAGCCTTAAGAAATCCCAGGAAAATTTCTAAGAGGAAACAGAACATTTATTTTATCGGTCTGTCATCTAAATGAAGATTCCTGTAACTTTCTCTCTCCTCAGAGGAAGAAAAAAAGGAGTGAAGGAATGCTGGTCACTTGCCTGGCCCTCCAAGAAGTTGTTCCAGGTAAAAGAGCAAAGCAAAACCCTTCTCATAAGGAACCAATGAGTATGCCACATCAGGGTCTATGTCCTTCAGGTCAACCACCAGCTTTGTGAATGGGTTTGTATCCCCAAAAGTCTTTATCTACAAGGGACAAAAATGAACACATTTACCTATAAAGAATGGAAACTCCCCTCCTCTATAGGAACTCAAACGCAGCCTGGGAAAACAAGAGTATGGTCACTCACACATCCAAGGGGGCTTTTGAAAGGAGAACAATTAAATGGGCTCAGGATAGCTAAAAGTAGAGGTGTCAGGTACACTGAACAAGGTTGCTAATTATTTGGTCTTTCTTTTTCCAGTTTAGAATGCTTTTACTATTTAAGACTCAGCCTTAACTGCCAGAATCTAGCAACAAAAAACATTGTTCTTTGTTGTATAGTAGTTTCCCTTTCCTGGAGTCGTATAACTTTTCCTTTTTAAATTAAGCAAATCTTTAGCAGAGCCAGTTAAAACTATTCATCCTGAAAGGCAATCTCCTTCTCAAAAGTTACAATGGAGTGATTATGAAAATCTTAAAAGCAAATCAATGCAGAGATTAAGAAAACGTTTGCTCTGAAGAGTTCTTTCACGAATTGAGATTCGTGATTGATTGACTGAATTATAATGTCAATATCTATTCATAAACTTACATTACTCATAAATTAACTAACTAGAGTCACATATTCCAAACACTTAGAATTTTTAAATAATAAAAACAGGCTCAAATGTGGCTTATATTTTCAAATAATTTTAGTTTTCAGCTGTATAATAACTCCCAAAATATAAACTCTCTCATAGTATTAGATGATTTAAGTCTAAGAACTACAAAGGACATTCCAAGCTGAGAATCTTCAAACCACAGTTATAGTGCTGGCTCCTTCACTAATTGTCTGAATGGTTGTTGACCAAGACACACTTCATTGTTCCTCCAGTGGAAGAATCACCCACCTGTTCAACTAATAAGATTACTTGGAGGACTCGCTATTGAAGGTCAACCAAAGTTCTTGGGACTCTGGAGAATAATGTTACATGGCATTATTCATTTACCGAATTCTGTAATTCTCCCCATCCTCCCAGAGCGTGGAAATGCCGGAACTTTTCCCCAAAAAGTCGACCACAAATGTGGCGCTCCAAGTAAACGGTGTGCCCTTCGTTCAGCCTAGAAAGAGAGTCAAATATTGGTGACTTCACTGGATTAAAAAAAATTCCTCTTCTCTGTAGTGATCAAGTGCATTAGACTAATGTGCTAAAACATTCATTCAATTGTATTTAATGAGTGCTTACTGTTTGCAGAGCACTGTACTAAGCAATTGGGAGAGTACAATACAACAATAAACAGACACATTCCATGCCCACAATGAGTTTATACTCGGGGGTGGGAGGGGGGAGAAACAGACTCCGAATCAGAGGAACAACAGGTTTTGTGTGGTTCCCAACCCTGTAGAATGACTACAATGATCTCTCCAGCAACAAAGATGGTAATCCCAACCCCTTAAGGACTCCGCTGTGTTGGTGGCAAAACAAAGCTGCTGTTCACTAATGTGCACACTAGGCAGACCTACCCTAAGCATTTATTTCTAGGGGGATAAAAATGAAACCTACCAGAAATGATCCCAAGTTTTGTTTGTCACTAGGTTTCCCGTCCAGCTGTGAGAGATCTCATGTGCAATAACCTGAGCAAGAGGGTAAAAAAAAAAAAGATTTACATAAACCTGTTACTCTAAAATACATCAAATGATGATAGGAATTTGGGGAGGAAAACAGAGCACATTTCACTTTCAAGACTTGTTGGTAACTTAATTTTCCATGTAACAGGGATCATAAAAGCCACTTTCCTGATGAAAATTATATTACCATAAGCAGGTTAAGATTTGTACCTTTAATTGGTTAGTTAAATAGCAAGCAGGAAAGAATACCCACAGTAACCCAATAAACATTTCCAAATATTCCCCAATTAAGCATAAGTGAGAGCTCAATATTTCTCGATCCTAATGTTTAGCAGCATCTTGAAAATTCAAACTTGAAAACGTTTTAGTTTTTCCAAATCCAAGCCTCTCAATCCTCTTTTACTTCACATCCCCTAGTCAGCCACAACTTTTGTTACTCAGTGGTTGTTTTGCATGAGACATAAATCATATTCATTATCCCCAAACCACAAAATGGCACAAAAGAAAGCAGTTTCGTCTTCTAGCAGTCAAAAAGAACATTATCAACTATTGTTCATTCGATGATTTAATGGTATTTATTGTTGTAGTAGCTTTTCTGGATCAATTTTCAGTCCAGGTAAATAAATGTTTTTTTACCCGTGATTACATATTCCTGAATTTCTCCTGAATGGTCCTTGAGTCTGCTTGAGCGACAGAAACAGAAAGAACTCTGACCAGCATTCAGCCCCCTGCTTAGACTCTGGGAGTTCCCTGAGGCCCCAGAATTGTGAAGAGAGTGGGAAGAACAGCACTGGAGACCAGTAAGCCTTGAAATCCTCTGTTTAATTAGGCAGATATGCTGATGTTGGGATACCTAGACACTAGTCTACAGTGAGCTGAATAATACCAAATTCTAGCCATACAGATTAGTGAGGATAGATTTACAAAAATCTGGTCAAAGAAAAGTGCTATTAAGAAAAAGAGTGACATGATGTAATATGATTTAAGCACTATATCTTCTCTGCTGTTTCTGAAATCAATTACCGTCTTTTTTAGATACCATCTAACCTATTATTACCAAGTGCCGTCAATGCATTTCCTATTCATAGCGAGTCTATGGATATATTTTCTCCAGAACGTCCTGTCTTCTGCCATAATCTGTAATCTTTCTAACGGTTCTTCCATTATCGTTGTTATAGTCTCTATCCATCTAGCTACTCGGTCTGCCTCTTCTATGTTTCCCCTGGACTTTTCCTAGCATTAGTGTCTCCTCCAGAGAATTAGTCCTACTAATTATCTGTTCAAAATAAGCTAATTTAAGTCATTTGGCTTTCCAAGACCAATTTGGCTTAATTTGCTCCAAAATCCATTTTTTTGGTTTTCAGGCAGTCCATGGTATTCACAAAAGCCTTCTCCATCAAATTTCAAAAGAATCTATGCTCTTTCTGTGCTGTCTAATCTATATCTTATATTTACCCACACAGTGAGTGTACTGCAAGTGATCGATAAATATCATTTTATGATTAATATTAAGAGAATCTTAATCTAGTGGAAGCTTGAATAAGATGTTTATACTTACATTTGAGAGTGACCTGTCACCTGCCTAAAAAAATAGAAAAAAAAAGTTATTCCCAAACCACAAATCAAGGCACTACTCTACGCCTAGTGCTCTGCATTAATAAACACTAGACTCCCACAATTAATCCATTAACAGTCCTGAGGGAACTTAAATGATGGAAAGAAAAAATGATGAAGAGCTAAACAGTATTTCATTTCTAAATTCCTTGCTCTCAGTGGAACTCTACTATATCCTGGGGGAGTGAAGATAGAGCTCTTCTATTCCTCCTGGTGAATGTCCTTACATAATAGCTGTTTTTTTCTTAAATCCTATCCACTCTCCAATGTCCCCCACACCACAGCTCATCACCAGACCCTTGATTTCTTTCCTAATGCCTTCTTTCATTACGACTTTTTTCTCTCTTTCCTCCCCCACCCCCCACAAGAGATGGTTAGTTACTATATGGGATCAGTAAGATCTGAATAACCACAAAGGTTCCTAGACCATGGAAGGTGGGGCTTGACACAACTTTGTATACAAAATATGTGGAGCATACTATGTTCTTTATCTTAATTAGTGGTTTCTTTTTATTTTAAAAAAATTCAATGGCAGCAAGAAAGACACTGAGTAATATAAGTCATGATAAAGTAAAAAGAATCACAAAAATAATCTATTACTGTACAAATGCAGTGCTTCCCAGTGGTTGCCCATTCACCTTTATATCCAACAGAAACCCTCATCAAATGCTTAAGGCACTCAATCAGCTCATTCCCTCATTCCTTACCTCGCTGATCTCCTACTACCACCCGACTTGGACACTTTGCTCCTCTAATGCCTACCTACTCCCTATACCTTGATCTCATCTATCCCTCTGGTGACCCCCTTGCCCATGTCCTTCTTCTGGCCCTTGCCCATACCTTTCCCCCTTCATAGCTAACAGTCCACTTTTCTCTTCACCTTCAAAACCCTTTTGATCATTTCCTCCAAGAGGCTTTCCCCGACTAAGCCCTCATTTCTCCTACCTGTCCATCCCTTGCCTATGCAGTTCGCCAGGTATCCCTTAAGCACTTTGATACTCACCTCGGCCCCACAACACTTAAGAACAAATCTTTATCATTTATTATTCCCCCTACACATTATTTCTGTTAATGTCTGTCTCCCCCTATAGACTGTAAGCACTTTGTGGACAGGGAACGTGACAACCAACTCTATTGTACTGTACTTGCCCAAGCATTAGTTCAGTGCTCTGCTCGCAGTAAGCATTTGATAAATACCCTTCATTCACGGATCACTTACCAGCAAAGTAGGAGTTACAAAAGTAAGGCAAGGGTTTTCCATGCCACCATAAGGAAAGGATGGTGGTAAAACCAAAAGATCATATTGGCCCCAAACATAAGGACCTCCCAAATCTTCTGCAATTTTCAACATAGCCTCAGTCTGAAAAAGTGAAATTCACAGATTTTTAGTAAACATGCTATATGCTATATATGCTATATGAAACTGTAACATTGATCACTTAATAATTCTGCATCTATTTGAATCATGTATGATGAAATAAGACATCATATAGTTTTATTTATTGCTTTGTCCTTGGCTCCTGATATAAAACCAAGTTCTCCAATGGATTGAAGATCATTCATTAAAATCTGGAATTTCAGAATAGAAAAATCATCCATCTTTCCATTCACATTACCCACACACATTTTGGGATCTGTTTGGGGTCTTTTGTTACTAAGTCATTCTACTGGTCACCCCTCTTTTTCCTTTTTCTGAAATGCCATTATTCTTTTTCACTGAACTAGTTTACAGCATCAGAGTGATTATGGAGTCTCCTGTTGAGAATGAGAGATGATCCTTGGTCCTCAAACTTCAGGACTGAGAACTGATCGTAGTGAAAAGGGTCTGCATGGCCACCTGCACACTATCATCAAGGCCAGTCTGCTGGAGGCTTGGAGAGGAGGCAACCATCCCATCCTCTTCTCCCCTGGGTGGGAGACACACAGCCACCACCAAGGAAGATAAAACCAACATTCTCTGGCTTTTTCTCCTGCATTGAAGGCTACCATTATGGGGTCCCACCTACTCTTCAAGTAGTATTGATGGGGGTGAGCAAGGGGAAGAAATTGCTCTCTGAACCCAGGAGTACAGAAAAGGTGGGAAGGGAGGAAAAGCCTTCCACCAAAGAGTATTTGTGGCAATTGCTTAGCTTGAATTTTGAAGGTAAGGCTTTGTATTTTAGTGTTAAAAATAGCAACAGACCCCACCTTGGTTCCAGAAAGATATGGCATCATAATTCCCCAGAAACCAGTAAATAGAATTGAATAATCCAGCTATCACAAGCTAGAAAATGCAAGTCTGTCACCCACCTCAGAAAATTCATAGGCAGATTTTTCCACCTGTTCCTTTTCAGACCACACCAAAGTTCTTGGGCCAATTTTTCTGTAGAATTACAGATCACAGTTAATTTTCAAATAAAGGTATTTGACTTGACTCCATCTTTAGGTTTATTATAAAATATATTAATCCAGCTAGGAGTAGCAAACACAAAATAGGGCTTTAGGGAAGGAAAGAATTACTTTTAGAATATTTAGGAAGTATTTCAAAACACAACTAAAAGGACACTGGACAAAGGACAATGTCCTACTAAAATCATGCCTCCTCCAGGAAGCCTTATTGGGCAAACTTCTCATCCCCCCACATTACTCTTCCTCCCTTGCATGTTACCTGTGCACCTATGCACTTGCATTCAGTGCTTTGCATGTAGCAAATGCTCAATAAATATCACCAATTGATTCATATCCTCTAAAATCTGGATATTCACCCTACCTTCCATGGCACTTATGTACATACCATTATACTCTGCTGCTTCCCCTACCTGTAATTTGTTTGTTTCCCTCACTACCTCTCAGGTAAGCAATCTGAGAACAGGAATCATGTCTATAAACTGTACTGTACTCGAAGAGCTCAATACAGTGCTTGAGTGCACTTTCATTCATTCATTCAATCGTATTTATTGAGCGTTTACTGTGTGCAGAGCACTGTACTAAGCACTTGGAAAGTACAATTCGGCACTTTCATCAAGGTGCTCCAGCTCTGCAAAGCCGGCACATATCCCCAAATTCATTTCCCGCTGCTCATTAAGAGAAGCAGCGTGGCTCAGTGGAAAGAGCACGGGCTTTGGAGTCAGGGCTCATGAGTTCGAATCCCAGCTCTGCCACTTGTCGGCTATGTGACTGTGGGCAAGTCACTTAACTTCTCTGTGCCTCAGTTCCCTCATCTGTGAAATGGGGATTAAGACTGTGAGCCCCACGTGGGACAACCTGATTCCCCTATGTCTACCCCAGCGCTTAGAACAGTGCTCGGCACATAGTAAGCGCTTAACAAATACCAACATTATTATTATTTCCCCTAAAAAAGTTAAGAACAGCAAGGGCAGCATCGGCAAGCACACAAATATGGTAAGTCTGGTGGTGGTCATGGGATTCCCTGGAGCAGCTAGGCTTATACTCTACTGTATGAGAACATACTAAAGACAGTGATTAACTGATTTCATCTCCACTCCAAAAAAGAACAGCACACATCTAGCTCTTTTCTATAAATCAACTGTATATATTTTCGTTACCCTATTTATTTTGTTAATGAATTGTACATCGCCTTGATTCTATTTAGTTGCCATTGTTTTTACGAGATGTTCTTCCCCTTGACTCTATTTATTGCCATTATTCTTGTCCGTCCGTCTCCCCCGATTAGACTATAAGCCCGTCAAACGGCAGGGACTGTCTCTATCTGTTGCCGACTTGTTCATCCCAAGTGCTTAGTACAGTGCTCTGCACAGAGTAAGCGCTCAATAAATACTATTGAATGAATGAATGAATGGAAATAATCTTTTGGATCTGCTTGACTCATTTTAGCAAACATTTTAAGATACGCTTTACTTCTGAATTCAACAGGAGTATTTATGTCAAATCAAAACCATAATCGAAATGCCTAGGTTTTCTGCCCTGCTTTCCACTTTGATATATACTTCCCGTAAGGAATGGGCTAGAGCAAACATCTTTAAATTTCTGCATAACGCTAGACAAGTAAAGGAAAATTAGGAAAGTGGGAGGGGGACATTCCAGGCCCACATGAAAAAGGCACTATCAAGATGAAGTACCTGTAGAAATCTGGAGTCACATAATCTGTCAAACAAATTATTTTGTTCTTTACACGTTAATCTCAGATAAAAATAATTCATCTTCTAAGTTTGGGGCTTTCAGACCATGGCAAATGCATAACTCATTAATATTCTGCTCATTTTAAAGGTGTTTTTACTGCACCAAAAGACTTATCAACATTACATAAATTTGTACGTCTTTCCGATGCTCACCTGCTTTCTAAAGCTCCAACCACAAGAGCAACCAGGTAGCAGGGAATTGGCACCTAAAAGAAGAGAACAAAAAATGCCATACATATAATGCAGGGTACTTACTGTATGGTACAATCAATATACAAAAGAAAATATGCTTCCTTTAAAATCTCCTTCCCTGCATTATCCACTTGCCTTTTACCCTTTTACCTCTCCAGTTTAACTTTTATTTGCTAAGGCAGTTCAAATTCCCTGTACAACAAATTTTTAAGAAGTTTCCAGGAGGCCAGAAGGGTCAGATCTCATTTCAGGAACATGGGATTTTGGACTACTTTGCACTTTTTGTGCCCGTTTTAATGATTAACATGTAGTTCCACCGTTTCATCTAAAGAAGTAAGGCTACACAATTTCCTTAGCATGCTTAAACTGTAAAATCCAATTAGGGAAAAAGCTCTAGGCTGCAAGCTCATTATGTACAGGGAATGTGTCTGCTATTTCTGTTGTATTGTACTCTCCCAAGTGCTTAGTACAGTGCTCTCCACATAGTAAGCACTCAGTAAATACCATTGATTGATTGATTACGGCAAGTTTTGTAGAGCTGGGATTTCATCCCAAGAAACTCCCGGCTCAACCATGTACCTACTGGGTGACCTTCGCCTAGTCACTTCACTTTTCTGTGCCTCAGTTCCCTCATATGCAAAATGGAGATTAAATAACTCTTCTCCCTCCTACTTAACTATGAGCCCAATGTGGGACCTGATTATCTTGTATCTATCCCAAATTTAGTGCAATGCTTAGCCCATAGTAAGCACTTAAATAACACCACTGTTATTAACTAAGTCTAAAAAAATCCATTCCACCTCCTTCTGGGTCCCCAAAAATGAAAGGCTAACCCCAACCCAGTTTAGAAGCAGAGAAGCTATCAAATAGCCTATGTCCCATTTAGGTGAAGTAGAGGCTGACCCCAATAGGAAAATTTTCATTCCTTCCCCCACAATACCAGCCTTGGAACAGTCAGAGGAAAATTAAAATTCAGAAGTGTGCAAGGATAGAGTTAACTAGCAGAAATGCAGGAAAGGGTGATTGAAGAGAAAAGGAGAGAAAGATGTGAGAAAGTGTAAATATAGGTTCAGAATACCACTTGTGGTCATACGCGATCACCTAATTGAGATTAGGGGGGTTGTGGTTATTAGCTATCAGGAAAGCATGAGGAAATGGGCTTTTCTTGAAACATACAGTCAGATAACATAAAAATGTAAAGACTTAAAAAATTATCACCAGAGAAAGGAATACACCGTGTTCTACTGATTATTCTATAACCAAAGAGTCTATCTGCTGGTATGATTTTCAAAAATCTTTTCAAATGACAAACTGCAGATTGTAATACTGTGTCATAGCCACTGATAAGTTCTTAATAATTAATCAAGATTATGTTGAACAGTGGAAAGAACCACTGCAAAACAATGAAGCAGACAGGTAATTTGTAGGGACTGAAAGAGTCCCAGGGGTAATTCAGTTCCTGGAAAAATGAAATTTAGCAGGTTACTAATGATCCGAACTAAATTTTGAAGTCTTACTTTTTGGCTAAATTTGTATATTTTCCTAGTAGCGTCTGCTGGATCTGATTCGTCTCCATCACGAACGGCACTCATAAGGGCCACCAAATCTTTAGGAACGGATACCTAAAGCAAGAAGAAGAGTTATTGCCATATATCAGCGCTAAGTACAGTGTCTGGCACATAGTAAGTGCTTAACAAATACCATAAGAACTCTCTCTTAATCTCATCCATCTAACTGCTGACCTCTCACCCTGGTCCAGCCTCTGGCCAGGAACACCCTCCCTCTCCCTATCTGACAGACGATCACTTCTCCACCTTCAAAGCCTTATTAAAATCACAACCCCTCCAAGAGGCATTCCCCAACTAAGCCTTCATTTCCTCTTCTCCCACTCCCTTCTGTGTCACATTGTACTTGGATTTGCACTCCTTATTCCCCATTCCCTGAGCCCCACAGCACTATGGATGTGTTTGTAATTTATTTATATTAATGTTCATATCTCCCTCTAGAATAAGTATGGAACGTGTCTACCAACTGCTATACTGCACTCTTCTAAGTGCTTAGTGCAGTGCTCTGCCCACAGTGAACGCACAATAAACATGATTGAACATTCTTTGTCTTTCTTATCTACATAGTAAAGGGATTCTACTGCAAAAGTGGGTTTAATTTATAGCCAAATAGTTCAGTGGGATGTTCTTAAGAAGCAAAACTGCCTTCCTTAAAAACAAGTTTGCCATGGGCATATATATCTTTTGCTCTAATTGGCAAATATCTTGGTTTTCTAAGCTTAAGAAATTAAAAAAAAAAAAAGATGGTGATACAAACTCAATATGCCAGGAGGCTATGAAACACCTGGAGATATTTTAACAAAAGGGTAAATGTCTATATTTATAGGTTGACCTGGATATACTGATTCAATCCCACCCAAATGCCAAAGAATAAATTTGATCTCATGATTTCTACCAGCCCTTTGATTCCCTGAATGATTGTGGAGGAGTGTGCACCCTGGCATTTCACTGACATGAGCTTACCGTGCAGTTTGGTTCATTCCAGCAGATTCTAAGATAATGCTGGGATGCATCAATAGACTGAAGCAAAAAAACAGCCAAACCATTTTTTTTTTAATTTTTAAAACGGTCTTCAGCAGTCTGTTCCGGCCTTCATTCACAGTTGCCTTGAGCAGAATGTCCACCATTTTTTTGATGTCTTTTAAATCAAAATGACTTCTTTCTTTTCTGCACGCACAATGTTTAGATTTAGCCTCCCTGGAGACGATAGTCCCCTTTTCCAATTCTTTCTGATAGGAGTTAATTACATTCTGACTAGCTAAAAATATTCAAAAAATTATCGTGCACAATAATATGACTATAGTTAAAGGCTGTGTTCCCCCCTTCTAGACTGTAAACTCACTGTGGGCAGGAAATGTGTCAGCTAATTCTGCTATACTGTACTCTCCCAAGTGCTTATTATTATTATTATTATTACTAATAATAATAATAGCAATTGTTAAGCACTCACTATGTGTCAAGCACTGTTGTAAGCGCTGGGAGAGATAAAAGCTAATTATGTTGAACACAGTTCCTGTCCCACGTGGGGCTCACTGTTTTAATTCCCATTTTACAAATGAGGGAAGTGAGGCAAAGAGAAGTTAAGTGACTTGCCCAAGGTCACACAGCAGACAAGTGGTGGAGCCGGGCTTAGAACCCAGGTCCTTCAGACCCCCAAGCTCATGATCTATTCACTTGGCCATTCTGCTTCCACAGTGTTCTGTACAGTGCTCTGCACACAATAAGCACTCAATAAAAATGATTGAATGAATTAGCTGATTATCTGGCCCTTTACCCACATAAAGTTCGAATAACCAACCCAAAACCAGTGCAGTTTTGGCTACTGATCCCTCAGGGAGAGGTAGATTACAACATCTGAATTCCCCTAGGAGAATAAAGCAGCTTCTCTGAGATTTTGCTGTAAATGCTCTGCTAGTCTGATTAAAGGAGCTGCAGTTAACCAGTGAGCTGCCTGTCTCCACTGATCAAGTTCTAATAAACTCTCCCCTTCCTCGTAGGACTTGCTGATATATTTGTTAATCACAGTAACAGCTCTCTCCCTTTAACAGCTTCAGTGAAGCCCCAAATGTGATCAGTAGCAAATAGTTCTCAGAGCCCAAGTGCTACCCATTTCTTCCTGAGCCTGCTATGAGATTCTGAAAAGAACTAGAACTTTTGATGAACTGGCACCTCTGACTGATGACTTGGTTGGAAAGAATTTTCAATTAAGTTTGTGGTCTCAACTATTTACCTCGGCATAGTAGGTTATTTTCACCGAAGGAGTATCCTGGCAAGGAAGAATTGCTCTGCAATGAATAGCCTGAAGGAGGGAATGAGAGAGAGGGAGAGGGGAAAAAAGTGTCAAAATGATCAACTAATCTTTCTCACATACAGAACCTGGAATAAAACTCTTAGAATACTGATGAAGTATCCAAAAACCCCGTGGAAAGTTTAAATGATTTTTTTTTAAATTTCATTGTATCACTCTTGCTTTGGCTTCTTTATAAGTCAAAACCAGGTTTTTCATTATGAAAATATTGTAATGGAAGTGTGCTTTCCCCTCCTAATGAATGGCTTGGGTCATCTCAGTTCAGCCAAAATGACAGTTGATATTCAGACTCAGCAAGTGCCTATGGACTACATGGATTCAGAGGACTTAAAAAAAATCTCCTGATGTTAGTCCCATTCTGCTGTTTCTACCTTTAAAAAGCTATAAATCCTATTTCAGGGTCAAACTAGAGGCAGCTCAGGACTTATTGGCTCCAGAGATGATGGGTGGGTGGATGGTGGCATGGTGGGAGGAGTAGGGGCAGCTCCCACCCTTAAAATGGAGTTCTGCGAGAGTGTGGCCAAGGATCCTCCAACTTCTAAAGCGTAACCAGTTACCTGCATTATTTACACAATAAACTTGAAGCCCCTTTGCTCTAAAAAGCAAGCATATTCATTTCAGTGGGGCTACAGGCAATGAAGTATTGCAAATGCAAGTAAATCAATTTGTTCTTTTTTAGGAAAACTTTGACCCATCCTTGTTCACCTCAGCCTGAATTGATAAAACCTCTAGATTATAAAATAATTTGGCTCATTAAATCATAATAAAATCTTTCTTACTTGGCACTGGCTGAAAAGAAATGGGTGTTTTTTCCCTGAAGTCTGTTCAGGAGTAAGCCACTGAAGAGCAGAAGATTTTGGAGAGGTCTCGTAAGAAACTTCTACAACCACTTCTTGGTTTCTGCATGTACAAAAACAAAATGCAAGTTTAGGCTAGAGCTAGTGTTTCTATCCAGAGAGAAGCCCTAGGGAATATTTTTTTCTATATACCCTTTATGTATTTATAGTTGCTCTTCATTATGAAGAGATCACTACTGATGAGATTATAACTTTGTATACAAGTGTGACTGAAAAGACTGCTACATGGTCACACTCCCTTCCACATGGTATGCACTTAAAGCCAAATCTGTCCTGTACAGATGGATTTGTTCCACACTTTTATTGAAGAACAACCCCTCTCCCTAATACTGTCTGTTGGAGTGGCTAGTTGGTCTCCTGCTGTGTTTCCCATGGACTGGGCTTTCCCCATGTCTTTAATCAATCAATCAATGGTATTTACTGAGTGCTTCCTATGTGCCGAGCACTGTACTAAGCACTTATCTACAACAGAGTTGATAGACATATTCCCTGCCCACAAAGAGCTTGCAGTCTAGAGGAGGAGACAGGCATTAAAAATAAATTCTGGAAATGTACATGAGTGCTGCAGGACTGAGGGTGAGGTGAACATTAATTGCCTTTAGGTACAAACCCAAGTGAAGGGCAACACAGATGGGAAAACTGGTAGAGGAAGTGAGAGCTTAGTCAGGGAAGGCCTTGAAAAAATTGTGATTTTAATAAGGCTTTGGAGGTGGGGAGAACTGATTGGTGGGGGGGGGGTGTCTGTTGATTATGAAGAGGGAAGGAGTTCCAGGCCAAAGGGAGAATATGGGCAAGAGATTGGAGGTGATAAAGATAAGCTCGAAGTACAATGAGTACGTTGGCCTTAGAAGAGCGAAGAGAGCAGGCTGTTGTGGTAGGAGGCGAGGTAAGGCAGGAGAGGGCAAGCTGATTGAGCACTTTCAAGTCAGTGGTGAGGAGTTTCTGTTTGATGCAGCAGTGGATAGACCATGACTAGAAGTTCTTGAAGAGTGGGTAAACCTGAACTTAATGGTTTTTTTTTTAGCAGCAGAGTGAAGTATAGGCTGAAGTGGGGAGAGACAGGAGGCAAGGAGGTCAGCGGCAATGCTGATGCAGTAATCAAGGTGGAATATAAATTCTTGGATCGACATAGTAGAAGTTTACATAGAGGAAAAGACGGATTCTAGAAGTGCCGTGAAGGTAGAACTCTATCAGGACTTGGTGACTGAATATGTCATCATATTGCAGAGCACTGTAAGTGCTTGGCAAAGTACAATACAATAGAGACAGGAGACACAATCCCTGCCCACAAGGAGATTACAGTCAAACACCTGGAAAACTAAGTATAAATTTTGCAATTTGGAGCGAATAATACCGTGATCAAGAACCACCAACAAAAAGCATTTAATTTATAAAAGATATCATGTACTTTCCACAAAATTGGTTTATATCAATAGTTTTTTAAATTTATCTTTAAGACCTAAATTTAGGCTTATGAGTTTTTGTTTCTATACATATAATAAGATATACACACAGAAAAATTGCTATCCACTGAGATATGAGAAAATGCAGATCCTTTCATTGCTTTAAATTTTAGATACAGGTATTAGCACTGGTGAGACCCCAAATTAAGTGTAGAAAATAATCCCACTGATCATTTCAAAATAATTCCCTTGTTACTACAGTTGCTGTACAGCACAGACCAGAAAGTTAGATGGAATAATCACTTTTGTATAAAAAGGAAACCCTTTGAATATTTCAGAATGTTATTTCCATGATGTATTTGCAAGAGGGTAAAAATATGCATACTTGCTCAGGGCAGAAGGAAGAGTGATTTCCAAAGGGGATCCCTTGAAACTGTGTCTTTCTCCAACAGTAAATTTGGCTTCTTTTCCATTAATCAACACTTGATTTATTTTTAGGTCCTTTGTATCCAAAATCTGTAATCAAATATATTTTAAAAAATAGAATATCACCATCATTTGAAAAAGTTTGGTTTAGCATATCTGAGTAATCAAGTAGGCTATATTTATACTAATTATCCAGGAAACAAAATGGCAAAGAATACGTATTTAAGGAATCATAAATGCATTTAAAAGTTAATTAAAACTTCTCTAACTGAGACTTGTAGGGCTATAAATGCCAAAAAATTATTTAAGTACTCATAACCAATCTCAGCATTTTTGCACATATCTGACAAGTCCTACTTATGCATTAACTCACGCACATATCCCCTTTTCCTTCTTCACTCTAGCTGTAATTTATTTTAGCATTTATTTCTCCTTCTAGATGGTAAAGTCCTTGCGGTCTGAGATCAAGTCTGCAAATTCTAGTGTACTCTCCTAAAAGTTTAAATTCTGAAGGCAGTAGGGGCTCAATTAAAGCAGCATGGCTCAGTGGAAAGAGCACGGGCTTTGGAGTCAGGGCTCATGAGTTCGAATCCCAGCTCTGCCACTTGTCGGCTGTGTGACTGTGGGCAAGTCACTTAACTTCTCTGTGCCTCAGTTCCCTCATCTGTAAAATGGGGATTAAGACTGTGAGCCCCACGTGGGACAACCTGATTCCCCTATGTCTACCCCAGCGCTTAGAACAGTGCTTGGCACATAGTAAGCGCTTAACAAATACCAACATTATTAATTAAAACTACTGATTGATTGCTTCGTAAAGTCTAAATCCTTTGTTTCAAAAATGACTATAGATGGAATATGAGTAAAATACTCCAGAGAGGAAGATTACCTCAGTCATTGGTATTTACTGAGCACTTCTGTGTGTGAAACACTGTACCAGGCAGTTGGGAGAGAATAATATAGGAGTTGATAGACACATTCCCTGTCCACAAGGATCTCACAGTTGAGAGAAGGAAGTAGACATTAAAACAATCGTATTTATCAAGTGCTTACTGTGTTCACAGAACTGTACTAAGCACTTGGGGGGAGTACAACATGATGCATAACAGACATATTCCCTGCCCACACTGAGTTTACGGAAGTGAGATAGTATAAAGATATGTATAAACAGTTCTGGGGGTGAAGATATTCCCTGCCCGCAATGAGTTTACAGAAGTGAGATAGTATAAAGATATGTATAAACAGGCTGGGGGTGAGTATCAAGTGCTTATTAATGTTTGTCTCCCCCACTAGACTGCAAGCTCTTTGTGGGCAGGAAGCTTGTCTATTATATTGTGCTCTCCAAAGCACTTAGTAGAGTGCTCTGCATGCAGTAAGCGCTCAATAAATATGACTGAATGAATACAGAGCCAAGTGCATAAGCGACATAGAAGGGAGGGCAAATAGAAAATATGAGGGCCTTCTCAGGGAAGATCTTTTGGAGGAGATGTGATTTTAGTATGGCTTTGAAGATGGGGAAAGAGAGGAGAGAAAGTGATCATCTGTCAGATATGAGGGGGTAGTGAGTAGGCAAAGGTATGACAGATGAGATCAAAGTATAGAGAATAGGTTGGAATTTGAGGAGCAAACTGTGTTTGTTGGGTTTAGAAGGAGATCAGCAAGATTAATTAGGAGGGGGTGAGCTGACCGTGTGCTTTAAAGCCGATGGCAAAGTGTGTCTGATGCGGAGATCATTGTGGGCAGGGAACGTGTCTCTTTATTGTTAAATTGTACTCTCCCAAAGGCTTAGTACAGTTCTTTGCACACAGAAAGTGCTCAATAAATATGACTGAATTGAACTGAAGTGGATGGACAACCATTGGAGGTTTCTGAGGGGTGAGGAGATATGGATTGACTTTTTCAGAAAAATGATCTAGGCAGCAGAGTGAAGCATAGATTAAAGGGGAGAGACAGGAGGCAGGGAGGAAGAACAAGAATCGAGATCAGCATGGATGAAGAGGAAGGGGCGGATTCTAGAGATGTTGCGATGGCAGACTTTACAGGATCTGGTGACCAACCTTTCCTCCTAAAAGCTTCTTCACTCTGGGCTTACAAATCTTTACTCTCCTGGATTCCATTTGACTGCCAACAACTCCCCCCAAATTTAAACCAAACCAAAGGATGGTTTTAACACCCACTGAAATATATGTCAGTTGGACACGGCCCTTCAGCCTCACCCACACCCATGGAATGGGATCTCCTCATCAGCAGATCATTTTCAAAATCAAAGGGCAGCACTATGCAATGATTTCTTATTCCTGTGCACTGTTATTTTTAATCTATGCCCATGTACCTTTGCCCACGGTTATCTTTATTACTTTACTGCATGTGGCTTCCTCACTAGACTAGAAGGTTCTTACAGGTAAGAGCCAGATAATAATAATAATGATGATGGTATTTGTTAAGCACTTACTATGTGCCAAGCACTGTTCTAAGCACTGGGTTAGATACAAGGTAATCAGGTTGTCCCACCTGGGGATCACAGTCTTAATCTCCACTTTATAGATGAGGCAACTGAGGTCCAGAAAAGTAAAGCGACTTGGCCAAAGTCACACAGTTGATAAGTGGTAGAGTCAGGATTAGAACCCATGACCTTTGACTCCAAAGCCCATGCTCTTTTCCACCAAACCACGCTGCTTCTCTTACTTTTTATACTCTGAAATTGTCCCTATTTTCTTAGTACAGTGCTTTGCAAAGAGTAGGCTCAATAAGTACATTGATAAAGATGATGAAGTAGAGTTTAAAGAACGTCTACAGATTCTACCTACCACTGTCATCAGGTATTGGTAGGCTTAATAAATACCACTGCTGTTGTTTAAGTAAAAAGTCTAAAGAACATGTTCAGCCTCTATCTACCACTGTCATCAGATATTTTATTTTAAATTACATAAGCCACTCCCACTTTTAAGATTTGCCTTCCTATCTCAGGGCAATAAAAATTAATAATTAAAATTTGAACAGTTTTAGCTCTTTAATTTATGCTCTCAAATACTATGCACTGTAAATCGAGATATAAATGACAAAACTCAATGAATGAAAATTCCATTCATTCATTCAATCGTATTTATTCATTCGTTCCCCGCCCACAGGGAGCTTACAGTCTAAAGAGATGGATATTAAAATAAATCACAGATAGGTACGTAAGTGCTGTGCAGGGAGAGGGTGGTGTGAATATCTAATGCTTAAAAGATATGGATCTAAGTGTGTAGGCAACACAGAAGGGAGTGGGAATAGGGAAGATGAGGGTACAGTCAGGAAAGGCCTCTTGGAGAAGATGTGGTTTTAATAACAGCTGAGAAGCAGGGTGACCTAATGGATAGAGCATGGCCCTGGGAGTCAAAAGGATCTGGGTTCTAATCCCAGCTCTGCTACTTGTCTGCTGTGTGACCTTGGGAAAGTCACTTAACTTCTCCGTGCGTCAGTTACCTCATCTGTAAAATGGGGATTAAGACTTTGAGCTCCTTGAAGAAAAGGGACTGTGTCCAACCTGATTAGCTTGCATCTACCCCACTGTGTAGTAGAGTGCCTACCACATAGTAAATGCTTAACAAATACTGTTAAAAAAAAAACAAAACAAAAAAATACCATTAAAATGTAAATAAATAAGGTTTTGAACATGGAGAGACCAATGGTGCATCAGATATACAGAGGTAGGGTATTCCAAGCCAGTGAGAGGACATGGGCCGAGTGTCAGTGGCGAGACAGATGAGAACGAGTTACAGGGAGCGGGTTGTGTTGGAGGAAAGAAGCGTGCTGTAGTAAGAAATCAGCAAATATGATCTGGGCAGCAGAGTGAAGTAGGGACTGGAGTTGGGAGAGATTGGAGGAGACAAGGAGGTCAGTGAGGAGGCAAATGCAGTAATCACAGTGGGATAAGATAAGTGCTTGGATTATCGTAGTAGCAGTTTGGAAGGAGAGGAAAGGTCAGAATTTATTCGGTTAGGAAGGTAGAACTGACAGGATTTAGTGACAGAATGAATATGTGGTTTGATACAGTGCTCTGCACATAGTAAATGCTCAATAAACACTATTGAATAAATAAATACTATTGAATGAATGAAAGAGATGAGTCGAGGATAATACGAAGGTTACGGGCTTTGGAGACAGTGAGGATGGTGATGTTTTCCACAGTGATGGGAATGACTAGGGAGGCCACTGTTTGTGAAGAAAGATGTTACTTTGTATAGCATGTGTGCCTGAAACTGTACTCCCATTGGAATGTACTTGATATATTGTAGTGTAGAGTAATATTGTTTCTTTCTCAAATTATTTTTTAATGGAGTAGTCATGGTTTTAAAAACCTAAATAAATGCAAGGTAGAACACATAACATGCTGATTCTGTATCCTTTTGATATCAAGGCAAGCTCTGCATGGAAACAAGCTCTTAGGAGGTGGTAATATTCTTTCAGATAGATATAAAGTTACTTAATTGTACTTTGATCCATTCAATGTATGACTTGTTGAGATAGATAATGTAATCTTTGAGAAAGCAATTTAATGGAGAGAGAGAAAGAAGAAAGCGTCAAACTTCTTTGTTCAAACAAGGAAGTTGACGTTTAGTACAGAAGTGTTTCTATAAGGAAAGGCAAGAGGAACCTAATGGCTTTATAAATATTTGGTCTTTACCAAAATAAAAATGCACTTTGGTTGAATAAACTTCACTTGGAAAAATGAAGCTAGCTTAGTATTTTATAGTATAGTGTTAGATGAGTGTTTTGGTCACAATTGTGGCAGTATTGTGGTTATAGCTGTAACTATGGCACAAACCCTCCTTCACACCTCTTTTTCTCAAGAAAAAAAACAAAGTTGCTTTGCTTCTTTTACAAGGTACCTTGGGTTTTCTGACTTTAACTGCTGTGACAACATACTACAAAATGATATCAAATTCCCTGGGGCCAAATAGGATTGATTATCCTCCAGTAATTTATATAATTCTTTTCAGTTTCTCGAAGAAATGATGTGGCCCAGGAATCATAAGTTTTGACCAAAAATCCTGAAAGCTCTATACAGATGGAACAAATAATGGCCAGGGACTGATACTTTCTTATTCAAGTATGCTGTCTGTACACTGGAAACCCCTTGTTGGCAGGAATCGCATGTACCAATTCAGTTGTATTGTACACGAATAGGCATATTCGCGTGGCTCAGTGGAAAGAGCGTGGGCTTTGGAGTCAGGGCTCATGTGTTTGAATCCCAGCTCTGCCACTTGTCAGCTGTGTGACTGTGGGCAAGTCACTTAACGTCTCTGTGCCTCAGTTCCCTCATCTGTAAAATGGGGATGAAGACTGTGAGCCCCACGTGGGACAACCTGATTCCCCTATGTCTACCCCAGCGCTTAGAACAGTGCTCGGCACATAGTAAGCGCTTAACAAATACCAACATTATTATTATTATTACTTTCCCAAGCATTCAGTAGAGTGGTCTGCCCAGTAAGTGCTCAATAAATACCACTGATTGAGTAACCACTTTCTTCTCCAACATAAAGGCTTAAGCCTTTAAAGTACTCAAGTACGCGATCTTTAGTATGTATGCCAGAACCAGTTTCAGGGACAGATGGCAGCTACTATTTGGACGGTCAACATCCGGTCAGAGAAAACACAAATAATGCATGCATGAAGTCAGATGTTTCTCACGCAACCACAGCTGAGCAAAAAGAGCAGAATAATACCAGAGAGCAAAAATACGGCTGATCAAGCCAGAGCACGCAGAACATGAGAGGCAGCATGGCCTAGTGGACAGAGCATGGGTCTGGGAGTCAAAATGACCTGGGTCTGCTGTGTGACCTTGGTCAAGTCACTTCACTTCTCTCTACCTCAGTTACCTCATCTGTAAAGTGGGGATAAGACTTGTGAGCCCCATGTGGGATATGGACTGTGTCCAACCTGAATAGTTGGTATCTACCATAGTGCCTGGCACAGTAAGTACTTAAGAAATATTCGTTCTTTCATTCATTCAATCATATTCACTGAGCACTTACTGTGTGCAGAGCACTGTACTAAGCACTTGGGAAAGTACAATACAGTAATAAAGAGAGATCATCCCTGCCCACAATGAGCTCACAGTGTTGGGGGGAGAGCAAGTCAGGGTGACGCAGGAGGGAGTGGGAGATGAGGAAAAGTGGGGCTTAGTCTGGGAAGGCCTCTTGGAGGAGATGTAACTTCAGTAACTTCCCCCTTTGAAGGTGGGATGAGGGGAGGGGGGTGTAATTGGCAGATTTGAGGAGGGAGGGCTTACCAGGCCAGTGGTAGGAAGTGGGCCTTCATATCCCCCTCCGCTCCCCCCCACCCCACCAAAAAAACTCCAAAAAACAAAAAACCAACAACCCTGTAATCAGAATAAAGGAAGTAGGGACAAGGCTGGCAATGGGCAGAAAACAGGAGATTGGAAAAAGGGGAAGCAGGGAGGGATGAGGGTGGTAGCAAAAGACTGGTGAGATAATCAGTCACGAGTGAGAGGAATAAAGACACAGAGTCGATAGGAGTAAAAGGTGCAAGATGTAAGGGGGTGGGGAGGTAGGAGACAGTCAACTGGGGGCAAGGAGGTTGGAGTAGGGGCACAGCACCAGATCTGGCAGTATTAAGCAGTATGACCTAATGGAAAGAGCATGGGACTGGGAGTCGGATGTCCTGCCAGTCAATTGTATTTACTGAGCACTTACTGTTTGCAGAGCACTGTACTAAGAGCTTGGGACAGTGCCATGTACCAGAATAACACACGCACTACCTGCCCACAATTAGTTTACAGTCTAGAGAGGGAGGCAGACATTTCTATAAGTAAAATCACAGATACCTACATAACTGGGAGAGGGGATGCATAAAGTGAGCAAGTCAAGGTGACAAAGAAAAGAGTGGGAGAAAAGGAAAGGAGGGTTTAGTCAGGGAAGGTGTCTTGGAGAAGATGCGCCTTCATTAAGGCTTTGAAGGTGGGGTAGGTACTCATGCGTGTGTCGGATATGAAAAGGGAGGGTGTTCCAGACCAGAGACAGGATGTGGGCACGAGGTCAGTGGCGAGCCAGATGAGATCAAGATACAGTGAGAAGGTTAGTATTAGAGAAAAGTGTGTGGGCTGGGTTGTATTATCTGCTGTGTGACCTTGGGCAAATCACTTAACTCCTCTGGGCCTCAATTCCCTCATCCGTAAAATGGGGCTGGAGACTGTGAGCCCCATGTGGGACGGGGACTGTGTCCAATCCGATTAGCTTGTATCCACCCCAGCGCTTAGAACAGTGCCTGGCACAGTGGAAGCACTTATGCCCAGCCTGATTAGCTTGTATCTGTCCCAGCGCTTAAGACTACTGCCTGACACATAATAAGCATTTAACAAATACTATGAAAACAAACAAAAAAAGGTCTCCTGGCTAAGTGAAGCGGGCCGGGTTCCCCCCAAATTGGTCGGCCCGGGATCCGTGGCTCGGGGGCAAGAGCAGGGGCTTGGGAGTCAGAGGTCTTGGGTTCTAATCCCCCGCTTGTCAGCTGTGTGACTTTGGGCAAGTCACTTCACTTCTCTGTGCCTCAGTGACCTCACCTGTAAAATGGGGATCAAGACTGTGAGCCTCACGTGGGACAACCTGATCAGCCTGTATCCTCCCCCAGCGCTTAGAACAGTGCTCTGCACATAGTAAGTGCTTCACAAATGCTATCGTTGTTATTATTATTATTATTCTCTGTGCCTCGGTTCCCTCGACTTAGAATGGGGATTAGGACTGTGAGCCCCATGGGGGACAACCTGATCACTCTGTATCTCCCCCAGCGCTTAGAACAGTGCCCTGCACATAGTAGGTGCTTAACAAATACCAATATTATTATTATTATTCTCTGTGCCTCAGTTCCCTCATCTGTAAAATGGGGATTAGGACTGTGAGCCCCACATGGGACAACCTGATCACTCTGTATCTCCCCCAACGCTTAGAACAGTGCCCTGCACACAGTAAGCGCTTAACAAATACCAACATTATTACTATTCTCTATGCCTCAGTTCCCTCGTCTGTAAAATGGGGACTAGGACTGGGAGCCCCACGTGGGACAACCTGATCACTGTCTCTTCCCCAGCGCCTAGACAGTGCCCTGCACATAGTAAGCGCTTCACAAATCCCAACATTATTATTCTTCTCTGTGCCTCGGTTGCCTCGTCTGTAAAATGGGGATTAGGACTGGGAGCCCCACGTGGGACAACCTGATCACTGTCTCTTCCCCAGCGCCTAGACAGTGCCCTGCACATAGTAAGCGCTTCACAAATCCCAACATTATCCTTCTTCTCTGTGCCTCGGTTGCCTCGTCTGTAAAATGGGAATTAGGAGTGGGAGCCCCACGTGGGACAACCTGCTCAGCTTGCAACAACCTACTCAGCTTGCAACAACCTGCTCCGCTTGCCACAACCTGCTCACCTCGCAAATCCCCCCCAGCGCTTGGAACAGTGCTCTGCACCCAGCCAGAGCTTCGCAAATGCCACCGCAGTTGTGGCCGTCGAGGGTGAGGACCGTCCAGGGGGAGCTGCCGCCTTACCAGGGAGGTCAAGTTGTCCACCTGGGACTGGACGGTGAGGGCGGCCGTGGCTTGCAACGCCTTGCCGGGGAAGTCGACGCGGCAGCGCAGCTGCAGGTGCTTGGAGATGCAGACGGAGGCCGGGGAAGCGAAGGAGCAGGAATCCAGCAGCTCCGCCATGGCTGTCGCTGGGAGCTGAGCTGAGCTGGGAGCTGCAGCAGGGCCAGAGAAGACCCAGGGCTGCAGCAGGGCGGGGGAGCCGAGGAGGGAGCGGCGCGGGGCACGCCGGGACTCGTAGTTTCGGCAAGCGGCAGGATCACGGGCGGCGCCGGAGCGGGGGACTACAACTCCCGTGGTGCACCGCGACACGCCGGGAGGCCTCCCGCCGAGGGGAGCCATCCGCTCCAGCCGCCATGATGTCATGGGTGACGTGGGCAGAAGGTTATAGGGCCGACGGGAGAGCCAGCCCCCGTGCAACTCCTCGTTAGTATAGTGGTAAGTATCCCCGCCTGTCACGCGGGAGACCGGGGTTCGATTCCCCGACGGGGAGAAGCCCAATTTTATTTTATTTCATTTAAAAATTAAATCGTTTTAGAAGCAAAACCTAAGATCAGGAAGACTGTCGGACGTCTTTCGTACGGTCTTTGATGGGCCGGGGAGTCCGCAGAATTTCATTCCAATCTGTTTCTTTGCTCTTGTCTTGATGTGATGTTCAGCCCCTGGAGTCTATTGATTGCCGTTGCTCTTGTCTGTCCGTCTGCCCCGATTGGACTGTGAGCCCGTCACAGGGCAGGGACTGTCTCCATCTGTGACCGATTTGTTCATTCCAAGCGCTTAGCACAGTGCTCTGCACATGGTAAGCGCTCAATAAATACGATTGAATGAATGAATGAATGAATTGGGCTGCAGGACCACCCTTTCCAATATCTGTTGAGGAATGGGGCATTCCAAGCGCTTAGTACAGTGCTCTGCACAGAGTAAGCGCTCAATAAATACTGTTGAATGAATGAATGAATGAATGAATGAATGAATGAATGAATGGGGCTGCAGGACCACCCCTTCCAATATCTGTTGAGGAATTGGGCATTCCAAGCGTAGTAAGCGCTCAATAAATACTATTGAATGAATGAATGAATGAATGAATGAATGAATGAATGAATGAATGAATGAATGAATGGGGCTGCAGGACCACCCCTGCCAATATCTGTTGAGGAACTGGGAATTCCAAGCGTTTAGTACAGTGCTCTGCACACAGTAAGCGCTCAATAAATATGAATGAATGAATGAATGAATGAATGGGGCTGCAGGACCACCCCTGCCAATATCTGTCGAGGAATTGGTCATTCCAAGCGCTTAGTACAGTGCTCTGCACATAGTAAGCGCTCAATAAATACTGTTGAATGAATGAATGGAATTGCACTGCCCTACTGTACAAACGGTAACAGGACAAAGCATCCCGCCGAAAGGGATAGTAAACTGTAGCACATTTAAATTATCCTGAGACTGAAGAACCTCTTTTGCATAGAATTTCTCCTTTTATTTTATCCCAAGACTGAAGAACCTCTTTTGCATAAAATTTCTCCTTTTTGCCACATAATACTGATATAATATACTTGGGACTGGGTCCAAACCCAGGATCGCACAGCACAGATCTTGGGATCCTCGGATAGTGGAAAGAGCACGGGCTTGGGAGTCAGAGGTTGTGGGTTCTAATTCTGCCTCTGCCACTTGTCAGCTGTGTGACTTTGGGCAAGTCACCTAACTTCTCTGGGCAGCAAGCAAACAGGCACGATCGATAACCTTGTTTTTCCCACTTCAATGCCTACACTCGTTTAGCCCAGGAAAGGTTAGTGGCGGGGGGAGAATTCTTCCCCTATTCAAGGAGGAGATTTGGAAGCTATCTACGTTCACTCTAACTTTACAATGGGTTCTCAACTTGTAAGGGAATGGAAAAAGGAGGGGTGAGCTTGCCTATAAAAGGAAAGAAAAACTCCTTGGATCAATCCAGACTAAGGATTAAGCCTTGGAAGGGCAGCAAGCAGGGAATACCTTCCTTCCTTTCATATCTATCAAATGTTTCAGCCCAGGAAAGGAGTGCCTTTCTGGAGCTTCGGCATGTCTTCATCAGACTCCAAATATCTTAAATTCATTTAATGTTTTCCTTCTCTTTCACTCTGTCTGCAACTGGCACCTCTCACAGTCGGTGGTCCGTATCACAGCGCTGGACCAGGTGGTCCGGCCTGATGAAGGATGACTCAGGGAGACGGGCAAAAGATGCATCTTGGTTTGATTTGGAGAGATCCTTTATTGTTAGGGATAGCTACAGAGTAGCTGGTGGAGAAGTCGGACGTGGAGGGGGTTTGTTTTATTGTCAAATAATTGCTGGAAAAAAAGGCTTCCAATCAAACCACTGATGGTACTTACTGAGCGCTTACAAAACCTGCCCCAAAGTAAACGTCTGGCGGTTCTCTGCTCCCTCTGAAAGATACCCTTGCCTTGCAGATGCTCTTTTTTTCTTTTTAATATTTCTTAATTGCTTACTCTGTGTCAAACACTGTCCTAAGCACTGGGATAGATACAAGTTAATCAGGCCCGGATACAGTCCCTGTCCCCCAGTCTAAGGAGGAGGGAGAACAGCTACTGAATTCCCATTTTGCAGTTGAGGAAACTAAGGCACAGAGAAGTTAAGTGACTTGTTCAAGGTCACAGTAGCAGTGCCAGAATTATAACCCAGGCTCCCAGGCCTGTGCTTTAGCCACTAAGCCATGCAGCTTCCCTGCTCTGATGCCCTTTCTGATTTCCTGTTCTAATTTGAGCTGAGGGCAAATGGGTATTTTTGTCATTTTTTTTTCTATCGTTATTTTTCGTGGGGGGTTGTTTAGGTTTTTTCCTTGATTTTCTCAGAAAAATATGAAAAACCTTACCAGTCCTCCTAAGTCAATCGTACTGTACCGTACGCACTGATGGCCTACCAAATGACTGAGGGCTTTCATCTGTTCATTCAATTGTATTTATTGAGCGCTTACTGTGTGCAAACCACTGTCCTAAGCGCTTGGGAGAGTACAATATGACAATAAACAGACACATTTCCTGCCCACCGGGAGCTTCCAGAAGCAGCGTGGCTTAGTGGAAAGAGCACTGGCTTGAGAGTCAGAAGTTGTGGGTTCTAGTTCTGGCTCTGCCACTTGTCAACTGTGTGACTCTGGGCAAATCACTTAACTTCTCTGGGCCTCAGTTACCTCAATCTGTAAAACGGGGATTAAGTCTGTGAGCCCCTCGTGGGACAACCTGATTACCTGGTGTTTACCCCAGTGCTTAGAACAGTGCTTGGCACATAGTAAGTGCTTAACGAATACCATCATTGTTATTATTATTACTTCAGTGGTG
This sequence comes from Ornithorhynchus anatinus, assembly GCF_004115215.2. Classification (NCBI taxonomy): domain Eukaryota; kingdom Metazoa; phylum Chordata; class Mammalia; order Monotremata; family Ornithorhynchidae; genus Ornithorhynchus; species Ornithorhynchus anatinus. The sequence continues at coordinate 35,364,263 of NC_041741.1, forward strand.
GCTGATGCTGTTGAGGTATGAGAGATACTGTTCTGAGGTCACAGATTGCTGATGCTCTCCTTACAAATCACCTGGCGATTTGTGGACACCGGAGGAACTGGCCAAATAATCTGGATGTCTCCAGTCCTCCAGACTCTAAGCTCCTCGTGGGCAGGGAATGCGTCCACCAACTGTGTTGTATCGTCCCTCCCAAGTGCTCAGTTCAGTGCCCTGCATAAAGTAAGCGCTCAGGAAATATCATTGACTGATTGGCTGATAGTGCAAACCACCACGACTATTGCAAATGCCTTGTCAGTAGGACCTCTGTTCATTTTGCCTTACACATTGCCATCTAAGCAATGCTCACCCAAATAGCAAGGGACCAGAAGAAGTGCCCTGCTCCATTTTCAGGAGCAACATGAACATATGTGATCGATCGACTGTATTTATTGAGCGCTTGCTGTGTGCGGAGTAAGCGCTGAGTGCTTGGGAGTGTCCAATAAAATCGGTGGTAGACACCCTTCCTTCCCACAACGAACTTACAGTCTACAGTCTGCAGCCAACATGCTCTACAGTCCAGAACGTGTAAAACATGCTCTCGATAACCCGCACTCTAATGGATGCAGTCTGTTCAGCAGCCTCTCGTACAAATGGAAGAATGACTCTATTACTATTACATACGTTAAAACATAAGCAATACTCATAAACGATGATAAATGCTTTTTTTAAAAAAAAAACCCTCAACAATAGAATTCAGTGCCTTCTTCAAGGTGGCATTGATCAGAGTTGACAAATTTCATAGAGTTGATTTTGCTCCTGAATATAGAATTAATTCAGGGAAAGTCATCTGTTCATAAATGTAAATAAAGAAAATAGCATAGGGAACCTACAAAAAGAAATGCCGTCAACCCCATTATAAAAACAGGCATTTTCACAATTTAGGCACTTACACCCACCCTTAGCACTTTGTTTATGTATGTACTTGTTTGTACATTCAGTTACTTACTTTGATTACACGATTTGTAAATATTTTGATGTCTACCTTTTCCATTAGAGAGTAAGTTCCTGTGGTCAAGGATCATGTCACTTCTCCATTTTGTACTTTCCATATACTTCCTGTATATACATCTGCTTAATTTATTTATTTTGACAGTACTGCAGATATTTTGACAGTACTGCAGTCTCCCCAGTTAGCGTTTAAGCTCCTCATAGGAAGGGAATGTTTCACTTCACCCAAGCAACGTTAGACAAGCACTCTAGTCCATTTTAAATCTGGACTGTGATTCCCAAGGACACCTACACTTTGGAAGAACTCCAGGAGCCATATGAAGTGATATCTCTCTGCATTCATGAGCTGAGAACTGAGAAATTCCTACAAAGGCTTGAGGAAGCCTACCCAAGGTTTCTCAGGCCCAGTTTATAAACCAGGTCAGATGGAAGCCCACTGCATAGGATCCTACAGTTCAGGACACTTAAAGATAGATCAGGCTAAGTATTACATTTTAAAAGGCACAGAGATAAACTCCTAGAAGTGTTGTTTTTTTAAAAATCCACCACTAGTATTTATTGAGCACTTACTATAATAATAATGTTGGTATTTGTTAAGCGCTTACTATGTGCTGAGCACTGTTCTAAGCACTGGGGTAGACATAGGGGAATCAGGTTGTCCCACGTGGGGCTCACAATCTTAATCCCCATTTTACAGATGAGGGAACTGAGGCACAGAGAAGTTAAGTGACTTGCCCACAGTCACACAGCCGACAAGTGGCAGAGCTGGGATTCAAACTCATGAGCCCTGACTCCAAAGCCCGTGCTCTTTCCACTGAGCCACGCTGCTTCTCACTATGCACAGAGCACTGGACCTAATCACTTAACAGAATTAGCAGACACGTTCCTTGCCCATAAGGATGTCTTCTTTTCCCCATGGTGAGATCATTCATTATTCATTCATTCATTCATTCAATCATATCTATTGAGCACTTACTGTGTGCAGAGCACTGTACTAAGTGCTTGGAAAGTGTAATACAGCAATAAAGAGAGACAATCCCTGCCCACAGTGGGCTTACAGTCTAGAGATTCAGAGGTTCTAGAGATTCAGTTTATGCTCTTTTGGTTCACAGAGAAAAATGCTTTAAGAACTTAAGAACATAAAAATGCCGTTACTGTGTTAGAACAACAGACCATCCAGCCCAGTTCTTGATGTCTCTGAGAGTGGCAACAGAATCCTGGAGGAAACGTTCATGTGATGTACTCCTTCAAATCAAACCTAATGTTTTAATATCTAACATTTCCCATGCCAAACCTTTACCTCCTATATCTGTAACTTTCCCTCTTGTGACCTATTATGGACCACTCAATCAATCATTCAATCAGTGGTATTTATAGAGGGACTACTGTGTGCAAAGCATTGTACTAAGCACTCGGGAGAGTACAACACAGCAGAGTTGGTAGACACATATCCTGCCCACAACAAGACACAGATTGAGCCACTTCCCTTTGGATCGATTGATACTTTCTGCCTGCATAACCAACTTCCTGTGGTAAGAAATTCCATCTGCTTAACATCCATTTTGCAATGAAGAATTTCCTTTTGTTTTGAACTTAGCCCCCTCAAACTTCAGTGGGTAGCTCCTCTTCCTGTGTTGTGGAATCTGATGTCCAACAATTTCCCTTTACCTTTCTACAAGTTTCATGATTGTGTTAGCTTCACTGTGTCTCCACTCACAGTGTGCCTCTTGTGGAAGGATTCCAACTTTCAGGCCCCTAAGTACATTAAAAACAATCGTCTCACTAGCTAACAGGGAACTGGAAGGGACCAGAGAGACAGATAGTTCTGAGGGTGATGTCCTTTTCAAAACTCTATCCCCATCCATGGCCAGATTTAGGATTTGATGAGAAGTGGACCTCTCCCATGCGGAAACTTGCCCACTCCTCCACTCTCCAGAGGTGGCAGGAGCCCCATCGTTGATTATGTGCTCCTAGGGACTCTCTCTGCTTTTCTTCCCCCTCCTCCAATTCTGTCAGACCTACTTTCGGCCTGGAACAGTAGCTGTGGAAGAGCAGGAATGGCATGGGGCTGAGGGAGGCGAGGAAAAAGGCTATCGGTGAGGCTGTGGTGGGCCAACTTGGCATGGGGCTTCTAACGGCCACTGGTAGACCTCATGGGCAACTGCCCTTTCAATCAATCAATCAACCAGTGGTATTTCTTTCTTTCAATGGTATTTATTGAGTGCTTAGTGTGTGCAGAGCCCTGTACTAAGCACTTGAGAGAGTACAATATGTTTATTGAGCACTTATTACGTGCAGAACACTATACTAAGAATTTGGGAAGATGCTGTATTGTATTTTCCCAAGTGCTTAGTACAGTGCTCTGCATGCAGTAAGTGCTCAATAAATATGATTGATTGAATGAACAAATGAATGAACAACAGCGCTAACAGACACCATCTCTATCCACAAGGATCTTAGAGTCTTTAGCCCAATCAGAAACCTTCCTACCAAACCTTCCTTCCCGCTCTTGTTTTAGTGAATTGGTAAACAAATTGGCTCACTTTACGATAATGCTTTTTCACCATATGTTGATTTAGCAATTAGATAGTGCCTTTGTTTCCTCCTACTTTAATAAAATTTTTAGTCTAGTTTCTACTAGAATAGTAGAAACAGTCCTCTAGATTGTAAGCTCGCTTTGAGCAGGGAATGCATCTACCAACTCTGATATATTGTTATAATGTACTCTCCTAAGTGCTTCTTACAATGCTTTGCACACAGTAAGTGCTCAATAAATACGATTGATACTTGCATTTTTCAACGTTTAGCCCACTTTCATTTTTTATTCAATATGAAAAATGTCCATTTTCTCATTAAATGAATATGAGGTATAATTATGCTTTACTGTACTTTCCTACCTCACCTTGCTGCTCTCCTACTAAAACCCAGACCTCACACTTCGCTCCCCTAATGCTAATCTTCTCACTATTCCTCAGTCTCGTCTATCTCACCGCCAACCCCTCGCTCAACCCACATCCTGCCTCTGGCCTGGAACACCCTCCCTCCTCAAATCCCACAGACAATTACTCTCCCCCTATTCAAAGCCTTTTTGAAGGCACATCTCCTCCAAGTGGACTTCCCTGACTAAGCCCTCCTTTCCTCTTCTCCCACTACCTTCTGCGTCGCCCTGACTTGCTCCCTTTATTCATCCCCCCCCAACCCCAGCCCCACAGCACTTATGACCATATCTGTAATTTATATATTTATATTAATGTCTGCTCCCCCTCTAGACGATAAGCTCACTGTGGACAGGAATGTGTCTGCTTGTTCTTATAGTGTACTCTCGCAAGTGCTTAATACAGTGATCTGCACATAGTAAGCTCTCAATAAATACGACTGAATGAATTGAATGAATGAATGAACAAAAGTTCAAGTATTTCGACTACATTATGCATCAGATCATTGTTAAGAAATAACCACAGCTGTAGTGTATTTTGAAATATCTTTAACATTTCTGAAATGTAGGAAATTGCAAGTGGAAGTTTTAAAATTTTCTTTAAAAAGATCCTGGAACTTCCCTTTTTACTATTTAAGATCTCAAACAGAAGTTGTTTTCCTTCATATATTAGAGTGTTTAAATAAATGCTGTAACTATATAAAGTGTTTCTGTTGCCTGAAGAATTGGACCCAGGATTTATACAAAGTTTCATATTTACAGTCTCTGTTGGAAATAGCTGGATTACTGCTGTTTAACAGAATGAGTGTTAGGGAGGCTAGAAATGCCTTATAAAAGGTAGTGAAACCTATGAAGATAGTCTTAAGCCCACTACAGTCCCCAGATCCAATAGCCAAAACCCACATAGATTTTATGAGTTTTTGCCTCTTTCATATTCAGCCTCACTATATGACTCTGCTATCTGCAAAATGTATTCTTTCATTCATTCAATCATATTTATTGCGCACTTACTGTCTTGACCACTCTATGCCCTACACTAGTTTGCATTGAAATCTAGCATCTAAGGCAGGCTAGAAACCAGAAGTCCCTGTGGTGTGGAAAAGGAAATGGAGAAGTCAGCAAAAAAAGAGAGTGTCCAAGAAAACATGGACTGTCTCCAACCTGATTAGTTTCTATCTACTCCAGTGCTTAGTACAGTGCCTGGCACATAGTAAACACTCCACAAATATCATAAAAAAACACAATATATCAGCCGGATACCTCTGCCCCAGAAAGTCGTATCCAGGGCAATCCAGAAAAATCTTGAACTACGACTCTCATTTTCCACAGGGCACTGGGGAGTATAAACTTCTTCACCTTCCTTATCTTCCTTCCGCCCAGCTCTGTGCCAAGTCTATCTAGATTTAGACTGCCAAACATATGGGCAACCTCCTTAAAGGGGGTATTAGGGTAGAGACATAGAACCCTGGGTCTGGAAAACATCTCAATAAATAGGTCATTTCTTCTATCCAGGGCAATCCAGAAAAATCTTGAACTACGACTCTCATTTTCCACAGGGCACTGGGGAGTATAAACTTCTTCACCTTCCTTATCTTCCTTCCGCCCAGCTCTGTGCCAAGTCCATCTAGATTTAGACTGCCAAACATATGGGCAACCTCCTTAAAGGGGGTATTAGGGTAGAGACATAGAACCCTGGGTCTGGAAAACATCTCAATAAATAGGTCATTTCTTCTAGTCTTCATTTCTTCTTCTATTCCTCATCTCTTCAGTAGCAGCAGTGCAGAATCATTTACTGAGCACCTATTGCAAATAGAGGCCAGTAATAGGTGCTTGGGAATCAATCAATTGACCAATCAACTGATGGAATTTATGGAGCATTAAGTGTTTGGGAAAATACAGTACAATCGAGTCAGTAAACCCAATCCCTCCCTGCAAGGCGCTTACAGTCTACCGGAAGAGAGAGACATTAAAATAAATTATGGCTAGGGAAAGGAGTAGACTATAAAGTTATGTACCTAAGTGCTCAGGGGTTGGGGTGAATATCAAAGTGCTTAAGGGGTTCACTGATACAGAGGTGATTCATAGGGAGGATGGATAAGGGAAACGAGAAGTAGAAGACATGGGCTCGGCCCACAAGGATTTTGCAATCTGTTGTCAGATTGCTTTTAAACCAAATGTTTTTTAAAAGTGAGGAAAAATACAGCCACCACTACCATTATCAGTATTGACTGAGATTACATTTAATCGAATTACTGTAATGACTTGGAGTCAGAGGGGAGTTAAATTCCTTTTCACCTCGTTTGGATGAATAATGGAATAATTTTCCCTATTAAAAAGAGCTTAGAAAAACTGTACTCAGAAAGTCAAATACCTTGTCGGGGAGTAACAAACACTTGGACATCAATATGGTCTCGACTTTCAACCCCCACTGGTGATTTAAAAAGCAATGAAAACTACCCAATTTAGGTGAGCCCTGGTCTCTCTATTGACATCGTAATTGGCTTCTGGATAAATTCTACAAGCCACACCTTTGATCTTTATTTAACATCAAAAGGCAAAGCCAAAGACTCTAACCATGAGATCTGGGAACAAAGTCAAGCCGCTCTTAACTCTTAGAGTCTGGGTTAAAGTCCTGTAGGTGGTTCAGTATGCTTGGGAGGGATGGAGAATCCACGGCAGCTACCAGCTGCCTTTCCTCTCACCCCCTCTTGCCCCCCACCCCTAGTTCTACGGTACCTTCTTTAGCCCTTTCCTTCCCCAGTCACTGCCACTGGAAATTTATGACTGCTGACATCTCTTCCCTACTGCTTCTCACTGCCACTGCCTAGGGCTTGGGGAAAATCCAGGAAAGGAACGGTTGCCTTGGACACACAAAGATCTTGTTCAAACTGTTCAGAGAAGCAGCCTGGCCTAGTTGAAAGAACATAGACCTGGGAGTCAGAGGATCTGGATTCTAATCCTGGTGCTGGCAAGTGCTTGCTGTGTGACCTTGGGAGAGTCGCTTAACTTCTCTGTGCCTCAGGCCTCCTGTTCTTCCTCCTACTTTGACTTTGAACCCTATGTGGGACAGAGACTGTGTCCAACCTTATTCACATGGATCTACTCCAGTGCTTAGAACAGTGTTTGACAAGTAGGAAGTGCTTAGCAAATACCATAAAAAACAAAACAAAAAGCCTCTGCTTGGGTGCCACTAGAAAATCAAAACATAATCAACTGCTGCATGGTGACCCAAAAGGAGCAACTGAATATGATGGGGGTTTAAGAAATAGTTTAATTACACCATACATGGCGCTGGAAAGCGACTGCAGCTATCAATCTCTGGCAAGCAAGGGCAAACCAGACAAAATCACTCAGTAATTTTAATAATCAAACAGTAACTAGATAACTTTCACTGTGCCAAATGAATTCTGTATCCACAATGATAAAAATGTAAAATGTGTACTTTCACACTCTTCCTCCCTAGAGATCTTCCATGCAGTAAATACAGAGGATTTGGTCCAGTTGTTGGATTTGATGATTTACAAGGCTTTTACAATAGGAAAGTTTTCTCTGCCCTTATAATTTACCGAGCATTCTTTCTAAATTTTTTGTTTTCTCTCCTCATAAAATACTTTTGATAAATCATTTCCTATTGCTTTATAAAAGTGTTAATAATTATCATTCTGATGAGAGGTTAGAGTAATTCAGGAAGAGAAGAGTAGAAAAGACATAGCCAAGATACCTGAACTATGAAGTGACTAAAGCAATTAATAATCCCAAACATGCTTAAAGAAGGTAATGGGCTTAATCACTCTAGGAGTTAGGGCTTTACAATGGATTTTGACAAATGGGAGTAAACTATTTCTGTTCTTAAAAATATTCATGCTCAGTTCAATCCAACTCTTGGAGTCAATTTCAGGGTGGTGCTTAGGGGGATCACAATTTGAGCATAAAGCAGATGTTGCCCCCAAATGGTAAATTTGTTGTTTTATCACGTTGGAGGAATAGTACATCAGAATAGAGAAGCAGGGTGGTCTGATGGAAAGAGTACTAAGCTGGGAACCAGAGGACCTAGGTTCCAAACATGGCTCTGCTACTTGTCTTCTGTGTGAGCTTGGGCAAATCACTTAACGTCTCTGTGCCTACATTTTCTCACCTGTACAATGGGGATTTAATATCTGTTCTCTCTCCCTCTTACACTGTGAGCCCTGTGAGGGTCAGAGACTGTGTCTGACGTGATTATTTTGTACCTACCCCAGCACATGGTATAGTGTTTGGCACATTGCAAGTGCTTCGCAAATACCATATTATTATTATTATTGTTACTATGTTTACTTATTACTATATTTGGACTTGTTGGAGGGGGGTTTGTTGGAGGTGGAAGTAGTTAGCAAGTGATAGAGTGTCTAGAAAAGGGAGGGTAAAAGGAATGGCAGGGGGGATGGATGCAGAAAGGCTTAATCTAGGTGGCAAGTGAGGAACACCATAATCATCATCATCATCATCGACCCACAGCATTTAGAGACTTCCAACTATGTGCAAAGTATTGTATTAGACACTTGGGACTATGCAGCAGAAGTTAAATCAATCAATTAACCAAGGTCCCTGCCCTCAAGGAAGTGACCATCTAATAGCGAAGGCAATGGAAAAAAACCCTAAATATGCAGCAGACGGAAGAATAAGAATATAAGTGCACATGTTTTAAAAAAAATCAATCATCAATCCATGTTTGATGTCATTCAATCAAAACAAAAGGTATTAAATAATTTAAATGAATCGATAAAGAAATAAACAGATATTTATTTGGGGTGGCTGAACCAGGAAGGTGTGTGCCTTCCATTGATAATAATATTGGTATTTGTTAAACACATATTATGTGCCAAGCACTGAGGTAGATGTAAGACAATCAAATGGGATGCAGTTCTTGTCCCACATTGGACTCACTGTGTGAGTAAGAGGGAGAAAAGGTATTTAATCTCCAGTTTACAGATGAAGAAACTGAGGCACAAAGAAGTTAAGTGGTTTGTCCAATCCAATATGCCAAATAAGTGTCAGAGCCAGGATTAGAATCCAGTTTCTCCGACTTCCAGGCCCATGCTCTTTCTCCTAGACTTTGCTGCGTGGGGTGAGTCCTCTCAGCATTCATTATTCCTGCCAGAGGCGGCATATTGAAGGTGTTGCCCATGAAGGAGGGTAGGGCTTTGAATGCGGAGAGGGCCTTAGATCAACAGATCTGAAGAGGGAGGGAGTTCCGAGAAAGGGGAGAGGCATGAGCAATGAGTTAGAGGTGGGAAAGTTCCAAATTAGTTAGAAGTTTACTTTGGGAAAAGCAAAGAGTGCAACACTGGAAAAAACCCAAAAAACACCAGGACACTGAATGAGTCAAAGTTCCAATGTAGATTCCCGTGTCAAATTGTAGATTTTAGATTTTTTCAAAATTTAAATTTTCTCAAATCACTGGGAACTCAATTCTTTTATGATCAGATTTTCAGGGTGAACACTTACTGGTGTGAAAACATCATTATTTTTTCAAGGAAATCAAATAACACACTGCAGAGAAAGGAAGTAAAAAATAGAAAATGTGCCATGAAATGCCAGGATCATAGGAATTTGTAATAACATTTTCTTACTCTCCTTTTAAAGAGTCAAAACAATTGGAAGGAGGAAACAGTCAGGTGGGTGAGCTAGAGAGAGGAAGAATGTAAAATCTTGGCTTCTGATCCATTTTCTTCAGAATGAACCAACATGTATTTCTCAAGTTGAATTGCTTTTGGCAATTTCCTTTCAATATTTTGCTCTCTTTAGTCACCTATTTGATGCGGAAAGGACCTCTGAGATTAATATCCTTAGATCATTCACCAAACAGATACTCTTCTTCCAAATCTAAGCATTTAAGCCCTCTACTTTCTACAAGACCTGCGGCACCTAAAATGTCCCCCTACATAATGCAATAATTTTCTCCCAAACTTTTCTGTTACTTTTAGACTACCGCTATGGTTATTACTAAACTGCTACAACTTCTCCTTATTACTGGCATTACTATCATTTTATTAATTTTACTTTTACGATATGAACTTCAAACCCAAGGAGAGATGCAGGCAGTGGCTCTGAAGTCAGATCAAAACAATTGCATATAGCCTGAAAGAGCAAGAGTGCCTCAAGGTCTCAAATAATTTGTGAGGCGATGCTTAGTACTACCTTTCTTTTAAAATTCTGCTAAAATGAAAGTGTTCTGACCTAAATAAACCAGTCCTTTTCTACATATGAAAGCATTTTTGCATTCTCTTCTCCTAAGTGCTCTGCACACATAAGCACTCAATAAACACCACTGATCAATTATATTACTTTCAGATATAAAATCGTAGCCTCCCCATTATCATCATAATCATTAACAGCATATACTGAGCCTCTACTGGAAGCAGACACTTGGGAACAGGAAGAAGAGTAATTTAATCATTCAATCAGAAGGCGGCACAATACCTGACCTCAAGGACTTTACTGACTTTACTGAGAAGAAAGCAAATACAAATTGCTAAATACATGAAGGGCAAAAGAGTAAAAACTTAAATCCAAATGGTACTAAACAAAGGTAAGCAATGAAAAAAGTAAACATGGATGCCAAGGAACCCGGGAGTTGGGAGACTGTGAGCTCGTTGTGGGCAGGAATGTTCTGTTTGTTGTTATACTGTACTCTCCAAAGTCCTTAGCACGGTGCTTTGCACACAGTAAGTGCTCAATAAATAAGACTGACTGACTGAATGAATGAATGAGGAGAGTGGGTCACTCCAGAGAATACTTCTTGAAAGGGTATGGCCTTTCAGGTTGGTTCAGAAGAGAAGATGAACAACATTCCATAAATTCACATCCCAGGAAGAATAATAATTTTCTATATGTACGGTTCCCCAATTTAGGGACTGTCAGTGATGCGGTTGCCTGTACTCTCTGGAGGCACCCAGAAATCCCCTGAATGAAGCAGAGGCTCACCTACTACAGCAGAGAGGAGCTGCCCTCCCTTCTTAGCATCACCACACCTTCTAATTCACAATTTTTGAAAACTGTGCCGATAATGTTACATCACATCGCAGAGTTGCACTTTTTAGCCAGCTCGATGTGACCTGTGCTCC